>NC_050078.2:66791512-68002625 GCF_009764565.3 Dermochelys coriacea | reverse complement strand
CGGTGCCACTAATTGAATGAAACTTTCTGGGAAAGACGCACAATAATTAGTTTGCATCTCCTAGGTTGTCAGTATATGGGTATCGTAATAGGTTTTTTATGACTACATTTCATTACATATTAAAATATTAATTAACATGGAAAACATATGTTAGAGCCCTGCTTCTTTGTATTAAACATGGTCAATTGTTGCTTGCCAATTCAAAAATTCAACTTTTTGAAAGTGACATTGCAAATATTGTGTATGGAAATCAAAGGGTTTGTGTCCTGTAGAGATGTTACCAATTTGTTTTCCAAGTGATGTGAAATACTGGAGAAGTGTATGTGTTCAGACAGGAAATGTGGCTCTAGGGGGTGGTGCTGGACTGAAACTTGCAGGATCTGAGTTCTATTCCTGGCCTCTTGGAGGACCTTAATCAAGTCACTGTGCCTCAGTTTCCCTATCCATACAATGGGGATAAAGATGCTGACCTTTTTGTAAAGCACTTTGGTAAAAAGCATCCTAGCATAATGATTTATTTATTGTGAAATATTATTATTTAAGGTGTAAACTTCGTAGTCCTTACTCAGGCAAAACACCCATTGAGTTCAAAGTGTAGCCTGATCTATAGATTATTTATTAATTATATTGATCCCGGTTATCACTCTGAGGTTTGACAGTTCTTGTCCCAAGATCAGGTCCAGTATTATTAAAATTAGTGTGCACTTGGGAACCCTCCTAGGCACAGTTGCAACACTCACACTATAGGAACCCTTGTGTGAATAAACTGCTGTAAATATACATTTAGCAAAGTCACAAACACTCTAACCTAGTAAGGAAGGTAGAGATAATACAGAATGTACACCTGTGCATCCATATACTCTTACCACCCCTTACAGAACAACCTGAAATGTTAGCAATTACCTTCCTCATCACCAGTGGCCAGCATCTTGTCACCTTCCAAGGGCTACATCTCTCTCTCCTCCCTCCCAGAAGCTGGGATACAAGTTGTAGAATATGTTACTCTGACGCCACTATGTCTAATAACTATTCAGTAGCGGTTTCTCCCCTCTTCCTTATTTGTATGTCCTCACCCTACTAATGTTGAGGTGTCCTTCTCCTATGGGTTAGTATATTAATGATCTCACCTTCTTATCATATACGTCAATTTGTAGCCATGGCACTCTTGTGGTCAGATATCTGCAGATGTTCTATCCAGAAGCCAATGTTAGCTTGTGTTCCTGTGGTTGGCCAGTGTCGTTATGGTCAAAATTCCCCCCCCCCCCCATGCTCTCTATTCCCAGTTCCCCAAAACTTAGGGCTGTGCCAGAGTTCATAGGCCTCAAAACTTCTGCTAACTGCTGAAGTTAATGTCTTACAGGATACAGGCCTGTAGGTTTCTTGCATTACTGCTGCATAAAATAAATGTGAACGCTAGCTTTATGGGCTACAAAAGGGAGTTTGAACCAAGCAAAGACCACAGATTTTGGCCCTGAATATGAGACAGAATTTGAGGAGTTTAAAGGAACACCAATTGTGATTCACAAATATGAAGGAGGTCTCCATCTTCTGCTATCCCTTGTGTAAAATAAACAACAGGATTTGTAGTTTGACTCTAGACGACAATGTATGCGGTAGGAGGAAGAGAAAGGCAGCCACAAAATAATGATACAAGTGTAAAAGCCAAACAACATTTAAGATTTACCTTTGTTATATGGGACGAACAGGTAAAGCTTTTTGTTTGTTTGTTTTTTAAATCGCTGCATTCTAAGCAGATGGGTGGCATATTATCTAGCACCTGATTCTGTCACCATAGACGTAAATGGAGAAACTCGCTTTGACTTTAAAGGGCTTTTGAATCAGGTCCATACTGTACAGGGTTATGACCTGCTCCAGCAGAGCACTTAAGCACATCTTAACTTTAAGTAAATGAAGAGTTCCATTGACTTCAATGGAACTATAAGCTTAAAGTTAAGCACATGCTTCAGTGTTGCACTGGATCATGGCCTTAAGCCTGAATCTTCAGCCTTATTTAAGAGAGAAGATGCACTGAAATTAGTGGGAATATTTGTGTGGTTAAGGACCACTTGCATGAATAAAAGTTGCAGGGTTAGCCCTGTAGGGCTTGATCCAAAACCCATTAAAATCAGCTGAAAGTCTTTTTGATTGACTTCAGTGGGCTTTGGATCAGGCCCCTGGAGACCAGCAACGACAAATCAGAAGGAACTGTTAACTTATTGGTGATTTATTCCACACATCAAAGGTAACCTGTAGTTATTATCAGTGATTGCTATAAATTGCAATGTTTAGATTTTGTAATTTCACAGTGACATGGTAAGAGACAGTTTTCTATTTACGAGCCACTGAAGAAATAAATCCTTTCATCACCAGACATTAGAGCTCTCAGCTGGAGACTATCAGAAGCCAAGAGTCATCAAATGACTTGTTTCTTGATGTGGAATTTTTACCTATCAGACTGAATAGTATCCTTTCATACATTAGACATTCCCCCCCCCTTTTTTTTTTCTATTGAGGAAAACCTATATTTTCACACACCACCTTTGCTTATTGATATGGCATATGTGCACAACTGAAGATGCATAAATTATTCTTTTATGCAGGCTATAAGAAGGATGATAGTACGTATATGTCAAAGGTCAAGCTCTTTCACAGGCTCTCTCTGTCTATTCTGATTAATAAATGCCTACTCTGGCCTTCTAGATACTTTTCACTGCTAAATGAATAAACTAAACAATAAATTTATTTTTAGTTGATTTTTTTTGGCTTTCCTCACAGCTTTTATTTACAAGTACGGAGAGTGAAAATGATACTAATAAAGCCAATATTTTGATTCCAGATGAAGGGAAAAAATGCCTTGGGTAAATCTTTGAGCCTCAGAGTCTAAGGCTATGGACCACGCCCTGCCCTTGGTCTGCATGCAATGGATATTGACATTAGCCTGCTCTAATCTCTGGTTTGAAATGAGACCATGACTCCACTACTCTCTGCAAGGGGACTTACAAGTGCTAGATCCATAGATCCAGCCTTCATGCCTTGGCAGTCTCCTGCCCCGAAACACAGTATAAGACACGCACAAGCACGCAGGTTGATGCGGAAGTGGCTTGACGCCCACCTTTGCAGTGGGAGGGGAGTGCCCCTTTCGTACAGCTGACTTCATTTTGTACAGTGGAGCCGCTGTGGTTCTGTGCACGGGGTGCCTTCCATAGCACCGAGCCTTCCATAGTGGGGTTCTGCTCAGGTGCACGGTCTCTTGGAGGATCAGGACCACACATTTTGTGTACCATTAAAGCTCTTCTTCTAATTTCTTGTTCTCCCTCCCACTGCACAGGTAATAAACGTATTGCATGAAACTCAAAATACACTGGACTGTTGAAACTTTAGGGACATTTCATTTAACATCTCATCCACTGATATTTTTATTTTCTGTAGGCTGTCCCTATATGTTTCTGGGCCAATATTTGAAAGGGGAGGGAGCTAGTGCCCAACTGTGTGTTGTCAAAACAAATTCTGTTAGTAAGCATGAGCAACACCAATGCCATTGAGGAAACCAGACCCCCTGCAGTGCACGTTGTAGCATATTTTGCTCGTTAGCCGGCCTGCATTTTGTCCCCTTCACCTTCTCTCAATAGCACTTTTCTTTCCAGCATGAAGGCTTTGCATAGTAAAGAATTCACACCAGTAGAGTGAGCTTCACTTTTCTTCTCCCTTCTCTTTTTTTGTTCTCTGATTTCCCACATAAAGTTTCAGTTTGCTGCTGCCAGGCCACTTAGCTTTTTGTTACACAGCCATGGGCCAATCCAGGCTAGAAAATTGTATCCTACTTTTAGCTGTGACAACTCAGTTGGAGTACGTTTTTCCACTGTTTTTCTTTCCGAGTAATTAGCATGGCTTTATGGCTGAAATTACCAAGTGGCATAGCAGCTAAATCTATCCTCAGTCAAGCACAGCAGAGACTTCTATTAAGATGGTCATGAGAAAAAACTGAAATGAAAAAATAATGAATTACAAGCAGAATAACGATTTACCAAATATTTCATTTATTTGGCCTTTCTAGCTACAATCTTCTTTTCTGTCACAACCACATCTCTATTTTTGTTTCATCTGATCAGAGATTAATACATAGTTGTAATGGGAGCAGCCAACCAGATAGAGTATGTTAGTTACAGTGTGTGTGTTTTTCATATGTGCTGCTCTCTATGTGGGTTGCAGCATTTGTAACTTTGGGAGCCCTTTGGACAGATTAGGTGAAAGAATCTTTGAATTTTTCAACAGAGGAGTATGAGCCTGATCCTCAGCTTGGATAAATTGACATAGTTCCATTGACGTCAGCACCCATGTCAATTTACACCAACTGAGGTTTGTCCATGTGTATGAATTTCCACAAGCGCTTGTAAGTCATATAGTTTAGATTGCCTTCCAGACTTGATATACCCCCAAATGTTGTCTGAAATAAAAGGACACAAAAGAAAGTCTTATTAATGTATAGAAAGGAGCTCAATCCATTTATGTACCCCCTCTCCAGGTATTTGGCAGTTGGGAATACCCACATTTGAGTGGTATCCACATATAGCAAGAGTGTTGGGGTTACACCATTGCTATCATAGAATCACAGAATATCAGGGTTGGAAGGGACCTCAGGAGGTCATCTAGTCCAACTCCCTGCTCAAAGCAGGACCAGTCCCCAACTAGATCATCCCAGCCAGGGCTTTGTCAAGCCTGACCTTAAAAACCTCTAAGGAAGGAGATTCCACCACCTCCCTGGATAACCCATTCCAGTGCTTCACCACCATACTGGTGAAAAAGTTTTTCCTAATATCCAGCCTGTCATAAATATAAAGGGAAGGGTAAACACCTTTAAAATCCCTCCTGGTCAGAGGAAAAACCCTTTCACCTGTAAAGGGTTAAGAAGCTCGGATAACCTCGCTGACACCTGACCACAATGCCCAATGAGGAGACGAGATACTTTCAAAGCTGGAGGGAGGGAGAAACAAAGGGTCTGTGTCTGTCTGTGTGATGCTTTTGCCGGGGATAGAACAAGAATGGAGTCTTAGAACTTAGTAAGTAATCTAGCTAGATATGCGTTAGATTATGATTTCTTTAAATGGCTGAGAAATTAGACTGTGCTGAATAGAATGAATATTCTTGTCTTTGTGTCTTTCTTGTAACTTAAGGTTTTGCCTAGAGGGATTGTCTATGTTTTGAATCTAATTACCCTGTAAGGTATTTACCATCCTGATTTTACAGAGGTGATTCTTTTTACCTTTTCTTATATTAAAATTCTTCTTGTAAGAAATTGAATGCTTTTTTCATTGTTCTTAAGATCCAAGGGTTTGGGTCTGTGGTCACCTATGCAAATTGGTGAGGATTTTTATCAAGCCTTCCCTAGGCAAGGGGTGCAAGGTTTTGGTGAGGATTTTGGGGGGGAAAGATGTTTCCAAACAACGTTTTCCCAGTAAACCCAGTCAAACGTTTGGTGGTGGCAGTGGAAGTCCAAGGGCAAAGGGTAAAATAGTTTGTACCTTGGGGAAGTTTTAACTTAAGCTGGTAAAAGTAAGCTTAGGAGGTTTTCATGCAGGTCCCCACATCTGTACCCTAAAGTTCAGAGTGGGGAAGGATCCTTGACACAAGCTAAACCTCCCCCACTGCAACTTGAGACCATTACTCTTCGTTCTGTCATCTGCTACCACTGAGAACAGTCTAGATCCATCCTCTTTGGAATCCCCTTTCAAGTTGTTGAAAGCAGCTATCAGATCTCCCCCCCCCCCCCGCCGTTCTTCTCTTCTGCAGACTAAACAAGCCCAGTTCCCTCAGCCTCTCCTTGTAAGTCATGTACTCCAGTCCCCTAATCATTTTTGTTGCCCTCCACTGGACTCTTTCCAATTTTCCACATCCTTCTTGTAGCGTGGGGCCCAAAACTGAACACAGTACTCCAGATGAGGCCTCACCAATGCTGAATAGAGGGGAATGATCACGTCTCTTGATCTGCTGGCAATGCTCCTACTTACACAGCCCAAAATGCTGTTAGCCTTCTTGGCAACAAAGGCACACTGTTGACTCATATCCAGCTTCTCGTCCACTGTAACCTGTAGGTCCTTTCCCAGCCCATATCTACGTTGAAAAACTGTGTTAAATTTGGTTTATGAGAGCAGAGCATGCATGCAGTAGAAATTAATTCATTTTGAGTGGAAGTCACAGCTGAATATGGATTGCAACTTCCTCTTAGGAGGCAGTATCCAACATCTACCACTCACCTGGAGCAGAACTGAATACAGTGGAAGGAAACATCACTGTACACTTCATTAAGACACAAATCTGATTTTGAGGACTCCATGTGCAACAAAACTGACACAGTGCCGCTGACCAGAGAGGAGCGCGGGATCTAAGGGGTAATGTTGGGTGGGCACCCCTTGCAGCCTGCCGAACCCAGCTTAAAGGCAGTGCTGTGATGGAACAGCTTTCCAACCATTCAGAGAAAACTGGTAACTCTTTTCTGTAGGTTTTTGGACCATGCCATGGAATGGAATAAAAGATTCTGTGTTGTCTGTAGAATATGACAAGAAGGTTCAGAAATATCAGGGAAGGAAGAACATTCTCTGTAAAATCCTACAGAATTTTTGAGTAATTTCTCCGGAACCTTGTTGGTTTTATCTGTCTTCTCTTCCATAAGGGTGCTCTGTGTGGCAGCACCGAGCGGGGTTTGGGGCATGGCTATGGGATGGGTTGCATGTGGAACCTGAAGCAGTGACTAAAGACTGGTTTGCCTCCCAGTCACACTCTCCTATTCCCTCTGCAGAGATCACTAGTAGAGCTGGGCAAAACGTACCAGACAAGTAGTTTTATTTGCCAAAAAATGCAATTTTGATCAACTCAGATCTATCGGCCAGTATGATACATATTCACTGAATAGTTTTCATCCAATTTTTTTTTCAGGACTTAGGTACCACTCACAAAATGGAGGAGGGGCTTTCTTTATAACCTTTTGCCCAGTGGTTCAGGCACTCATCCAAATGTGGGAAACCCAGGTTCAGTTCCCCTCTCTGTCTGTTATGGAAAAGGGATTTGAATTTGGGTTTCCCACACTAGAAAAGAGCGCTCTAACTAGTGGGATACGGGATAGTCTGGTGTGTGTGTGGGGGGGGTGGTCTCAGTCTGTTCCGTGGGAGCAAGGGCCATCACCACTTCCTCCTCCTCCTCCTCCACCAGTTTTATGCCTATAGCCCTTCATTGCCTTTGCTTTTAATTTTAAAGTAATTTTTTGTTGACCTTTTTCAATTCACCAGATTTTTTTTCATAATTTTCAGGTTTGGGTCAAACTGAAAAAAAATTCAGTATTTTTTTTTTCCAAACTGCATTGCCACCAAATCAAAAAATCAGTTATATGTCTAGCTCTAATCACCAGATCATTAAGTGTGCAATGATTTGTATCAGAGAGTGGAGTGAGAACCTATTGAAAGAATGGTGTGACTTTCTCCTCTGAGCAGAATTTCATGTCTAGTTCACTATGGGCCCAGTCCAGCTTTCATTGATGTCAGTAGCCAAACTCTCATTGACTTCTGTGGTGCAAGTTCAGACTTCATAAACAGCTCACAGCATTGTTTTGTTCTCTGATCGTTAGGGGAAAATATTGAGCATTAACCTTTTATGCTTACTGCTTGTATGGAAATCTCTACACAGTATCCAATGCATTTACTCATCTCCAGATGAAATGTGTCTGTGTAGAATGTTTGTATGTGGGATTATTTTCAAATATCAAACAAAAACCTGTATTGCAATGAATCTTTTTTTTAAAATCAGATTACAGGTGGCAAGAGTGATCTTTTTGTCTTTGAAGATTTAACTAACTCTCTTTCTTCCAGTTTTGATCATTTGTTTTAATGTCTATTCAAAATTTTCCAACATGGATGCCCTGGATTGGGAAATTGCTGTTGTATTGAGTTGAATGTATATTTAAATAATTTAAATATAAATAACTTTATTTTCTGTTTGCCTTCTGACTGTGCTCAGATTTTTAAAAATCTACTGGAGATAGATAGATATAGATATAAAATGTTAATTGAGAAGACAGGAGAAAAGAGATCATGGTTTTCAGGCTCTGGATTTTGAGTTCTAGGTGGTCACTGGAAGTGATCTAGTTGAGGGAGTTTGTAGCCTGCTTTTGTTTGCTTCCTGTAATCTTCACCTGAAGCAGAAGTCCAGAAGTGTATTCCAGCCACTTCTCCCCAGACACCAGAATCACTTTATGAACCATTGTCATGATTCTTGCAGAGCTTTTTTGGTGTGCCAAGAGAACTGGTGCCTTAGCTGAAAAATTATGGGAACTGAGACAAAAGATTCTAGTGCAATAGCAAGGCAAACTATTTGTGACTGACTGAATGTAGGGAATCGGAGTGAAGGTGACCAACAGCAGGTAATGTGTATTCAGATCATGTATTTTCCTAACCTTTTAATAAAGTATATTGTACTCTATAAATACTGAGAATCGGTAGACTTTTGAATGTAAAGGAAAATGGCTGTATTGTTCATTCAGATTAACAGTCCATTAGGGAGCTATTAGTTGTTTGTAGAGCTGCTCAAAATGTTTCACATGAAAACTTTTCCTGTTGGAAAATGTGTTTTTTGTCAAAATCAAGATTTTTCATGGGAAAATGTCTGTTTCAGTGACATTTGATTTCTCTGAACTTTCCTAGTTGGAAAAGAGTAAGAAATGTAGAATGTTTTTTCTCCATTCACATACTACTTGTACTCCCTTCCCATCACACGAACAATTTCTCCAGTGTGAAAAATGGGGTGGGGGGAGAGTGAGAAAGGGGGTAAAATCCTGAAAATTGAAAAACTGAAAATGAAAAAAACAAATTTTAGGGGTTTCCAAACACTGACACAAAATTATATTTTAAGTTGAAATGAAACTAAACATGTCTGTTGAACATTTAAAAAAACATTTTAAAAGCTGTTTCAAAATGAGCATGCCTGCAGACAGCCCAATTTTTGAAAGGGGATTTTTCTCATGACATTTTCTTCTTGGGCGGGGGGTGGAATTGTGTTTCCAGACGGGTCTGGTTGTTGCATATTTTGGCAGTAAAATAGACAAAGTGGGGCTTTGATGGGTTCCCCAGGGTGCAACCTAGAACTAGGGTACTGCTAAGTCCTCTGTCTTACCAACTTGTGCTCTCTCTCACATTGTGCTGCTGTGATAAGCTGCAAACCCTTCCAGGTCCTGCATTCACACAGCCATCCACAGGCAGGGACACATCATGTTGTTACATGAATGCTTTTACCTGCCACTCATGAACCAGCAATAGAGAAGCTCTAGCTCAACGGCCCCCAGCTTCTGAGCCTAGGAACCCAGAACTGTACCATCCTGCCCTTATCAGAAGCCTGACCAGCGTAAGTTTATTACCCAGTCCACCCCTCCCGCAATGTGGCAAGGGCGTACACTAGCTCTTGTTCCTGAGCAGATTTCCCTTTATTTTCCCTAATAAAAACATTTATTAACTACAGAAAGATTGATCTGTATGCTTACCACTTATAATCACTTAACATCTAGGTTAGTTAACTAAGAAATAAAAGTAAGAACACAATGTGAGTTCTATAAACTAGACAGGATTTGGATCAAGCAAAGTCTCACCCACTAGGCTTGCCAGCCCTCCAGGAATTAAAGATTAATCTTTAATTAAAGATTGTCATGTGATGAAATCTCCAGGAATTCGTCCAATCTAAGTTGGCAAACCTACCCAGATGGTATAATTCCTTTATACACAAGCTGGGATTCTCCTTTCCAGCCTGGACCACTTCCCCAGTTCAGTCTTTGTTCTCTGGATGTGCTTCCAGGTGTTGAGTTGTGGGGGGGAGTGAGACCAAATGATGTTGTCATTTCCCCCTTTTATAGCTTCTTCCATCTTGCTGGAAATATCCTTTGCTATGACATGTGTAAAGCAACCTCCTTTGTGCATCTGCTATCTCTGAGAGTTTTCCATTGTATATGGTTCCTGGGGTTCCTTTGTGGGTGTTTGTATTCCCCTTAATCACCAATCATCAGTTTCTGGCTGCCCCATTGTTGTACCTGAAAGACTGGTTGTGGGTATTTATAACTTCACAACATATTTCAGTCACACACACACACACACACACACACACACACACACACACACAGCAATACTTCATAACTCCGCCTACAATGATAGCACATACAATTTAACAGGATATTAATATTCAATGGATTAAGATTTTTTAAATGATACCTCACAAGGCAGACTTTGCACAAAACATCATTATATCACCATGGTAAGTATGGGGTGCCACAGCTTTCCTTTGGGGGTACAGAGTATCACAGGGGCCAAATTCACCCTTGCCTGTGCTAGTCGAGTCCTTGTGACTCTTCAAAACTCATGCTGAGGGAGAGTAGATAGTGCTGCTACTGCTTCCTTGCTTGAGATCAGTTGGGACAAATAGATTTAAGTTAGTCAGGCCTCCAAAGGAACTAGGCAATTGAAGGCTGATAAGGATGAGTTCTCCATCATCTTCTTGCTGTACAAGCTGTGGCCCCCTTGGTCTAGTGCTGCTCATCAAAGAGTTGAGGGGAGTTTGCAGCTCCGTCTCTTCCCAAGGCAAAATGTCTAGCCCATGTGGCTTGTGAAATGTATTACAGGCTTTATAGACTCTTTGCAGGTGAATTTGGGTCAGTTTTGTTTTTAATTATGTAATAAGTTGAGAAAAATAGCTACAATTTGGAACAGGAATGGTTGCTTTGTGTTGTGCATATTTAATCTGATTACGGAAATGCCTCAAAAGTAAAAGCCAGCTTCTTGTGAGCAGTGTAGTCTCGTAATATTAGTCTGCTTTAACCCAGTTTATTCGTAATTCAGGGGCGTGTGTCTGTACAGAACATGAATTATATAGTCAATAAAAAATTTAGTATATATTTTAAATTGGAACTTTTATATTATTATGGAATTTACATGGGGATATATATCTCTGTTACCTACTCTGCACACAATAAAAAAGTCTAACAAATATCATCTGTCTACAGGAGACAGGATGAAAAGGTCTAACGATCGCCATCTAAATGATAAATTGATGAACATTTCAAAAGGCTTTGCATCAAGAAAAGACAGAGACAAAGGGAAACTGAGTGCAGAGTGACCAATATACTGGCCATTGAAAAAGGTCATTTGTTAACAGGACATATTTTATATTTTCAAACTCCTAATTTGGGGCAAAATTGCGCTTTGAGGTGACAGGTACGGGCACCAATAAAAGTGAACATGGACAAGATTTGACTGTTGTATGGCAAAGTGGCTGGAAGCGATGGAGTAACGCCTAAGAGGTATCAGAGTAGCAGCCGTGTTAGTCTGTATTCGCAAAAAGAAAAGGAGTACTTGTGGCACCTTAGAGACTAACAAATTTATTAGAGCATAAGCTTTCGTGAGCTACAGCTCAATGCATCCGATGAAGTGAGCTGTAGCTCACGAAAGCTTATGCTCTAATAAATTTGTTAGTCTCTAAGGTGCCACAAGAACTCCTTTTCTTTTTGCCTAAGAGGTAGAATCCCTTGAGACGATCAACATCAGGCAGTTGGAGCTTTGTGGATTTTGTCTGTGTGGAGTAGAGGGGGGAATGGTGGAATGAGGTGTCATGTTGACAGGCATGTAGAAATTCCCATGGGAGCCATTAGCTACAGCATTCACAGTCGTTTCACTCCTACTTTCCACTGATGAAGGGTGTGAGGGTATATTATTCTATCGCATGGGAGGGAGCCCCTACAGTGGGCCTGAGATCTATGTGACCGGACAGCCGTGTTTTAACTATTCTGGAAGCTGGAAAAGAACACCAGCAAATAATAAATAATACCCTTCCTGGCCCCCCCAAAAAAAAAATTTGCAGAAGATTTTTGACCAGCTCTAGTTAAGGTTGTTCAATCCTCCGCCTTTGAGCTGTATTGGTTAGTAGTGTTTGGTCACATTAATCATGTGGTATTGTTTCTATTCTCTGCTGGATGAGCACCACTCCTGTAAGCTCCAATTCAGCAAAATACTTGAGCACATGTTTGTCTCTAGGGCAGGGGTTCTCAACCTTTTTCTTTGAGTCCCCCCCCCCAGCCCCCGTATGAAAGCTCACCAGCCCATCTGTGCCACAACAACTGTTTTTCTGCATGTAAAAGCCAGGGCCGGCATTAGGAGGTAACAAGCAGGGCAATTGCCTGGGTCCCCACACCACAGGGGGCACCGCGAAGCTAAGTTGCTCAGGCTTTGGCTTCAGCCCTGGGTGGTGGAGCTCAGAGCCCCGGGGGGCAGTCCTGTGTGGCTGGGCTTCGGCTTTCTGCCCTGGGCCCTAGTGAGTCTAATGCCAGCCATGCTTGGCAGACCTCCTGAAACTTGCTCATGGCCCCCCAGGGGGCCCTGGACCCTGGCTGAGAACCACTGCTCTAGGGGACCTAGAGTTACCTTTGGCCTCAGTTTATTTAAGCACATGCTTAAAGTTAAGCTGATATTTGAATGCTTTGGTTTGCTGAAGAGAAATGAATTTAAGCACCCGCTTAAGTGCTTCGTTGAACTGGTTCCATAATCAGGAGAAGGACTTGAAGTGTTTAGGGGCTTTATATCTCTTAGGGAGACAGAGCTGAAAAACAGGATCCTGGTATTTTAGAGCGCGTCTCCTTTCTAGACCATGCAGGTTCTGCCTTAGGCAATGTCCCTAGACAAAACAGGGTATGCTGAGATACAGAGGGGCTGGCTGGGTACAGAGTTTAAATTTAATTCTCCCTTGTCCTATTCATCCAATCAAGTTGTTCGTGTGCTGGTCCTAGATGTGAAAGGTGTTGTCAGGCCCTTCTCTGGTTCTTTCCATTGTCTTTGTGCCATGCTCTGGAAATAGGAGACATGTTCCCTGCTGTGTCAATTCGTATACCATCCCATTTCCAGTGTCACAAATGCATTGCATTGATTGGTCTGATTTTCAGTCATCTCCACAGTCACTGACATAAAGCTCAGTGTGCATAATCATACCAGCAAAGTTTGGCTTATATACTGTTCCAGAGCTCTGGCAAGGGACTTGTTTTTTTTCTCTCTAGCTGTCCCAAGTACTCTCCCACAATGTATAAAATGTGAATATTTCAGGGAGTAGGTTTAAATTCTGTGAGCATTTTTGAGAGTTAAACGTGGTCACTTAACTTTTTGCAGAAAGGGACGCAAAGTCGGCCAAAGTGAATCAATTTGTACGTTGGAGTGAATACTACAGCTTTATTAAAGTATCTGCCCTACTGTAATAGAGCCAAACTTCCTCCTCTTAATTTTATTTTTAGGTTTTCTACACTGTCTCCATCTAGTGTTGCGACAGGTTAAGGAATCATAATGAAACCATTGCAGTCTTTCCTGATCAGCCTTCAGTTTGGAAAGACACAGGGACATTCTACCAACTGAGAATTGCCAGACCACAGTAGCCCTCTGGCCATATCCCCTCCAATCATCTGAACATATTGCCCTCCCATCTTCTTATACCATGCGGTGATATATGTCCCAACTCTTTGAACCTTACTCTATCTGAGAGAACTCCCCCATACCAGAAGAATTTCCAGCTAGCCAGATACCACCAGAATGACACAAAGGGGCTGGATCAGGGGAGAGAGAATCTAATCCATATATTTGTCACAAATATGGGTGTTAAAAAAAATACAGCGCTATGAATATAAATAAAAATCTCATCGAAAAGGCACCCTCTGGCATTTAAAGAATATGGCTATAATATAGCACAATAAACGTAATTAGGATAAGGAATCTCAAATTCTATATCTAAAGGAAAATTCTCTAACTTTTCAAATTAATTTCCTCTGTCACTTTTGAACTCCTAGTGACACACTTGTCCCCTACCCTTCTAGATTAATTAGTCTGATATTCGGCTCCTAGCCAAGCACATGGGTAATGAAAAAAGCACAACGGGATTTAAATAGTGCAAACTCAAGATTTCTGAAAAAACATATATCTGAGAATAACAATCAGATGTTGGTATAATTTTGTGTTAATTAATCAGCTGTGGATGATTTCTGTTGCTTCTACCTTAATCTACAGCTTCTTTATTAATTCAGATGACCCGTTTTTTTTAATAAGCTTTAATGCTGTACCCTGTCACAGTTCCTGATTTAAAAGCAGCTCAGTTTCATCAGTGGTGCGGTAACTGCACATTGTACTGCCCAAAATATATATTTTGTTGGGTTGCTAGCGGAACAAAACTAAGTGGCGTATTGGAATTCGTAGTATTACTGGGCATTACTTTATCATTCTACCGCTAATTCAGCCTTACACTGTGCAGTTCTCCAAGTACTCAAGCTGCACTGGGAGAAAGACATTGTGGACACTCATCCATATCTAGGAAATTATCTTCCCTCTTCCTTAATTTGATTTGTTTTATCTCTGCAGCAGCATACCTTAAAGGATTTCAATCCTCTGCCTTACACCTGTGGAAATTGAGAGCAGAGCCAATGTAAAATGCAATTGCTGATACACAAGTAAGCAGAGAATGGAGTTTTGGAAACATTCATGTGCTCTTTGCTCAGATGTAAATTACTATGTGAAGTGCAGAATCAAGCCCCATTTTGGTTTATGAGCATCTGTTGCACTGAAGAAGGCATGTCTCCGTGGAGGAGCCCGGGAGCATGTCTAGCAGTACAAAATTCAAATGTATGTGAAAAATATTGGCTAATGAATTATTCTTTGTGAATTAACTGTTGACAGGAGTGGGCTTCTTATGGTCTTGACAACAGAGCCAATAATCCCAAATAGATTCTAACAGCGCCACTGCCTTGGGCCCAGAGCTCTCGTAAGACTGGATGCTTGGGCTGACTTTTCTTAGCTAAAATCTCATCAACTCTTTCAATGTGACCACATATTATGGGCTGGTATAGGAAAGATATGTAACCTTTCAATATTATTATTTATTATATTACAGCATATTAGGCACCTCATATACAGACCAAAAGGCACTACCCCGGCCCTGAGGAGCCTTTAAAACTGGCTGTGAGAAATGAGAAGGGAGAGGTTGAGGCACAGTAAATCAGCAATGTTACTGTGTGATGGAGCTGACTTGATGAAAGGATGCAAGAGGATAAAAGTGGAGGGGTCCAGGATAGAGTTCTGTGGGACACCTACAGAAAATGTGAGAGGGAAGTGTGACACACTGTATATGATTTTATAAAAATATGCTAATGAGTGTGTAATAATGTAAGTGTAATATGCTTCATGCAAAAGGTCTCTTGTAAGGTATCATTACAAATCTTATAATCTACTGGGTATGGTCATCTTATTTGTATAAATGTATCACTTGTGTATCTGAAACTAGAAATATAAAATATAACTCTCAGGGCCTATTGTAATTATGCAAAGTGTGGGCCATTAATGGTGGTTTGGAATCTTGATGGCTCCCGTTAACCAGGACAGTTGTCTGTAGATGACTCTGCTTCACTTGTAAGTCTTCCTGTATATGTGGGTGCTGGCAAGTGGGTAATGAAGTCTTACACTGACATGTGATCATGTCACCGGAACTGGAATCCATCTTTAATCTGGTGCTTTTCCACTGAGAAGGAGGGGTGGGAACCCAGAGGGACAAAGGATTCCCAGCTTATGCAAAAGATTATATGTATATATATATAAGTGGGTGGAACAGAACAAGGGGAGGCAGCCATCATGAGAAATCCCCCAGCTACCACCTGAGTTGGAACAAGGGTTGTACCAGAAGAAAGGATTGTGCCCAGACTAGAAAGATGTCCGGTCTGTGAAAGAAACTTATTGAAACATATCTCTAAGAGTGAGATTGTATCTGTTTTCAGTTTTTATTACTGTACTAGACTTAGACTTGCTTGTTTTATTTTATTTTGCTTGGTAATTCACTTTGTTCTTTCTGTTATTACTTGGAACCACTTAAATCCTACTTTCTGTATTTAATAAAATCACTTTTCACTTATTAATTAACCCAGAATATGTATTAATACCTGGGTGGGGGGAAACAGCTGTGCATATCTCTCTGTCATTGTTATAGAGGGTGAACAATTTAGGAGTTTACCCTGTATAAGCTTTGTACATGGTCAAACGGATTTATTTAGGGTTTGGACCCCATTAGGAGTTGGAGATCTGAGTGTTAAAGGCAGGAACACTGTAAGCAGCTTTCAGGTAAGCCTAAAGCTGTTGGGGGACGTGGTTCAGACCTGGGTCTGGGTTTGCAGCAGGCTAGCGGGTCTGGGTCAAACCGGGCAGGGCACTGAAGTCCTAAGCTGTCAGGTTAGGAAAGCAGGAGCAGAAGTAGTCTTGGCACATCAGGTGGCAGTCCCCAGGGGGTTTCTGTGATCCAATCTGTCACAGGATGGACAAGTACCCACCTAAGGAGACACTGGAGGAACAACAAAAGAAGCTGGGAGAATGAGGAGAGGACTATATTGGGAAAGCTGAGGGAGGACATGACTTTGAGAAGTTGGGAATGGCCTGCAGCATCAACAGCAGCCAAGAGGTCAAGAAGAATAAAGCATAGAGAAGAGGGCCTGAGATTTGATGATGAAGAGATTGTTAGAAGCCTTAACAGGCCTGGCTTCATTGATGTGGAGAAGGAGGAAGCCAGACTGGAGTGGAGCCAGGCAACAATTGTAAACTGCTTATTTGGTGGGTTTGGAGAGAAGGAGAAAGAAGGAAATGGGATGGCAATTGCACAGGGATTTACCAAGATGGACAGGCAAAGGAGTCAAGGTGAGTGGAGAATGATTTCACAACTGAGTCAAAAGAGGGGAGTGCAGTGAAGAAGCGCTTGAATGTTACAGAAATCTGGAATATTGAGGTCAGGGAGTGGGAAGAGAGGGTGTTAGAGAGAAAGAACTCGTATCAATAGGTCTGAAAAGGAGAAGTGTTGTGTTAAGACCATTTTTGGTGATTTGGGGACATGATTCCAGGGTTGAAGGTCAAACAAAGAGGCTGAAAGTGACAAGATTTATAAACTGGTCTTTGCTCTTATTAAAAAGAGCTCATTTAAATTCTAGTAGCTTTTCTACCTCTTCCCGCCCCTCTTCCCAGAAGTAAACAAAATGTTGTTGCTACAAATGTGGAAGAAACACAGTTCCAGGTGATTATCTTGATCAAAAGAAAGAGGTAAGCTAAATAAGGGTTCTTCATCTGATTGGTGGAGTCAACCAAATCAGATTTACAAAGCTTTAAAGCAGTAAAATGGCTAGATCTTCCTTTAGATTAGCAGTTCGGTCTGTGTTTGGTTAATTGCCATTGAAACATTTTCAATTACTTAGGAGGAAAAAAATAGACTCCTTAGTTTGTGGCTATCTTTTAAAAAATAACAGAAAACAAGGACTCTAAATATGTTAGCAAGATTAGATTGTTGTAAGTTACACAGAAACATTTTCAGAAAAACTGCTTTATCTGTTTGGCTTGTTCCCTTATTAAGTTGCTGTGTTGTTCAAAGAGAAACATTGTCTACCACAAAACTTCTAGGGTGAACAAAGGGAAAGCTGCATCTTTCCCATTCCTTTGTGACTGGCCTGTGACCTTGAAAAAGCATGGTAGTGCTGAGTTCTCTTCTGCAAATCAGGCTTGGGAGGAAACCTGCCCACTCCTGAGTCACAAACTAGTCCCTTGGAGGCATCTCAGATTCATAGCAGAGATGGGTCACTTTGGCAGGATCATTTGTGACAATTCACTCTGTTCTCCAGCTATGCATTTCATCCGATTTGTTATTGGAAGAAGAAATAGGTGGGCCTGAAACCTCCTCATGTCTAAACACTGCTGAATCTTGAGGTGGTTTGATATCTCAACCCAGATCCAGATTCAAATTCACAAATGGCACTTCCCGTTATAATGGGATAATCCAGAATCTCTGCTTTGAACACCCACAGCTTTAAGGTGTTGTAAATATGGATCTGGACCTAATGACTTGGACCCATTTCTCAATTAAAGGGATAGCAAAGCAAAGAGGTAACGGTAAATGTGCAAAATAATGCACATTGGAAAACATAATCTCAACTATACATATAAAATGATGGGGTCTAAATTAGCGGTTACCACTCAAGAAAGAGATCTTGGAGTCATTGTGGATAGTTCTCTGAAAACATCCACTCAGTGTGCAGCGGCAGTCAAAAAAGCTAACAGAATGTTGGGAAACATTAAGAAAGGGATAGATAATAAGACAGAAAATATCATATTGCGGCTATATACATCCATGGTACGCCCACATCTTGAATATTGCGTGCAGATGTGGTCGCCCCATCTCAAAAAAGTTATACTGGAATTGGAAAAGGTTCAGAAAAGGGCAACAAAAATGATGAGGGGTATGGATTTGGACTGTTCCGTTTAGAAAAGAGATGACTAAGGGGGCATATGATAGAGGTCTATAAAATTACGTCTGCTGCGGAGAGAATAAATAAAGAAGTGTTATTTACTCCTTCTCATAACACAAGAACTAGGGGTCACCAAATTAAATTAATAGGCAGGTTTAAAACAAATAAAAGGAAGTATTTCTTCACACAAAGTACAGTCAACCTATGGAACTCTTTGCCAGAGGTTGTTGCGAAGGCCCAGATTATAACAGGGTTCAAAAAGAACTAGATAAATTCACGGAGGATAGGTCCATCAGTGGCTATGAGCCAGGATGGGCAGGGATGGTGTCCTTAGCATCTGTTTGCCAGAAGTTGGGAATGGGTGACAGGGGATGGATCACTTGATGATTACCTGTTCTGTTCATTCCCTCTGAATCACCTGGCATTGTCCTCTGTTGGAAAACAGGATACTAGGCTAGATGGACTTTTGATGTGACCCCGTATGGCCGTTCTTATGTTCTTACGTTCTTATATTTGAAAAACAGCAGAATCTCTAAAGGAAGCATGGCACAAGTTGGCAGCTTGCCAGCATACACATCTTGCAACTCAGCCCTTCTGTGTGTGTAGTCCCCTCCTTAAAATATTGGCCCACATTTATTCCCCAGCCACCCAAGATTAAGATCTGTGACTCCTCAAATACCTAAATACCTATCCACTTTTTGGTACTTCTCTCAATTTGTATGTAAATGGTGGGAAAGTTTTTCCACTACAGGGAAAGTTCATATTTTACTATATCACAATCCCATAGGAAGAGAAACCACATACTTCCAGTAACTTGAAATGCAAAGTGTTGCTGCTAACAGTGAAAAAAAGAAATCCAATTTGTCATTCTGTTTAAAATGAAGATTCCTTACAAGAGTATTAAACAAACAGATCAGGGATCTTTAGAAAGCTGACATTTGGACGTAAGATAAATCTTTTTAATAATTTCTATATTAGTATTATCATCAGCTTTGCTCCTCTCAAACTTCACTAGCACCATTCATGTCAGTAATCACTTTCTCTATTGTGTTGTCAGGATCAGTTCCTTTGTATGCAGTCCTGGCCCTTTAAAAACAGCAATGTCTGAGAGGAAATCAGAGGTCTGTTATTAACCATATTTCATATGCCAAGCATTTGTAATAAAAAGATGCGCCTTACTGATAAGACTGAGTGATTAATTTGCAAGTCAGCGAATTGTTCTAACAATTATCATATTTGACGGATTAAAGACCACACTAGGATATCTATTGCCTTGGGAATTTATTTACAGTTCTTTATCTGCTGCAAACAAAGAATCTGTGGCATGACTATTACTATAAACTGCCTTGCTAATCCTGACACACTAAAATAAAATCCAACCAGAACCTTTTGCCCTGGTTTTTGTTATTCAGGGGCCCAATTCTTGCAAGAATATCCTGTTAATGTGAGTTGAAAACTTTGGGTCTGATCAATTTCAAGATCCACATATGAACATTGTAGCTTGGGCCAATCGGTAAATTCAGCCTTTGGATAATTATCTGCACTGATCTCAAAAACTCAACCTTGTGAGATTTTACCCATCACTCTGTGCAATGGCTTGTTATAGTGAATGACTAGGGATTTCCAAAGTGGTTTGAGATTTTTTTGAGATAATACGCATTAAAAGGAATTGATTGTCAGAGTGCGGGGGGGCTCAGTGTTTTCTGAAAATCAGGCCTCTTTGACACGTCTCTTGTTAGGCACCCAAAATCACTAGTATCTGTAAAATGTTGACCCATGTCCTTATCTATATAAAGTTTTCCCATTCTATCCATTCTGACAGGTGATCAGTCCCGCTTTTAATAACTTGTGATCCATGTCTGTCCTTGCCTCTTTGTCCCTACAAAGCACAGAGAAGAACTTTGCGTGTCAGAAACCTTTGACTGTGCACAGTACATAAAAGGTCAGCCAGCCTGTATGCCTTACGGACCTTGGGTAACTTGGACTCTGCCTCCTCCTCCTCCTTCTTCTCATTCCTTGCATATCTTTCTGCCCCAGTCATGATCCCCCTCCGCAATTTTTTCTACAGCAACATGAATGATGGAGTATCTGCCCCAGTAAACAAGCTAAAAAAAGGGACTTGAACATTCACAATCCATGCAATGTGCAAAGGCGGTGCTGAGAACAGTGTCACTCTTGTTCCGCCAGATGGTATTTAACTCTTTCCTTTTGCTTGCAAGCTGCCCATTCCGCCATCATATATAAATCTAGCAGACGTTGTGCATACAAATTGCAGTACCCTGGGGCAACTAGACAGAAATGAAAGGAATGCAAACGGGGTTAAGTTTATTATAGAGTATTCCAGTACATGCACTCGTAGGCTAAAATTCAGCTGTCATGTGACACATGGATATCACTTTGGATAACTATCATCAACAACATATAATTATGGACAGCACTGGATTTTTCTTGCAGGTTTATAAGCTGCAATGCTTGAATTTGTTGGACACGAATCTTGTATTATTTCATCTTTCATTATCTGTGCTTAGGTACTTCTAGACCAATGCTTGTGGAACTTTTCGTGCATTTTTTGTCTCGTTTAGTTTTTAATACTGTGTACTAAATTGAATTGTGGGAAACGATTGAGTTCCTGTTATAAATTGCAGGAGGTTTTGTGAAGGTTTACTCCTCGTATAGTTGTACCGATTTTATGATAGGTGCCGAGAGATCTCCATTTTTGTTTTCATTAACTTCAAGTACGCTGTACCTTTTACCAGGCGACAGGAGTGCTTTGGAAGTACAGTGTAAAGTCTTGACTCACAGGGGTTATAAGTTGGCTTTACGTCACTGAAGCTACTCTGATTTACACCAGTTGAGGCTGTAGCCTTAAATATATAACTTCTGCACATTGTCAAAAATAGCACTTAGCGCTAAACTACCAGCTGTGGTTTGTTATAAGAAAGAACAGAGAAAATTAAAAGGACAAAAACTGTTCACCTTTGACATTTTGTAGATGGAAACCTATTTTCTTTATTGTAACACTAGGCAATTCCTTCCTACTTTAGCAGCTGCTAAAATATCTGTCTTTACGTTTTCACCGCATGTGGGAAGGGAATTGGAAAAGGAGCTTGTCTCAACTTAGATTTTATTGAAAAACTTACATGACATAGTTTGGAGGATACTTAAATCATCACGTGCATAGTGTCTGTTAGGGCCATGTTTTGAAACCGTTACTTATGTTGCATGCCACCTTATTCTAGAAGCAAACCCATTCAAATCAAGGGGGTTACCTGTGGAATATAGGACTACTCAATATGATTAAGGATATCAAAAGCTGTCACTTAGTTTATCATTAAAAGTAAGGTAACTACTCTGCTCAGCAGAGCAGTTTTGAATGAACAAGGAATCATACAATCATAGAAATGTAGGGCTGGAAGGGACCTCAAGAAGTCATCAAGTCCAGCCCTCTGTGCTGAGGCAGGACTCAGTAAACCTAGACCATCCCTGACAGGTGTTTCTCCAACCTACTCTTTAAAACCTCCAATGATGTGGATTCCACAACTTCCTTTGGAAGGCTATTCCAGAGCTTAATTACCTTCTAGTTAGAAATCTTGTCTGAATACCTATCCTAAATCTCCCTTGTTGCAGGTTAAGCCCATTACTTCTTGTCTTACCTTCAGTGGGCATGGAGAACAATCAATCACTGTTCTCTTTATAAAAGCCCTTCACTTATTTGAAGACTCTGATCCGGACTCCTCTCGGTCTTTGTTCAAGACTAAACATGCCCAGGGTTTGTTTTTTTTTCAACCTGCCATCTTAGGCATAGGCGCAGACTCTGTGGGTGCTCTGGGACTGGAGCACACTTGGGGGAAAAAAAACTGGGTGCTCAGAACCCACTGGCAGCCTCCCGATCAATTCCGCCCCCTCCCCCCAGCACTTCCTGCCAGCCGATGGGCCCTGCTGATCAGCTGCTTTCCCTTCCTCCCCGTGCCATCAGCTGTTCAGCAGAGTGCAGGGGGCACTGCGGGGGAGGCAGAGGAGCAAGAGTGAGATGCACTCGGAGGTGGGGATGGGAAGAGGTGGGGTGAGGCGTTGGGGCAAGGGGTGGAATGGGGGCGGAGCAGGGGTTGAGCGGTCCCTGGCAACTCAGAAAGATGGCGCCTCTGCTCTTAGATCAGGTTTTCTGAATCTTTTATCATTTTTATTGCTGTCCTTTGGACTCTTTCCAATTTGTCTACATCTTTCTTGAAATGTGGTACCCAGAACTGGACACAGTGCTCCAGCTGAGGCCTCACCAGTGCCAAATGGAGGGAGAATTACCTCCCGTGTCTTACATACAATGCTCCTGTTAATATGCCCCAGAATTATATTAGCCTTTTTCGCAACTGGATCACATTGATGACTCGTATTCAATTTGTGTTCCACTATAAACCCCAGATCCTTTTCAGCACTACTACCTACCGAGTTAGTCCCCATTTTATAACTGTGCATTTAATTTTCCCTTCGTAAGTGAAGTACTTTGCATTTATCTTCATTGAATTTCATCTTGTTGAATTCAGACCAATTCTCCAATTTGTCAAGGTCATTTTGCATTCTAATCCTGTCCTCCAAAGTGCTTGCAACCCCTCCCAGCTTGGTGTCTGTGACGTACCAGGGTACAGCTCAACCAAGTGAGTAGCTGTGTCATCCCTACCCTATAACCTGGGGTGCCCTTTCCAATGCCTTGCTGCTTTAGCCTCCAACCTGGACTGCTCACAAACAGCCTCCAGCATGTAAATCACTCCCAGCTTTGTCTGTGGGTATGCTACAGCTAGCCACACCTTGGCTCTTACTAGTTTTAAAGATTACCACAGGGTGACCCAACACATTCTATTTTCTCAGAAACATATGTCCTATATTGCCCTAAACACAAAGACAGTAGTCCAGTCAAAGAAAGAAATTAGGCTGGTTTAGCATGGTTTGTTCTTGACAAATACATGCTGGATATTCTTTATAACCCTGTTATCCTCTGTATGTAGAAATTGATTGTTTAATATTTGTTTCAGAATCTTTCCAGGTATCAAAGTTAGGCTGACTGGTCTAAAATTCCCCTGGTCCGCTGTGCTCCCCTTTGGAAAGATAGGTACTGTGTTTGCCCTTCTCTGGTCGTCTGGGACCTCATCCGTCTTCCATGAGATCTCAAAGATAACTGCTAATGATTCCAAGATTGCTTCAGCTAGTTCCTTAAGTACCCTAGGATGAATTTCATGAGGCCCTAACAACTTGAATACATCTAATTTTATCTAAATATTCTTTAACCTGTTCTTTCCCTATTTTGGCTTCTGTTCCTTCCCCCTTGTTAATACTAGTTGTATTGACTATCTGGTCACCATTAACCTTTTTAGTGAAGACTGAAGCAAAATAAACATTAAACACCTCAGCCATATTGATGTCCTCAGCTATTAGCTTTCATTCCCCTCTAAGCGGGGGACCTATGCTTTTCTTCAATATTCTCCGGCTCCTAATGTTTTTAAATAAATTCTTAGTGTCTTTTATATCCTTGGCTAGATGTAACTCATTTTGCGCCTTGGCCTTTCTGATTTTGTCCCTACATGTTTATGCTATTCATTTGCACTCCTCCTTAGCAATTTGTCCATGTTTCCACTTTTTATAGGATAGCTTTTTGATTTTCAGGCCATTAAAGAGCTCCTGATGGTGCCATACTGGCTTCTTACAATTATTTCTATCTTTCCCTTGCATTGGGATAGTTTGCAATTGTGCCTTTAATATTGTCTCCTTGAGTAACTGTGAGCTCTCTGAACTTATTTTTCTCTTTTATATTTTCTTCATAGGAGACCTTATTTACCAGTTCTCTGAGTTTGTTAGTCTGCCTTGTTGTGGTTCATTTTCTTTGTTCTGCTGCTCTTGCACCTTCCTTTCCTTAGAATCAGGAACTCATCATTTCATGATCACTTTCACCCAAATTGCCTTCCACCTTCAGATTCTCAACCAATTCTTCTCTTTTGGTCAGAGTCCAAAACGGCTGTCCCCCAGGTTACTTTCTCCACTCTGAAACAAAAAAGTTTTTTTCCTGACACATTCCAAGAACTTGTTGGAAATATTGTGTAAAGCTTTTCAAACAGATGTCCAGGTGGTTAAAGCTCCCTCACATTACTACCAAGTCTTGTGTTTTGGACATGTCTGTTTTTTGTTCTAGAAAAGACTCATCCATCACCGCTTCCTGATTTGGTGGTCTATAGTAGACCTCTACCATGACATCAGCCCTATTTGTAACGCCTTTTACCACTTCTTTTGCCCCTTACCCAGAGACTTTAAACTGGTCTGCCTTTCACCTCCTTCTGGACCTCTGAACAAGTGTATATAGTCTTGATACATAACATGACACTGCCTCTCCTTTTATCCTGCCTGTCTTTCCTGAACAAGCGATACCCCTCTGTACCAATTTTCCAGTCAGGAGACTTATCCCATCAAGTCTCTGTGATGCCAACTAAGTCATAATTTAACATATGTACTAATGTTTCCTGTTCTTCCTGTTTATTCCCCATAGTCCTTGCATTTGTGTAATAGACATCTAAGATGTTGAGTAAGTTCCCCCACTAATTTCCCTCTCAGCTGGTCCTATGGCTCTATTATAGTCTTCCAGCAGCCCTCTGCCCCCGCAAAAAACCTAGCCCTTTGTTAAGGTTTCCTTTTTTTTATGCTTACATGTGAGCTTTTGTCACTTGCCCCCTTTTGAGTCTAGTTTAAAGCCCTCCTCACTCAGTTGGCAATTTGGAATGTGCTGAACAAAAATAAATTGAATAAGATAAAATAATGTTTACTGAATATAACGCTTTCCTCTCTGTGTCACTTTATTTCTTTCTTTCAAATGTTAAATATACCATCTAACAATAGATAAACTAGGGGTCAAATTAGGCCCTCAATTATAATTGTGCACTAGCGCTGTTCAGAAAATGGATTTCTGTCCCATGGAAAATGATATTTTGATATTTGTTTCATCCCCAAATGAGCCAAACATTAAGAAAATATCTGTGGAAGGAAAAGTTCAGAAAAAATTCCCAAACACATTTGTGAATTTATACAGCATTTTGAAGTGTTGATTTAAAATAAAGCATTTCAAAAAAATCAAAATGTCGACTGGAAATGAAACTTTTTTTAGAATTTTCCTGTAGGGAAAAATGTCATTAAAATTGACATTTTTCTGTGAAAAATTTTGCTTTTGATGAAACCTCATATTCTGTTGAGGAAACCTTTTGCTCAGATCTCCTATGCAACCTTTCTGGTCTGCAAAAAGGCCACTGTGCAGAACATGTTAAGATATATCATAGAGTTTTTTCAGTCCCATAAAAAATAGATCAGTGAAGGATACAAAATAAGAATTAGGTGACAATCGTAACTGAGTCAGAAGGCATCAACTTCTCCTTAATCACCCCATATTACCCTCAATGGGAATGTACAGAATAAATATCAGGGTAACGTTTAGCCTTGATATCAATCCTTGGGCCACATTTTGCACTGGTATATGCCCTAGACACCTAGAAAGGTACACTAAGAAGATACAATTAGAACTTGGACAGAGTGGAAGCCTAAGCAGGTAAGTGCTATATATGCAATCTAATCTTAATGAGGCTAGACGGAGAAAAGAGAGAATATAATTTTAAACACCAAACATAGATTCATAGATACACAGGTCAGAAGGGACCATTCTGATCATCTAGTCTGACCTCCTGCATAAACAGGGAGGAGGATTGGAAAATAGTAGAGTATGAAGCTCTAAAACCCTTAGTGCTGGGCTTAACAGCACAAAAAACAAAACAAAAAATGCTGGCGGGGATAAATAACGCAGGAAATGTAACAAAGAAAATCATCCAGCACCACATAAGAGGCCGGCTAGTATCTGCTTTAGAAAGCCATGAATAGCAAACTCTTGAATGTCTAGGTTTTCTAAACTCATTATTTTGGCACCCTGGTTTCTCCTGGGCTGCCCCACAGAATGCACATGTCTGTTATTTATGTACAAACACGGGCTGCTGCTTTCTTAAAAAAAAAAAAAGTTAGCGTCTTTTCTAGATGACAGAAAAGAGCCAAATGCTATACACTCCCAGCGTGGTGCACTACTCCCAGGACAGAATGACTGAGGATTACACATGCTATGTGATGCAATCTGCTTCACTTTTATTCACTTCTTTAAAATGCTCTTGGACGTATTTTGTCCTTATTTATGCCTTTCAATCCCAATTATTTCAATGGTTCTATGCCACCTGAGCCCCCCTGGGCTGGAGGTGTCCCCAACTGTCCAGTTAAACACCCTTTCTGCCTCCTTCCCACTGTCGGAGCAGCACAAAGCAGCAGGAATGAAGGGGTCTGGATCTCTTGTCCCTTTCATGCAAGTACGTTTCAGGGATAAAACACCAGCTCTATTGAAGTCAATGTCAGCGCTCTCATTGACTGTAACAGGGCCAGGATTTTCTTCTCATTACCTCCATCTCCGCTTTATTTGTTTCTCTATACCACCATGTTTCTTTCCCCTTAAATATCATCATGGCTTTAATATATTTTAAAGAAATCCCTTGAGAAGTAATTTCTCCCACCTTGGACAACAAATGGGCTGTTTAACTCCATTATTCTTAGCATAATTTTCTCTGACTATATACACTGTATATCCGAGTGCTAGAAGTTTGAACCAATGTGATTGGTGCTGCTCTCTCTTGCTTAGTGGGGCTGGAGGTGGGAGTCGGGATGCCCATTATCAGTGTGTTGTGGCAGATCTGAAACAATATTTCCAGGTAGAAAAAGACACCTCTCCATTGATATTCGAAAGCAGAGCATAAAGGGTCTGAAACCTTTACAAAATCAAACTGTGATCTGCTAACTCCAATTTGGCTCTTATAATCAATCAGAGGCATTGTTGGGGAGGAGAGGCAGCATAGCCTAGTGGATGGAGCACTGAACTGGGACTCAGTAGACTGAGAATTTGTTTTGAACTCACTGGAATACTTTTGCTGAAATGAAATATGCTGTTTTGAGGTCAAAAGGAGAGAGACTGCCTGATTCTGAGCAGAATTTTTCATCCTAGATAACTCTGAGTGAGGCAGTACTAGAATATGGAAAATAGGTCTGATTCCATCCAGCCAGGAAATAGGTAGGGGAAAAGATTCTATCATTCATGTCAGCTGTAGTTTGC
The DNA here is from genome assembly GCF_009764565.3 of Dermochelys coriacea. Taxonomy (NCBI): domain Eukaryota; kingdom Metazoa; phylum Chordata; order Testudines; family Dermochelyidae; genus Dermochelys; species Dermochelys coriacea. The sequence continues at coordinate 67,975,149 of NC_050078.2, read as the reverse complement.
TGCCACTGGAAATGCAAGTGGAACATTTGAAGATGACCCTTTGAAAATATGCCCAACGTTCTCCTTTTCTTTCCTCTGATGTGGAAGTTATGTTTTTATCCAGAGATGATTTTGATATTCATTCTCTTTCTGCTGAAGGGGTATTAAAATACTTGTGGCATAGGCAAACCTGTCTATCAAAGTTGGGGACCTAGGACTTTTGATTATTGCCATCTTTTCCTGATGATCTCATTTTCCATCCTTTGTGGCTAGGTAGATATTTAATGTCTTTCCTACACTTAATTTATCCTGGGGTCATTACATTGACAACACGCACTACTTCCTTGGAATGTGTCTGATTTGAAATTGTTGCCTTCCAAACCTGAGGATTTTTGTAGGAGTTAATATAACACTGAAAATGTAAAGTTCTTTGGATTAAGTTTTCTATGAGACTTTTCATTCATTATGGAATATTTGTGTGGCCCTGGGTCAGAAAACTAATCTAAGGCTGGCGTGAATTCATTTTTTCACCATTTTTTTTGTCTTCCAAATACTACATGTAGTGTTCTTATTTAACATTTGATTTCTCCCCCACCCCTTTTTCTAACAATTGTAGTTATCTGGAATTCACATCTGCTTTGTCATCTGCAGACAAGAAATGTTTTTGTTACCAATATACAGTGGTAGATGCTTTGTGTTGCGTGATGAGCACATAGTTTGGTGCTTTTGAAAGTCCCAACCAAAATGTTCATTGAGCAATTTCAAATAACAATAAAAGTGTACAACAGTACACTACACTGACTCAGATCATTGGTCCATCTAATCCAGGATCTTGTTTTTGACAGTGGCCAGTACCACAAAACTCCTGCATTTTTTGAAACCTGCTGTTTTGAAATAACTGGGAAAATTCCTTCCTCATACTTATTAACTAGAGGTTGGCTTATGCCCTGATGTATGATGGCTTATATTCCTTCCTTCCTTTATTTTTGGTCATTGCTATTATAACTCTGGAGATACTCACTTTAATTTTCAGATAATTCACAAATAGAAGAAAAGGGAAAATATGTTGCATGTATTTTTCATGTGAATAGTTTGTCCAAAACCAGTGCTGCTGCTGCTGACCTGGTTCAAGCTTTAGGCCATGTCTACACTTACAAGCTTACAGCGTCACAGCTGTATTGGGGCAGCTGGAGGAGAATGCCTTTTAGGCTGGCATGAAAGAAAGAGAAGACCAATACAGTAGAACCTCATAGTTGCAAACTGACTGGTCAACCACACACCTCATTTGGAACAGGAAGTAGCAAATACCAAACAAACGAACAAAAAAAAAGCAAAAGTAAATACTGTAATGTGTTAAACGTAAATACTTAAAAAAATAGGGGGGGGGGTAAAGCTTAAAGATTTGACATGGTAAGGAAACTGTTTCTGTGCTTGTTCCATTTAAATTAAGATGGTTAAAGCAGTGTTTTTCTTCTGCATAGTAAAATTTCAAAGCTGTATTAAGTCAGTGTTCAGATGTAAACTTTTGAAAGAACAACCATAAGGTTTTGTTCAGAGTTATGGATATTTCAGAGTTATGAATAACCTCCATTCCTGAGCTGTTTGTAACTCTGAGGTTCCACTGTACTACTAAAAAAGAAAAATTAGAGTACAGAATCTGTTTTTTCCTTGAGGGGAAAAAAAAGCAGGTAGTAAATAGTGAGTGATTCAATTTTAATTAGTTCTACTAGATTCTTTATTACTCTATACCATTCCTGTTCTCTAGCAAGCGATAGCAAAGTTAAGACAAAGTGCTGTGAATCTTTGAGATCCTAAATGCTTTAAGGTGATTTTTTCAGACCTATTGGAAATATCTGTCAGTATCTCAAACTCTTTGATACCAACTCCACTCTTCTAAAATCATCTGATCTGACTGGCAAAGCTATAATAAGCACCTTTGGAAGAATGGTCAAATAGCTAAGGTTATTCAAATAATTTAGTTCATTTGTTATTACTCTTGTGCTAGGTTTGTTCTCAAGAGACTTTTGTTACATGGAAATCAGTCGTATCCATTATTTTTTAGTCTTTTGAAGTTGTTTTCTCTTGAGAACAAAGGAATGTGAACAACTTGAGAGTGCTCTAAATTATTTAAATCTTTTTATGTTTTTTGTGCTGTTTGAACTTTATTGAGCCACGGAGATGGTAACAGTTGATCTCCCCTTAAATTTCTATTCTTGATTTTTTTGTTTATATATGAAAAACATATCCACATAAGAACACAAACAGAATTAACAAGTTTTTTTTTTAAATTGTAACTAAATCTAGCACTCTAGGGATTTTGTTCGATTCTCCCAATAGATTCTATTAACACCAGAGCTCAATTTGGGGTGGGGGCAGTGGATTACAGCCCCTTTGTCCAATAACAGATGGTTCAGGCCATTACCTCACTCTCAATTCCACCTTCTTCTCAGAGGTACCAACCCAATAGTCATCCCAACTTAAGTCTCCATGTTGCAGTTATTTTACATGGAAGCAAAGATGATTTGTATAGCAGAGAATAGAAGGGGAAAAATCAGAATAAAAAACTAATTTTAAATTGTAAGACATCACAGCGCTCTAGCTTGGGGGGGAAAGTTTTTGCTTTACAAAGTACCTACAGCATAGGATAACCATGACTACTTCTCAGCTTTCCAAGCTCCTGGGCCAAATCCTCAGCTGGTATAAATCATTGACTTCAATGGAGCTGCACCAATTTACACCAGTTGAGGCCACCTGTAAGTCCTAGCCTGTGAAGTTAGCATTCCAAGTTGTCTTAAGGGAGTCTCTAATTGGTTTCCTAGTTTGCACACTCATTTCATGCTAGCCAAGAGCCACCACAGACAGTCTCCAGTTTCTTTTGATGGTCATGTGGGGTCTTACCAAACTCAACGCTAGAACTGGTTCAGGTTTTTTATTTACTCTGTTTTACATCATTATTATTATTATTGTTTTATTAAACACCCACAGAAAAAGGTGCATTTCTTCCTGTTACACAATGAAACTGAGATACCGCTGACACTACAAACACTGAGATACTACTGTGATCGGCTTCAGATAAATGCCTTCGATAAATATCCAAAGTGTTTTCCCTCTTATGTGGACTGAGGGTGATTTCTCATTTCTTTCCATTTATTATTATACATTATTATACATTCCGTTAAGGGTTTATCTAATTTCCACTGATTTCTTTTGATCTCAAAGGTTTGGCCAATAGTGCTCCGGGACTGAAATTTCCACACATGACGTTACTGCGAGTCAGAATGGTGTGTGTAAATTCACATCCTGGCTTGCCATGCAGAAACTTGCTGTGTAGACAAGCCCTTAGGTACTGAAACTGCAAGCTTCTCTGCCCAAGTGAGTTGAGCAGACACTTGGGACCCTGCTGACAAATGTGGAGCAGGTTGCATGATTGGGGTGTTGGGTGGGTCACATGAATAATAATAATTAATAAAAAGATGAGAATGAAAGTTAATGCCTCATCCCTCCCTTTCTTTAATAGCAAATTTTTTGGCACATTTTTCTTTCCACCAGACACTGAACTCTTTGTTGTCGTGTGCATTACTATTACTGCCGTGCAACATAAATAATTCTGTATGGTTGCATGCTACCAGGAAAATCCTGAACCTAATTGATATTTCTCCACCCGGGTTTTGTTGAGGATGGAATCTGGTTTTAAATCGTTAGGGCCTGATTCTCCTTTACACTCTTACATTTGGCAGTATCAGAAGGTCTAAGTGTGGGTTTAAATCAACTGGCATACACTTTAAGGTCCCTTTACTCTGCCAGAGCAGTGCAAAAGGGACTCAATATAAGTGAGAATCTGGCCTTTTGGTTTAATTTAAAATGCACCTTGGAAGGCACAAATAGTAGATGTCGCGATGTACGTTTTTATAATACAAACTGCTATAGTCTTTGGTTTGTTGGGGCTTGTAGAAAATTTTACACACATGTGTACAGACTGTATTGTTTTAAAAAAGACATTTCATTTAACAGTAATTGTCTCAAGGAACTTCACTTGCAAAGAGATTTCCTTCCCACTGCACTCCCTGGCCATAACTAAGTTTATTTAGCCATAACTAAGGTTATTTATGGTGTAGGAAGACAAGGATCAGATGTAATCTGTGAGGCAGTAGTACTTACTGGTTTGTATATTATAAAAGACTTGACACCTCCTTTACAATATAATTAAAGATGTATAACATGGGAAGACAATACTCTTCCATTAGGCCCACAGATGTTGCCCGCCGTTCATCACTGCCGTTCTTTCACCCTGTTGTCCATGTGAATCGCTCAGGGAAAAAGTGAGGGGAGGCTGGCTGGTAAAAATGAATAATCCCTCAGTGATCTGGACACACACAATCTGAAAGTGAGTTTCTCAGAGGTTGTCCTTTTAAAAGAAATATTGACCATTTCAGCTTCTACTGGTATCTAATGAACTCAAACACACTGCATGAAAATAGAGTTCAATAATGTATAATGATGGCTTAAAAAAATCCCTAATTGGATTCTTATCAGGTAATCTCTCAACGAAGCAGCATAACTGCTAATTACTGTTGTTGGTGGCATTTGGAATGATTGAAGTCTAATCCTGCCTTAAATTTAAAAAGGGCTATATTTACAAAAAATAAGTTGTTTTAACTCTCAGCAGGGTGTGCGTCTCACTGCAGTGCACCTATTAAATTTTTTAGCACCAGATTATGATTCACAGTCAGGGCACAGGAGTTGCAGAGCAGCATGACCTGAGCAACAATTATTAATTAATCAAGTGCTATAAGTGCCTGAAAAAATAACTGCAGCCAAACGATAAGAGCCTGACAGGACAGATGGTTTTTTTTTTTTAAGATTACAAATTTGTTAGAGCATGTATTGTAACACAATATCCCTTTAATAGACATTGCATTCTATTACTCTTAATAAAAATATTAATAAATCATTGATAAATATCCCCGATCTTAATACCATTCCAACAAATTATTTTTAAATCTTGTATAACAATTTACCAAAGCAATAGCAAGCAGTGTGTAAACTTTAGCAGACTGGTAAATTATTCTAGCATGTGTTTGTTGAAAACAAGGTTTTTATCAATAGTAACTAAAGATGCCAGAACATTGCTGTTGGATCTCATTAAGTTTCATTACTTCAAAAGAAGGAAAATTTGGATTTTTAAAGCTGGTGGAAAAATGATGATAATATTCTTGCAGAATAAAAAATCAGTGGAATTTTAGCCAACTCTAATTACTTTCATTCTCAGGGGTATCCAGCAATCTATCTTGAGTACTTACATGGCCTCTATTAACATATCATCTAAGTGACTGTAACATATTAATGCACACAATACCTCTGTGCGGTAGGGTAGTGCTATTCTCCCCATTGTACAGATGGGGAACCGAGGCCCAGAGAGATTAAGGCGAAGATATTCAAAAGTGACTAGGGATTTTGAGTGTCTATGTTTTTGGGTGCTTCTGTTGGGACCCCTTAAAAGGGCTGATTTTAAAAAGAAAAATGCGAAGTATGCACCCTTGGAAAATCAGGCCTCCTTTAAGGCATCTCAAGTTGAGTACTTAGAATCACGAGTTACCTTTGAAAATCTTGACCCAAGGTCACGCAGGAAGGCTGTGATAGAATAAGGGCTTGATGATCTCCAAGCCCCCTAGACAGGTGTCCTAACTATTGAATCATTCTCTCCTGTATGGGCAAGTGGAAGTCACTTTCTTTATGCTTTTTTCAGCACACCTCTATTGTGCCAGTGTAAAACCGGGTGCAAACCCCCACCAGTTATGCTCCTAGAGGGGCTGCAGCAAGACAAGACATCAAGTACCTCCTCCACTGAGAGGACCTGGATATGAGCAGTTCTCGTTTGGCTTGAGAAAGGTTGCTGTGCTGATTCAGCACATTTTCAGGTGGCCTCCATTGTAGGACTTTGGCCACCACCCATGAAGTCAATAGTAAGATTCTTAATGTCAGTGAGGCAGGATCTGGCCCTTAAAAAGTCCGGACGGTAATTTAAGGGCTTAATACTGCAGTTAACTCCATGTGGTTGAACTGCTGCATGCATGTGCAGCCTCACCGAGGTCATCTCCTGTGCGGATGTAACCCGCTGGTGAGTATGTGATGTGCAAATCTATGCCGTGAATCCTAAAATTCCTCTAGGAGGATTTCCAGGGGGTGAGATTTGTTACAGCTCCCAGCTGCAGAGCATTGGCTCTTTAGCTCCAGCTATGGCAGCTCGTGCTTTTCACTCTGGTAGTCCCCAGTTCAATCCGCAGTGTCTGGCAAGATGGTGGCCATCACGTAATGGCAATTGCACGTCAGATCCCAAACCTGAATCACTGGCGGGACCCCGGAGAGAGGGTGGATAACGTTTACTCTGTCCAACATCTCCCAGTGCTGTCTCTGCTCTCTCAGGGAGGTGTGACCTTCTCCTTTTGAGAGCCGGTGTAAAGCAAGCCCTATATATGTTCCCACTCGTATTAATTACAGTTAAACAAAAGCAGGGATAAATAATTGATAGCAGAACATAACAGACAATATATATTTGCAACAACTTTATCACATCCAGATTTCATTACAAACATCAATGATGCAGTTTTTGTAAATATGGATCTAATTTGATTTTTTGTGTGAAAAATAATGTGTTATTATAAATAGTGCTTATTGGAGCTTATTAGTAGATCACATATGAGCGGTTTTAGTGTCATAGTATTTCAATTAGGTAATAATTCAGTTAAATGAGTTTAGTTTCCTTGAGTTCTAATGCATGTGTATTTAATTTGAGTGACCTTATCCACTAACCGTTTTGATTTTTGCCAGTGGGTCTAAGCTGCATGTATTCTTTCCCCAAAGAAAAGCAGTACAACTGGGGAGAGGAGAAGAGAAGGTGCTGTTCCTTAAGAATGAAACTATCTTCACAAGGATGTATCAAAACACTGCTAATAGCAGCAGCACTATTGAGGCAGAACATATGGTTATATCACCCTTGTTGTAGATCAGTCCTGGAGTTTATGACTGTCCCATCTTCCATTACACACACTGTCATTTCTCATCACTGTAAGTGGCTGTGGAGAAGGAGAAGACACACATTTTAGGCATACGGCACTGTAACACCAATATTTCACACTCAGTGTGCCCTGTTATAGACCCAGTTGGTGATAATGGGGAGTCATTCCTTCTAGTTTTTCATGTCATGGAAGCAGGAATAAAGTGTGAAATCTTGGTTAGGTTAACATATTATTTGTTACTGAGATACAGGTCCAAAGATCTGTTAATCGGATACCCCCATGTTGGGTATTGGATTAATATCTCTGTTTTGATTGATGGCATACAAGGCCCTTAAATATATCTCTGCATAAAACTCCCATCTAGATTGCTTGAAATTTAGGATTTTCTATATACATTTGCATATCACAGCTGAAGCCAGTGATTTAAATATTTACTGAAGGTGAAATTCAGAAAGTCAACACCAACTTAAGTGCCATGTAAACCTTCAAAATAGGGCTGAAGTGGTGGTTAGACATTGTGGAGGCCTGCTCTACGTGGAGTGAATTTCACTCTTAATTAGTCATGACACAGTGGTTTGGGCACCAGTGTGGGACTAGAGAGATCCTGGTTCAGTCGCTCACTCTGCCACAGACTTCCTGTGTGACTTAGAGCAAGTCATTTAATCTCACTGTGCCTCGGTTCTCCATCTATATAATGATACTTTTCTACCTCACAGGGAAGGAGACTAAATACCTTAAAGATTATGAGGCCCTCAGATAATAGAGTAAAGATGGGGACCTTGAACTAATTATTTGTATAAGGTCCAGTTCTTGAGGTGACTAACACAGAGGGTCAAATTCATCCCGAGTGCAACTCTGTTGAATGGAAAGAAATGGCATCAGGGAGGAATTTACGAGAAAATGGAAGGCACAACACTCAATCACTGACACAGAAAGCCCCCCCATTCACTACAGCACTGAAGCCCACACTTAACTTTAAGCATGAGATTAAGACTGATGAGCCTAGAGTTGGAATTTTGCTTAAGTGTTATTCTCAACTGGGGCCATGGTCCTCATGTTATTTTTTACCTATAGTTCCTTAAATATTGTCCCATAATATATTATGTGAAACACCATAGAGAACCATCCATTACTATCATAGAGGCAGACTGGGGGACATCTAACTTTAATTTTGGTGTTCCTGTGATAACATGCATAATGCTCCAAGCAGACAATCCTTTGTGGTATGGAGTCTTGGGTTTTCCACTTCCAAGACTCTGGAATGACAATATGATGAATGATCACATCTCTGCCTTTAACTCAAACTGTTGCCTTTCATTTCCACCTGAAGAAGCAAGTGGTCTATTTTTAACAACTGGGCCATTAACTACCTCCTTCTATTTGCATGGTAATGATAGTGAACTGTTGGTGATTTACCACTCTGATTTGTATCATAAATAACGCATCATTTCTGCTGCTAATTATGCTCATTTCCCATATCAATAATATTTTCAGGGTCGGGTTGTACCAATGCCTTAGAATAGAGAATATTTTGGTAGAACTGTTCATATCCCAACTGCTGAAGGGCAGGGATTTGTTTTTAACCCTTCTACTACACTGAATCATTGAGGCTGGCAAAGGGAAGAGACAATGTTATAAATGGATCCAGTAGAAAATATGTGAAAATGTTAACATTAGGAGTAGTATATCTCCAGTGAATAAATGAGAGTAATCTGATGGGGCAGAAAAAACAAATGATTTTGAAGGCTTAGTACGGAAATGTTGGTCTATATCTTTAACAGGTGCAAGTCAGCATAGCTTCACTGACTTCAGTGAAGGTACACCAGTTTATAGAAACTGGGAATCTGGCCCATTGTCTTCATTGAAAATTATGTTGATTTACACTAGCTGAGCAACTGGACAACTATTATTAATTATTTATAATAACCGTTACTTAAAAGGCCCAGGAGAATTTGGAATCTCATAGTACTAGGTATTGCACATACAGAAGAACCTCAGAGTTACAAACACCTTGGGAATGGAGGTTGTTCACAACTCGGAAATGTTCGTAACTGTGAACAAAATGTTATGGTTATTCTTTCAACTAAAGTTTACAACTAAGCATTGACCTACGACAGCTCTGAAACTTTACTATGCAGAAGAAAAATGCTGCTTTTAACCATCTTAATTTAAATGAAACAAGCCCAGAAACCTTGTCCAATCTTTTTAAAGTTTTCTCTTTATTTTTAAAGTCATTTACATTTAACACAGTACTCTATTGTATTTGCCTTTTTGTTTTCTCTGCTGCTGCCTGATTGCATGCTTCCGGTTCCAAATGAGGTGTGTGATTGACTGGTCAGTTCATAACTCTGGTGTGCTTAACTCTGAGGTTCTGCTGTACCCTTAAAGATACAGTCCCTGGCCAAAAGAGCTTACCATTTAAATAGAAAAGAGAGAAAAAGGGCGTGAGAAAGGAAGTATAATTATCCCCATTCACAGATGGGGAATTGAGGCACAGAGTGGTGAAGTGATTTGTGCAAGGTCACACTGGAAGCCCGTGAACAGCTGGGAAATGAACCTAGATTGCCTGCGGCACAATGCAATTCATTAACTATGAGGCCAGTTTTCCTTTTGATAGCATGTTCTTGTTGTGGTTTTACTGATAGGGAATGATAAAAATGGGCATTGAGAGGTTCAAAATCTTAGGTGGGGGAAAAGCCTTTTAATATTTTGGTAGAAAAGTGGCTGCACATTGCACCACAATGTTAGGAGATGAGATCTGAAGCATTAATAAGTAAAAAGAAAAGGAGTACTTGTGGCACCTTAGAGACTAACAAATTTATTAGAGCATAAGCTTTCGTGAGCTACAGCTCACTTCAGCTCACGAAAGCTTATGCTCTAATAAATTTGTTAGTCTCTAAGGTGCCACAAGTACTCCTTTTCTTTTTGCGAATACAGACTAACACGGCTGCTACTCTGAAACCTATTAATAAGTAAGAAAGCTGTTCTAGTGAGACAGATTGGTAAGTAATAGGGTATCGTGTTGCCCAAACGCCATAGTTCCACTGCTACGAACATTATCAGATGACTGAAAGACGAGAGGAAACTACAGTAGGTGACTTTGATAGTAATGGACCAACAAAAAGGGATAATAAAGATAGCAGTACCATGTGACCAATGAAACAAGAAAGCATTGTTCATCCCACTGTTATTTGAAAGAAACAATTGTTTAAAGGTATAGGTTGACTTCATGTAAAGCCACACATTTTGTTGCCAGAACAAATATTGGACAGGTGACCGGTCATAGATAATAAGTGAAGCTCATAATGATGTGGTGAAATTCTAGATTACTATTTAAAATTGAGGGATACCAACTAGAGTCAAGAAACAAAACAGTATAGCGACAAAGCAGAGACAACAGGCCAAATTTGTTGCTGCTTGATAGAAAGATTTGTATATGGTAAAATGAGGATAATGATGGTAATAAATGCATTAGGAGGTAGAAGGATAAGCTGCTACAATTATTTACTGTTCTTGTTGCACGCTTTCTAGTACATTTAGTCTTAGAAAGATCTTGGCACCTTTCTAGCTATAGACTAATATTTTGTTATGCTACTGTGCATTATACAGGAATGAAAATATATTCAAAACCTGATGAGCATATACATTTTGAAGAAAAGGGCCCTGCAGGAGATATAAGTCAGAACAAGTGTTTTTTATTACAAGATGGGAACGACTGTTAACTTACTGTAATGTTCTCTGGCAGACATATTTTCCTGAATAGAAGAAGAAAATGTTGAACTCAACTTTATTGGGAGTGAAACAGGGATGCTCAGAAATCGAAAGAATCACTAGAGTACAGCTTTAGTGTCAATGTAACATATTAGATAAATGTTTGTCCTTGTTAATGGAATAACATCATACTTATAATTTAAACAGGAATGCACAAAGCCAGCTATGTCATGTTGTGAAAGGCAAAAGATAAACTCGGCCATATACCTTTTTAGTTGAGTATTTTAGTATTTCAAGGACATTAAAGAGTAGTTGTACCCTGAAAATGACGTGGAGTAATTCTACATTCATTTCATATCACCAGTTTTTCTATTGACTATGATCATTTGACAAATAAAGGGATGTGCCCAGCTGCTGCCCTGGATTCTTTCTATCTTGCTTATCAATGACAGTAATGTTTTCAGCAGGCAAAATTAGGCCCTGGAGTACAACTCCAGTTTATGGTAATTGGACAAAACTTGAAGACAATGGCGTTGCATTGGTATCCGTGAAAGAGATCCTGATTTGACGTGCAGAACCCCCTATGACTGGGTGGAATGTGCTAGATGGGAAGAACCCATCTTGAGCGTCAGATCCCAGGCTGAGTCTGAAGAGCTGGCTGTTTGGAAATATACCTTTTTACACATAAACTACGCAGATATGGCATGAAAGGCAGCTAAACACACTAAGCCCCCCCAGTGAATTCTGTGTGGTAGAACCTCTTGCACCTTTGTGGACCCCATTGAGAATTGGAGCTAAAATATGGAACCACACATCTTTAGGTCTCTCTTGTAAACCATAGTTTAAATAGATATTGAGGAAGTGGGGTCTCTGGTCTTAAGACTATTCCATAGGTCCAAAAGAGTGAAGGTAAAGTTCATTAACAGCAAGCATGGACTTGTGATGAAGGTGTAGATTTGGCCATCAGAACACAAGGATTCTGTTCCCTGCTTTGTAAAGAGTTCTTGAGTGAGCCACTTAAATGCTCTGTGCCTCATTTTCCTCAGTCTTAAAAAAGAGATAAGATTCACCCACTTGACAGGGTTCTTGTGAAACTTAATTCACTAATGTTCAGTGGCATGCTGTCTGAGTGTGCAACGCATGGTCCGGGATTCATTTCTACAAGAACCTGAAATGATTTACTGGCTGCGTCTGTGGGACGATTCCGTCCACTCCTTGAAGATGCATGGAGGACGCCGCTTTATCCGCACCATGTAATCTTGCACGCACGGTTACACCAGGCATGCAAGTGTAGAATTGCAGGCCTTACTAAATGTGTCACGGCACGCCTCTGCTGATATTTGAAAAGTGCTTTGAGATCCTTGCACAGAAAGTGCCCTTCGCTGTACTGTCCTAGGCAAATATCTCAACTGTCAATATTGCCATTGTTTCCCACCCTAATACTGAAAGCTCTAGGAGAGAACATGCTGTAAATCCCTTTTGAAAGGGCTGCTGCTAGCTGAACATCAGATGCATCAATCCACAATTGTGGGGTTCCAAAATATTGCTGCTTATTTATTTGGGTGGGAAAATCGATTAAGATCCGTTTTAGAGAAAGTGGCATCCAAGTGTTTCTGGCAAGCATCGTGGCTGTGAGAGGTTGGCATACTGCACTGAAGAATGAGAGAAGGATTATACAGGAGCTCTTTGATTTAAAAATTAAAGGAGAGAAGCGAAAAAGCAAAACTATAGAAATAAACCATTACTGCCCAGCCTAGAGAGTTACTGCTAATTTACAGCACAAACAAACGGGAAGACCTCTTGCCTATGACTTACCGGGACGGCCAGACTTCCATTGGCTTTCATTTTACCCTTATCGGTATCTAACCTCCATTACAAACTTCCTCGTTGCAATCAGACCAGGTGATTTATCTTCCTTTCATAGTAAAACCCCTTACTATGTCTACATTCCTTAAGGTAGCTAATTATAAATAATGGGGTTTAACAATACAGCAGCTCACAATAATGATACTATATTTCCCAAAAGACCATGTGCCAAGTGTTATCAAAGTTTATACTTGGCTTCAAGGTATAAGGAGATTGAGTTTCTGCCTGTGCCTCTATTATTAAGGCAAGGACACTTCGGATAAATAGCAGATTCCCACTTAGCTGGCCTTGCATAATCAGACCTACAACTTGCCAAAAATGTAAACTTAAATTTAACAATGCATGAATCATAACAACTCTCTTGGGATTGCCCAGTACACTAAGTTTCCAACCAGCACCTCACAAAAAGAACAACAACTCTATGCTCAAAAGTTCATTGAAAGGTACAGAGCTTTTTGTACATCTCTTTACCCTACAAGCTCTTTCCTTGAAACATGCTAGCGGTGTAACTCCAAAACACCAAAAATGTTTGCAGATTAGCAGAAGAACCACCCCCCATATGGAACCTATTGATTTATACACACTCATACCCTCTTCCTCCCATATACTGGTAGTAACTAGTGTTCCATTTCATATTAACTTATGCCTCTTTCTGGGCAGTTATTGGACATAATACTCAGAGAAAATATTTAAATCCCAAACACACAATATCAAGGCCTTTATGGAAGAGTGCAATGGAATTTAATCGGTGTTAAACCAATAGGGTTTGAATATAAGTTTAGTAGCATTCTATGGAAATTACTCTCAAAGCCTATGTAACCTAACAGGGAATATTATTCTTTACAAGTGGTGGTTGTTGCTGGGGTTTTTTTCCCCACCATCCCATAGACTTCCATCAAACTCTATAGGAGGTGAGGAAAAGAATAGCTGGTATGAAACTTCAGGCAGTGTGATGGTCCTGAGCTGTGAGTCCTAAATACAGGAGGAAGGCAGAGGAGACGCTTTATAATCTCAAATATTAATTGTCAGGTACTTCCATGTATTGATTATTCATAGCACATGACTCAGACATTGTCACTCTAAGGCAGGGAAATTGGGCCACAGCTTTGTTTTAGGCCCCCACCTTGCATTGAACTCTGTGCTGGGTAGATCACCATGCCTGCATGGAGCCCCATTGACTTCAAAGGGATTTGGCCTTCCCAGAGCTGATTGCTGGATCAAGGATTTAGGCAACAAAACCCACAACATTTTAAATGATTGTTTCATCTTCCAGCACTATGGAAAAAAAGAAGACAAGGTAGGAAGGTGCAGTTCCTTTTAGACTAGATAACCTTTAAATCACAAATATTGAGCTCCAAATCCCATCTGCAGCTCTTTGTATCACTGAATAAGTCCCTTTGACATTATCTTGTGAGAATTACAAGTTTCTTAATTTTGCTGCTAGCACAAACAATGCTAGATTTTTCTCCCATAGACTTATTTTCCCTGCAGGGAAGTAATCTTTGATAAAATCTTATCTGGACTATTCCAAGCACTATTTGGACCAAAGGATTCTGAAACAAATCCAGCTTATCGTTAGAGTTCAGTTCCAGGGATGCTAGGAATGCCAATATGCCGATTTTTATTTTGTGCATTATAGAACTCAGAAATGCTGCTAGAATGCAGTTTTCTACAGTCATCATTTAAGATGCATGTTTTAGTATCATTGAAACTAAGCAAACAAACTTGAGCTGTAAGTAGGGTTGCCAACTTTCTAAAGGCAGAAAACCAAACATCCTTGCCCCACCCCCACTCCCTTCATCTCCCCTCCCTCTATTGCTTGCTCTCCCCCACCCTCTCTCATTTTCAGTAGGCTGGGGCAGGAGGTTAGGGTTCAGGAGGGATGAGGGCTTTGTCTGGGGGTGCAGGCTCTGGGGTGGGTATGGGGATGAGGGGTTTGGGATGTGGGGGGGGCTCCAGGCTGGGGTAGAAGGTTGGGGTGTGGGAGATGGTATGGGTTCTGGCCTGGGGATGTGGGCTCCAGCCTGGGGCCAGAAATGAGGGGTTCAGGGTGTGGAAGGTGGCTTGGGGTTGGGGCATGGAGGGGAGTGCGGGCTCTGGGACGGAGTTTGAGTACCGGAGAGGGCTCAGGGTTGGGGAAGGGATTTGGGGCAAAGGAGGAGGTTCTGAGCTAGGGCAAGGGGTTGGGGTATGGGAGGGTGTGTGGGGTGCAGATTCTGGGTGGCACTTATCTCAGGTGGCTCCCAGGAAATGGCGTCATGTCTCTCCGGTTCCCAGGCAAAGGGGCGGCCAGGTGGCTCTGCTCTGCTCAGTTCCCATGCAATGGGAGCTGCGGAGCCAGCACTCGGGGCCGGTCCCGAGCTAGAGGGATATGCTGGCCACTTCCCGGGAACCACGCAGGGCCACCAACTGGACTTTAACAGCCTGGTCAGCAGTGCTGACTGGAGCCGCCCTGGTACCTTTTAAAACGGGTGTTCCTATTGAAAACCAGACACCTGGCAACCCTAGCCGTAAGCCCTGAACGTGATCCTGCAGGTAAGGAGCATTGCTATATTCTTGCAAATGCTAAACCCACGTTTATAGTGGAGTTAATAAAAGTGCAGGTTAGGTTTGGTTTGGTTTGGTTTTGTTGGCTGGACTAGTAAAGGCTTGGGGTTTTTGGGAGGCATCTACTTGAAAGTTACATGGAGGCAGTTTGAAATTGTGGGATTCTAATTCAGGTGCTGTAGCTCCCTGTGACTCCTTTAATTGAGCAAAGAAAAAAGGTTTTGGATCCTTTTCCTGCTGGCAGCTTTTTACAAGGCCGTAGTGGGTGTGAGCCAATCCTGTCTACCAAAGAAATGAAAGGGTGCCCCAAACAGTGCACTATTGTGCAGGTCCGTCAAAGGCAGGAAGCTGGAGGACTTGATGTGTGTCTTAACTTCCCCCACCCCTTTCAACTTCACCCACCCCACAGTGTCTCCAAGGAGCTTGTTGATTTCAGTGTGACAGCTTAATAGGTGTGAGTGGGAGGGTGGGTTCCATTGACGGAGCGGGCAACAGGGTTGAAGGGAGGTTCCAGCATTTGTTTTATGTGATATCTTTACATTCATGTTAGCATAACAAATGCAAATGGCTACACAGTATTGCTGACAGATGCATTAGGCCACAGTAGGTAGATGGAAAGCAGAACAATGCAAATTGATATATATATATGTAAGTCACCCGAATGAGTCTTTTTGGGAGATAATGCCCACAATCTATTTCTTTGCCATCTCCTCTGGGGTAGTCGGGGACGGTTGGATGGGGTGGAGGTTTGGGGGGTGGGTGGTTAGGAGACAGGGAGCGGGGGGTGGGATGGGGGTGGGCTCCTAGGGGGGCAGTTAGGGATCGGGGTTCCGGGGGGGGACAGAGGACAAGGAGTGGGAGGGGGTGGACAGGGGGAAGGGGCCAGACTGTTTGGGGAGGCACAGCCTTCCCTACCTGGCCCTAATACAGTTTTGCAACCCCGATGTGGCCCTCGGGCCAAAAAGTTTGCCCACCTCTGCCTTAGAGCGTGGTTCTGCTCTGAAAAGTGACCACAGAAACATGTCACCTTCTTACTCAATGAATCTGCCTCCTTAGTACAGTAACAGAGATAAATAGACTGCCTGCATTTTACTCCTATTTAGCACCTCAGGGCACACACCACAAAGAGAGAGAGAGAGCAAGCTGATTTCAGTTCTCTCACAGAAATGTGAACTGAGGCTAACATTTTCTAGAGTGGCCTCTGATTTTCGTGCTTCTGTGGAAATCCAGCTTTTCAGAGGTGATAGAGCACCTATACCTGCAGCTGATAAGTTCAAGTGACTCTGTCTGGTCACCCAAAATCCGTGGCTACTTTAGAAATGTCCAATTGTAGGATCAAATTCTGTCCAGAGTGACACCTGTGCAACTCCACTTGGCTGCATGGAGGCCACTGAAGACAGAAGGGGCCCTTTAGGGTTTTTGTTGGTGGTAAAAATGCATGGAAATTCAAGAGCCCAGCTTCACTCTCAGATCCCATATGAGTTTGCAAGATTGGCTTTTATTAAAAAAAATACGTTTTTTTATGATCGGAGGAAATTGTCTTTTGAGTCACGGAGAAACTAACAAAATCCATGACGTCATTATCACAGAGTCACTTCTTGGAGCAGAAGAACGTGTCGAGCTCCGTGGCATAGCTGTGCAGTGATAAGGAGAGGGAAACCCACAGGTGGACTGATTGTGGAGGTGGGAAAGACTCTCTAAAACATGCAGAATATTTCTTTATCAGCCCAGCATAAGCTGGCATAGAGAGAGGTGGTGGGGGTGGACTGGTGATCTCTGTCTCTATTTTAGGATCTTCTGTTGTACCACTCATCTCCATAGTGTCTAAGCAAAGATTCTGTTGCTAATTATATTATTTTTGGGGCCCTTTGCAAGTGTTAGAGTTTTTGTAGCTGTGTTGGTCCCAGGATATTAGAGAGACAAGGTGGGGTGAGATACTATCTTTTATTGGACCAACTTCTGTTGGTGAAAGAGACAAGCTTTCGAGCTTACACCGAGCTCTTCTCGAACGTTTTTGCCTCACCAACAGAAGTTGGTCCAGTAAAATATATTAACTCACTCATGTCGTCTCCCATAGTGTTAGAGAGGCAGTGCCTGGTATTCCAGTCCAGAGGCTTGAATAGTGGCCACGTGGGAAGTAGGTATATGCATGTAGGCCTTCATCTTAGGGATAAATTTTATTTTCGCCTCCCTGTACTTCACTCACATGGAAGTTACTCTAGCTTCTTGGGAATGAAGAGAATTTCACCCTCTGAGAACAATCAGCAAAGCAAACTAATGCCACTTTGCACTGAGTCATTCTTTCAAATGCTTCCTGGGTGACTTTCCTTCTTGCACCACATTAATTTTATCAGGAAAAAACTAAAAACCACAACAGGCCTCCCAAACATGGAAAAGCTTTTCTGAATCAGATAAGCGACAGTTTGCTATGCCCATTCTGAAAGATTCAAACCCTCCATAAGTAGATAATAATCTCATAAGTCATCAGTTACTCGAGAGGATCACAAAAATTTAGTTTCAACAATTCAGAGAGAGGCATTTTTCTAAAGTGGAACAGAATGTTGCATGCAGCAGAATTAGGTTGGAAAAGCTGAAAACAACTGTGGGCTTTAACTGAGGTTTGGAAACCTCTCTCTGAATGTTTACCTGCAGCCAAATGTCCAACCAGACAAAAATCTGTGTGCATAGCCGTTTATTGTGACAGCAAGACTGCAACATTAGAGCTCAGGCTTGAAACAGTGTGTCCTACTGTGTCCTCAGCCAACTTCCTTCTCTGAGCGCCAACTAAAATCAGTTCAATATGCTCCTTGCTTCATAACCATATCAAGTAGTTGAAAAATGAAGTGAGAAACGCTGCACTAATTTCTGGTAACTTTACACTGCAGGAATCCATTTAGAATGATTAGAGTGCAAATTTCCAACAGGATCAGAATATGAGAGTAATAAGGTCCTAAGCAGTATGTTTTTTAAAAAAAAAACCACTGTAATTGCAGCCCTCCGATTTCCATAAGCACTTTATTTTAGAAATGGTTGGAGTTTTGGAATGAATCAGTATAAAGTCATTTGAAGTTATTGCAGCACTTCACAATTTTAGGACACCTTTCATCTTCTGAATTGGAATGCCAATGTCAGGATGCAAGATGTCCCTACGTTGGTATAACAATGACCGACCACTAAACTGCAAATGTTAAATCATACTGGGTTTTTTAGATATCTGTTAAAATGGTATAAAATGAGAATACAGGTTTTTATACCCTTTCACTCATAGAAATATGAACCTGTCATCTGTGAAGTTTTACAAAACATGCCTTTAAGAAAGGTAATTAGCTTGGTGACATTTCATACTTGTAGATACTATTATAGAACTCAAATAGCTGCTGATGCCTCACTGAATACTCTCAGAATATTTTATAAAGAATTAAATCATCTGATATGTTGTCATCATTTCCCCCCGCCCTCTGTTCTGTTCATGTATTACAAGTGTGCATGGAAACAAATTATTAATTGCTTAAGGTTTATTCTTCTGCTTATACCTCTCTTCGACTCAATGTCTTCTGTTTCCAAGATCACACGTATCTCGTTTATTTTTAGGAAAGTGTCCCATCTACCTGATCTCTGTGGTACAAAACACAGTGCTGCATTTTAGTCTGTCCTTTCCTCTCTATTAAGATATCTCCTCCTCTTTGCTGTGGCAGCTCCATTAAGGTACAATGGTAGCAAATATGTAAGAAATACCTAGATACATGGCACGCAGAGTAGATGGTGACAGTCAATTGCTTCACTCAAGACTCTGAACTGTAGTTGAGAGTGATGTAGACTAAGCCCTGAACAGCGTCTGGTGGCATGGGGGGTGAAGGCTTAGGCTGTCAAGCTCAGGTCTACTATACGGCAGGCCTGGGCTGAGGATGAATAGTGCCGGGCATAAGGAGTCATCTCAGAAGAATTTTAGTAGAAGATGGTCAATACTGGAAAACAAGTGGTGTCGCAGAAACAAAAATCCAGTTGTTATTAGTATCTACTGGGAATTCTGATCTCGCAGATATACTTCACTGATCCAGAGCTCATACGATACATAACCAGTAATTTTGGGTATCCTCTCTGCATCTCACCCTATCTCAACTGTTGTCAGAGACCTAGCTCCAATTGTACATTCTCCACATTCACAACTGGTGAATTCAAAGAATCAGATATTTATTTTGAAGGGACCTTCCCAATTCTCTATAAAGGTAGAGCACAGCATCCAGCTGGTGGGTCACAATGATCCACTGATATCTCAGAACACTTCTCCTTCTGTGGATAACAGACCTGACCTGGTCACAACAGTCAACATGACTGATTGGGTTTTCACAAGAACTGGGAAGAACGCTATTAGGCCTAATCAGAAAGGTTATAGGGTCCTGAGTGGAGAAAAGTTCCCTATCTCTATGTGCACTGTCAACCAAAGGGCAGATGAACACCAATATTACTGAGCAGCAATACGATTAGCAAATTGGCTACTACATTCAGAAATATCTTGCTCATTTGTCAGGCAGTTTGGTTGACTGGTCATTCAGCTCTTTGCATCTGGAAAACAGTAACTAAAATGCCTTACAGCCTCTCTATGACGAGACTTGGGATGTGAGTTGGTGATTTAACGTGAGGCCTGGAGGTTCAAAGGACAATATTGAAAGTGTGCCAGGCTTTTGGGACAATAAGCATTAAGTAGATTTCCTGGGAAATACCGAGGGGAAAATTAATACAAATTCCCTCCCCTCTGGTTATCTCTCTTTCAGTCAGCTAGCCTGTCCCTTTGCCCGTGAAACCCTACATTTCTTTCTTTATGCGATTTAGGTTTTTTTTTTCTAGTCTTGGGTTAGCAATCTTCAGGAATTGGGATTCCACCATTTCTTTTCAAGGCCCTTGTGTGGTTTTAAACAGCTCACAGTCAAAAAGGTCATTTTGATGACATCCTGTAAAGGTTCCTTTTCTTAATTTCATCGAGTAGCTCTCAGATGGGGACAAATTCTTCTTGCAGTACTGTCCTGCAGCCCATTGATTTCAGCTGAATTATACTCAGAGCGGAATTCAGCCCACATAAAGCTACATCTTTAATAACCTCATTAATTTATTGACATATTTATTCATTCAGAATTTCCTTCCTTCAGAGCTTCAAGATTAATCTTATTTTCATTTTATGCTATGGAAAAAGAACTGAGTATGTTCATTTTAAATAAACTAATATCCAAGGGCTATGGCTTTTGATCCTAGTGTGATTCTGAGCAGCATGGCGTGAATAACTTAACAGTCCTTTTATGTGCAGTGCAGCCATGGTTGCATTGCAAGTTTGGGTCCTCCAGTGCAGACAGAAATAGTTGATGGAAGTAGGGGGCTTCCCAACTGTTCAGTTAGACTGCTAGCTAATGAAGAGTACATCACACCTGTTTTGTTGTCTTTTGTGCCCTTAAAATAAGCAGGAAATCAGCCTTAAATTAGGTTTTTAAATATTGTTTCACCTTTTAAAATGCCTTTTCATACTTCAGCCTTCCCAATTGTAACCAGTGCTACTTTTACAGTTGCTTTAAATGCTTTCCCCAATTGGTATGTTTTTGTCTAACCTGGGTGGGGTATGAAATGCCCAGCCCTCAAAATTCAGAATATTTTGATTCTAGATTAAAACTTTGCCTCTTAAACCTGCTTCTAACTCTCAAATTCTTAATGGAATAAAGTATATTATATTATAAAGATTTCCAAGTTGAATGCTGGAATGTGCTTTTCCGGGGGTTGGGGGGAGGTGCTACGTGACACCCTTTGAAAAAGTACAGTAGTTGACATGTTTCAGCTCACCTTAGCTATCCATCCTGAACAAAAACGGTTTTCCAAATGCTAATGGCTAAGCCTGAAAAATAATCCAATTGCCTGTTCCTTAGTGAACTGCTAGTGGGGAACCTTAGTATGCTAATATGGTGGTGGAGGGTGTTTTTTGGTTTTTGTTTTTGTTTTTTAAGTTTGACTTCCATGTGATCAATTAATTGTAACTAGTTACAAAATAGTTGTTTTTGAAAGTCAATAACTGATGTTAGCGGTGAGCAATTCCCATTACTGAACTCAATAAACAATTCCGTTTCAGGACCTGACGTTTCTTGACACCTGGGAGTCGTGCATAACCTAGCATTTTTCTACTCCCATCAAATAAAGCATACATAAAATATAATAAACACACAAGTGCAATACAGGTAAAGCAAGTCTGATTAACTCAACTTGAGATGACATTTCCATGCAACATAATATAACAAAACTATCACCAAGTCATTCCACATAATTTGCCTTTGCTGACAAACAGTTTCAAGCAGGAGTCTTAGGCTCCAGATCTGCAAAGATTTATGCACATGTTTAACGTCTCAGACCTAAATCATCCTCTTGATTTCAGTGGCACTTCTTACGTGCATAAAGTTAAGCACATGCATAAGTTTTTGCGGGGTCTGGTTTGCTTAACTTCTACCACAATACAAATAAAAACAACTACACACTGGTGGCCCAGTCTGGAAGAAAATATCCATTGCCTTCTAGGCCAGGCACCTCCTAGAAGGAAAACCTATTCAGGGAAAAGTTTGACCTGCCACAAAGCAAATAAAAGCTCCGTATCCAAGCAGTGAGTGGTGGAGCACCTGAGTTCCTTCCCCACTGTATATTCTCCATGCTTGGGGAAAGATGGTTAGCCTTATGTAGGTCAAGGTAACTTGCAGGAGCTTCAACGGCTCTATGTCTGTAGTAATTCTCCTATGTAGCAAGAGTGAGTTGGGAGACATAACACTGGGGCTGAGTCTTTTCTCTCTTGAAGAAATGGAGAGATCCTCTCTCAACCTAGTGTGCCAAGGAAGTCTTATCCTCACGTTCCCTCGCACTGCATTTTTACTTTGTTCTGGGCGCCGTTCTCCCCCCCCCCACACACGTTTACACGCAAACCAGGCTTCCATCCTGGGAGAAGAGCTTTTTAACCCTCCATCCCTTTAAACTGCCGCTGGGGCTGACTGATGGTCAGAACCTGCCACTGTGTCAGCACAGAGGCGCCTAGATACCGGTGTGGTGGGTATGGCAGATGGAGGGCCCCTTCATAGTAGTGATATTTCTTTGCTAAGCCCAGGGCGCCTTCGGAACGTCAGCAGACTTCATTAGCTTTAGAGTCTCATTTATTTCTCCTGGGTATTAGACATTGACTTGTTAGATGAAAAATGTTCCTTCAAGACTACTTTTGAAATGTATTTAAAAGTGCTGGGTGATCCAGATCCTCCCTAGATGCCAAAACACAGTTGCCCATTTGAAATGATGGCATGGAAAAACAGCAGGCAAAATCACTACTTGTTCTGCACAGAAAATGCACAGCCATGTGCAGTTAGAAGGCTGGGACTGTAAAAATCCTCACTCATTATACGCTCACGTTATCCCTCCATAGCCCTCAGGGGATTTTATTTGTGTTTAATTTAGCTGATGTAATAGATATATAATCCTGTGCACCCTGCCAATTATGGTTTGCGTGCTGAATAATGAAATGTCTTGGAATAAAAAGACATTTGAATAAAAAGAAGAAAACATCAGTGGATGGACTTTAATTGCTATCAGATGCTCAAAGCCAAGTGGTTTAAAAACAGACATGAGTCCAGTATCATATTGAATAGGGAAGTATCTTTAGTATTAGTAGTTAATGGAGATGGAAAACAATTGGTTTGATCATTTGGGCATTGCAGTGGTGGATGATGAAGGTAGAAGAATGCTTGCCAGATTTTGTTCAGCCAAATTATTTGCTAGTGAATAGTGAGACTGAAGAAAATCAAGAAAGGCAGCTAAGGTTTAACTAATCCAATTGTATTTGGGGCTGTAAACAACAACTTTGGCCATCAATAACCGTGTCAGACCTTCCCTTTAGAGAGTGAAAGCTAAAAAGGTTACAGAACTCAAGTAAAGTTTGAATGGACAAAGATTAGAATAGTGGCCAGTAAAACAGGCAAGATGACTCAGATCAGGGAACACGCACCTGAAAGAGCCAATTTTGTTAAATGAACTGCTGCCCTCATCAGCAAATGTAGTTTAAACACATATTGGCAAAATTCTCTTCATTTATTTATGTATTTGGATTTTTGCAAGCTACAGTAAAACAACTCCCATCCAACACCCTGAGCACCCTTGACCATCGCTTATAAATGTACTCAGTCACTACACAGAGCCATCAGTTCCTCCAAGGCAAATCAAAAACCCTAGTGACAACATAAATATAATAGCAATTAATTGATGCCTCCCCAATACATACACGCTCCACAGAGTCTGACACAATCACCCCCAGCTCTATTCAATAGCCACAACCTCACTGCTAAGAAAAAAGAGGCCTTGCAGCGTGCAGTGAAGGCCGACAAACTGGGGCTGTTACGTACCTGGGAAGAAGTGAATTCCAAAGGCTTGGAGTTCCAACTGGGAACACCAGCTGTTCCCTTTCTCTTACACCAGTTGGGCTTCAGCGTAGGTATCTCCACTTACTGCAACTGTGGCAGTGTGTTAGGAAGCTCTCAAGATGGACCCTGCATTCATTCTGGGCTCAGACTTCCCAGTGATGAGAATGGGAGGCCGACATGCAAAATAAGCCAAAGGATCACCAAGGTAGATCAGAGCAGAGAATCTTGACCATAATAGTTTCACAATATCCTAACTCATATGTTTATTAAATTACAGGGGATATAACAACCATGGGGAAATAGAATTTTCTGTCAATTCTGAAGTAATGTTGTGGCTGTGTCTTTTTAAAAAACAAAAACAAAAACCATCTTTCTAATTTTTATAAACTCTTTAATGCCTACCTTTTTTTATCAGCCTAAGAAATTAACAAACAGCAAGAGAAGATTTTTACGTTGCTTCACAAGACGTATTTTGAAAGGTTGTATTTGGAAATGCAAGCCCATTAATAATGTTATTAAAAATAATGTATGCATTTAAGTCTTTTATGACATATTTAAAAATTCCCATATCCCCTGAGGCCTCCACTTTATATTAGAAGCTTACATTTGCAGCATTTAGAAGCACTTAAAGTATTAAAATGAGCTTTTTTTGCCCTTTTTTCCTCCATAAGCTTTTATATAGTCTTCTATCATCACATCTGTCTGATTTGCTGGAGGTTCATTAAAAAATCGTGTACGTAGGTTATTGCGGAGACACGTGGTATAGACTTTGCCATTCAGATATTAGCATTAAGAAGGTGGTTTCCCACTCTAAATAGAGCAGATTGCTTCTTTAGCAAAATCCGAATGGCAACGTTGACCCCGCCAGGTTACAGGATAAGCAATCCATACATATGCAATCTTCAGCATAGTTTGAGGAAGTCATTCAGTGCATATCTTTTATCCATGGGGGTGTTGATCAGTCACATGGTCTGGAATGGGCTAAGTTACATGGCAAAGAACATTACCTCAGCTGGGTATTTTATTTAAGAAGAGTGGGAGGAATGACTTTACTGCATATGGTTGAAAAATTAATCCAACTGTAAATATGATATATAAAAAGACTATATCCTGTATGCAAAATAGCTCTGAAAATCCTTATGCTTACTGAATGGCATTGTAGCATGTACAGGCTATCCAGAAGGGATCTGGTTTCAACTTGTCACACAGCTGAGAGAAACCAGTATTTTACTTTACCTACAAAATGGTGTATATATAACAGGGCTTGATGTCATGCAGCGATACACCATTGCCGCTCTCCTCAAAGCTAATTATTTTAGACGTTCTAGAGGTCTTAAAGACAAATGAGTAGAGCTGGCTGGGAAAGCATGTGGGGCGGGCGGGAGTCTTTTAACGGAAAACTTCAACTAAAAAATAATTTACTTTCGTCAACATTTTCCAGAGGGGGGGAAAAACATAAAAGTGAAAATTTTTGGCTGAAAACTGAAAATTCCAACTTGTAAATGCTGCCAATAGTGCCTCATGTGAGTTCTAGTTCAGTGCTGCATACCCCGATTTTCTCCTGTGGGCTAGGCTGCTGGACGTGATGCACCACTGTCTCCCTTCTTGCTGAGATATTGAGGGCATCATGAGAGTCATTGCCTGTGGTGCATCATGGAGACCTAATCCAGCTGGGAAAAGCCATCCCATGAGAGAATGGGAGGCAGGAGACATCCGAGTGACACCTCCCACAATGCACAGCTGTGAGATTTCTAAATTTTGTTTTGTTTTGAGGGTATTTATTTTTCTTTGATGAAAAATCTAAATTTTTACTAGTGAGCTGATGCTTTCTCCGTCAATTTTATTTTAGTCAAAACTCCAATTTCCGGTCAAAAAACAGTTTTAACAGATTTTTTTTTTTTAACCAGCCCTACAAATGATCTTCACTCATGGAAAGGGGTTAATAGTTATCCACTGCTGTGGTACCATTCCTCCTAAAATCCCTGGACTCCACAGAGCATTCCTGGTGGGGTTTAGGATCTAGAGGTGGGAAAGGAAGGAAGCAGCATTGACCTCCTACTACAACCCCCTATGGTGAGTGGTTAATGTAGATTAAAACAGGAGGAGGAGCTGTCAGCTTACCGTTTTAGGTGTAGCAGGAGCGGTGTGGACATGGTTTACCCAAGCCAGGGAAGGGAGAGGAAAACTCCTCTCTGCTTTAAGCCATGGGTTTCAAAGAGCGATTTGAAACAGGAGAGGAAGGACACCTGACACGAGATGATGTCTTCATCAAGTACCTCATATGCAATTAGCAGCATATTTGCAGATGCCTGTGCCTGCCTGCATGGATCCTGTTTGACATGAGTTGAACTCATTGCAAGATCAGGGCCTAAAAAAAGAGCAGAAGGAAGAGATAAGGAACGAACAGAGCTGGTTGAAAGTTTTCATTCAAAAAACTTTTTTGGGGATTGAAAAAAAAGGCCTTATTTCAAATGCATTCTTTGTGGGGAAAATGCTGTTTCTTTTGAAGTTTTCTGTTGTTTTTTTTTAAATTAAAATAGAAATATTTTCAGTATTCAATGTTCCCCTCTTTTCTCTATTACCACCATTCTCTTCTTTTCTGGAGGCAAAATGGACCAAGTAAAAAGAGGGGAGGAAAGGGTTAAAAATTACAAGTGGAGAGAAAAATGAAACAAATCAAGATATTGCAGCTTTTGGTTTCCCATTTAAAAATGCCTGAAAAATCTGACAAATTAAAAAAAAATAGTTTTTAAAACATCCTGGGGAAAAAAATATTCATTAATGAAAGGTGATTGTTCCACATCTAGGACCCAAGTGGATATGCATGTAGGAGCCTTTTATTACATGTAATGTTTCCTGATGGGCCTTGAAAATGAGATGTTTGCTTAACTGTATCACTCTTATTTCACTTGCTAATTGCTTGCTTTTCTGTACCACAGAAGATCTAGATTTTAAATTGTTGATAAATATATTTTTAAAAACCCAGTCTTCCGTACGCTGTTTTTAACACATTTTTTTGTTTGTTTCAAAAATCATGTAAGCATAAGTGGGATAATTAGCTTTGACTATGAGCAAATCTGGCAATAAAACACATTAGCTACAGCTTTAAATCAAAATCTCAACCTACAGTCTTGCTAGTGAATTAGCTCATAGTCGCAGCAAAAAATCTAATTAATGCAAAAACGATCATGTAGGCATTCAATTTGAATTTTGTGAGTGTATGTTTCCAACTTGGCCTGTACAGCTGATCTCCGTGGTGAAGCCTGGTTTGCGAAGAGCTTCTGAAATTTCAGAAGTAATCACCGTGCAGAGACCTAAAAACTTAACAGGGACATCGATATTAAGTTCAAACTCTATTAATTACATTAAAACAACAAACAAACAAACCTTAATGAAACGAACAAACAGCATGTCTGGATTCAAATGTCAGACTTCTCACAAGAAGTTAGGTACTGGCCTAGCCTTGACTAAATCAGGAACATTCTTTTGTCTTGATGAATTCATATCCTGGCATAAGAAAATTCATTTCCAAAGCTCAAGTTATAGCATACGGTACTGCAGCCTTAGAATTCCAGTAGTCCTGAAAGGAAGAGCCTTTTCTACAGGGACTGTGTGCTCTACAGTGAAGTCCACCCTGCAGCACAGGTGCAATGTCAAGACTGTAGGAGTCAGGGACATAGGTGCTGGAGCTGGCGGTGCTGCAGTACCTCCTGGGTTGAAATAGTTTCCATCATAGACAGGGGTTTTTTTTACTGGCTCTCAGCATCCCCACTGTACAATTTGTTCCAGCGTCCCTGGCCAAGGGCCAGGCTTTCAAAGCTATTTAGGAACCTACAGATGCAAATCAGAGCCTAATGGGATTTTTAAAAGTGCATAAACAGGTTAGGTATCTTTGGCTATGTCTACACTTCACCACACTGAGGACTACGGGAATGTGAATTACAGAGCACCCCAAAGGGATGTGCTCTAACTGCCCCACGTGGATGTTGCCGGCGCAAACTAAAAGGTACCTAATGCATGTTACCGTAGTCCTGTTTGAAAGAGGACATTAACGCAAACCTTTTCGTTTGCACCAACAATGCCCACACGGGGCAATTAAAGCACAGCCTTTTGATGCGCTCTGCAATTCACACCCCTGTAGTCTACACTACAGCGCAGTGTCGATAAGCCCTACATTTCATTGAAAGTCAATGGGAGTTACAAATGTAACGTGCTGAGGTGCTTTTGAAAAACTCCTGGAGTCCATAGCCTCAAGGTGCCTGACTCCCACTGATTTCAGCGGGAATTAAGTACCTAATACCTTTGAGGCTCTTGGCCTACATGATTATCTGCATCTTTAGATGCCTTTATGTCTTTGAAAATCTCAGCCTGCATGTTCAAGCTGGTATAAACTGGTGCAGCCTATTGAAGTTAATGGAGCTTACACTGATTTATACTGGCTAAGAGTATGGCCCCAGGTCTGTAATAATAATAATTAATAATAATAAAAAACCTAACCCTACAGATAAAACCAGTATAATTTGTCCTATCTATTTTTAGAGAAACAGAGTGAAAGACTGCCTGTCCAGACCATTGTAATCAGTGCATATAGTTGAGAGCAGTTTTGTCCCTGTAAGTCTTATAGTCTCCTATACGTTTCATAGTATAGTATTTCTGAACCAGTACGTGACCCAAATATGATAGGACTGTACAACCTACACAGTTTGGATTCATCCAAGAACAGTTGAAAAGCAAAATCACTAGGTATTTTGGGGACATTACTGAATTCAAATTGTCATGTGACTGTAACTATTTTTTATGCCTGCTTTATTTCCCAATATCCTATGGTTGCCAGGTGTCCAGTTTTTGACTGGAATGCCTGGTCAAAAAGAGACCCTGGCGGCTCTGGTCAGCATGGCTGACGGGCCATTAAAAGTCCGGTTGGCAGCACAGTGAGGGGAAGGCAGGCTCCCTGTGGCTCCTGGAAGCAGTGGCATGTTCTCCCTCTGCCTCCTATGTGTAGGGGCAGCCAGGGGGCTCCGCTTGCTGTCCCCTCCCCAAGCACTGGATCTGTAGTTCCCATTGGCTGGGAACCATGGCCAATGGGAGCTTCAGGGACAGTGCCAGCGGATTGGGCAGTGAGCAGCTGCCTTGCTGCCCCTGTGCCAAGGAGCCAGAGGGGGGACATTCCACTGCTTCCGGGAAGCTCTGCCCGGAGCCTGCACCCGTGACCTCCTCCCATGCCCCGCCCCAGCCCTGATCCCCCTCCCTCTCTCCAAACCCCTCAGTCCCAGCTCGGAGCACTCTCCTGCACCCAAACCCCTAATCTCAAGTCCCACCCCAGAGCCCACACCCCTCAACCAGAACCCTTACCCCCCGCACCTCAACCCTGATCCCCCTCCTGCCCTCCAAACCCCTTGGTCCCAGCCTGGAGCACACTCCTACACCCCAAACCACTCATCCCAAGCTCCACCCCAGAGTCTGCACCACAGCCAGAGCCCTCACACCTGCCCGTACCCCAACCCCCTGCCCCAGCCCAGAGCCCCCTCCTGCACTCTGAACCCCTCAGCCTGGAGCCCCCTCCTAAACCCCAAATCCTTCATTCCCACCCCACACCAGGGCCTGCACCCACAGCTGGAGCCATCAGCAGCTTCCCCACTGCATGCCAACCCTCTGCCCCATCCCGGAACCCCCTCCCGCACCCTGAATCACTCATTTCTGGCCCCACGCTGGAACCCACACCCCCCATTCCAGAGCCCGTACCTTCTCCCACACCCGAACCTCCTGTCTCAGCCCAGAGCCCCCCTCTCATACTCCAAAGCCCTTGTCTCTGCTCTTCCCCCAGCCTGGAGCCCCCTTCTGCACTCCAAACTCCACATCCCTGGCGCCACCTCAGAACCTGTAGCCCCAGCCGAAGTTCTCACCCCCTCTCATACCACAACCCACTGCCTCAGCCCCCCCCGAACCTCTCAGCTCCATCCCCACAGCCCTCTCCTACATCTCAAACCCTTCATTCCTGGACCCACCCCAGAGCCTACACCCCCTCTAGCTGGAGCCTTCACCCCCTCTCGCATCCCAATCCATTGCCTCAGCCCGCAGCCTCTTCTGAACCCCTCGGCTCCACCCCCCAGCCTGGAGCCCTCTCCTACATCTCAGACTCCTCATTTCTGTCCCCCGCCCCAGAGACGCAGCCCCAGCTGGAGCCCTCACCCTAATCCCCTGAACCAGGCCGGTGAAAATGAACGAGTGAGGGTGGGGAGAGTGAGTGATGGGGGGTGGGAATGGAGTGAGTGGCAATGGTGCTTCAGAGAAGGGGTGGGGCAGAAGTGGGGCCTCAGATGAGGGGCGGGGCAAGGGTGTGCCAGTAGAAATTTGGCAACCCTACAATGTTCCCTTGAAATTAACAAAGGGACCAGTGGGTATGGTCTGTTGGAAATGTACATGATGGTATATCCTAATACCTGGTAATTGCATTCACGAAGCAATCTGCTTGATGTCGCTTTTCCAATATAGATAGAGATGGAGTTAAGACTATGATGCTTTTTACATGCAAGAATCCCATTAATTTACCCAGATAATTTGTACTAAATATGACTGCAGGAGTGATCTGAAAATAAATACGGGATAAGTATTTGAAGTTTTTGCAGATCTAGAACAATCAGTATTTATGTATTCTTAGCTGGCCTCTCTGATTATGGCCAGAGGTAGGATAGTCTGGTGGTTAATCACATGGAACATGTCAGGATCTCTGAAAACTGTTGACAGTTCTGAGACAAACTTGCTATGTGACCTTATTAGGCATCATCTTCCCCATATGTAAAATGGGCATAATGAGCTAAATTCAGCACTGGAATAAGTAGGTCCTGTTCTATTGAAGTACATGGAAGTGCACCCTTTTACAGCACGATGAGTTTAGCTGAGTAATACCAGTTTACTTTACAGAGGTGCTGAGAAGCTTAATTCATTAAAGTTTGTAAAGTGGTTTGAAATCCGTGTATGGAAAATACTATGTGTGGGAAACATTTTCAAGGCTCAGTTGTGTCTTGGCCTGATCTCCTAGCTGTGCTCTTTCCAGTGTTGTGCTGAACGGCAGGGCACAATCTAGCCCTAAATTGTTGATTTATTAATATTGTAGTAGTGGGATTGACCTCACTTATTAGGGTACCTCTAATTGAAATGATTTGCTTCTTCGCATCTCAGAGCTGTTTTAAGAATTATTATGGATTGAAATTCATACTGGCTTGCCCACTAGTGTTTCAAATTTTGCACCTTGTAATTGCTGTTACATCTTGATTAGTCTATAATTATTATTCTTTCTCCATAGAAGATGAACTAGCTGATGTTTGTAAAGCGCTTTAAAGATGAAAGCCAGGAGCAGTAGAACCAAGCACTGTTGCCACTTGATTTTCAAGTAAATGCTGTTCAACTTGTGCCATAGTTGTATATGCACAGAAAGCCCCCTACTCTGTTGGAATTGGCAGCTCTTAATTCTTTTTAATTTTGAACTGTTTACATGACTACTTGGGAAACTATGCCGTGTTGAAAATGAAGAAAACAGATGGGCTAGCTCCAGTTTGAAGCGTATCACCACTATCATTCTGTAAGAAAATTAAAAATATAAATACATGCAATGGGGCTTTGACTAGAACTTGCTGTTGCCTGAAAGGAATTTTGGTGGGCTGGTAATTAAATCAGAGGAGACTCCTGTTTTAATAGCTGTAGAGACACAGGATTCTATGGCTTACCAGTATGATGGATAAGTTTATAGAGAAAAGAAATGTAGATTTTGATTATTGCATTTAAGCCCTTATTTCAATGACGAATTAAAGGCTCATATTGATGAATGGTAAGAAGTACCTATATACGAAAAGAATGAATTGTGGACTGTGATTTCAGAGTAGCAGCCGTGTTAGTCTGTATTCGCAAAAAGAAAAGGCGTACTTGTGGCACCTTAGAGACTAACAGATTTATTTGAGCATAAGCTTCTGTGAGCTACAGCTCACTTCATCGGATGCATTCCACTCGGACTGTGATTTGTTATACTGAGCTCTATAGTGCTGTTTTCCATTATTACAAAGTGAATACAGGAGAATGGCTAAATGCTATATTGTTTTTCCTCTTCTATTATTTCCACCCTGGTTCAGTACAGGCTCTGTGTGTGTTCTCCATGGCCTACATAAAATTCATAAATTGATTTCCAACATTTGAAAATACATTATAGCGACAATGCTGGAAACATATTTTTTTTTATTATATTCAGAGCACATAAGTGGCCAGATTTTCTAAAGTGCTGAGCTCCCATTAGACACCTAAATGAAATGGCCAGACTTTCACAGGCGCTTAGCTGCTTGTGTTGTTCTCAAGGACAGTTGGGAGCTGAACACTCTGAAAATCTGGCCCAAAGTCTTTACAATTGCTTGGAAACATGAAAGTAGAAATGCCCAGCAATAGTTGCAGGCAAGTATTTCTGTGAGAGGCTTATCTTAAACACATAAAGCCTGATATACGCAGAGTTTTCTTCTCTTTTTTCCAAGTACCTGTTACTACGGGTGCAGTCCTTAGCATTAAATATCTTTGCCCATGTAAATGTTGCACAGGGGATGTGAGGCACAGAACCATCATTCCCTACATGGAAGCAAGGCTGCTTCATGGAGGCAGGCGGTATCCACCTACAAACGACTATGGGGAGTGAGCAGCAGAGGTGGCCATGGAGATTGGCTGTGTGCGCGTAGGGGGTGGAGCAGCATTAGGGTTGTCAGCAGTCCCATTTTATAAGGGGTGTCCCTTATTTAAATAAAAAAATTGCTTATCCTATCCTAACTCCACGTGGGATGCCTTTTTATCCCACATTTCAGGGTACTGTCGGGGCAGTCCAGAATTGTCTCTCCAGAAGCTGAAATCCAGGGCGGAGTGGTACTCCGGCACTTCGGTGTGCAAAGTACCACTGGTGATCTGGTGCACAGGATCGCAACACCACTCAAATTTGGCCTGGCGGCCCTCAGTTTTAGCCCCCATGCCTGGCAGAGCACAGCACTGCAACAAATGGAGCAACTGTAGCCTCTGACTCAGCTCCCGGAGCCGGTGCAGAATCTGAACAGGAGCTGAAGTGGCTACTCGGCCCAGCGCCTGAAGTGCTGATTCTTTGCAGCACCCAGAGCTGGAGACAGAGAACCTCCAGGAAGGATGGAGAAGGAAAAAGCACTTGCCCCCAAAAGCTGAAGTCAAAACTCGGGACATCTGAGGTCTTTCCCGTATCTTTGAAATACAAAGTTGGCAACTGTAGAACTGTCCCAAACCCACCCGCTTCCTTCCTTCATCTTGATTTATGGAGACCAATTACAGAGAACTTCTGAACGAACAGCAGGATTCACTGTCCCATTTGTGGACTTATTTTGTCTCCATGCACAGCAGCCCCATGGTATTTAAGCTGCTGTGGGCACTTCTGAAGACTCAGGATGTATCTCTGGATTTGGAGCTATAATCCCAGAATAAATGGAGTAATAAATACAGCCATACATTTGGAAAAAATCCAGAAGAAAAATCTAGAAGGTGTTTTTTTTTTCTTCTTTGTGTGTGTGATATTGGGATCATCGCCCTTATTTGCTGTGGAAGGGAGCTGAAGAGGCACATTTAGAGGCACATGGGTTGTAAACGCCTCGGGGCAGAGCATGTCTTTTAATAACGTGTTTGTACAGCACCTAGCACAGTGGAGCCCTGGTGTGTGCTTGGGGTCCCTTGGCGCTGCCGTAATATCAGCCGTAAATAATTCTATCTATTTTTAAAACACAATTCAGGTTAAATATAAGGTATATTTTTATTATAGAACTTTCTTCTTTTTAAGTTCATGGGCTACGTGAGTCAGGAGGGCTAGCAATCTAGAGTAGAACTGGTCTAGCGATATTTATGATACTCCTTGTCAAGAGAGCTATTTATGCTTATTACGTGTTGATACTTTATTTTAAGTGTAAAGCTGCTGTGTAATTCGCTTGGAACTTGTTAGACGATGCTAATTTTTAACTGTCTTGCTCTCTGTGCTGTCAGACTAAGTGACCTTGCTGAGCTGTTAAGAGAATTTTGTAAATTCTACAAATAAATACTGATACTTTGCACTCATATAGCCCCTTTTATCCAAGGATATCAAAGCTCTTTACAAGCATTAATCGACTAAACCTGAAAATCACAGCAAACTTGGGCCGTAAGGAGGAACATCCTATTTTACCTTTCGGGGTAAATGAGGTATTGGGAAGTCAAGTGACTTGGCCAAGGACACACAAAAAGTCCACGCTATTGGAAATAACTTCTAGATGGTCTAGTCTCGTGCTTTAACCACAGAGTATCCTTCCCTCTCCTTACACGGTGGTGATCAGTATAAATTCAGGAATGAGGCAGGCCCATTTTTGCTATGATAAATCAATGCCATTAAGTTTTGTGACTGTACAACAGGTCCACGCTGTCACAGCATAGGAGTATTGAGAAAATTAGGCATTTCACTGGCTAGGAAGAGACAATTTTTAGAGGTCATTTACTAGTGCAACCTGTTTGTAGCATTTCAGTTGATGGTGCAAAGCATTCCCTGAAGAAGCTATAGCTCGTTGCCTAAAGCCAGCTTCAGTCTGAATGCTAATGAATAATGCCCAGTGTTCCCAATGGGTTTGGAAGCAATATAGTTAAGTAAAAGGCAATGGGTTGGATAAAAGGTCTTAAATCAGAGTAATGTTGGCAAATGTTACTTGAAAGAGAGGGATGGGGGAGAGAGAGAAGAGAGCAATATAAGAATAAATTCAAAGGCGGGAGGGGTGGTGGAAGGGGGAGCAGGTCTTTCCGTAAACGAAAAGAAATCTCTGCAAATGGGAAAATGAACATTCTCAGATTTGAAATTTAATCACAGAACAGATTTTATTGTAATGAGGAGAATTATAATTACCATTAGAAAAAAGGAGAGTTTTTTCCTATCTACCCAAATTTGACTGTTCCAGACCATAGTTCAGTATGAAGTGACTGCTGTATGTAGAACTAAAGCATTAATTATGCCAGTAGTTACTATAATATCTGTTTTTTTGTTTTAAAGTCTAACAAAATCCACTTGGAGAAAGCTGTTTGACACATTTTAATGTACAGTGGTTTACATCAAAAAGGTTTCATAGTAGCAGCCGTGTTAGTCTGTATTCTCAAAAAGAAAAGGAGTACTTGTGGCACCTTAGAGTGCCACAAGTACTCCTTTTCTTTTTATTAAAAAGGTTGTGTTTCCTAACAGTCACCAGAAATCTCTGTCCGAAATACCATACCACTATGTGGAAACCATTGGCTACTGCTGACTCTTTAATTACATCCACTCTGTCTGAATAGGAGTTGGAAATGGTAAGGGGTCCGTGAATTTAGAATCTCTTGGGTAAGGGGCCACAGCTTTATTCCACTTTAACTTAAAGCAAGATAACTCCTAACAGTGACATATTTTGGTAGCAATGAAACGCACTCTGAGCTGTCACACCTTGTACACATTTTGATGCTCAAATTCAGACTATACTAATACACCTAAACAGTAGTGGAGTTTCTTCTGCCTTATACTTCCCTCAGGTATTCTTCACTGCGAGTGTGTAATGCCCCACATCTGAATGGTAGCTTTTTATACCCACCGTGGACATGTGTAAGTGACTACAGAGGGTGCAAAGAGGTGGAGAATTAGGTTCCATTATTTTTAGTTAGGGCATATTAATTTCCAGACTAAAGGAGTCTGGAATAAGGCTCTAAAGGTAAGGTTCAGTGCAAGTTTTGATTCTTGCGTTGTTGAATCCTTCCCAGGAGAAATGACTATTTGATTTGCCACTATGATCTTTCATAACGTATTTCAAGTTAACTCAAGCCTGTTCGGAGAGTACTTTCAACTTTTTTGGGTATAACAGGAAATGTGCAGGAAAACATTTTGGTTCTGTGCTGACAGAGAAATGGATTTATCTACTGTTGGTAGCAGGGGGAAAAATCTGACCCTGGCTCATCATGGTGCTACATAGACTGTGTTCATCAGTTAGGGAAGCTTTTTTTTTTAATTTTAATTTTATTTTAAAGAGAAATTTCTGGAAGTATGTGGGCAAAATTTTCCTGTTGAGCAATGTCTCTTTTCACTCAGTATATTCAGGACCTCTGGGGATGGTCTGCCAGAATTCATCTCACCATTATTCAAGGCACAGTTTCTCACCTCAGATAGTATTACCACTCCTTTCAAATATCTGGAGAGAAAGCCCTTATTATTTTTTTTTTATATATATATATATATATATATATATATATATATATATATATATATATATATATATATATATATGAAAAAATCACAATAATTACTGAGAAATCATTGACAAAATAGAAGCATATCCTTTCAGAGATCAAAATATACCTAATAAAATTGTCAAGGTGGCATCAAATAATGATCTCAGGTGAAGATTATCTCTAAAACGATAACTGGGAAAAAATGCTCACACGACACTAAATGTCTAATGTTTCAATGGTAAATAAGAGCAGTGCTGGCACATATCCACAACATTTCCTCTTGAAAGTTATGTGTAAGCAAACTGTATAGCTGTTTAAAAATCTCAAATGGGGTAATAATGACAAATTAGTCAGTCCATTTTTCTTCCAGAAATGAAATTATTCATTATCAGGTTGGATGGTGCTTGTCACATACACACCAATCACTTCATCACTATTTTAAGTTAATTTTCAAAAGTTACAGCATCCTCATGCTCAAATTGCATGTATCCCACATTCTGCTAGCTTCGTTTGAGTTGTTAATTTTACATCTTATATTTTACACTTTTTTCTCTCTGAAGTCTAAAAATGTTGTTCACTTTATCTTGAATCACAGTTGATCACATCAAAAGAAGAATACACATTCAAAATGGCAAGGAGCAAGCATTAGTATGCTACCCTGGCAGCTAGTTGACATGGGGTATGATAGGAAACAAATTATGATAATGGCTGACAAAATACACACTGATTGGTATTCCAAATCCTCACCCAGATTGAACGACTTACATTCAAAGCAAATTCTGAGAGCACATCTCTCCCTATAGAACCAGTGATGCACCTTCAAATACAAAATGTCAACAAAATGGCAGATCGTTAGTTGAAGTTTTTCCAGACATCAGATGGTAGGAGGAGAACAAATAGGTATTTTCCCTGGATGGCTAAACAAACCTGCAGTGAGGAGAGTAGTGAGCATTTGCTTTTGAAGTCAGTGCTCTAGGTGTGAATTAATGTCCATATAAATATTCCGTATCAACAATAAGTAATAGCTATGTAATTATTTTATAAAGAGCAGAGCCTTAAATATTGTTATCAGTATTTATTATACATTTGTATTGCCATAGGGCCAAGGAGCCCTGGTCATGACCCAAGACCCTATTTTGCTGGGTGCTGTACAAACACAGAATGGAAAGTCAGTCCCTGGTTTGTTTGTTTTTTCGCTTCCAGTGCAAGTTTCTCATTGTGAAACTTTGCTCGGGGGTTGATTAT
The DNA here is from genome assembly GCF_009764565.3 of Dermochelys coriacea. Classification (NCBI taxonomy): domain Eukaryota; kingdom Metazoa; phylum Chordata; order Testudines; family Dermochelyidae; genus Dermochelys; species Dermochelys coriacea. The sequence continues at coordinate 67,938,122 of NC_050078.2, read as the reverse complement.
TTTTTCTTTGCTAAATTCCTCGCAAATGTTACTGTGCAAATCTTTGTTCATTTCAAAAAGCATCTTTTTACCCTCTCAAAGAGTAGTAAGCTATGTTTATGAATGAAATACGTTTTCTCCAAAGTGTTCGGAAATATCTCCTTTATCCCAATACAGCATTCATTTAAATAAATCCTCTTCTTATAGACAACTGTTGCTACCACTCTCCAGAGCCGCTCCAGGTCACAGCATAAGCCCAGGGTCTTTATTGACAAAAGTTATCATCCGATGCTTGATCCGTAGCTAATGTGAAGTGACTTGGTGGTACAGTCCAATTCCCAGTCAGCTACTGTCCGCATCAGAAATGCCACCAGAGTTGGAGCCCTGAGAAGAGAAGGCAAGGCTTAGAGGGTGCTATAGAACATGCTTTTAAGGCACAACCCTTAGTAAGGGGCAGTGCTAATGTATCACTGCCCCACCAGTGAGTCAGACTGCCTTGCCCCCCCCCCCCCCCCCAGAAACAGTAGTTTGAAGGAGAACAGAGGTGGAATAGCTTTTCAAACACAGGATTTATTACAGTGGCACATATGCAACCCAAAGGTACTTGGCAGCTAAAATGCTAATAGCTCCTCACAGTTTTGTCCTTAGAGGACTTAATAGGCTCCCAACCCACCCCCCACCCTCAAAACTGAAAAGCCCTTCCCTAAATGTTGCCAACAAATTATTACATCAGAGGCAACATGTCCACCTCTGGCATTGCTCTCTTGGAGGTAAATTAATTTGAATTATGGAGAGTCCTAGGCTCCTTCTATTCCCAGCATGTTCTGCTAAAAGGAAATTAGTAGGCAGGCTTTCTTTCCCCACTCTTTCTGGGGAAGACCTTTCTACTCCACACCTTGAGTCTCTCCGAAGTAAGGACAAACTTCACCGGGTTGCCTCCTTACTCCCACTAGGGTGCAACGCCCCCTCAGTGGTCAGGAAATAGCCATGTCTGCACTCTCATTAGCACAGGGACTTCCATTCTTCCTTCCCCTGGTGTGGGCTGTATAAGTCACTGGGATAAGGGGTGGAAGAGAAGGGTGAAGGCTCCTGTCCTCATCCCCTTTAAATCATCCTTGCCCCACAAGAGTCAAACAGAATCTACCCCTATGATCCCATCAGGTCAGTGTTAATGCATTTGGTAGGGCAGTTTAATGAACCTTAGTCACTAGGGGTGAAATTTCAGTAAAACCCCCGTTAAACTTCCAGGGGGCCAGTATTTTACCTTAGCTGTCCATGCTTCGCCTGTTCTCTTGATTAATAGAAGGGCTGTCACTCTCTTTCTCATTAAAAAGAAAGCTATGGCTGGAGTTACCAGGGAAAGGGTTAATATGTGGTAGCCTCTCTTTTGCCCTCTTATCCCAAGTGGTTTTTTATTTTTGAAACTAAACTTTTTATTTGGAAAAATGCACATTACACATTGTGAAAAGGACACAGCCTATGCTGTTCATTCCAGCAGTAGCGTTTGGCTCAGAGGAATTAAGCACAGAATTGAGGAAACATTTGTGAGGGTCACCCAAATTATGCAGTGGTCATTTTTGCTACTTGAGAATTCATTTGTAAATTTGTTCTTAAGAATCATTTGTCGAGTAACCATAACCCTGAAAGAATCAAAATCATGACAAGCTAGTCATTTAAACAAATCAAATCTGGAAAAATGAAAAGTTACTCAGACTAAATATATTATTCATATAGTTTTTTTACATTTTGAAAGGGATGATTTCAGAGAATTACCAAAAAAAAAAAGTGTAGTCCATGAAAAGTTTGTCCTGCTATTCTAGAAGCTAAATATACTACTCTAAGGATTTTCCCAGAATGTAAATACTTGATTCTTACATTTGGCAATAGATTTTTTTTTTGTAAAAAATTCTCAACTGTTAAAGTGCATTGAAACATGCTTTATACTGTGTATTTTACAGCAAAGTATTTAAACCAATCCATTGAATAATTTCATGCTACATTAAGTTCAACAAGCTCTTTCTATATACATCATTTTTAATGCTGCCTATATCTTCAGTCATAAGCTTTTTAATTATGTGGAAAAAAATACAAAACTAAGCTGAATATGAAATAATCTTTTGGTCATTTGACTTCATCCAATAGAACACTTTCAAAAGTATAGAGTTGGAATTTGTTGTGTTTTTTAGGCTTGAAATAATTAAGTTGCTTTTAGAGTAATTCTTGTCATCATTTGCCAGAAAACACGATTTCCTCCAAAGTAAATGTCACATGAGAAGTGGAGGCTATCTTACAGCAGGGAGTTTAACCTCTGAAATCACTGAAGAATTAATATTTTTAATCTGAAATGAGTTTAGTGGTTTCAGATATGCCCAGATAGAGCACAAGAATGTATTAAGAGCATCACATCTGGGTAGTTTGATAATTAATGGTTTCTGCTTAAAATGAGGCATATTCGTATGTAGTCAATTCCCAGTTCTGCGGTTGGGCAGTGCATTTAGAGGGGTGAATTAGATTTTGATCTACAGCAGTGGGTTCGGCAGTCCTGAGACATTTCCCTTGAAGGTGTTTTTGGATTAGGCCTTAACATAAATACTTAACTTACATTTCTAATGCTGACTTTTGCATAACCTTTATGAATACAAATATGTGCTCATAAATTCAACAAAGGGAAACATAAAATTGAAACTGAAGTTACTGTCATATGTCTTAATAAGAATAAAGAAAATGGATGGTGAACTAAGGACCTAGCTTTCCTCTAGCTGTAAGCTGTGCATTTTCTTATGCCTATTACCACATGCTTTCTAAAACAGTCTGGTAAATTACACTCTTCCAAAGAGCTATGGACAGTGAGAATGTGTTGCACTCGGATGCTGCAATGAAATGCACATAGGTTGCTCTCTATACCGAGTCCAGTTGAAGTCAGTGGGGCATGATAGGGGCTAAGGGGCTTCACTGCAGGATTGGGGTCTTAGCTTGATGGCAAAGTTCAGTGGGTGCTTCTCTCTCTCAGGTGTCATCTTTTTTTACCCAATATTAAAAAAACAAAAGCTATTTGGTCAAGATCACAGGATTAAAATGTGACTGATTCAGATAAGAGTCCCAAAGCTGCCACTTTATACGTAAATGCGTTTTCTCCTTGAGCATCTGGATTTTAGTGTTTCAAATAAAATGGGACCACGGTCCAAATCAGCCTTGAGTTTGAATTTGTAAAACCCGACTGACGCTGATCCTGCAAGTACTTCGCTTCATTCGTGAGACAGTTCCATTTAAATCAGTGGGACTACTCATGCCAGGTTAAGCATGTGTATAAGACATTCCAGGGTTGGGAGCCAGGGTTTTGCAAAAGCACCACAGTTAGAAATCATCCATAGCCTCTTATCTGAACTCTGTGGGTTTGTACTAAATGGGTCTGAGATCCAAATGGATCGCTAATTTTCAAAGTCAAAACCACCCCGTGCTTTTGCCCATCTCTCTGTAAACTGCATATGCTAGTTATATAGAGTGACCAGACAGCAAGTGTGAAAAATTGGGACACTTTTTTGCGGGAGGGAGGGGGGTGGTATAGTTGTGTATATAAGATAAAGCCTCTAATATTGGGACGGTCCCAATAATATCAGGAGTCTAGTCATACTATAGCTACAGTAAGTAAAATTTAATTGTTAAAAATAAAAAAAATATATAGTTCTGGAGAATGTCTGAATAAATCCAATCAAGACTGATGCAATAAGGCTCTAATTATATTGGAAATAGGTTAAAGCAGCATGTGGTATACGGAGAAGGAACACAGTGCATACGCAGCTATGGCATTCATTGCACATAGAGATCATTTACCTATTTGCTAACTTTATTTTAATTAGGTAGTAGCATAGGGGATTCATTTTTATGAGCATTTTATTTCTAAATGCTAAGCATGGTGGTTCAGCATATGGGGAAAAAAAAATCTCCCAGGGCTAAATTCTGCCCTTGGGTGCATGTGTGTTGAAACCTGTAAGAGTCATACATATGCATCTAATTTGGTATGAAGTCCCTATGTAACTAATTGAGTCCTCAAAATAGTAAATTAAAATGAGGATTTTCCTTAATGCTTTCTATGGACCCCACAAATGCATGAAAAGCAGTCTGGCTGGACAGATATACTGGATCACTTGTGTATACTGCATGGAGTTTGCAGCAAATTCAGCTCTCTCCCTTAGGCCTATCTGAGCTTCAAAGCTTAACTCTGGGTTGAGAAGGTGGAGATGAATGGCCTTCTGGCATCACCCCCTGTTAATCTCTGTGAGCTGCAAAGACTAGAGTTCAGTTGGCTGTATGGCAGATAGAGCCTCCCTCCCCCATATATGTGGTAAAATATTGAAGCTTGCACACTGAAAACGTAAAGGTAAAACAAGGTATGACTAGCTAAATGACTTGAGGATTAATCGCTCTCAGTGGTGTGTGGCAAAATATTTTAACAGTGGGCTCCCTCAAAAAAAATTCATTGCCTCAGGTGGTAACACTTGTGACATTCCCTGAGTTAAATATCTTTTGCTGCTCTCCAAAAAGAATCCACATGCTAATTGTCCCTGTATCGCCTGACTCTTACCATGCTGTCCTCCCACCCTGGTCTACACTCAGGGGGGGGGGTCAGCCTAAGATACACAACTTCAGCTACATGAATACGTGAAGTTGGCGTATCTTAGGTCGACTTACCTGGCCGTGAGGATAGCAGCGTGTCAACCACTGCCACTCCCCCGTCGACTCCACTTCCTCCTCTTGTGAGCTGGAGTTCCAGAGTCGATGGGGAGCACGTTCGGGGATCAATCAGTCAATTCCCGATAGATTGATCACTATCTATCGATCACTACCTATCAAGATTTCTTTAGTTGGGTCCTCTATGTTGCATCTGTCTCTGAGCAGCAGCCGTGGTAGCAGTGATTTCTTCAATTAATCTTGGATCACTTTAAAAACCTCTTTACTTTTGTAACTCTGGATGTTGTTATCCTTGTAAATGACCAGTCCCATTTGGAATCCCGTTAAATTCTAGGCTTCAGTGAGGTCTTGTGGAAGGATGGAGAGTCCAGTGGTTAGGGCACTAGCATAAGACTTGGGTGATTCAGGTTCAGTTTTGGCATACCATTTTTTGGTGACCAGTTTTGGTCACCTGGGTGACCTTGGGCAAGTCACTTAGCCTCTCTGTGCCTCAGTTCCCTGTCTGTACCATGGGCATAATAGCACTTCCCTACCTCACAGGGATGTTGTGAGAATAAAGAGATTAAATGTGAGGTGGTCCAATACTATGGGAATGGGGATTATAGAAGTACGTAAAATTGCTAGATCATGGCAATAAATTCTACCAGCCAATTGTGTGGGTTTTTTAAGCATTGACTTTTAATCAGTTATTTTGCCCCCCTATCAGTTTCACTGAATGTCCCCTTATTCTTGTGCTTTGGGACAGGGTGACCAGAAGTGCCCTGTTTACTGTCTCTAATCTCTTTTTAGGGTTGAGCATGCAAACCAAAAACTTTCAACCTTTTGGTAAAAACCATCTTTGTCTTTGCTTAAGAGGAACTGTAAGAAGCTAATTAAAAAAAGTTTTAGTGGGAGAATTGAAATAAAACCTGTGGAGGTACTTCCCATCCAGCAGATGAAAATATTAAACCTGGGGTTTGTTCAGGCAATGAAATACCCCTGAATCGATCTTCTCTACCTATCTGTAAGGTAACCTGATTATAACACTAATCTCCTTTGCTGTGTCAGTTTGGCAAGGCAATATCTGTCATTCCTTAGAAAAAATGATTGGAGACAAATCCAAGTGTCTCTTATTTGGATTTTCATTAAAAATGAGAATATTAATATGGCCAAAAGCTGTTTCTGGTATAAAAAACCCAACCTCTACTGGGTACATGCTTAGAGAATGCATACATTTACAATAGATTTACAGTGTGCAAGGAGGTTTGTGGATCACTAAGGGTTGCTAAAACATTATCCATTAACTACTTTAGCTTCTTAGGACAGGTGCACAGTCAAGGGTACTATTATTGAGACAGTCTAAGCGTCTGTCTTACTAGCTATATTATTGTAATAGAAAAATGTCTGTCTTTTAAAAATGAGCTCTTGGTATACAAAAGAGTGAGGCGGGGAGGAGTGAAAGTTCAGAAGCGGACGGAAAACTAAACATTTTGCCAATTAAAATGGTATAAAAATGAAACTCTGGCTAGTAAATAATAAATCAAATACTTGATCAAACTTCTTTAGACATCCTTTTATTTAATCTAATATGGTAAAGGGAAAACTGCCAATAAATCATTAAGTGCATTTACCACAAGATTAACTTGTTTAGAAGAAAATCTGTTTTCTAGATATTGAATTCAAAACATCTGAAGGATTATATTAAGTATTCCTATCCACAGGACTGAGAAGAAGTCAGGAGCACAGTAATACTCAGTTCTTCTCACAGAATAGGTTATTTTAGCTGGATCACACATATTTACATGTGGCACACAATTTTTCGTCTTCTATTTGCCATTCAGTGGCAGCCAAATTCTCTGTTCTCCTCCCAGTTTTTAATATATGCAGAGACAAAGTAGTTAGTTTCCTAGACCACCTCATTCACCCACTCCACTTCCTGCTTGAGCACATCCTCTGCCATTTAAGTTAGAGGAGACAATGTATAATACGGGCAGTATCCAGATACATTTTTACAAAAGAGAGACAGTCATTGGTTGCACTGGGCAATTCAGTGACAAGAAGCACAGCACAACTCTAGAAGCACTCTTAGTATATCCTAGATTATTGTAAACTCAAGTAAGGAGCATCAGTTTTTGCCAGAAGTTGCTACAGCTGACTTCTTTGTTTCCAGGGTCATAAAGACACCTGCCCACTTCTTTGGACAAAGGCAGCTTTCAATTAATAGAGATATAAAGTGAGTTTACCAGAACTGCACTGTCCTATTCTGAACTGATAAGAAAAGGCTTATGCTATCTGTCTGTGCTGAGTTGCATACTAAAGAAGCAGTAGTACATGAATAGCTAAAGGCAGGGCTTGTGTGTGCATTCACGATTACCCAAATTAGCCAGACTGGTATAATGCAATCTTGCATAACAAACTAATATCCGAATAATATTTAAAACAAATTGGGTAGAATGCTGGCCATACTGAAGTGAATGGAAGTCCTGTTGGATTCTGTGGTGGCAGTTTTATCTATGATAATTCATGTGTTATCCCAGTATCTGTAGCATTCCCTTGTACTTCCTTAGGCTTAACAGAGCTAAATTTATTAAATCAAGTTCTGACCTTTTGGGAGCTTATATTGGCAACAATTCCATGTGTTCCTCAGTCTCACACTGTCTGCCACACCCTATTCTAAAAGGGACAGCTCACACTAGCCATAAACAAATAACACAATACAAAAACCATGATGGAAGTGTGTGTAATAATCCTGTTGACTTCAGTGAGTTTATTTGGATGCTTAAAGTTAGGCATGCGCTTAAATATCTTGCCAAGTTTTGGCTTAGGGCCTAGGCTTGTGGAACATTTATAAAGAGAAAAGGAGTACTTGTGGCACCTTAGAGACTAAAATTTATTTGAGCATAAGCTTTCGTGAGCTACAGCTCACTTCATCGGATGCATTTGGTAGAAAAAACAGGGGAGATTGATATACACACACAGAGAACATGAAACAATGGGTTTTATCATACACACTGTAAGGAGAGTGATCACTTAAGATAAGCCATCACCAGCAGCGGGGGGGGGGGGGAGCAGGAAAGCCTTACATGGTGACAAGCAAGGTAGGCTATTTCCAGCAGTTAACAAGAATATCTGAGGAACAGTGGGGGGGGAGGTGAGGGGGGGAGAAATTACTAGACAAGCCATTTACAACACACACTTTGCTTCTCTACAAAAGAAAAAGGACACTAAGCTATCTATACTACATGCCACAAGGGGCCACAACAGTGGTTCCCGTAACCCACCCAGCAATATTGTTAATCTATCCAACTATACTCTTAACCCATCAGAAGAATCTGTTCTATCTTGGGGCCTCTCCTTTTGCCCCTCCACCCCCACGAACATGATACAGTTCTGTGGTGACCTAGAATCCTATTTTTGACGTCTCCGACTCAAGGAATATTTCCAACACACCTCTGACCAACATATTAACCCACAGAGACCTCCCTACCAACACTACAAAAAGAAGGATTCTGGGTGGACTCCTCCTGAAGGTCAAAACAGCAGACTGGACTTCTACATAGAGTGCTTCCGCCGACGTGCACGAGCTGAAATTGTGGAAAAGCAGCATCACTTGCCCCATAACCTCAGCCATGCAGAACACAGTGCCATCCACAGCTTCAGAAACAACTCTGACATCATAATCAAAAAGGCTGACAAAGGAGGTGCTGTCGTCATCATGACTAGGTCGGAGTATGAACAAGAGGCTACTAGGCAGCTCTCCAACACCACTTTCTACAAGCCATTACCCTCTGATCCCACTGAGAGTTACCAGAAGAAACTACAGCATTTGCTCAAGAAACTCCCTGAAAAAGCACAAGAACAAATCCCCACAGACACACCCCTAGAATCTGCTACCCAAGATCCATAAACCTGGAACTCCTGGACACCCCATCATCTCAGGCATTGGCACCCTGACAGCAGGATTATCTGGCTATGTAGACTCCCTCCTCAGGCCCTATGTTACCAGCGCTCCCAGCTATCTTCGAGACACCACTGACTTCCTGAGGAAACTACAGTCCATTGGTGATCTTCCTAAAAACACCATTCTAGCCACTATGGATGTAGAAGCCTCTACACCAACATTCCACACAAAGATGGACTACAAGCCGTCAGGAACAGTATCCCCGATACTGTCACGGCTAACCTGGTGGCTGAACTTTGTGACTTTGTCCTCACCCATAACTATTTCACATTTGGGGACAATGTATACCTTCAAATCAGTGGCACTGAGATGGGTACCCGCATGGCCCCACAGTATGCCAACGTTTTTATGGCTGACTTAGAACAACACTTCCTCAGCTCTCGACCCCTAATGCCCCTATTCTATTTGCGCTACATTGATGACATCTTCATCATCTGGACCCATGGAAAAGAAGCCCTTGAGGAATTCCACCATGATTTCAACAATTTCCATCCCACCATCAACCTCAGCCTGGACCAGTCCACACAAGAGATCCACTTCCTGGACACTACGGTGCTAATAAGCGATGGTCACATAACCACCACCCTATATCGGAAACCTACTGACCGCTATTCCTGCCTACATGCCTCTAGCTTTCATCCAGATCACACCACACGATCCATTGTCTACAGCCAAGCTCAACGATATAACCGCATTTGCTCCAATCCCTCAGACAGAGACAAACACCTACAAGATCTCTATCATGCATTCCTACAACTAGAATACCCATCTGCTGAAGTGAAGAAACAGATTGACAGAGCCAGAAGAGTACCCAGAAGTCACCTACTACAGGACAGGCCCAACAAAGAAAACAGAACGCCACTAGTCTCACCTTCAGCCCCCAACTAAAACCTCTCCAACGCATCATCAAGGATCTACAACCTATCCTGAAGGATGACCCATCACTCTCACAGATCTTGGGAGACAGGCCAGTCCTTGCTTACAGACTGCCCCCCAATCTGAAGCAAATACTCACCAGCAACCACACACCACACAACAGAACCACTAACCCAGGAACCTATCCTTGCAACAAAGCCCGTTGCCAACTCTGTCCACATATCTATTCAGGGGACACCATCATAGGGCCTAATCACATCAGCCACACTATCAGAGGCTTGTTCATCTGAGCATCTACCAGTGTGATATATGCCATCATGTGCCAGCAATGCCCCTCTGCCATGTGCATTGGTCAAACTGGACAGTCTCTACGTAAAATAAATGGACACAAATCAGACATCAAGAATTATAACATTCAAAAACCAGCTGGAGAACACTTCAATCTCTCTGGTCACTCGATTACAGACCTGAGAGTGGCTATTCAACAAAAAAACTTCAGAAACAGACTCCAAGGAGAGACTGCTGAATTGGAATTAATTTGCAAACTGGATACAATTAACTTAGGCTTGAATAGAGACTGGGAATGGACGAGTCATTACACAAAGTAAAACTATTTCCCCATGTTATTTCTCCCCCCCACCCCACCCCCCCACTGTTCCTCAGATATTCTTGTTAACTGCTGGAAATAGCCTACCTTGCTTGTCACCATGAAAGGTTTTCCTCCTTTCCCCCCCGCTGCTGCTGGTGATGGCTTATCTTAAGTGATCACTCTTCTTACAGTGTGTATGATAAAACCCATTGTTTCATCTTCTCTGTGTGTGTATATCAATCTCCCCTCTGTATTTTCCACCAAATGTATCCGATGAAGTGAGCTGTAGCTCAGGAAAGCTTATGCTCAAATAAATTGGTTAGTCTCTAAGGTGCCACAAATACTCCTTTTCTTTTTGCGAATACAGACTAAGATGGCTGCTACTTTGAAACCTGGAACATTTATGGATCCTTCAGGATAAAAAGGTGCTATATGCATGTAAGATGCATTATTTATTGAATTTTTGTCTCGTGTTCTTGATCCAGTGTTTTCATACCCAGTACAAACTAATCTGGCTGTACACAAGTACACTCCTAACCCTGCCAATACTGAGTAGGTCTAATGAGGTTTTCCATGTTCCCAAGTCCCTATTATTTATAGAAAGTTACATCTCATGTTTTGCTGACAGGTGCTGGCCTCTATGAACAGGGAGAAAGCTTTTTCAATGTCTCTAGGAATGAGAATGGTTTTAACTGCCATTTGGACAAAGGTTCCCCCATTCACTGAGGCTAGAACCTCCGAGTAAAATTCTGTTAAGGCTTTCAACAGAGCTGCAACAGTTTTCAGGATTGGTTGATTGTAGTAGTGCAGATGGGCCACAGGTAACCATATAGCAATAGAGATAGGACTGTTGAGATACAGAGAGATAAAACTAGGCAGGTCTAAAAGATTTGCTTACAAGAATTAACTAATCAACATATGGATTATTTTGTAATGAAAAGCAGGTCATTCACATGTAACTTTTTTTTGGCATATTTTCTGTCGAATATAATTTTTATATTGCTGAAGTAAACAGCACTTTGCAGAATGGTTATTTTAGATTTGTTTTTATTTGTAATGAAATTCATCAATTATTTCAGTCTTTTCTGAAAGAACCCTGTGTAGTTTAAGAATCCTCACTGCACTTGATTTAATATGTTACCCGCAAACTGCGCAGCTGTGGTAGTTAGTTGTCCTTTGAATGTCCGCTCTCCACTGAGGCAAACCAGTTATTGAACTGCTGAATCATCACATGCATTGCATGATCTGAGAGCAATTCCCAGTTGTGCTTCACCCCACCTAAATGTGACCCAGCTATTTCATTTTGAAAGATGAATCCAGAGTGGATGCAGCAGAAAGAAATAACTACACAGTTGAAGTATGCAAAGTTATTCATATCTTCCTTTAGCGTTGACAATTGTTGGCAGTGAAAGTAACTCGTTTTGCTTGAAATGGGAAACCAATATTGATCCTCTTCCCAAGGTGAATTTCCCATCTATTGGAGAACTATGTCAGGAGACATCTGTGCACTTTCTAAATGAAGTAACTTTAAAAAGAAAGCAACAGTTCTGTAGCTTTTTTACTTGGTTCAGCATTAGTGGAATGTGAACAAAATAGAAATGACTTTTAGGTTTATATTTCAGTTTGTATAGAACTTTTTGCAAAGTGGCTGTCCTGTGTGCTCATGAGAAATAGTTAAATTAGAATCTTCAATAAGTTATAAATCCAGCAATTTCACTTAATTTCCAACAGCATAAGATTTCCATCCACGAATACCCCTCAGTCCTCCAATATACCTACCCTCACCATTATATTTCAAGACCTGGGAGAGCAGATAGGCTTTGCACCATGCCCTCAACATCATCAGCTGTGGGCTCTTTGGAGCTCAAATGGAGAATAAGTTCCTTCCTGAAGGATGCGCACCTCCATTTTACACTGATGGAAATCAGCTCAAGTGCCTCCACCGAGCAGAAGGGTGACATGATGAGAAAAAGCAGTCTATTAAATAGCTTGGGACCTGCCTACTTAAGGTCTATCTTCACTGCAGAATTAACTCTGTTATCCCTAAACTCCCTCATGTCAACACACAAAAACTTACCCATGTTTATAAAATGTTCACCGGGGCTAGCTGGCCCACCTGGGGCTATCAGCTAAAACCCAAGTGAGGCTTTCACTTGGGCTCATCACATGCCCACTTTGCAGTGAGGTCACAGGTAAATAATTCAGGTGCATATAGTCCTTCAGTGCCTTCCCATCATTCACTGCTGTGTGCCCAAAAAGGACAGACAGGTTCTCCCACAATTCATTAAGACAGAATCATAGATTGACTCTGCTTATTGCAGCACAAAGAGCCAGGGGTATGATCCCAAAAGTTCTAGAAACTCACCTGGATGAGTGCAGCATCAGTAAGTGTAGGGTGTGTCTGTCTGTATTGTATTACCCTTAGATGGTAGGTCCTTGGGGCAGGAACCATCTCTTTTTGTTTTAGGATTGTACAGCACCTAACATAGTGGGGTTAGGTCCATAATTAGAGCTCCTAGGTGCCAGGATATAAAAGTGATAATATCTTGAGTATGGCTTTGTAATGTGGCTGCTCACACTTGGCCAAGGCTAACTCAGGTGCTCAGATGCACATGCCAGTCACTGAGTTAACTCAGCCATGAAAACATACCTGTAATGGGGCATGCCTCACCACTGCAGCACCTCCTGCTTGCTGTCCAGGGAATTAGCACTGCACCCTTTTCTGGTGGTGTCTCACCTGCTGTCACCTCTGTTCCTAGGCCCACATCACTCCTAGGACTGCAGCACCCTCTTCAGTGACTCTCCAGCTGTGGCACACTATGTTCCCCCCTTCTGGGGGGACCTGCAGTCTACTTTCCAGCCACTCCCTTCAGTGGCAAACTGCAGTCTGTGGTCTAGCCACTTCTGTCCATGGCTCCAGCACCCTCCTTGCTCTTGTGTCAGGGCCTCAGTCTGCAGATTCCTGCAGCCTCCCAGGAGCTGCCTTTAGCTCCCTGGGTCTCTGCCTCCAGCATTGCTCTGCCCAGGGTGCCTGCCACCCTCAACCTGCAAGGCAGCCAGTCCCCTTCCCTCCTCAAGCTCCAGGGAGCAACTCCCACTGCTCTGTTCTGCAGCCCTCCTTATATGGGCCAACCCTGACCTGATTGGCTGCTCCTGTAAGCCCTTCTGTGATTGGCTGCCTCCTGCACAACCTCCCTAAGGCTGCTTTTAACCCCTTTTCTGCCAGTGTGGGGCAGATGCCCAATCAACCCTTAGAGCTTTATGGGTCAGAATGACTCCTTAAACTCCAACCAGAAGCCATTCGCCAGTGTAGATCCTGGAGCACTGGCACTGTGTGTTTATGACGGGATAGTTTCCTGAACTAAATGTATAGTTTACCGGTATTCAAATCTTCCTCTAGTTATACATAAGCCCAGGCTTGAAACTGATCTACGTTCAAAGTTTTTGTAAACTTCAGCAGGAGTTGTATCTAAGAACAATTGCAGGACTGGATACGAGGACTGGTCTGAATGGTACCATGCTACCAGAGTGGGGGCAGAGGCTACACAGTCCCGCAGTGGGGCTGGTGCATCATAGGGCAGGAACCTTCTTTATCCAGAAATTGAGGGGCCCACAAGGTTTGGAAGCTCGGGCCTCCTGCCTCCTCTACAGATTTTTAATCCTCTCCCCCATGAGGAAATAAACTCTATTAGGAAGAAACTCTAACAGCCATAAACTCAGTTAGATTCACTCTGTGTAATTTCCTGGGGCTTCTATCCCATTCCTTTATGTTTTACCATCAAAAGGCCCTTAGTTAACTGGAGCAAAGTTCTGCTCTGGGTACCAGGTACACAGCCCTACTGGAACCGGGGTGTGGTTGGAGGAATACAACAAAGTGCAGAATTTGCTCCCATATCTTTTGTGCCAGTAATTGTTAACAAGCAAACACATCTGACTGCTCAAAGATACTTCATTCATTGCACACTCAATTGGTAAAACAATCTCAGGATTTCCTAATACCAAAAGAAAAAAAAAGGTGGGGGGGGGGCAGAGAGGGGGAGAGAAAACTCTCAAATTAACTCCAGTTTTCTTTTTAACTTAACCAAAAAGTGGGTTGTAAAATTAGAACGTTGACACACTCGTGACATCCGACCCACAGCTTTGGGTTAATAAATTCTGGAGGAGCAACAATAACAACTAATAATAACGGTAAGACCAACAACTCTGAACACAGATGGTGATTCCATTTGAGAGAATTCATAATGAGCCTGATCTTTCACCTGTACAAGATAATGGGAGTTTTGTCCCCTGACTTCAGCCACAGCAAGATGAAACTCTGTGTGAGGGAATCTGGACCAAAATTAGTTACGTTAGCCTCTTAGAGAAGTCTTTCTGCACATGGTACCCAGTTGCGAGAGCCGGTGTTACAATGGTACAGTCTCACTACAGAACACGTAATGACAACTCCACAGTCATGGATGAGCTAGTATAATAGACCACTCTGCCAGCTGTGATCTAACAGTATAGTTTCTCTCTTCTACAAGTGACCTATTTACTCCGACAATTGAAAATGCATTGTTGCAGCTGTGACTATTGCTTCCTAACTGACTGAAGCAAAATTGTTTTATTTGCTTACATGAATTCAGCATAATCATGTTGCATTGATTGTTTGGCTCAGTTGGTGAGGAATTTCACCCTGGGGAGGAAGGGCCATCTTTAAAGCCATCTTTGTCGTTTCCGCTGTTTCTGAAATAATTTCATGGTAGGAACGCTTTCCTTAGTCGACCATATATTTTAAAATGAAACTCTGTAACTGTATAAAATGTACTCATTATGGAGTTTCACAATGTATTTTCAACTGAAGTAGGTGGGAAGGGCAGTGGTGCTATTCGTGCAGAGAACGCAGGAGTTGTCATACCAGAAAAGAATATAGATCTATCTACTCCACTGTCCTTTTTTTTTTTTTTTTACCAGCAGACAGTACCTGGGAAATTAACCCAGCCTCCTAATTAATCTAGATCAATGTTGCAGATTGTTTGTTTGCTGAACAGAATTCCAACATGACCCTTTTGTGGGGGCCCACTTTATTCCCTGAAGCATGGTCTTTTTTTAATAACCCATATCATTATTTTAGAGTGCATAGCTATAATTGTTGTTAATAATCATGGAATTATCAGTCACAGGTTTTGCCTTGATGAGCTCCAGCAGCAGTGAATTCCACAGGTTAACTGCACACTGTGTTATTTGTACTGGTCACAGATGCACTTGTCTTTAACTTTCCGTGGGTCTCTGTGCTTGTATGCATTGGGGCACATGTTCAGTGCCTTCTTTATAGCAAATATGAATTAGAAATAATATGTTCTGATGATACAAAGGAATCTGCCAGCACAGTCCCTTAAACTCATAAGAATTTTATTAACTTCACTGGGACTCTGCATGGGACTTCACTGGGACTCTCTTGGATTTATGAGTAATTTAATCTAAAAAAGTAGTACAGCCTGATCGCTCTCATTCATTTTAGAATTGTGTAATCTATGTACTCTTTTATAAAGAACTTTGCTATAAGGAACATGGGTGTGAATGTTCATAAAGGATCAGGAAAAACAGGGATATAAGAAACTGATGCAGATCTGAACGTTGCATATAATCTTCTCTATACAATTTTTAGAACTCTTAAAAGATGTGTGTGCAACCGTGAAATCAACAGACGGGCAGCTCTGAATTGTAGCATGGATGCAGACAGAATATTGATTCATTGCAGGTCTCTCCCTAACCTTGGTATTATCATATTATAGGGTTCAGAATTTCAAATGGACAAAGTGTTTTTGAACATTTCTCCAATGTGTTAATCACCAACTGGCTTTTCTGCAGCAGTTATACAGGACCTGTGTTTCCAACTGACTTTTTCTTCAACAAATATAGACATAGTACAAAGAGTAATCTGAATGATCCACCAAAAACTGAGTTTGTCTCTGCAGTCCTTTTGGGCTGTCTGAGACACAGTGCCTTCATTCTCCTGTCTTTTTGGAAGTTACTGTTTGGAAAATCTAGTACTATAGAACAACTTTAACTGATTCCCCTCCTGCCTTCAGCACCAGTAAGCCTGAGTGCAGGACCGTCCCTAGGGGAGTGCAGGACCCGGGGCTGAAATGACGGATTTGTCTCTTCCGGGACCAACTGCACTGGGCAATTGTGCTGGCCTGTGGGGCCCCCCAAAGTGCAGGGCCCGGAGCGGTCACCCCAATTCGCCCTACCCAAGGGATGGCTCTGCCTGAGTGTTGTTGATTATTAGCCTAATTTTTGCATATATAAACACAAAGCAATGCTTTCGTTCATCTACACAAATGGAGCAACAGAATCAGAGGATGTTCATCTATTGTACTTATATGTCCTCTATCACTGTAGCATCCGAGTGCCTCACAACCTTTAATGTATTTATCTCACAACCCCACTTTGAGGTAGGGACTATTGTCCCAGTTTTACAGATGGGAAATTGAGGCACAGAGACATGGAGTGACTTTTCCAAAGTCACACAGGACGTTTGTGGTGGGAGCTGGGAATCTAACTGGGTCTTCCAGGTTCCAGGCCAGTACCCTCACCACTGGATCATTCTTTCATATGAAGGCCGTTCTCTAGGCTTCAGAAACTACAGAGTAAGGAAAAGAAAGATTTTTCTTAAGACATCCCTTTCCCATAGATCCAAGCAATTTTTTATCACCCTTTGAAAGGAATGTGCTTTTTGCTGCAGAACATCGTATGAAGTTTGAATTGCATTTTATACTGTATTTTGATCTGTTTCTGCATATTCTCAAAAAAGGGGGATTTTTATGCCTACATGTAAAAAGACATTCAAATTCCCCTTCCCTTAGATGCCACCCAGAAGTCATAGTTCAGACACATAATTGGTAGGTTCTTTGGGTATCCTAACGCTGAGTTACAACCTTGTGGTATAGAATATTTGTAAGAAGAAAAAAAAATCTAAATCAATGTCAAAATGAAATTATGAAAACAAAATGAATGCAAGATGTTGACACAAAGCACTCAGTGGAACAAATTTTTCAGGGTGATTGTTTGTACTGCCACTCCCTTAGCTAATTTATGAATTCATAAATCTATCACAGATGATTTGGCAGCCAGTTGCTTAAGCTGTTTGTTTATGTTAACTGGTAATCATTCTGTTAGATCTCAGACTCTGCTGAATTTTTCTGTTATGTAGATTAACTTTGGGGGAGGTAGACAGGAATGGTGCTTTTTTGTTCCTTGTGTTCGGGATATATTGTAGACAAGATTGTGGCAGTGCATTACGGGTTATAGTGTATAATTTGGCCTTTCAAACAGGAATTTGCCATACTCTAACTCAGACTTTTCTTTGCACTCATTACATTCTCTTAGCACTGAAAGTCTTTCCTTGGATTTGAGGGCCAGATGTTTTTTATACAAACCGTATTGGTTTCCATTACCTACTGGAAATGGACTTTAGGTGGAAATGAATATTGCAATTATATCATTACGTCTGCATAAATTATTGTCATTTTGTTTTTAAATACCTTACAAAAAACCCAAAACAAACACCCCTCCTCCCCCCGCATATACACTGCCATTTTGGACAAGTTAAACTTGCCTAAAAAAACAAAATAAAAAATAGTTCAATGACAGCACAGTGGAAAGTCGAAAAAAAATGGAACGAGGGGGGTTTTGTGTGTCTTTTTGTTTATTTTTTTTGACCTTGCATATTTAGCTTCCAAAGTAAAGTGCCACAGTCAAGTCAGGAGGCTGAACTCTTAGCAGCACTAGCCATTTGCTTGCAAGTGAAAGAATAGGGCAAACATCACAGCCCTTTGCCATTCTGCAATCAGCTTACTGATACATCCTTTCCTTGTGTCCTCCTGCAAGTACACTGAGAAGAGAGAGAAATAACAGAGGTTAACTGAAAAGGGTTACTTTGTGCATGGGGTGGAAGCTCCTGGAAGTGATCCAGCCAGTTACAGGGCAGTCCACTTGTCTTAAGCCACTGCTGCAAAACTGGATAAGAATTTTGATGAGGTGTTACAATAACATTGTAACTCAATCTGTCTCCAAATTATGCTCATAAACTGCCACAGATAGGGTCAGAATTGCTGTCACTTACTTTTTATGATGTTTCGCTTCGGGGGAAAGAAAAGGCTGCTCCTGTGTTCATTAAGAACTTGTGACCGCTGGGGCTGGACAGTGCTGTCTGCCATAAATTATTTTATTTAAAGAGACCTTTATTCTAAGACTTGATGCAAGAATCCTGGTGGAAGAATGACAGGCCGAGAACAAAACATTCCAGAAGGCGTTGCTTATTGGTAGCCAGAAAAGGAGCCATTGCTATAAGAAAACAACACAAGTAAACAACAGTTAAATAAAACTATGCGGAATCTTTAATACAGTATTAGATGTTTCCTTTAGGAATCACAAAGCATGCAGCATCCTTAAGTTCTCCAAAAGATTTATTTGGTAATCTGTAGATTCTGTGCTGTGAAATGACTGGAGGGAGAAATCTACAATAACAAGAATGTCAGAGTGAAACAGAGAAGCAGCAATCACCAAATTGGGATAAAAGAAAAGGAGTACTTGCGGCACCTTAGAGACTAACTAATTTATTTGGCCATAAGCTTTAAATTTGTTAGTCTCTAAGGTGCCACAAGTCCTCCTTTTCTTTTTGCGAATACAGACTAACACGGCTGCTACTCTGAAACCTGTCAAATTGAGTTAGTAACTTTGTAGCAAAGCTTTGAACATACAACTTTTTCCTCCTCTCCCTAGGTGGGAAACACAGGGCTCAAAATCCTTGGAAAACATGGCATGCAAATCTAGTCATATCTGGGACTCGAACAAACTTTGCCTAAGGCTTTCAGGCACTGGTGGATTTCAGTATGCCAAAGGACAAGCCAGTCGAAATGTAATACAAGAGAGTATTTAGCTAAGTCATTTTGTCTTGTGCAATTATCCAAATTTAGTGTCTGAGACACAGCATAAAAGCCAGCCCTCAACTATAAAAAAGTTGCATGGTAAATATTTTGAACAAAAAAGAAGATAAATTCTACAGTTAAGATTACTGCTTGTGCAGAAGCAATAAATGGAGTAAGATAATAAGAGACACAGGATGTATAGCATAAAGAATCAGAATATTTAAATAACTGACAGATGAACAGACTACAGCACATAATCCTGCCTCTTACTCTCTTGATAAAAAACAAATTTCTAACTCAACTATGATATTAGGTTTCATCCTGCTCTTTTAATCCTATTCTTTTCATTTTCAAAATAAATGAAAAATGATGATTTTTAACATGTGCCCTTTCCTGAGCAAACATATTATTTGTATAAACCTGTCTAGCTAACTACCTAGATATAAAAAGACCGCAGGAAAACTGGAGCAGCGGCGGTAATCAGAACTAAGACAAACAAGCTGCTGTTTCATTAGGATTTGCAATAAGTAACTATTTTGTTCTGTACGAATAGGATGAAATCCCAGCCCCTTGTGGAAAGCCTGAGTGTTCGGTGGATTAACTGGTGTTGGGGGAGAGAATGGATCCTTCACAGCCCCAAGACGGGGTGCAGAACACCTGCACAGCCAGATAGCGGCTGCTGCTATAGGCCGTGAGATGTAATAATTGTGACCAATGTTGCCCTTCTCTCCTCAATATGTGGAGTCTATGGGAAACGGCTGCAAGCTGGTTGGCCCACAACCCTCCCTGCAAACTCCCATCATTTTACCCAGCTATCTAGGTGCCTTAGAAAGCACCTACTGGCATGGCATGCCAGGAATAATCCCTTCAAATAAGTGACTGTGAAGCTCAGCTCCGTGGCATGCAGGGAGCAGAGCAGTCCCCCTGCTGAGCCTCTCTGTGGACTACTCCTGTCAGACATGATGGTTTCATGCAATTGGGCAGAGAAAAGAAGGTGCTTACAACCTTGTCCTTTCTATGTTCGCTTACCCTTTTGCTAGAAACTACATTCCCTAGTCAAGGCTTGGGTTAAATCAGCACCCATAAGCTTGTTGATTTTAAAAAGTTTTACAAGACTTCTACTCTAATAACAATGTACATCCCAGGTACCATAATCGAATAACGAAGGACCATACACTAACACTCATGCCAAAATGCGCTCTAGTGAGCGGGGCACAAGGACAAAGGCCTTTGCCAATCCCCTACTGATGCACTCTGGTTGGTGGGTTATCGCTTGCTGTATTCGCCCACCCTTATCCAATGCATCTCGAAGACCAGCCCTGCTCAAGCTTTGCAGTTCTTATTCATATACACTGCCACATAAGTTCTTATTAATGTCTGAATAACAGCATTTCCTTACTTTCAGCAGTGCAGCTCTCACACTGTATCAAAGTCCCACCGGACATCTTAATCCAGCCTGAGTGTCTAGGCAACTTGACTTGACAAAGGCGTCGCGACGTAGGAGAAATGATTCAACTCCTGTCACCATCACCATAAGACTTGGCACTTCTATAGTCTCTTCTATGCGCAGATCTCAAAGAACTTTACAAGCATGAATAATGCACTGCAAGGCGACTACCCCCTCTGCATTCAAATCCCTCCTGCACACTCACTTATGTAGTCATGTCTAGAGGAAACTAGCTGGCTAGTTATGGCAGGACTTTGGGTATGTGGGGATAATCCATATAATATGCCAAAAATATTCAAGAGTTTTGTGCTATTGTAACACCACGGGTGGGATTTTTGACGGGGCTTAAAGGAGCTAGACACCCAACTCCCAGCTAGTATTACCAAGATCTGGCCATTTCCCACCTTGATGACTTTGCTTGGTCCTTTAACTGTCTGTTTGTTTTTTATATTATGAGTATTTTGGAGTAGGCACAGTGTCTTCTTTTATGTTTGAGAAGGGCCCAGCGTATTGTCAACACTACTCTACACCAATAATAGGATGCAGTGTCATGGCAAACACGAAGGGAAAAGAAAAACCATTAGAAAGGCTGTGTATGTGACAGAGAGAATTTGACTAATAAGAATCACAGATATTCTCAGGATTCTATGACTAGAGTATCTTGGAGGTCTGATACACCAAGAAGAGAGACTAGATTATGACTTTGATCTGCTGCTTGTCTGCAGTGCATGCACTTTGCATATCATACAAGGGTCGCTAATATTCTGGACACATGGAGAAGTTTTTTCTAATAATGCTAGAGACATTCTGGCACATAGAGAAGAGAAATAAGAGTCACTGTAAATAATTCCAGTTATTGTAGTTGTAAGAGGAATGTTTTCCAGTAAATCCCCCTCTTCCCCCCCCTTCATTTTTTGAATTCTTTCTCTCATTGTGGCATTCTTTCTTCCTCCCCTGCCCTTTGTTTTACTTTCTCTCCTTTCCAAAAGCAGCACATTCAGCTAACAAATTAGGATACTGGTACCCTGTGCAAAATCAACTCCAAAGGAATTCTTGTATCTTAGCTTTAGCAATACTCACTGACACATGGTTTGCATCTACCAGGCCTACAAGAGTAGTTCTTCTTTCACCCACCAGGGTGCTTACATCCCTCCCGCAGAAGGCACTACTAGGCTAATTTAACCCATCTTTTTTCTTAGTTTTTCTATACGTTTCTGTGGATTCCTTTCAAAGCTACACATGGCCTCCATAGTGTGTGCTTTTGTGACACTGTATTTAATAGCAGCTAAGGCCTTGATCTTGCCAACGCTTAGGCACATATGTAACTTCACTCACATGAGCTGTCCCACTGAAGTCAATGGGATTACTTGCTAAAGTGAAGTTAAGCATGTGTGTAAGTGTTTGCAGGCTCGAGGCCTAATATCCTTCCTTACATTTTATGTTCCACAGGGCCAAATTTTGAGGGGCCCTGACCAGGCCCCAGATGCAAAGGAAATGCCAAATTTCTGGCTTGCAAGGAGCTAAGGAATGGAATGTAAGTAGATGGACCCACAGAATCCTCCAGGCCTCAACTCAGTGGAGCATGTGTGAGTGGGGAGGAATCAAACAGAAGCATTGTGACCAATGGCTACATGGAGCACAGATCGGCAGGGTCAAAATCTCTCTTGAGGAAATAGATGGCATCATTATCCTCTCAATACACCTATCTTTAGCAGCTGTGTCTCGTCTAAATCTTAGGTTGTGAGCTCTCTAGGGCTGTCCTTAAGCAATTTGTACAATGGGGCCCTAATCTCTGTTTTGGGGTTCTTAGGCTCTACCTCAAGAGGAATAGTGAATAATAATCATAGGCTCATTCAGTGGCCCAGATGCTCACCAGTTACTTAACACTTGAATTAAGGGTTCTGCCCCTCAGCCCTATGGCTTTGGAATATATTTTCCTTAGTCAACAGCCCATTTGCTCCATTTGTTTACTGATTTCCAAGATTTATCAATAGGGTCTATAAAATACAAGATTAAATGAATTTTCCAGTACATCTGTTGGTGAACATAGGCTGTCCATGCATTGGCTGTTTTGCTTTCTCACTATAGTGTACAGTTAAGGTGATTATTTAAGCAATGGTGGAGATTTCATTGCTTAGATATTGTCTAATCGTAGCCCCAAAACATCACAAAGCATGGAAGCTAATTATCCAAAGATAACTGTATATCCCTAGAAGTTACCTTATAGCAATTAGAGTTGATATCCGTTCTTTATATAAGTAAATCAAGTAAACGACTTTGCTCATTGGCAAATGACAGCTGATGTTACACTGTTTCAGCAGGGAAGTTCACATAGATTAACCTCTTCATTTGAAATGCTGAATAGCAATTGCATATGGGCCTTGAGTGTAGGCAGTATTTATAATAAAAAATTAAAATTGTACTTTAAAATATTCAAGAAATGTGAAATATAATATGAGAGAAGGCTTATGAGTCAAAATGTTGCAGTATTTAAGACTTTTATATATATTCAGCATTTGCTTACATAACTATAGGATATCTGCTTTGAAGAATCTTTTTAAAAATGTAATTTTTATACAGATAATGCAACTATTCATTGCTTTTTTATGCATAGGCTTAAAATAGTCAATCTGTGTTTAATAAAAAATGATTACGCAGGTGTGGGGAATAATTTATATTATACCGGGCAGGTCAGGCTTGGTAGCTTGCTACTGTAATGGTAGGAGACAGTACCACCTGTGACTGCCCAATGCCAGATGCTGAGCAGTTGTTAAGTAATTTGGCAAATCTCAGGAAGTGCCAACACTTTTGGACAGATGAGCACTTGAAGAGGTTAGTAGGACCCTAGGTGGAGGAAATGCCATTGAAAACAGAAGAGTTAAATCATGATTTAGCCAACGACTGCTGCAAACTGAAGGAAAAACAACAGGAAACTACCCTAACTAATTTCTTCTACAATAACTATTATGGCAGAACACAAGGCGCAGTGATCCACATGTAGCAATGGACTGTTAGACCCTCCAGTCAGAAGGAGAAACAAAGTATACTGGGGAGGAGGCTCTGGCCATTAAGAGTACAGGATTTGGTTATGATGGTGCTATATCAAACCCTTTAGGAAATATAGTGCCGGATATTTGGAGGAAAAGGATGACCTGAACTTTCAAAATGAATAATCAGATAATTTATATTATAAACCTAATGCTTAGTGCTTATAAAGTGCTCTTCCTCCATAGATCTGAAAGAACATTACCAGGGATGGTAAATATCGTTATCCCCATTTTATACATCTGAGATTCAGAGAGTTTAGTGGCTTGACTTTCAGAGGCCAGCTACCATACCTGTTGACTTCAGTGGGAGCTGCAGTTGCCCAAGGGCTCTGAAAATCAGGCCATAAATGTTTTGACCAAGGTCAAACAGCAAGTCAGTGGCAGAGGAAGGAACAGACCCCATGACTTCTGGTCCTAGTCTAAAGAACTATCCCCTGGAGACCATGCTGTTTCCTGCTCTTGTATTGCCTAGAGACCCCAGGATTCATCCTATAACATCTAAAAAAGCCAGTAACTATGCTATCAAATGCATTTGGCAACAAGTGACATTCTGTATCTATTGTAGTTTAGTTTTACAGCAATGACTACTGTGTATGTATTAGTTATTCCAAGCAGGAACCTCACAAATTGGCCACTGGAAAAAGCATATCTGTCTTTGTAATTTGTGCAAATACTTACGTTTGCAACAATCATGTTTATTGCATAATAATTAACAGGCCAAAATCAGGTATTTTATATGATGCACCAGTTGATTTACTCAATGACTTTTCCAACACACTTGCTTTTTAAAAACTGACAAATTTCTGGCATGAGCAGGTTTTCTTTCTGAATCTATTTTTCTTTTCATTAGTTTCTTGGAGATGATTTAATGTGCTGTAAAACTGGTGTCCATACTTGCCATTCTTTATTATATGACTACTTAGCAAGCTATATACTAAGTGCTTGAAGAAATTCATGTCAGAAAATTGAACACTAGAGAGTAACAGGGAAAGTTGCTTTTTTATTAGTATTACTATTATTGATTCCACCGACTAGACAAATATGTAATTAGGCTCTTTCTGAATTATCTTAAGGCTGAAAAAAGAAGCTTAAGGATGGTGTATAATTTTGAAGTAGACAGTAACTTTATTCAAACTGTTGGCAATAACTATAGCCTCATCCGATGAAGTGAGCTGTAGCTCACGAAAGCTTATGCTCTAATAAATTTGTTAGTCTCTAAGGTGCCACAAGTACTCCTTTTCTTTTTGCGAATACAGACTAACATGGCTGCTACTCTGAAACCTGTCATATAGCCTCATTACATCCTAATAATCACGGACCCTTCATTCACACTTTGGAGCAGGGACTGTCTTTTAGTATATGGCTGTATAGCGCCTAGCACACTAGGACCCAATTTGATTGAGGCTTTTAGGTGCGACTGCAATATAAATATTTAAAAATTATTTGAATCAACATCCGTGTGGAGTGAACCCGCCCTGATGATCTACCTTGTCCCCTGTGGATGAAGAGGTAGGTCTCTCAAATCCATGGCACGATCTTCCTTTGGCCCTTATTCTGTTGAAAGTTCTCTCTTAGTTGAGAGACTCCCAGCTGGACAGTAGTGAGTTGAGAGCAAACCCAGGCATTGTGGAAAGTTGTACAATATCTTGCCCCGGGTGCAAATAGAAAATCGAGGGGCACCACCTCCACCAAACCTTTCTATGCTGAGCATAACCCATTGGGCAGTGGCAGGTCCTGGGAGTGATGCTGCCTGGAAGAGGAGGCAAGGAGGCACAGAGATTCCATGAAGATGCTTGTGCCCCCTGGGGCTTAGAAGACAAGTCTCTGGCCATTTCACCAACCTTATCCTCTGATGGAGTGGTCCCAGGAAATCTCTCTGAGGATATTCCCTTCCCATAAACACCCCGGATGGGGATGATTAGTACTGGGCAATTAATTCAAGCCACTCTAAGAGCTTCAGCAATCTTTTCATAATGATGTGTAGTCCAGTGAGCAAGCTTACTTGCCCAAGCTTCTGGGGTTGCTACAATCTCCTTTTTAGACTCACAACAAAGAGGAAGTGTGAGACCTGGCAAAATGTCATTCTGAACCAAAGACCGAATCAAATTATTATCTAGAGAGGGCCTGAAGGAAGGGAACTGGTGTCAAACTTCCAGAATCATAGCACACTGATAATGAAATAACTACATGTGTGTTTGAGATTCTTAGGCATGGAAGGAAACCAGTGAAGGGCTTGATCCTACCCCCATAGAAGTCTAGGCAAAACTCCCATTGACTTCTATGGTGCAGGATAAGGAACTCAGGGTATGTCTAAACTGGAAGTGGACAATGTCATTTCTAACTCTGATTGCATTAGCATGCTAAATATAGACATGTGTGGCTGTGGTTGTGTGAGCAGCGGGAGAGGCTAGCAGCCCTAGCACATACGTAGGGTTTTGGATGGGATCTATCAGGGCAGCTAGTCCCTCCTGCTGTTTGCACCGCGATGGCTACACTTCTGTTTTTAGCATGCTAGTTTGATAACAGCTATTAGGGATACATCTCCTCAAGTTGGAAATTATACCTCGAACTCCAGCATAGACATTCTCTGAGAGAAAGAGGCAGCACTCAGTGCTATAGTTTGTCATGGTAAAAAAAAAAATCAACACATTCCATAACTTGATTATACTTCTCAAACTAGTGTATTTTTTCCTGAATGTGCATCAAGAGACTCTTCTGGTATTAGTAATTTCTAAGCCCAGGCACCATTCTTTTAGACCACTTGGAGCAAGCAGTCTTCAAAGGCTTTCACTTCCTCTCTCACTGATCTTTGGATTCTCCCTTTCAACCTTCCACTCAAGGTGTTTCCCTTTTAGCCCTGGGAAAGGTGGATAAGGCTTTTCCTGTCGTTCTGAGCTCCAAGCCTTGTTAAATGAAACAACCCCCAGAAAAGCAAGCAGAACAACCAAAGGGGACTAGAAACCTGAAACAAAAGCACTGCTTCAAAGGTTGCCCTCCAGTTACTGGCCTCTTTGTAACTTACAACAGTGGTATCTGATGGTTTAAAAAAGGGAATCAAACTTTCTTGATTCTAATCCTGGCTCTGCCATTAATTTGCTATACTTGTCTGGGCAATAGACCAATCTGTCCCTTAGTTTATCCATCTACAAACTAGATATAATAAAGTGATGTGATGAGGCTTTAGTGCTTTCTAACCCTGGAGATCCTTGGATCAGAAGTACCAAATAAAAAGAAGGCATAGTGCTGTATATTTATATGTCTCACTAAGAAATACACGTTAACCTTGGACACGTTCAAGAGACATATGTGAATGCGTTTGCCAGTGGAAGTTTTGCTGAGAAGCTCCTGTCTCTCTTTATCTCCAGGAGTGGAAGATACCTGTGGCATGTAATATGCTAATAAGTTAGAACTATGATAGATAAAGGCAGTAATTTAGCATTTCATTCTTATTTTACATTTATTGCTGCCACCCCGTATTCCAAACAAGGAGACAGGATAGGGCTGTTTGGAATCCATCAGAACTGCTCCTTTATTGGTCAGAGGAGTCACAGTTAAACCACATGAAACACTCCCTCTCTTCTAGCTGCTGCTTTTTGCTTTCTCCTAAATTTATTATGTATTTATGTATATTACAATACAAAGAAGAAGGCTGGTCCAGTTGTTAGGGCAATGGCCTATGACTTGGGAGACCAGAGTCCAATTCCCTGCTCTTCCAGAGACTTTCAGTCAGACCTGGTACAAATCACTTACCCCCTCTCTCTCTCTCTCTCCGTTCCCTACCTATACAATAGGAATTGTACCACTTCCCTACTTCACAGGGGTGTTGTGAGGCTAAACGCAGTAAAGGTTGTAGGTGCTGAGATAGCATGGCTAGCTCAGTACCGAAGAGAGAGAGAGATGGCACCTAGAGAATCAAACTGAGCCTGGCCATTGTGCTAGGCACTGTGCAAACATACACTAAGAAACTGATTTTCCCTTGAGGAGCTCATCTTCCAAATGGAGAAGACAGACAAAGGGTGGGAGGGGAAACAGGCACAGGGTGGGGAGGTAACTTGGCCAAGGACAGTGGCAGGTCCAGGAACAGAATCCTGGTCCAGTGCCCTGTCGACTAGACTCTGCTGTCTCCAGACAGCTTATTTCTTTGTTAATGGTACTAAATTTGTCTGTCACACGGAAACCTAGGAAATGCCTTATGAGCTCAGAGCAGCTGGCCATCTAGTCCGGTAAACCCTCTCTGGCAGTGGCCACAATCAGATGCTTCAGAGGAAAGGGTAAGACACCCAGTGGTAGGCAGTTATGAAATAACAGGCTCCTAGGAAAGGTTTCATGCTAACCTTCATCATTTAATATTGGCTGATGCCCTTGAAGTGTGAGTTCATATCCATACTATGACTATACACGGTATTTTTGTTCTGACAAAAAGAAAAGGAGTACTTGTGGCACCTTAGAGACTAACAAATTTATTTGAGCATAAGCTTTCGTGAGCTACAGCTCACTTCATCGGATGCATTCAGTGGAAAATACTGGGGAGTATTTAGTGGGGAGATTTATATACACAGAGAACATGAAACAGTGGGTGTTGTTATACACAGTGTAATGAGAGTGATCACTTAAGATGAGCTGTTACCAGCAGGAGAGTGGGGCGGGGAGAAAAACTTTTTGTAGTGATAATCAAGGTGGGCCATTTCCAACAGTTGACAAGAACGTCTGAGGAACAGTGGGGGGGGGGGAGAAATAAACATGGGGAAATAGTTTTACTTTGTGTAATGACCCATCCACTCCCAGTCTCTATTCAAGCCTAAGTTAATTGTATACAGTTTGCAAATTAATTCTAATTCAGCAGTCTCTCGTTGGAGTCTGTTTTTGAAGTTTTTTTGTTGAAGAATTGCCACTCTTAGGTCTGTAATCGAGTGACCAGAGAGATTGAAGTGTTCTCCAACTTGTTTTTGAATGTTATAATTCTTGACGTTTGATTTGTGTCCATTTATTGTTCTATGTAGAGACTGTCCAGTTTGACCAATGTACATGGCAGAGGGGCATTGCTGGCACATGATGGCATATATCACATTGGTAGATGCACCGGTGAACGAGCCTCTGATAGTGTGGCTGATGTGATTAGGCCTATGATGGTGTCCCCTGAATAGATATGTGGACAGAGTTGGCAATGGGCTTTGTTGCAAGGATAGAAGAATCTGTCCTATCTCAGGGCCTCTCCTTCTGCCCCTCCACCCTCACGGACATGATACAGTTCTGTGGTGACCTAGAATCCTATTTTCAACATCTCTGACTCAAGGAATATTTCTAACATACCTCTGAATAACATACTAACCTGCAGAGACCTTCCTACCAACACTACAAAAAGAAGGGTTCTGGGTGGACTCCTCCTGAAGGTTGAAACAACAGACTGGACTTCTACATAGAGTGCTTCCGCCGACGTGCATGGGCTGAAATTGTAGAAAAGCAGCATCGCTTGCCCCATAACCTCAGCTGTGCAGAACACAATGCCGTCCACAGCCTCAGAAGCAACTCTGACATCATAATCAAAAAAGCTGACAAAGGAGGTGCTGTCATCATCATGAATAGGTCGGAATATGACCAAGAGGCTGCTAGGCAGCTCTCCAATACCACTTTCTACAAGCCATTACCCTCTGATCCCACTGAGGGTTACCAAAAGAAACTACAGCATTTGCTCAAGAAACTCCCTGAAAAAGCACAAGAATAAATCCGCACAGACATCCCTGGAACCCTGACCTGGGGTATTCCATCTGCCCAGGGGATTTCACCCCTATATATATTTTCTAGAATGCCTCATGATTAGAGTGATATTCTATTCATCATAGTATGGCCCATTTGTTACAGTAGGAGTATAAATTTGTTTTCTATTACTGTCATATAGCTGTCCTTTTCCCCGTTGCTGTAATCGTTTCTTCAAAATATCAGTTAAAAAAAAAAGTTGAGAACTTGAAATCTTAATCTTAATTTTGTCCTAACCTTTCCAAAATAGATTAAATTACTTTTAAAAGAAATGTCAGCAATCATGTGCACACTGTACAATTGTGCCCAGTCAATACACAAGTAAATGGAATGAATTATCTCCACTGTAATATTCATTAGAGCATGAAATGCAAAGAACTCCTGACCTCCAATGCAGCATAACATCCTCAGACACAGTTTGAAGCAAAAAATGTGTATGATATAATGGCTGAAAAGAGCATTAACATGTGAGACCAGTCTACTTATTTAACTAGAGATCCTCATAAGCAGGATTATTTTTTCACTCTTAAATTTTTGTACCGGTGACTACAGTAGACAAACACTTTATTATTATTGCTGTTAAATATGTCAGTTTAGATTGGAAAATAAGGATGCTGTTGTTGTTGGGTTTTTTTTTAAATGTATTTCAAGTGGGTCCGTGGCAAAATATGTATGCGGCTGAGTTCTAGTCCAAAAAATTAGTAATTTTAAAATGCAACTAAGATTTAAAATGTCCTCATTATGATTGCTTAATGAGGCAACTTACCCCTATTAAGGGACCCAAGTAACACATGAGAGGGTTTTAAGAACAAATTTTTGGAATTCTTGTAATTATGTACAGATGTAATCAATGGCTGTTTTAATGCTAATAATTTAATTCAGATTCACATTGTACCATATTTCATGACACTGTATTCACATCAGATTCCTGTATCGGTAACCTAGGACTTAAGCTTTACATTATATAATTACAAATGCCAGTTGCATTAAGGGAACTATTAAGAAGCCATTAAAACCATACAGAAAGATTCTAACTGTCCCTGAAAACACAGGTTAGTGGAAAAGCGAAAACTGATTTTTCATCTTTGACCTTTACTTAAATGTAAAAGATATTTTCACCGGGATGGGGGGGAGGCGGTGGCAAGGGGGTCATTTCACATTCCCCACAACTTCTTTGTTAGAAGAGGCAATTTTTCAAATTTTGAAATTTTTCAACAGGAAATAAGGATACACATATTCATGGAAGTTTTCCAGGTTTTTTACCAGCTGTGTCCCATGCACACACCCCAGCAATACAAGGGTGCCCAACTGCCAGGAGATTTCCTTTTAGAAATGTTTGGGTTGGGAGGCTATGTTGATTAGCCACTCTGTGAGGAAGGTGCATCCGATGAAGTGAGCTGTAGCTCACGAAAGCTTATGCTCTAATAAATTTGTTAGTCTCTAAGGTGCCACAAGTACTCCTTTTCTTTCTGTGAGGAAGCAATCACCTTTCTACCTTCTCCTTTCGTGCTCTCCCTGATGGCACCAACAATGCAAGAAACCATGTGAGATTAAACTAACTCAGTGTCATACAAATTGACATAATGATCAGGCCTGTGGTCCTTCCAGTCTAAAAGCCTGTCTCTGACTGTGACCAGTATCAGCTGATTCAGAGGAAGGTGGAAGAAACCCTCCAGTAGGCTGTGACGGTGCCAGGGTCTCACTGAGCACTGACAAATGCATAACTGGGAACCAATCTCTCTTATCTGTGGGTTAGTACAGTTAAAATAGATATTTGTGTTTGTTTAGGGTTCAGACTTTATGGAATGCTTGTAGAATGTTGCATATGCTAGTCATAATAGCTGTATTCCATGGTATAAAATTATATTGAGTGTTTGCATTGTAAACCTCTCCAACTGTGTAACTCACCAAACAGCAAAGAAGTATTAATTAAGGTAAAATGCTTGCCTGCACATAAGATGGCCCACAGAAGGGAAACAAGGCATTGTGTAGCATCAAATGACAAAGACCATGTGGATTGCATTCCTTATTACCCAGGGCTGGCCCTAAATGTTGCCCCAAGTGCAGAGTGTCTTCAGCACCCCGCCATCCATTTTTTTCCCATCACTTTTTCCCCTTGCTGCAAACTAGATTGCAACTGAGCTTTTGTTTCCGACACTGAGTTCCTGAAGGTTTCTTTGGGGGTATCTTTTATTTTCTGCAGGACAAAACAGACAGTATGAGGGAGAGCAAAAATCTATGTTCCGCAGCCTTCATCAAATATTACGTGTTAAGCATGACAAAAGAAGTAACAGTATTTCTTCTATGTTGTTGTCGAGAAAGGGGTTCAATAGATATCTCTGGCATCTCATTAAATATGTCCTTTATTAGTCACTACTTACACTCTTCAAGTCTTAAAACACAAGTACACTTTCACAATTACCCAGTAAAACAAAGTTCACAATATCGCAGCTGGGCTCTGACTTAAGTTCATTATTTTATCTCGCTGACCGACTGGAGACACCCTACCCCTTATATACCTGCGATGGCATGGCTCACAACATTCTAGGAGGTTCAAGGAAAATGTAGTTCTCAGAAAGTCTGGAAAGTTCCAGGAGATTCTACAAAGGTTCAGAACATTCTAGGAGACTTGTGAAAAATGAATCCACATACGGAATACCTGAAACACGTTACTTCAAACATTCTATTTTCCCTTTTCTCTCTAACAACAAAAACAACATAGATCAGAGAATCATAGAACTGGAAGGGACCTCGAGAGGTCATCTAGTCCAGTTCCCTGCACTCAAGGTAGGACTAAGTATTATCTAGACCATCCCTGAAAGGTGTTTGTCCAACCTGCTCTTAAAAATCCCCAGTGATGGCGATTCCACAACCTCCCAATTTATTCCAGTGCTTAACCACTCTGACAATTAAGAAGTTTTTCCTAATGTCCAACTTAAACTGCCCTTGCTGCAATTTAAGCCCATTGCTTCTTGTCCTATGCTCAGAGGTTAAGAAGAACAATTTTTCTCCCTCCTCCTTGTAACAACCATTTATGTACTTGAAAATTGTTATCATGTCCCCTCTCAATCTTCTCTTTTCCAGACTAAACAAACCCAATTTTTTCAATCTTCCCTCATAGGTCATGTTTTCTAGACCTTTAATCATTTTTGTTGTTCTTCACTGGACTTTTTCTAATTTGTCCACTTTTTTTCCTGAAATGTGAGACTCAGAACTGGACACAATACTCCAGTTGAGGCCTAATCAGCATGGAGTAGAGCGGAAGAATTATTTCTCACGTCTTGCTTACAATACTCCTGCTAATACATCCCAGAATGATGTTTGCTTTTTTTGCAACAGCGTTACAAGGTTGACTCATATTTAGCTTATGATCCACTATGACCCCCAGATCCCTTTCTGCAGTACTCCTTCCTAGGCAGTCATTTCCTATTTTGTATGTGTGCAGCTGATTGTTCCTTCCTGAGTGGAGTACTTTGCATTTGTCCATATTGAATTTCATCCAATTTACTTCAGTCCATTTCTCCAGTTTGGCCAGATCATTTTGAATTTTAATTCTATCCTCCAAAGCACTTGCAACTCTTCCCAGCTTGGTATTGTCTGCAAATTTTATAAGCATGCTCTCTATGCCATTATCTAAATCATTGATGAAGATATTGAACAGAACTGGACCCAGAAACAATACTGCGGGACCTTCCAGCATGACTGTGTCCAAATGATAACTACTCTCTGGGAACAGTTTTCCAACCAGTTATGCACCCACCTTATAGTAGCTCCATCTAGGTTGTATTTCCCTAGTTTATTTATGAGAAGGTCATGCAAGACAGTATCAAAGGCCGTACTAAAGTCAAGATATATCACATCTACCACTTCCCCCCCATCCAAAAGGGTTGTTACCCTGTCAAAGAAAGCTATCAGGTTGGTTTGACACTATTTGTTCTTGACAGATCCATGCTGACTGTTATTCATCACCTTATTATCTTCTAGGTGTTTGTAAATTGATTGCTTAATTATTTGCTCCATTATCTTTC
Source organism: Dermochelys coriacea (assembly GCF_009764565.3). Taxonomy (NCBI): domain Eukaryota; kingdom Metazoa; phylum Chordata; order Testudines; family Dermochelyidae; genus Dermochelys; species Dermochelys coriacea. The sequence goes on along the minus strand of NC_050078.2, from coordinate 67,904,861 downwards.
TGGGTACAGAAGTTAAGCTGACTGGTCTGTAATTCCCCGGGTTGTCCTTATTTCTCTTTTTATAGATGAGCACTATATTTGCCCTTTTTCCAGTCTTCTGGAATCTCTCCTGTCTTCCATGACTTTTCAAAGATAATTGCTAATGGCTCGGATATCTCCTCAGTCAGCTCCCTGAGTATTCTAGGACGCATTTCATCAGGCCCTGGTGATTTGAAGACGTCTACGTTGTCTAACTTGTCTTAAGTGTCCCGAGCCCACCGCCTGGGTCACCTGCCCCTAAATCCGGCCCTGTTACTACTTCCAGGAAGGGGAGGCTTACACATGAACTCAACCATCAGCTTGGATTCTGGCTTGAATGTGATAAAAATCCTTGACACAGAGAAACTGGGCTCTTTATGTGGTCTGAACTCTGAGGGGCAAAGATTCCTGAATATAAGCAATCTATTCCCATGCTACTTGGCATAAGTCAGCCCTAAAGGACATACAGAGCTGCTTATTGTAGAAGCTTATATTACGTTTTAAAATCTAAGACCGTAATTCATTTGTGTGTGTATGTTTCCTGTTTTAACCTTGTAAATGACTCTCATTTCTTTTCTTACTTAATAAATCTTTAGTTTGTTACAAGATTGGCTACAGGTGTTGTTTTTGGTTTGAGATCTGAGTACAATTGTTCTGGGGTATGTGACGGGCTCTTTGGGACTGGGAGTAACCTGAATATTGTTGTGAATTTTAGTGTAAAGTGACCATCTATCACATAGTCCAGCTTGCCTGAGTAGCAAGATAGACGGCGATGCCCAAGGGGTCTGTCTGTGGCAATATGGTAAGAGTGCTATAGTGCTTTAGGAGTTCACACTCATTACTGGATTGGTGAAATCTTGATTATAGAATTTACAACCAGTTTGGGGTGCCTACCCTGCTTTTTGACAGTCTGCCCTGAGGTTGATACTCATGGTCATGAGCCAATCCAGACAGTGCGATATGGGCATTTTGTGTTAACCTGCCTACAGGGAAAGTTAGTTCCTGACCCTCATTAGTTAGAGACTAGTTTTTACCCTGAACATGAGAGTATTAATCCTTTCCAAACCACTTCTTGGTTTGTTTTATTTTAATCCTTACTATTTGGAGCTCTGGATATTCTTGTTAACCTTTTAAATGTCCAGACGCTTCTGTCTGTTTTTGATACAAAGAGTATGATTTTGCCAGATAATTTGTATGCCTCTAAATAGATCTCAGCTAAACCACAATTACATGTATAGTAAAAAACAAACAAACAAACAAAAACCCCAAAAGAAATGTCAAATTTCATTTTTAAAAATCAGCACATCACCGATCATGACATTTAAGGAATGACATTATTATTCATGCAGCTCTTGGTGTTTTGCCCAGCTTTCTAGAAAGGAACAGGTATATGTTTCATTCTCTGAGCAACTCTAAATAGCATTTCTCTTTTTATTTATACAGACATGCACGCGCGCGCGCGCGCGAACACACACACAGAGTAATCAGGCAGATCTCCCTTAGAGTTCTACTTTTAGTTGAATATTGATTATAATGTTAGGTTCAGCTTTGATGTTAGATGGCCTTCAAAAGCAGTGGTCAAGCTGTATTTGTCACAGTATATTAAAAGCTGATTCATGTCAGCCTCTCAATGTAGAAGACCGCCCTCACGGTCTCCCATTTGAGCAAGTGATGCTGAATGGATAGTTTACTGGCATGCCCAGAATACAAAACAGACATAAAAGCTAGGACAATATGTAGGGGAATGGCATTTATTTAGAGTCTGCTCACAGTTCCGTTTGCCACCACAAGTGTTAGTGGGTCTTGGCCCCATTTCGTTTTGCGAGAGCCACACAACTTTTCTTTCCCTCTGGTAAATGGCTACAGAATAACTTGCTGTAATAAACTAAAACACCTCTCTGCTGCAAGGAGAGCTGATTCAGCACCCTTTATTTTAAAGGGGGGAAATAAAACATGAATCTTCAGGGAGGATTTACATTGTTCATCGGCCCTTTTATTTCCACTCCCTGGTGTTTTGTTGGTTTTGTAAAAGCTGCCCACTTGTATTATCCCCAGCTTTCACATACTGGAGATCACTGACTGAGGAGTCTTTTTATTAGCAGGAGCAGGAGTCAAGGGGCTTTAGAGAGAGATTCATTTTTTCTTAATATATAAATAAAAATATAAGTTCTAATCGGCACAGAAAAGTTTGGAGAGGTATAGGATGCATTGTGTAAAATCTTTGGCAAAGCATGCTAAGTTATCACCTTAATATACTTTCAACATCTGTCCCTTTCTTACTCCTAACCCCTCCCCCCAACAAAACCAAACAATTAGCTGGCTGCATACAGTAGAACCTCAGAGTTATGAACATTAGAGTTACGAACTGACTGGTCAGCCACACACCTCATCTGGAACCGGAAGTTCGCAATCAGGCAGCAGCAGAGAATAAAAAAGCAAATACAGTCCAATACTGCGTTAAACGACTAAAAAAATAAAGGGAAAGTTTTTAAAAAAAAGATTTGACAAGGTAAGGAAATGGTTTCTGTGTTTGTGTCATTTAAATTAAGACAGTTAAAAGCAGCATTTTCTGCATTGGAAAGTTTCAAAACTGTATTAAGTCAAGGTTCAGTTGTAAACTTTTGAAAGAACAGCCATGACGTTTTGTTCAGCGTTATGAGCATTTCAGAGTTACGAACAACCCCCATCCCTGAGGTGTTCACAACTCTGAGGTTCTGCTGTAATAGATTGACTCAAAAGAAGGGCTAGTTACATCAGGAATCAGAAATTCAAGTAAGTCTAGGTACCTATTCGGAACTGTGTTACAATACTTGCTACACTACTCATTAAGAACAGCTCACTGGAAAGTTTGCTGAGGTTTGCGTGAACCAGTGGCTTTCCCACTTATGTTCTTTTTCATCATTCGTCATTACCAGGAAACTTGCAGTATCTGTGCAACAGTTATTCTGTGAGCTCTCACTACAATTTAACTGAAAGAAGTGCCGTACTTTCACCTGCACTCCTATAGTTGTGTGTATATGTGTGTGTGATGTTAGAGACACATACACAGGTACAGCTGAGGATTTACCAGCATAAAGAGTGCAGGTCTGGATACTATACTGGCAAGATTTTGAGGCTGTTTATCATTGCTCTAATTACCTAACAAAGGCTGTCTCATAGTCACTGTATAGAAACTGACAAGCTGTATGGTATGATAAAAATATGCATGCATAAAGGGATTCTTTGCTTTTTATATATAACAACTTGGTGATTTTACACTCCCTTCTACTATTTATGCAGTGAGGTTTTAAAAAACAAGTTCCAGGTGATTAGAAAGTGCATATAGAAGTACAGATTTTGAGATTATGTTGGTGCTTTAGGGCACATCTTATTATGTGTACAAGTGTGAACTTTGTACTAAAGTCCTTGCGTAGCTCAATAATGGATAAAAAATGTGACTCCAATGGCAAGTACAGAGTGCTCTTTAAATGCCTTTTCCCAGCTTGTGTTTGTGTGTTACTTTGCTTCAACCAAATCTATAGAAATTCCCCAAATTCTCTTTAGAAAAGAAGTCTTATATACATTTCGTACTAACAAGTAGGTTGTGTCGTGGGGACCCTGCAGCGGGTAGGGCAGGAGATGGCACTGATCTCTGCCCTCGCCTCCCCAAGTCCTTAGGGAGTTGATCAGTAATGGTGCCCTACTCTCTTTGCAGGAGTTCAGCAATTCTCAGGAAATGGCTACAGCCTCTCCCAGTCCAGCAGTAGTTTTCTGGCAGGGGTAGCCAGTATGGGTGGAGGCTCGCAGAAGCTGAGAAATAGTCCTGCCCTGCTCCCACCTGCTTTCATAATTAGTCACGGCAGGCAGTACCCCATAATCCTTAGTGTTTTACATTGAGTGGGAAGCTCCTGGCATTCCACGGCTAGCCATCTATTGGGGTACCAGCTGACCCTACACTGTGTGATAGCCAACATCTGTGGAACCCGGACTGTTTCCCAGCTTCCATCTTTATTCGGACAAACATATGCTACACAGAAGAAGGATGTCATTCCTCATACTGTTTGCAGTGCATTTGGCAGAGCAAATGTACAATAACTGGCCTCCTCTAAAGCAAAAAAAAAAAAAAGAATCTAATACAAAGCCAGTGTTTATGGGAGGGAACAATGACTAACAAAAAGATCAAACAGAAAAATACTTTCTCACAGTGGAGGGATGCTATCAGTGGTGCAGTATCAGCTGTGTTTTTTGATAGGGCAAATGGATCGCTGATTGATATACATATTTATAGCAGTGAGCTATTAATGGGTACTGAGAACATTTTTCTGTTTACCCGTATTAAATTCCTAGCTTAGTGTGTTTTGCTCAGTAGTGCCCAGTATATAGCACTTTGTAGGGTGTTCCAGAGGAACTTTCTCTCAGTATCACTGAGACATTCTGCCACCTGAAAATTCAAAGGCCTGCTTTTTTGCTTAAGTCCCTGGCCATGCAAATGTGCCCATGCGGGTGGACCCCATTGATTTCACTGGGGTTTTTCATGGAACTTATAAGCAGGTTCAGAGCCTAGGACTGTAATAACTGCTAAACAAGCAATGAACCATTTGCGTTTTCCCAGCCTGTTAAGTCATTGTTGGAGTTAAAGGGTGAAATTCTGGCTCCATTGAAGTCAGTGGGAGTTTTGCCATTGACTTCAATGGAGCCATGATTGCACTCCAGCATTTTATTGTTATTAGCAATTGATGTGTTTATGATTTGGAAATAGTAACATCATCTTTTGATTCTGAAAACTACAATGCACTACAGTGCAGCCGATTCGACCTTTAGTTACATTGCTACACCCCACTGACTTCAATAGAGTAGCACTGCTTTTACTGAGAATGGAATTTGGCCCCAGAAATGTGAGGAGATATTAAACATCCAGTTTGTTTACCAAAAATTGGCTTCTTTCCATTGAAGGGTATGTACCAAATTAACCTCTGATATAAGTAGGCACAACTCACCAGTCATATCAAAGGGGGCTGCATGCATTTATGCCAAGGATGGATCAATCCAAGAGTTTCCAAATGCATCTGAGCATCAGTCGAACAAGATGACATATATTGTGAAGTCAGATAAGTAACTGTTGTTCCATACCTTCATTGCCCTGGTTTTATAGATGGTTGGTAACTAGGTTGGCAATAATTTCTGTGGCATATTGTCCCTGGAACTAACGCATGACGTCCATCTGGGTCATTCTTATGAAAACATTTAATCTCTAGAGGACTGTGACAGGGTGTATCAGCCCCGCACTGGTACAGCAGGAGTGAACCCTTCTCTCTTAGCCAAGGAGGCCACAAACCCCACCCCCCCATTCGGCTCTGCTGGGCATGCTCCAGCTGGAAGCAGGGTATAAAAGCCAGCAGAGCAGCTCAGTCTGGGCTGACTGCCGGTGGGGAAGGAGGTGTATTGCTAGCTCCTGAGGGAGGACTACCTACACTCCAAGACCCGGAGGCTAGCCAGTCGGAGACGGACCCTGACACACCGGCTTGGGACATCGTGGAGGGTGGAGAGACTGGAGAAGTCCAGAGATGGACAACCCCAGAGTCTTGGGTAGGAAGTAACTCAGGGAGGTTTTACAAGGAAACGGTCACAGAACCGGAGTAAGTCTTGGCGTGCTTCAGTTGGAGCCCCACCAAGCTGGTGGCAGGCAACCCCGCCACCGACAGGGCCCTAGGTTGGGACCCAGTGGAGAGGGCAGGCCTGGGTTCCCCTATCCTGGCCACCACCGGCCCTGCTCACCACTATTATGGACTCTGGCCATGAGGCTGCACAGTTTTGAGAGCGAGAGCCATACCATTGACTCTGGTCACTGCCCTGAGAACAAGGGCTGTATTATGAACTCTGGCCATTGGGCCACAGTGCTGTGAGAGCAAGGGCTGTATTACGGACTCTGGCTGCTAGGCTCACTGCCCAGACAGCAAGGGCTGTGCTACTGACTTTGCCCATTAGGTCAGACTGCCCTGATAAGAGGGACTGTATTATTGACTCTGGCTGACAGGCTGTGCTGCCTGGATCACAAGGGTCATTGGACTAAGGACATAGGGCCATGCAGCCCAGAGACCAGGGCAGCCCTACAGACACAACCGCAGGGCCGTAATGCCCCCCACCCCTGCCTCCCAAAGGGTGACTGGTGTATCAGCCTTGGAACAAGGACCGATCCTGCTCCCATTGGAGTCAATTGTAAAATTTCAGCAAAGCTATTTTGATTTACCCTTGCAGAGAATCAGGGTCCCCGTGACTTGAAGGGGAACAAGATTGGGTCTTAGTTTACAGCTATGGATGACCTATGCATGTATGATTCTTTTTGATTTCATGTGTGCTATGCATCTGAAGACCAAGTTAACCCCAAAGAAAACAATAAACTAGTAATGAGAAGAAGATTTTTCCTTAAAAAATGAGATAAAAGAATGTACCCACTAGTCTAAATTCGTCCCTGCCGGAATGCCACTGATGTTACATCAGGGATGAGTCTGTCTTCCTCCGGGTTTTTTTGCACACACCCATTCGCTGCCTTCTGATGGCGTTCCTCACTCCCACAGACAGTCCCCAAATGCAGAGCCTTGGGTAGTCTACAGCTATAATGATTAACCGGTGAGCCCCTGAGGTCAGTGTCGTTCCCCCCCACACCCTCCCACAAAACCTCCTTTCAGCAGATTCCTTATCGGCTATCAAGGGAGTGTTTACAGCAACTAAAAGTCTTAAGCGCCTTGTCTCAGAGACTGATGGGGATAATTAAGCCAGTGTGTTTCAGCCTTCTGCTCTTCTTCACTGCATTGCTGGAAACTGGGAAAAGGGCTGCATTAGCCAACAGAAGATATTGGAAATCCATGTTCAGCAATGTAGGGTTGTTGTTTTTTTTTTCCCCTCGTTCCTCCTTCCTCGCTGCTGGCTGCTGATATTCACCTATCTGAACCTCCAGGTAGAAGGGAGAATTATCCAACGATTGCATATCATTTCATTTTTTCTACCCAGGGAAAAGTCCATCATTATGTACTATAATCTAATCAAAATAAAAACTCGTGTGCATTGATTTATGAAATGACAGGGAAAGACTGCAGGATAGTCTGCTTAAAAAACAAAATCTGGAAGAATAGATTTCTCATCCGCTTGGCTTTTCTGCTCTGACTCTGGATGAAATAGTGAAATACATATTATACAACGTCTTACTGGAAAGATAGATGCAGAGATCATGGCCAGTAATCGCTGCTACATCAGAATGAGTTTTTCTAGAACCTCTGTGAAGTTGTGTAGTAAATTATGATGTTACATTAGATACATTATTTCCTGTTTTTAGTAAATAAGTCTCCAGGGACAGATTCCAAAAAGCCAGTTGTAGATGACTTTAAAAGTATGCTGGAATCCAAGCACTAAGCGATTTATCATGGCTCAGTGGCACCCCATGGGATAGGAGGGTGGGTGTCCATATTTTCAGTCCATTTTCTCTGTCCTCTGTTTTAATCTGTTTTTGCCTATTTTTTTTTATAATTTAGCTTAATATTTTTTCTTGTTGTGTAGCTCCCTCCCCCTGTTCCTGACTTGGCTGAAGGCTAAATGCCACATGGAGTGGTAGCATTCATTGGTGGTTCCATGGGATAAAGTTGCTGGGGCTGGGAAAAGGTGGTTAGTCCAGTGGTGGCAGCCTGATCATGTAGCCCTGTGCAGCTGATCTGCTCCTGGGGCCATATGTATCAAGGGCTGCTGTGAGGACAGAGGGAAGTGTTGGCTTTTAAGGAGCCACCTGCTACAAATCCACAAATAGATTCCCTTTGTATTGGGCAACAGCAGATCCAGGGTTATGTTCCTTTTCCTTCCCCAGGGCAGACCAGTCTGACCCCCATTCAGGTTGGGAAACACTGTCTTAACTGGTTTCAGAGTAGCAGCTGTGTTAGTCTGTATGTGCAAAAAGAACAGGCGTACTTGTGGCACCTTAGAGACTAATAAATTTATTTGAGCATAAGCTTTCGTGAGCTACAGCTCACTTCATCGGATGCATTCAGTGGAAAATACAATGGGGAGATTTATATACACAGAGAACATGAAACAATGGGTGTTGCCATACAGAATCTCATTACAGTGTGTATGGTAACACCCACTGTTTCATGTTCTCTGTGCATATAAATCTCCGCACTTTATTTTCCACTGAATGCATCCAAAGAAGTGAGCTGTAGCTCACGAAAGCTTATGCTCAAATAAATTTGTTAGTCGCTAAGGTGCCACAAGTCCTCCTTTTCTTTTTAGAGTCTTAACTGCTGCTTAGACATAGGAGGCAATTTTCAAATGGACTTAAATAGCTAGTGACTTTCAATGGGAATTGGCCATCTAACTACCATAACTTTGCCTTTGAAAGTCTCCCCATAAATTCAGTAACTTTTGATTACACTCAGTTACCTTGATTAAGGGTGTCAGCCTTTAATTAAACTTAATGGATACAGTGCTGAATAGTTCTGTGTTTAACCACAGTGTCCCTAGGGAGTGAGTGTCTTCTGTGTTGCTACAGTTTTAAGATCAGCAGGGTGAGAATCACCTTGGGAGATTCTCTTAGCTTGGGAGACTCCCCAGGAGTATATGAAGAACAAATATAGGGACCATCCACAGAGTCACAAGTAAGTCATTTTGTCTGTATTACAAGTTCCACTAAGTAGATAATTAAGATTGCAATCACAAACACGTATATAAAACCTGAAAGAGCCCTTGCAATAGCCAGTGGCAGTACTGTATTTGAATTTAGCCGTATGGAGTGAAAATCTATCAACTTCATGAAAATATTAAATTTGTGAGTCTCTAATGTGCCACAAGTCCTCCTTTTCTTTTTGCAGATACAGATTAATACGGCTGCTACTCTGAAATCTGATTCCCAAAGCTTTCACAGGGTCGGGTGCATCTCTCAACAGGTGGTCACTGAGAGAGGGGTGTTGATGGCCTCTTCCTCACTTGGTTGTTCCCTCCCTTTCGATATCAGGGAACCCTTTTCATCCTGTGTCATGACGACATCTACCACCTTGTGGATACGCATGAGGGTTCCAATCTCCTTTTTCCTTATCTGTACTTCCACACCCCATAAATTCTGGGGTGCCTGGCTTTTGATGGGTTGCTCTCTTAGTTCTCCTTATTCTCATTAGCATTTCACTAGCATTTACATACACCTGTTCCCATGGTAACCTTCAGTGAGAACAAAACTTTCCATGATGTTACAATCACGTGCCTTGCAGGTCTAGACGGGTACCTTACGGCATATTTTCCGAAACATCACCTATTGGCACATTTTTTACAGCAATCTTGTAACTTTACTGGTATTGAGCTATTCCTGGGTCACCTACTTAGGTTAATCCTCCTGAGGCCTAGTGTGGCTAAACTGAATTCTTACAGGCATTAGCCTGCAGGCCGTGCATTAAAGCCTTACTTTACTTATATACCTACTACACACTCATCGCTCATAAATACTTGTTCATCGCCTACTCCTATGATCCTATGCTACTACTACTATCTGTTTCTATACCTATACCTACAACTCAGATATATTCATCACACTTTGGTTACATAGGAAATAACATATGAGTTAATAATGATAATAGATAACACAATTAATTGATAAAATGAACTAATTGGCTGCAATGGTATGCACCGATTTCTTACCATTTAATTAATATGTGACTGTCTTCTTCTTTATCTATTTTTTTCCTTCCCTTAATCTGGCTGTGGTGATGCCTAATCTTATCTGATCATTATTCCAGTCACATACTGTAATGTTTTCAGTTGTCACAAGTCGTTAAACTACAGCACCTGATTCAGACTTCCATACCTGTTGGCACTGATCACTAGCATGTGCGATACACATATCACATGATACATTCCTTTAACAGACAGGTGGTAGCCCTGGTTGAAGATGGTGTCACTCCCATTGTTTTTAAGAGAAATTGCACCCCCTTTTATCAGAGCTAGATATGCAAGACTACATCAGCTAATCAATGGGGCCTTTATCCCTACTTTAGGGAGCTAACCAGTGGGATTCTATGCCCAGCAATCCAAATGTACTGTTGCACCTCTAGTCCTTATTCCTATTTGGATGACAGCTGGATGTCTGTTGAAACCATGGGCTTTTGAACAGGTGTAGATCACTAAGTTCTTGACTCTCAGAAGTGCATATAGTATGAAAATGACTAATACCTAGGTCAAGTGCTGAGACTCTATGGAAGCTAATTGCAATAATTAAGCTGTAGCCTAGTTCCTCTGAGCTTGGAAAAAGAGCTTGGTGTAATCGCTGTATTATACCCACAGCTGCAAACATGGATGGGTTAGTTACAGAGTGAGAATTAACCACTGATCTTTGCAAGGTAAATTTACATTCTATGCCCTTTAGTAGGCAAAATACTAGACCTGTCTCTCCTATATAAATGAGGCCAAATCCTGAGGCTCACGCTCATTTTTAACATAAGGAGTACTGAGTAAATTTAAATTGAATAAGGGCTGTAGGATCTGACCTATGCATGTCAAAGAGACCATTTATTGTGAAAATAATAACCCAATGAGTGCTTCTGAAAAGTCATCTGTAGTGAACTCTAACATGAAAAACAAGAAAAGGAGTACTTGTGGCACCTTAGAGACTAACAAATTTATTAGAGCATAAGCTTTCGTGAGCTACAGCTCACTTGCTTATGCTCTAATAAATTTGTTAGTCTCTAAGGTGCCACAAGTACTCCTTTTCTTTTTGCGAATACAGACTAACACGGCTGCTACTCTGAAACATGAAAAACAAGGTAAATCAAGTGCAAGCTGCCACCTTGAATTTCTGAATTGTGTATCCATTATCCAAATTAGCACTTACCAGAACATACATTTTGCCCCCCACTGTTCTTACCTACTCTGTGCTAGCAGTGTGAAAGGGTAACCAAACGATCATTTCTCTGAACACATTGTGTATCACCCTTGTTGGGTACTTGCTCAGTGCAGTGCTGCACAGTGTAGCCTTGACACTAAGTGTGTGTCAGGAGCTAAGAGATACCATTATAGTATCTTCAAGGGGGGTTAATGATCAAATAAAAATGTGATTGATATTCAATTGATGATGAATTGCAGTATTCAGTGTTAGTGTTTGATTACATGCAAGAATAACATTCGTTCCCTGTGGTAGCTGTCAATAGAGCCGGCCCCAGTAGCAACTCGTGGATAGTGCTGCAAGCTCAGGCAGCAGTTGGGGGTCCCAGTCTTATTTTCTCTCTGGCACTCGGCTATGAGAATGCACATGGCTGTCCTAATATATACAATCAGACCTTCTTAAACAGGAGATGTTTAATAAACACATGCTAACATCAACAAACAGACTTCCACACAACTTGAGTTCCAGCTTTGTCTCATTTGTCCACAAAGGAATATACCCTGCCTGGAACTCTGTATAGCATGCAAAGATATCTAGGGGGTAAATAATATAATGAAAGTAAAGATGGCATTATAGCAGTCCAGTCCCACATAGTTACTTACAGATTGGCCATAGCCTTCTGATGATAGGGGGAATAGATAGAGGAATTGAGGGAGCAAAAATACATATAAAATAGAAAGCATATAAGCTAGAGAGAGGAAAAAAACAGAGAAGGAAAAAGGATGCAGGACAAAGAAAATGAACAGAACAAGGGACTGTGACCCCTGTGCTGGAGCATGGACCAAGGGGAAATTGGGAGTGTCCATCTGCCAAAAGGGAGAACTCCATCTGAAAAATGCTGAGAACCATTCAATGAGGCCTCCAAATAACGTGACATGGAGAAGCAGGAATAAAGGAGAGATCATCCTTTTAAAGTATTCAAAGGACAGCGACTCAGCGAACGCAGGGGCTTTTAGAGCTGGGCTAACTAAAGTAAAATAAAGTATTCCTCCAATGACTACTCCCTGACGGGACAATTAGTGGGAAGGCCAAGCTACTTTGCACTCTCTCACTGGTTGATGAATTACTGTGGTTTGCACAATGTGAATTGTTCCTTCTGACAGGCATGCTCAACCTCTATGGTTGGCTTGACCACACTAATACTCAAATCCACAGGCACCAACTTTCCAATGTGTCGGAGGCTGCTCGACCCCCAGCTCTGCCCCAGGCCCCACCCCCACCTGCCCTCCATCTCCCCAAAGCTCCAGCCCGCCTTTGCTACACCCTACCCCACCTCTTCCTGACCCCCTCCATCCCTACCCCACCTCTTCTCTCCCCCGAGTGCGCCACATCTTTGCTCCTCCCCCTTCCCTCCCAGCCTCCTGCACACCGCAAAACAGCTGATTGCAGAGCACAGGAGGCATGGAGGGGGGGAGAGCTGACCCACAGGGCCCACCAGCAGGCTGGAGGTGCTGGGGGGTGGAGAGGAGGAAGCTGCTGGTGGGTGCTCAGCACCCATCATTTTTTCCCTGTGGGAGCTCCAGCCCCAGAGCACCCACAGAGTTGGCACCTATGGTCAAATCAGTCTGAGAATAGAAGGCTGGGTATGCACGCAGCTGTGCAAATTAGTCTGAGGTATTAGGTCAAAGTCACCACAGTGATAACCAGGAACAACTGTGTGTCTGATGGTCTGAGGTACATCTTTGGACGCCATCACTGTAATTATCTGTAGTTATCCTCACAACAACCCTGAGAGGTAGGGAAGTGCTGTGGATGAGGAACTGAGGTACAGAAAGGCTATCTGACTTGCCCCAAGTCATGTAGGACATCTGTAGCAGAGCAGGGAATTAAACCTAAATCTTTCATATCCTCAGTTATTGCCCTAAATCGTGGATCCTGCTTCCTCTCTACATGGAAGGCAGTAGAGTTGTGTGCACTTATACTAGCAATACATTTGACCTATTGCTCAGTTACATTTTTTTCATTTGTTTGTTTTGGGTTACAGAAAAGTTTTGAATCTCCTCAGCAAAGGACTGAAGACGCAATAGCCATAATTTGAACCATACCCAGCTATTAATCATGTATACAAGACTGGACACCTGGTGGCTGCTGCATATTTGGTTCCAATTCTTAAGGGGCTATGGTGAAATAAGTCTTGTTGTATTTTGGCTGTTGGAATCCCCTGAATTATTTTCCAATGAGTACTGGATTATCCATTTGATTTTCATTTCTTTTACTCATTCAATCATATTCCTTTTTAAATGGTTATAATCCATTTCCTTTAAGCAAACAGACAAAGCAGACTCCAGAGTGTAAGAAAAGGAACAAATAGAAGGTTGGGTGGAAACTATTTCAAAGCCATTTGAAAGGTATTCAGATATAGTTGCATTTGGTCATTAAATACGGCTCCTACAATTAAAGCCCAACACATGCTATTCAATACTGTTAATGTGTTCCTTTACATTCACTTATACTTACTCGGTTGTGGCATGCTCTCTAGGGAATTGTCTTGACAAGGACATTTTTCTAGGAGTTGTCCTGTCTTGGAAAATTCTCCTAGGTTATTTTCCTGTCATGGATATTCTTCCCACTGCAGGGTGATTATTGTGCAGGAAATATTCCTAGTGGATCCTTATAGGGAAGGACATCCTGAGGAGAATTCTCAGAACACCGCTTGGAGAATATCCCAGTTGAGATTATAAATTCCATGTTTTACTTGCCTGAAATTCTTATTAGTATATATATTTGATTCAGCTATCTCTACATTTTTACCTAGTATGAATTAAAAATGGTGATACTCACTTTGTTTATAGCAGGAACACGTCTCAGATGTCCCCAGAACAAACAAAAAATGATGTCTGTATGTACCAGCCACCAAAGAACCATATATCGTGTTTGTTTTAAAAGACAAAGCACTTAGAGGCTGTCATTCATGGCTGCTGGAAGAGACACCGCACAATGGGAATTACTGTTCCATTTCCTTTATGCACTGCAAAAGTGAAAAACAAATTAAAATGCATAAAAGCATGAATGCAGATTGGTCACATTATTTTATTAGCTATATCCCTCACCAAAGGCGTTCTGTTACTCCACTGTTATAAAACTCTTTGCAAAGGAAAGATAATGGAGTCCACTGTTTTCAACCTTGAGCATTAACACCTCCTATTGTGAAGAAAAGTTGGTTAAGAGATTGTATCAGTACCAGGACTCTGTTTTTGCAAAATATACAATGCCTATACTTAATGCTTTGGCACATTAATATATAAAGCTTTTAATCTAATCTTCATTTTTCACCCAGTGCACCCTGCCATCAAATACCTTTTGCCAGCCAATCTATTTAGTCTCCCTGTGTGGCAACATGTGGTTTCTTTTCTTCACCACAACAGCAATGCATCAGGATGCAAGAGCAAATCTTAACATCTCCAGAGGGAAACTCCTTTGTTAACTTTTAGTGAGAAGGAACAAAAGGATCTTGTTTAAGAGCTTCCCCCCGCCCCAACCGCCACCACCACCAATCTTGAAGTGGTCTGGGATGGAAAAAGTAACAAGTTTGCTGTTCCTCCTACATAGCCCATGCATGGTTACGGAAGGTATACCACTGCTATGTGATTTTGTAAGCAGTTTCTCAAACTGATGTGTAAATGATAGGCTGGTCCAGGATAATATTTTGGCAAGCTAAAGAATAGTTGTGCGTTGACCTTACTAATGTAGTCACCATACAGCTGAATATTCTTTCCTTCGTTTCCTGAATGACACACACACAGTTACTGTAATATAGTGGCAATTCCTGACAGTATCTCACTTACAAGACAGAAGCTGCTTGAAATACCCATTATTTTATGGTGTCCACATAATGCAAATTCTCTTATTTGTTCCCTGCATTGAAATCTTTTCAGGAATTGGCAGTGAAATGTTGATTCATCATTAGCCAATACTTGATGCTTTATAACACTAGCATACATTAAAACAGAGTTGTTTTGCCTATAAATAAAATTAAACAACTCCATTCCTAATTAAGTGCATTTGCTTACATGCAGTTCTGATAGCCGTGTAGCTACATGGAGAAAACAATAGCTATTTGCCTTTGGGAATTTGTGCCTGATTTATTATTGTATCTAAATATAAATTAATTTAATTTGGTGTTCCTACCTGAGTCCCAGTTGGACAGAAATTCACTGCAAGGTTACTATTTACAACCTGTTCACTTAGCCTTCTTAGATGAGATGAGGTTTTAAATGGAGCTTCCACATTTAGCTTTTCTTGCCACATCTTTTAGAAAAGAGTCTGATGTTAATGACAAGAGAATAGAGAACATTTTTCAACGGCTACTGCATTTTCATCTTGCACTGGCTCCTCTACAGAAGAACAGGTCACGTTCCTAAGGAAAATGACACAAAGGCCTCAGTGCTGTTGAAAACAGGTTATGAAAAGAAAATGACCATGCGTGGCCCTTGTGCCGAGGATTAGCTGCAATCATCCCTGGACTGAGGACAAATACTTGAAATTAAATTTAGTGTCAATGAGATGACCTCTACATGGTCCCAAGATCATCTCAGTCTTGAGTCTCACTGCCTGCTTGGTCCACATCATGAGTCAGATGAATTTCACAACAACAAACACTGTGTCTAATACCCACATGCCCACTGAAATTAAAAAAAGTTTGGCACAGATAACACCTGAAATAATTTTCTGACATTTTGGCTGTGTTTTGGTGTGGTTCAGCATTTTTGCTCTGTTGATTTATTATAAACATACCATATGTAGTGGTTTCACATCATCCTGTGTTTGGGTTTTTTTTTTTTATGCAATAGGGAAAAATACTAGGGTTGATTCAGGTATTCAGTGCAATACTGGCAGAAGTTGTTTTGCAATAGCAAGACAAGCTGTGTGTCCAGACTGTTGGCAACACTTTCTGTTATCTCCTTAGGATTTTCCAGACCGCTTCATCAGGCTAAATTTGGGGGAAGGTGACAGGGTAACCACTGAAGAACTCCTGGAAGTTTTCAGTGGAATGCAACTTTGCTATGAAATGATGTAGCTGTAGAACGCTGATCCCAAAGCAAGGCTAAATTTATAGCTGTGTCACAACAGAGAGTTCAATTTAAATGTCTGTCCAATACTTGCCATTTCAGTCAGCTGCAATCAACTTGCATTGATATTACCTGAATAAATCAAGCAGCTGAATAACGCATATACCTCACATATGATGGAGCAACACTCTTTGTTCTAGACTGAAAAGAGCACCATTACAGTGCCTTAAAATACCAAGTATTAGTGTAGCCCAGTGGTTCTCAAACTGTGGGTCAGGACCCCAAAATGGGTCACAACCCCATTTTAATGGGGTCGCCAGGACAGGCTTAGACTTGGTGGGGCCTGGGGCTGAAGCTGAAGCCCGAGTCTCACCGCCTGGGGCCGAAGTTGAAGATTAAGGGCTTCAGCCGTGGGTGTTGGGGCTCAAGTTACAGGCCCCTTGCCTTGGGCTGAAGCCCGGGGCTTTGGCCTCCCCACCGAGGATGGTGGGGCTCCAGCAGGCTCAGGCTTTGGTCCCCTCTCCTGGGGTCATGTAGTAATTTTTGTTGTTAGATGAGGGTCACAGCGCAATGAAGTTTGAGACTCCCTGGTGTAGCCACAGCTGTTTGTTCCAGTGGAAAGGATATAATTTTTAAGATTCCATGGCCTGTTACCAAGACTGGCTAGGTGTACACAGCTTGTTTTGCCACAGCAACATCCAAACTGTTAGAATACCGAGAGAGAATATAACTAATGGATATGAGGAGACAATCATAATGGCTCTACATTCTACTGGGGTGATTATAGCTACATATTACTGAATGAGCATTCCGGGAGCATTCTGCATATCAGCTGGAAATAACAACCAATGGAATGTAGTAATAGTGTTGTGCTTTTTCTCTGCATTCTGCTGCAAAACTGTTTTAGCATATAATTCCTCTGCAAGAAATAATACTTTTATTTATAACAGGGAAGATGTTAGAGGGCTGATAGGTGCCTGCAGCCCCACCCCACATATGTCCTCTCAAGGGGGACCTCTTAAGGCCACAATATAGCTGTCTCTGCCGTGATTGCACCAGGGTGTCTTTCCACAGCCAGACATGGGGCTTTTAGAACTTATTTATGCCACTCTGGCACTTCTGAGCAGATTCACGGGGCCATAGTAGAGCAAAGATCTCGCCCATTAACTTTAAGACAAGAATAATGGGTCTAATCTGCAGCAAGGGAGATTTAGGTTAGATGTAGCAAAAACTTTCTAGCTATAAGGTAGTTAAGTTCTGGAATAGGCTTCGGAGAGAGGGCATACATTGGAGGATTTTAAGAACGAGTTAGACAAACACTTGTCAGGGATGATCTAGGTTTACTTGGCCCTTTCTCAGTGCAGGGAGCTGGACTGGATGACCTCTCGAGGTCTCATCCATCCCTGCATTTCTATTATTCTACGATACTCTGGGTACAGATCAGAGTTCTGCAGTTTGACTTCATTGTTGCTCATTACTGCTCCTCTACTGGGTACTAAAACCTCGACGCTAAACTCCTCTGATTTGGCTCTGTTTGGGAGACCATCTGCCTTTGAACATCCTCCCATCCAACCACATAGTCAGCTTCTGGAAACATTTATTTCTCCAGCCACTTCCCTATACTTTGCACATCTTCTTAGTCATTTCAGGAGAATGATCACATCTCAACTTTCTCTCTTCACGTGGTGTCCTGTTTCATTTGTTTCTTGCTTTGATCCTTCTCACTGATAAACTGCAGCCAGAAAGGCTTGCCAGATAAACAGTGAATGAATATATAGGATCTCAAACTTAAAAGAAAAGAAAAAGATTTAAGATTGCAAAGATCCAGAGCCTTATCCACTGAACTCAGTGGCAAAACTTCAGTTGTCTTCACTGGGAACAAGATCGGGCCTTATTTTTCTTCTCATGGCTTCTGCATTCTTTATTAATTATTATTATTATTTATTATTTATTGTGGTTTATTTATTATTATTGGGAATCTTCCAAATGGTAGTTAAAGCAAACAGTTAAATAATTTTGGATAGGCAAATTGGACCACAATCTTCCCTTATTTATAGAAATATATAGAATATTGTAGTCATGTGGGATAAGAAGGGTAGCTGAAGGCTGAAATATATAATCTGCTTTATATGATAGGTCAGTGGTTTCCCTAATCCAGTCTCCAACAGAAGCAGGTATCTCCTGCTTCAGAAGAAGATGCAAGGAGCATTGCAGTAGTTAGGAAATAGCTTGGCAACAAGGTAGAATTTGTTCATTATCTAAGACCTTTTTTAACTTCTGAAGAGAAATCCATATGAAAATTACCCTTCTGTTTCATATATTGAAATATAGAAGCTCCAGGGCAGAATAGTAAAGGTTGCGGTTATGATTCTTAAAGCAAGCTAGCTGCTGTCTTAGGCTGGTTTTCTTATATTATGATACTGCTTTTTCCAGCTATGAAATGTTTGGGTTTGCGTACCACTATTTTTAATCGCTGGAAGCATTTAGTTTTTACTTGACACTATGCATCAGGTTTACAATTTTATTTGGTAGTTTAAAACTCTCAGGCGCTCTCCTTTCACAGAGTACAAGATATATTCCAGTCATCTACAAGTGTACTTTCTTTACTGACTGCGATTTCTGATGCTGTTTGCAAGGCAAGGCTACTTATTTTGATAGAGAGAGGATTTTCACTGTTTTTGACTTAAGGGGGAAAAAAGTGTTTTCTCCACTGCAATATACACTGTGTCATTATAAAGTGAACTTGTCGTTCCTCTTTGCCCCGAAACACCATTTTATTTTCAGTCACCAGCTATTATGGAGCAGGCTGTGTGTGATATTACACACTGGAATGACTCTGTTCTAAAAATCAACTACTCAGCAACAAAACAACAACAAGGATGCCAAAACGATATAAAGTGTTGATTTTTTTTTAAATGTAAAAAGGAAGAGGGTTGAGTTTGTCATCCATGCACAGAGCATGAAGCATCAGCCCAGACACCTGTTGTTAACTTTATGAAGGAACTTTTCTAATACAACAGGAATTTCTCACATTGCAGTGGTGTGATTAAACAATAGGAATTTCTAACACTCTCTCTTTGGGACTGTTATGGCCCACATGACCACAGGATCTGAGCATCTCACAATCTTTAAAGTATTTATCCTCACAACATCCAGTGAGGTAGGGAATGATGGTCCAGTGATTAGGGAACTAGCCTAGGATTTAGGACACCAGAGTTCAATTACCTGCTGTGGCACAGGCTTCCCACATGACCTTGGGCAAGTCATTTAGTCTCTCTGTGCCTCAGACCTCCATTGGTTAAATGGAAGTAATAGCACTTCTGTACCTCACAGGGCATTGCGGGAATAAATACATTAAGCAGTTATGAAGTGTTTTGGGATCTATGGATGAAAAATGCCTTATAAGAGCCAGGTGTTACCATTATCCCCATTTTACAGATGGGAAATGGAGGCTGACTTGCCCATGGCCACACAGGAAGTCTGTGGCAGAGCTAGAAATAGAATCTGTATCTGACTTCTAGCCCTGTGCCTTGTATAACAGTATTTTGCTTTTCTGTAGTTTCATGTCATCCATGGATATCTGAGTGCTTTACAGGCAATTGAGCATTGCAGTAGTCCTATGAGTTGGGTAAACTTCTTTAACTCCATTGTGCAGATGAAAAAACTGAGGTAGAGAGAAACTAAGTGATTTGCCAAAGGTCACACCGGAAGCCTGTGGGAACAGAATCTGTATCTGAACTCTCACCCTGTCACTTAAACACAGGTTTCCCTTTCTGCATCTAGATCTTCATCTACCAGGAGACATACTGGGTAGTCGTTTGGCTCATCTGCGTATCTCTCTGGTTTGAATCCCTGCTGCTTCTGCTCATCCAATGGCATTTAATTTATTTCTGAATTGCCCTTCCCCAATCTCAGTTCATTTCTCCTTAGTCTGCCTTGGCAGAGTGGGGGCATGTGTGATTTTTACCACTGACACCACCAAAGACTATGATTGAATGTACTGTCTCCATGACTGAGCTTTCACTGAAGTTATTTACAGCAATTTACAGTTATTTTCCCCTCCCAGAGTTTAGACCCATAGATCCTCTCTTCTCTATATGCCTCCATCGCTTTTGCCTCACTAGGCATTTGCCACTTTTCCTGCTGTAGTGTAGCCATGTTTCTCCACTAACAAGTCTGTATGAGAGAAATATTCTCTCTGTGACTTTGAAAGGACGTATCCGCTTCCACAGCCTGATGATGTCAGTCCTCAGCATTCAATAGTAATTGCTACCGGGGGAGCATCAAACTCCGCTGTCTCTGGAAGACAGACTCTATTGTGTCGTTAGCCCAAGAAGTAAAAGACTTTACCTGAGAGTCACATTATACCAAGTAGCACCCAGCACAAACATAAGCTCACCAACCTTCTACCTTCTGGGAAGCAAAAGGCCTAGAGGAGCGCACGCAACAGTGGCTAATGCTATATACTTTAACAGCGCACTGCATAGCTCTGCTTCCTAGTGTGTGAGAAGAGATGAGGCAAGACAGGGATGACCCGGCTTCCTGCAGCATTTGTAGCGTCTGTGCTGGATTCCCCCCAGCCTTAGCAAGCTTGGGAGTGAGAGGGTTGTGATCAGATATGTCCTGTGCTGTGGTGTAAGAAGGGATCTGGTGCCTCTGCCCCTGCGCGGTGTCTGGTGCCTGCATTGTTCTAAGTACAATTTAGACAGTGGTGCAAGTGGAATTCATTTCTTACCGGTAACGGGGGCATGTGACTTCCTCATGTGACTCCTCCCTGCCCAGCCAGGGGCCCGCCACACTCTTCCCGTACCCTCCCCATGATCCACCCCGTCTTCCCTGGGGTGGGGGTGGACTCTGTCCTCCTCCAGCTGCCCTGGAGACTTTGGAACCGCAGCGGTGAAAGGAGCAGAACGGGCGGCCATTGGGCGGCCTCACACCTGCATCTTCTCTGGTGCAGCTCTACCGCCCCAGCCCTTCCACGCAGGGCCTCCTCCATCCGTCTAGCAGCCCCGCCAGAGGACAGGGCTGGGGGTCAGTACAGCCATGCCAGAGGAGCTGCCAGCATGGGGCCAGCCAGCGGCCCTGCATTCTGCTCCTCCTGTGTCTTTCCAGTACACCGTACCAGCTATAAATATCTTGCTGGTTTGGCAAACCAGACTGGACCGCCCTACTTGCCCTGTTGAATTTAGTCCTATGTGTGCCACACATGCTGCCCTCGGTGTTCATTTCCCAGATGCTACATTGACCAGTTATACACCCTACTATTGTTATGTATTATTTGTTTTACCATAGTGCCTGGAGGGCCTGAGCAAGGACAGGGCCCCTTTGGGCTAGGTGATGTACAAAAACCTAGTGAGAGAGCTCCCCTTCCCTGAAGAACATTACCATCTAAACCGAGGGTGGAAGAGGAAACAGAGGCACAGAGAAGGGAAATGACTTGCCCAAGGTCATGCAGGCAGACAAGTCAGGCAGTGGCTGAGCCAGGAATAGATCCTCAGTCTCCTCGCTGTAGTATTTTGCTTGCAAATGCACTGTCGCTGTCCTGCCCAAATCAGCTATCAATAGTAGTATAATGAACCCTCAGACTCCAGCAGCGTTACATAATACATTATAGTCTCAGTCACTTATTTATTTATTAAAATTAATATTATAAAACATGGGGTAAGGTGCTCCCCGCTCCCACTTGCACTTGAAAAATTAATTCCATTTAGGTGTGTGAAGGAAAGCAAATCTAAAAGCAGTTTGCAAGTAAAATTCTGGGGGAGGTATTTCCCTGCTGCGCAGAAAAGCAAATCCACTTTCTGCTACACATGAAGTGGGTATTTCAAGACACTTGTGAAGAGTAATTCAAGACTGTAGGCTTGTGTAAGGGAGCTTATCTTTAGCTGCACTGTAGATTCATCACAGTCTAGTCATAAGCCATTTTGCTTATTCAAGTGTAATGTACAGCACTGCAAAATTATTTCCCTCCCTGCATTGTTCTTGGTGACACAGCCAGAGTAAAAATGATGTGTAAAACTTTGATATAGGTCAAATTTCTTGCCAGGGTGATTGTATGAACCTGCAGAATCGCCTCCCTGCAGGATTAGGGTGGAGCTGGGGCTCTGTTAGTTGAGCGTGGGTACAATATGGGTGGGAAGAGAGAGAGATGGGAACAGCAATTGTATATGACATGCACTCCTCTACTTCTGGGGGGGATCAAGCAGCCATCTGCCTAGGAATGAAAGGCCAAGGTGCGGGCACTGGGGATAAGATCTTCAGGATCTTCAGGAACCAGCTTTCCATGGTAGAAGCTGGAGCTCTATGGGATTATGGTTTATCTATGGTTTCCACATTGCACCTAGAGCTCCTCCTGTCCTCACCACAAGACTGGAAACCATTGCTCCTGAAGAGGAGAAGGAGAAGGAGAAGGAGACTCTCAGGCAGGCGGGTCATTTCAGAAAAGTTTGTGGGGTGGGAGAATTGTGTCAGCATATAGAACATTACAGGAGATTATATTCTATTCTGTAAAGTTTGGGAGGGAAGACAAAAAGTGGACGACATAATGGAGGATGCAGACCTATGAAAAGTTGGGGAGGACAAAGCAAGGTCGGGAGGTGGGGGCAGGAATTGCCCATCCCCCCTGCTGTAAGGCCCTGTGTGGTGGGGCAGATGACACCTCCACCACCAGGCAAGAAGGGGTTAAGAACTCTTTTCGTTCTAATTAGCCCAACCCATCACACCTGCTGCCTGGCTTGTCAGGCTTGAGTGTGGGCCATTAAAAGGGAAGAAGTCAATGCATTTGGGAGTGGTGCTTGGAAAGGAGCAGAGACAGGATTTCCAGACCAGAACTCTGTGTTTCTAACCGTCAGATGGCTTCAAAACACTGCCTGCTCTAGGCCCCTGAAGATAAAGATGGGCTGGTCTGTTTCTTCTGGTGAGCCCCCAGGACTAAGCCTCAGTCTACAGTCCCTCGTGGGGGGTGGGACCGGGACTGCCTTCAAGGCTGTTTCTCTGTTTCTTTCCCTTGCATGAGGAAGAGAGCCTAACCTCTTAAAGTCTGTGGGAGGATTTTCCTTTTTGTTTGGCCTGCTCTATCAGGGTGGACTCACTCAGAGGAACAGCTCGGGGGCTGTACCATGCATGCCCCAGAATGGACCACAGGGAATGATGTATGCCCATGAAGTGATGTATCAGTGATGAAGTGATGTGCCCACCCTTGCCTCAAACAGGTACGGTTGAGACATAAATTTTGATGCCCTGATTCAGGCAAGCACTTAAGCATATGCTTAATGTTAAGCATACTGTTAAGTCTCTTCCTGAACTGGATCCTCCATGACTTGATTTTATTAAGTTTCTAGCACCCATTTCCTCCTCCCATGTGTATTTTGCATGAGGGAAGAGTTGAGACCTAATATCTAGGGCCAAGTTCTGTATCAAATGGCCAAATGTGACTTTTAGACAGGACTTTTTCTGGATGGCTGGTGGTAATTCTATCCTGTAGACAAATCCTTGTATTTTCCGCTAGGCAAATGTTCACTGTTTCCACAGGGTTGTAGTTCTGTTTAGAGCAACAACAACTATTTAAGAAGAAATAACAGTAATTCAAAAATTCCACGGTGCTCTCTTAAGAGGCTAACATTTTAAAGAATGTACAAAAACACTGTTTTATGTCTCTTTCAATGGATGTGAGATTTTTTTTCACACATCTTCCCTTCCAGAGGTGACTGTTACCCAGGAACTGAAAACAGGTGGATTAAGCTTTTAACCATCCATACACAATGGTTAAAAGGTATTTTTAAAAAAAAGCAGAATAAGAAAATCTGTATTCTTTGAACATCACTGACTACCAGATCAAGTCTGTTCAGTTCACAAGAGAAGAATACATGTTTTTTCTAACTACAGGTCCTTCTAGCTAATCATATGATCTCAAAGTCAAGCTGCTGTTTTTCCTTCTCATGCATGAACAGGAGTAATGAAGTTTCTCAAGGCCAGATTAGATTGTGTATCTGTTGTGCTGTCAGTGGGTTTGCACAGGTGTAACCATACTGATGGTGATATACAAGATGCTATCAAATCCACAGCTGACTCAGTCTTAGCTGTGTTTGCTCTGCAGAGCTAAAGAGGGGAAAGTATCAAAGACATATATTTTTTTCACTGACTTCAGTGAGGAATAGAGTGGAGAGAATTTCGGGGGACAGACAGTAAATGTGATGAAAAATTAATGTTTGGGGACCACTGAAAATATTATTAATTTGGGTTGAAGTCTAGGCTGGGGCAAGGGGTTGGGGTGTGGGGTCCCGGCGGCGCTTACTGCAGCTCCCAGGGTCCCTGCTGCATCACTGACTGGACTTTTAGTGGCCCGGACGGCAGTGCCGACCGGAGCCACCAGGGTCCTTTTTCGACTGGATGCCTGGCAACTCTAGTCAAATTACAGTGTAGACATACCCTTAAAGGTCTGCAGAGACTAATGAAAAATCCTGAAAAGCAGGACCTGCTCCCTTCCCTGTGCTTATATCACTGCCCATCTCCTCCCACTCCCCAAGGAGTAGAGTTAGTAATTCTGTCCATCCTGACTGCTCTTCAGGTGGGCTGGGGCTCTGCTGATACTATCGGAGGGGAAGGGATCTTGCTAAACTGGAGAGAGAATGAGGCTTGGAAGTCTACACAGCCTAAACAACTTGCCCTTCCTTGGTAACAGCTCTGCAATGGAGCTGCCAGTCGCAACGCCCCAGAGACGGACGCCCTCCCCCAGACCCTTGTGCCAATGGGAAGCAGGAAGAGAGCATGCACTTGCACTTGCCACCCTACACAGCCAAAATCTTGCCCCAGTCCCTCAGTCTTTTCTCCCCCGACAGGAGCTGTGTGGTTCCTGCAGCCAGAGTGGGAGCAGAGAGAAAAGGAAGGAGTCTGGTCTTCAGAAGGCGAAATCCTGGTCCTGTTGAAGTCAATGGAAATTTCACCGTTGACTTCCATAGAGTCAGGATTTCATCCAGAATTCCCCGTCTCTCCTGCAGCTGCGGACTACCCTGCTCTTTACGTCTCAAGGACAATAATCTCCCCAGAGATGTCCAGGTACGTCTCTAGTTCATGCAGCTTTGAGACTTGTGCATTCCTTAAGGCTGCATGACCTAGGTCTAAGTTTTGGCCCAAATGTTTGTAAAAAGCAGAGCAATCAATTGCTGTCTAAACGAGCTTGCGCGCCCCCATTCATAACCATGCTTATTACCAGGGTTGTATCCTAATTAAAACTGGCTTAACTATTTCCATGCCATACTCTCTTTCACACCTGCTTCCTGATCACCATGAGGCATTCCCTTCGCTGTCAAAAGGTCAGAGCACTAACAGTCATGACACCATGGTGGGGTGATGCTCCTTAGACATAAGGTGACCTCTGCTGTCTGGGGGGTTAAACAGACTAAAAGACACAATAAAGACTAATTTTGGAGATTGAGAGGGAAATTAATAAATGTTAATATATGCTGGCTTGATTGTGGTGCTGTTTTCTCTGACTACTGTTTGAAGAACAGACTTAAGTATGTTTGTAAGATCAAACAAATATTGACTTTCCAAATCTGCTACACACATACAAAAATGATGCTGTATTTTAAAGAGTGTTAGAGCCACAAATGGCTCAGACTGGGAAATGCTCTGGAGTGTTTCTTGACTTCAGAAAAGTGCCCTGTTGTCTAAGAGTAACATGGTCTCCTTGGTAACCGAGGGCAAGATTCTGCCATCCTTACTCTCAAGCTGGGTATTGCTTCATTCTGTGACTAGCCTTGACATGGCAGAATCTGGTCCCAGTTAATTTTAAATGTGTCCCCTGCCACTTTTTTTTTAAAGGATCATAATAGTTACTGAGAAGATTATGTACAATTGAAGGTTATCATTTGTGGGTTGGGGGGGGTTATAAGGGAAGTTAAAACCCCAAATCATTCTCCAGCAGAGTCAAATTTGTTCTCTTTCATGGAAGAGTCTTGCTCAGTAAACGGCTAGCCAGGGATGTAAAGCCCATGGCGTATTATGAGGAAACTTGAAGTTGTAACCAGACCTTAAAAACCACCATGTAGTATGGCATAATCTGATGTGTATTAAGTCCAGAAACACTGTGAAGTTTGGAGCTGAATCTGGATCAGAACTTGTCCAAAGTTCAGTGGTTTGCATTCAAAGAATTGGCAGGTCTGACTGAAAACCCTATAGAGCCTAATGGAGTATTCCAGGGTGAGTGGAAGGGAGTAGTGAGGATGTCTGGCCCTCCGTGATCTGCTTCCTTTGCCTGAACAGGATAAATAAGATTAGGGGAGAGGTAGGGGCATGTATACATGTAGTTATGGAAGTATTCTGTTGTTCCCAGGGGCTTTGGCTGCAGTTTTCTGTGCTCCTCATTGTATCTTTGATTTATGTGTCTTAATACATGTCATTAGGCTTCCTGCTTCATTTTTAATATCTTTTTAAAATGGATTATTTTAAAGAAACTCTTATTCTTGTGTTACATAAGCTCTTTGAGCCAGAGTGCCTTATTTGTTACCTGTTTGTGCAGCACTAGGCCCCTGAACCTTGATTAGGGGGAGAAAGATTGCATCCATGTTTGCTTTGAGGAATGAAAAAAGATTTGACTTGGATTTGTTACTCTACTGAAAAGTTTGACCATCCCTATCGTACTTTTCATCTTCCCCGATACAGACAAGTTTGGGGCAATGCTTATGAAGTGTAGGAACGTGATCCATGAAAACAAAGCCTAAAAGTGTTATGTTTAAAATATTCACTTTCTTAGGAGACTTGTCAGTGGTTCACTTGTGTTCTAAAACTAAGTGACAGACTCTGTTGGATTAAGAAAGGTCTTTCTTTTAGATGAAATCAAGGGCATTCCTGCAAATTAATTACACTTGAGAGGTAAAGTGCAATGTAATTTAAAAGTTATATACTGGAGCAGTTTTTCAAGGTTTGTGGAAATGTCTGAAGATTGCAGACCTGTTTCTGAATGTAGTCATGGTTACTTGGCTCTGATCTCACAGAAAAGTTTGTTCCTAATCCACCAAGCAGGTAGGAAAGATAAGACCTATTAAATATAATGAGTGGCTGCAGAACATGGAATAAGTAAGAGCTACTAGAAGGGGTGCCATTAATAAATAAACATGAATTCAACAGGTAAGTTCAAGGTAAGGTAATGTGCATTTTAACGATCACACTTCTTCCTTTACATACAAACTCAAGCTTCTTAATAAACACACTGGTCAGGGCAGCAAGAATTAGAACGCCCTTGAGTTCAAAGTAAAAGCCCTCCTTGAAAGCTGGATAATCCTACTGAGTTCTGGTTAATTAAATTCTGGTGACTTCCTATGAAAATGGCCCTTTCGTTATTTCATCATTAACAAAATTCAAGCACAGCCCATTTTGAATGGCAAGAAAATAAGCTCTTAGTTGTACTTTTTATAGCCCTAGCCTGTTTTAGATTTAGGAATGGGTTCAGAGTTGAAATATTAAGCAAGAAAATGCTAATTATGTTGCCCATAATGTCCACAAACAAGTTCTTTCTAACCAAATTAAAAGCCTAGAAAAATAGGATTTCACTGTACAACAGATAAACCAATAAGGGACAGCTTTCATTGAGGAGGTTTGAAGATATATATGCAAAATACACCATTCATGCTGAGGTTTTTTCCATTTCATTATCCTTAAGCAGAGCATATTCTAATGTGCTTGCTATTCAATAGAAGAAAAGTTCAGTTCTCATAGGTATGTAATAGGGGCATTGGTGAACTGGTAGCATTGTGCAAAAGTAGGCTCAGATCCTGCAATGAATCCTACATGGCGGACCCTGTATCCTCACAAAACCATATTGATTTCAGTAGGGCTTGCCACAGGCACAGAGATCTTCTGATATAGCGCTCATTGTAGGAACAGGGCTGTCAAGGTTCCTTCCCCACTATGAACTTTAGGGTACAGATGTGGGGACCTGCATGAAAACCTCCTAAGCTTACTTTTACCAGCTTAGGTTAAAACTTCCCCAAGGTACAAACTATTTTACCCTTTGCCCTTGGACTTCCACTGCCACTACCAAATATTTGACTGGGTTTACTGGGAAAGCATTGTTTGGAAACTTCTTTCCCCGCAAAAATTCTCACCAAAACCTTGTACCCGCTGTGCCTGGGGAAGGCTTGATAAAAATCCTCACCAATTTGCATAGTTGACCATAGACCCAAACCTTGAGTCTTAAGAACAATGAAAACAGCATTCAATTTCTTACAAGAAGAATTTTAATCTAAGAAAAGGTAAAAAGAATCACCTCTGTAAAATCAGAATGGTAAATACCTTACAGGGTAATTAGATTCAAAACCTAGAGAATCCCTCTAGGCAAAACCTTAAGTTACAAAAAGACACAAAGACAGGAATATTCATTCTATTCAGCGCAGCCTATTTCCTCAGCCATTTAAAGAAATCATAATTAACGGATATCTAGCTAGATTACTTCCTAAGTTCTAAGACTCCATTCCTGTTCTGACAGGTTTCAGAGTAGCAGCCGTGTTAGTCTGTATTCGCAAAAGGAAAAAGGAGGACTTGTGGCACCTTAGACTAACAAATTTATTTGAGCATAAGCTTTCGTGAGCTACAGCTCACTTCATCGAATGCATTCCTGTTCTGTCCCTGGCAAAAGCATCACACAGACAGACCCTTTGTTTCTCCCTCCCTCCAGCTTTGAAAGTATCTTGTCTCCTCATTGGTCATTGTGGTCAGGTGCCAGCGAGGTTATCCTAGCTTCTTAACCCTTTACAGGTGAAAGAGTTTTTCCTCTGTCCAGGAGGGATTTTAAAGGTGTTTACCCTTCCCTTTATACTTATGATCCGCCCACCAAATCACAGCTAGGGTGAAATGCTGGCTGCGATTTCTTCCTGGAGCTCTAGGAAAAACAGAGTTAATAAGACACATGCACCTCTAAATATACTACCAAGTATATAAAGACTAACAGTATTTTCCACATCTCAAGGATGATTTTAACCAGTTGATTCTGGAAAACTTTCACGGGAAAGTGCATCAGCCACTTTGTTAGAGGCTCCTGAGATGTGTTGAATGTCGAAATCAAAATCTTGGAGAGCTAAACTCCACCAAATAAGGTTTTTTTTTTGTTATTTCCCGTGGTGGTATGAAGCCACCGTAGTGCAGCGTGGTCGGTTTGCAGGTCGAAACGCTGTCCCAAACATATGGGCGTAGCTTTTCCAGAGCGTAGACAATGGCATAACATTCCTTTTCACTGACTGACCAGTTGCTTTCCCTCTCAGACAGTTTTTTGCTGAGAAACACTACAGGGTGGAATTCTTGATCCAGTCCTTCCTGCATTAAAACTGCTCCCACACCATGCTCGGACACATCTGTGGTGACTAGGAATAGTTTGTCAAAGTCTGGGGCCCTTAGTACAGGGTCAGACATGAGTGTTGCTTTAAGTTGGTTAAAAGCCTTCTGACACTCTTCGGTCCACTGAACGGCATTTGGCTGGCTGTTTTTGGTTAGGTCTGTCAGTGGGACGATGATTTGGTTGTATTGTGGTACAAATCATCTAATAACTGGCCAAGCCTAAGAAGGATTGAACCTGTTTCTTTGTCTTTGGGACAGGCCACTTTTGAAAAGCATCCACTTTGGCCTGTAGGGGGTTGATAGTTCCTTGACCCACTTGGTGTCCAAGATAAGTCACTCAGTTTAGGCCTATTTGACACTTCTTAGCCTTAACAGTTAGTCCTGTCTCCCTTATGCACTCGAAGTTTTTTTTGTAGATGTTCCAGGTGTTCTGCCCAGGAATATGAAAATATGGCCACATCGTCAAGGTAGGCGACTGAATATTCTCCTAATCCTAGGAGACCATCTACAAGCCTTTGGAAGGTGGCGGGTGCATTCCGCAGCCTGAAAGGGAGTACATTAAATTCATACAGACCGACATATGTGGTGAAGGCTGACCTTTCCTTGGCGGATTCATCTAGTGGTACCTGCCAGTACCCCTTGGTTAAGTCCAAGGTAGAGATGAACTGGGCCCGTCCCAGTTTCTCTAATTCATCTGTGCGTGGCATTGGATAGTTGTCTGGGCGAGTTACAGCATTTAGCTTACGGTAGTCCACGCAAAAACGTATCTCCCCATCTGGTTTGGGAACTAGAACCACTGGAGATGACCATGACCTGCCAGAGGGGCGGATTACACCTATCTGTAACATATTCTGGATCTCCCATTCTATAGCAGTTTTAGCTTGAGGAGACACCTAGTAAGGTTGGACTTTAATTGGGTGAGCATTACCTGTGTCAATGGAGTGGTATGCCCGTTCAATCAGTCCTGGGGTGGATGAAAACATCAGCGCATACTTAGTGCACAGCTCCTGGATCTGCTGTTGCTGCATACACCTGAGGGTCATGGAGAGGTTCACCTATTCCACGCCACCAGCACTTTTCCCTTTGTAGTAGACACCTTGAGGCCACTCAGCGTCATCTCCTCCCTGGGCTGTAAACTGACAAACTTTTAATTCTCTGGAATAAAAGGGCGTTAGAGAATTAATATGGTATACCTTAAGCTTTCGGTTGAAGGTGCGGAATGCTATGAAGTAACAGCTCCCAGGAGCTCCTGGACCGTGAATTGCCCTTCCCACGATGCTTCCATTTTATGGGCCTGGAGCACCTTTAAGACCATAACCAGGTCTCCTACTTTGAAGGAACGCTCTCTGGCATGTTTATCATACCAGGCTTTTTGCTCTTTTTGAGCATCCTGTATGTTTTCTTTAGCAAGGGCTAGAGAGGTTCGGAGGGCATTTTGTAGGTTGGTTACAAAGTCCAGAATGTTAGTTCCTGGAGAAGGTGTAAATCCCTCCCATTGCGGCTTCACCAACTGTAATGGCCCCTTAACCTCACAGCCATATACAATTTCAAATGGTGAAAACCCTAAACTGGGATGTGGTACAGCTCTGTAAGCAAACAGCAACTGCTGCAACACTAGGTCCCAATCATTGGAGTGCTCATTTACAAATTTACATATCATGGCCCCCAAAGTTATATTAAACTTCTCCACCATGCCATTTGTTTGATGGTGGTAAGGAGTGGCAACCAAGTGATTTACCCCATGAGCTTCCCAAAGGCTTTCCATAGTTCCTGCCAGGAAATTAGTTCCTGCATCTGTGAGGATGTCAGAGGGCCAACCTATCCTGGCAAAAATGTCTGCTAGAGCCTGGCACACACTTTTAGCCCTGGTGTTGCTTAGAGTACTGCTTCCGGCCATCAGGTGGCAAAATCCATGAAAGTCAGTATGTACTGCTTTCCTCTGGGTGTCTTTTTCAAAAAAGGACCCAGAATATCCACAGCTACTCGCTGAAATGGAACTTCAATAATGGGGAGTGGCTGGAGAGGGGCTTTGACCTGGTCTTGGAGTTTTCCCACTTTTTGGCATACCTCACAAGACCGGACATAGGTAGAAACATACTTGCCCATTCCCTCCCATTGGAATGACCTCCCCAACCGGTCTTTGGTCCTGTTCAGCCCAGCATGGCCACTAGGATGATCGTGGGCTAAGCTCAAGAGCTTGACCCCATACTTAGTTGGAACTACCAACTGTCTCTGAGGATGCCAGTCTTCCTGGTGTCCACCAGAAAGAGTTTCCTTGTATAAGAGTTCTCTTTCTACAACAAACCTGGATCAATTAGAAGAGTTGAGAGGCGGTGGGTTGCTCCGTGCTGCCGTCCAAGCTCTCTGGAGGCTTTCATCTACTTCCTGTTCAGCCTGGAACTGTTCCCTTGATGCTGGAGACATCAGTTCCTCATTGGATTGTGGACCTATGCTTGGTCCCTCTGGAAGCGATGTAGGGGATGAGGCTGTTTCCGTTGACTGTGAACCACTCTCTGCTGGTGCACTATGTTGCGGTTCAGGCTCCGGCTGAGCCTGTTTTGTAGGGTTATCGGCTGTTGCTAGTTGAGGTTCGGTGGGGGTCTCTGGTGTTGGGGTTGCAAGTACTGGATTCAGTGCTGGCAATGGGTCTGGTGCTGGTTGTTCCACCGGTTCCGGGACTGGCTTTGTCTGGGTCTCTGGAACTGGATCCACTACTGCTGTTGCAGACATTGGTCTGGGGTCTGGGTCCATCACCTCTGACTGGGTCCTGGTAGAAGTTTCCAGAAAGCGCTAGGTGTGACAGCTGGTTTAGTCTGACTGCGGGTGACCATTACCACCCTCTTGGCTGACTTCAAATGATTGGCCAAGTCTTCCCCCCAACAGCATGGGGATGGGATAATCATCATAAACTGCAAAAGTCCACGTATCTGACCAGCCCTTGTACTGGACAGGCAACTTGGCTGTAGGCAAATTGAAAGAGTTGGACTTGAAGGGTTGAGTCTTCAAGTCTCACTTGGCTCTCTGGGTTGATTAAACTGGGGTCCACTAAGGAAGCATGGACAGCTGACACTTGTGTTCCGGTGTCCCTCCATGCGGTGACCTTCTTCCTGCACACACTCAGTTTCCCTCCACTCCAAGGGTATCTGGGAGGTATCTGGGCCTGAGGACCTCTGGGTGATTCCGGTGCAATGAACTGCAATCTGTTGGGGTTCTTGGGGCAGTTGGCCTTTACATGCCCTGGCTCATTACGTTTAAAACATCGTCCATCTGACAGGTCACTGGGGCGAGGTGGGTTGCTGGAGAATGGTGTGACAGGATGGTAAGGTGGCTGGAGGGTTCCTTGCGGGGTAGGTGGGGCCCTGGGAGGCCCCCGGTAGTAGGATGTGGTCTGAGGTTGTCCCTTCTGGTATCTGCTCCAACTGCGACCAGTTTTTTTCTTCTCTGCCACCTCCACCCATTTGGCTCCAATCTCCCCCGCCTCGATTACAGTTTTGGGCTTCTCATCTAGGATGTATCTTTCTATTTCCTCAGGAACACCCTCTAAGAACTGTTCCATTTGCATTAGGAAGGGCAAATCTGCTGGAGATTTAACACTTGCTCCCGATATTCAGGCATCCCAATGTTTCACAATGTGGTAGGTATGTCGGGTAAATGACACGTCTGGTTTCCACCTTAGGGCTCTGAACCGCCGACGGGAATGCTCGGGGGTTAGCCCCATTCTGACTCTGCCTTGGTTTTAAACAGTTCATACTGGTTCATGTGTTCCTTAGGCATTTCAGCCCACACCTCAGCTAAGGGTCCACTGAGCTGTGGCCTCAGCTCTACCATGTATTGGTCTGTAGAGATGCTGTACCCAAGGCAGGCC
Organism: Dermochelys coriacea; assembly: GCF_009764565.3. NCBI lineage: Eukaryota > Metazoa > Chordata > Testudines > Dermochelyidae > Dermochelys > Dermochelys coriacea. The sequence continues at coordinate 67,871,752 of NC_050078.2, read as the reverse complement.
CTTTTGAAGTTTTCTAAGAAGGCCTCAGTATCATTGCCTGCCTTGTAGGTGGGGAACTTTCTGGGATGGGAAGTGGTACCTGGAGAAGGATTGCTAGGGTTTGTTGGTATATTATGCTGAGCCTTTGCCTTCTCCATCTCCAGTGCATGCTTCCTCTCTTTTTTCCTTCTCCTCCTCCACATGCTTCCTTGCTTTTTTCCTTCTCCTCCAGTTCTTTGGCCCTTGCCTCCATTTCTTTGTCCTTGGCCTCCATTGCTCTCCGCGGGCAGCCGCTTGCTGCTGTTCTGCCTCTTTCGCTGCCTCCTTGTCTTTGTCCTTTGCCTCCATTTCTCTCCTGTGGGCAGCTTCTCGAGCTTTTTCTGCTTCTTTCATTGCCTCCAGTTTGGCTAACTCCAATTTGTGTAGTGTCTTGGTTTCTGTCATCTTTACCTCTCTGTTTTTAACTAACTTTACACCTGAGGTTTAGAAATAAAACAAACAAAACTTGGCTTGTAAAATTTTTCTGTGCTGTAATAGGATACCTATATTCTCTGATAGTGATTGTCAGCCGACAGAAAAATCCAAAAAATGAACCCTAACACCTTTGGCTCCAGGCAAATAGGCAGAAAACCCTTCTAGTTGCTCTTAGGAAAAAAAAAAAAACAACTTCAGGTCTGTGAAGACTTGGGAATTTCTCTACTTAGAGGTAGAGGTTAACTACCCTGCCTTTAGGTAGAGAACTCGTCCTCACAAAAGACAATTTCCTTTTGTCTCTACTCTGGCCCCAAAGCAGAGAGAAAAAAAAACAAACCTCTAACTGTTTTCAGTTTAACCTGCTTTCCAGCAGCCCAAAGAGGAAAAAAAATTCCTTTTCAAATCTGTGCTTCTGGTTCAAAACTATCTCAAAATGATTTCAAGTTGATCCCACCACTCTGCCACCATATCAAGCTTCCTTCCCCACTCTGAACTCTACGGTACAGATGTGGGGACCTGCATGAAAACCTCCTAAGCTTACTTTTACCAGCTTAGGTTAAAACTTCCCCAAGGTACAAACTATTTTACCCTTTGCTCTTGGACTTCCACTGCCACCACCAAATGTTTGACTGGGTTTACTGGGAAAGCGTTGTTTGGAAATGTCTTTCCCCCCAAAAATCCTCACCAAAACCTTGCACCCTCCTGTCTGGGTAAGGCTTGATAAAACTCCTTATCAATTTGGATAGGTGACCATAGACTCAAACCCTTGAATCTTAAGAACAATGAAAAAATCATTCAATTTCTTACAAGAAGAATTTTAATCTAAGAAAAGGTAAAAAGAATCACCTCTGTAAAATCAGGATGGTAAATACCTTACAGGGTAATTAGATTCAAAACCTAGAGAATCCCTCTAGGCAAAACCTTAAGTTACAAAAAAACACAAAGACCGGAATGTTCATTCTATTCAGCACAGCCTATTTCCTCAGCCATTTAAAGAAATCATAATCTAACGCATATCTAGCTAGATTATTTACTAAATTCTAAGACTCCATTCCTGATCTGTCCCTGGCAAAAGCATCACACAGACAGACAGATCCTTTGTTTCCCCTCCCTCCAGCTTTGAAAGTATCTTGTCTCCTCTTTGGTCATTGTGGTCAGGTGCCAGCGAGGTTATCCTAGCTTCTTAACCCTTTACAGGTGAAAGGGTTTTTCCTCTGGCCAGGAGGGATTTTAAAGGTGTTTACTCTTCCCTTTATATTTATGACAAGGGCCATAGTGAATATTTTTGTGCAAAATTAAGAGAACAACCCACAAAGTGCAATTTTTTTTCAGGCCATTTTGCAGCGGAAGGAATATATATATAATCAAACTATTGTATAAATAGTGTGTTTTATGGTGGTTCCCTCTACAAAAAGTAGACAATAATAAAAATCAAATGTCAAACTCAGTTGGCCTTCATTGAAACAAAAAATTGAACATTTTGAGGATACTTTTTTGGCTTTAAAATAATGCCACCCCCCAAGTGCACAATGAGGAAATTTGTAAAACTGGACTGACTTCAAAAAAATCAAAATGGAAATACAATGAAAAATCCACCTGCTCTTGAGGTTTTCAGGTGCTGTTGCCAATATTTCATATAAGCATAGATGCAGAAATTAAATCCCAGCACAAACCTCAGCAAAATCTCCTATAAAAGGAAATAATGATTGCACGTGGAGTGGATAAAATGTACACAGACCCTCACTCAATAAAATATTTGCCATAATAATTTTATGCTTTCCACCACAAATAGTGTTACACTGTGCAAAACATATCACCCAAATTCCTTTGAGTCACTGTGTTTTCCAAATGTGAGATGCAAAAAACTATCCATACAGACAAAACTCTTGATTGCTTTCCGAAGTCCTAAGTTTCATTTTGTAAACCTTCAAATGTGAAGCAAGTGTAACTGTTGCAGAAAGTCTGCCTGAGTTTGCAGAGAGCTTGAAACAACAGTTGTGAGATGTGAATGACACCATTCATACAACTGGTGAATTCAGATGCCAATAATATTTTAAATGTGAACGTATTTCACTGCTTATCAATTCATGTCAGAAAGGAAGATCTTCACCAGTTCTTGCTTAAGTGGGTTTGGGTGGGGAGAAGATGTGAAAGACTAACTGGAGCAGGGGATTGGAGAAGATATATAAATTATGCAGGACTACCAGTAGTGAGGAGGAAAGTTTAACTTTCCTGAAGGGGGCTCAGTTTTGAAAAGTTTGGGGAACTCTGCTTTGTGCGATTACTTAAAAGACAGCAAGGCTAAGAAAATGAATAGAGTGAAATAAACTTATCATTAAAACATCAGGGAGGCAGCGAGTTCCAGTGGATGGGGTTCTAGAATGGGACTATGCAACTGGGTTGTATTACCAGCTCTGCCACAAGTTGAGAGGGAAGGCACTTCATCTTCCTTTTTTTTTCTTCCTGTAAAAAGGCAGCCTTGTGCTCTGTAGCAGCATATTTCTTTCCCTCATGTGAAAATCAAAGCATAAGGCTCCAGCTTGTTTCTCGTTGTCTAAGCTGGCAGGGGATGATAATGCCACAGAGATAGCAGACTCGGGCCTGGTGCAGGAGGGGTCATTTCCCTACAGGAGCAAGACTGTTAGACACCAATGGTTGCTGCACTTAGACTTCCTTGGCAAGAGGAAAAGAAGAACAAACCCACAGCTTGGCATGTCAGAGAGGAGAGAACAGGGAGTTCTCTGGAAGACCTCAGGAAAGCAGAACGCATGTATAGAGCCAAGGCAATAATGTATGGGAGAAGGGGGAGAATTGTGTCTATAAAACTTGACTACTATGAGTTGCAAGGGGTCAGCTGAAAGCAACAAAGGTTATTTTTCCCCACTTCATTTCTCATTTGTAGCTTCATACACGAGAATATGGTACCCCAAATGCTCATGTAAAATAAGACAATTTTTTTACTGATTTCAGAGTAGCAGCCGTGTTGGTCTGTATTTGCAAAAAGAAAAGGAGTACTTGTGGCACCTTAGAGACTAACAAATTTATTTGAGCATAAGCTTTCGTGAGCTACAGATCACTTCATTGGATGCATTCAGTTGAAAATACAATGGAGAGATTTATATACATAGAGAACATGAAACAATGGGTGTTACCATACACACTGGAATCAGAGTGATCACTTAAGATGAGCTATTACCAGCAGGAGAGCAGGGGGGGGGCTCCTTTTGTAGTGATAATCAAGGTGGGCCATTTCCACCAGTTGACAAGAACATCTGAGGAACGGGGCGGGGGGAGGGGGCAGAAATAAACATGGAGATATAGTTTTACTTTGTGTAATGACCCATCCACTCCCAGTCTCTTTCAAGCCTAAGTTAATTGTTTCCAGTTTGGAAATTAATTCCAATTCAGCAGTCTCTTGTTGGAGTCTGTTTTTGAAATTTTTGTGTTGAAGTATTGCCACTTTTAAGTCTGTAATTGAGTGACCAGAGAGATTGAAGTGTTCTCTGATTTTTGAATGTTATAATTCTTGACGTCTGATTTGTGTCCATTTATTCTTTTACGTAGAGATTATCCAGTTTGACCAATGTACATATTTTTACTGTTCCTCATAATGAAGGGAAGAAAAGAAGCAAGTGTGGCTAAAGCCTAGGATATCCATGAACAAAAGAGAAATGACTCAAGCTCACTTGCCAACATGATTGTTCTTGATAGTTGTGGGAGGTGAACTGTCAGGTGCAATCTCTTCCCTCACAGATCACTGGTGGACCCTCACTGAGATGGATGAAATGTGAAGAGGGATGAGATGTGACACAATCTCCAGGAATACCTGAAATAATGAAAGCTGCTCTGAAAACATGATTTTAATCGGCCTCTGAGCAGCCAAGCTTGCGAATGGCCGATTAATGCCATGGGCGGCCAAAATTAAAATGAGTGATCGGTTTAGTTTTACAACGCATGGCACTAATCTTACACACTATCCTCACATAAGCAATCATGGCATCTAGGAACAGCCCCACTGACATCTGTGAGACTACTTGTAGGAGTCAGAGTTACAGGATTGGGCCCTGGACTCTAGGCTAGATTCTGCCATCTTTACTCAAGATGTCTTACTCCTTGAGTTATCCCACAAAGATTAATGGAATTATCTGTAGAGTCAGGTACAAGTCAGTGCTAAACTGTCAGAATTAGGCCCTGAGTGAAGGTAAAGTATTGGCTCGTTGGTCACTTCCCCCAGGGTAGCAGTTTATGGAGACATAATAGTGCACTATGAAGGTATGTTGGCTCTTGGATTATGGGTAAAAATGGCCTCTGCTCCACCTTTTGAAAAGGTGCAATATGGAGTCTCCAAAATGTCAGCACATCAGTAATGTGGAGGAGGGTCTTGGTGCACCTTGCCCTATAACCCCTCCCACATAAATATTGCTGTCCGCACTAGCCTTCAGCAGTCCTTGTGTGTGGGTGTGACTAACGGTGGGGAGGTCTTCCTGTGCCTTCTCCATTTCCTTGCACACCCGCATAAGGCTAATACAGACCTAGTTGAGCAAAGTAGCACTAACTGAGTCATGGTATTTTGCCCCCTTATGAAAAACAATGTTCTTTTTCTGTACGGCTGAGTGTTTAATGAAAGCTAGAATCTTTTGGAAAGAGAAGGAAGCATAAAAGTGTCTCCATCCTTTAGGGGGAAGGTGCAAACTCCCAATTTCCTAAAACGAAAGGATCCAATTCTGCCACCTTTGTTCATGATAAATAGTATCTTCCAATGGGAGCAGTTCCAATGGAAATCATTGGTTCTACTCATGGAGTCATGCTGCCCCTCCTGCTGACACCAGGGTCTGGTTTCTGACATCACTGTTGCCCTTCTGCTGAGCAGTAGCAAAACTCTGGTGCCTTGCAGGTCAGATTCTCGGGGAAGGACACTGGGTATATAGTCAAAGTATAACTTGGTTTATTTTCACATTTACACCAGCCCTTGAACAGGGATTGTCACAGACATCATGCAGCTAGTCCCTTTTTCCATAAAGGTAAGCCAACACGCCAACACCTGGTTCCCAGGAACCAGCTCTGCACTAGAGAACGTAGAGAATAAGGCAGAGCATAAACTGTGTGCCAAGCTTCTTTCAAAGGATTATTGCATAACAGAAAATTAACAATACAGCCTTTCTGGAAAGACTAAAAACTTATTCATATGTAACAGCACTGTCTGGTGACTTCAGCATAGGTGAGAATAGCAGAATCAGGCCAAAAATAAGACCCCTCACTCTGCCCAACCATTTTATTCCTTCTGTGAGAGCAACAACATAGAAAGGCAACAGCCTTTCTGGAGTTACGTTTACATCAGAGTTCTCGAGTCACTGACTTCTAGAGATGACCAGGACCTATTGTATGAGGGACTTAATAAAGTGAGGGATATCCCTGTGGGAGATGAAGCTCACAGTACCTCTCTCTGTCCTTTTCCTCATTCTCCATTTTAAATTAACACCATCTTGTCTGCTCTCTCTCTTTCTTCTAGGTTGTATAATCTTTTTGAAGTGATGACAAAGAAATCTGTACTTAAAAAGTAATAAATAATAGAACTGGTCAAAAATTTCAAACTTTTCAAAGAGAATGGGGTCAAATGTTTAGTGAAAATTGTCGCCAAAAAAGTTTGGTCTGTTTTTTTTTGTAAATCCGCTCTACTAAATAATAATCGCGGTAAGATGATGTTTCCCACACTTTTTTAGGCTCTGTCCAAATAGTCAATTACATAAAAAGCCAAATGATTTATGTAATTGCTGACCTTGGTGAGGTTCAAAATTATTTTGCAAGTTAAGCAGTAGAGAGTGTGACTTTCTGTTGTGGGAAGTATTTTGCAGTGAGTTCAGACCTGCTTGCTGTTGTGTGGTGGGTGGGTTTGACTTTATGTCCCAACTCTTTTTCAGGTTAATTTATCAAAATAACATATACCTCGGGGGGTCAACTCTGTGGTATATGATTGACTAATAGTATTCTGTATTTCCAAAGCCCTTTTAAAAGTTCACCGCTTTCACAGAACTTATTCTTATTATTCTAATGCAAGTCACTTCCTCTAGCCATTATGCCATCCTTTAACTGACCAGAATTTAACACAAACACTTTCTAATTAAATAACCCGGAATGCAGTATTGCATACAACCATGTATTCGATTCTTCGGTATCAAAAGACTATAGATTCAGTAGTTTTGGTTTATTTTGACCTACTATCTCTTTACCAGAGATGGCTAGCAGATTAAATTGTGCATTTTGGTAACTGTTTTGTAGGAATTCATCATTCTAAAGAAATGCTGTATGAGTTTCTAATGTGTCTTTCAGTATAATGCTTATGCTGCTTGCCTTGAATTTCATTACTCTGAAATTGAGCATAATATGGAGGTAAAGTTATAAATGGTACATTTGTGCTTTGGGAGTATTTTATAAAAGGAAATCTGAGATGCTTACATTTCTGCACTGCCTGTTATATCACCAGAATGAGGTAGGCTACTGTTGTTATACAGACACTCCATCCTGGGAGTTACAGATACTCATTCTGAAACTACAGTGCTGGAGCTTAGATTGCATTGGCAGAGCCTGCCGGAGAAACTGGTCCCTTTTCTTTCCCCCCTCATTTTGCTTATATCCACTCTTCTGTGAGCTTCAGCATTGTAGACTCCTGTAGATTCCTCCTCCTTCTAACAAATGGACACCACTCTGTGACTAGCTAGCTCAACAGTCTTCCCAAAAGGAGATGCTTGTCCCTAGCATAAGCTATCAGAAGAGCAGGCAGTCCTTCCCAACATAGCCAAGCCTCTTTCTCAGGAGTAACTCCCTAGTTTTTATGGCAGGGTTGCCCTTTCATGTGAGCTATTTTCCCAGCATGCCTTTCTGGAGGGTGGTCCTTTAAATTTGGCAGAGGGAAGAAGTCTGTGGCCCTAAAGAAGCCATTTTGTACCTGCCTGCTTGGTTCATCTCCCTACATTCCAGCTGATAAGTGCTCTTCTGTCTTAGTGTGTTGTCTTCCAAGTTTCCACTTTCGTATTCCTAAGGAGAATGACACTTTCTCAGAGGTAGGAAGACTCTGGGAAGATGGAAAGGCTTGTAGGTGGCTCTGAGTATTTAGCCGTGAGGTGCATGGGACGAATAGAGGAATGATAGGGTTATGGAGCTGGTGTCTAGAATACATTGGGGGTAGCTGGGTAGTGGTGTTCTCAGGACATGAATGGGGAGGGGGAGTCAATCTATCAGGTAATGGAGGCAGAACCAGGAGCTGGACAGGATAAAGAACTGGGAGGATTTGAACAGGTGACATAACTTCCCCTTCATCTCCTTACTCTTCTGCCCAGAGTTGAAAGTACTACAGCCTCGTTCAGCATCACTTTACATTCTGTACTCTACACTACTGTATAAGGTCCAGCAGAGAGTGGTTCAGTACAGTACAGTGTCAATGCAGTTTGAAAACCTAACTATCAAAAGAGCCCTTTATTTTAGTGGCTCCTGTTTCTGTAAAGTTATCAAGAGTTTGAGGAAGCTTGGGAAAATGTCCAGAGTGGTAGTGGGAGGAAAAAATATTCAAGCCAATAGATGTATTAGGTGGTGGAGGACATACCACCATTTTATTTTCAAGGATGAAATTATTGCATTATTTTAGTGTCAGCATCGGGACACTTGTGTTTTGTTCCTGAAGACCTAAGGCATAACTCATAAGTTAAATGAATTGTGGATCTCTCAACCCTGTCCTTAGTGGACATTTTCCCATATCACACAAATACCATACTGTTCAGTACAGTTAGCTGTCTCACTTCAGAAGGAGTCCAGTCTGGAATAACTGGGTATTCAGGGAGGAGGAACTTTTCACAAAACACGTCATTTACTTCAAGGGAAGAATTAAGCACATCAGGATTTGTAGGAGTAAATTTTCAAAGCTGTGTATGCGGTTTAGTTTCATGGCTCTTATTGAAATTAATGGGAGTGGTGTAGTAATTCTCTTCAGTCCTTTCAGAATGTATCACCTTGTGTTAATTGTTCATATTTTTGAAGAAGACTTTTCCAAACTGCATCAGAATGTCTGTTTCCCTAGGATTCAGAGTAGCAGCAGTGTTAGTCTGTATTTGCAAAAAGAACAGAACAGGAGTACTTGTGGCACCTTAGAGACTAACAAATTTATTGAGCATAAGCTTTCGTGAGCTACAGGTCACTTCATCGGAGTCTCCCAAACTGTAGGCTTCCTTTATGAACACTTTTTTTTTTTTTTAGTAAAGTTCACAAGGTTGCAGTTCATCCTAGTTTAACCAAAAAGGTTTATTTTGGTGGTGACACTATGTGTGATTAAAGGGGATTTAATTATGGAAGAGAAGTTAATAGAGTGTGAGTGTCTTGTGTGTATCTCATTAGCCACCACCTCTGATCAGTTTGCAAACAAACTTTTCTGTGTCTTTTCCTACAGCCCGTGTAAAAGTCATGGTACACTCCACTAAGGATACCTTGGCATTTATCTTGTCTGTATCTGCTGTTGTAGGCGATTAGCGTTACTCAGATTGATAGTGGGTCTACTCTGATAGTAAATGTAGGGTTAAACTTTAGCTGTTGGATTGCATTAATGTTGTTTACCTCATATGTGTTGCCTTACATTAACACTGCTTGTGTCATGTGCCAATGATGTGTACAGAAGGGCCACATTCAGCTCTAAATTGATGACAGTATAAGTTAAAGCAGCATCTGGCCTGCTGCTATAGTAGTAGTTAGTGCCAACATTTGCAATTTGCAGAATATCTTATTCATTAAGGGCCTGGTTGTGCAAACACTTACTTTACTTGCCCCAGGTGTCCCATTTAGTTCAGTACATCTCCTCACAGGTGCAGTGTAACTCATGTGTAAGCATTTGCAGGACCAAACCCCACATTTAGTCAAGTGACTTGGAAAAGCAAACAGAAAATGCACAGTTGCTATTGGATTTTTCTGTGTATTTGCCTCTGTGGTGGTGGTTCTGAGGTGCTGTAAACTTGCAGCTGCTTACATAGCTACTTAGGAAAGAAATTTTTCACGGTATAAACTTACAGAGTTCCCTTAGATTACTGACAGAAATCTGGAGTGCTTAGCCAACAGCCCACCCAAGACTGCACTGAACAAGGCACAATCTTACTTCCTAGCCCACAGATGTAGATAAGAAGCAAGCCGATTAGACTGGTTGAATTGAGCTCCTGTTTTATGAAAAAAAAAATACAATTCATTTTACAAAGTGAATTTGTTCCCACATAAGGGGCCCACTAGCAACCTCTTAGTGATCATTTCTCCAGACAAGAAATATATTCACCATTTACAATAATGTATTGGCTTACTTATAAAGGTTGCTAGTTACATTTTGTTTGGCGTGGGAGTACAGAAAAATGGACATGAACAAGCAGTTAAATGGAAGTTAACCTTTCTTTCAATGCACTGCAGTTTACACAATTCTCTAAAGATGAATGTCAGTAAGAAAGCCAACTCAAGGGCTATTATTTCTAATGTTTGTTCTAAAATGTATTTGCAATCACCAACATGATTTATGTGGTTCTCCATAGATATGCTCCTGAAATCTTTGTATTTCAAAAATTTGAAGTTAGTTAAGTATCGTATTGAGAATATTCATAAACTTATGTCTGAAATTTCATTGATATACATTAGAATGAAGAAATTGTTATATATGGAAAATACTGTTGTCTGACTACCCAGTGGATCATAAACTCCAGCCAATTCTTCAAGAAATAAATTTGGATTTCAAAGGATCTCTTGGAGCCAAAGGACTAAAAATTGTCTATGTAGATTTTTTCTTCTTCTAACTCAGAACTATAAGCCAGGCTGAATTGGACCTAAAATCCATTTAGTACAATATTCTGTCTCCAACAGTGGTTAGTACTAGATGCTTCAGAGGAAAGTGTAAGAACCTTGCAGGAGTAGTTTGTCTACCCCTCAAATAGGTCTCATCCTTAGCTCTAATAGTTTGTTTGGCTTAAGCCCTGAAGCACAAGGTTTATATCCTTTCCAAAATTGGTTTCTGTTAACCATGAGTTTGGAACCAGATCTCATGTCTCAATTTATCAAAGGGATATTCCAGGGTTTTTTTCAGCAGAACTAGGTTAGGTACCAAAGTCTGATGGCATCAAAGATGGTGCAGTTATTTTAATTGACAGATTCTTATCAGCTGTTCTAAGACAAGGTAGTTATCTCCTTGTTCCACTGAACTGCTGCCAGTTGAAACATAAAAAGAGCTGAATAGACTCTACTTAGGATGAGTAGCCTTGTGAATAATGTTATTACTTTTAGTAGACATGACTGTACTCATTCATGAGGAATGAGAAGTTCCTCCCAACTCTCTGTATTTCATGGTGCCTTGAAAACTGAGGTTTGGTTGACAGTTGTATTCTTAAGTATGCCTTATAAAGATTGCCTTCATTGAAAGCATATCGATGATCTTGGTTTATCATAGTCAGTAGACTTCACCAGTCATGATGGGCACAGAGGGTCAGTTTCTCAGATGGTCAAATGTTCTTCAGGCTTTATGTTCTGATGACCAGCAGAAATTCCATCAAGAGAGATGGGAGGCTGAGTGCCCTGCATTCTTTTGGTGGTGGTTCCTTCCTTTCAATGAGGCCCATGCTCATTTTCTTGTTTTGGGGGCTTTTTTCCATTGGTTGGCCTGCAAAGTAGAATGAGAGCTCTTCCTTGCAGGACATACTCTGATCTGTCTGTGTGTATATATCAGTATTCAGGGTTGAGTAGCCAATACAGTTCTGGTGATTAAAAATTGACTGATACACTTGTACCTGAGTTGAAGGTTTTTCTAGCTTCCTTTACAGCTGCAATGTAGTCTGCTTGGTGGGCCTTGGACTGTTGATGATTTTTCTGCTCTCTTCTTGCCTTCACTTGGCTTGCTTCATCAGAGAACCACTGTGAGCTTTGGCAGCAAAAAACTTATTTTGGGATGTGTGTGTATATATAGGATTTCAAACAGCATACAACTCGTACAGCATACAACTCGTATACGATTTTGAATAGCAGTTTTTTGTAGCCATTTACAAGTGTCAGTAGTTGGTCTTTGGATGAATGATTTTCTCCTACCATGTCCATACCTTTCCAGGACCAAGAGCTTTGGGAAGAACTAGCTTTGTTGGTTTTCTAACAATACAAGGATGGATCCTTTAGTGTCTCTCTCTCTTGAAGAGGTAATTAGCCTTGCATAGCGTGTTGTCCATACTTCCAAGGTGTAACCCTAAGAAAGAAAAAGACCTCATATATGATGGGAACCTCTGTAACACTGATAGAGTTTATGTTCATTCTAACAGAACTGTACAGAGACTGGCCAAAATTCAGTCTAGACATAAGCTGAAAATATGTTTTTGCATGAGGAATACCGAGTCCTGCATTGTTTTAAATTAACTGTAAAGGCTGGAAAATAAAATGACTTGCTCTATAAACCACCACTTCCAATGATTACTTTTTTTTGCCTTGGGCACAAGAGCCTTGTGTAAAGGACCTTAGTTCCAGTTTCTAATTCTGTAATTTTACACTAGCAGTTGGAACTAACTGTCCGTGTGAGATCAAATGTTTGGTATAAGCCATAATACCATGGCTGGGGAAACAGTGACCGTGCTTACAACTGCTGGTGTGTGGAAGTTTAACACATTTTTAGCTTCTAGTAGATCCTTTGACCAATATCTGCCTAAAAACCTATTAAGATGGGCTACTACTTAGCAGTCCCTGCTTACCCTCTCAGATTCCATTTTAGCAGTTAAGCACATGCTTCAGTCCAATTGACTTTAATGGGAATTAAGCACTTGCTTAAATGCTTTGCTGAACTCGGCCTTTGGTCCAAGGGTCGCCAGTTCCCATCACAGGTTTTTTCTGTTTGGACTGCTCTGATGACAGTGGGTGTGTTTTAAGGCTGGGAGGAGAAGACAAATGCTCTATTCTAATGTCCCAGCACAGACCAGCCTGAGATGCTTGCAAGACAGATATGGTAACTTTCTGCAATATCTTTGGAAAAACTTACTGAATTACATGTAAACAGCTTTGGAGTTCATTGTATTATAAATGCAAATTTTGTTATTGTGGGATTGTATGCAACTTTAGTGGGGAGATGTGGCCACTGTAAACCCTGGGAAGAGTTATGAACTTCAAAGGCCTATCGTAAGCAATGTGCCAGACAAAAAGGATGTTTTGAGACAAACAAAGTTAAGTGGGTTTCCTTGGGCATACCTAGGCGGAGGTAAATGCAAATTCCCACCTCTAGAGCCAACCTTTTGAAGCTGTGCCCTGAAGAGAAAAAATACTGTCTGACTGCCTAATCACAGCCTCTGCGTATCAGACTCCAGCTGTATAAAGAAAAGGCTAACCAATGTATCTGTGTGCTTGTTCTGAGCTAACAGCTGTTACGGACTTGTAAACCCTGAACACCCCACGCCTGCCACCAGAGCCCTTGTTTGAGTTGGGTTGATCTCTTGTTAGCGCATGCATAGGTTCTGTTAGTGGTTTTATTATGGTTTCTCTGCAGTGCTCTCACCTTAAGAGTAAATGTGCTTGCTTAGAAAGGGCTGTGTGGTAACTTATGCCTGTGGATAATTATGTTGTTTATAGCCTCTGAGGAGATACTAAAACAAGCCTGCTGAGGCAGCCTGACTTGCACAGTTCTCTGCCTACACTGTGCAGCCTGGAAAACCTTAGTCAGGAGGGAGAGAGACATGGGTCTCTGCCCAGGAGAGGTGATGGCAGAGGAAACAGGTAAAACCAGGTAACCTAAGGTAAAGGCCCTTGCTGGACCATGGAGGGGGAATATAGATGCAGTTGCCCTGAATTGTCACAGCTTGCTGAGTGCATCTTTATTCTCTTTCACAATGCATGTGGGCTGCAGTCTTGCAGAATCAGGGAGAACACTCTTAAACATGCTTACACCTGTGCCAGAGTGGAGCAGCCATGTTCAGTGCTGCCCAGGTACGGGACTGTTATTACCAGAATCATTTGTTTGGCTGCCAGCAGCAATGTGGAAAAGAATTTCGTATTTTCGTATTTCCTATTTTCAACGTCTCAGACTCAAGGAATATTTCCAACACACCTCTGACCAACATATTAACCCACAGAGACCTTCCTGCCAACACTACAAAAAGAAGGATTCTGGGTGGACTCCTCCTGAAGGTCGAAACAGCAGCCTGGATTTCTACGTAGAGTGCTTCCGCCGACGTGCAGGAGCTGAAATTGTGGAAAAGCAGCATCGCTTACCCCATAACCTCAGCCATGCAGAACACAGTGCCATCCACAGCCTCAGAAACAACTCTGACATCATAATCAAAAAGGCTGACAAAGGAGGTGCTGTCGTCATCATGAATAGGTCGGAGTATGAACAAGAGGCTACTAGGCAGCTCTCCAACACCACTTTCTACAAGCCATTACCCTCTGATCCCACTGAGAGTTACCAGAAGAAACTACAGCATTTGCTCAAGAAACTCCCTGAAAAAGCACAAGAACAAATCCCCACAGACACACCCCTGGAGCCCCGACCTGGGGTATTCTATCTGCTACCCAAGATCCATAAACCTGGAAATCCTGGATGCCCCATCATCTCAGGCATTGGCATCCTGACAGCAGGATTGTCTGGCTATGTAGACTCCCTCCTCAGGCCCTTGGTTACCAGCACTCCCAGCTATCTTCGAGACACCACTGACTTCCTGAGGAAACTACAGTCCATTGGTGATCTTCCTAAAAACACCATCCTGGCCACTATGGATGTAGAAGCCTCTACACCAACATTCCACACAAAGATGGACTACAAGCCGTCAGGAACAGTATCCCCGATACTGTCACGGCTAACCTGGTGGCTGAACTTTGACTTTGTCCTCACCCATAACTATTTCACATTTGGTGACAATGTATACCTTCAAGTCAGCGGCACTGCGATGGGTACCCGCATGGCCCCACAATACGCCAACATTTTTATGGCTGACTTAGAACAACGCTTCCTCAGCTCTCATCCCCTAATGCCCCTACTCTATTTGCGCTACATTGATGACATCTTCATCATCTGGACCCATGGAAAAGAAGCTCTTGAGGAATTCCACCATGATTTCAACAATTTCCATCCCACCATCAACCTCAGCCTGGACCAGTCCACACAAGAGATCCACTTCCTGGACACTACGGTGCTAATAAGCGATGGTCACATATACACCACCCTATATCGGAAACCTACTGACCGCTATTCCTATCTACATGCCTCTAGCTTTCATCCAGATCATACCACTCGATCCATTGTCTACAGCCAAGCGCTACGATATAACCGCATTTGCTCCAACCCCTCAGACAGAGACAAACACCTACAAGATCTCTATCATGCATTCCTACAACTACAATACCCACCTGCTGAAGTGAAGAAACAGATTGACAGAGCCAGAAGAGTACCCAGAAGTCACCTACTACAGGACAGGCCCAACAAAGAAAACAACAGAACGCCACTAGCCATCACCTTCAGCCCCCAACTAAAACCTCTCCAACGCATCATCAAGGATCTACAACCTATCCTGAAGGATGACCCATCACTCTCACAGATCTTGGGAGACAGGCCAGTCCTTGCTTACAGACAGCCCCCCAACCTGAAGCAAATACTCACCAGCAACCACACACCACACAACAGAACCACTAACCCAGGAACCTATCCTTGCAACAAAGCCCGTTGCCAACTCTGTCCACATATCTATTCAGGGATACCATCATAGGGACTAATCACATCAGCCACACTATCAGAGGCTCGTTCACCTGCGCATCTACCAATGTGATATATGCCATCATGTGCCAGCAATGCCCCTCTACCATGTACATTGGTCAAACTGGACAGTCTTTATGTAAAAGAATAAATGGACACAAATCAGACGTCAAGAATTATAACATTCAAAAACCAGTTGGAGAACACTTCAATCTCTCTGGTCACTTGATCACAGACCTAAGAGTGGCTATACTTCAACAAAAAAGCTTCAAAAACAGACTCCAAGGAGAGACTGCTGAATTGGAATTAATTTGCAAACTGGATACAATTAACTTAGGCTTGAATATAGACTGGGAATGGACGAGTCATTACACAAAGTAAAACTATTTCCCCATGGCATTTCTCCCTCCCACCCCACCCCCCACTGTTCCTCTGATATTCTTGTTAACTGCTGGAATTAGCCTACCTTGCTTGTCACCATGAAAGGTTTTCCTCCTTTTCCCCCCCTGCTGCTGGTGATGGCTCATCTTAACTGATCACTCTCCTTACAGTGTGTATGATAAACCCATTGTTTCATGTTCTCTGTGTGTGTGTATATCAATCTCCCCTCTGTTTTTTTCACCAAATGCATCCAATGAAGTGAGCTGTAGCTCACGAAAGCTTATGCTCTAATAAATTTGTTAGTCTCTAAGGTGCCACAAGTACTCATTTTCTTTTTGTGGAAAAGAATGGTTTCCTTTTTGCATTTCTTTTCAACTTTGTGATTCACTAAGCCCACCTCACTTTAACCTACTCTGCCACTGAACATCAGCAATGGAAACATGGTGTGTATTTACAGGCTCTCACAGGTAGCTATTGAAAGAGATTTAGTATAGAGTGGGTATAAATTATATAAAAATGTTGTTAAACTCCAATAAACTTAGCAACAGAGAAGCAGCTGGTGCTTTATTGCTTTTAAGTTCCTTTGCGTTTCCCTAAAGCTCTAGCTAACCAAGAATGCATTTATAATGTGTTTTAATTAAATGTAGAGGCGAAAGAGCTGAGTCCTGCTGGTAGGTCCTAAGTCATTCCTGGAGTATTGTAACTGTCATGAAGCAAGTTACCATCTTTTTAAAAAGACTTTTTCATCCTCCATGGTTTTATTCTCAAGTTGTCCCCCATTTTATCCTTTGGGAAAGGAAAGTCTAGATACCTGAAATTCCTTGTACTCCCAAAGGGGTAATATAATCCCCTGCAGGGTAGAGTTTGCTCAAACATTGAAATAGAGGCTTTTCCATTTTAGACCATGGTAATTTCTTTATATGGACCAGCTTCAGACCAAGTTGTCACAGCTCAGGGCAACTGCACTTGTATTTCCCCTCAGTGGTCCTGCAGTATTGCCAGGCTGAAGCATTCCCTGCCTACGGTTGAATTCACCAGCAAAGTCAGACTGCCTAAGCAGACCTGCTTTGCCTTTCTCCTCAGACTGTTAACAGGTTATATGTTACTGTTATACATTAACACACAGCTCCCTCTATGAAAGCCTATTCTTTTCTTAAGGTTAAAGTACTACAGAAAAAACATATTAAAAACAATAAAAGAACCTACTTGCATGCTAATAAGCTTACCAGAGATCACCCCAATCCTAGCATGGATTCTGGCTTTAAAACCCCACCCAAGGGGCTTCCTTTGTGGTTACAAGTTCATCATAGCTTCAGTTCAGAGGAAGCACACAGTCCTATGGTGCCTTGGTAGGCCAACTCCTTCCAATCCTTCCCTGAGGTCTGTGGCTCTTTATGGATCCAGGGTCCCTTCTGTTTGCTGGATCAGGAAGAAGGACCTGAGCCTATTTAAAACCAGGCTATTTATCCAAAAATATTTTCTTGGTCCTTGAAAAATCCAGTTTGAGCCAATATATGTGCACCTCTATACGGGAAGGGGAGCTGATAACAGAGGAAGCTGATTAGTATCTCCTTCCTCCAGGAGGAGTTGCATATAATTCCACAATAACACATACACAATTGCATTGTTAATACAATATACCCCAAAGGTATTAAACTTAATTCAATAAGGTTAAACTTTACTGAATCAAGTTAATCTTAATCCCATAAGATTTGTCCAGGATATTGTCAGTCTGTCACAAAAGTTACCAAGGCATTGCAGACCCAAAACCATGTACTCTGTAGCAAGACGGACCTAAATTCGACTGCCAGGTTACCTGGTCTCTTTTGCATGACCAAGTTGACTTTCAGTTTCAGCATCTCAGTTAACTACCTGATCCTGCAAACATTTACGCACATGTGTAGTGCCATGGATGTTGATTGGGCTACTCACATAAGTGCTTGCAGGATCAAGGCCTTAAATTCAGATCCGAGATCTTGGTTCAAAAGTGCATTAAGCACTCTTGCCCCAGTTCGCTGTCAAACTCTGGACCTTTAGTGTCCATGCAGGGGAGTTACAGTGCAACACTTTGGTGCACGCTGTTATTCACACTCCCTTGGTCCAAACTGCAAGATAGTGCACACATACCCTAAGTGACGTGTCCAAGATCACAAACACAGTCTGTAGTGAAGCAGGGAATTAAATACAAGCGTTCTGAGACCCAGGATAATGCTTTAATCACTGAACCATCCTTCCTTCCCTTGGCATTGTGGGATAAATACATTAGCTGGACTCTTCTGATAAAATCATCACGTGTGAAATAGACAACAATGTTATTTCAGATTCCATCTTTTAGGGTTGAGGTTGTGAGCTATTGTTTCAGGCTCTCTGCAAATCCAAGAAGCATGCCTTAATATTAATTGTTCAATGATTGTATCATCTCCTTTATGGTCATACTTAGTCCACTGACAATCAAGACTGATTTCATACCTTTCTGCTTAGAATATAGCATACAAAAGCCAGTCATTCCCCACTTTGTTACTGTGACTTTAAGCTGTATTATTAGTTGCAGAGCTGGCACAAATAGATATACTATACAAACCTCCTAGACCCAGGTTATGAAATTACAGCACTTGCATGAAAAGACCCAAGGCTAATAAGGTGATGAAGAATTGCATTTGGTTTCGGAACTGTGTATATCTGAAACCAGTTATGAAACCAATATTCAGCGGTACATGTTTTTGATATTATAAACACTGCTTTCTCCAAATTCAACATAAAGTCCATATGAGGAAAATGTTGAAGGCGTTGCTATGGTCGTTGTTTCCATAAAGTGTTTTTTTAGAAGTAGCTTGAAGACTTCTTAACTCCTTAAGAAAAAGTCTTTAATCCAAAAATAAGTAGGTATGGAAGGCAGGAAAAAGAAGCTGGGGTATTCACTCCGGGGAAAGGATGAACATAATTTTGGTACCATAGCTGTGTATTTGTATGCTAGTGAATGTTTTATTTTAAGTTCAGCACAGAGTTTGTATTTCCTGGTGTTTAATATCTACAGCATTTTTATAAAGGTTATTACCCTTCTGCTAGTGAAACAGTCAACACTAAGTCCAGTTTAGCTAGATTTGGGGTCTGGTATTATACCTGGCTATGCACTCCCTTCCATTTCATGGGTCAGAGAGGCAGAAAAGCAGATGGAAGTGGGAGAGCAGAGGATCTTTGATGTGCTGCTACATGACCTCAGCTGCTTATGTTTCAAGTTTAACTCTGTGCAATTTGGGGGCTGAAGCAGAGAAACGCTCATTTGCGTGTTGTGCTTTTGTTAGGACTGAGGCTATTTCCATATGGGAAATCTGCTTCAGAATAGCTGCTGGGTTCTGTCCGTTGTTGGGTGATGAATTTGAGTGAGAACACATCTGGTTGGAATGCAAGGGAGGACTCTGACCCTTCTGAATTATTTTAAGAAAAAAAATCAGCATAATAAAGCCACATCTTGCCTTAGTTCATTTTTGTGTGCAGATGAAAGGGCTGGAGAATTAATATTTCTGTCAGAGTGAGTTGGTCCTTTAAAGCAATTGAGATTCAGTGTCACCTGTGTCAGGTGTAGCCCACCTCCCCAGGTGAAGGGAGTGAAGCCAGAGGTTGTGTGACAGAAGCATGTGACTGAAAATCTGGTTTGCTGGGGAAAATAGCCAGGCCAGGGCCGAAGAGAAGACTTCAGCTGAGTGACTCTTTTGCTGCCAGGCAGTGTAAGTCTACAGGGAGCAGGAGCGGCTAGGGAAGGATGGAAATGGAACAAGCTTGCTATGAGGAAAGCCTCGGCAATGGCACAACTAAGAACCCCATACTGAGGGTAAGTGCCAGCTAGGAAGGCTGACTGGAAGATTTATTACCTTTTGAACTTTGTAGAAATAAACCAAGCTCCCCAATGGAGAGAGGTATTAAGAAAGTACCTGTGGTGTGAAATCAGATTCACTGGGGAAGAAAGGGAAACTGAGGCAGCATAAACACTCCCCTTTTCTCCTCCCCCCGCCCCAGTCAGATCAGTTAAGCCCTGTGACACAGTTTTTGTTAAATGAAATTGTTGGTACTTACCTACCACTTTAGCAACCTATCATAGCCTACTTGACCCCAACTGGGCACTCTAACTGTCCTGGTTTGCCATTGAGTAGCTTCACAGATAGAGGCCTATGTCATAATTGACCCTGTGCATAAAATCAAACTTGGGGTAGATGAAAGGTGAGAAGTCCCAAGGCCCAGCCATTCTTTGCAATAAGAGATGGCAAATAAGCACTACAGTAACCTCCAAATATATGAGTAACACCGTTTCCCGCCTTAATCCTATATATCTGAAATAGCTGTCCAAGCTGCATCAAACTGAATGCAAACAAACAAAATCCTGTGGACTACATACCATTCCCCATAACACTGGAGGTTGATAGAGTAACTTTTTGGAGGATTTTAAAGGTGGGCCAAAATCGGGTTTGTAATGGAGAAGCAGTTACGTTAACTATGCAGATGCTACCGAGTCTCCCAAACTCCATGTAATCATTTGAAGGAATAAGTGTGTGGAAGGAATGGCAGCAGGGGTAGTTTTGTATCCAGCCTCGTTTGCATTTTGAGGACTATGAATAAAGGTACAGCGTGCAGTTCCGCACCTGTCATAGTTGAGGTGAAAATCTTCAGGCAAGTTGAACTGTTCAAGTATTTTGCATGTACAGTTTATGCCCACATAACTGGTGTTCACAGACTCAGTCCTTCAGGTTATTAGGGCATGTTGTTTACAGGGGTAGACTTTTGAAAAGTGCCTTGGTGATTTAAGAGCTTAAGTCCCATATTTTGAAAATGGGTCTTAAACTTCTGAGCGGCTTTTGAAAATTGTATCTGATACCTCAGTGTATAGATATTGTTAAAGAAACACTTTCATTCCTCCCATTTACAGCCTCTTGTCTGCTAGTCTCTGATCCAACTCAGATGCAAGCTGCATGGAGCTTTGTAGGTGTTACATTCCATTAAACTGATTTTGCCTCTGCTAAGCAAGAGGAGGCTATCTTGAGTTCAAGTCCTTAGCTGAGGACTTAAAATTCCTGCCAGTGAAGCATGACAAACAATAGGCAGTGCTGAAATAATTGTGATAGGGATTATCCAGTGGGCATAGTAGGGCTCATACTGTGAAAGGGGTTAGAATGTTGGCAAGGAAGGGAGGAACCAGATAGGGTTTTAAAAAGGGGGCTTCATATTTATTTAGATTTACAGAAGTGCCATCAATATGTCCCATACAAGTGCAGCCATTTATAATGACCCACCACAAATCCCCACTGATAATTCCTCATCCCTACAATTACAATTTTCTCTTGCCATTCCCCATTTTCAAATATCTGGGGTGGAAAAAAAATGAGCCTTGTGGTGGCACACGTAGGAGTAGAGTAGAGGTAATTTTACCTCTCTATTTGGTACTGGTGCAACTGCGGTTGGAAAATTGTGTCCAGTTCTGGTTTCCATAATTCAAGAAGGAGGTTGAACTTGGAGAAAGTTCAAGAAAGAGCCCTAAGAATGATTAAAGGATTAGACAACATGCCTTATAGTGGTAGACTCAATGAGCTCAATCAATTTAGCTTGACAAAGAGAACATTTAGGGGTGACCTGATTAAAGCAGTGGTAGGCAACCTGCATCCCTCCAGGGTAATCGCTGGCTGCCAGAACATTTGTTTACATTTGCACTGCCGCTCGCAGCTCCCAGTGGCTGTGGTTCACCGTTCCCGGCCAATGGGAGCTGCAGGAAGTGACGCGGGCCAACAGGGACACATCTGGCGGTCTGACAGCGGATTACCCTGATGGGCTGCATGCATAAAGTACCTACCTATGGAATAAATATTTAATAGTGGGCTCTTCAGTCTAGCAGAGAAAGGTATAATGTGATCTAATGCCTGGAAGTTGAAGCTAGACAAATTCAGACTGGAAATAAGGTGTACATTTTTAACAGTCAGAGTAATTAACCACTGGAGCAACTTATCAAGATTGTGGTGGATTCTCCATCATGACTATTTTTAAATCAAGATTGGAATTTTTTCCCTAAAAGATCTGCTCTAGGAATTATTTGGGAAAGTTCTATGGCCTGTGTTATACAGGAGTCAGACTAGACTACAGTAGTCCCTTCTGGGCTTGTAGACTATGAATAAAAGAATCCTGAAGATGGCTTTCAAGTGGATTGATCTAGAGATTGACTAATAGTTAGAGTAGCCCTGTTATGTGAAAGCAGCAAAGAGTCCTGTGGCACCTTATAGACTAACAGACGTATTGGAGCATAAGCTTTCATGGGTGAATATCCACTTCGTCGGATGCATGATGCTATGTAGTGATTAAATAATGGTGTATCTAATAGTCAAAGGTATGGCAGGCATTCTGAAGTAGTGTTTTGGTCCATATACATTGCCTTGCCCCTTTGAGCAAAGTTGGAGCTATGGATTTAGGAGTCGACTTTAAGTGTAAAGGTCTGACATTATAGCCATTTATTCAGCTTGGATAATGACCACAAATACATGCAAAGCGAACAAATACTCATTGCTAGTTTCATCTTTTTGTTGAAGAACAAAATGTCTTCTATTTGATAGCATTTGTCCTAGAAATATTAGTGGATATTTTGTATGATACACAACATAATAAGGATGTTCTAGTGCAGTATGTCCGAACACTTGTTTCTGAGTATCTTTCATAATACTGATGATAATCCACTATTCACAATTAGATATAGTTCCAATTTCTCGAATGCTTGAGTGATCATTTTCTTTGGTAATTGAGTTCCCTGTATAATTCTACCACTCTGATCACCCACTCAGAAAACTAAGCATATTAATTTGAAAACTGTGTGAGCGCATGGATAGAATAATGTCAGCGAGTAATTGGAAGGAAATCTTTTACAAAGATGTATTTTCATCTAATAAAACCCTCCCTGATGGTTACACTGAATGCTACGAATGTGACATGAGATCTAAAATGTGTGTGTTTAAAAACTGTTGTGGTAAATAAAGCTTAAACATACTGAAATCTCTGCAGTAGCATTTAAAAATCTTTTAAAAACCACATACCTTTCCATACCTTCTAGGAGTCAGTTTTAGGTCTAGGAAAGTGAGAAACTGTGAGAACTTCACTCTGAAAAATTATGCATTGGTAAGTATCCATATATAATATGAGAGAGAGAAAAATACACTTGCATCAGTATTACTTTTATATGTATTACGTTAAAGGCCCTGACAAAAGTTGGGGCCCCATTGTACTAGGCACTGTACAAACACACAGGAAGAGGCACAGAGAGGGGAAGTGACTTGCCCAAGGTCATGCAGTAGGTCAGTGGCAGAGCTGGGAGCAGATCCTAATTCTCCTGACTTGTCCAGTGTCCTTTCTGTGCTTCTGTATTTTGTATAAATGAATACAAAGCTTGACTTACTATGCAGGGCTGTAAACTAAGAGGTACTGCTGCACAGTTCACAGTCAAGAGCATAGTCTGACTAGTTAATCTAGTGGAACAATTCTCATGTGAGCATCAGACTTTTTATTCTAAGGTGGCTATCTAGGATCAATATCCATGTATGTTCAAACAGAGTAAAAAATGCCATTATCATGCAAGATATGTCCGTAGAGTGTTTTTTCAAACCACCCTATGACTTCATTAATTAGTACTGTTGAACTTTGGACCTGCAATGGGCTTCACTTTGGTGGAAATTGTTCCCTTTTTTTTTCCAATTAGAATAATGGATTTTTTCCCAGTCATTTCATCTACTGGGAGCTTTGGTAAATTAAATGCTTAAATAATAGAAGACTCAACGTGAGGCAATTGGCAGGAAATGTTGCTAAATAGGACACTGGAAGTTGGGTCTCGGGTTGTGTTTCTGGGTTTCTCATTGGCAGCCTTTCAGAACACGGGCAAGTCACCTAGTCTGAGATTTTCAAAGGAGTCTGAGTCTGAAAGAGTTAGGCCCTTAACTCCTATTGAAATTGAATGTCTTTGGGCCACTAGATCCATGGTATGCTTAATAGTGTGGAGGGGAGAAAATTAATGTAGGTGCCTGCAACCTAAAACCTATAGGCCAACATTTTCAAAATTGGCTGCCTAAAGTTAGGTCTTTAAATCCATATCTGGTCTGTTTTTGCTCTCTCGTTGGTTTTCTGGCCCACTTTCTTCCCTTCTTGTAGTACACCAGAGTGATTACGTGACTTGCCCTAGTTCAGAGAGCAAGCCAGCAGCAGAGCCAGGGATCTGAGTCCTGCCAGAATTAATAGGTAGGTACCTATGTAAGTTACCTGCTTTTCAGAGTTGCTGAGGATCCACAGCTTACATTAAAGTCAGTGAGATCTGTGGGGGCTCCCGCCTGTGTAAATATTGGCCTATTTACACAGGTGTTTGACAGTTTTATCCACTTGTAGACCCACAAGTGGTTGGTGCAGAGGTGTTACACAGGAAGAACCAGACAGAACCAGAAGAGTATCCAGAAGTCACCTACTACAGGACAGGCCCAACAAAGAAAACAACAGAACGCCACTAGCCATCACCTTCAGCCCCCAACTAAAACCTCTCCAACGCATCATCAAGGATCTACAACCTATCCTGAAGGACGACCCATCACTCTCACAGATCTTGGGAGACAGGCCAGTCCTTGCTTACAGACAGACCCCCAATCTGAAGCAAATACTCACCAGCAACCACATACCACACAACAGAACCACTAACCCAGGAACCTATCTTTGCAACAAAGCCCGTTGCCAACTCTGTCCACATATCTATTCAGGGGACACCATCATAGGGCCTAATCACATCAGCCACACTATCAGAGGCTCGTTCACCTGCGCATCTACCAATGTGATATATGCCATCATGTGCCAGCAATGCCCCTCTGCCATGTACATTGGTCAAACTGGACAGTCTTTATGTAAAAGAATAAATGGACACAAATCAGACGTCAAGAATTATAACATTCAAAAACCAGTCGGAGAACATTTCAATCTCTCCGGTCACTCGATTACAGACCTGAGGGTGGCTATCCTTCAACAAAAAATCTTGAAAAACAGACTCCAATGAGAGACTGCTGAATTGAATTAATTTGCAAACTGGATACAATTAACTTAGGCTTGAATAGAGACTGGGAATGGATGAGTCATTACACAAAGTAAAACTATATCCCCATGGTATTTCTCCCCCCCCACCCCACCCTCCACTGTTCCTCAGATGTTCTTGTTAACTGCTGGAAATGGCCTACCTTGCTTGTCACCCTAAAAAGGTTTTCCTCCTTTCCCCTGCCTGCTGCTGGTGATGGCTCATCTTAACTGATCACTCTCCTTACAGTGTGTGTGATAAAACCCATTCTTTCATGTTCTCTGTGTGTGTACATAAATCTCCCCACTGTATTTTCCACCAAATGCATCGGATGAAGTGAGCTGTAGCTCACGAAAGCTTATGCTCAAATAAATTTGTTAGTCTCTAAGGTGCCACAAATACTCCTTTTCTTTTTGCGAATACAGACTAACACAGCTGCTACTCTGAAATTTCACAGGAAGGATACCTCAGGCATTTGGGGCTCTCTAATAAGCAGGCATATGCAATTTATTCAGGCTGGGAGTCTGAGGTGAATCAGGCACCCAAATCATATTGAAAATACAATGGAAGTTGATTGTTCTCTCTCTTGCTGTCCAAGGAAAAAAAATCCCAGCGTCTGTGTGTTAAATGACAGTGACATCTTCCTAGATATACTACAGCATAATGTAAATTCAAGGTTGTTGCCATTTGCTGTTCTTGTCCACCTAATGCAGGTAGTGTATACTGCTACCCTGCAGTATCTTGCATTAATCCTGCATCTCTGAGCCATATTTAGAACTGCATTAACAGTGGTCAAGCTTGCCTGTTGATGCAGCAAGACCTAGAATGGCAGGGTAAAGAGCAGGGAGGTTATACCATGTAGTGGAAGAGGTGAGTACCCCCAACGAAATGCTGGAACAAGACACCTTTGCACTGTTAAATCAGGCACAAGGTGGCAGCTCAACTGCATACCTTGGCAAGTATCTGCCCCGTATTTCCTATGCAGGGTAACTACCACAGTGCAATGATGTGTAGCAAGACCCGAGGCTGAAGCTAAAGGACGAAAAATCTTTGTTAGATATAAATAAGTTTAAAACAAGGAAATACATTCTGGGCATCTAGACACAACCTTGGTATTACATTTCCGCTTGATAGGTTGGCTTAATGTGATGTAATAACAATAGGCTGAATTTGGAGGCATTTTCCCCCCTGCCCCTTTCAGCTAAGTCAGTTTCAGTTTTTTGCATGAAACTGGAAACAGCTATTGTCTCCCTTCTACCAGTCAAAAATGTCCTTGGCAAAAAACACGTTTTCTGTATCAAAAAGTGCCCTAGAACATTTGTTTTTCTCTCGATCCCACATCACCCTATTGTCTGGGAGGACAAACTATATGTTCGTGTGTGTGTAGAAGAAGAATTATAAATATTAACCAGCACTGATGGCAATAGCAGTGAAGTATGACCTAGAGTGGGGGAATAGGTCCTGAGAATGTGGTCTTTTGCCTGAAGACGAGGGCAAGATGTATAATCAAAGTAACTATTTTTATGGAAGATTTTCCCTTGTTCTCATTTTCAGTGACTGTTGGTATTTGTCTCATTAATTCTGAATGTCTTTCTTGTGTAATCCCACCACCTATTATCTATCTTCTTGGTTCGCAGCCTCCAGTGCTGCCCTTAGCAAAAGTGGAATTTGGGGAATACAGCAAGAGTAAACTTCTCCCAAACCCCAAAAATCAGGGGTGTGTGCGTGTATCAGGATTTCCCTTTCCCAGATAGGGAAAATGCTTTGCGGTAAAGGTAATCTTAAGGCTTCATCCCCTCTGCCCCCTTCCCTAGTAGGAACAAAGCTTTGGAGTGGGAACAGGCAGTGTGAGACATCTGAGACAGCTGGCTCCTTCACAGCAGTCAGTTTCCTCCTCTAGCAGGAGACATCTGGGCTGTTTGGCTGCTCTCCACTATGCCAGCCATGTCCTTTCTGTTGCACCGGCTGGCTTCTTCATCCTCTGGGAGACCTGAACGCTGGCCAGCTCCTCTCCCACAGCAGGACTCATTCTCCCATTCATTCTCCCATTGGCTTTTTTCAGAGGCTAGCTGCTGGTGCTGGCTTTTTTCAGCATTTGGGGTGCTCAGAACAGGGCTTTTGGTTCAGACCTATCTATAGTGTGTATATTACAGCGAATGCTCACGCGCGCGCGCGCACACACACACACACACAGACATATTGAAATGTGTGTATGTGTATGCACCCAGTAATGTTCAAGTGGATTTCAAAATTAGTCAAAGCTAGTTCACCCATCCCTGCCAATAAACTGTAGGCATGGGGGGTTTTTTGTTTTTTTTTGTTTATTTTTTCACTGTTACAAAGGCTATCTTGCCTACCAGACAGAAAGGAAAAGCTGTGTACACTTTACCCATATAATTGTTAAACTAGTGTTAGACAAACTTAAACTGGCCTGTGAGCAAGTAGAATTCCCTCTGTTCTAAATTGCATTTACATGCAAAGCATAAAGTTACATTTGTCCCTTCCTGAAATTTTGGCTTTAATGATAAATAACACATAAACCTGAGCCCCACAGGATTGCTTTTCTATGCCTGAGTTTGTTTGTCCTTCAGAGAGGCGCTCCAATTAGGGTGACCAGGTGTGCGCTCTTTGACTGGAACACCCAGTCAAAAAGTGGTCCTGGCAGCTCCTGTCAGTACCACCAACCGGGCCGTTAAAGGTCCAGTTGGTGGAGCTAAGGCAGGCTAGTCCCTACCTGTCCTAGCACCGTGCTGCGCCCCGGAAGCTGTCAGCAGGTCCGGCTCCTAGGCAGGGGCACAGGGCTCTGCGTGCTGCCCCCCACCCAAGCACCACTCTGCACTCCCATTGGTCAGGAACTGGCCAATAGGAGCTGGGGGACAGTGCCTGTGGGCGAGAGCAGCAGCATGTGGAGCCTTCTGTTCCCCCTGCCTATTAGTGCTGGACCTACTGGCTGCTTCCCAACCCACAGCCCTCTCTTGCACCCCAAAGCCCTCATTCCCTGCCCCACCCCAGAGCCCATACCCTTTCTGCCCCAGCTCTGAACCCCCCTCCAGCCTGGAACCCCCTCTGATCCCAAACCCCTCATCCCTGGCCCCAGCTCAGAGCCCACACTCCCAGCCCAGAGCCTGTACCCCCTCCCACACCCCAACCCCCTGCCTCAACCCGTAGCCCCCTCCCACATTCCAAATTCCTCAGCTGCAACCCCCAGCCTGGAGCCCTCTCCTACACCCCAGAGCCCCCACCCCGAGCTGGAGCCCTCACCCCCTCCCACACCCCAAGCTCCTGCCACAGCCCAGTGAAAGTGAGTGAGGATAGGGAAGAGCGAGCCACCGATGGAGGGGGAATGTAGTGAGCAGGGGGAGTGGGGAGGACCTCTGGGAAGGGGCAGGGCTAGGGTGTTCAGTTTTGTGCGATTATAAAGTTGGCAACCCTAGCTCCAATCCCCGATATACTCTGGCTGACACTAACTGCATCTTTTTTCCTGAAAGTATGCTACACTTCAGAGTTCAAGAACCTGATAACAGGATTACTCTGCATGCCTAGGGGAGGGCCCCAGTGTTTGTTAACCTATTACATGTCTTGTTACTGTCTATACCCTTGGTCCTGTGAAACATGAGGCTGAATGCAAACAAATAATTCTAGATGTGCATTAAGTACCAATTTTTCATAAGAACGGCCATAATGGATCAGACCAAAGGTCCATCCAGTCCAGTATCCTGTCTACCGACAGTGGCCAATGCCAGGTGCCCCAGAGGGAGTGAACCTAACGGGTAATGATCTAGTGATCTCTCTCCTGCCATCCATCTCCACCCTCTGACAAACAGAGGCTAGGGACACCATTCCTTACCCATCCTGGCTAATAGCCATTAATGGATTTAACCTCCATGAATTTATTCAGTTCTCTTTTTTAAACCCTATTATAGTCCTAGCCTTTGCAACAGGCAAGGAGTTCCACAGATTGACACTGCGCTGCATGAAGAAGAACTTCCTTTTATTTGTTTTAAACCTCCTGCCCATTAATTTCATTTGGTGGCCCCTAGTTCTTGTGTTATGGGAACAAGTAAATAATTTTTCCTTACTCACTTTCTCCACATCACTCATGATTTTATAGACCTCTATCATATCCCCCCCTTAGTCTCCTCTTTTCCAAGCTGAAAAGTCCTAGCCTCTTTAATCTCTCCTCATATGGGTCCTGTTCCAAACCCCTAATCATTTTAGTTGCCCATCTCTGAATCTTTTCTAATGCCAGTAGAATTAGCTTTTTTTTTTTTTTTTTTTTTTTTTTGAGATGAGGGGACCACATCTGTACGCAGATGAGCAGGGCTGGCTCTAGGATTTTTGCCACCCCAAGCAAAAAAATTTTTTTGGCTGCCCCTGCTTTTTTTCGTGCCCCTCCCCAGCTCTGCCCCAACTCTGCCACTTCCCAACCCCTTCCCCAAATCCCCAGCCCCGCCTCCTCCCCCGGGCGTACCGCATTTCCCCCCCCCCGAACACTCCGCTGCTCTGCTTCCCCCCTCCCTCTCAGGCGAGGGAGAGGCAGTGCGTTCAGGGGAGCAGGCAGAGCGGAGGTGAGCGGGGGGGAGCGCAGGAAGTAACAGGAGTGGGTAGAGGAACCGCTCCCCGCCCAAGCTCCCCTCCGCTCCACCGCTGCCGCCTCCCCTGAGCTCGCCGCCTCTCGGCTTCTCCTCCCTCCCTCCCAGGCTTGCTGTGTGAAACAGCTGTTTCCCGCGTGGCAAGCCTGGAAGGGGGGAATTGAAGGGGGGGGAAGTGGAGTGGCAGCGGCACGCTCAGGGGAACGGGCGGAGGCGGAGCAGAGGCAAGCTGGGGCGGCGGGGGGACATTTCTGGGGGTGGCATGGCCGGCGCTGGAACGCCGCCCCTAGAAATGTGCTGCCCCAAGCACCTGCTTGTTTTGCTGGTGCCTAGAGCCGGCCCATTTATGCTCCTAAATAAGTAGCCAGATTTCAAAAATAGCTCAACGTGTTTGGGTGCTGAGTACTTAAAAATCTGTCCTTGAGTTTTTTGAGAATTTGGTCCGAAATTACTGCAGGGGGATGGGGAGATGAAAGCTTTGCAAATCCAAACTAGTTCTGTGAATTTAAAAAAAAAATTGTTTGCGAAACTGCACTCCACAAGATCCATCCCTAATGTCTCATGTATATTTATGCATACAGTGTAGATGAACTATGTCTTAGGTAAGCCAATTGCAATCTTTTATTTTTTGTTTTTGTTTTATTGTACCATTGTAAGAGATTCTTGTATGAAGCACATAATGCAGGGCAGGATCTGAATAAACTCAAGATTACTATAATAAACTGAGCTAAGAAGGAAAAACTGAACAAGCTAGTTGATCATGAACTTCTTGCTTAAGTCAGGCCTTTTGTTCTGCACATGTGTAGTTGACAACCTGATTCCTCAGTGCTAGAGCCTGAACATGACAAGTTTGATATGTACAATATTCCTGCAAGATAATTGTTAATTATATTTTAGTATTTGGGAAAAAGTCCAGGTCAGGAGCTGAATGTCTCTTTTTCCACTCCACTGACAACTCAAGGGGAAATGGCAGGACATGGGGAAAGCAAGTCTCGATTTCCAACGTATGTCATTCAAAGTACATTATATATGTTGACACATTTGGGGCTGCCTTTCCTTCTCCTTTAGGGAAGAAAGATTTGCACATTGACAAACCACTGAGGGAGTGTCTGTGTGAGGCTCAGGCGTCTAATATAAGAGTGTGACTGTTCCTCTGAAGAGAGGTAGTTGGTCAAAGGAGAATTCAAACACAGAGTTTCTCAAGACTTCTGTCCACTAGGGCATCCATTTGGGATGAGGACTAGCCATTGAAACATCTCTCAGCACATTACACATGCTAATTTGACAGAGTACTCTTCTTATTGGCAGATGGAGGGAGTCAGTTTAGCCATTAGTTTCACTGTCTCTTTCCGACAGGCATAAGCAACATGCCCTACCAGCACGAAGAAAAGTGACAATAGTAAAATTTCAAGCTACAGTGGAAGAAAAGTATGATTTTTTTCCTCTTGAAAAGCTTGCTAGTTTTGCCTTAGATAAATGCATACTCATATCTTTGTAGCTAGAGTGTTCCTCATAGCGGTGTCTAGAGGAATGTGCAAATATGGTGGCAACTGGAATTTTTTAAAGGGAGACTACTATATATAAAAGAAAATACTGAATAATTGTTGGTAATATGCAATAATTTGTATATTGTTCTCTGACAACCTGACAAATTTGCAAGCCTCTATCAAGTCTCAGAAATGCAGATGCAGTTCCCACTGAAGTGTGCTTCAGTTTTGTCATGTGTAAAACAGGCATAATACTTTATTTCTCCCACCATTTGCATGTCTAGGCTATTTAGATTGTAAGACCTTTGGGGCAGGGACTCTCTCACTTTCTGTTTGTATAGCAGCTAGCAGTGAGGCCTTGATCTTTGCTGCGGCCTCTACATAGTACAGCAATATAAATAACAATCTGAAGTATTTATAGTTTTAAGGATGCTGAAAAGTAAATAGGAAGTGCTGAGTATGCTTTTTTGGAAAGGAATCTGTCAGCTGTAATTATGGAGAGACGATATTCCATGTCTCATGGGAAGTTTGCAACCAGATGCCACAAGCTTTATTTTTTCAAGCTCCCTCCCCAGAAGTGTGGCCAGTAAAAACAGCAACCTTAACTTGTAGTTACTTTGAAGCTTTTGGTCTGTTTTTTTAATATGTAAGAGAAAAGGTGGTGAGGCTCTGGAACATAGATTGGATGAAAGGCCTGTGTTTGTAACTTTGATGCAGTTACATCACCTGCTAAACATCAGTGGTAGTTGTCCCTCAACAGAAATATCCCTCTTGTGCTCTTCAGAAAGACCAACCCAAACTAGGATTTATTTATTTTTTAATAGAAACTGAATGAGCATGCATTCGCCTCCTGACACTTAAGAATCATTCCATTTCATGAGGAAAAACACTTGCTCAGCTCTCGTCTGACACCATATTCTCCAAACAGACAATTTCATTCAGCATTTTATTGACAAACCACTTTAATCACAATGCCTAGGGCAATACGGGTGCAATTCTATGAAAAAGAGATTTGGAACTTACAATCATTTGCAATTCCATGGTAAATTCACCCAAAAGCTTATTTTAGTGTGAATGAGTTGTCATGAAGCTTGATATGTGCCAAGGGGAAGAGGGAGGAGAATGGAATACATATTTGCATGTTGCAAGGATGGTAGCCATTGGATTTGATAAAAGGCAGCTTTGGGGGGTTTGGTGCTCTCTGAAGCCATTGATTTGCCAGATGATTAACCTCAAGAGAAATACATTTTATTTTTGATTCAGAAAGGCTGTTTCTCCCATGCATGTTTTCTTCAAAAGTAGAACCCATATGAAAGCTATTGAAGTGCAGCACTTTGCTGAGCAAGGCTGTAAGAGCATGATTTACAAAACAGGTTCTCTCATTTTAAAATTGGTCATGTCAGTAAACATATGAATAAAAGACCTGAAAGGTGCAGGTTGGATCATAAATATGCAGAAGTTCCTCAGGGGAGTTTGCCAATCTCTTAGAAGCTAAGAGTCGCATCAGTTTCATGCATACAGGTAGGACCTACATATCCAAATGTACCATAGGATGGTGTGCGTAGGAAACCTCTCTCACTAGTTCTGTGTTAGCAACATTTAACCTCTCTCTAAAGGCTAGCACTGTTGGAACTGCTCATTTAAAAAAAAACGTGGGGCGGCGGGCTGAAACTCAGGTTTGTCTCAGAACTGAAGGTTGGGAATAAAAAGGGTCTTTGTCACCTTTTTGCCACCGATTCTGGAGCTGTCCCCCCCCCCACTGCCCTCACCCCCGTTGCAACATATGTCTGCCTCAGAGCTACTCTTACAGCCCCTAGCGGCCTTTATGTGCCCAGTGATAGCGGGAGTACAAGGTACTATGGATATGCCCTCTCATGACTCATTTTTTGCCTCTTGGGCTGAGGTGCTGAAACCAGTATTGTACCCCTGGGTGATTCTCCTATGCAGGCTCACATTTAAGTCAGCTTCCCAGACCCATTACGCTGCCAGAGCAGTGAAAAGAGGACAGGATCTTGCCCATTTATTCTCAGACATACCCGGCAGTTGTTTGTTGCTCTTGAATAATAGTACCCCCACAAATAACTGATCCATTCTTGATTATTATTTTTTTGCAATACTATTCACAGATTTCAGTCTTTATTATTCTACCCATTTAGCTCTGCTAAATGTTTGGATATAGGCATGCAGACTTATATTGCAGCATTTTGGATATTGACAGACATGATATGCCAGCCTAGAATGGCATAAAAACCCTGATCGCTTTTGGCAAAGCCATTAAAAAACTGTGTATGCGCATGCGCGTGCTGGTTTTTTTGAAAAAAGTTCCAAAAGCATGAATGTTAGTAAGGCACCCAACTCTTATTGGTTTTCCAAGGAATGGGGGCAGCTAACTCAGATTCTCTTAAAAATCCCAACCTAAAATGTTAGGGCATACATTTTCAAAAGTTTCAATGTCCAACTTCAAACATCTTGAGAGGCACTAGACTTTCAAAGGGGGGTTTGGGGTGCCCAGACCTTTCTGTAAATCTGGTTCTTTAAAGGGAGTCAGGTTCAGCACCCCCCAAAAATGAGGCAATCAGAATCATTAGTCACTGAAAACATAGGCCTAGGTATTCATCTCTCAAACCAGTAACTGCTAACATGGTGTAACAAAGCGCAGACTCACCGTCGTGGCACCTCCTGCGGTCATCCAGGAATTAGCTCTATTCCAGCCTGGGGGCGCCTCCTGCTGGCCAATGTCTTCCTACTGATAACTGCTTTCTGTAAATCTCCACCACTTGTAGCACTTCAGGCCCTGTGTCCCTTCTGGTCCCTGGTGCCCCTTATCTTGGGGTCCTGCCCCACAGCAGTGCCCCCACACTCTGGGTCTTCCCTCCCCAAGGAGCCCCAACTCCCTATACCCACCTTGCCTTAGTGGCTACTGCCAGTTGTCATCTAGCCCCTTCTCTCAGGGGCAAACTGCAGTCTGTAATGGCCACTCATCTCTGGCAAGGATTGGACTTGCTGCATGTCTAGCCCCCGCTGCCTCCCTGCAGTCCTAGTACCTTCCCTGGCCTTTAGCAAGGCCTCAGCCTGGGGACTCCCCAGGCCACAGTTCTTCCTTTCCTTTCCTTTCCTTTCCTTCCCTTTGCCCTGCCCTGGGTACCCTACTCGCTCTCCCAGACAGCCTGGTCCTCTCTCCTCCCCAGCTGGAGCAAGAGTCTCTCTTCCACACTCTCTGCCTGCCCTTTTATCAGGGTCGGCTGTGCCCTAATTGGGCGCAACCACACCTGGGGCTGACTACCCAACCAGCCTCCCTTGGCTGCTTTTAACCCCTTTCTGACTGGAGCGGGGTGACCGCCCCGCTACACTTGGTCTCACTGGATAGAATTGTCACCCCTTTTAATTACTGCCTCCTGGAGCACCTTACTGGCTGAAGATCTTGATTTTTGCGACAACTTCAACCTTACATATGCATAATTTATTATTAATTTAATAAGATTTAAAACTTCCAGAATATGACCATATAGTACAAACCCTGAATGAGAACAAACTTTGCTCGTATTTGCTTTGCTCTTTCCTTTTTCTTTGCCAGAAACTTGACAGTTTACAATACCGCCAGCACGTAGCCTTCTGTAAAGTAGGCAGTGTGGGCTTCTGTAGATGAGCTAGGTGTTATGTGACTCTCCATCTCCCTCTTGGCAATGTGTATAATTTATGCCACATACTCGCTCCTCACTGGCCCAGGGCATCAGATCCACATCAACTCCCTAGCTCATATCTACCAGTTAACAGTTCACTTACACAGTTGCTTCGAGACTGGGATGGCCTTGATAGATTTTATTGTCCTTGAAATATTCTAGGCATTTTTGGGTGATTTGCTCGTGATGTTTTTTTGCGGAAAGCAGCTGTCTTTTTTTTGAATTTGGGAAGCAATATGACAGGTGAATAGACAGGGAGGAATTGGGATATACACACTGGTGGTGAAATGAAATCATTCTCCCATGCCCCCCCCCCGTGCATTTTTGACTGTACTAGTGTGCATTCACTTCTGCTAAAATTGTGTGTGCACTGCAAAGGAAGATATTTCTTTCATGGTGTTCACTTCATTTTTTTTTCCTATTCTTTTTTTATGCATGTTTTCTAATTGCTTGGGACGGCTAAATTCTGTGACAAATCTTTAAATCTGCAGCAGTACCTCAAGGCCATAAGTAATCTCTTTTTAAAAAAAAATGCAATAAATTAGCTCAGATTTCCCTACTAACTTGGATCAATTAATTAATTCATCCTCAGCCTCCATCACACAGTTAGAAACATTGCCAGTGTCGAAATATTTGGTTGCTACATCTGTTAAGAAAAGGAGCAAAGGAATTAATGTTGATGATGATTTATCTTGGCATATCAAGGCTGGGGAAAGCACTCTTGGCATTGAAGGGTCAAAGGATCACAGCCAAGCATTTGGAACGACATAATGATTTGGGCATGGCTTTCCCCCATTCCTCCCTTTTTAAAGTGCATTTATGTACTAGTCAGTTGTTTACACTTTAGTGCTTAAAAATACACTTGTGTTTTTTCCAAACAGCTTTGTAGGGAGGTTATTCTTAAGGAAATTTTGCAAGGGGAGTTTTAACCTTTAAAGACCTTGTCAGATGGAGCTTTATACCAGCTTGCAGAATTGTTCTGATTGCTGGAATCTGCAGATGGCTATTTTGCATCAGAGGTGGTGGATGTAAGGGGTTTAATACATCTGAATAAAAAGATGCAAACTCTAGTCAGCTGTGCAAGTGGCATCAACCTTTATTTAAAACTACAGAGGAGCTTGTTGTGTTCTAAAGGCATGATCTGACATCCCATGATGTCAGTGGGAATGCTTTCGTTGACTTAGAGGCATTAGAGCAGGACTTTGATCCTGATTCAGTGAAGTATTTATTCAAGTGCTTAAGTTCATCCCTATTTAGAAAAAAAATTAAGCCTATATCTAAACAATGAGACTTATATGCTTAAGTGTTTTGCTAAATAGAAATGGTCTTCAGATTGTATTTAATTGTAAGCGTGTCGTTAGGTGCTTTGCCAAACTGGGGCCTAAAAGAAGACCTTCAGCCTCTATAATTCAGCAATGCCACTCTAACTGCTCCCAGTTCCATGTAGGGTGACCAGACAGCAATTGTGAAAAATCGGGACAGGAGGTGGGGGGTAATAAGAACCTATATAAGAAAAAACCCCAAAATCAGGACTGTCCCTATAAAATTGGGACATCTGGTCACCCTAGTCCCATGGCCTGGTGTAACTCCCACCAACATTCATGGGGGGTTTTGCAAGTACAAGGAGTGCAGCCTCCAGGAATGAGACACAAGACCACTGGGTGATGAACTGTTTGTTCTCATCTTGCCTAATCCTGCCATTTTCTGAGCGATTTCAAGTTGTCCTCAGCTCCTTTAAAGGACTTGTCTCAAAACAAGATGGTTGTCTCTGTCCAAAACTGTGTACTGGCCAATGTGGTTTCATATATATAAGCGTCAGTATTACCAGGTAATGTGAAAAGTACAAGAAAAAAGGCAAGTGAAAGAAACATTCATTTACAAACATTTTTTGTTTTTAGTTTTTAAGTGCGTTGCATTTTCATTTCCGGAATGCTCAAAATGTAAAAGAAGAGTTATTTAATTTACTACATCTAGTAACTATCAAGCACTCCTTTGCACTGCAATGAGCTCAGAACCTATGATAAGGCATTGACATTATCTTCTGAGTTCAATGCAATCTGTTGCCTTAGCTTTAATTAAAAAATATAGAACAACTCTGGGACCCTCTACCCAATTTAAAGAGGTTTAGTCTAAGTTGCTCACACATTTCCCTGTTGGCTGCTATCTAGCTGCTCCATTAGAAAGACTATTCTGTTTCTTACACAGATCATTAATCATAGCATTGGAAAAAATAGCATTAGTTTTATACTTTTATTGGCAGGACTTTAATATTTAAAAAGCTGCTGTCATCTTATGGAAACTTGGAAAAACAGAGTGCTTACAAAGGTTTCCTGTATTCCCCTTCCCATGTTTTTATGCTAAGGTTATTTACATGAAAAGATTTCAGAGTGGTAACTGTGTTAGTCTGTATCAGCAAAAACAATGAGGAGTTCTTGTGGCACCTTAGAGACTAACAGACTAACTAATCTCTAAGGTGCCACAAGGACTCCTCATTGTTTTTACATGAAAAGAGGATCTCTGTTCTTTAAATTATAGTTCTGCCCTGAAAAATGATTCAGTCAAAACGGCACTCTGCGGTTTGGGTTTGTGCCTTCCTCATTACATGTCTGCCATGGTCAGCCTATAAGTTTAAAAAAATAGTTGTTCTAACTGCTAGCCTGGTATCTAACTCATCCTGAGAGCTGAAAGTAAAGCTGGGTTCTTTCTTTCTTAAACCTCACCACTAGTAACAAAGGCTTTGCAAGTCGAATGATGCCCTCAGTTGTTACACTCGTAAAATCCCATTAGTCTTGCAATATGCCCTCGTTGACTCTTATGCAGCCCCATTTCCATCAGTCGATGTACACATGTGTCATGATAGATGCTGTAATTGGGATTTGGGGCCCAATCCAACCCCACCTGAAGTTAACAGGAGTTGGATTGTAACTTAGATTCTGCAAAACATTCAAGTGTTACTTAACTTTAAGTGCTTAAACCCATTCTTATTGAACAGAGCA
Organism: Dermochelys coriacea; assembly: GCF_009764565.3. Lineage (NCBI taxonomy): Eukaryota > Metazoa > Chordata > Testudines > Dermochelyidae > Dermochelys > Dermochelys coriacea. Next base: position 67,834,383 of record NC_050078.2, on the reverse strand, counting down.
CTTCGGCATGTCGTCAATAGGACTTAAGCACATCCTTAAAGTTAAGCATGTGCTTAAGGGCTTTGTTGAATTGAATAGAATGCAGCTCCTTTATCTGCTCTGTTGGTTCTACAACACTAAATGAGTAAAAATTAGAGGAAAAAAACACCCATATTTTAGTTATTTAAGTAAGCAGCTGTCGCTGAATCCATATAAGGAGCACATCTGTTGAGTAAGAAGGTGCTATTTTTTTCAAGTTACTTCTCAGTGGTGTAAAAATTTAAGGAGCTCACCTGTTCCAGCTGTTTGTTCCTCACATGCAGTCATAATATAGTTTGACATCATAGTTCTCACTATAGCACGGTTACATTGCAAACTAAGCAGCCAATGCTAAAATGTGCTGAGTGCCCAGAGCTGAAGTTGTTCAGTAATAGGAAGGATTGGGCCCTAAACTATGATTTTAAGTGCTTAAAAAAAGCGAGGGAGCATATGAACTCATAAGGAAGAGAGATCCTGTTTTTATGTTCCTTTCCCTAATGATTAAAGGAAGTACAAAAACATGCAAGATAAAACTGGCTCGTCTCGAAAAACTTTGGGCAAACTCCGGCAGCTCTTTAACAACATCGTTGTCAGAAAAATTTAATTGTGACTGATATTGCCTGTGACAGATGCCACTGTCAATGTGATGTCCAGGACAATGCCATGTAATTAACACTTTTCAACGTGATGGTATTTGAATAAATGCAAATTGAAATGACATTAAAATAATGTCATTATTAATAAATTCTGTTCATAGCGGGGGGGAATAGTGACTTTTTAACATTTCATGTGTGGCAAAATACACTAATATGTAGCAACTGTAAAAAGGGCTCACGTGGGCATTTTCACTGTAACACGCCATTAAAATATTTAATAACATGACAGATTTGTTTATGGTGTCAGGAGCAGGTGCCCATTGTGGTACGGATTGATGAGAATTCCATTGTCTTCATGCCAAAAAAATGACCCTTTGCATTGCGCGTCACTATTTTGTAGGTGCATATGCTGTAATGCCGCAGATGTCAGTTTTGTAAGGTTAGGCAAGCTCCACAGGAGGAACCTGCCTGCGGCATTACCTTTGTTATGCTTCCCCCCCCCCCATTAGTTTGTTTCACTTTACAGAGTAGGACAGGGCGAAAAAATCTTAATGATTAAAGATGCTGTGCTTTCTTTTTTGATTTCTCATTTCTCCTTATCAATAACTCCTCGCAATGCTGTGGTCATATGTACTCCGAATGACAAATTAATAGCTGTAGGCTCCTTGTTACTAAGAGAGCTTTATGATGTCCTGACAAAGGAGCAACATACAAACGCCCATGCAGCAAAATTGCAAGTCAGGAACAGGGTATTCCTCTTGATCAAGGAAGATGGGCTGTCACGCTTTTCTGTTTTTTAATCATTGGGTCACTGCATCATGTGCTTTATAAACTAAAATACATCAGAATCTCAGGCTGCTCCTTATGTTGGTTCAAAGCTAAAGTCCTTTTTGTGCTTCACTAATATTTTATTAAATTGGTACTTTGGTGAAGTCAGTCTAGTTTACAAGAGTTGGGAGAGTGAGGGGTTTTTCTATGATCTCTTCTGAAATCATATAGGATGTATTCCTGGCCTCGTGGGAGCCAGTGGCAAAATTCCATTGACTTCAATGAGCTAAGGCTTCATCCATTCTGATGAAAGCACTTTGGCATGACACATATAGGAAAAAGTACATTTCATGCATCTGGATGCTGTTAAAATTGACACAGGCTTTTTGATCATCTGTATACTCTGTACCATTCTACGTACCAAGAGTTGTGTAAAGTCAGCCTGGGACATTTTCGACATCACTTAACATATTAGTAAGTTGCTATAAGAGGTGGGTTACTGCTATGTAGACTTGATTATAGTATTTGCTATATAAATGGAGAGCTGAAATTTAGCTAATTATTGTACTCTTGTCATTTTCCTCCTCTTTTTGGCCCCATCCTACAAATCCTTACTCACATGGTTAGCCCTTAATGAAATAAATGGTAGTATTCATACAACTAAGTTCTAGTCATGTGCCTATGGATTTTCAGGATCAGACCCTTTGGGCCTGATTCTCATTTATGCTAAGGCCCTTAATACAGCTCTGATGGTTTAAGTGTAATTTCTGGCCCACACTGAGACCCCTGTACACTGTCACAGTAGTGTAAAGGGCCCTTAATGAAACTGAAAATGTAGGCTTTTGTTTTTAAGTCAGGATAAAATCTGCATAAACAGTTCAATGATCCAGTCTGAATCTGATCCATAAAACAAGTTCCACGTTGTTGAAACACAGACAAAGGTCTTTATCTGGACCAGGGCACTGATCCAGCAAAGCAAGTTATTAGTTTAAAATATGTGAATAGTTCCATTTACTTCAATGGCACATGCTCCCATGAACCTACAAGAGTTCAAAAGTATGTTGACTGCTGAAATGTAGAGTGTTGGTGGACCTTTATAGGCTTTCAAGGTTTAAGAACATGTTAAATATTTTCAATTTCATTACTGTTTATCTGCCCTTGATTCCATAGCAATGATGATCTATGAACTAGTTCTGAAGTAGCTAAGAACCAGTATGGACTTAGTCCCAAAGATCAACTAAAGTGAACTTTTTTGGAAGAAGTGATACTTAACATTCAGTTTCAAAATCAATCAATCATAATCATGTTTGGGTGAGCTGAACATTCTGGGACTGAATCCAAACCTGAGTCCCAATCCAGCGAAGCTGTTACCCATGTGCTTAATTTTAAGCATGTGAATAGCTCCACTGTGATGAGGTTCCTCGTGTCTTTATAATTTCAGAACCAGTCCATGCACAGCATCCTTGATCATCATTGCTATGGGGAAAAAGGACAACTACACTAACAGAGATAGTAAAAATATTTACAGTTGTTTTATTCCTGTAAAAAACTATAAAGATCCACCCACACATTGTCTATTTTACACTTCAGCAGTAAACGTATTTCTGAATTACTCTAGATTTATGAAATCGAGTGCCATTATATTGGTACCACTTACATAATACCAATACCATACCTTTCTAAAAGCACTTTATAAAGATAGCATATGAATCACATCCTTTCATTCCAACAGAAACATGTATAAAATTTAGACATGCAAGTCAGAAAGCTTATTTTGGAGAGGCAGTTGGTCGCTCCAGGTGAAATCCTGGCCCCAGTGAAGTCAATGGCAAAACGCCCATGAATGTCAAAGGAGTCTGGAGTTCACTCTTCATATTTAGGGTTGCAACCAAGTTTCCATGATAAGCTTAAAATTGTCCAACCAAACAAATTTAGAGTTAGGGTTGAAGTTACAAGAAACAGAAGCCTTTATGGCAGTATGGGAATTTCCAGATAGGGATGTTTGACTACCTTATCTCCACTTCCATGTAACCATCTTCCATTGCATGCATGTAGAGTATTGAAAACATTACCACAGGCTCACAGAAATGTGGGCTGGAATGGACTTTGAGAGGTCATCAAGTCTAGCTCCCTCCGCTGCGGCAGGACTAGACCATCCCTGACAGGTCTTTGTCCAACCTGTTCTTAAAAATTCCAGTGATGGGGATTCCACAATCTCCCTTGGAAGTCTATACCAGAACTTAATTACCCTTATAGTTAGAATATGGGGTTTACAGGTTTTTTTTCATACATGCAGGTTTCCAGCGCCAAGTGTGGTGACTTGCTACCATGCTTACTTTTGGTCTTTTTCTCGAAGTGCTCAAATTTAATCATCTAGGCACATAAGGGTTGTGTACACAGGCATTCTAGTCCTGTGTCTCAGTGATGCTGGGACAACTGAGTGCCTCATGGAATTTTAAGGTCTGTATGCAGTTGGCACTTTGCAGGATTGGGTGCTTACTGAAGTGTGACGAATGGTTCCCTTTGATAGACCATTTGTCTGATCAGAAATCTGGAACATTCTTTTGTGTGTGCTGTCAGTGACAGTGAAGGAAGCTTCAAAGCGACACAACCACTATACCTTTTAAGGGGTAAGGCAGTGAACACACAGAATGAAACAGTAGGCCTATGCTAGCATATTTTTATGAAGGTTTTTCAGGGCTACCTTAAATTTGAATGTCCATACAGTCAAACTTCTGGATTTCTTCTTAGTTTTCTCCAAAAATTCAGAATTAAGAATATCTCACTTTTTTTTTAAGCTGTTAAAGTATTCAACTCACAGATGTGGGCCCAGGCACTTGCTTTCTCTTAACAAAATGTTTTTCTCTATATATCAAATATATGTAGCATTAAATGTCAGAATAAAGTTTTAGCCATGTTTTCAGAGTTGGAGCAAAGAGTCCATATGTTTTTTTTTTTTTAAGGATAGTATATTCTAGCATAAGCTCATCTGTCCTTTATTAGCAAGTAACATTGAGAAGTTGAAAACATGGAGCCAGATCTCAACTAACATAAATGCTTCATTTGGGGTTGTGCCAGAGCTGGCCTTACCATGAGGCAAACTGAGACAGCCACCTCAGGTGCCAGACTGTTGGGGGGCCCCACTAGGACCCAGAGTGTAGAAAATTGTGTCTGCTGCTGGTGCATATGTATTCTCTCTGCTCTAGATGTACAGAGATGAGGGAGTGCTGTGCTGGAGGAAGGAGGGCACAAGAGACAAAACAGGCAGGCAGGAGAAAAGGTGGGAGGGAATAACAGAAAGCAGCAGGAGCTGCAGGGAGAGAAAGAGAGGAGAAGGAGCCTCTTATATACCTCTCTAGCACTCCCAGGAGCCTGGACTGATTAACACCAGCTTTTCGGGGAGCTTCCTGTTTCCTGCTGCTTCCCTGAACCCACTTGAGGAGAATAGGCCATCAACTGTAGTAGTAGAAGCCAGTTAGGCCCTTATGACGCTGATATCTTCCCTCACTCAGGCCCTGCTACCAGCCTGCTTATTTGTCCCCTTCAACTGAGTTTTGAGAGCTACTATAGCTGGCACAGGACAGCAGTCATGAGTGAAAGAAGAAAATGCCCCTCTGGGGCAGCATTCAGAAAAAGAAAGAGAGCAAAGGAAGCTTTTCTATCTAAGCAGGAAGACGCTTTCCTGAGATACATAGACACAAATGTTCATGGTGAGCCTTCTGGCCCCAGTGAGGATGTGAGTGGTGAGGAGATGCCTGATTTTCCAGTTAGTCAGAGTGCAGGTGACCTGGCAGTTACTGCAGCATCCATATGTCCATCTCAAATGGATGTAATCATGCACATTCCTGAAGAAAAGTGTAGATCAGAGAAGAGTGTGGTGGAGACGCAAGAAACAGCTGCTGCTGAGTTTAGTTCCATAAGTCTAGATGATCCAGGACTGTGGACCCACTTGAGTAATAGCCTGAGGGACTTCCTCATACTGCTGAAATGTATCTTGAAAAGGCTTCCTCATAAAAAAATCTTCATGTTCCCCAAAGACAATGAAAATAGAAGTTTCCATCCAACACATTACTGGCGTGAAATCCCCAATGGTGAGAAAGTGGAGAGGCCATGGCTTATGTACTCAAAAACCCAGAATGCTGCATACTGTTTTTGTTGCAAACTCTTCCAGTCTAATGTTCCAGCCACATTGGGTTGGAACAAAGGACTGGAAAAATCTGGCTTGAAATCTGGCATGGCAGGAGAAAGCAGCAAATCACCAGAGAGCATTCCATAGGTGGACAGCGCTTGAGATGAAAATAAGGTTAAAGGCCACCATAGATGATCAGCATCAAGAGAAGATTGCATCAGAGTCTCTTTACTGGCAAAATGTTCTGAAAAGGCGCATCGCCATTGTGAGAATGCTTGCTACACAAAACCTAGCACTGCGTGGCACTTCAGATCAGCTGTATGTGCCAAACAATGGAAACTTCCTTGAAATTATGGAGCTGATGGCTGAGTTTGATGCTGTACTCCAGGAGCATCTAAGAAGAGTCACCACCCAAGAAATGTACACACACCACTACCTTGGAAAAACAATTCAAAATGAGATCATACAGTTAATGGCAACAAAAGTCAAACAGAAGTTTGTGGCAGATTTGAAGTCAGCAAGATATTACTCTGTTATTCTGGACTGCACACCTGACATCAGCCATACAGAACAAATGATTTTAATGGTATGTTTTGTAACAACAATAGAACCTAGTGAAAATGTCCCTGCATTGGTGACTGTCAGAGAGCATTTTCTAGAATATATTGACATTGATGATACTACAGGAGCTGGGGTATGACAAATGTGCTTCTTAAAAAGCTGGAAGATACAGGAATTGCAATAGCTGACACAAGAGGTCAGGGCTACAATAACTGTGCCAACATGAGAGGAAAGAACAGAGGCATGCAGACATGGGAGTTAAACCCTTGAGCTTTTTTTGTCCCATGCAGTTCTCATTCATTGAACTTGGTGGTCAGTGATGCAGCATCAGCTTCTAGTGAGGTTGCTGATTTTTTTAATGTAATTCAAAGCATCTATGTATTTTTCTCTGCATCAACTCATTGATGGCAAATTTTGAAGCAACATCTGGGAACATCCTCTCTGACACTGAAACCACTGAGTGCCACACGATGGGAAAATCGACTGAAGGCAATAAAGCCTATCAAACACCAAGCTGGGAAGATAGATGATAGCATTATCCTCCATAATGGTAACTATGGCTCAAATAAATTTGTTAGTCTCTAAGGTGCCACAAGTACTCCTTTTCTTATGGCATGACAGGAACTGTTTGTGGGAGAACAGTGACAGAGGGAAATGGAATCACCAGAAACATACATAACTTCAGATTTCTGTGTGGCTTAGTGTTGTGGCATGACATACTGTTTGAAATAAATGTTGTAAGCAAGAGACTCCAAGGTGTTGACCTTGATATATCTGGAACAATGGAACAACTGGACAAAGCAAAGTCATACCTATCCCGGTCAGATGAGGGATTTCAGAACGTTCTGAAGAGGGCAGAGGAACTTCACACTGAAGCTATTTTCTCACCCATTCAAGAATACAAGAGTCTCCGAAGAAGACGACATTTTGATTACGAGGCACAGGATAATCCTATGAGAGACCCCAAATAACAATTCAAAGTTGAATTCTTTAACCAGGTACTAGATTGTGCAATACAGTCAGTTGAAGAACGTTTCATGCCGCTCAAGGAACACAGTAGTATATTTGGGATCTTGTCTGATATTCCAAAACTCCTCACTATACCTGAAGAAGACCTACACCAGTAATGCAGGACACTAGAGACGGTGTTGACACATGATGACATGCGCGACATTGATGCGAGTGATTTAGGTGATGAACTGAAAGCCCTATCAAGATACATTTCAGCAGGATCAACTCCAAAGGCTATTCTGGAATATATGTGCACTAATAAGATGACCACCCTCTTTCCAAATGCTTTTGTTGCTCCGCACATACTCCTAACACTTCTTGTAACAGTTGCCAGTGAAGAACGGAGCTTCTCCAAGCTGAAGTTAATAAAAACACATCTATGCTCCACAATGACACAGGAGAGGCTGGTCGGCTTTGCAACCATCTCAATAGAGCATGAGCTGGCCCAGACTGTGGACCTTCAGCAGGAAGCAGTTCAAATCTTTGCAACAAGAAAGCACGGAAAGCACCACTTTGATTATTCAAGCAGATAAAAATGCCAGTGTTTTCTATGCAGACAAGATAAGTTACATTTGCTGTTCAGGAGTTTGAAAGTTAAGTGTTACCAAAAATTTTTGAAGAAGGTATTTTAAGTTTAGTTCTCCTTTATTGGGGTAGGTAGCAGAGCAATACCATGAGAGGAGTAGCACAGGAAGAAGGCAGAATTGAGACCTTTCAAAGTTTTGGTCCAAGCGAGGGGACATGGGGCGTCATTTGAGCTCCCCACCTCAGGTGCCAAAATGTTGTGGACCAGCACTGCGTTGTGCCCAGTTATGCCACCGGGTTCATGGAGTGCAAAATGCATTCTTGGCATCAGCCCATTATATCTAATTCCATTTGTGAAGGGTTACACCACAGTTAAATTTGGCCCTCAAGCTGTCTCTCTTTAAACGAGAGAGGGGCACTCTAGAATCAGAGACGTAGCTTATGGGAAAATAATGATATATTGCAAAATTGTTCTAATATCTTTAAATTTCATGATTACTAGGCACATGAATTCAAAACTTTACACACTATTCAAATTCAAGAGAGGGGAAGCAAAAAAAAAAACACGACACATTGGATATTGGAGCATAAGTTTTTGTAGGGACTGGACTGCTTTTACCTGCCTAGCAAGTCATGACATGGAGTTTTAATACATATTGAATAAAATGAGAAAGAAATATGAATTTGATGAAGTTTTGGAGCAATTAGAACAATTTATTTCACTCTTAACATGACAGGCTCTAAATGGAAATGAGCTATAGATGAAAATGCAGTTTTATTGCTCGGTATTCAGACTGCTGCATAATTAAATAATGAAATGAAGGGCGGGGGGTGGGATGCATTTGTGATTAACACTTCCAACAAGGTATCCATCAATCATATTCCTACCAACTCAATGTTGAGACGGTGATTATGTCTGTTATGTACTGTTCTTTTTACCTTGCAATGATTATTTCCCACGTGGCTAGAAACCGAGAGTTCTGCTGTATTGAAAATGCCAAATGCAATCAAGGGTGTGTGTGTGTGTGTGTGTGTGTGTGTGTGTGTGTGTGTGTGTGTGTGTGTGTACACACTTTAAACATCATAATTAGAGTTTTAGCATACCATTATTGAACTGATAGTAAGCCAGATACCCTTCCTCTTCTTCTCCTCTCCATGCTTTTGTTGTTGTTTATCTTACAGTAGCACCTAGTCTTGTGACTATAAATACATTACAAATTGTGAGGTGCTCAGATACTGTTGCAAGGAGAATTGGTAGACACTGATCTTTTAAGTCTTGATATCAGTGTGGATTTCCAGTATGGCTTAGGAAGTGACAGTTCCTTTCATCTCAAACCTGGGAACCCCGGGTATTTTGAGTAAAGGCACTCAGAAATTTGGGGAAAAAAACCAGGGTGATGCCCAAGTACTCTCTTCTCTCAACATTTTAGAGGCTTAGGGCACTGTATGCCCTAATTTCTTCTCCTTTTATCCCTCTTGGGGCCCTTTAACTGATGGGTGTATAGGGCCATCATATGCTGAAAACTGACGAACAAAAGTAGAAATATCCAGCGCAGAGCAGCGGAAGCTGATCCAAAAGGAAAGAACATTTAGTCTATGGATATATATTATTAGGAATCTTAACATCAACACAACCTAATAAAAACATTTTAGCAGTTCTTTGCAGTTTATCTTTAAGCATTAACTCTCAATTACCAATAATATTTTGAGTAAAGTTGTTTTATTGCATCAGAATTAAACCACTCAATATGACCAGAGCTCACTCAAGATCCTGACTTGAGAATGCATGGTAGTGTTTCACTTTATTTAAAAATGGTTATTTGTGTGTTTATTAATGCCAATAGCAAATGTTTGACTGTACAAGAGAAGGTTTTAGCTTTTCACGTGGGAATGGCTTTTATAAGAATACCAGTGGAAACATGCAACAGTTTCATGTGCGAGGCACTCTTCAGAGCCAGTGTTACTATAACAATAGCATAGATTCATTGAAGGAGTTCTTGTCTGTTTTTTAAAAAAAACAACTATTTGTCAGTATTCCAACTAAAGATATGAATGTATAAGTACTTGTCAATAGGCACAGATTTCATGTTTATTCATCTAAGGGTGAGAGGCACATATTTTAGCATCTGAATGATTATAAATATGTTTACTAGCTATCAAAATCAGAGCTATTTAATTTGAGAATAACAATTCATATTCAGATGTGTTTTTTGCTTTTCACAACTACTGTTAGTTATCCTGTATAGCAGGTTCAGGAACTTATAATTTCTAGCTTGCAGATTGAGACATAAGGAAGGACCACTGTCACAGGGGCCAAGGGGTGTGGGTTATTTGCTTTGATTACCCTTGGGCTACTGGCTCTTCCTAGAGAAAATGCAGGGGTACTTATTATGAATATATGGAATGTTACCCATTCCATCAAAGGCTGCATTTTCTTATTGTTCCTGTTTCCACAGTCCTATGTGTGTGTGTCCAAGAAAATGTGAAGTGCAGAGTCAATAAATAAAACTGACTCAATTAAAAAATGATTGATGCTTGCCTTGAAAAACCCTATCTCCGAAACCAGTCCGTGTGTGGCTTGAACAAAACTGATGTGAACGATGTAAAAACGTTGGGACATAGTGACACCATACCAGTTTGATTTTTCTTCTCTGTTCCCCGCCCTGCCATAACAACATGTACATTTGCTGCTTAGCTCCTTACTTCCTTAGTTTGATACCTGGCAAGGTGTGAAACCCAGGTGGACAAGCGGTGGGGGAAAGCGTCTCAAGTCAACATTCCATTTAGCTTTGCTGATGTCAGAGAACACAAAAGAACAGATACATGTGGATTGATTTGGGGTGTCACAGAAGTTTAGTAATTCTAAATCAAGAGGGCCAGATTCTGATATTGTCACCCAGTCTGACTAGTTATTTGGTGCTCAGGTAATTGAATCAATGGCCCATGCAGTAAGTGCTATGCCATATGATAAGGGTATCAGACTGTTGGTATCCAACTGTTTGTTGGATGGGTTTTTCTTGTGAAGACATTTCAGCATTCAGTCTCTACTCTCCTTTTTTGAAGAGTAAGGCAAACTATTATATGTAACACGGTTGTTTGGAGATTTGGTTCATACTCCTTCCCCTCTTCTCCCCCTCTGCTTTCTTTTTTTTTTTTCTTCCCCGAGTCCTATATTATATTATTAATTATTAATTATTATTATTATTTATTATTACCATCATCTATTATTTACATGCATATATAATTTAGCCAGTTGAGTGGTTTGCTTTCTCTCTGGCCCCTGGCTCACCTCACACATCAAAGCACAAAAATGCTCCAATCACGAGACAGTGATCTATTTGTGAACGTTGCTTTTCATTTCAGCAACTCTATGTTGGCGCCTGGGCTAGAAGCTCTTAGCAAATCCTGCTGCTTCAGTGGTGATTTTCCACTGGTTTTAGGCACTGCTATGTTTGAAGAGCCAGGACAAATGGCTGTTAAGTTTTCTGTGGGCCAATGTGCTTGTTCACCAGTGTTAAAATAGCTGGAAAAGAAGTTTCCATGATGCCAAGGAATTTTTAATGATAGAAAATCCCTATTAGCGCTGTCCTCTGTGCTTCTGCATTTAACAAATTATTGTCCTGATCCTGTGCTAAGAGCTATACTACTCCTGCCCCGACTTCACTGGGGTTTTTGTGGACACAGATCCACTTCCACAGGATTTGGGGCCTAGAAGGGCTAAAATCTGCCCTCAAGTTTACAGCCATTCCAAAGCTCAAATGGATGCTTTGCTCATGCATTTGGGAGCAGAATTTGACTCAACCTAATATGTGAGCTCTGGTAATAGTGAGTGGTTTAATTGGGATGAAATAAATGTTTACTCAAAAAAAATGTGTAACTTAGAGTTTATACTTGCAGATAAACTGCAAAGACCTGCTAAAATGTGTCTTATAGATGCACTGGTGGTAAAATTCGTAATAAAATATATCCATAAACTAAGTGCCCCTCTCTTTAGCCTCAGCTGCTCTGTGCTGGAGATTTCCATTTTTTGTTCTTTAGCCTTCAGCATACGCAAAGGAGTCTTTGAGTCTAAACATTTATTTCCAGTGGCTCACTGTGCAGCACTGCTGAGTGTTGACAACCAACTCTTCTGAACCAGGACCAACACCCCTCGCTTGATCCCAACAATCTCCCTTCCATCCTCCCAGCTGCATCTCCGTTTCCCAGACTCTTTCCAACCCACCATTCTTGGTGAAAGACCCGTCTGGTGTTTCATGCTTCATTCAGCCGTTATTACCAGGACTTTCTGAAAATCAGTTCCCTATAACTTGTCAATTTGGGCACCCAACGCCATTAGCCACCTTTGAAAATTTAGGCAGACGTTTCAGGACTCATACTTTCTTTACTTGGAGTTGCCACTTGGAAGAGAGACTCATAGGAAAAGTTCTGCATGTTAGTTCTTCCACCCATTTTTAGGTTACAATGTGACTGGGAAATAGCCAGCATTTGAGGAGAGAGACTTCTGTATCTATGTCTCAGAGAACTGAAACAAAGCATTATGCAAGGAGATATTCTCAGGAGATCTGTTCAGCAGAAAGGCACAGTGTTAGATGTGATTTATTTATTGACAGTCTCTCCAACAATAGTGCAGTAGACAAGCAAACATGAGAAAAGGAATGAATCCTTTCCTTTTTAAAGTAATTATATTTGAACAGTTCAAATTAACCTGTGGTTTGAGGCTACTTCTTGGATGAACTAATTTGCTGTAATGACTTCCCTCAACTTGGCATCAGCTGTTCAGGTAAAAGATGCATGTGTGTGCATGCCTAGGAGAAAAGCTGTTATTTTCTGTACGTCAGATGTGAACGCCAGCTCCAGCTGATCTAATCAAGGACACACTGTAGTTAAAATGTCAGACTAAAAACAAACACATTATGTTTTGGGGATGAGAAATTATTGTAAATAAACTGAGCTGAACTGAGAGAATAGAATAGTTTGTAGGAGGGGGTAAAAAAATCCAAAGATTCACTGATCTCTTCAAACAACAGAAGTTTCTTCCGTCAACTATCCCTCATTAGTGCCTGACGTCTAAGATTTCAAGGGCCCACTGTTGATCCTTGTAGCTTAGCACAGTGGTTACATGCTGATTATTATTGAGGATGTTATCTCTGAATAGCATGATACCATTACCGCTGTGTATCAGCCATTGTTTCATGTAGCTTGGAATAATGAGGCTCAATGTGATCTCTGATAAGTGCTGTGCAAATAATAAGTTAATGTGTGCCACAGTTATATAGAGGGGTTTTTACCTGACTGCAGCTGAAACACTGATTGTAGGACTGTTACCAGATCTGAATTTGAACCATGGGTGTAAAAAAAAAAAAAAGTCTACATTTCTTTTTGGGAGGGGGAAGTGTTTATTTTCCTCAGATCACCTGAAATACTCATTTTAGTATAATGAATCAAGAAAAATAGACACTCTTCAAAAAAAAATTTACTCAAAAGAAATGTTTGACATCCAAAGTAGATCTAGGGAGACACACATGGGAATTAGATGTGAAAGTCAGTGGGAGTTGGGAGCATACCTGCTCTTTGTGCTTTTGAAAAATCTTCCCATACAAAAATGGACAGTTCCTCCAATGGGTAAACACTGTAGCTCCTCCTTCCTTGCTTTATGAAGTGAACCTTTCCCTGAACAGGGAATTTGTTTTGGCTATTTGAGTGTGGACCTGAAATTATTATTGAAGGCAAATGTTTAGCATCTTCTGATATATTTTTTGAGCATCTGGGATAGTGGCATATGTGGGTGAACAGATCTTCGTAAAATATTTGGTTAGAAATAACTGATATTGATAGACTATAAGACCAGAAAGGTATCATTGTGACTATACAGTCTGGTTCTCTGCACTGAATGTCATCCAGCAATTCCCACATGGAGCTCAAAACTTGTGATTGAACTGGGGCATATATTTTAGAAAGACATTCAATCTATTTTAATTAATGACTTCAGATGATGGAAAATCTCTCTTTACTGGCTTATTCTAATGGCTAATTGCTCTTGCCATTAAGAAATTGTACCGTATTTCTTTAGCTTGTTTCTTTGATAGAACATAGTTGTTTGTTTCTTTTCCTACTGCTGTTGGGAGCATAGTGTTTTTTTCATCCAAAAACATCATGGGTTTACCAAAGTCATATTTATATGCATTTATTTCCAAAGTGATCAACATTTGTACAGGGTCAATACTGCAGCTTCTGCTTCAGTATTGGAAAAGTCAAATATTAATACATCATCTTTTCCTCCTCTTAGCTGGGCTACACAAGAGAAATCAGAAAACTTAAGATACATTTGTGAGATAAGCATTTGAAAATGTTTTACTCCAAGCAGAACCACTTTCTTCCAGCTGGCATTCATAAAACCAGCACTCAACACCATTCAGAGCCCTCAATGACATTTAATTCACAATTAAAATCTTTGTGATTTTGCCTTTGCCAATAGATGACATTTCCGCAGCATTCCCTATACTTAGCATGGGGACTATTTAGGGAATACCACAAATAGCATTGCAATATTAATTATTTAGAATGAGTTGTAGCCAGCTATCTTATAACCAGATTGCTAATACTCTGTTTACCCACCCAGGATCCTGTTTTTCTCGAGATTTTCTTAACTTATGACATATTACCCCCCGGAAGAGAAATAAGAATTAAGTACATGAGAAAACAAGAAGATAGCAGAAAATTCTCCCAGGCAGGAAGACTCCAGGTAGATGTAAAATGCACATTCAGCAGATCACCAGCTTGTCCTGCCACCCATTCTGAGTGTGCTATGAATAGGTACAAATTCAGAAACCTAAAACAAAATGGAGAAAAAAAGCCAAGATCCTTCCTTTGAGAGTTCATAGATCTCTTCTGCTCTTCTTTACCCATTCTTTGAATTTCCACCAACTATTCTTTTTAATAAGAAATCTTCACAAGACAAGACACTTGTAAAATTGTCTACCCTTATTCTTAAGTCCCTGACATCCAGCTCTTTTTCTGTCACTTTTTCCTTGTTTCTTTTATGGCTTAGAAATGACTTTTTTAAAAAACAAAACAAAAAACTGACAAGTGAGATCACTTTAACCATCAAATGTATTTATTCTGATGAAAAAGTTTCATACAAGTTTTAAAGTGCTATTTTGTGCAAAGAGACTATGGAAGCAGACATTGAATTTGAAATTGATCAGATATCTGGGAATGACCGTCCCCTCCCCTTTTTTTATGAAGTAGATAATTTCAAAAATCATCAGTTCATTTTTTAAGATACATTTTTTTATTCAGCTGTTGAATACAAATGCACTTGAGAATTTTTTCTCTTATTTGTGAAATGAACATCAGGGCAAATTTGTATTCAGGCCTGTCTGTAATCAAATCTAAAGCTGAATGCAAAGATGATTATGAAATGCAAGCGAGATTTTTTCACCAAAATGGCAGACCTTGCACGCCGCAGAAAATATTACCATTTTGGTAGTGAAAACGGTGAAATTTCACTCATGAACTTACCCATCTGGAACTTTGCATGAGCTCTAGCCTCCTGGCAGTTTTTGTCAACATTTTTTGGTCAAACAAACACATGGGTGGGGGAAGAACCCTCGAAGATTTTCTCCAAAAGCAGCAAACTGAAGCTCCTGATCCTGCAATGAGTTCTGTGCGGTTGAGCCCCTGCACTTCAGAGAGCACCTTTTAATGAGGTTTGAGTATACATCAGCCTACAAACTAATGGGCCTCTCTTTTCATTTATGCAGCAGAGATTCATGCTTTGCAAGCCAGAGGGGCTGGTTTTAATCTCCTCCGCCCCCAGACAACTCCTCCTTGGTCATTGTTACATGTATGTATATACCTGAATATATGATCAAAATATGTATAAAACACTAAGACTGATTGATTTTTTAAAGTATTATAAATGCCCTAATTGGTTTATCTTATGATATAAAAGTCTTCATTCCCATTACCAATGCTAGAACTCTTTACAGGTAGCACACTTTCATGAGTTTACAATCTCATAGCACAAAAAAAATTACATCCTACTGCCTTGCATTAAACTTACAATGTGTGCTTAGGTCTATTTAGTCTTAAATGGTCCAGGAATAAAATGCCTTTCCTGAATCCAATTGGTTCTTCAGCTGGGGATGCAAGGGAGCAGGAGGCCCAGAAAACCAGTTGCAAAATTCATCTAAATATTTGATTAGTTTCTTTTGGGGGTGAGACTTATTTAAGATCTCAGTTACTTTTTGAGCTGTATTGTGTTGATTTCCCATTTAAAGAGGGCCATGAGATCACAATACTGTTTTAGAATTGAATTATGCTAATTGGAGTCACGCCCAGGTAAGGATTTCAGGAAAAGCTCTGTTTTCCTTCATTTCTTGTGCCTGCAAATGAGACAAACAATATGTGGAATCAATATCTGAGTATTTTATATAACACATTTGACAAGGAAGGTTGTGATTCATAGTGCTATACTTTGACCTTTTCAATGGCTTTTTTGTTTTTTCATTGGTGAACATTCATTCTGTCCCCTGTGTTTGGTGCCATTCAATTGTAAGGAAGAAGTTAGCTACTAAATATCTCAAAGTGTAAGTTCTATTTTTTGCCTCTGATTTTGAACCTATACTTTAGCACTGTCAACTGCAAGTACAAAATAGCAAGCGTGATCATTTAGTTGTCTAGCTAATGTGTCCGACTCTGAAGTTCTTATTATGGTTGAACTCAATCAAATAGCATTAGTTTCTGTTTAGAAGCCACCAGGTGAACAGTTTGCATGGTCAACTGACTTTTCCCTGCCAGAAAAACTATGTCTTGTCATAGGCAGCTTCAGTCATCACAACATCTTCTGGGGAGATGCATCACTGACAACAATAGGGAAGAAGTCAAGAAGTAGGTGGCCACAACAGCTTGATTTTGCTCTAGGGCTTCAAAGCAACTGTACCTTTCGCAGAGCACAGTAGAACAAGGGGAACAATCTCAGGCTAGCCTTTGAATATGTGGGCAACTTCAGAAGGGAAGTTATGGGAGTGATCCTAAGATTGCAAAATAGTTCAAGTGTCAACAGAGGCTGCAGTACAACTCAGGAAAACCAAGTATTTGTTGAGATTCAACCTCAGAAAGGCTAACTGGGAAGGCTTTACGTTTGAATTGGATGAGTCCATCTATAATAGTGCCTTAACGCATGAGCATGAAGGAGAATTTTGTCTCCCTGCTATGGAAAACTGCCCAAAAGCATCTACCTAGGGAATGTTGGACACTTTGTGCCTGGGCTTTCAACAGAGATAACTAAACAGTATAAAAGATATTCAGGACAGTTTGATCTAGATCTGTTAGGTGAAGAAAGCATTGGTTTTGGGGAAAATGCTTATAAGAGGGATTGGAAAGGAACGATGCAGCTGCTGGAAGGAGCTGATTAAATCAACAAACCTGTGCCATGATAGCAAAAAATTATGGATGGACTACCATTTGCAAGCTGATTCCCAATAAACAACAATCAAAGCTCATCACCACACTGTCTCCCAGCCAAGCTGCACACCAGTTCATCCTGAATGGTAAACCAGCCCACAGAGCAAAGTGCAGAACAAAAAACATGAAGCAGGAACTTTGCTCGCTTCTTAGACAACCAAGTCCACAATGAGCTCCTCCGTGTTGAGAAGCTGACAATAGTCCTGAAAACCCTGAAGTGTGAAAAGGCAGCTGGACTTGATGGTATATCTAATGAAGTATTACTACAGTTTGGGAGGAGTACACAAGTGGCTGCTTGACGACTTTAACTCTTGCATGGAGACAACATAGATACCCAGGCTGTGGAGACAGGCTAAAGGTGGCTGCACTACTCAAACCACATAAAGATGCAAAGAGTTACTGACCAATGTCCTTACTCTGCTCAATCTACAGGCTATATGAGCACATGATGATGGGCAAAGTAGCACCAATACCATAAGGGAAGCTGACTGATGGCCAAGCTGGTTTCCACCCGGGACATTTATACTGTGGCGAAGTTGCAAACCTAAATCAGTACTTGGAAGATGATTTCAAAACCTGCAATATTTGAGGGGCCGGGGTTGTTTATTCTGTTGGCTGCTTATGTGGGAAATGTCTATGAACTTGAAGAAACTGGTTCCTTCAGAACAGCTCCTTCTAGGCAGTGACCTTTAACAGAAACACTGGTGTACTCTAAATCGAGCAAGAGGTGGAGTGGCAAAGATTGGTGAGAGTATACAAAGGGGAAGCTGACAAATGACCCCAATATGGAGAGCCTAGACAAACACACGCTGCATGATGCAGTGCCTCTTGTCAACATCCTGTACTCCTGAAAAACTAGTCAAGATAAGTGACAATACCAGGTCTTGGTGATGGTTGGGGAACAACAAGATATGATGACAACCCTGAAGTAGAGTAGATAAGGCCTATTGTTTACAACTATAATCTTGTGCCACAGTCAGGTTTTGTAAGTCTAAGACTTTGTAGTCTTTCAGGAATTGTACATCAATTTCATTTTTTTTTCTCATGCAAAACATTCATACTGGCAACAAATGAATCCAACCTCACTACAGACACATTTTAAAAGTATGTACATCTACAGTGTTTCATTCTGAAGGATCTTCACGTCCATTACAATCATTATACTTCATTGCAAATGAAGTACTTAAAAAGAATGACTGGGGTAAAGGAGAGCCACCATGCGACACAACCGAAACTGAGGGAAGGGCAAGTATAGCAAATATGATTGGGACAACCCCTTGCTCTTTGAAATTTTGCCATAAATTCTTTAATATGCATTTGTGGAGCTGAATGGATTTGGGGTTTTAAATTTTCATCAGGAAGATGTATATAGACACAGAGTGAAGTGCATAAAACTCCATGTATTTACTTCTAAAGGATGCAGGAGCTGACTCAAATCAGTCAGGATTTAATCTTATGGTTCCAAACCTGATGCTTAAAGCCAGACAGTCCAGAATGCCATGATTATGAGAGTACATGAGGCCACACTGTCACAGGTGCCCTTAACAATGACTATAACCAGAAAAATGAAACAAACACAACCCATTCTCCCTAGAGTTATAAAACTGTAATTGGTCTACAATATTTTGGTCTGCCTAAGTTGCCTTGCAAATGGTTCTTTTTCTAGCCAGTCAGACCAATTACAAATGGGACAGTTTTATGTCCTACTGGCTTGTTGTGGATTTTAGCCATGTCACCTGGGGTACATTAGGACTGCTCCGATGCTAGAAACTGGAAGCTAATAACCTCTGTGGTACCCTCAAATTTCATATTCAAGATGCTAGAAGTCAACAGAGCATCTGGGACAGTCAATATTTTAACTGACAACACACAAGACCTGCTTATGATTTATAGCTTGATTTAAGGGACACAGTTTTTATGCTCTGCCAACAAAATTGGCAGTATTTTTTAGGCACAGATGGTGCATAAGCCTAGGACAGCTGGTTCCCTCCATGCTGCCACTTCATAGGACTATCTAACTAATACTCTCATACATGACCCAGTTCACTGGGTAACTGAGGGAGGTTCTCACACATGACTTTGCATCGGCCCTGAGGCACATGAAAATGAATCTGCATAGGACTGAACATAAGAGTTTCTAAAGTTTACTACCTCCATTCCCTCATGGCTATTTGCTCCCTGACCTCTCTTTTCTGCCTCTGCTGAGTTTAACCTGACAGTTTTTCTACCTGTGATGTGCAAGTATATGGATTATAAAATGTGGTTCTCTCCTTGCAATGTCCTCTGTTTTGCATCCGCACAAACACTGATTGTTTTCTTCCAGATAACATAAGTAAAAGCTTACATAGCACATACTTCCCTAGAAATGGGAAGTCAGTACAGATCACAAGAAATGTGTTTATTTTGAAAGAGGCATTTCTAACTGTTCAAAACCACATAGAATATTCGCGGTAGAAGAACTTATATAGTAGAGGGGCAGTAAATAGTGGCAGTGTAAATTATCTGTAGATGGTGCCAAGGACAAAAAGTACAAGGATGGATAGAGGTAGAACTACACACGTTTTTTAAAAAAAATTGTAGAGTATGTGCAGCCTGTAAAATGAGAGAGAAAGTAAAAGGCTACACATTTCCCACATCAGAAACATTTTGTTTCAAAGTATAAAAATACATACATTTTGAAAAATGTAGGAAATACAAGATCCACAATTTCTTTATTGTTCTGTCAGAGCTTTACTGGCTTTGCTACACACAGTTGTGAAGAAAGCCTTTAAAAAAAAAGGTCTTGTGCTTGGCTTAACAAGTCTAAGAGAGGTCTTGGCTTTTACTGTCATCATGCAAGAAAAAAAACATTTGGAGAATTTGTTTTCATGTAAAGGTACAACTCAGTGAAATGTACTGTATCATAGAATAAGATTTTTCATGAATCTTATTGTGGGAGGAGAAAAGAAGTTCCTTATAAAAAGTATTTTTTATAATCTTTGTGGATGGATGCTAGATAAATTTTCAGTAAATATCAAGTTGGGGAGAGGTGCAGCTGTAGAAGCTCTTAGTGTGGTCTAGGTCTCGTTTCATGTCATTTCATGGTATCTCAAGATGCTTGGCAGGTCAGATCTGGACAATCTCAGATCCTATGGCAAGTCATAAGGCAGTAGATGGAAGGATACTTATGTGCATTGAAAGCCGAGGGGAGAAGACTCCCTGCACCCCAAGTATCCTTTACTATACAAGGATTTTGTTTGCTCGATCCCAGAATCATTAGGCAGGTAAAACGTCCAAAGATTTTGCTGTGCACTTTACCTATAAAGAGTGTGCTGGTTCAAGTTCTAAATCAGTGACATAAACCTAGTTACATGGAGCCTGAAACTAATGCAATTTTTAAAGGATTTGTTTTTGTCTTGAACTATTTAAATCTGTCTCATTTAGGTTGATGCTGAAGAAGTGGCACTTGGGTTCAGCTCCAGTCCCAAATCAGGGCTAGATGTTCAGGGTACCCAAGTATTGGGTGCTGTTCTCATGATCGTTCAACCCCAAATGGCAGGAATCTCACTAAATGTCAGGGAAGAGGATGAGGGGTGGGGAAGACCTGAAGTAAGAATGCTTTTGGCCTTCTTTATATGATGTACTTTGCATGACAATACACAATGGATGAAAATTTCAGAAGTACAGACCCAACTCTGCTCCTAATGAAATTAATGGTAAAATGTCCTTTGACTTCAGGGGAAGCAGAGTTAGAAGGTGTCTTGGAGGGTTTTTGAAAATTCCACTTCTTTTTAAATTATCTGCTTTATTAAAGCTCTATCCTGAAGCAGTTGCTTCAGTGGAACACACATGGGCATAAGAGGTGCAGGGTTAGACCCTTTACTGATTTTTGAAAACTTCTATTGCTGCTCTACAAATACCAGTTAGCCTAGTGCTTCCCAAATTTTTTACGTCACATTCCCTCTTACCCCTATCCATGCCTCCCTTCCCCCCGGCAGGCCACGGTTCAGGGACCAGGGCCATGAATGGGAATGGGGCCAGGGCTAGGAGCAGGGTTGTGGTCGGGGCCGAGGCTGGGGTGCCAGACCTGTGGTTGGGCCGGGAGCCACAGGCTGAAGTAGGGGTGGGACTGGGGCCACAGCCGGGCCAGGGGCTAAAGGCCATGTCCGCAGCTGGGAGCAGGCCCAGGAGTGCAGTTGGAGGGTGGGGGCAGAGCAGGGCTGGGTGGTGCTCCCTCACAGCTCACCATGGGGCCTGGCACAGGCCTGCTGCATCCCCTGAACCTTCCTCCATGCCCCACAGTTTGTGGACCACTGAGTTAGACCATAGAGTGCAGTACAGTTTCCATTTGCCTCTCATTATACTTGCAGGAAACTACATGTGGAACAGTAGTAAAAGCAACTTCTTAAAAATTTCCTCTAGAGCGTAATGGATATTCTGTAGAGGCTCCAACATATGTTTCTCTTACTCTGTTTCTTATGTTCTCTGAATGACCAACTTTCCTTATTAAAGCAGATACATTCTCGAAGGCTGTCTGTGTCAAATTGTCTTTTAAAGACTTCATAATATTACAGTACAATAAAGTACATTGCATCGACTGTGTAATCACAACAGACTTGATCATCTATAACTACCGAATTAATGGTAATCAGCAGCATGTTTGAACATTAGGGATGAGCTAGCATGGAGATTGAAATTGATATGCCTCTCATTCATAATTTCTCATCTCACTTACGGTTAAGGCCCCAGTCCAGCAGAGTGGGTTAAGCCCACGTGTAGTCCCACTGAATTCAGTGTGATCTAGTCACATGCTTAATAATATGCATGTGCTTAATTCATCCTTTTCTAGACAGGCGTCTAAGTGACGAATAGGAAAAAAACACCACAGCCAGTGGGAAGTACATATTTGGCTCATTTGTGAATCTTATAGGTGAATTTGTAACATTTTTCCTTCTTTCCCCTCCTCCCCCATCCATTTTTGTATAAAATGATGAACAGAGAAGTCCAACTGTGAGAGAACCTCACATCAAATCTATGACATTCCAGGGTGCAATCCAGACCAGTGAGGGGCTGTGTCACCACTTGCTCTGCACCCTGAGGTGTCTCATCATGCAGTTCATTTAACTACAAAGAAAGAGATTTGAAGTGAGTGCAAGTAAATGAGGCATTAAAGTCAGAAAGGGTTACAAGGAAAAGATAAAACACTTTCTAAACCTAACAAACTAGACTTGGTTCAAAGTGAAGTCCCTAACCACATGTTTTCAGTATATTGCTGACCAAACTCTCAGGCCAGGATCTGCTCCCAAAGTCCAACAGCTGTTTCTTGTGTCGTCTTAGGTGAAAAAGAGAGCAATGAATAGGGAGAGATAATTTGGGGTGTTTTTGCTCCTCACTTTTATAGTCCAGTTGCCCTTTCAAATGCATTTTCCTGAAAGTTACCCCTAGTTAACGTTCATTCAAACAGTAAAGAGGGTGACATGGTGTTGGGTGCTAAAAGAAATGTCATGCTATTTCTTCTCACCTGTTTGCTGAAATGCAGATTTTCCTTGCCTCCTGTCTTCCCCCTATCGTTGTCTGTGGATCCTGTTTACAACTCGTATGTAAACTGAGGTACACACACATTCCTTTGTTTAAGACCTGCTTGACCAGTTCTGCCTAATTGGGGCTACTTGGATTTAGACATGTGCTATCAACATCATTTGAGGGAATTCATAACTTTACATATAATGTTGCTACCTACATTCTCTCATGACATTATTGACCAGCAAGTTATTTGTTTTCAAATTAGACCCTACAAGGCTTATTTTGTACAAAAATTATTACAGTAGTGTGCAGGATGGGAATACAGGGGTCTATTCCATCACAAACCCATTATCCAAAGTGGAAACATACGTAGCAAAGAATTTAGCAGCCTGACACATAAGTATGTGTTCATTTCATGCACCCTTGGGTGTGCTCTGCCTTTTGTGTTTTGGACTTTGCCAATTACACAGTAACTACCCCAAAATTAAGCAATATATTATAAATATAGGTGAGTGCTGACTCAGAAGATTTACTTGATCTTGTTGGATTATTTCTAATGCCCAGAGTTAATCTTTTAAACACATAAAAGAACAAACCATGAGATTTAATTGCCTAAATGTTATTTGTGTTTGCATTCAAGTAATAGAGAAACCCATTAACAAATAGATTCACTGACATTTCCATATATTTGTCATTATTAATATTGTTTCAATTCACAGCATCCTTCTGGATAACTCTAATGACATAGGGGACCATGGAAACCCCCATCTATCAAGCTTTTATTTTCAAAGAGGGTTATGGTGCTAAGTCTGGCTGAAAGTGAATGGGAGTGGGACATCTAAGTACATAGGCGTCTTTGAAAGTCTCATGTTTTACAAACCCTTTAGAGCACAGTGGACACACTTAAAAAGCTCACTGTGGCTTTATTGAGGTTAGTTCCAATAATATTCTCTTTGCTTGAAATAGGACAATACCACTGAAAACGGTAGTATCTCTTGTACCCAAATGAATTTTTCAAGCCTGCACACTTTGAATGTTTCTCAGACTTCCCCTGAGTGTTGAATTGGACACTTTAGTTCTGGCAGACAGCAGTGCCACTCAGCGAGGCCAGTTCTTCTCAAGTAAAAAGCATGCCACTATGTTCACATGAACATTTGTAGTTAGTGCCTGTCCATGCAGCGGCAGATCACTTGCTGATGCGAATTGGTGTCGCTCTGGTAAAGTGAATTGAGCCACGCTGATCTACAGCAGCTGAGGAGCTGGCTCATAATATACAATCCAACAGGAATTTACTCATTTGTTTATTTCCCCCTATTTCCATCTTTTCAAGCTGAGGAGAGACCGCATTACACTACAATACAAGGTATAGTCCCAGTCTGCTTTGCTGTGCAGGAAAAGATACCGGTAGCCATCTCTGGTGTGACAAAGTTCCTCTCTACCTTGATGGTGTTTGCGCTTATTGGTGGATTTGCTCACCTTGGAGCTTCACGGCAGCCCTCAGTTTGGCCGTTTTTGTGAACCCACAGTCCAAGTCAACTCCTCCTGTATCTGACCAAGAGTTGGGAGGTTTGGGGGAACCGGGCCCATCCTCTACTCCGGGTTCCAGCCCAGGGCCCTGTGGAATGCAGCTGTCTAGAGTGCCTTCTGGAACAGCTGTGCAACAGCTACAACTCCCTGGGCTACTTCCCCATGGCCTCCTCCCAACACCTTCTTTATCCTCACCATAGGACCTTCCTCCTGGTGTCTGATAATGCTTGTACTCCTCAGTCCTCCAACAGTCTGCGTTCTCACTCTCAGCTCCTAGCACCTCTTGCTCCCAGCTCCTCACACGGGCCACAAACTGAAGAGAGCTCCTTTTTTAACCCAGGTGCCCTGATTAGCCTGCCTTAATTGATTCTAGCAGCTTCCTGATTGGCAGCAGGTGTTCTAATCAGCCTGTCTTAATTGTCTCCAGAAGGTTCCTGATTGTTCTGGAATCTTCCCTGTTACCTTACCCAGGGAAAAGGGACCTACTTAGCCTGGGGCTAATATATCTGCCTTCTATTACTCTTCTGTAGCCATCTGGCCCAACCCTGTCACACTGGTTAGTGCTGCACAGAATATTCTGAAGGGTGCCCTGTGTTTTATAGATTAGGTAGCATCTTCTCAGCCAGCAATCGCTCAGGCTAGAGTTGATGGGCAGCCAGCCTAACTATTGAGAGACATGGCTATGAAGGATTTAGATTTGAGAAAAGGTTCATTTCAAGCCCTTATTGATCACCTCCATGAGTTACATGCAGAATTTTATTTTTCTCATAGTGTTATGGTAGACAGCTTAAGTTAGGAGAAAAATGCAATTCTCCCCCCCTCGCCCCCCAAAAAAAGTTGATTTAGAAAATTGGAACACTAAACTCCTCCTTGAAAAGTGAACTAGCAGAATATACAAAATATAGAATACTCATAATGACAAGTTTAAATCATTGCTCTAATTAATGAGCACTCCCTGTGGACTCATTAGAATGAGAAAAACATTGTTGTGCAACACATCGAGTTTTGGGCAATGCAACAATAGTACCTTCAAGAAACTTCCACTGTAAGAGTTTTGCAATCTGTAAGAATTTCTTACAGTTTGGCAGAAACTGCAAATTGCAGTGCCCCAGAAATCTTTTATGTATTGGGACTTATGTTCACTCTTGTAAATAAGGAGGATTTTTGAGTTTATATGCCATAGTCTAATAGGTACATAGTGACTGCTTAATGGGATTTACATTCACTCAAACAAAATTAGGCTGGTAAAAGACAATGTAACATGCTGTAATGTAAATGGGGCTGACGGCAGAATTAAATGTTTGTGGAAACCGGGCAGCAGATCTATCGAGCTAATTAGACAGAGTTCAGAAACAGACTTGGGAGTAAACAGCACCAAGAGAGATGGAGGGCAAGAAAGAAAAAAAGGAGTCTTTGTGCAGTTATAAAAAGGAGCTATAAACAAGGTTATTTAAATTTGAAGTTCTGATGGAACTTATCCCATGAGAAGGACTAAGACTTATCTGAACTTTTTGATTAAAGAAAGTTGAGTAGCAACTTTGATAAACTCTTAAATACTTCCCCTTTGCGGTAATTTGCTGTTCACAGTATCTTTCTTTGATACAGTTTTCACAGCACCTATAATGTTTCCATTTGCTGCTTCTCAGCCTTCAGTCTCAAAATTTAAACGGTCAATGGGCGGAATTCTAAGAAAGGAACGCCAAAGAACTAGAGACGATTTGGATGTGAACTGTTCCTTACACCTATACAAGGAAGATACTGGTAGAACATACCCCAGCTGAATATGATTAAATGAAAATGATACAATCAGCACAAGGACAAACCGTATAAAATTAAAACATCGAGCTTCATTTGCCTGTCATGTAATTCATTGTGTTGTCCTTGCTGTTGTTGCTGTGTTCAGCATAGCCGCCACATGCAGTAAAAGGTTGTAATTGTCAGAGAGGTGGAGGAAGCAATATCTGATAGCATGAATTAGGATCTGTTTGAATGAGATAAGAACTCAATTTCCTTTGGCTATGAGGGTCCAGTACTGGCACCACTGAACTCATTTGAAGTTTTGCTATTGATTTTAATGTGGCTAAAAAACTGGAAAAATCACTAAACCTCTCGACATAAAAATTAGAGATATTAGTGAAACATGAAAAATCAATGCCATAGGAATAAGGACCATTAAAATGTCAACTTTTGGGGCACAGTGATAGCTTGTTTGGTCTGCATAACATTGATCTCTTCTCTAAACATTTCCTCATTCCTACGGTTAAGAAATTCTGACTTTTTTTCACCAACCAAATACAGCACAATGACGTAACTCTGTCATGATCTTGCATTTACTAGAACCTATTATAAGCGAGGCTAAAGCTTTTCAGCTGTTACAATTGTTGGCTAGTTTCAGTTTGGATTATTGAGCCATCCTGGAGAAAACGGACTACTCTGAGCTTTGCCGGTGGCTATTGCATAATTGATGTTCTGACTGCAAAAGCTGATTGTCAGGTTTTTTGTTTGTGATTTTTTTTAAATACTCTTTAAGATCCCAAATCCATTGTCAGAATGTTGTATAGATTTAAAAACTACAAATGCAGCTTTAGGGTAAATGTGTAATAATTAGTTCCTCCTTTCACTTTCCTCACAAGAATTGAGTTCAGTATTGGGAGCCATGTTGGTTTAAGTGACTGACATGATCTCAACTCCCAAAAGGGTTCATAGAGCCATGAAATCAGGACTTGGTGAGGCAGGTTATTTTTCCCTCAGAAAAGGCTCTTAAGCAAAATAAGCAGTCATGGGATAAGAGGGAAGATCCTCTCATGGATCAGGAACTGGTTAAAAGATGGCAAAACAGAGGGTGGAAATAAATGGTCAGTTTTCAGACTAGAGAGAGGTATTTAGTGGTGTCTCTCAGGGACCTATACTGGAAGCAATGCTGTTCAACATATTCATAAATGATCTGGGGAAAAGGCGTACACAGTGAGGAGACAAAATTTGCAGACAATACAAAACTACTCAAGATACTGAAGTCAAAAGCAGACTACAAAAGAGTTACAAAGGGATCTCACAAAATTGGGTGACTAGTCAGTAAAATGGCAGATGAAATTCAATATTGATAAATGCAAAGCAATGCACATTGGCAAACATAATCCCAACTATACATATAAAATGATGGAGTCTAAATTAGCTTTTACCACTCAAGAAAGAGATCTTGGAGTCATCGTGGCTAGTTCTCTGAAAACATCCCCTCAATGTACAGCAATAGTCTAAAAGCTAACAGACTGTTAAGAACCATTAAGAAAGGGATAGACAGTAAGACAGAAAATATCATAATGCGACTATATAAATCTCAACTTGACTACTGTGTGCAGTTCTGGTCACCCCATCTCAAAAGATATATTAGAATTGGAAAAGGTACAGGGAAGATCAGCAAAAATGATTAGGGCTATGGAACAGCTTCTGTATGAGGAGAAATTAAAATGCTGGGACTTGTCAGCTTGGCAAAGAGATGACTAAGAGGGGATATGATAGAAATCTATAAAATTGTGAATAGTGTGGAGAAAGTGAGTAAGGAAGTGTTATTTACTCCTTTTCATAACACAAGAACTAGGGAGACACCCAATAAAGTTAATAGGCAGCAGGTTTAAACAAACAAAAGGAAGAACTTCTTCACATAATGCATAGTCAGCCTGTGGAACTCCTTGCCAGGGGATGTTATGAAGGCCAAAATTATAATAGGGTTCAAAAAGGAATTAGATAAGTTCAGGGGGGATAGGTCTATCAATGGCTATTAGCCAAGATAGTCAGGGATGCGACTCCATGCTCTGATGTCCCTATCCTTTGTTGCCAGAACCTGGAAGAGGACAAGTGATGGACCACTCAATGATCACCTGTACTGTTCATTCCCTGGAACCACCTGGCATTGGCCACTGTCAGAAGACAGGATATTGAGCTAGATGGACCATAGGTCTGACCCAGTATGGCTGTTCTTATGTTCTTGTATAATATTTCAGAATGGGATTTTCAAAATCCACTCAGCGTGGACGTAGCTCTGCTCCCACTGAAGGTCAATCAGTGAATTCAATGGGAACAGAGTCCTGAGAATGCTTGAGTACTTTTGAAAGTGTAATTTTAATTTTGTAAAAATATAGATCAAATCCAGCATTGCTTGCTCCGATAAAACTTCCACGGACTTAATAGCAGTATATATCAGTGTTTAGTTCATAAGGAGTCTCTCTTGCTTAAAGGCTATAGAATTTGTGCTGATTTCAATTATGGGCAACACAGTTTCCCTCCTGCTTCAGTCTGTAGCAGAACTTTGCTGTGTGAGTTTAGGAAAGCAGGATTCCAGATGCCATCCCAGTGACTACATCTACTTTGCGTAGATTCCTGGAGAGGGGGTGAGTGTGTGTGTGTTGGGAGTTGGTTGGTGATGGAGAATATGCCATTCTCCCTCCCAACCCCTAAATTAGTGTGGAGCATCAACAGTGGTAATTATTGCTGTCCTGAGTTTACAGAAGTCGCTATGGGACAGCTTATTTTCCCTCTATCACGCCAAACCTTGATATTCAAGCATGACACAAGCATCAGGGCTTGCCATTTGTCCCATAACAATTTGGGATCCCAAAGGAGGTTTGTTTTTAAATTAAAAAGTGATCGCAATATATTTGTGAATCCATGCATTTTGGAAATTTTAGTAAAGTGAAATATGTTTGCATTCTGCTTGTGCTGCTGGAATAATGCTACCTCAGGGCTCAAAATTATGCTTCCCTTTTAATTTTCACAGAGTATATATATACACACACACACACACATACGAGAGAGAGAAAACCTTGACACTTCTTCTCCCAATTAAGCATTTTGAAAAAGTATGGATAAGGGATAGTTCCTTATCCTTTGCTGGATTGAAGTAGAGTTGTTTCATTGAAATGATCTGCACAGAAAACATTGACTTTCATGTTCATTTGATTTCAGTTTATTTTAAAAATGAAAGATCTGCATTTCAGCATCAACAGTAAAAACAGACATTGGTCTCTCCTGGGGGGTATGGAAGAAGGAGAGAGGCAAGCTTGCATGTTGAAAGGCAGCTCAGTGGCATTCTGTAGGTCAAGGCTTGGTCTTTGATTAGCTAGATGTGCAGAAGACCTTTGTGTCAGTTGACTGTAGGGAAGGTATAGGAGATGTGAGGAAATTTCTAAGGTATGGGAGTTACCAGCATCACCCAGGTCACTGGATCATACATCACTGAAGAAATTCCAACGGGAAAAAGCACAGCAAGAAAGAAGAGAGTCCTTACAGAAGAGGAACTGATAGATCTGATAAATCTTCCACTGTAATAATAGTAATAGATTATAAAAATGCATAATGCTAGTAGTATAGCATAAATTTGGCAGACTCCCTAGCATATAAAGCCACCTCCCTGGTAACTGTTGCCAAGCCGCTGATTTACTAAAGGATTCTAAAAATCTCACACCCTTTACCCTACTCCGCTCCTATCTGAGCCTCAGATAAATGAGTTCTTTGTTGCACTTAGACCTACCTCCGGAATATAAACAGGCAATTCAAAATGCATGTAGGCATTTTAATAGCAATAAAATGTTAGTAACTCCAAATAGTTCCAGGTGTTTTTTTTTCTGTGGGGAAAATCATGAAACAAAATATTGGTGATTTGAGGGGTTTGGGGTTTTTTGTTTGCTTTTTAAAAAGCCTACAATTTTAAATGACTGTTTCTAAAAGGAATTCAATAACATCCAAAAACCTGAGGTACAGCACTCAGACTTTTTTTTTTGGTAGGTATTATCAACTAGAGTTCTTGCTGTCCTGAAATGATATTTGCTGTAGAGCGTGGTTCTTAAGGATGACACAATGAAAAAATGCATACAGTGCAAAATCTCCTAAACGCTTCACACTGAAACTAAAGAACAACTCCTACACCTTGTTATATTTCTTACTTGTTTATTAGTTATGAACACCTAGTCAGTAAGGCTTTCTTTAAAGAGCCCAGCTTGAAATATGAAGGCTTACCCACCAAAGAAAGAATACTGTGTTTGCAATATTTGGCCTTCTGAGCCTGTCTTTAAAACACTACCTTACGGAGGCTGCTGTTTGCATTGACACAGAAGACCTGTTAACACGTGGACAGAGAGCGAGTGCGCCGCTGTCCAAAATTTGTTTAGCTCCCAGAGGTCCACTTATTTTGTGATTCTAAAAGAGAGGCAGATTTCAAGTCTGGAATGCCACCAAATAGTACGTGAGTGTATGTATACATAAATTTTAAATGAATTCCTAAATATCCTAGAGAGTATGAAAGAACCAAATCTCAAATATATGTCTCATCACATTTGCCTGGAAAAACTGTGGTAAAATTTATTTCTTGATGCCATTTCACAACATAAACACAGAAGGTTGGCAAAAAGAAAAGGAGTACTTGTGGCACCTTAGAGACTAACAAATTTATTAGAGCATAAGCTTTCGTGAGCTACAGCTCACTTCATCGGATGCATTTGGTGCACCAAATGCATCCGATGAAGTGAGCTGTAGCTCACGAAAGCTTATGCTCTAATAAATTTGTTAGTCTCTAAAGGTGCCACAAGTACTTCTTTTCTTTTTGCGAATACAGACTAACACGGCTACTACTCTGAAACATGTCATTATGCAAGGCACTGAATTTAGCCGTATAGAGTGGAAATCTGTCAACTTCATGATAGCACCAAATGCATCCAATGAAGTGAGCTGTAGCTCATGAAAGCTTATGCTCAAATAAATTTGTTAGTCTCTAAGGTGCCACAAGTACTCTTTTCTTTTTGCGAATACAGACTACACGGCTACACACAGAAGGTTGGGTTTTTTTAAAGCTAGATATGTGATAAACGGGACACTAGGGGGAGCTTTTCTTTTGAAAAGCCTCTGTCGGCCTTATACTTAGCCACATTTAATAATAAAAAGGCACCTCAAAAACAGCTGCAATACACAAGCCTCTGTGCTGGGAAAACCAAATCATTCCATTCTCCAACAGCAGCACTTTGTGCCTTTGATATCTATATCTATCTATCTGGCAGTTGGGGTTAAGTGTAGGCTTGGCTGGGCTACTGTACTCTTTAAGGGGTTTTATAGGGCACTATCTTCAAAGGAGGTATAGGCCATCTCAGGCCAAGTTTGTACAACAGGCTTTTGCCAGCCTTGTCAGTCAGCAGTGTGAAGAGTGTGCTTTGGGTCCAATATAGCTGATGTGGCAGAAGTGATACCAGCAAAATGGGTCGCAGACTGCTCAGAGCTTCCAGGGCTTCTGTTTGTGTCATTGGCTCCAATTCTGCTAGGGCACATAAGATTGATGTTGTTTTGTTCCCAATTATTTTTTGTAGAGCACAGTAATGTTTTGTAAGATGAAGGGAGATATGATCTAGCAGGCAAAACACAGAACTTGAAATCAGCTTTGGATCAATTCCCAGGTCTGCCACAAACAGCCTCTGTAACTTTGGGCAAGTCATTTAATGTTGCTGTGCCTTAGTTTCCCATCTGTAGAATGGAGATATACTGCTCTCTAATGAGAGGTGCACAGAGATCTTGGGCCAACTCCTGAGAACTGATAGTGCCTACCACTCAAGTTACTGAGAGTTTCAGGTGCTCAGGGACTCTCGGGATTTGCCCTATTTATTAATATTTATAAAGTGCTTTCAGATCTTTGGATGGAAGAAAAGTACTCCTTCTGAAGTTGCATTGTCTGTGACATCTGATTACACTGGGAAAGTGAAATCATTTTTTTAAATTTTAAACTGTAATTGTTACTGTTCCCATATAAGATCATTTTTAATCAACTGATCCTTATGAGTAGGAGAACCTTGATCACTTAAAGGCAGGTCCTTGGCTGCTATAAATTGTCGTAGCTTCCCTGGAAGTCAGTGTAGCTATGACACACTGGCTGAGAATCTGCCTCCGTAGTATTTCCATTTTCAAAAGGCTCTGATTGTTCTGAAGATTTGAGCCCTATATCTGCATTAACTCTTCTTGTATTCTAGACATACACTGGTATTGATTGATTATAGAGGCCATACACAGTGGCTGTACCGTTGTACTTTATGGAGCATCATCAAGATCAAGGAATGTTCCTTTTAAAATTTCAAATGTAAGCAGATCTTAGTCCAATGGCTTCTCATCTCATTTCTCGTCTACCCCTTCCTAGCCAACATCCCTACCTGTTCCCTCATAAGATAAATAACGCTGTCTTATCAAGGTCAGTCAGACAGGCCCCTTTTTACATATCTCATAAATTTTAGCCAGGTGCCACTGATGTGAGATTAATGTAATGGCACTACGGCAAGCACTCAGGCTTGTCTTAATTATGCTAAGGTTGCCGGTTCACTGTTTCTCTTCATCTGTCTCCCGCTTTAGGGAACACTAAACACTATGTCATTAGATTGTCTGTTCCACAACATTGGCCCTTTGCATTTACAAAGTCATCAGATGGCTTATGACCTAGCTTTTCTAAGAAATTAAATTAAATAAATAGTAAAAACAAAAATGATGCCTGCCAGAAAGGGGGGAAGTGGGGAATTGAACCTCAGTAATGTCTGTTTTTAAATAGGCTGCCACTGCACTTTGTGCTGAGTGATGTTTACTAGGAGCTCCCTGAAGCAGTGTGGCAAGTAAGGTCTGATTTGGGTCTCTGGTCCTGACATATTGTGTTGATTCACACCTAACTATAGCCATCTTCTGTTCTTGGTTTAATTTGGTATCATTTTTGCATTCCTTTTTGCCTTCCATTTGTCAGGTCAGAAGGGATAGCTGGGATTTAGAAAGTTTGCATGATGCAGATGAATGATGGAGATTCTAATATCCTTACTTATATCAAATAGTACCTTTCTCCATGGGTAGGTCAAAGTGTTACTCCACATGAAGACAGGTAGCAGAACTAGAACTTGTCTTACTAAACTTGAGTCTGTCATCTTCAAAACCTTTAATTTTAGTGTGGTTTAAAGGTGAGTGGCTGTTTCCTTTTCCAAAGCTTGAGGTCCACCAAGCCGGACTGATGGTTGTTCTCATTCACCCTGAGTGATATGCAACAACACGCAAAAAAATGTTAACAATTTTTGTCTCTTCCAGCCTCTGCGTCTTTCTCCAAAATCTTCCCCATTGGTTTATTCCAAATGAGTGAAGACTATGCAACATACTTTTAGTACCTTATTTTGGTTATCATTATATAACCCATTGGTCAGTGTGTATGTGTGTCCGCTGATCCACAGAGATTCTAGGTCTGGTTATAGAGCCTAGCTCTTTAGCAAAAGCTGTAGCAGCTCATGCTTTAAGCTACCACTGCCCAGTTCAGTCCCTACCGGCAGTTACAAGTTCAGTTACTTGGGTCTGAAATAATGAAGCAAAAGAGAAAAGAAAAGAGAACCTTGGTGTTCTGCCTGTTACCCCTCTCTCACAGCCAACCATTCCCATGGCATGAGGAAAGATTTCTCTTAGCTCTGGCCATAAGAATTTTGGGGAGGGCCAGCCAGATGATTTTTTGAGTATACCCCAAACTGAATTGACTCATTTTCCATAAAGTATGTGTTGTGGCGGAGCTAATGGGGAGGAGGAATCCACAGATTTACCCCTTTCCTCAGCCTTCTTCTGTAAAAATGAAGCTGGGCAGTGTGTTTCTCTTTAAGGCTATTGTTGGTTTTGCATTAGCTTGTATCATGGCAAGCTCTGCAATGGAAGTGCTAGTGACTGAAAGCTAGACACCAAAAGTGGAAGTCCATTCACAAGGGCTCATAGGAGCTCCCTCCAGCTCATTAGTGACCCTCGAAATTTCTCCTTTCAGCTCACAGGAGTTGAGAAAAAGATCCCGAGATCCACTGAAGCCTGATTGATTGATTGACAGATGCACTTCATTACTAATTAAGGAGTTGAAGGAGAGGGACAGTTTTTAGGAGAAGGTTGCAGGGCCAGGAGAACCACTCTCCATTTCTCTAGAAGCCTGAAGATTCTGTGTGGGCATTCCTTGGGAAATCAATCTTGTTTCTGTCCGTTCTTAGTTTGACTAGGCAGCTGGGTGATGCTTTGGTGGGCATCTGGGCCACTGGCTATATATCTATGTTAATAATAAATAAATTGCACAATAAATGAGGCTGCTCTAAGAAAGATTTTTGTTTTCTGCAGAGGAAGCTCTGGTGGCTTTATAGTGGTGACAAGTATGGGGATCCATCCACCCTTCCATTGTCAGCTCTCTAGATGCCCTATAAACACCAGAGCTAACAGGAATAGTGTATGAACTCTTAATTTTGATGTATCATCTCAGGCCAGCTGATATTTGGCCCAGGCATGCATGTATATTGCTCAGAGTCCAGCACTGTGTGTTTCAGCTCCCTTTTCTTTGAAGATCTTCACTCATCCCCATGTCTGCTTCCTTGGAGATGGACTTTTATTAAAGAGCTGAAACAGCTGAAAAAAAGTTGCAGAACTCAATCAAAAACCACAGAAAAGTGAACATTTTATGTGAATCATCAAAAGAGGAACCAGACATGGAGGAAATTGAATATCAAGGACTTAACCATCCAGCTGCTTGTCAAAATACAGACTTCAGGCCCAAATCAGCCCTGAATACACTTGTGAAACCTTATTGAGGTCAATGATCAAAATCTGAATTGACTTGCACTTCATGCATGTTTGCTTTCTGTACTTTTTGATTCCAAAAATAATTGGCAGGTACGGGAGGGAAGAAAAGAGGCCAATTTAGTTTACAAAAATAAGTTTCAAGTCGAGTGAATCAGGGCTATAGTCCTAGTTGTCAATCCTAGAGACTTGGGCTGATTGCATCTTCAAGAGTCCAATAGGAATATTCTGAGACTGTTTGTGTTGCTGACTGTGGGTATATTTCTGTTAACAATAGCATCAGAAATCTTCTCTGATATAAAATGGGGTATTCTTACCACACTCTTTCCATGAGGAAAAGTTAAAGAATGTACATACATAGATTTTTAATTGCAACTATTTCAAATCTGAACCCAACTCTGAGTTTCCCTAACATCATGTAAAAGATCATATCAATATTGCAGAAGAGACAAGATGCTTTAAGGACTGAATCCATTCCTGCAGTATCAGGCAGGTTTTTCTGTTTCATCAGCCAAAATTAAATTAAAGGAATATGCTTCAATCTTTCTGCTACTCTGCTGTCCTACTCTTCCTGTGAAAAGAATGCATTATGTAGAATAACTTTACGTTCAGGTACTGCCTGCCAGCCAGACAAAGCCAGTCATGCTGCTGAACAACTCAAAGGGCCCAATCTCTTCCAAATCCACTAAACAAGACAAAGACCTGATGAAGAGGTAACAAGAATAATTGATTTTTTTAGTGTTGTACACAGAGCTGCTCTGTGTTATAGTAGCCTTGTGGTTGAGATTCTAGCCCAAACTCCCCCATCCAATTATGCAAAAGAGAGAATCTGTTTGTGGCTCAGATTCAGAAGAGGAAGAGAGTAAGAAGAAGACTTAACATATAAACCTGGATGTTTCTCCCTTTAGTCCTCCAGTTATAAGAATAAATTCTTATGAGATTCTTCGGCTCTATTCAGGTTCTTAGACTGTATCCATCACCATGGTACATGAATGCATTAAAGGCCTCATCCACAGGCCACTGAATTCAGTGGGAATCTTTGTATTGATTTTGTTGGATCAGGCCCTAAATGATGTGACTAGCCTGTCATGTGTGATTATTTCCCTCTTCCTCACCCTAGGAGACCTGGCAGGAGTTGCCCACCTGACCCATTGAAAATCAAGCTATAAATATTCTGGTCATTCAAAATATACAAACTAATCCACTGAGTTTGACTCTAAAGTTAATAAAACTTTTTGGTATAGAATGTAAATAAAACAACCCATTTTAACACCTATCATCTATCTTATGTATTTATAAGGCACCTATCACTTTGGTAGCAAGTGCCAGTTTAGTAACCTAGATACAGAATGTGAGCAACTAAATGTATCTATATAAGCTTAAAATAAGGGAT
Source organism: Dermochelys coriacea (assembly GCF_009764565.3). Taxonomy (NCBI): domain Eukaryota; kingdom Metazoa; phylum Chordata; order Testudines; family Dermochelyidae; genus Dermochelys; species Dermochelys coriacea. The sequence goes on along the minus strand of NC_050078.2, from coordinate 67,798,301 downwards.
GAATTTGTGTGATGGATTTTAGCTATTTAAAGCCAATGGGGCTTTCTGCAGCTGAATGCCTAAGCAAACTTTAAAAATACTCTCAAATGTGCTTTAGGGAACTTTCAATTGAAAGTGTTATTAAAATAATTGTATTATCAGTTTCATTAAGGTCTGACCTAATGTCAGTGGAATTCCAGGGAAACCTTATGTATGTGAGAGGGTTGACTAGCTGTTCCAAGACAGGCTAACTGGAAATATGATATCTAGCAATGATCAATGTTATCACATTATTTCAGAATTATGTTAAAAATAACTCCTGTCACTGCTGCGAGACACATATATGATTTCTTCTTTGTGATAAGCATGGCAGTGATGTTGGTATTTTGGCAAATCTAGATGGTCTGAGTGATTCCTTTAATGGGGTACCGCAAACCTGCACATCCATCTCTAATGGCATGTTTCAGAGCATGTTAGGTGTCATGATATTAGACTCTGCCTTAACAGGGAAGCATTTATTAAAGAAAACAGCTGCCGACTGGAGACAAATGAACACTGCCCCACACACACAACTTGAATTCCGTTTTGTCCTCTTATACCCGGGTCCATAACTTGCCTATGACTCTGCAACACTCAGAAGTCTAGAGGTTGAATAATATGCTATAAATCAACATATCACAACAATTGGTTTACACATGTAGGCCAACTTCAGCTAACCACCTTCAGGCAAGCAGTCCCCCCAGAAGGCAATGGGACTTTACTTAATGTGAATAAGACAAGGAGGATTTGGTCCTAAATTGTAATGTCTTATCTGCTGCTTATATGAGGTCCTGATCTTAAAAGGGGCACAGAGGTCCATCCTCTGGCAGGATTGGGTCCTTAATCTGGACTCCAAAATCCAATTTGGGGCATTTCCTAGGAATAAATTGAAAAAAAAAAAAAACCATGAAAAAATAGATGCCATATGAAAACGAAAGGAAAATAGCTTTATTTTTGGAAGAAGCAAAAGTGTTTAGAAGCCTAATGCAAATATACTGTGGAGAGCTGTGCTGTAGGTAACTTTCCAGGGATATCATTTTTTAATATTAAATTTCAAAGTCTTGCAAGGTTTTTCTGTTTATCTCACTAATTTACTCTTCTGTTTACGTGGTGTAATTACATGCTACAAAAAATCCAATTGGCTTCAAGTTAAGCTTCTATCTAGGTATGGCAACTGAACAAGCTGGGTGATCTGGCTCTGTGATTGTGCAGTCAGTCTGTTCCCAGTGTGATTGAGTCCTTTCATAGGAAGAGGTACTTTCCTTACAAATGAAGGACTTATCTTCATATGCCCAAACCCCTGTGATACAGTCAACCTACTTAGCTAAATGCTGCTTCTTTATTCCTCCTGCTCACCCAAGAAAGGAGGTTGGGAGAGGAAATAGCAAGACAAGTCTCCCAAAAACTCATTGCACTCCCATCTCCTTTCTTTCATGTCCCCCTCTCATCCCAAAGGAAAGGAATTCCAAACCTAATCATTTAAAGGAAAAAGAGGTGGAAAATGAAGGCCTCCAGCTCTGAGTCAATCTATGTGTGAGATGGTGATTTTGAGAAATCCCTCAAAAGGGATCCCTTTAAAGGGTATTGGAGTTACAAAATGAAAAACTGCTTGTTGCATCAAAGAGTTCCATAAGGTCTATGGGGGCTTGATTAGCACAATGGCTCTGTGTCCTAGTCCTATATGCAGCTTCGTGGTTACTGCACCATAGAACATGAAAGGTGAGCAGTCCTGAGTCCAATCTTAGCCTCTGTGATTCACTGTTATCTTCCATTAAGGATGGTTAGAGCTATCCGTGTATTAATTTACAAAGACAGTTATTGATCATTTGGACAGAAAAGGACTAGTGCAGAGGCCGGCTTTGTCCCGTGATGAAGAAGCTCCTGCCTCATACACAAAGCATTTTTAGGCAAAGGTGACCTATGGAAATCATTTTTCCTACTTGTAATATTTATTACTTATAATTACCTGAATCTATAGCATCCATGTGTTTATGACTTGGTGCTGAGGAAAAAGCAGAAAGAAGAAGTGTCGTTATTTGGAGTTGACAGGAATGAAGCAAAGGAAACAGGCAATGAGATGTCAAATCTATTTTGACTAGGAACTACTGTATCTTCAGATGATGATGAAATTCACTCCTGTCAGCACTAGGCCCACTTAATGTTCTCAAATCAAGGGCTTTGTGTAATTGTTTACTCCTTGGAGTAGAGAATTGTCCCTCTAGCATCCAATTTTTTTTAACACAATTACTGTTTTGGAGCTACTTCATGCAAACTATCATTGACTTCAGTGGGAGTGCTACGTTCAGACAATTTGCAGGATTGGACTTTATTATGTAAATATTTTCTACTTGTAGTTTATATGGGTCTTTAGGAGAAGAAAATTGTAAATAATGGGTTCTTTTGATTATTTATTCTTTGAGACATTCATAGAGTGATAGATTCAAAGGGCAAAATGGACCATTGTGATTGTCTCATCTGGCCTCTTGTGTAGCACAGTCCACAGAACTTCCCCCAAATCATTCCTAGAGCAGATTTTTAGAAAAAAATCCTTCTTGATTTAAAAATTGATACTAATGGAGACTCCACCACAACACTTGGTAAATTATTCCAATGCTTAACTACTCTTGCCTTTAAAAATTAACCCCTTATTCCATTCTGAATTTGTTACCTTCAACTTCCAGCCATTGGCTGGTTTCACCTTTCTCTGCTGGACTGAAGAGTCCATTATTACATATTTGTTCCCCATGTAATATCTGTAGACCAAATCAATCAAACTGCTTACCCTTCTCTTGTTACACTCAATAGATTGAATTCCTTGACCTAGCACTGTAAGGGATGTTTTCTAATCTTTCAGTCATTCTCGTGGTTTTATCTGACCCCTCTCCAATTTATCAACATCCTTCTTGAATTAATTGATGAGATTAAATTTGGTTATTAATCACAGACTAGACTTCTGAGATTGAAACAGCTCAAACAGAAAAGGCTAACATACCAGTTCTGGGGGTACCAAGCCTGCCCACTCACTGGTCCTACGACCAACAGGGTTTATATAGACTCACTCTCACTTGTTAATCCCTATTACAATTTCTGCAGCTAAACTGCATATCTAGTGTCATCCGTCATTAACAATATCAACTTATTGTCAATGTCTTGTCTTACAAATACAAATTTCCAGACATAAAGGAACCACTTTGTTCTACCTTTAGCATGGGTTCCAAACAATTTTTTAACAAATTGCTGTTAAATGTTACCTCTCATCTTGTGGCCTTTTTCAAAAAGTCATGGCCTTAGAAATGTAATCTACCAATCATGTTCACTTTTGTTTCTTCGATATTACTTGTGAGGGATTCTGGGAGTTTTTAGTGTATGTGGTAGCATTTCACTAAAGGAAAGGTTAATGAAGAGCTATGAACCTGTTGAAACAAAACCTGGCAAAAACTGCTTTTGATTTAATGCAATTATCTGCATTGAGAATCACACAGTATGCACTAAGGATGGAGGGCACTATGCATGTGTTGCATCCAACTTAGCTACAGACCTAAGCACCGATGGTTCCCTAAATTACTGCAAAGTGACTGGAATCCCTTTCTGGATTTGGCAGGGGATCTAGTAAGACTTTTCTCCTCCTTCCGCTCTGTTGCTTAATCTAGGTGAATGTACACAGGGCAGGGAGGCCAGAGGGACCTAAGTTCTGCTTCCATGTCTTTAAATGCCTGACCTTAGTGATCTGCAGCAAATAGCCCTCAATTAATGAACACTCACACCAAATAGCATGCAATAGGCAAATATCATGACTTCCATTTTACAGATCATGTAACAATGTCAAAGAAAGATTTAGGAGGAAAATTTTTCAAAGGTACTCAGTATTGTCTAACTATACTCCCACTGAAGTTACTGGTCTTTCACTAAACTTCCTCAGCAGAACTTGAGTACTCTTTAAAATCCAATGCTGAATGGCTAGTGCAGTCACATAGATCGTTTCTGGGAGAACTAAGAATAGATCTCAGCTCTCTGATGTGACACATTTATCTTAGCTGTTAGTCAACAGTGCCTGTAAGAAAAATTGCTTCAAATGTATGTGCTTAATTATGTTCTCAGTATACTGAGGATATTCCATGCTTATTCACCTTTGCCCAGTGCCTTGAGGATTACAGATGAAAACAATGCTATATATGGTTAGGAAATACTTTCTGAATCATTTACCTGAGCAGCACTGTGGGTTGTGAGGTAGTATTTGGCCTGTTTGTAGAAAAAAATGTTATCGTGTAATGGTTGAAGAATAGTATGATAATGTAATTAAAGATGGTATCACAATGTATGTGCAGAAGAAGAAAGGGCAACAGTTGTGTGTACAGCCTCGATTTTAGCATTTCCCAACTTTAAGTATTTAATGATGTAACCTTAGGGTGGCCAGATGTCTGATTTTTCACTGGAAAGTCAGGTCAAAAGGGGGACCTGATGATGTCCAGTCAGATCTACTGACCGGACACCTGAAGTCCAGTTACTGTGGGCGTGGGGAGGCACTGGGTCATCACCCGCTCCTGCCCCTACTTGGCCAGGGCCACCTCCTACCTGCATCGGGCAGTTGTATCTCCCAGCCCCGGCTCTGCAGGTGAGTCCCTTCCAACCCATGTGAGGGGGAGGGCGGAAAAGGGGAAAGGCAGTGAGCAATGGAGGGGGAAAGAGGAGCGAATGGGAGATGGGGCCTCAGCAGGAAGGGACAGGGCAGGAACCGGGCCTCGGGGGAAGGGGCATGGCGGGGCAGGGCTTTGTGGGAAGTGGGGAAGGAGAGGTTCCAGCACTCCTGCTGGAATGTCTGATTTTTAAATATTACGAAGTTGGCAACCCTATGTTACTTTCACATTCTCGCAGCAAATGTTTTTAAATATGAACTATTTATAATACAGAGGTGTCAACAGTGAAGAGGTTATGGTATAATCAGCAGCAAAGATTCAAGTACATAGATGAAAAACAGGCAGCCTGAAGCACACATGAGCAATGTAAGAATAGCCCAGAGAACAGCCGGCTCTCCTGCAGTATCTTGTGTGTTTCTTTTACTTCCTGGGATAGAAGCAGGCAGTTCCACTTGACTTAGTCATATTTTCCAGGCCACTGACGATAATGGCAGTGACTTTGGCCATGAAATGCTGTCTATATGCCTGTGGCAATTACCCAATTTATGTTAATGAGGACGAGGTAAAATTATTGCTCTCCCTCCAACACAATTAAAAATGATGGATAAAACTCAGCAAAATCAAGGGAAACACTTTGAGAGGAAGACACTTTAATGCCCTTTTCCATATTATTTCTCTTATGCTTTTCCAGACCCCATATAAGTAAGTTCCCAATTCAGCAAAGCATTTAAGTACAGCCTAATGTCCATCCCTGTTCAGTAAAGCCCTTAACCAGATGCTCGTATCTCGGTGAAAGCAAGCACAAACCTCAAAGTTGAACATGGGCGTAGGTGCTTTGCTGAATTGAGGCCTACATTATCTCCAAGAGCTAGGCCAATCCCAATGTGGAAAGCTACAGATTATTTGTTGTTAATAAACAGATGAAAAGAAACCTATCTAAAGCTACAACAGAAATATAAAGGAGTTCTACATCAAGAGCATCCAGCATTGGCCTAACTCTTCCCCCATTGAAGTCAAGGGGGTCTGTACTGTGTCTAAATGACTGCCTCTTACTTTCAAGAAAAAAGAACAGGAGTACTTGTGGCACCTTAGAGACTAACAAATTTTTTGAGCATAAGCTTTTGTGGCTATAGCCCACTTCATCGGAGGCATAGAATGGAATGTATAGTAAAAAGATTATATATATATTATATATATACACACACACACAGAGAACATGAAAAAGTGGAGTAAGCGGCTAATTAATTAAGATGAGCTATTATCAGCAGGAGAAAAAAACTTTAGTGATAATCAAGATGGCCCATTTAGACAGTTGACAAGAAGGTGTGAGGATACTTAACATGGGGAAATAGATTCAATATGTGTAATGACACAGCCACTCCCAGTCTCTATTCAAACCCAAGTTAATGGTATCTAGTTTGCATATTAATTCAAGCTCAGCAATTTCTCATTGGAGTCTGTTTTTTTTAAGCTTTTCTGTTGCAAAATTGCCACCTTTAAATCTGTTACTTAGTGGCCAGAGAGATTGAAGTGTTCTCCTACCGGCTTTTGAACGTTATGATTCCTGATGTCAGATTTGTGTCCATTTATCTTTTGCATAGAGACTATCCAGTTTGGCCAATTACATGGCAGAGGGGCATTGCTGGCACATGATGACATATATCACGTTAGTAGATGTGCAGGTGAATGAGCCCCTGATGGCATGGCTAATGTGATTAGGTCCTATGATGGTGTCACTGGAATAAATATGTGGACAGAGTTGGCATCGGGCTTTGTTGCAAGGATAGGTTCCTGGGTTAGTGTTTTTGTTGTGGGGTGTGTGGTTGCTGGTGAGTATTTGCTTCAGGTTGGGGGGCTGTCTGTAAGCGAGGATATCCACTTGCAGAGGCAGAGAAGGAAAGAAATTGCCTCATGTACACTGTAAACTTGTTTGAGTGTATGTAGAGAGCCTTCCTTGTTAGTCACTTCTTTGATCAGGTTACTTTTTTCCCCTCATTTTGAAATTTGCATTGGAATTATTGTGATTGTCAGCAAAATCCAATAAATGAGATTTTGGAGGTGTTTCTGTGGAGCTAAATGAATCTCTCCGCAGCATGGTTTAGCAGTGCCGGTGGAGTTCTGCATCAGCTGGATTTTATTGTGTTGTGGGATGGATAATCAGAAAGGCAATAGCAAAAGTCTGTAATTTTAAACATTTTGTTTAGTATACTTGCTTCCTGCTCAACAGCAGTGTAATGTCAGGGAGGGAACACAAGGGTGCGTGAGCATAGTAGTTGGAGTGCTAAATGTGTTGCACAAAAGCACAATGGTAAATGCTCAACAATGTGGTTGCATCAAAACAGACTAGATCACAAACCGCCAGAGATCGGTTGGATTTGCCTTATTTAAGAACAAGCTTTTATCATGTTCCAGATGTCATTGACAGATATGATAGTGCGGGAGTTACCATCCGGCTAACATCCCTTTGTACCATACTGTAATAGAGCCGGACTCACCTGGCGGCACCTCCTGCTGGTCATCCTTGCAAATTAGCTCACCAGCCTCCGGAGTGCCCTCTGCCATCTGGTGATCCACCTGTCACTGGCCCCCATGCCCAGACCCAGTGCCCTTTTGTTCAGGGTGCTGCCCCTCTGGCAGCAACCCCTCAGTCTCGGGATCTCCCCACTCACTATCCCCACTTCAACTCAGTCTTGGCTACTGCCAGTCCTCACTTAGTCCCACTCCCTGGGCAGACTGCAATGTATAAGACACTCATCACAGGGAAAGGGGTTTGGATCTGCTGCCTCTGTCTACCTGTGGGCTGCCCTCTTGCAACCCCAGTACCTAATAAGCCCTAATCTAGCCTCACAGCTTGGGGGTTTCCAGGCTGGAGCTCCCCTGGCCTTTCCCCCTCAGCCCTCCTCCAATCTAGGTATTCCCCTCAGGTCACTGCAGCCAGGCCCTTCCCTCTCTGAACACAGAGAGAGAATCTGGCTAAGCTTCAGCCTAGCAGCCCCTTTATAGGCCCAGCTGCGGCCTGATTGGGGCATAGCCCAGCTGCGGTCATTTCCCCAATCAGCCTAGCTTCTCTTGCCCTCAGCCCTGGCTCTCTCCCAGGGCTGGCTTTTAAGCCCCATAGGGCAGGAGCAGGTAACCACCCCACTACACATATTTATTGGGTATTCATTTCCTGGTAACTGTTAGGATATTTTGTTTTAGTCTGCTTCTAACACAGCTCTCAGAGTAAGTAATGATCCAATTATAAATTGAATTTATTGCTCTGATTATATACTATTTAAACCGATAAATCATCAGTGAACTTCTCCTGTCAATCACATACAGAAGGAATGCACTGCATTGCCATAGAGGATATCTATGTCTGGGAATGAACATGGACTTCAATGTCATTGGGTCAAAAGTGCTTGTCTATATTGAGGGATCATGCACGGTCTTAGGGGAGGGTATCAATTCCTGTAAAGTAGCAGCCATGTTAGTCTGTATTCGCAAAAAGAAAAGGAGGACTTGTGGCACCTTAGAGACTACAAAATTTATTTGATCATAAGCTTTTGTGAGCTACAGCTCACTTCATTGGATGCATCCAATGAAGTGAGCTGTAGCTCACAAAAGCTTATGCTCAAATAAATTCGTTAGTCTCTAAGGTGCCACAAGTACTCCCTTTCTTTTTGCGAATTCCTGTAGAGCATCTGATGCGGGTATTGCTGGCCTTTCCACCTGCACCGGATAAAAAGGTGATAATGCAATGGTGGGATTAAAAGGAGGTGTGAAAAAACAGGGACTGCTGCAGAGACTCCCCCAAAGAGCCTGAGCACAGGAGGGTCCCTGGCTCTGGTTCTCCCCGGCTGCAGCCATGTGATCTCTCCCTCCTGCAGCTGGCTGAATAATGAATGAACCCAAGAGCTGGAAGCAGAGTGCAGTGCCCTGGGCACAGGCGCAAAGCCACCCCTCCGTCCTGCAGTGTGCACACAACACTCGCGCCCCAAGCTGCCTCCTCCCCCAAAGGCCCGCGCATATGAATCTGCTTGCTGGAGAGGAGGCAGCCTGCAGGATGGGGGTGCAAGGGGTGGGGAGCAAGGGGCTTTCTGCACAATCACACTCCTAGGTCCTGCTCGCATTGCTCTCCTTAGACCTGCCACCTTTCAGCTCCCCTAATCTCCGAGGTCAACTCTGATTCTCTCTCCAACTACACTTAGGGGTGGTCAATTTGCTTGCAGAGGGGGCTGTTTGCTGCAGTCCATTCTGCCTTCATGGATTTCACAGCACTGGGCCCCTTCCAGCAACATCTCCACTCCAGTGAGTCGTTCCCTCTTAGCGAAGGCTGAATTATGCAGTGTGTGATTCTGCAATCAACTACATTTCATTACATTGTTCCAACGGAGGGGACAGTCACACCAGGTACTTTCTACTGTAAATTGCGTGCCTGACACAACAGACTTGACCCATAAGAGGCAAGCACACCACAATGTGGTGTTACCACAATGGCACTCAAAAGCTAACATTCAGAATTATGTGAATGTCTTTCACCTGACAAAAAGTAAAAACTAAAAACTGAAAGGGAGCATTTGTTTCTAGAGAATGTAAAATATATTTAATTCAAGCAGTAAATCTGGTTTTTTGTTATTACTACAGTTAAACCTAGCCTATTTTAACCATTTGTACTGAATGCTTCAATCACTTTCTTACCGGTACGCCATACCAGCCCGTACCGGCTTACTTTCACCTCTGGTGCCATCTAAGTGGACTTTTTCATACAATGTTCTCTAGTCTTCCCTGTCTACTTCGTATACTCTCTAGCTGTGTCTACTGTGTGTCCAATTATCAAGCATGAATGGGAACCCCCAAATAATAGGAGCTGGATTTTCATGGTGGGATTCAGTGGAACAGAGTGATTTTGAAAATTTCACTCTTAGTCTACACCTTTAGTAGAGCTTGAAAGAGTAAGTTCCAGCTCGAGGAGATATACCTGCACTCTCATCAGGCTAGCCCTAAAAATACAGGTGGCCACACAGGTACAAATCACAGGAAGGGTGAACTGCCCCAGGTATGATCCCCTTTGAGACACTAGATATGTCCTTGAGAGCCTAGCTCATCCCACTGCCCATGCCGCTGATGCTATACTTACCTTTTTAGTGTGTTAACTTCATCGGAGCTAGTTGCGGGTACGTCTACGGAACTGGAATTGACACCTCAAGAGCAAAGTGTAGCTGTAGCCTTAGTAGAAACAGAATTTACCTGTCCACAATCTTGACTTGCTTGGTGGGATGGCGTTGTGCACCATGGTCTTTTCGCTTCATTTTACTACAGGAAAAGTCACACTTAGCATTTATTTATTGCTATGCTGTTGGCATTATCCAATGATTGCACCAAACCTGTGTACTCAGTATTGTAAACATTTCTGTGGAATACTTCATACCTATTTTCTAAGAGTAGATCAGAATATTCCTTATTTCAAGGCTTTGAATAGCCAATATTTTGCTTACCAGAAAAATCTTTCCTACTGGAAAGAACAAAATTTATTAAGGAATTTTATCAGATTTTTTTTTACATAAAGGAAAATTATTAATGAAATGCATGGGATTAACAAAGTGCTGGCAGTAGCATGGCTTAGTGAAAAACCCAAGGCCCTAAGAAATTTGAATAACTCAGGAGGTATTTGACTGATGGAAGGATTCTTGAAAACAAACAATATTCAAATTTTATTAAATGGAAACAGTCCAAGAAATGGTTCTTTCCTGCTGCTGTCTTATTCAGAATATTGTGTTCCAGCAAAATGCCAATGCATATTGCTATAACTTAACTCCATCTCTCCTGTGACCAGATCTAAATGGATGACTCATTCTTTTTCAGTGGCTTGGGCGGGAGACACTTACTCTCTAACCAAAATGTATTTACCTACTTTCTGGAGGTAGATATTTTTAATATCTAATCTATCTATCTATCTATCTATCTATCTACCTAATATATAGATATAGATAAAGATATAGATATCTTGAAATGACATTCCAGAATAATTGAATCTCTTTCCACCGAGCAGGTGAGCCAGATAATTGTAGATTAAGTATCCTTCCTACTTTTGGTCTGGAAAGTCAAGACAGAAAGCTTTGTTTAAGGAAGGTGGACTTCCCTATTATACTTTACCAGCATTCCTGCATTGGAAGGAAAGACCTTTGTAATTCTAAAAGAGCTAACATTTAAGCATGAATTAACACTGTAAAATGGATCCCCAAGTAATGTGTGGATTTTTAATGGAGCAGGTCAATTATATGCGTTGAATAATACAATGAATGTTGTGATATTGAATAAATCAATTTGATTTTTATTGATCCCCTTGTTTATTGAGTGCGAAGAGGATATATAATACAAAATACCACAGTAAAAGAACATGAAGGTTGCAATGTCAAGCACTGAAAAGTTAGGAAGCGCAGAAATTAAAGCTGCCTGTGCAACCTTAGTTCTCCATTCTTGTGCATGTTCATTATGAGACAGTTTTTAATTACACCACCACGTGCTGGTTTTTCTCAAATGAACCACTTACTCTTTCAGTCTCCAATTCAGCAAAGCACTTTGTTATTGGCAAGTGCTTAAGCATATGAGTAGATGTACTTAAGCACAAGTTCAATGGAACTTCTCACTCGCTTAAAGTTAGGCACATGCTTAAGTACAGCCTCTTTGCACAGGGGGTTATAATTTAAAAAAAATCATTTACATTTAACATTTCAAATGTTTTGAAACAGTGTTTTGTTTATAAAATGTTGATTTGAAGTGACATTTCATTGAGAAAATACTGATTCAAAATATTTCAAGATTTCTCAAAAAACAAATTCAGGTTTTTTTGGGCCAGTGTTAGTATGTTACCTGTTGTGTTAATCCAAGGTCTTTCCAGTGGCTCTCTTTGTCTGTACTTTTATCCTGGCAGAGTGGAAGAGCAAAATAAACCACAACAAAAAAACCACATTGTAGATTATCTTCTATAATTGCATCTTGTTCAAAGAAATAAGATCACATGTGAGATCACATCATAGCAATGCTCTAGCCAACATTTTAATTGTATGTGGTGCCCAGAGACTGAATTTCATTTTTCTTGCTTCTCTTTTATTTAAACTTGTAGCAAAAGGTTTGTTTCTACTTTCAAACGTAAATGGCATTGAGCAAAAGGTAAACTGAAGCTTTGCTGCTTATTGAATTTCCAAACAAACAAACAAACAAAAACAATAAAAAAAGCAATCTCAGGAGAGACCGTTTGTTTGAAATTTGAATTTCCCAAACCAAACATAAGTTTAGTATATCCTTTGGCAATTCTGTACAGGAGATTTTGTGAAATGGATGCTTTGGGGGTGAGGAGGAGAGAAGAGTTGAAAATACAGACGTGAGTTTTAGGAGGTGCAAAGATGACTTTTTTTTATTTTTGCAAAATAATTTTCCATAAGTTGTGTAAACTTTTCTTCGATAAATACTTCTAAAAGATAGTCAGTGAAACATGCATAGCAACAATTACTTGTGCTTACCCTTAGTGGGAGCCAAAACAAACAGCCAACTGATTGATTTCAGCACTTAAAAAAAAAATCTAATTTTCCTCAATAGCAAAAAAAGGAACATTACAGAATAAAAAAGATTTAGGTCGGACTTTGTGTGATATCTTCATTTATGGAATAGGGATTCAATCATATAAGACATAGAGGACTCCAGATCCTGTCCAGCCAAGCTCTTACTCATGGCTTAATTTTAAATATTGAAGTCTATGGGTCCACTCATGTGGTTAAAGTTAAACCCAAGCTTAAATGGTTTGTTGGATTGGTGCTTGCAGGATTGATTCCTAGATTGTTCCACCTCAGCTGCTCTGTGTGTAATCTTATATATATATATATATATATATATATATATATACTGTATGTGTATGTATAGGTTATATATTATATATCTATATATATAATTGTGTGTGCATCCCCCTCTCTGGATATTATGAGAGCAAGTGTGGGGAGAAATAGTTTACCCACTTCTCATTTGGGGAATTTGAAGTTTAGGTTGGTTTTCCCACTTTGTTTTTTTTATCACTATACCACTGTTTAATCTGTACCAACCTAGACCACCAAGTATCTCTCTGCTCTGTGCCTCTCTGTGGGTGAAATTCACCCCTGTACATAGGGCCATTAAAAATCCTGTGCACCAATTAATCCCTGCAATGGGATTTAAGCAGTGCCATCGGTCTTGTGCTGGCCCTCTGTACAGGATTGATCACCCTATGCACTTTTATAACGGGCCTTCCATTGTAACATATAAATATCAGGTATATACAAATCACAGCTATATTCTATCTTCAGAATCCCTCCTTTGTTGTCCCTGCTTTCTTGACTGGACTCCCTTTAGGGACATCAAGCCAATCTGCAGCTCGGCTACTGGGAAAAGGCTAATGCAAGGAAAATGAGTCAAGTTCTTCTGCAGAAAGGCTGTGCAAACTGGTAAATCTTAAGAAATACCATACATTATGGATAAGGCCTGAGTTTCTTTACCATTATAACCAGCATGCACTAGCTGCCATGCAGAGGGCTTCAGTGCAAACATTCTCACTCTTACCTAAACAGCCCTTTCATGGAGGTTGTTAGTATACATTCTTTCCCTGTATTGCATCGAGTCGGCCTTTAGAAGAACAAGTGATAGAGAAGTTCTGAGCTCTTGTGGTATTAAGGTGCAAGGGGGCTACGCTGAACTTCTTATAAAATATGAATGCTCCTATTCTAAACTGAAAATCAAGCTACAGTACAGTTTCAATCCATCCCCAGCATATGCCATTAGAAGTCTGCATACAGTTGGAAGAGGAGAGTAGACCTCAGATTTAAAGGTAATTTAGAGCTCCATTGACTTGTAAGATAAAATGATGATTTCAGTTTATTTCATTCCTCCGGTCACTAAGGGTGGGTGAGCCAGCACAAAGGAATGTGAATGAACTTAACCCACCCACAATCTTTGCTTAAAGCTTGAACCCAGTCATGGCTAAGGAAAACACCCCTGCCTCTGAAAACACCCCTGCCTCTGAGGAGGATATCTGAAGTAAGCTTCATTATGCCTCTATTGAAGTCAATGGCAAACCTCCCATTGACTTCAGTAATAACAGAAATGGAGCCTTGGGAGAGGGAGGTTCCTAAGCCCTATTAGAGAAAGTGAGTTTCTATTGCAGTTAGAGGGACAAATACTGTGATTTTTATATTCTTCCTCTCCCACCCAATGGGAAAGTCAATCCCCTTGGCATAGTCTTCTTCCTTTCCCTTCTGTGTGTCACACTAAGATTTTTGCAGTGTTGTAGCCGTGTTGGTCCCAGGATATTAGAGAGACAAGTTTTTTTCTACAGTCACCATCCTGCAGTATCACCCACCCGTGATTCTTTCCACTGACATTTTTTTCAACAGAAAATTGGATTTTTGACTTGAAAATATTTGCAGAAAGTATCTGATCTCTCTCTCTTTCTGTATATTCCACTGGAAAAACAAAAACCTGAAAAGCAAAAACTTTTCAGTTTTCAGCTGGAAAAATTCTGCTGAAACTTTCTGTGAAAACATTTAATTGGGGGGGGGGGGGATTTTCTGATCAGATCTACATAGAATAACTTGAAGGGGTTACTGTTAAAGAATACTTAATGTGCTAATGATATTTCTCCCTCCCCCTAGTGTTAGCACATTTCTAAAGAGATTTCCTTGTTTTCCTTTTCTCTCTCAATATCTCTTTCTGATGAATATAAGCACCACTGGACCGAAGCCACCTGAGCGGAGTGCTGTGTGTGAGCATTTCATAGCCATAAGCTGTCTTCCCAAGAGATCAAACAAGCATGTCTCAACTGTCACATTCCTCTGAAGCAGACAGGTCCTCTGTGGTAGTTCTGGGCTCCCTCTTCCCATGTGCTTGTACAAAACACTCCTGCCGGAGTTACACTGTCTGATGGGTTTCAAAACGCTTGCATGTCACACATTTTTCAGCTTTTATTTTTCTGTGCTATTGGAAGTGCTCCAGGATATTTTTATTAAGTCATTAGCCTCTTTGTTACATTGTCTTTCATATAAATTATAACTAGATTTCATATAAATGCCTGACCCTGCAGGTTATTGTTCAAGTGACTAATCCTTACTTGCAGGCCTCATGACTTGGCTTTTAGATCACTAGTCCCATATTAGATTGTAAACTCTTTGGGGCAGGGACAATTGGTTTTCTGTATATGTATACAGCATCTAACACAATGGGCCCCTCATTGGGTTTTCTAGACATTACTGCAGTGAAAATAGTAAATAATAACTGCACTCCTGTAACTACTTGGATGAGCAAAGCTATGTAAGATTGGAACCTAAAAGCAAGCTTAAACTGGCATATTGACCTTTGACTGAATGGAGCTATGGTGACTTTCACTGGCTGGGGATTTGTCCCTAAAGCTTTGAATTTTGTTTTCCCTATAACATCCATTTGATATTTATCTGGAAGCTGGAATGAAAGTAGGGTCCAGTGGGGAGGATGCTGGCTTGGAACTTGAGTCCTAGGTTCAGTTTCCTCTTTGAGCAAGTCTGTACCTCAGTTCCCCACCTATAAATAATGATTAATAATAGCCCTGCCCAACCTCCCAGGGTTGCTGTGAGGATAAATATACTGAAATGTGAAGTACTCACACACAGTGGTAACAGGGACCATATATAAGTCCACCCAGAGTAGGTACAGTAGATAAAATTGGAATGTAGTTCTGAAAACCAACCCTATATTGTTTGCTAGAGATTATAAAAGACATTGTCACTTAAAAATCATCCCTCTGTTTGAGACTTCATTACAGCACCCTTAATAAAAAAGTTGTTAAAAGGAGCACCTTATATCATTCTACCTAAAACTGTTTCGAGAGAACACCAAGGTGGGTGAGGTATATTTTTTATTGGACCAACTTCTGTTGGTGAGAGAGACAAGCTTTGAAACTACACAGAGCCCTCTTCTTGTTTCTCTAATATCCTGGGCCCAACACTACTACAACAGCATCACATACAACATCGAGAGGAATTGATTTTTATTTCATTTTTATTATATTGCTGGTTGGTCGGCACTTTGGTCCCCATTCTGTAATCAAAGGGACTATTCGCAAAGTACTGCTCCCCTGAGCAGGAGTGGCAGAATCTCTGGGTTCTTTGCCTTTGGCCTGTTTTCCCGTATAATCAGTTGTTTGTTTGGAGGTCTTTCAGGCAACACCAGGGAGAGAAAAACTTTAAAAAAAAAATATAAAGTTGTGATTTTAAAAGAATAAATACTTATAGCTACCCCAAAGTGACTAGCTTTCAAGCTGATGGCGTCTTTTTTTAAAGACTGTTCATCTCATAAATATGTTTGTTACATCTTTCTTAAGTATTGGTTTTTCAGTGCAGCACTCAGTATCCTGCTTTAAACCAAGTCACTTCAACATGACAACCTATTCTTATCTTATCATGCAGTAGTTACTGTTAGGGCTGTTGGCGTCTCTGATATTAGCTTATTCCTTTACTATGCCACTGCTAATATGAGGAAAGCAGGCGCATTGGGAACTGAATGTTTCTCCTCTTTCAGTTAGAGATCCCCCTTCTTTAAGAAGGAAAATAGATTAAACAGCTTTGTACATTGTCATTCCCTATGTGATAGCCACTAAATAAAACAAAATTGTGGAATTCATGAGAATCAGTGTCATGAGCCGTTCTGAGATATTATTGGCTGGCTCGATATTACTGCCCTTTGGGGTTTAGTTCAAATTATTGATTCCACGCAGAGCGGACTGAGCCAGCAAACCTGGCAAAGGACAGCTGGTGAGGGAAAGAAAACATAGCAAGAAAGTACAAGATTTTATTACCATTTAGGAAACTGCAATTGTAAAATAACATTTTGGAGGTTTTTTTTCCTTTGTGCTGTGATCTGTGTAGGGAGATCCAGTTGTTGTTTGCATTTCACCCTAGTCTGTACAATGTTGATCTAGTTATTTAAAGAGTGGATTTGTGTGAAATTGGCCTTCAGGCTCCCAGGCAGTAGCTCTGTAAATATAATAAGCAGCAACTCTTCATGCCTGCAGGGGTTGTTATGATTTTTTTTATCCCTGATTTTGGGATGTGCCATTCAGACAGCATAAATAAATCCTCCTATCCAAGTTGTATCCATTTCAAAGAGTTTACATGCACCAGACTCAAAGCCCCGCATACCATAGGTTGGATGATTATGCAAGCAAACTCGACAGACACATAAAAAAGTCATTGCTGGTATGTAAGTTGCCAGGCAGACATAGAGATACAATGTAGATGGTCGTAGACATCAAGTGCAGTTGGACTAACTGTGACTGAAGAGTTGGTAGTGAGTGGAACCAACTGAAGTCAAGATGCCCCTTCTTATCCCTGCTACAATCTCCTGGCTGAATTTTGGAGGCAATTCCTCTGCTATCAGCATTGTTACTTAAAGATACATAGGAGATCTACTGATGTAGTAGAAAGGCCAGCTTTGTACAATACCAATGTAGAAACAGCACCATCTACCATTAATGCAGTTTAAAACCATAAACTCCTTTTGGGAAGAATAAAACCAATCAGAATAAAATAAAATGAAATCACTTAAAAATCTTTCAACCATTGAAGAATATTTTGGGTTGACTCTTTGCTGTGTGTTGTCAGGGTGAGTTAGAGAGGAAAGGGTTACAGAAAGCCCCTTCTTCCACCTTTTATTTTGACTATTGGTATTATAGGGGCACCGATGGGTCCCAACTGAAATCAGAGCCGTATTTTGCTGAGTGCTATACAAATAAACAGAGAGAGGTAGTTTCTGTCCCACCATGTTTACATGCTAAATAGACAAAACAGAAGTAGGTTGGAGGGCAATCAGGTCAGTGGCTAGAATGTAACCCAGGTCTCTTGATTCCAGTCCAGTGCTCCACCCACTGGCCTGTGCTACCTCTCTAGCTTCACTTCACATCAGTTATGCAAAATATCTAGATAACACTCATAGATTCATAGACTCATAGATATTAAGGTCAGAAGGGACCATTATGATCATCTAGTCTGACCTGCACAATGCAGGCCACAGAATCTCACCCACCCACTCCTGCAATAAACCTCTCACCTATGTCTGAGCTATTGAAATCCTCAAATCATGGTTTAAAGTCTTCAATGTACAGAGAATCCTCCATCAAGTGACCTGTGCCCCATGCTACAGAGGAAGCCGAAAAACCCCCAGGGCCTCTTCCAATCTGCCCTGGAGGAAAGTCCTTCCCGACCCCAAATATGGCGATCAGCTAAACCCTGAGCATGTGGGCAAGATTCACCAGCCAGATAACCAGGAAAGAATTCTCTTTGGAAACTCAGATCCCACCCCATCTAACATCCCATCACAGGCCATTGGGCCTATTTACCATGAATAATTAAAGATCAATTAATTGCCAAAATCATGTTATCCCATCATACCACCTCCTCCATAAACTTATCGAGTTTAATCTTGAAGCCAGGTAGGTCTTTTTCCCTCACTGCTTCCCTTGGAAGGCTGTTCCAGAACTTCAGTCCTCTGATGGTTAGAAACCTTCATCTAATTTCAAGTCTAAACTAGTTGGCATGTCCCACTTTTCACATCTAACTTTCCTGCACAGCCCCATAGGCCTGTGGGTTGAACCCAGCCTGGTAGTTCATATCATGTAATACTTAGCTGTTCTTTTAAAGGATCGGTAGTATAGTATGTATTTCAACATGTATGTCCGGTCCTGCCTCTCCTGACCCATCCTGCCCTGTACCTACAGTTACACTAAGTCCACCCCAGCTAGCTGGGTTTGGGCAAGGATTAATGAGCCCTAAATATATAGGGCCTAACTCTTGACTGTCTTATGCACTCATCCTGTGCAAAGTAGATGTACCATGCTATCACCAGTGTGAATGGAGCATTCTGAGTGGATAGCCTTTAACACTTACTTTGAATAGGGGCTAAATAACTACCCAAGCTGCAAGGCAGTAGAGAATCAGGCTTATAACTTTTAAAGATGAGTCCAGCCACCTGCCTGACAACAAATCATCATCATTCCACTCAGCCTGTTATGTTGCTAATGAATTGCAAGGGAGTGACTTACTGGAAAACCATTGCATAAGGCCCTGACTCAGCCCAGTGGGGAATGCTCCCTCCAGAGCTGTGCGTTCGCTAAACCTGGGCGTGATGGATAATCCTTTCTGCCATGTCTCAAGAGCACCATTTACTACAATATGGAAACACAAATACAGGGTAGATGCTGGCCGCTATTAAAATTGGGTAATGGGCCATGACATCAATAAATGAGGTCTTGTGATATTAACAATAAACAAAGTATTTCAGGCAGATGAACATCATTCTGTCAGTGATATTAAAGGAAAGGAATGCAAATTACACAGATGGTTTTCAAGGAGTCATAAGAAGTTAATTGAAACATTTTTTAATTAGTTCTATAGTGAGGGGATGTACGCACAAAGCAGTAGGCATAGGGATGGTAGGGATACGTGTTTAGATTTTAGGCAGGCGAAGCTAAACAGGAAGTGGTCAGCGGGACCAGCTATAAAGAGCAATGGATTGGTTCCTTGCTGTCCTCACTGGGGCTTCACACCTACCCAGAACAGGGATGCTCTGTTCTAAGGTAAATCATCCTGAGGAGAGCGGGGGCAGGAGCCTGGCTGTTTCACCCTGAGGAAAGGGTGGCATGGCTGTGGCCCCCTGAGGAAGCAGCAGGGAACAATGCTGCAGTCCTGCCCTGAGGAAACTGGTTTCTTTCAACCTAGCCTGCTGGGTGCCTTTTTGTTTCTGTGGCTGTGGAGCTAGCCGAGTACACGATGCATCCTGACAGCCTAGGAAGAGTCCATCGTTGTCCCTCTGGCATTCTGAGTATGAAAGACTAGAACAGTCTGAGTAAAGCTCATAGGTATACGGCATCTGATTCTGAGTGTTTTCTCTCCAGCCCTTCTAGCTGAGCTGCAGTCCCTCCGTTCAGCCTTGCAGCCTGCCCAGTTCCTTCCAAAATCAAGAAAGTATGAATGTGTACTATACAAGACTGTTAATAGACAGTGCTTTTGTCATAAAGATTCCTTTCGGATGAGGTAGGGTTGCTATAGGAGTGTATGGGAAAAATTAAATACTCAGCACTCACTGGAGAAGAGAGATGAAATCTGAAAGTGGGTTGCTGGAAATATGGCAACAACAGCCCAGGTACCGTGAAATACTAACATTAATCCGAGCTGATCCTGTAGGTTGTGTGTGGTGTTTGCATCTCTCAGTATGCCATGTGCAGTCTATGAAATGCAGGAAATGCTTTGGGATCCGGCAGGATGAAAGGTCAACTATTTAAATTACTCCTACAATATTTATTATTTGTCTAAAAGTAGCACCTCGGGGGCACAGCCAAGAGCAGTTCTTCATTGCACTAGGCACAGTACAAATGAGTAGTAAGATCACTCCCCACCCCAAAGATCTGACAGTCTAAACAGACAAAGGGTCAGAGAGCAAGCAGAGGCATAGAGGGATATGACTTGACCGAGATCCCCAGCAGGCCAATAGCAGAGCTAGGAATAGACCTCAAGTTGCCTGATTACCAGTCCAGGGTCCTATCCCTCTGATCATGTTGCCTCTCAAATGTAAGATTCTATTCTATTCAGAATTATCAGATGACTGGTTTCTGCACTTAGTGCAATTCCCATTAGACATATGTCCACATTAGTAAGCCACTACCATAACTGGCATTCATTGACACCTTTGTCTGCAAGGCACTAAATTGGCATGGAATCTTCTTGAGGTTAGGACTGATGCACACAGTATAGGAAGACCGCACTATTTCTGCTTGTGCTGCAAATGTTCTACGCATTTCAGTGCCCCAGGCGTTGATCAAGGACACTGAATTCCCTTACATTTCCCCACTAAATCAACTACTGCCAACTACTTTGATTTATAGCTGCCTGTCCTGAAACAGGGAATAGATGACTGTGGAATCTACTAAAGAGAGCAAAGAGCACAGGCTTTATGACAGCATTGGTATCAAGCTCCAGCGCGTGGTCTTGCCATTCATTGTGTAAAGTTAAGTTTGGTTGTAACAAAGAAACTCATGCCTGGGCGATAGCACACAATGCCATTTGAATGGATGGTAGGAACCTAACCGCCGAGGACAATAAGTGTTGTGTAGTCAAAGGGGAGGTATAGCAAAAACAGTGAAAACGCTTAGTCATTTTGTGGTCTGGCTGAGCTGTGTTGGTGGCATGGCAGTGACTGGCACTGAAAGGGTGACTTTAAAACACCTTTGCACGCCCCTGATCCCAGAACTGGCCTGGTACCAGTCTGGACCCACAGCATAAGTTAAAGCAGCCTTCATGCTTGGCTGCCTCTGGCTCCATAGGGCTGGTCCCGCATCTGGAGTTTGGTGTTGAGCCACTACATCTGGATAAACGCCCTACTCTAGGAACCAGAAATGAGGTTTGCATAGGAGTTGCTATGCTGGGCTCTAAGCCATGTGAAAATTCCACTACACCACAGCAATTCATATGTACTAGTAGCCAGCTAAGGTGGCTTTTTAGTGGCTTTGTGCTACGGCTACTAGAATCTGGCTCTTAGTGTACTGACAGGACACACGAGTAATAGGTGCACTGGAGGTCAGGGGATTAACCCAATTTGTTAATTCCAAATGTTGGCGTTTGCCAACTTCAACAGGCTAAAACTGAGCAACAAACAACTATTGTAGATGATGAACTAGGAGGGAAAATGAAAAGGAGTACTTGTGGCACCTTAGAGACTAACAAATTTATTAGAGCATAAGCTTTCGTGAGCTACAGCTCACTTCATCGGAGGGAAAATGTTATCACTCAACAGTATTACACAATTGTATTGAATTTAATGTACTGCCAGCGTCCCTCAGGATGTAGTACAAGAGCTCGTTCTGCTCAGTAAATTGTCTCTTTGTGCATGGATATGCCCTTATTTCCCCCTTTACTGTGACCTCCATTTTTAGTAATTTACCCAGTGTCAACTAGAGTATTGGTGTAAGTTTTCTGTAGTCTATGAATTCAGGTTTGGTATTTTTGGTATCTAAACTCCCTTGGGGAATTCTGTTTTGCAAACTGGGGAAAAAAACCACTGTCTCTAAGGCACCCTAAATGTTAACGTGTTAACTTCTCACACTCCAAGACACTTAACATTTTGTAGTCATTACATGACATTGCTCAGTCCATTATACAGCTGTAGAAAATGTTTGAGATTTGCATCATATCTGTTTGGCTCTGCCATGTGGCCAGCAGGAGTGGATTTTAAGTTTTATCAGACTGTCAGCCTTACTTCTCTGTAAGGTTGAAATTTATTATCATCCTGCCTTACCAGCATATTGCAGGTTTGACTTAGGGTTGCCAATTTTCTGATTGCAGAAAACTGAATACCCTTGCCTCTGCCTCAAGGCCCTGCCCCTTCTCAGAGACCCCATCCTGCACTCTCTCCATCCCCCGCTCCCTCTGTCGCTCGCTGTCCCCCACCCTCGCTAACTTGCTCATCTTCACTGGCCTGCGGTTGGGGTATGGAAGGAGGTGAGGGCTCTGGCTGAGGGTGGGGCTCCAGGGTGGGGCCAGAAATGAGGGGTTCAGGGGCTCTGGGCTGGGGCAGGGGGTTGGGGTGCAGTGGGGGTGCAAGCTCTGGGGTGGAGCCAAGGATGAGGGGTTTGGGTCAGATGGTTGGAGGGGTGAGGGTTCCAGCTGGGAGTACAGATTCTGGGGTTGGGCCAGAGATGAGGGGCTTGACATGCAGGAGGGGGCTCCGGGCTGGGCTGGATGGGTCAGAGGGTGGGAGAGGGTGCATGGTGTGGGCTCCGGGAGCAGGTTTAGAGCTGGGGTAGGGGGTTGGGATGCAGGAGGAGGTTTGGGGTGCAGGCTCCTGGTGATGCTTATCTCAGGCGGCTCCCAGAAGCGGCCAGTATGTCCATGCGGCCCTTAGGCACAGAGGTGGCCACAGGGCACTGCATGCTGCTCGCACCCGCAGGTGCCATCCCTGCAGCACCCATTACCCACCATTCCCAGCCAATGAGAGCTGTGGAGCCAGTGCTCGGGATGGGGACAGCATGTGGAGCCTCCCTGGCCGATCCTGTGTCTAGGGGCAACTGGGACATGCCAGCTGCTTCCGGGAGTCACGCAGAGTCAGGGCAGGCAGGGAGCCTGCCTTAGCCCTGCAGCACCGCCAACTGGACTTTTAACAGCCCAGTCAGCAATGCTGACTGGAGCCACCAGGGTCTCTTTTCAACTCGGCTTTCTGGTCAAAAACCAGTCGCCTGGCAACTCTAGTTGGACTTGATATGATGTCCCATTATGCATAGAAATACAGAATGATTTTAACCACATTCTTCTCAAGATGATGATACTACAAAGATTTAGATATTCTTCAGCCTCTGGATCAGTTAGGCCGTTGGTTAGTGAGATGTTGAACTAAGCATCCTTCTAAATGAGAATTCAGTCCCACAGAGTTGTCTTTTCAGTTTTTGGCATTTCAATCCCAAGGACTGAATCCCTTTCTTGACATGTCAAATATTGAGAACAAGGTCTTAAATAAAATTGTAATAGCCATTTATTGATAGCATTTAAAACAACTGTCTTTTTTTCTCTGCATCTTCTGATTAGCTGGACTATCAAAGTTGAATAAAACAATTTACTGAGAACAAATAAGCAGAATTAACAGTAAAATACTGATTTGTATTTTTTTTCTCCCGGTTTTTAATCCTAATAGCCTCACTGGGACAGATCCTGTCCCTTGGAGCCATCCTGACTCCAGTGGCTTGGAAGAGACAAACAGTTATCTTAACAAAGCAGCTGGAGTTTCCTGATGAGGCAGGGGAATTTCCCAGGTGGCATAAAGCTGTTTTCTCTAGCTGTATACTTCCTACTCTCTCACTGTTATAAGGAGAGGTCCTGGATTGGGACCATTTTAGCCATCAAAATTTAGAGCAGCGCAAAACTGTTCTAAGTTACCCCAACAGCCAAACACTTAAGGAACAGAAAGGTGGCTTATAAATTACCTTTTCCTCAATCCTAACCTGAATTGCGGAAGCTGACCCACAGCTTGGCTGAACGTGGTGATGTGAATACATTTTTTTTTAAAGAAAGGAGTAACAACTTACTGCGAACTTAACGCATCACGGTATCTGGTAATATATTTGGTAAATATTTAATTGATGCAGCTATGAATGAATTGTTTAACATCTAATTATTTAGAACCTCTAATTTGAACAACTTCCTGGCTTGTTGTGAACCAAGCACAACAATATTATGCAAGTGGCCTTGTAACCAGGAAATTAACTTGACCATAGAAACTTTGAGTGTACACAAAAGTGAAACTGACAATTTAGTGTCATTATCCAAGCTGCGTGGAATGACCAAAAACCATTGGAAAAGGTAAGAGTAAGCTACACTTAAAAAAAGTCCAATAATTAAAATTGTTAGTTGAGCTGGATGATGGGCTGATCTGAATATGATGAAAATGTTAAGTTACAAGGATGGATCATGTTTGAACAAACGAATGAAGGGACATGCAAAGCTGGTACCAATTATAGAAATCTTAGGGAATCAGGATTCGATTGTCTGGACATGTGGAAAGAAGATGGAAGAATATATAGGAAACAGGTTTTAAACTTAGAAGTGGAGGGTAAGAGAAGGGTTTGAAAGGACCCAAAGCAAGATGAATGCAGTCCTATAAAGGATTTGATTATCAGCTACATTTCTGAAGAACTACTTGGGACAGACCCGGAATTGAGAAGGACTCCAAAATCTGACCCCACATAGATGTGACTAAGGCTAGAGACAGTGGTGAGCTAAATCATTGAAATTCAGGAGCCGAAGAAAACTCAAGGGGTCTAAGGTTTCCTTACAAATTCTGAACACTGAAAGTTGCATGACGTTTTGGGAAAATCTTGAGTCAGTGTTAGGTTTTGCAGTGTTAGGTAGTTATATGAATTGGGGGTCGGTCGGGCGGGGCAGGGAGGAGAGGGTTGGTGGTTTTGACACACAATGGAAGAAACTATGTTTTCAATCATTTTGCTTCAGATTTTGGGTTCCTTCAATTGGAAGCAAAACTGGGTGGGGAGGAGTTAGAGATAACCCATTTGCATCAAAAAAATGAAAAATGTTGACGACGACACTATGGTATGAAACGTTCAGTTTTCATACCGCTATAGTTGTTATCACCATGGTAGGATTTCTTTAAATGGATTTTTTTTTTTATCTTGCATGCTCCTTTAAATGCAGACAGAAATATGGTAATGCAACAAAGTGTTTGCATCAAAAATTTTTGTGACCATTATTCAGCAAATTACCTAAATAACTTTGAAGAGGGCTTGAATACCTGAAACATTTAAAATACTCAGTCAAAGAAGGGGTGGAGGTGAAAGATTAAACCAGGAAAATAGCTGTATTCCCTATTTTTCTCTCTCCTCTCTCATACATGCACACAAGCAAATGGACTATCTCATCTTCGTGAAAGTCCAGGTCATATGTCAGTCATTGTAGTCCACACTCAAGCTGC
The DNA here is from genome assembly GCF_009764565.3 of Dermochelys coriacea. Lineage (NCBI taxonomy): Eukaryota > Metazoa > Chordata > Testudines > Dermochelyidae > Dermochelys > Dermochelys coriacea. The sequence goes on along the minus strand of NC_050078.2, from coordinate 67,773,150 downwards.
TTTAAATGAAAAATTAATCCAGTTAATTGGAATTTCTAAACAAAGTAATTTATGCTACTTTCTTTGATGAAATGATCTCATTAGCATAAATTAGCCCTTACTTTTACTTTTAATTTCTTCCACTAGAGCATTACGGCCCATGAACATTGTCCTTCCACTAAATATATTTTTATATGTGTGCACGAATAAATGGCTACCATGAAAATGGGTATATGGAATCGTGCCTTGATTCATGACAACTCTGGTCACAGTAGAAATCAAGCTGACCAATACTTGTTTTCCAGATTCTCTGAGGAACTAAAGGTGAGAGCCTCCAAGTCACAGTGACCTTGCCCTTGATTAAACAGTGTTGTTTTTTTTTGCAAGAACTGTTGGAAAAGTATGTTACAGGATGCTGTAGTCCTAGAACAGATAACAGAACTTTTCTTCAAAGTAATGATACTGTTGGTGCAGTAACTGCATAGAATTTTTGGTGTACTATTACAGTTATTGTACGCTCACCAGTAAACTCAATAAGGTGACATTGCACTTTCCATGGCAAACGACCCTACACATAAGCCCTTCACCCCAGCAAAGAGTTTTACTAAGGTGTTGGCCTTCTGCTAGCTCTTCTGCCATACTGGTAACTTTTACCAAGAACCATTGGTCATTACAGATATTTTATTGAAGCAGGGGTACATTGGCCAGGAATTTGAATTCTCAGTGAATTTTTTTTGGAAACCCCATGGGATCTTTATCAGAGACCAGGGGTGAGCCCAAATCTTGTCACTGTCAGGGTGTGAGGAAAGATTCATCTCTTTTGGCACACCTTCTTGGAAAAGCTGACACCCAGGATATGTGCTGTAAGAAATAAAGTTCTGATTCCTTTTGAGTGAAGATTTTGGTCCAAACTGGGCTTGATTCTTCTGAGCAAGTGGGTTTAATCTGTTGGGGAGAGGGTGTCGACTTTCTTTTTCTAGAAAGATACGTTTCTAATTGGTGCAGTGGTGCCATTGAGATGAGCCCCTTAGAAACATATAACAATGTGGAGAGTACTGAGCAATAGGACCTTGATTCATCCAAAGGCTGGGAATGCTAACCATGCATCACCTCCACTGCATCATTAGGATTGAATAGGAGCCCAAGTCACGGTGGGGGACTTGACACTCTCACTGTTTGGCTAAAAAGCAAGAGTGCTGCTGGCAGTGCTGTGCTGAGCTGATGCTGCTACGCTCTTTTGGGAACCAGCACAGATTGATGGGCTCGTGCAGTCAATAAACAAAAAATAACCTCACAAAGTAACGTACAGAAACTCTTCTATGACTGTCTTGCTTGGCATTTAACGAGTGTGGTTGTGTTATTTTCTTTCACATTTAGAGCACTTAAATTTAACTTGACTACCCTCTTTTTCTCTCCCAATGATTTTAATCATTGCTATTTTCCACTGTAGAGTGTCAGCCTTTTGCATAGTAATAACTGAACCGTGAGAGCACTTGAAGAGTAGGCAGGAAAGTTGAGTGATGGTCAACACACAGCAGAGATGAAATTACCACTGTAGACAGTATGCCAGGTTCTTTTATTCCAGTATTTTCAGCACTGGCTGGTCATATTATATACCATAAGATTTTAACGTGCTCAGCTCTAGATAAGCTCAAAAGAAGGGGACTTAGTGTCTCCTCTACCAAGTGTACACGCAATCTAATTAGCTCAATCAGAGATAACATTTATGTGAAGAGCTAATCCAATTCACACCCTGGCTGAGGAGATAAGCTTTTGCATTCATAGTTGTTTGTCTGCCTGTTGATAGGCTCTTGTTTCCTTCCACTAACTGTGCAGCCTTTTTCTTGACTCTTGCACATAGTTCAGTGTCAAGCTCCTCACAGACTGAGAACATTGCTTCTTGTAGCTTCCTTTAAATGCTCTGATCTTTGAATATTCCTTCCTAATATGGGTGGTCTCACAGCATGCGTCCCCCCACCATTTAGGCATCTTCCTCTGATGATATTTTAGGCAATCCATTGCTTTAAAGTGCTTTGGTTTTATGTTTGTTCTTGGTAATGTTCTCAGAACTCCAGCTGCTCCTTCAGTAACTCAGATGCTGGTGGTATAAGGCTCTTAAGTGAAGTTTTGTCAATTACTTACTGCCCATGCCAAAGTAAGGCTGCTGGCGGGCAAGCCATGATGGGGGGAAAAAGAGGCAAAGAGGAAGAGGGGTGTCTAGAGGCATTATGGCTGTGAAGACTAGGGACACTGGAGAGAACGGGCTTGCAGTTGGCTTCTGCATCACAGCTGTATTCTGACCTCTTTTAAACAAATATAAGCTTTGTCTGCCTTGGGAATATGCTCCAATTACAGCTAACAGAGGCCAACTAGCTTCCAATCAGGGTCAGCTCATTCAGTGTGTATATCAGCTTTGACTTTCTGCACAGGTACAGCTTTCGTGATGGCTGTAAGGGGGAAATTCCCTAGTGTGGACTAGGCCAATGATGTCTGTGTTCTTCTCTATGCAAACCCAGAGCCTTTAGACAGTGTGCAGGACAATGGCTATGCCCAGATATCTCTGGGATGACCTGTGCTGTAGTGGCCAGAATCACCAACTTGTGTCAATTTATGACAACCTCATGATGAGGAGGGAGGGAAAGGGGCACCCTGCACATGATTGACTGATTGATTGTTCCAATAATGTCTGGAAGCTCCAGCTGGTCTTGGGGACCCATTGCGTTCAACACTGTATATACTTTAGTAAGACACACTTCCTTGTCTTGAAGAGTTCACAATATAAATAGACAAGACAGACAAAAGGTGGGAGAAAATAAGTGAACTGAGATACAGAATGATTGTGACCTATCCAAGGTCACAATGGAGATCTGTGGTAGGGCTAGGAATTGAATCCAGATCTCCTGAGTTTCAGCCAAGTATCTTAAGCACAAGTTCATCCTTCCTGTTCTCTTTCCACCGCAGCTGTGCTAGGGTCAAAACTGGGTCTTGAGCAGTTAGACCTTGTGGTGGGATCTGGAGTCAGGAGTCAGTAACCAAAGCCATGGGTAGGAGCCAAAGTCAGGGGTCGAGCCAAGAGTCAGAGCCAAAGTAGGAATCATGAATCAAACTTGTGGTTGGAGCTGGAATTGGAGGCAGGGAACAGGCGCTGGGATCAGAAACAAGGCAAGGAAGCCAGAACCAGGGACAAGTCGGGAAAGCAGGACTCAGGAATCAGGCAAGAAGGTAAGGTCTAATGTAGCAGACAGCCAGGGACTCGCCCAGTTGCACAGACAACTTCCTGGACCATCTTTTAGTTTTAAATAGAGCAGCTAGGCCAATGGGTGTGGCCATTTGCTCTTCCAGTCAGGACTCCTGTGGGTGATGCCTTTGGTGGGGCTAGGAATCCATTCGCCACTCAGCTCACCAGATACTAACAAGCCACTGGATGATGGCTGGGATGCGAAGGTTGCATAGGGCTCATGGACCCAGGTTTAAGACCAGTGGATCCTCACAGCTGGAGCAGGGATAACTTGACGCTGTATGTTGCATGCTGAAGAATGCAAATTTCTCTTAGTTTACATAGTTCCTGATAAAAGGTTTCCATGAACCTGAAATATGGCAAAAGGAGGATCATGCCACTGTCCCCTTAAAATGAAATCCTTTCATTCTTAATTAGGTCCAGTACCTCTTGGGCAGCCACAAACTTCCTAGCTATCCTCATTAGCTATTGTGCTGCTGAAACTAAATAGTCATTTAGGGTTTTTTTTAATAAATCATAAAGAGCTGCAGAGAAAGAGCATGCACTGCAATAGATGCCTTGGCATTGACAAATGAGCCAGTGTAGAGAGACATGGAAATAACATGGCAGATTGGGTGTGAAGTTTGAGCTCTCAAGGAACGAAGCAGAAGAGAGATATCAGCACACCATCTGGATGAGACAGCAAGTGGGAGAGTTTCATGTGAATGCAGGAAGGGGAGGGTGCTTTTCCATTATCAGATATCAGACTGCCACTTTGATGTGTTCAGGGTGCCATCTCCCCTGTCTAAATATTTATTTCTTTTGCTGTGCTCAGTCTAATGCAATTAGATTACAGTGTGGAGTTCTGCCATATCCTTTTAGCTCTGAATTTGTCTCGCAGTAACAAGCTGCACTGCCCCCAAACTGCACATACATATTGCAAGTAATAAGGAAACTTGGAACACCAGCTTATGTCACAGTATCCAATGTATTTGTGCCATTTATATTAATAATTAGATCTGACAGCCTACACTATATCATAGAATCATAGCAATGTAAGGCTGGAAGGAACCTCAAGAGGTCATCAAGGAAGAATTTTTCATGGATGGATACAGAAATACTGTATGATGGTGCACATAAATTTGATTTATATTGTTTGGTAGAAAGATAGGCAATCTGGGGGGTTAGGATTTTTTAATATAAAAATGGCAATGCAGTCATTAATTAATATTGACTTTCACTGATAGTCAATGGAAAAATTGAAATAAATTCAATTCAGACATGGGATGCACTGCACCCTTTCCATACATTTCCATTAGAGCAGGCAGTTTTACTACACAACACCACAAGAACAGCCACAATAAACTCCCGGCTAAGCAGAAGTGGGGATCCTAAAACTAAATATATTTGCACATCTTGTTTTTCGTTTTTTCTCGAGGTGGATCAGTTTTAAATGCATTTCATTTTACACAGGGAATCTTTTCTTTTGTCCTGGATGGATTATTGAACCTGATTTGCTCAGCCTTACATTTACCTGTCATGGTGGTTATACAAACTCATATCTATGTAACCACGATCTCTAAATACAAAAAATGCCCCAAATGGAAGAGGAGAAAATCAGGTGCATCTTTTCAAAAAATATACTTATTTCCCCTCAGTGTTTGGTTCAGTTTCTGGCTCTGCCATAGACGGTGATGGGGGCCATTTAAATACCTACAAAGATCTGAGTTTGCATCCCAACTCTGCCACAGACTTCCTGCCTGACCTTGGGCAACTCACTTAACCCCTCTGTGCCTCAGGCCCCCATCTGTAAAATGGGGATAATAGTACTTCCTTTTCCCCACCATTTGTCTTGTTGATGCAGATTGTAAACTCTTTGGGACAGGGACTACATATATGTAGAGTGCCTCACTCAGGCCTCTATATTGGTCAAGGCCTCTAAGTTTATCCTGTAATCTATTACTATTACTTCTAAATAATAACAGTTGGCAAGATTAGCCCCTTCTGAGATCACATCCGAAGGATCCCAGAAAGACTGCTGGCTTGGGTCCAGACCGAGTGTTGAAATTTTGCTCTCTTTCTAGGCAGCAGCACACTCTGGGGCAAGCAGCTCCAGAGCATGCCAATGTTGATAGGAATCAGTGGCCCTCTGAGATCTCACAGCCCAATCAGTGCATTGAGTAAACTGTTCCAGAGTTAAAGTTCATTGATATGATTTAAATGACACTTGTAGTGGGAAGGTTTTCTGATTCTTTTAGCATATTTATTACCAATCCATGCAGAGTCTGAGGTGTTTGGTTTAATAAACCTCGAGCGGCGGTGGCAGGGGGGACATTTTTTCCAGTTTAGAGACTAGAATTACAGAAATTTAGGTATTAAAGTTTAAAATACAATATTGAGAGATTCATGGTGTTGAGTTTAGACATTTAAATGTGTTGAGTGGAGGGTAAGTTGTCATTATAGCTTATGCCAAATGAGTAAATATGCTTCATGTATTAAGGTGGTCAGCTCAGCAGAGAGGGAAAGTGATGTCAACTTTGTACATTAGGCATATTTTATTTATGTAAATGTACCTGTGATCTTTGAGGTCTGAGGGATGCTAAGTGAAAGATAAACCTTCTTTGATCCCAGTGGAGTTGCCATTGCCAGTCGTCTTCATGAAACCTTCAAAAGGCACCATGAAGGCATGTCTTAGTACCAGGGTAGATCTCCCTGAAAACACTGTCTAGAGGACCGATTTCCTACTGCCAACAGGATCAGTTTTGGAAAATGGGATCAGGAGCCCAATTTCTTTGTCCCACATGGATGGATCAGGATGAGGAGAGAGAACTTAAAAAAAAAAAATCAGGCTTGTTCATTTCAGAGGCATCTATTTTACCACTCTGTTTATACAATTCAGAGTGACTTAAAGTATGAGAGGTGTTTCCACCCCATCATGGAGCTGATAAACAGCAAAGAGTCCCCGCTGGATGAAAGGAAAAGAGAGAAGATTAAAATAAAAAAAAATCTTATGGGTTATGCTGGGTTCTCTGGCCACTATCCAGGCCAGATCCCCGTGGCTGCTAGAGAGACTGCCGCTCCCCCCACAACAGCAAATGAAGATGAAAGAGGCTGCAACACAATTGGATCAGATTCTCTGGACTGATTAACAAGCTCAGGGAGGAGCAAAGGTGGCTTTAAGTCACCATTGTTTTCCCTGATCCACAGATCCAGCCCAGATCCTAGGACTAGTTACAGCAGCTCTCAATATGCTCTGTCTTGGGCTCCAGCTGCCAGCACCCCACCTTTCCCCCCAAAGAACTGTTTTGGTAGCCTGAGGATCAGTCCAAAGGAGGATGCTCTAGCTATGCCCTGTACTCCAGTGGCCAGGAGAATGGGAGGGAGTGACATGGGATACATTATAGTAGATCAGAACCATCAGAGTATTCCCTTATGCAGCTGGAATCAACAGCTGTTTTACGCCACTGGGTTTCCAGAGAATGCGGCACTAGGGGTTTTAAAAACAAAACCCTTGGGGCATCCTCCTTACCTGTTGGGATCCATATATGGGCTTATGAAACCACTGGTCAGTGTGTGTGATGTGCACCCCTGGGTGCTTGATCCACAGAGGATGAGAGTCTGTTACTACTCTCAACCTGAGACCCTGTCTCTTTAGCTCAAGCTGCAGAGACTTACAGGTTTTGCCTAGCTCAGCCTACAGCATCTGCCAAGATGGTGACGGTCACATTTACTTTAGCCCTGAGGATCTGTTAAGCCTACCTGACCCAAACAGATGTGCCAGACAACAGGACAAAAGAAGAGGAATTCTGCTGCATGGAAGATGAGGGAACCATGTACAATGTTGGATACTTTTTGAACTTTATGTCCTGGGCTTGACTTCCAATGTATAGGATGACATAGTATATGGATCCAGTTATTTTCTTTTGCAGAGGGCGCTGTTTGTGTAATTGCTTAAATAATTATAGATGCCATGATCCCATTGAAACAAAACTCTTAGCCATCAGGATTGCAACGTTAGCATGTTGCTCCTTGCACCTTTTGTCTATCTTCCAAGAAAACTGATGATCAATGTAATGGAACGTATATTTCGCTCTTCTAGCATATACATATTATGTTTGCTTGGTGCAGCCATCAAACTTTGTTTGTAATTCTTAACTCTTCTTGCATATTCGTTTTTTTTAAAAGTGTTATTCCTAGCTCTGCATGAGATACCCTTGTTTGTGAAATTGTACCAGCTTGATACATGATTATCACAAATAATTGCCAAGAATACTTGTTGTGTAATCCAAACCGATTTTCTGGTTATTGTTAGCAATGCTTTTTATGCACTAGGTTGGTCATTCAAGGCTGAAAATTATGTTATCAAACTTGGCAATCAGGGACTGAGACTATATGAGCAACAATAAGATCTTATTTTCCTAAAGTGGCATTTTTAATCAGAGAAATGAGAGACATGAAGTGCTAGAAACTAAGATCCTGAGGGCTAAGAGCTTCAGAGTCACTTCAGAGTTGTCTTTTTTTTTTTTAATTGAGCCACACTCTGTTGACTTTCTATGGAGTATTCAGTGATCTTTTCAGAGGCCCCAATCCTGGATTCTGAAGTCTGCCTGACTAAATGGGTTTTGTGTAGGGATCAAGAAGGAATAAGAATCCTCCTCCAGGATGTAGCCGAGCTCCCACCTCAAATGCACTTCCCTTTGTGTGCCTTTGGCATCAGGATCCCTGTATTTGTTTATTCCCCTGCTCCCAACCTCCTCTTACTATTGCAGACCAAGCACTTGTGGAACAATACAGGCTCCTGTACAAACAATCTGCTCTCCCTCTGTCTAGTCGAGCTACACATTCTTTTTGTATCAGAACTTGAGTGGCTTGGTGGGGACAGAATGTGTACGCTAAGCAATTTTGAAAGGCTGCATGGAAGAGCAGAGTCTGTGGCCTTTCCCCGGTGAATCCTGGCCTCCTGAGCTTTTGCGGGCCATGTTCCTTATCTCTCCTAGTTTTCTTTATCACCTCCCAGAAGAACAACACAATGGAGCAGCAACCCTGGAAAGCCATGAACCTGTATTCCACTATTAACATTGGAAAGTGGGGGTGTTCAGGCCCTTTGTAATTGATACCAAGCTTAGATATTTTTCAGCAGTCTCCATTATCACTGTGATGCCACTTCAGTGCTATTGATGCAATATAAGAGTCTTTTCCCTTATGATTATGCTCTCGATATGGTGTGTTACCTAATGTTTCCATGCTAGCTTTGTTGGAATATCGGGACTAACAGTTGTGTCATAACATAGGTGGTAAATTGGTGCTGGGGAATCTGAATCCTGCTTTGGGCAAGCTAGTTCTTTAAAAGGTTTTAGAAAAAATAATTAAGAGAAACTGTTCTTTTACTTGTTCCCCCCCCCCCACTTTTTCATTAAAATATAAGTTTCTGTGGGAAGTATCCATTTTTAATGGAATATTTTCAGGTTTTCATCACCAAAATCCAGAAAAGTGACCTTTTATTCTGTTTTCAGCAGCCGAAACCAAACACAAACAAATGGGGGGGTTCAGTTTTTTGTAGAAAACCTGAAAATATTTGAAAAAACAAAATCTTTGCTGGAAACCTTTTAATTTTTATCACAGGGATTTTCCCCACAGGAATAAAAAAAACATGAAAACTGGGTAAACTTACTGAACAGCGCTAGGTGTTAATTTACAAAAGACTTGTGGCTAGGTTTCATTAAAATGGAAAGCATTAGGTGAAGCCTGCCACTACAACATGAGAGCAAACAGGTCCTTAGAAAAGGAAGAGAGAGACCAATACAACCATGGGGTGATGGAAGTACTCTTGCATTATTGTAGTATTGCAAGGAAGGGGTATGCTGAAGCACCATGTCGTCACTGGTATGTGCAAAGATGTGTGTCTACACGTCGTAGTTTCACTGTCTCCGTGTAAAACTAGTGGTTTGGTATCAAATAAGTGCCAGAATTTTAAATGCTCCCTTTAAAAAAAAAACCCTGTATTAATAGTCAGTCAATTCATAGTCAATTCATCTATGTTTTAAACACCACAAATTAACCCTGTGAGACTGAGCCACGTTCTCTCACATTTTCTGACAGAAAACCAGCTACCTGAAGAGTTCATAGCTGAGAACAAAGCACATTTCCGTATCGCTTCCCTGCTTGCTGACATGTGACTTTTATTTTTGCATGAGGTTTTGCTACAGTTGAGCTTATTTTTTGCCCCCTTCCCCCTCAAGACACCTACAGCTTGTCAAAAATGCCACAGAAAGAGGGTTAATTATTTCCAGAATAAAAGAGAGTGCAGTGAGCTGTTATTGATGGGGTTAAGCTGACATTTAAAATATATGCTTTAAGAAAGGACATTGATGAGGGTCAGGAGACTGAAGAGAAATGAGAGGCCATTAGAAACATTCAGCTTGCTTTCCTGCAGTCATGCCTACTGCCATGGACTTAGCGCCTGTGAGTAATGCTGCATTAACCTGTCCAGCCCACATATTCATTCTGCCATCTCATCAATGTAACTAATGACTTCTCGGGATCTCTCAGTTAGAAATGCTTCTAGTACTTTCTTTAAGAAAATGAACTGTTTGAATATACTGGAGATGAAAGGCTTCTGTAGTTTTCAGCATCCTAGGAGAAGCATAGCTTGTTATTTTTTTTAAATATTTACTTTAAAGTTTGCACACAAACCCCAAAAGCTTTATTTTTGAACTCGGCAGGTCTACTCCTCCATTTGCCCTTCCATCATCCTAAAGTATAGAGAGCCTGATATTCAAAAATACTCAGCATCTGCAGCAACCAGAGCTGGTTCTCTGTTTCTCTGAAAATCTGAGAGTTCTTATATGTATGGGTGTTCTTGAAGCCTCAGCTCCTGGAGTCATGTGACTGTGTGAGACTCTCAACTTTCATTAAAAAAAAAGTTTTGAGTCTGCACTGTGAGAGAGAAAAGCTTGAAAACATGAACACTGCAAGTACAAAAACCAGAAGTCAAAAAAGGAACCTCAAATGGATTATTTTCTAAAAACAAAAAAAAATAAAATCTTTTTTAAGCCAGTCTCATGATTTTTTGGTGCCTGATTCATCATTTTTGGATGCTAGAGACTGGCAATACTGAAATCAAGCCAAACTAAACCACAGTGATTGAGCCATTTCACATTGCATGAAGTGACTCATTAAACAATTCTTTGTGACGGAAAACACAAGCTGCTTTACGTTGACAAATATTTTAGAGCCCCTGATATTACATTAAGCTCCATGTGGGCGTCGCATTGCGTGTGCAGGCAGTGTTTATGATAGGACCAGGGTCTTTGCTGGAAAAACATTTCAAAGCAGTTCTTGAAGGATGGGCAAGTCTGTCTTTGGAAACTTTTCTACCATGCAAAGTTCTTAACTTGCACATTACCTTTTCCTATCCTGGTTATACAGATGCTAAAAACTCAGATCAAAAATTCTGCGAAAGAAGTGCTTACTGTAAGAACTAAATACCCAGATGTACAGCAGACACCCTTAAAGCAACCTTTTGTTGTAAATAATTAATAAGGTTACTTCAGAATTTCCAGTTCTTTCTGCAAGAAATATTGCAGCTCCTGAGGTAACCTTATGTAGTCATCAAAGGCGACTGAAAACATGTTCAGAATGACCAATAAACCCCACATTATGATGTTTAAAGTCCAGTTATGAGTGCTGCTGAGTGCCCTCGATTCCCTTGGACATCAATGGGAATAAAGGGTGCTCAGAGCCTTGCAGGATCAAACCTGCAATGCATGTCTTGTATGTTAATTTTAGAATATATTTGCTATACTAGTTACATTTTAACCAGGGGAATTTAGCAAATAATTTATTAACTAATTGGCTTTCTCTGCTTACAGGTTGCAGTTTCAGGGTTTGATCCTGCAAACACTAATGCGCACACATAGCTTTTTACATCCATGAGTAGTCCCATAAAAAGTCAATGGGCGTACTCATGCGATTAAAGTAGTTTGAATGTTTGCAGGATTGGGCACTTAGAGAGGGCCTAGGCTAATTAAGGACCCAATACTGCCACTGTTCCTTGTATGAGGGGTCTCTTTACAGTGAAAAGGAGCTCATGTAAAGTAAGATTCCAGGATCTGAATATAAGTGGGGAGAGAAAGAGAGAGAAAGCTAGGCCAAGATTTTCCAAAATAACTAGTGATTTGGGATGCCTTTCTAGGTTCCTGGCTTGAGACTCCTGAAAAAGGCCTGATTTTTAGAGAGTGCTGAGAACCCACCTTCTGCCAAAAAACAAACAAACACAAAAAACAAAACAGGCCCATTAATGTGTCTTGACCTGGGCATCCAAAATCACTACTCACTTTTGAAAATCTTGGTCTAGGAAGGAAGGGGAAAACAGAGGACACAGAAAGAGGAGAATGAAGAGGAGAGAGGGAAGGGAGAGGATGGTTTCTGAGTTGTGTTAGACGGAGAATTGGAGTGAGTTATCATAGAATCATAGCCAGATAGTCCCCTTTTTCTGTAAGCTTTTCATTAAAGTAATATGATGTGAATGGTCTGACGTGCCCTTTAAGTTCAGGTTGATTGGCAGGAAGCCACTAAATTTTTTTTTTTTTAAACAGTGGAGTGCCAAGGTGCGCACTGTCTCATCTCTATAAATCTCATTATCTGTACTATGCCAGAGCTCATTGATTTTCAGTCAGAACAAGTCTCCCATAAGGAATTTTTCATATACCAGCCAATAATCCATGGAGTCTACACTCCCTCCCCTTCGTCTCCAATCTACATCAAAAGAAGCTCCCAACATGAGGGAATGGGGGATTTCTTTCACAGCTGTGGGTAGGGGCATAGCTGCGGTAGCAGGGCACAGTTCAAAGATATGAGTTATTTAAATGGTCTTGTAATGCTTTATTCATCCCTTCGATACTGTTTGACACAAGGCACATTCACTCATTCTGTTGTCCAGCTGTGACACAAGGATGTGAGTTATAGACTTTGTAGGGTCAGTAGTTAACATATACAATTGTTAAATCCCTTGCCTATATTTTTAGGTAAGGCAAAATGATGTGACATATCCAAAGAGGATATATTATGAGCTGTAATGTCTTACAGTATATCAGAAGAGGAAGCATACAGATGTAGCTGTCAGACAGCAAGTACTAAAACTGAACAAGGTTTAAAGGGGATTATTTCTGCTTTTCCATTAGGAGAAATAATCTCCATTTAAAAGTTAGTAACTAGCGTGCCCCATGACCACACATTCATTTTTAGCTGTAATAATGAATTTTATCATTAATACTTATGAATTTCCACTTATGTTATATTCCAATCAGAAGCAAATCTTTCTCTTTAAACACAAGGGATTCAGCAGACTTTTACAGCACAGGGGCTGCCCAAAACTTTGGTTTTCAATAAGGTAGTTCAGCTACAGTAGGGAAAGTTTTTCATTTTTCTTGTCTCTGATACCATACAGTGCTTTTTCTTGATAAGTGAGCAGAAATCCTATATTGCAAGTATAACTATTAAATCTGGACTGCTGAGAGGGTTGTGGTACTGAAGCAAAGTTGTCTGCTTTAGAAAGGTTTCTAAATAAGGCTATGAAACTTTTATTACTTGTGACACACAGTTGGATCATTTTCTGTTTAAAAGCAATGGGAATGTTGTGGCTGGCTTCCGAGGGGGACCACATTTAGGCCTATGGGATTGCTTTAAGCCATTGTATTGGTACAACATTTGCATTTTGTTTAAAGCTGCAATGGGAGTCTTTGGTTTCAATTTGTAGGAGATGGTGAGAGGTAGCTTTTATTTTCCCCATTTCTTTTATGGGATTTGATCCAACATACACTGAAGTCAATGGAAAGACTCCTATTGACTTTAGCGGGCATTGGCTCAGACACCTTATGCAATTGTTACCTCTGAGGGTTGTTTTGAGTTTCAAGTTGCAGCAAACCCAAAAACTCAAAGCAAAACTTATTCGACTGTCACATTTTGCCTGATTTCAGCAGGAAAACGTAAACCAGGATGGGGCTTGGTACATAAATGTTATGAACCTTGTGATAATGGTGAATTTTCATTGACCTGAGCCGAGTGTCCAATACATAATGAAAAACTAAACCAGCCGTGTTTTATGAGATTTCTGATTCTGCTGCGATACTTTTTTCCCACAGAGCTCTAGATTTAAGTAATTTGTTTTAAAAAAAATAGGTTCAGAGTTCACCTACTGTCAAGAGCACCTAGAAACTGTTTTTCTTTTCCCCCCAACTCTCTCTCATCCCAGCATTTCTGGTGTTTAAATCTTAAAATGCCACTAGCACAACAAACTACATCCCCACTACTATGTTTCTAATTGAGCAACTCTTTGACTCAGACCCTAAAACCCTTCTAAAAACATAGAGAATAATGATACTGAGCCTTATGGTTTCCGACATGTCAGCTGTAGTGTGCACACAGGCACTGTACAATGTTTCTTGTCCCAAGAACCATTTCAACCATAACTTGGTGGTGATGGAGGAAAAGGGGCAAAAATGACACTGAGGGGGTGAGAGATCTCATCTGTATTATGATCTTGACCTTGCTTCCATCGAATACAATTGCAAAAGTCCCATGCAGAGCAGGATCAAAGCTCATTGTCTGGTTCAAGGCCCATTATCCTTTTTTTTTTTTTTTGCCTAGTGGGAACAGAAAATTTCACATAGTTGGAATGACATAATATCTGGACTGTGTTAGTCCAAACTTGGATGACAGAGGTATGAGATTTTCAAACACCCTATGCATAGGCTAACCTTAAATCTCAGTCCCAGAAATCAGGAAAAAACCCCAAATGCCTTCTTTGTCCGGTAAACAGTCCTAGCCTCTCTCTGTCTCTTTCTTTTTCTTCGGGTGGGGGGACCCTCATTGTTAATAGATTTGCATCTTATTCAAAGCCATGCTCAGATCAGCTATTCATCACTGCCACTTTTCATTATATCTCTTTAAACTGCAGCATGCTTGCCACGGTCACTGCTTCTCTCTCCATTCAACTTGGGGGTTTAATTGTCCCCTTAAAACCATTTTCCAGTGCCATAGCAGGACAGAAAGATTTAATATCCTAATTTTTTATTCTTCCCTCTCTTCTCCCTCTTTGTCCCTCTATCCCTCTTTTGTAACAGGCAAAAACTCTGCTCTGTCTCACTCTGTGACGCCCCCACCCCCAGCATTTCTGCTGAACTAGCAATATAAGATAATTGTGTTTCATTTTTATTTATACCTGCAACCTTGATTTTATCATCATTTTTTCCCTGGAAAGAAACAGTGCAGTACATCTCTTAGTTCCATACAGGTTACTTTTCAGTCTTCCAGACCCGTGACCCAAGTGAAAATTCTGCTAGAGTGTTACAGGATTCTAGCTTAGTATTAGCACAATATTAAGAAAAGGTTGGATCCTGCATTTCTTTCTTTGAATAAGCTTTCACTACAAAGCTTTCATTTGAATAAGGAGAGCAAGATCAGGTGCTAATGTTGTGCCAGCATTTTTGTCTCAGATGCTTATTTTTAAGGCTCTGCAGCTCAGCCGGAGGAAGTGTCTTCTGAGTGGTAACATATAGAATAAGATCTAAGCCTGGAAGACGCAACAATTTCAATCATACCTATATGAAAAACTAATTTAACATGTAACATAATGTAACAGTACCATTGGGCGTGTTGTATTCAGGTCAATGGTAGATGAGGGCCTTTGCTTGTACCATGTTTCAGAGTTGCAGCCGTGTTAGTCTGTATTCGCAAAAAAGAAAAGGAGTACTTGTGGCACCTTAGAGACTCACAAATTTATTTGAGCATAAGCTTTCGTGAGCTACAGCTCACTTCATCGGATGCATTCAGTGGAAAATACAGTGGGGAGATTTATATACATAGAGAACATGAAACAATGGGTGTTACCATACACACTGTAACCAGAGTGATCACTTAAGGTGAGCCATTACCAGCAGGAGAGCTGGGGAGGGGGACCTTTTGTAGTGATAATCAAGATGGGCCATTTCCAGCAGTTGACAAGAATGTCTGAGGAACAGTGGGGGGGTGGAGGGGGGGAATAAACATGGGGAAATAGTTTTACTTTGTGTAATGACCCATCCACTCCCAGTCTCTATTCAAGCCTAAGTTAATTGTATCCAGTTTGCAAATTAATTCCAATTCAGCAGTCTCTCCTTGGAGTCTGTTTTTGAAGTTTTTTGTTGAAGAATTGCAACTTTTAGGTCTGTAATCGAGTGACCAGAGAGATTGAAGTGTTCTCCAACTGGTTTTTGAATGTTATAATTCTTGACATCTGATTTGTGTCCATTTATTCTTTTACATAGAGACTGTCCAGTTTGATCAGTGTACATGGCAGAGGGGCATTGCTGGCACATGATGGCATATATCATATTGGTAGATGTGCAGGTATTCAGGGGACACCATCATAGGGCCTAATCACATCAGCCACACTATCAGAGGCTCGTTCACCTGCACATCTACCAATGTCTCTAAGGTGCCACAGGTACTCCTTTTCTTTTTGCTTGTACCATGTAATTCCAAATGGCTTGGACTAAAACAAGAAAGTGAGAATATTTAGACATCTGAAGGGACAACAGGGCCGCAATGAGCCAGGGACATTGTTCCTGAGCTGAGAATTGAATTGCTTATGTCAATTGGTTGCAATCATGTCATCATATTAACTAGCAATTCTGATTAAAATAAATTAGGGTGTGTGTGTGTTTACATACCATAGTACATGATACAATATTCCTTTTTAGTTGTGTTTGCCATAGCAAGACCTTTATTTGGCAGTATGGAAGTATTTAAAGAATTCAATAAATATATCTTCTAGTAAAGAATCATGATTAAATATATAGGGTAAACTTCTGGCCCCCTTGAAGTCCAAGGGAGTATTGCCATTGACTTCAATGACAGCAGGATTCCACCCAAAATATTTTTTTTAAGAAACATTCATTCTCAAAATGAAACATTTAGAAAGTGTTAAAAATGAATGAACACTTGTACAAACTTGTTACCTTGATAGTTCAGAATGGTGATGGCTAAATTATTTGAGTTTGCTTAGTTAAACTAATTTTTTTGGATCCCTTGTTACTATGTGACTGATCTCTTAGAGAGTTGTAATAAAATGTCTCATTTAGCAGAATTGTTGCAGGGCGTACTCCATTTTTTCTGGTTTGCACAATGAAAAAACAAGGACAGAAACTTTTTCATTCTTGCTTGATTTTTTTTTTAAACAGAAAAGATAGCATTCAAAGACTGAAAATTGTCATTTTGCCAAGAAAGGCTGTTTTTGCTGACACAATTAGTAGTTTAGCACAGCTCTAATTTCCCATTCTAAATATGTTGTAAGATTATAGGGTACGTTCTGAGAAATATTCAGCATTTTTCTCTTAAGTTGCTTAAAAGTAAGAAAATTATTAGGAATGTGACATTTATAGTGCAAGATGTACAGTTCCAAAATGTGACTTTTTTCCTTAGACATCCAAAATATGCACTTCTAGATCAGTATTTTGTTGTATTACGTTGCATCAAAATAGGGTGACCAGACAGCAAATTTGAAAAATCGGGACGGGGGTGGGGGGTAATAGAAGCCTATATAAGAAAAAGACCCAAATTTTGGGTCTTTTTCTTATATAGGCTTCTATTACCCCCCACTCCCGTCCCGATTTTTCAAATTTGCTGTCTGGTCCCCCTATTTTGATGCAACATAATACAACAAAATATGATCTAGAAGTGCACATTTTGGATGTCTAAGGAAAAAACTCGGGACATCTGGTCCTCCTACATCAAAATAAGGTACTTTAAATATGTGAAGAAGAAGTTGCAAACAGCTTCTGGGTTAGATCCTCTTCTGGTGTAAATGAGCGTTGCTCTATTGAAGTTAATAATTATGCCAGTTTACCCCTGCTGAGGGTAGAGCCTTTTCCTTCCTTTTGACCTATCTCAATGAAATCTCCTCTCCCCAAACTCCTGTTCTAAGTTGTAGCCTAACTGTATCCCCAAATGACAGGTGTAATAGCTGTATGTAGTGATGTTGTAGCCATCTTGGTCCCAGGATATACAGTGACAAGATGGGTGAGGTAATATGTTTAAATTGGTTCAGCTTCTGTTGGTGGGAGAGACAAGTTTTTGAGCTTAAACAGAGCTCTTCTTCTGTGTAAGCTCTAAAGCTTGTCTCTCTCACCAACAGAAGCTGGTCCAATAAAAGATATTACCTCACCCACCTTGTCCCTCAGATATAATAACTCTTTGTGTAGCCTCTTCATATCTTTGTTCTACCAAATCCACTACATCTTTATTGCTGTGACTGTTTCTTCTCTGTCCAGTGGCATTAGAGTAACCATCTGTCAGAAGAATACCTAAGGTTAGTGCTGTCTGATTTTTAAAATCAGAGATGAGCAGGCCAGCATTCTGCTTGTCTTTAAAATAGACTGTATCTTTGGTGCTCTTGATCTCATTGTTATATACTGAAGGAAAACTCCAGCTTAATGGAAAAGATATAACTGAACAAAAAAATCTCTTTAACACATCTGCCACTCAAACATAAACCTTGAAGAGAAGATGGTTATGGTAAGCGATGGGTTAGTTACTCTTTTCGTCTCTCATTTTCTCTGAACTGTCTGTGCTTGTCCTCAGATATCTGGTAGTCAGTTGGTGAGCTCACAAATACAGCAATGTGATAGATACCTTGTGTGCTGGAGGACAGTCTTTTTGCTGCAGTGTACCAAACACCAATCCTATGACCTAACCAGAACTGGAAGAGGAGCCCAATCCAAGCGTGTTTCCGTACCTTGCCTCTTAATAGCTCTTTGTGTCATAGCAGTCTTGCTCAATGTTGATGTGAATTTCCTTGACGCACCCCATGTGGCGAATTAGTTTGAGTCCTGCACAGCTAATACACTTTACTGGGTACTAAATGATTTGTGGGTTAATTACTGTGTGTAATTTTGTGATAACCTTATTTACCTAGGTTAGGTAGCTAGAGGGATTTTAAAAATAGTTCCTCATTTCTAATTTAATTTAGGATACTATTGGAACATGAGACTCCTTTCAGGAATACAGTGACTGGAGTCCACATGATGTATTTTGGAATCTTTAAGTGCTTAACAAATGACAGATTTTCCCCTATTCATCAAACGTTAAGACTCATTTGAAAGGCCAAAGGTTCTGACCTATATTAGCCAGGAGACAATGACATTACCTGCATAGAGAATGACCGGTCATTTTCCATATTTTTAGTCTTTCCTGACTTCCCTTCTTGTTGTATAGAATTACACACAAAAAAGTATGTCAGAAGAAAAGGTGCAAAGTCATGCACTCAAAAGTTAGGAAATGCTAGAATGAATGTTGCCTGTCTAATTTGTAATCCCCCTATCTCCACCATGAGTATACGTTATGATACTTTTTTCATTGCACGATCACATACCATTTTGTCTACAGGATCCCTGCCTCAATAAGTACACAGGATGGACAATACTCACTGAATGAACAGCTATTCAATATTTTGTCTTCATTCAGTGGGAGGCTCCATGCACTAATTAGTGCACAGTATTCTGCTCTGAATACAGAATTATTAATTCTCCAGCTCCCATGCCCAATCCCCCACCCCATTCCCACTAGTTTCCAGTCTGTGCCCTCCTACCATGTTCCCTGTCTCAATCGACTCCTGCTGCTGCCCCTCACCCTAGGGTTCCCAGGCATCTGGTTTTCGACTGGAAAGCCTGGTCGAAAGGGACCTTGGCGGTTCTGGAGACCTGGCTGTTAAAAGTCTGGTTGGCCGCAGCACCATCGGGGCAAGCAGGTTCTGTGTCTGGCTCTGCATGGCTCCTGGGAAGCGGTTGGCATGTCCCTCTGGCTCCTAAATGTAATGGCGGCCAGGGGGTCTGTGCATGCTGCCCCCGTCCACAGGCGCCGTCCCCACTTGCCAGGAACTGCAGCCAATAGGAGCTGCTGGGGCAGTGCCTGTGGGTGGGGGCAGTGTGTAGAGCCTCCTGGCCGCCCCTCCACCTAGGAGCCGTAGGGACATGATGCTGCTTCCCAGGAGCCAACTGAGTTCAGCACCACCCAGAGCCCATACCCTTAACCTCCTCCTATGCACCACCCCTCTGCCCCTGCTAGGAACACCCTTCCGCACCCAAACTCCCTCCTGGAACCAGCACCCCAAATCCCTGCCCCAGCCCTGAGCATTCTGAACCCCTCAGCCCCAGCCTGAAGCCCCCTCCTGTACCTAAAATACCTCATCTCCAGCCCCACCCCAGAGCCTGCTCTCTCATCTGGAACCCTCACGCAACCCAACCCCCTGCCCCAGCCTGGTGAAAGTGAGTGAGGATGGAGGAGAGTGAGCGACGGAGGGAGGAGGGATGGAGTGAGTGGGGGATGGGGCTTTGGAGCATGGGTGGGGCAAGGGTGTTCATTTTTTTGCAATTAGAAAGTTGGCAACCCTACCTCACCCCTATGTACGGCTCCTATCCTTTCTGCTTTTCCCCATCATGATGCTTGAGGTCAGCAGAGGGGCCATTGACAGCACTAGAGAGATGGTTTCCCTGCTTTCAGTTCTGGTCCCCAGTCCCCCTGCTAGGGGCGACTCCAGATGCTAGGAGCAGCAATTGCTAGGGAAGTTTTGCTCAACCCCTGTAGCCCTGGAATGGAGCATGCTCAGAAAATTTCGCTGCCAAATTCTGACAAGTCTCTACTGGGCATAAGTGAACTGAGATTTTTCAAAGATTTACAACTTGGCCAAATTTGGATAGTTTTTCAAAGCAAGAGAAACATCCCTGATATCACAATTATCTTCCTACCAAATTTAGTGTCCCTGTGGAGCTTCTCAACAGAACAGTCCTAAGAATTTTTCTAAAATGGGGAAACAAAACATATTTCCCCCAAATCTGATTCTTGGAAATGACTGAACCATTTTTGCTGAAGCTTTCCAAATAGTTCAGCCAGAGGCAGACACCTAACAAGGAGAATTTCAGCCTGAATGATTAAAGTTTGGCAAAGTTACACACACTTGAAAACAAAGTTTTATAATGGAAGGTGCCTGGCAACCTTAACTATAGAGGGTGGTACCAGCTTCACCTATAATATCTGTGTTATAAAGTTAAAATAACCTCTGCATTTGGCAAGTTTCTGATATACATTTAGATTTTTTTAAAATTAATATTTTTTAAGGAAGAAAACTATACTTATTCAACTACTTTGACAAACAAACAAGTAGCTTTGGGACCACTCACATTGAGTTGTGGATTTTTTGTTGTTTTTTTGAGCTATTGATGGCAAATACTTGGAAAATTTCATGCAGTTCAACAAATACAGATTTTCATTTTTATTTTTGTATGGGGTTGCTATTGCAAATGTCATGTTTGCATATTTTTAAATTTAAAAAACAATATGCCATTGCATATCAAGAAATAGTATTTTACAACATCTGCTGTAAAAAGTTTATGGATTTTCCTTGTTAACTGTTTGTTTATGATAGAGAGCTGAAGGGAAAAAGGAGAGTGAAATTCTCACCAGCGTGCCACACTTTTCACGATTGCTGCATTATTGTAGTTCTTTTGGTATAATATATCGTCCATCAGAGCATTTGTAAACTGCATATTTGTACATTAGAAGAATTAATCATGCTGTTTTGGTGCTTTATATATTTCTTTTGTTAGACAAAATCTGAAATACTCATACATATTGTACAGCATATGTTAGGAAGGGTTGTTTTTATAGGTGATTATTTATCTGAATTTGGCAGCTATGCAAAATTAATAAAGATGGGTCTGAAACCAATTTCCATTTCAAAAAACGAAAGATGTAAAAAAAAAAGAACCCCCAAATGTTGGGATTCCTAAACTAAAAATCTTTGTTTTTTTAGAACAAGCAAAGCTGCTTAGTGACAAGATACTTCTTTATCATATCACTTACGTATCATTGTGCTATATGTGGCATTACTTTGAACATATACAAATATACATGTGTATGTATGTATTTTTTTCTTTTTGTAAAGGGTTTTAGGTTTTTATTTTGAGTTTCCTGGTAGATGAATTGTACTTGTTTTGGGTCAGAGTTAAAATGATTGTGTTATGATATATGATTTTCTGTATACTTGATAAGAATTATTTATGATGGTGGGTATGAAAGATATATGTGATGTTTTACTAGTCATTTCTTTGCTTTTAGGTGCATAGGTTTTGTAAATGATGTGACAGTGTGTATATTGTATCTCAGGAACCTTCATTCTGTTATTTAATGTATATATGACTAATAAAAACATCCGCAGTTACATTGGATGGGGAAAATGGATATGGGAAATAAACCCTCATGCTCTGGGGTATAGGCAAGCCGTTGACTTGGTTTGTAACAAAGTTACTCTATCATGAGACTTATTGGCTTCATTCTATGTAGTGTCTAGTACTGGACAGTGTCAATGACAGAACACTGGACTAGATAGATCATGGTCGGATCATCTGTGGAAGTGCTGTTATTCATCATACTCCGACATCGTGGGGTCTTGCCTGTCTCTCATTTTAAACAGTGCAAAACATATTTTACCAGTTTCTACAGCTCTTTTCGTAAACTCACTTATTCATTCATCACCCCTTCTTTTATGGACCTTTTCTTTGCATTCTATGTCAGGACATTTTATGGACATACTGTGGTGTCTTAAGTGAGAAATGATGAACAAGAGAGACAGCTAAGTAGCTGTGGTAGTGCAGTAGTTTGCACAATATACAGGCTTTTGCATACTGCTGTTCTAACCACCGTCAAGCTCTCCAGTAAAGAGTAGTCAGAGCAGCTTTGTGTTAACCCCCAATGTTCAAATTACAACGAACGAAAAATGACTTAAAAACAATCATAAGCTGTTCAAACCTGTATTATCGTTTGTATTACAGTAGGGCCTCTGAGCCCAGTCATGGACCAGGGCCTCGTTGCGTTACGTGCTGCACTGACATAGAAAACAGACAGCCCCTGCCACAAAGAGTTTGCAGGCTAAGCAATTAACAACTTGATTTGCCAAGAGATGGACATTCAAACTGGATTTAGTTAGGAGAAAAAGGTGACAACACAGACTGACTAATAAGCCGTGGTTGCAGTATATGGAATTTTTCCCTTTTGCTGATTACTACCATCTTCTTTACGTTCAGCAAATCATGTAGCTGAATTTACCCTTTTAAATACAAGTGATACCTCTAGCAATGGCTAAAAATATTAGGCCCAATTATGCTCATATGTAAACCTGTCTATAACTTTACTCAGCAGTCCTATGTACACTCATGAGTAGTACTGCTGCTGTAAAGCTGCACATAGATTTAAGCATCTGCAGTTTTGGAGCCTTAGACTGTAATGTAATTATGATCGAATTTCAAAGAGGTAGGGAAATAGCATATCGGTGGTTATGTACCCATTTAAATGATACGCTTGCTGGTCAAGAACAGCACCAGACAATAAATCCATGAGCTTAGCTATCATTAACTTGCTCTCTCTGTGTGATTCAGTGCTACTTGATTAAAAAAAAGGGGCAAAACTGAGGTGTAAATAGCCGATCAAGGTTTTTATATCAGTTGTCAAAAAAACTTAACTGGAAACTGTGAATTATAGCTTTTTCCTCTTGAAGAAAATATATAGTCATTCAAAGGGTTTTGTCAACATGGAAAATTCTGCATAGTAATACAGTTTGATGAAATGCAAATAGCTATTACCCAGAGTATTGCTTGTATAAGGATAAAATTACTGCTTCTGGCTAAGTAAAATGGTAGTCATGTAAAGATCTATTGTATGCTGAGCTTAGCAATGATAAAAGTAGGTAGATAAATGCAGGTCCACAGAGAAAAGAGGTAAGATAGGTAAGACACATCACGATGAACCTCTATGTGAGGGCACATATTAATCCATATAAAATGGTGCTATAACAGCGTTAACTGCAGATGATGTGAAAACTTACAACACAAGTGTTTTGCACACAACACCAGAGAAAATCTTTTTTTTATTAACTGAGCTGAACTTTAAAATTATGTTATGACCAAAAATCAATAAAGAGAAACTGATTTAAGTTCATCCAAGTGTGAAGGGGTTTATTACCAGTGCTACATCACTCTAATGATGTACTCTTAAAAATTTATTTTTGTGATATATTACATCTATTATTGCTAAAAGGATAAAACTGCAAAGCAACACTGGACATTAATAAATCAATTTAAAGAAAAATGGGCAGGTAGCCAAGGGAAAATTAAATTCAACTTGCAGTTTTTAAACGGTGTACAATTGTAATATATGCAAAGGGCACCCACAATAAGGGTATAAGCTTTAAATTGCTAATGGGGGTTCTGTTGTGATAGATATATATGTATGGTGTGGCATAATATAACCCCCCCCCCCCCCCCCCCGTAGCTGTACTATGACAGTGTGTTGATGAGTAATATTTCTAAAGCTAATTTCCTCACTTAACCTTCTAGGTAGATATGCTCTGTAAAAACACACCAAAGGGCTTCCTCGATCAGGTTGCATGAAGTATTTCTTTGAAGAATATTTGTCTGTCTGTCTGTTACCATCTACATAAATTTTCCTACTTCTCTAGCATGTGCCTTTCTGAATTGCTACCATCTTTGTGTGTATTCTTACAGGAATAAAAACCACTACCATTGCTTTTCTTTCTTTTTAACAGAAAGGAAGGACATAGCATATTAGCGATTTCAGGCGAGATCCAAAGCCCTCTGAAGTCAGTGGGAAGACTGCTATTGACTTCAACCCACTTTGGATCAGGTCATATATTATGGGATTCAGGAATCAGGTGCCTGGGTTGTATGCCTAGTTCTGATATTGTCTCATTGGGACAATTTAACATTGCCTGTGTTTTAGTACCACATGTGTAAAGGTTGGATAGTTACTTAGCCAACTTTGTAAAGTGTTTTTAGATCTGTGGGTGAAGTCCACTATTTAAATGCAAAGTATTATTTTATTTATTTAATGAAATGAGAGCTGAACAGATGCTGAAAAAAATTCCATGAATATTCAAATTTTAAATGAATTCACCTTGCCTATGTTCACTTTTCATGAAGAATTGAGTTAACTAGATTACCAGCAGGAATGTTTGTAGTAAGAGCCCACTGACATTTTTGAATTTTCAAAATGCCAATACAAATTTTTGGCAAAAAGTTTTGAAATATGTTTGGGAAAAGTTGTTTTCACAATTTTTGGCAAATTCTAGTTGCGGAAGCAAATTGTGTAATGGAACATATTCCTTTAAATAAATATTGAATTCTCAATCATAAGCATTCACACTAAAGCTTAACATTATTTTGGTTGTGATCTCTGGTCTTCCTAAACGATACATGAAATCCCACTTCTTCTGTTACCTTTAATATTTTGATGCCATTTATAAATGAAGAATAATAGACTTTAAGACTATAATTTTCAAAAGAGTCTAAGGCAATTAACTGGACTTTTAACTCCTTTGTGCTCTTTTGAAAATCCAAACCTCTATATTTTGATCCATGTGTTTTTGGAATTAGTAAAAACACAATGACTGAGATCACACTGAATCAAGTAGGCACTTACAAACAATGCACAAGACAGTGGTTAAAATGAGACAACAACAAGGAACATGAAATACTCTTCTGCAATCCCTATAATATAAACTCGAATCACCATGTGTTAAATGCAGCAGCTTTCACATTAAAGTGTGATTATATACTGAAAACTGACTCTGAAAATGGCAATATTGAATTCCCTGTTCATTGTTTGTTAATGATTTCCATATCAAATGTGCTCAGTTTACAAGGAACAATACTTCTTCCCCCTTCCCCCCCCCCGACTGCCAAGCATATGAACTCAACCTGGAGTCTGAAAGTGAAGCTGGAGTCTTTCCTTTTTGCCTATCATCATTCTAAGAGGAGGTTCTGCAGGCCACATTGTGCCCTTAGTTACACCTCTGTAATTCTGTTGTTTTCATATTATGCTTTCACTGACACCCTCTGTGGGTGTGTGCACAGGTGTAACTGATTGTAACTTAGTAAACGATTATTGATGATGCATAAAAGGGCACCAAATCCAGCTCACTCTCCCCTATTGTGTTGATTCTGCAAGGCAATCAGAAATAAAGAGTAGTAAAAATGTATTTTTGAAACATATATAAGCAGCTATAACTCAGAATATGGAGAGGGATCAGATCAGCTCCCACTGTAATGTCCCATATAGCACCTTGCAGGATCAGGCCCTAATTCAGCCATCTCAATTTATTGTATCAGTCTTTAATTAATGGGATAATCATAAATTAAAAGGCAGGGGAAGTCATTCATTCTTACGGTATCTATAATCAACTCCACCAGAGCTGAGAGTGGGTTTTGAACCTAGGTCCTTTTGCATAAGAAGCTTTCACTTTTACTGCTTGAGCTGTAGAGTTAGGTCCCTTGGCAATTTGCAGTAGCAAAGTCATAAAGCAGCCAGCAGAGGGAGACAAAGACTCACATGCTCCTTATGTGGGTTACATAATACAGTATTATGGTAGGCACATTTGAAATATGCATCTGGTTAAGAACAGTGGGAATAGACAGGAATCAGAGCACTTGAGGCTTAAACCAGGATGGTAAAATGACCACCTTCAGGAAGCTACCAAATAAATATAATCTAGATGATGAACCGTGACACTGAACATTTTGATTCAGTAAAGATCACTAAAACAATAGCTTAAGCACTCCTCATTTTTAATATTAAGCTATCACTGGTATTCTTAGCATAATATTTATTACCTATTTTGAACTGGATGAGCTTAAGTTGAATCCACATTTCTTGATATTATATGTCTCTTTCTGACATGACTACACCAGAATAGTTGAGAAGCAAACAATAATTACAATCACTGCTATAGAGCCAAGAGAATGGTAATATTGGATATTACAATTTTCATGTCTTTTGCTATCATGCAAGTCTGTCATTCTGCAGGTTTTAATTTCTGATATCCACATGGTAGGGGTAAATTAGCTTAATTGCTGTAAGATTCTTCAAAGTGCTACTCCACTGGAAAAATCATCTTTTCATGTTCATAAAGATAAATGGCTATATTCCATTTCCCAAGGAGTATTAAATCTATTCACTAACAATTTCACTGTGAGAATACTCAACTTCTACCTGAGGTTTTTTCTTATTGATATCATAACCAGAATAGCATGAAAACACTGTGTAGCTGGAGTCTGGCTATGATGTTATCAAGCCCAAAACTTAATTGTAAATATTCTTCATTGAAAAGTTTTCCATTATGAAGCCATTGTCAAATGTTCTGATCAAGTGAAATATGGATATCGGATGGTGTGTGTAACACACACACACACACACAGGCATATAAATAGGCTTCAAAAATTCAATTTTAATTTTTATAATTTTGAGGGGATGTTGATGTTCATGTTAAAGCATTTTAAAATGTTTTATTGATTTCAATTTTCATAATTGCAGGAAATAATGGGAGCGGTCAGACAGTGGGGAGGGTCAGACAGGAGTTATCTAATGACAGTAGATGTTGAGCTCGACAATGTTAAAGCTTTATAACCATTAAAACACAGTGTCAACATCCCATGTCAAAATATACAAACTAAATACCTGTAAATCAAAATGTAATCAGTTCTCATGCAGCGTTTGTCTTTGTTTGCCTATCTGTAATTTTCTAATATTATAAATGAAAATATTTTTTTCATTGGTTTATGTGAGTATGGTGAAATGTTTGTCTGTGTGGACTCAAACACGGCTTCTGGGAGAAGAGGTTTAAAAAAGACAGCTCGTAAGCAACTAAAGGAGCTGAGGGAGTTTTGCGAGGGAACATGAGAGGCAGTTACACCTAATAAACATGCTTAGCCTAATATCCCCTCCCCAGAAACAACCCTTGCAAGATAATGCAGGCTGATGCCCAGCAGTAGAGTGGGGGCTATCCAGTTCATTGCACTGAATGCAGCATGTACGATTACTTGCCTCATGGGTAGATGGCATACGTGTGCATTGGTGCAAGCAGCTCGTGACTCCAGAGAGACAGTATGGGCTCTTGAGGCCAGAGTGGAATAGCTAAGAGAGAGAGGTACACAGGTGCGACTTTCATGGACACAATAGAGCAGTCCCACCCCAAAGCTGACAACCTCAGTGTTGTTGAGGAGGAGGAAAGTCTCAAGGAAGAAGACCCTCAAGCTGGAGCAGGGGGAAACATTCCCGTAGTTGGGACCCTTCTTCCAGTATCCTCTTGCCCTGAGGGGTAACTCTCCTGGGCAGGGCCGGCTCTAGGATTTTTGCCGCCCCAAGCAAAAAGAAATGTGGCCGCCCCTGCTTTTTTTTCGTGCCCCCCTGCCTCTGGTTCCGCCCCTTCCCAACCCAATCCCCAAATCCCCGGCCCCGCCTCCTCCCCCGGGCGTGCTGCATTCCCCTCCCCCCCGCAACCTCCCACCCTAGCTCACCTCCGCTCCGCCTGCTCCCCTGAACGTGCCGCAGCTCTGCTTCCCCCCTCCCTCTCAGGCGAGGGAGAGGCAGCGTGTTCAGGGGAACAGGTGGAGCGGAGGTGAATGGGGGGCGGGAGAATGCAGGAAGTAACGGGGAGGTAGAGGAACCGCTCCCTGCTCCAGCTCGCCTCCGCTCCACCTCTGCCATCTGCCCTGAGCGCGCCGCCACTCGGCTTCTCTTCCCTCCCTCCCTCCCTCCCTCCCAGGCTTGCCGTGTCAAACAGCTGTTTCGCGTGCAGCAAGCCTGGGAGGGAGGGGCGGAAAGGGGAGTGGCAGTGGCACGCTCACAGGAACAGGTGGAGGTGGAGCGGAGGCAAGCTGGGGTGGCGGGGGCACATTTCTAGGGGCGGCATGGCCGGCGCTGGAACGCCGCCCCTAGAAATGTGCTGCCCCAAGCACCTGCTTGTTTTGCTGGTGCCTTGAGTCGGCCCTGCTCCTGGGGAGGGAACTCCAGTTACTCGGATGAGCCAGGTAATAGTAATGGGGGATTTGATTATTAGAAATATAGATAGCTGGGTTTGTGATAACCAGGGAAACTGCATGGTAAATTACCTGCCAGGTGTGAAGGTTGCAGATCTCACAAGACATCTAGACAGACTTATGTGCAGTGGTGGGGAGGAGCCAGTGGTTGTGGTACATGTAGGTACAAGTGACATAGGGAAAGGTAGGAGACTGGTCCTGGAGTCCAAATTTAGGATGGTATGGAAGAGATTAAAGTCTAGGACCTCCATGGTAGCTTTCTCTGAAATGTTTCCAGTTCCACACAGGGCCAAGAAGACAAGCAGAACTGCAGGGTCTCAGTGCGTAGATGAGATAATGGTGTTCAGAGAAGGGATTTAGATTTATTAGAAACCGGGGAACTTTTTGGGAAAGGAGGAGCCTTTACTGGAAGGATGGGCTCCACCTAAACCAAAATGGAACCAGACTGTGGCATGTACAATTGAAAAAGGTTGTGGAAGAGTTTTTAAACTCAGGGCTGGGGAAAGATGCAGGTTTGAAGGAGTACACAGCTGTGATGGAGACATCCCTTAGGGATGAGCTTATTAAAAGAGGAAGTCCATATCCTAGTATAGAGGATAGAAAAGAAGTTGGCAAAGTACATGCAGGAGCTAGTGAGGATCAGTCAAATATAAAAGAATCCTGTTTAAATACAACACATGAAGTCAAACAACTGAATATTGACAAAATGTACAAGTGCTGGAAGTCAAAATACAAAGATAAGTGAACTAGGTTGCCTAGCATTATATGTTGATATTAATATAATAGGCATCACAGAAACTTGGTAGAATTAGAATAATCAGTGGGACATGGTAATACAGGGTACAAAATATATAGGAAAAACAGAGTAGCTTGTGCGGGTGGGGGATAAGAGGTAACTGGTTAAAAGATGGGGGGAAAGGATAGAAATTAAGTTTTTTATTTTTACAATAAAGAAAGGTAAATAGCGAGGTCCTCCAAGGATCTGTACTTGGACTGTGCTGTTCAACCTATTCGTGAATTATTAGGAAAAAAGGAGTAAACAGTGAGGTGGCAAAATTTACAGGTGATACAAAATTACTCAGACAGTGAAGTCTAAAGCTGACTGCAAAGAGTTACAAAGGGATCTCACTAAGCTGGATGACTGAGCAACAAAATGGCAGATGATTATTTTAAAAAGTGTAAAACTATGCTCATTGAAAAAATAATCCCAACTATACATACAAAATGATAGGGGCTAAATTAGCTGTTACCACTCAAGAAGGAGCTTGGCCTCATCATGGATAGTTCTCTGAAAACAGGTGATTAATGTGTAGTGGCAGTAAAAAAAACAAAAAAACCTAACAATTTTAGGAACCATTAGGAAAGGAATAGATAAGATAAAAATATCATAATGCCACTATACAAATCCATGGTATGCCCATACCTTGAATACCGAGTGTAGTTCTGTTTGCCACATCTCAAAAAAATCTATATTACAATTGGAAAAGTACCAGAAAATGTGAATAAAAATTATTAGGGATATGGAACAGCTTCCATATGAGAAGAGACTAAAAAGACTGGAACTGTTCAGCTTAGAAAAGAGACAACTAAAGGGAGATGTGATAGAGGGCTATAAAATCATAAATGATATGGAGAAAGTGAATAAGGAAGTGATATTTATCCCTTCACTTAACACAAGAACTAAAGGTCACCTGATTAAAATAATCAGCAGCAGGTTTAGAACAAACAAAAGGAAGTGCTTCTTCAGACAACGCACAGTCAACCTGTGGAACTCATTGCCAGGGGATGTTGTGAAGGCCAAAAGTATAACTGGAGTCAAAAAGGAATTAGATTCATCCTCCATGAACTTACCTATCAATGGCTATTAGCCAAAATGGTCAGCAAGGCAACCCCATGCTCCAGGTGTCTCTAAATCTCGAACTGCCAGAAGCTGGCACTTGAAATTGCCCTGTTCTGTTCATTTCCTCTGAAGCACCTAGCACAGGATACTGAGCTAGATGGACCATTAGTCTGACCCAGTATGGCTGTACGTATGTTCTTATGTATCAATATTTACCAATAAAAACCTAATCCTTTCAAGCCTGTATATAAACTAAGGTTTCTGTAGAATTATATCCAGTATGACGTGGATCTTTTTGCCCTCACCGCAGTCAGAGATGAGAGGCTCAGTCCAAAAGATTTCAGTCTGGATCCAATATTTTCCAACGCTCTAATGTGTTAAAAGGAAATTTACAGAAACTTTATTTTATGGGGTTTGGGAGGAGAATACTCCTTGATACAGCAGAGAGCGAATGAGTCCCAAAAACCTTTGCCAGAGCTCTGACACAGAGGTAATTATGGAGCAAGATAATGATTTGACCATATCATTAGAAACTGCAACTTCACCCCCTTTGTGTGGGTGTAGTGAGAAAAAAATTTAAAGCCTATACCTCCATACCAGCCTCTGGTTTTTTTTTTTTTAAATCATGCTTCAGGCAAGGACTGTGGGACCCAGAAAAATGGAGAAATTTCTAAAATTCCTCATTTCTGTTTATTTGCTATCTATCTGTAACCTGCTACCCATCCCTAAGAGATTTAAAGCCCAGTGACTTCTTAATGCAAATCAGTCGATTATAAGAGTTAAACCCAGCCAGCGAACAGAAGCTAATACCATCTGACCAGTTATAATTAAATAGTACATGTAGGATTTTCAAAGTGCTCAGCATTAGCCTAAATCTATTTCCATTGTAGTCCATCATTGATCTCTGTGGGAGTACAATTAGACCAACGCTGAGCGCTTTTGAAAATCTCATCCTAACTTTCAAATTTTGAATCTCAAACAGAAAATGCTCATAAATTATCCTTCTTGCGGTCAATCCATGGAGTAAAAATGCTCTAAAATAGTCTAGATTAGTTAATATTATTCAAAAGTTGAATAAATATGAGGAAATTACAATCTGCTTGTGAACATCACAAGAGCAGAAAAAGAGGCTAAATTGTCAAGTGAATTTATTTGGCATGAGTTATTTCCTCAGCTCTGTTTTTATTTGAGATTGTTTGTTTAACAAAGAACCAAGCAGAAAATAAAACCTTCAAACATTTAAAATAGCTTTAGTGTTTTACAAATACTGTTTTTTCAGTTTAGACATGTCTTCATGTCCCAGTAGATAAGACTTCCATTATGTCTAACTGCAGACCATCTAATTTGCTTATCTCTGGTATATCTCAGTTTATAAAGGGTCTTCTGAAGGTGCAGAGCTGTAACGCTCCTGTAGAACTACTATGTGCCAACACACATCCTGTTAATTCACACCCTGTAACAATTCCATGTGTTCCAAAGACAACAGAAACAATTATTAGATACTAAATATTGACCATGCACCTTAGGAGGCCGGACTAAACTCCAAAAACATAAGCATCTGCCAGTTGATCTGAACAAAATTCATAATTTTTAAGCACAGAAGAGACCCGTTATTAGCATCTAGCCTGACCTCCTGTATGACACAGGCCATTCACTCAGTAATTCTTCCATCAACTCTGATAAATCTTGGATGAACTAAAGAATATATTTTAGAAAGACTCCAATCTTGGTTTAAAGACTTTAGTTGAGGGAGAATCTATCACATGCCTTATTACAGTTAATTTCTTTTACTGTTACACATTTGCACAATGAGTCTCCTGGTGGATAGGAGCAGTAGAACCCCCTTGTCTTTGCTGTGGGCAGCCAACAGTGAGCAAAATTACCCCCTACAAAGCCATTATTGTACATTATAATAGCTGGACAAAATCTTAAATTTCAGCAACATTTTAGACAATTTTTTGCCCACATTTTCAATACCCACTAAAGAGGGGCAAACAATAAAAAATAGCTTAGAAATTTGGTCCAGTTTTTCAACTAGCTCCGATTACAGTACACAAGGGAGCGAGAAGAAGGAATCTTGAGTCAGACATACAAGCCAGCATCCTAGTGCATAGCAGCTGTGCTGTATTTATTTCCTATTTGGTGTTCCTTTAAACAGAGCCTTATTCTGACAACATATATGTGACATCAGCTTTGTTGTTATGGAAAAGATTATGATGCTTTTCAAAGAGTCAGTACCAATTAGAGCTGGTCAAAGAACACAAAATGTTTTTTCACAAAAAAATATTGTAATTCTTTTCAAACCCTCCTCCCCCCCCCCCATAAGCACTGGAAACGTCCTAATAATTATGTGTGAAATCCCAGTGACACTGAAGTCAATGGCAAAACTCCTGTTGATTTCAGTGGGGCCAGGTTTTCCCCTATATCTTACAAACTCGGAGAAACTAACTGAATTTCAACTTTTTTTACCCAAATAAAGTTTGTGCATTTTACATTACAACTAGGCTCTACTTCATAGACTGTTCAATCAGTTTTTATTCTGTAAGCAGAGTGTCAGAAAAACCCTTCAGCTGACAATACAGAAGAAGTATCTGAAATGATTAAGTTTCAGAGTAGCAGCCGTGTTAGTCTGTATTCGCAAAAAGAAAAGGAGTACTTGTGGCACCTTAGAGACTAACAAATTTATTAGAGCATAAGCTTTCGTGAGCTACAGCTCACTTCATCAGATGCATTTGGTGGAAAAAACAGAGGGGAGATTGATAAACAGAGGGGAGATTGATATACACAAAATCTGTCAACTTCATGATAGCACCAAATGCATCCGATGAAGTGAGCTGTAGCTCACGAAAGCTTATGCTCTAATAAATTTGTTAGTCTCTAAGGTGCCACAAGTACTCCTTTTCTTTTTGTGAAATGATTAAGTTACACAAAATGATGAATATAGTCACCATGGATAATTTTTCTTGACAACATTTTCCTTTGCTGTGTTTGGTTCTAAGAGAACACACTGAGTGAGAAATACAATGGAGCCAGTTTGGCTGGTTTTATATTGGCAGGAGTTAAATATTGTAGATGAGAAACATGTTTGTTTGGGCCAGGAACCTGGCGCTGCATAGAACTACCCAACAATATTCATTGAAGTCCATTGTTCTTGGCAAATGTTAGGATATAGATATTCAGGCCTGTCTGTAAAGGCCTATACTCTAAGAATGTAGGTGTATTCTTGTCACTTAGTTAGTTCTAGAGGTATAAAAGAAAGAATCAAAATCACTATCTGCCGGTGTTAGGGCCTTCTCTTACTGTGACAGTCTGAGGGCCTGTGTTTAGGCTAAGGCCCTTGGCTAAGCAGCAGAGGTAGCCACAAGCTGGGAAGCGACCGGTCACCTCCTCACATCCCAAACTAGTCACATTGAAAGAAGGCAATCTGGGGCTGTTACAAGGTGATCTGATCTATCACCTCCAGAGAAAGGGAAGAGCCTAGAAGATGTAAATGGAAATTTAGTTTGATAGTTTTCTGTTCGGTAAGAACTCACTTATCAATAGACACAGCTGGGAAACCCTTATGTCTTTATAAAAGTAGTTGTGAAATCCTCACTTCTGTATTGTTTTGTCATTATAGTTCCCACTTTGCTATTGTTTATTTGCATAGTCTCTGTCTGGTTCTGTGATTGTTTCTGTCTGCTGTATAATTAATTTTTCTGGGTGTAAAATAATTAAGGTGGTGGGATATAATTGGTTACATAATCATGTTACAATATGTTAGGATTGGTTAGTTAAATTTTAGTAAAATGATTGGTTAAGGTATAGCTAAGCAGAACTCAAGTTTTACTATATAGTCTGCAGTCAAACAGGAAATAAGGAGGGGGAATGGGGGTGGGGAAATTGGAATAATGTTTTGCTAAAGGGGGGAATGGGAACAGGGACACAGGTAAGGCTCTGTGGTGTCAGAGCTGGGAAGGGGGACACTAAGGAAGGAAACTGGAATCATGCTTGCTGGAAGTTCACCCCAATAAACATTGAATTGTTTGCACCTTTGGACTTTGGGTTTTGTTGCCCTCTGTTCATGCGAGAAGGACCAGGGAAGTAAGCAGGTGAAGGTATAAGCCCCCTAACAGCATATAGCTGCACAATCTTGACTTTCAAGACACCTTTTTCATCCTATGGTAATTTAACATGCTTGCCTGATTATAACCATTTAATACTAATAGACCATAAACTGAAGCTCAATGAAGCTCAGACCGAGGTAAAGTTTATATTTAGCCTTGAGGCTGCCAAAATTGGGACATTGTATTCAATGGTAAATTATGAGTTAAATGAAGAAACCTATAGCTCTACTTCTACAAAGAACAAAATGTCTTTGTTCAAGTCTGTCACTAAGCTGTTGAAGTTAACTGATATAAAATGACAAACCTGCGAGACCAATAAAAGAGCAGGTATGCATCCAACTGAAAGTCCTTAATGATGTTCTATTTTAAGAGCACCACAACTTCCTTCTTTCCACTCCAGTACAGATAATAGTTGAAATTTCAAAAGTGCTTAAATCCCATTTTCAAAAATGACTCTAGGCTCCTAAGAGCCTAAGCCCCCTTGACTTGCAGTGAGATTTAAGATTCTAAGTCCCTCAGTCACTTTTAAAAATGAGACTTGAGTTCCTAAGTCATTTAGTCAATTTTGAAAATTTTACCCAGTCTCTCCAACCAGAAATCCTATAATCTAAGTAATAATGATCCCTGGCTCTGACCTAGCACTTTTCATCCAGATCTCAAAGTGCTTCACAAAAGAAGTCAGTATCCTTATCCCGATTTTACATATGAGGAAACTGAGTAACGGGGGAGGTGAAGTAACTTTCCAAAAACCACCCAGGAGGCTAGTGTCAAAATTGGGACAGGTCCCTGAGTCCAAGTCCAGTGCTCTACCTAGCAGGCATCACTGCTCTAGGTAGGGAATTTAAAGAAAAATCAATTAGCGCTCGATATTATACTACAATTTCTCTGCTACCTGATTTTTTTTGTTATAGCACTGAGAAGACTCAAATGAGAATTGACCTCCCATTGGGATAGATGTGATAGACACATATAAGAGGCATTCCCTGCCCAGAAGAGTATACAATATAAATGGAGAGGACAGGCAAAGGATAGGAGCAAGGAAGTATTATTGTTCCCATTTTACAGAGGGGAACAGAGGCACAGACAGACTGAGATGTGCCCAATGTCACCCAGGGAGCCTGTGGCAAAGCTGGGAATTTAAGCTACATCTCCTGAGTAAAAAGAAAAGGAGTACTTGTGGCACCTTAGAGACTAACAAATTTATTAGAGCATAAGCTTTCGTGAGCTACAGCTCACTTCATCGGATGCATTTGGTGGAAAAAACAGAGGAGAGATTTATATACACACACACAGAGAACATGAAACAGTGGGTTTATCATACACACTGTAAGGAGAGTGATCACTTAAGATAAGCCATCACCAGCAGCAGGGGGGGGAAAGGAGGAAAACCTTTCATGGTGACAAGCAGGTAGGCTAATTCCAGCAGTTAACAAGAATATCAGAGGAACAGTGGGGGTGGGGTGGGAGGGAGAAATACCATGGGGAAATAGTTTTACTTTGTGTAATGACTCATCCATTCCCAGTCCAGATGATGATGTCATCAATGTAGCGCAAGTAGAGTAGGGGCATTAGGGGACGAGAGCTGAGGAAGCATTGTTCTAAGTCAGCCATAAAAATGTTGGCATACTGTGGGGCCATGCGGGTACCCATCACAGTGCCGCTGATTTGAAGGTATACTGACTGACTTAGAATAACGCTTCCTCAGCTCTTGTCCCCTAATGCCCCTACTCTACTTGCGCTACATTGATGACATCTTCATCATCTGGACCCATGGAAAAGAAGCTCTTGAGGAATTCCACCATGATTTCAACAATTTCCATCCCACCATCAACCTCAGCCTGGACCAGTCCACACAAGAGATCCACTTCCTGGACACTACGGTGCTAATAAGCGATGGTCACATAAACACCACCCTATATCGGAAACCTACTGACCGCTATTCCTACCTACATGCCTCTAGCTTTCATCCAGATCATACCACTCGATCCATTGTCTACAGCCAAGCGCTACGATATAACCGCATTTGCTCCAACCCCTCAGACAGAGACAAACACCTACAAGATCTCTATCATGCATTCCTACAACTACAATACCCACCTGCTGAAGTGAAGAAACAGATTGACAGAGCCAGAAGAGTACCCAGAAGTCACCTACTACAGGACAGGCCCAACAAAGAAAACAACAGAACGCCACTAGCCATCACCTTCAGCCCCCAACTAAAACCTCTCCAACGCATCATCAAGGATCTACAACCTATCCTGAAGGACGAGCCATCGCTCTCTCAGATCTTGGGAGACAGACCAGTCCTTGCTTACAGACAGCCCCCCAATCTGAAGCAAATACTCACCAGCAACCACACACCACACAACAGAACCACTAACCCAGGAACCTATCCTTGCAACAAAGCCCGTTGCCAACTCTGTCCACATATCTATTCAGGGGATACCATCATAGGGGCTAATCACATCAGCCACACTATCAGAGGCTCGTTCACCTGCGCATCTACCAATGTGATATATGCCATCATGTGCCAGCAATGCCCCTCTGCCATGTACATTGGCCAAACTGGACAGTCTCTACGTAAAAGAATGAATGGACACAAATCAGACGTCAAGAATTATAACATTCAAAAACCAGTTGGAGAACACTTCAATCTCTCTGGTCACTCGATCACAGACCTAAGAGTGGCTATACTTCAACAAAAAAGCTTCAAAAACAGACTCCAAGGAGAGACTGCTGAATTGGAATTAATTTGCAAACTGGATACAATTAACTTAGGCTTGAATAGAGACTGGGAATGGATGAGTCATTACACAAAGTAAAACTATTTCCCCATGGTATTTCTCCCTCCCACCCCACCCCCCACTGTTCCTCTGATATTCTTGTTAACTGCTGGAATTAGCCTACCTGCTTGTCACCATGAAAGGTTTTCCTCCTTTCCCCCCCCTGCTGCTGGTGATGGCTTATCTTAAGTGATCACTCTCCTTACAGTGTGTATGATAAACCCATTGTTTCATGTTCTCTGTGTGTGTGTATATAAATCTCTCCTCTGTTTTTTCCACCAAATGCATCCGATGAAGTGAGCTGTAGCTCACGAAAGCTTATGCTCTAATAAATTTGTTATTCTCTAAGGTGCCACAAGTACTCCTTTTCTTTTTGCGAATACAGACTAACACGGCTGCTACTCTGAAACCTGATCTCCTGAGTGTCAGTCTGGTGAGTTAACCAGAAGACCATTCTTCCTCTCGAAACTAGATTTCCAATCCCTTTCTCATCATCAACCCACATAATCAAAACTTTAACACCCAGGTACATTGGTCCCCCTCTGCTACCAAATATATTTTTCAAGGGGGCTAGGTTTAGGGTGAAATTCACTCCACATGGTATTTGGATTCTGTAGGGGAGTAGTGAAGGGAGATGAAATCCATCAGCCTGCACAGTTGCTCTTCCAGCCTATGTGCTGGGATTGTGCCCACATGTCCTTTGCACTGGAAGTGCAATGTGTTGGGGGGACTGTACCTGTGTAAACAAAGGTCTGCATCTCCTCCTCTGACTTACCCCCAGACTGGCCCATTATCACCCTTGTCCCATTGCCACTGAGGTTGACATGAGATCAGGGATCCCAGCATACAGGGCCTGCCTTAGGGGTTAGGCTGTCATGGTGATCCCTGTGGGTGCCATCTTTCAGTGGGAACCAAATCAAGGGTGGAAGTGGTTTACATTAAATCATGCTTTTCACTGAGGATGGTATTTGTGATGCCTATGAAGTTATGTCCAGGTTATCTAGGTAGCAAAGATAGGAGCTCTATTTTCAATATTTATACAATCTAAATAAATAACCCATGTCTGCATTCACTCTGGGCCCAGTTCTGCCCACATATACATGGGTGGGGCTCACCTTGATCTCACCAGCCTGTTTTAATATAGATGTGGTTCCTTTTCTAATATATGTAGTTATAAGTGAGCAGGTTCTGCTTCCGATTGCAGTGCTGCTTCCCAGGGGAGCAGCTACATCATTCAATTAGTTGGAAACAGATTTTTTTCATCTCAATGGCAGGAGGTACCACTGCTGATATTGACCCCGTCTCCTTTCCCTCTCTCCCTACAATAGCTGCATTTCCTACAGTTCCTAGCTGCTGCCACAGGGATTTTATGAGAGTGCACTAAAGAATTTATAGTTATTTTTAATGACCTTTCACTGATCATTTATGATTCATTTTAACAGCGGCAGACTTGAAAGACATGAGAAGGCAGTGCCATTTTCGATCTTGCTCGTAGTCCAGGCCATTCATTGTTTCTAAGGGTAGCTTAGCTGTATACTACAGAAAGTCTGTTATTTTATACTTTGTTTCTCTTCTTCAACACTCTCTTTGGTATTTTGATTTCATTTCAAAGACTACACATTGTTTTCACTAATGCATTTACATCTACAAATGGAGCCATTTTGGTGTAAAGCCTTAGAGAATGGCAGAGTGCTAATTATCCTTGTGTACAAATGCATCTTTAACCTTCACCCCTCAACCTTTTGTGCCTCGGTTCTCAAATTATGGTATGTGGGTTGCAGTCAGGTCTGAGGATCGTATTTGAAAAGTTAACATCTGAAAGATATCGCCAAAAGCATCAACAAGGATTTCCCACAAGGTATCTGCCTTAGGCAGTGTCTGTTCACGTAGGTGACATTGATTTAAAAACACAAAGCAAAACAAAAAAAGCAGTGTCTTTAAATAACCCACACAGGCTCTTCTGCGATCTGAAAGCATTTGTGGGAGTTTTTGTTCATTCTCTGTGATTAGAAAAGGCAGAAATTTTGTCTCTGTATTTTATAGGCCAATACTATACTGCAGAAAAACAAATACTATCCTCCCTTGATCTTGGGACTGAACAGAGCTTGGCATTTAGCCAGAAGGAGTCCTGCCAAAATAATCTGGCTTGCTGTGCAGAGGAAAGGGCAGCAGCAGGGCTGAAAACAAGAAGGAGTTAGAAATCAGGATGATGAATATGTGATTGCAAGTGTTATGAATGATTTAGAGTTCCTAAATTGTCTGTGGTCTTATTTGTTGCTGTTATGCTGGTTTCTTCTACATTAGTGCCTACGTGGCATTTGAAGCTGAGACAGGTGGAATATGCAGGTGTAATTAAAAGTCTCTCTCCCCAAGATCAGAGGGCTAGGAATTTGAAGAACACCAGACCAAAAATGAAAACACTGATAATTCTTGGAGAATGAGCATGGCTGGAAAAGTTCTGTTCAAGTTTAAGCCTGTTGAGTTCCCCTTGAAGAAATATCTACTGACTCTGTATCTTTAGAACATCTTCAGCCTGTTTCCAGGCAAGGCCTTTCACACAACCTGTGCTCCATCACAGAGCTAAGGGGGGAACACAAGTAGTTTCTATTCTGTTCAACTATCATGAATAGGGCCCTACCAAATTAACGGCTGTGAAAAGCACATCACTGACCATGAAATCTGGTCTCCACCATGAAATCTGGTCTTTTGTGTACTTTTATCCTCTACTATACAGATTTCACAGGAGAGACTAGCATTTCTCAAACTGGGGGTCCCAACCCCAGAAGGGTTGCGGGGTGGGGGAGTGTATTGAAAGATTATTGTAGGGATGGGTGTACTATTGCCACCTTTACTTCTGCGCTGCCTTCAGAGCTGGGTGGTCAGAAAGCGGCAGCTGCTGGCCAGGCGCCCAGCTCTGCAGGCAGAAAACATCAGCGGCAGTGCAGAAGTAAGAATGGCAATGGGCGGCCAGAGAGTGCCGGCTCCCAGCCGAGGGCCCAGCTCTGCAGACAGCAGTGCAGAAGTAAAGGCAACAATGCCATACCAGGCCATCCTTCCTTCTGCCCTGCTGCTGGTGATGGTGCAGCCTTCAGAACTGGGCTCTCAGCCAGCAGCTGCTGCTCTCTGGCTGCCCAGCTCTGAAGGCACCGCTGCCGCCAACAGCAATGCAGAAGTAAGGGTCGCAATACCATGGCCCCCTACAACAACCTTGCAGTGCCCCCCACTATTCCCTTTTGGGTCAGGACCACTACAGTTACAACACCGTGAAATTTCAGATTTAAATATCTGAAATAATGAAATTTATGATTGTTAAAATCCTATGACCATGAAATTGACCAAAATGGACCATGAATTTGGTAGGGCCCTAGTCATGAAGGAGATATGCATGTCAGCTCAGAGGGGAATGGAGGGGAATCATTAATGACAGTCTATTAAATCCACTAGCCAACTCTCCCACACAAAGGGAATAAAGGGATAATGGCTGCTATTCCTGCCTGAGACCAACATCCTTGGTACATTGAAAAAAATATCATAATTGGTGTATGTTGAAAAAGAGTTATGGGGCCAGGTCTCTGATTCATTTAGATTGCATCATGGTGCACTGTATGGCTGGCATTCCGCCTACCATGGTAGCTTAACAACCGTGTCCCCTACTGGCTTGGGTTTCCCAGCAGCTATGAATAGGGACATGATAGTTAAGATCTGGACATTACCCCCATGTTCTTAGTCAGACTACAGTCATGAGGTGTGACTGAAACCCTAATGGTATTGCAATAACCCTTCTCTGGTCTTCATTGCCATTTACGAGCCTCAGTCCAGATACAGCTTCCCATAGACCCATCAAATGAACAGAGACTTAATTACAAATGAAATTAAAGGGAAAATGAGCAAAGAAATACTATGCCATTTGTCATTCCAGTAAAAGCGATAGAGTTGAAACAAAAACAATGCAAACGCAGGCGGTTTGGAATTCAGTTTGCCATGGCGTGTTTGACTGTTCAGTACTGCATATGAGTATTTGCAGAACATAAAATCGTTATCATTACCGACAATTAATAGACGAGTGGTATCTGAGGCATTGCATTCATTTACTGTTCTGCACTTTAGAAAAACAGTGTGTTAACAGTAGGTAAATGTTGCCTTATTCCATGGAAACCACTGTACAGTAAATTTTGTAGTGTGATCCATTGCTCCTGGATCAGAGGATTGTTAGCAGACCTTGCTGTATATGCTACGTTACTGGAATGCAATAGGTAAATTAAAGCAGTCTTAACTTGTTTCCCTTTCTATTATTATTTGTGCCATATCTTAAGGTTATTTTTGTACGGTTTTTATATTTTCGCCTCCTTGGGGGTTTTAACAACCCTGTATGGGTATGTTTCTGTCACAAAAGCTCATTAAAATGAATATTGCTACCTTCCAATTCATTTTAATTGGCAGTACCATCAACAAACTCCCATTAAAGTGAATAGTGGTACTTTCTCATTCACCTGAATTAGTTAAAATGTGGGAGTTAGCATCATAACTAAATTTGTTTCGGTCAATTTATCTTATCTCAAAACAAGGTTTGCAGTTCTTTTATAGTTTGTAACAAAAACACTATGAAAATTCACTGCTGTGTGTGCTCTGCAGCTAATTTTCAAACTTAAACATCTTGATAACATTCCCGCTCCTTCCCCGCCACCTCCCAACACCTGAAGGCTGTATGGAACTAGCAGCCTCTGAATTTTGTTTTAAATGAAACCAGTTTTGTTTCAAGGCTTAGCAAATGAAAGAAAAAAAATCATGCCAAATAGGGTCCAAATAACTTTTATTTTCCTTTTTGAAGCTCTATAATTTAAAATGACTTAAATGGTCTCAACCACCTTTAATTTAAATAAATTGCATTGGGGATGAGAAACTTGTAGCAGAAACCAAATCTTGTCTTCATGGTAATTGAAATGTTCAGCGAACAGGCATTTTACATCATGGATTGGAAT
Source organism: Dermochelys coriacea (assembly GCF_009764565.3). NCBI lineage: Eukaryota > Metazoa > Chordata > Testudines > Dermochelyidae > Dermochelys > Dermochelys coriacea. Next base: position 67,731,326 of record NC_050078.2, on the reverse strand, counting down.
CGAAATTCCAGCACAACTTTGGAACAATAAATAATCAACCTCCAATGTTCCTAAAGATATTCTAATATCAGACTCAGAGAGGATTTCATGTACTGCAAAGGGGAAAACATCACACTCCATTGATTTTTATGTGTTTTAAGGTAATTTGACATGGGGGAGCTGCATGCTGATTAGCTGATAATAAAGAGGGAAATCAATCAACAGACATTAAGTAATTAAACATAATGACAAGTGAAGAGAGAGGAGAACTTAAGGAGGAAAATCTAGCATCCTTTTTTCCTTTGTTCCATCTTCCAATAATTGAAATCTGAGTACAATATGCATGTGTTAGTTGAAACTAGACAAGTTTACTCATACATATACCTGAGAATATGTGTGTGTGTGTATGTGTTTATATGTGTGTGTAATACACCTCAGTAATTAATATTTTGGAATCTTTAAGCCTCTGACCATCTTGCTAAATCCTACTTGTGGCACCTTAGAGACTAACAAATTTATTTGAGCATAAGCTTTCGTGAGCTACAGTTCACTTCATCGCATCCGATGAAGTGAGCTGTAGCTCATGAAAGCTTATGCTCAGATAAATTTGTTAGTCTCTAAGGTGCCACAAGTACTCCTTTTCCTTTTGCGAATACAGACTAACATGGCTGCTACTCTGAAACTTTGCTAAATCCTGTAATTTCAGATTAATATAGTCATTCAAACACTGAGTAAGGAACTCTGCTTTCTCAAACATGGATCAATTTAACTAAAGAATCAGGATTCCAAACTAAACACCTAAGTTTTATTTATTGCCTTATTTGTATTAACTCTATAGCTTTGATTTTGTGCAAGGAATCATTTAAACTGAATGCCAGATACTGCCGCCCTCTTCTCTCCTAACTTTCTGGAAAGTCAGTGAAGAAATATTTTTACTGAAGTTCATAATAAAATGACAAGACACCAACAAAATGTAGTGGGTTTAAACGAAGGAGAGGTTTATACAAAGCACCCGATTCTGTCCTCAGATACAAAGAGGAGGCACGGTCTTGTTATTTAGAACTCAGGACTGGGAGTCAGGAGTACAGATGGTTGGGAATTTTTAGGTGGAATTTTTATTGGAGAGGTTTCTCAGGTCCAGGATGGAATCTCTCTCTTCCATTTTGACCAGAGAGAGATGCCAGAATAGCCCAACCATGGTTAGGTCACTCATCTAGGCAGTGTGTGACCTAATCACCTGACAATTGGTTATTCTGGGGTGTCTCTCTCAATCTCTTGAAATTTTTTGCAAACATTTCCAAAAGGTCTCAGATTTGTCCTGATGAAGAATGAAACTTCGAAATTTAATTTAATTTATTTTATTTTATTTTATTTTTTTTGCAAAACAGAATTCATGTTTGCTGGCTAGTGTTCATCAGGAGGCCTAAGGATCTATTTCCATTTCTGCCATTGACCTTAACCAAATCACTTAACCTTCCATGAGCCTAAATTCCTCAGTTTGGTAAAATGGGGATATTATTTCCCAATCACAAAGCAGAGTTGTGACATTTAACTCATATTTACAAAGCACTTTGAAAATATATATGATATGGTTGAGTGTGTGTATACTATGTGTTTTATGAGTCTCTGTCCCAGTTGCCATTGACTCAATCTAGAAGCAAAGTACTGTATTTTTGGATCCATTTTACTACTTTGAGGCTTGATGCTGCTCCCATTGAAGTCAATGGCAAACCTTGTATTGATTTCTTAGGGAAAAAACATGAGACAACTGAGTTTTTTAAAAGAAAAAAGTGTTGAGAGCAGTTTTACATGGTGTATTATCACAGAATAAAACTGCATCAAATGGCTTTTCTTCAGCTTGATGATATTGGTTTTTATTGAGTTCTCTGGCTGTTCAGTTCTATGAAGACATTGAATGAAGAACCATAGAGGAATCTGACTTGATTTATCCTTTCTGTGGTAGCAGGGAGGAATAGAAATTTTCAAATGTTCAGTTTTCACCATAGCTCAGTCTAGGAATTTGTGCCAATGTTGGGGTCTAACCCAAAGCCCATTGATGTCACTGAAAAAACTTCCATTGAGTTTTGTGCGTCTTTGAGTCTTGAAACAAAACGTGCACAGACCTAGAGCAAATAAATTGTACTTTTCCTCATTTCCCGACCCATTTCCTACCTTCTCAAGCTTTTGAAATGTTGTAAGGGAAAGAAAATGTTAGTGTCATGAAAAATGTCGAAGTATTACATTTGTGGTGCTCTGTTATTCTAGCTTCCTAGGCAAGAATTATAACAATAACAACAGCAAAATTGTTCAAGGACAAAAATAGTGAGAATTTGAAGCTATATCGGATTGGTTCTCCTTAGCAGCCACAAAGCAGAATAGGTCATTGTTGAGAAATAACTTGAGATACTCTGGACTTGTGATTTAAAGGACCTCCTGTTTCATTCCCTCACCTCCCCACAAGGCTAGAGGCTAGCCAGAAGGAAAGGATTGAGTTTCACAGACATGTACCCAAGTCTTTCATCAGCATTGCTCGTGTCAGATTTCCTTGACATTAACTTGTCTCAAAACAAGTTTTTATTTTTTGTTTTTAAAGAGGGAGCCAACAGCTCTGGGCATCCATGCTTGGCTGATTCACAATAACATTACACTCCTACCCCTCCCTTCTGCAGGAGAGAAAAGGTGAGGGAAGGACCACTGTGGAATAGGGGAGTCGTGACCATGTGAGCATTTATTCCCTCTGTTTCGGTTGAGTTAGCGTTTCCCTGGCAACGTACAGTGTGTGCTGAAGATACTTGTTGAAATAACACCTGTTGTGTCTGTGTGGGGCTTGAAAAGAAATATATGTTTTATAAAGCTCATAAAAAATCAGCTTTGGGCAAAGTTGTTTTTAAAGCTAAATTTACATGATGTGCATGTGCCTTATGCGGAGACAAATATTCATGTGGTAACTGAAGCATGCTGCTGTCTATCGATCTGAGTGATGCCACACAAAAAAAATTAAAATAAATAAAACGATAATTTTAGGTAATTTGGGTAGAATATTATTTTTAAAAGATCTATTCTCAGTACCTTTTTTGAAAGGTACATTTACTTTCTGAGATGCCATTTGATGTGGAAATGCTTATCACCCACAGCTGGCTCCCTGAATTTTAACAGTTTTCAGCCAGTCCTGTTCTGACAGATTTTGAAAAGTGCTCAGCTAATAAGCACTTTCAAAAATCTTTCCCCCTGGTTTTGTGTGTACATGGGAGCTGAGCTCTTCTGAACAGCAGGCCCGAGAAGTTTTTCAACAAAATAATGTTAGGTAACATAAAAATGTTTCCTTTCGGTAAAGCAGAATAAAGAATGATGATGAACTAACACACCACTATGGCTAAAAGGTTGAGACCTGATCTCTAGCTGGTGTAAATCAGCCAAGTTCCATTGCAGTCAATGGAAGTGTGCTGCTCTACACCAGCTGAAGGTCTGGCCCTTGGTCTAATGAGCTGATAGGACAGCAAGCTTTCCAAGCTTAATGTTAGCAAAGTTGCTTTGCTATGAAAAGGAAAAGTCTTTTATCAGGGTTAAAACATGTTAATGCATCATTGCCTCCAGTGACTGAGATTATCTTTTCTGGAAAAGAATCCTATGAACTTTATCCATCTTTACCATTGGTTTCTTCAAGGCACGTATCATCATGGCATCTGAACTGTAAAACGTGAGTGTGAGCTTTTCCCAGTGTCCAAAGCATCTTTCCTGGTTTTGTACATTTCACATTTTTAATGGCATGTAGTACTTTGCAAGCGAATTTAGGGCCTGACTCTGCAAGAAGAGAACTTCCCAAAAGGTGCTCTCAGCTCCCGCTGACGTCCATTGTGGGTGGGTGGGTAAGGACATACAGGAGCTTTCAAGATCAAACATGCCTGGTGATGGGAATGGTTTGATTGCTTTACTTTCATCCTCTAGCTACTCATCATTCCTGGATACTGTGCTCAGACACCAATAACTTCCTTACAAACCTGAGCCATTAATCCTTAAATCCTTCCTATATAAGTATGACTGAGACAATTAAATCTTTTTCCCCTCCAATAATTAAATTAATTTGGAAACAACTCTAACTGTCTCAAAGGACTATCCTTTTAATTTCCCTTCTACATGTAGCAATTAAATCTATGTTGTTCTCGCTGGAACAATGAGGATGCTGAATAGGTTAGTGTACTAAGTAACAGCAAACAAGTTGTATGATCCTAATGAACAAACATAGCTGCATTGTTGTCAAGGATTTGACACGAATGGCTTATTGTCAGGTAAACAATACATGTTTAACCGTGTTGACCCTGGAGCAGAACCTGCTGGGATAATGCTTCAATCATCATTTAAGGGAATAATAAACATATTTTCTGCCTTTGCTATGTACCAAACATTAATTCTGGGTTGCCTTGGGGGACAAGTATGGAGTGAGGGGGGAAAAATCTGTGTGATGCAAGTAGTTTTTTTTCATTGCCTCTCAAGTATCTTTGTCGTGGTAAAGCTTACATCTATAGCTTTCTCATGGTAAAGCTGACATCTATAGCCCTTTTAACTTTTTTATCTTTATCACTTGGTATGGATATAAAAAGTTAATAACAGATTTATAATTTTATTAGCATTTATGCTGCAAATGCAAGAGACATCCCCAACACCAATTTAATGCACTCTTACAGTCCTTTTTATTAGCCTGTTAATTCCCAGCAGCACTATTTTTATTGAAATGTGTATTACATTTTCTCTCAAGGGGAAATAGTGGTTTAGATCCAGAGTATGAAAACCTGAAAGAAGACTGGGCCTGATTTCCCATTGTTTGGCACTTGTGCAAAATGAATGTTATACATCCACCGTGCACTTTTTTTTCACAGGCATGAATGACTACACAAGGTAGCAAACAATGGAGAATTAGGGCCAAGGTTTCCCGCAGACAGCAAAACTGAGCACTCAGCAGGTTTGAAAGACTACCTTGAACGGAATGGATTATTCAAAGTCCCTAGGCGAATAAGATCCACTGATTGCAGTAGAACTTAGGTTTTCTAAGGCCTTTTCTCAACATTATCACTGTTGTTGGGGTTTTTTTTGTGTTATCGTAGAGTTTAGGAGCCCATGTCACAGAGTGGGGCCCTACTGTGCTAAGGGCTGCACACACACAGAGCAAAAAGACAACCCCAGCCCCAAAGAATTTACAGTCCAAATAAACACTATTTACATACTAATGTAATTATGCCAGTTAGAGGTCTGACTTCTTAATTGCTATAGCTAGAGTGGTAGAACTTCTTTTTGTGGATGCTCCTGTATAAAGATGCATAGTTTATTCTTGTGTGGTTTAACTGAGTCTATTCATTGTGTTACAATGGTATGTCTCTAACTAGTGGTTTAAAAAAAAATCACAGCCCTAACTGACATAGTTGAGCCTTGTCTGCAGTTTTTGTCCCAGTTTGTCTCTTGGGTGCTATTGAAAATCCTATCCAAGTAGTCCAATGTAGAGGTAATGGTATGTTTTCCCAATGTATGAAGAGTCTTAAATATGCCTACCCATAGGCACATACATAAAGCTGTTATTCTTGGTAGGGATTCCATCAAAAGTAGCTAGCAAATAAAAGGGCAATGTACCTTACCTTTAGATTTCTGAAATTCTTCCTTTCAGATTTGAAGCTGAACACAGACACATCAGATGTCTGATGTAAACTAGACAAGTAGTCTGGTTTTCAAATCCTTTCCATTTAGAATGAAAGATATTCAAGACATCAAGCAAAGGCTCTAAGAATAATGTTAGTACCATTTTAACCAGAGTGCTGAACTTCCTGCTTTGTTTCAGAAAATATGACTAGATAACAGTCTCCATGAAGAAAAGGAGTACTTGTGGCACCTTAGAGACTAACAAATTTATTTGAGCATAAGCTTTCGTGAGCTACAGCTTACTTCATCGGATGCATTCAGTGGAAACTACAGTGGGGAGATTTATATACATAGAGAACATGAAACAATGGGTGTTACCATACACACTGTAACAAGAGTGATCACTTAAGGTGAGCTATTACCAGCTCCATGAGTAGCCAACTGAATGTTTTAGGACCAGTAACAGACTAATTGTTATCCTTCCACTTTATCTTCTCCACAATATTCTATCTGCCTCTCTTGGAATTTCCTCATCTCTGTGTACTCTAGTGTGTCCAGCCCAGCAGCTTCCAGTGCTATAGAAATACATAGATTGATTCCAGTGAAATACTAGTGATGGCTCCTCTCACATTTTGAGGATTATTTTTAAAATAGGAAATCCACAAATAGAGATGTATACTGGATAGTATGCATGTACCTAAGTCAATGTCCACAGTTTGTTCCCACCAAACTGGAAATGTTGGGGCTATGCTCATGTAGACTTTATAGCTCATTCGCACAATGGGCAAGATGATCCAGTAAATGAGATGTGTGGAGGATTCAGTACCCTCGAGACACAAATATAAGCCTTTTTCGTTGCTGCTATATTAGTCTGTCCTACTTCCACACAGGAGGGATAGAATGTGTGTATATTGCTTTATTTAGCACATAGCATGAGCTGGCAGTAGACTTATGCAATAAAATAGATTTCAAACATTTTCTGTACCACTAATTGTAATTTTCCAAGGCTTCCTCTGTGACAGTGTGTACAAAAGGGAGCTTTAGTAGAAACTGCCATTAGCCTTGCAGATCAATATGGTTTAGGAAACACAAAACATCTTCAGTTGTTTAAGAATAGGAAGTACCGGAGGGTGTCCCCTCCTCCCCACTGATAGCAAATCACAGTATTGATCTGTCTGCAGTGTAACTGTGCAAAATTTGCAGAAAGCAGGCGGACTAGTTGGGAATTTAAATAGAGCCACTCTAGCAGCTGGTAGTGTGTATGTGAGCCCTCTTGGGCAATCCTGTATGAATCCTCCCTAAATGAATCAGTCACCTTCCGTTGGAAGAATATGACGGAATTCAGGCAAACCACAGAAATCTCTCCCAAGTCACCATTGTTCCATAAATATCTTCTTTTCATCTCTCTCTCCCACCCTCAGTTCGCAAAAATCTCTGAGGTAAGTCAGAAGCCAATTAAAAGAAGTCCATGTATGACAACAATGTAATTCACATAAAGAGAGCTCAAGACTAAAATCCCACTACATTCTTGTTCTACTAAAATGGATAGGAGGAAGTAGGAAATCTGGCCCCGCTCATATTTAAAAGATATGGACTAGTTGTTTCAGACTCAGATTACTCCTAAATAACTTGTTACTGAGAAGCTGCCCATTGTTTTCCCTTTATTGTCCTCTTTTTGCAGCATCGAAGGAAGCTCTGTACTTTGTACATTATGGATACAGATCCAAACCAAAATCCCAGTTCCAAACACCCACCAAGCTTTAAGATGGGAAGAATTTGGAAATCTGCTCGGGCTATAGGTGTAAATTTCTCAGCTTGCCTATTTGAATAAAACAAAACCTCACATCTGACCACCTCTGAACTTGACTATTTAGTATCCAGATCTGAGTGCTGCATTTTGGCCCATATCTAGGGCAGTAGCAAAGTTAACTAAATTTTAGGGGGGGAAAATTCATATAGTAAATGGAGTCGTTCTAGGAGATCTCATCCCTGCCAAGTGCTGTTCTCTTGATTTTCAAGATCTGCAGACTTCCTTTCTGGTTGTTTTTCTTGCCAAATGAGTAATTTACAGCGGTTGATGTATTAACTGCAGTTTGTCAATCTGACCATGTAGTGATGTGAACATAATTCCTTATTGTTTGCTTCAGATCACATTATGTTCCTTCATAAAACTGGAAACACTACAAAGGAATAGTTTTCAGGAAAAACATACCAGGAGGAATAAGCATAGTAACAGTGGTCAACTGCCTCCATGAGTTCTAAATGCACTTTATGGTAATCTACAATAAATGATCGCATGCATGTTTGCTGTTGCATTCTTACTTACTATTCAGATGGGGCATTTGCTTTTCATGACTGCTACTTCAAATACTGCCAGTTGTCTTGGACCAACCACTTGTATGCTAGTAGTCTTTCTTCAGTCTGTGGATGGTCACTTATTGTGATGGTAGCTGAAGAAAGTATGATTCTGTAGAACTCATTTCTTACTCCCAGTCATTTAGGTACTTGGCTCTTTGGTTCTAACAGAAGAAAGTTAAAAAAACAATGTTTTCCTCCTATATGTCATATCACTGCTGGCTTTTCTGGGCATCTGAGGGCTTAGTCCTGCACCATTCATGTCAGTTAGAGTTTTGCTGTTGACTTCAATGGGAACAGTATCCAGATACAACTCAACTTTCCCTTTTCCCATCTCAGCTTTAAGATGCTGCAATGTTTTTCATCTTTTCCCATAAGTAGGTGGGAGACTTATTTTAATTAGTGTTTTTGCCTGAAAACAGGATATTGAACTAGAATGTCATCATGATAATTGCCATCTTGATCTTGACTGGAGATTGAAGCAGAGACTTCCAGAGCTAAAAGTATAAGTCTCTATAGCTTGAGCTAAATGTCTAAGACAACTAGCTATGAACTGTAGCAGAATCTTATACTTTGTGGATCAGGCATAGAGGGGAACATATAAAACACACTGACCAGTGAGTTACTCCATAAGAATGGCCATACTGTGTCAGACCAATGGTCCATCCTGGCTTCTGACAGTGGCCAATGGCAGATGCTTTTAATAAAACGAACAGGGCAGTTATCGAGTGATTCATCCCCATCATCCAGTCCCAGCTTCTGGCAGTCAGAGGTTTAGGGACATTCAGAACATGGGGTTGTGTCCCTGACCATCTTGGCTAATAGCCATTGATGGGCTGATCCTCCATAAACTACTTACCTAATTCTTTTTTGACCCCCATTATACTTTTGGTTTTCACAACATCTTAAAGCAATTAATTCCACAGGTTGGCTGAGTGTTGTTTGTTTTAAACCTGCTGCCTATTAATTTCATTGGGTGACCCCAAGTTCTTGAATTATGTGAGGGGTAAATAACACTTCCCTATTCACTTTCTCCCCACCATTCATGAATTTTATCATATTCTATCATATCTCCACTTAGTTCTCTCTCTTCTAAACTGAGCAGTCCCAGTATTTTAAGTCTCGCCTCAATTGGAAGCTCTTCCATACCCCTAATAATTTTTGTTGCTCTGTACTTTTACCAATTCTAATACATCTTTTTTGAGGTGGGGCAACCAGAAGTGCATGCAGTATTACAGGTGCGGAACTTCCATGGATTTATATAGTGACATTATATTTTCTGTCTGTCTATCTTTTTCCTAACATTCTGTTCACTTTTTTGACTGCCACTGCACATTGAGCAGATGTTTTCCAAGAACTATTCACAATGACTTGACGATCTTTCTTGAGTGATAACAGCTAATTTAGATCCCATCATTCTGTATGTATAGTTGGGATTATGTTTTCCAAGATTCATTTCTTTGTGGTTGTCAACATTGAATTTTATCTGTCATTTCCCCCCAGTCATCTAGTTACGGGAGATCCCTTTGTAACTCTTAGTTAAATCCAAGGCTGACTGCAATCTTGAGAAATTTTGCATCATCAGCAGACTTTAACACAACACTGTTTATCCCGTTTTCCAGATCACCATGCTACATTAGAGTAGTGTCAGGTTATTACTCTTCTGAAGCTCTGCACTGTGAAAGTTCTGTTTTAAAGATACTAATGAATGGTTTGCAGTGAGTGTGAAATGAATTACAAAAGACTTCAAAACCATGACAGGTTCATTAAAACAATCTAACTTACACGGTACTCATTCCACAGCACAGATTACTTCTGGTATGATGTATTTTAAAATAAAATGTGAGATTGACCCATAGGTTCAGCTAGTCAGACTCTTTGTTGGCATGTTAACTGGCGGGAAAAACCTATATTAGCATTTAGTTTGGAACTTGCACTGTGACCTTACTTACATTACCTAAAACTGCAGGAGATACTGCAGTAAGTACATTGAGGCAATACTCGTAGGCTTTAGGGAAATGAGGAGTTTGCATCTTTCTTTGCTCCCTGAGGTGCTAATTCATACCGTAGGGTTTAGTATCTCTCTCAAGAGTAGAGTCTTGCTATTCTGTACACACAGTTTGAGGAGTGAAGGGAGCTGAGAGAAATAAAACTGACTAGGACCCATGAACATACTGTCAGGTTTCAGAGTAGCAGCCGTGTTAGTCTATATCCGCAAAAAGAACAGGAGTACTTGTGGCACCTTAGAGACTAACAAATTTATTAGAGCATAAGCTTTCGTGAGCGGCAGCTCATTTCATCAGATGCACAGAATGGAACATATAATAAGATAGATAAAGAGAGAGAGAGAGAGAGATAAGTTGGAATTTACCATACAAACTGTGAGAGGCTAATTAGTTAAGATGAGTTATTATCAGCAGGAGAAAAAAACTTTTGTAGTGATCATCAAGATGGCCCATTTAGACAGTTGACAAGGTGTGAGGATACTTAATTAAGGAGATAGATTAAATATGTGTAATGACCCAGCCACTCCCAGTCTCTATTCAAACCCAAGTTAATGGTATTTAGCTACTTGCACTATATTGATGACATCTTCATCATCTGGACCCATGGAAAAGAAGCCCTTGAGGAATTCCACCATAATTTCAACAATTTCCATCCCACCATCAACCTCAGCCTAGACCAATCCACACAAGCGGTTCATTTCCTGGACACTACTCTGCTAATAAGCGATGGTTACATAAACACCACCCTAAACCGGAAACCTACTGACCGCTATAGTTACCCAGCTTCAATCCAGGACACACCACACGATCCATTGTCTACAGCCAAGCTCTAAGATACAACCGCATTTGCTCCAATCCCTCAGACAGAGACAAACACCTACAAGATCTCTATCAAGCATTCTTAAAACTACAATACCCACCTGCTGAAGTGAAAAAACAGAACCTATCCTTGCAACAAAGCCCAATGCCAACTCTGTTCACATATTTATTCAAGTGACACCATCATAGGACCTAATCACATTAGCCACGCCATCAGGGGCTTGTTCACCTGCACATCTACCAATGTGATACATACCATCATCATGTGCCAGCAATGCTCCTCTGCCATGTACATTGGCCAAACTGGACAGTCTCTACGCAAAAGAATAAATGGACACAAATCTGACATCAGGAACAATAACATTCAAAAACCGGTAGGAGAACATGTCAGCCTCTCTGGCCACTCAATAAAAGATCTAAGGGTGGCAATTTTGCAACAGAAAAGCTTCAAAAACAGACTCCAATGAGAAATTGCTGAGCTTGAATTAATATGCAAACTAGATACCATTAACTTGGGTTTGAATAAAGACTGGGAGTGGCTGGGTCATTAAACATATTAAATCTATTTCCTTAAGGTAAGTATCCTCACACCTTCTTGTCAACTGTCTAAATGGGCCATCTTGATGATCACTACAAAAGTTTTTTTCTCCTGCTGATAATAGCTCATCTTAACTAATTAGCCTCTCACAGTTTGCATGGTAAATTCCAACTTATCTGTATGTGTGTGTGTGTATATATCTATCTATCTGTTCCATTCTATGCATCCGATGAAATGAGCTGTAGCTCAGGAAAACTTATGCTCTAATAAATTTGTTAGTCTCTAAGCTGCCACAAGTACTCCTGTTCTTTTTGGACATACTATGACATTTCTCCCCAATTGCCATGATAGTTCTTATTCCTTTGAAAAGCTGAAGCATGAGTAAGCTTATATGCAGAAACAGAAGGCTACACATACTCCAGAAAACTGAGTTGGGCTGAGTTCAAATGAAACTGGAATGGGAATTGGCTTATGTTTGATAGTCACATGAATTGTTTTCCTTTTTAAAATTAACTTCTTGAGCTGACCCTAAAGTCCCTTTGCCACCAAAGTAACACTGAACAATGCATGTGCTTTTCTTTTGGAGCAAGACTTTACTGGAATATTAGCTGCATAAGAGAAAGAGAGTAATGCTTAAAATAGGGACTTGGTGCACAGGCATTTATATGGAAACGTTATTATGGCACTGTCACAAAGAGTTTATTGTTGCTTTTTAAAAGACTGAATCCTATAGAGAGTCCTACCCTAACATGACTACTTAAATTATAATTAACGTCTTTATTGAAAATTGTTTATAAAGTACAACAGCCTTCCTGGAGTTTGGATTATATAAAATATGGTCATATATTATGGACCTTCCAGGGCTTCTCAAGGCTTGCCTAAATATTTTGAGGCAAATCTGCCCTCATTTACACTATTCACTTCAATGGAGTTTCACAATTACAACTGAGGGTCTTAAATTGACATCCTGTTGCACTGATTGGAAACTCTGAGGTTCAGACCTAAAATTAAGCAGTTATATTTTATTTGCTTTTTTATTTTTATTTCCATAGTTTCCTTTCTGTCTTATGATATGTGCCCAACCCAAACTCTGGCTGCTTTTCCAAATATTGCAGAACATTAATTCAAGACTAAAATCCAAACAATGATGAGTCTCTGAATCCTGCACAGATTCTCAGCCTTTCTTAGTAATTTACCTCTTCCACCCCTCCCCGTAGGGAAAATCTAGTGGCCAGATAGGCCTTGCAATGTGAACTGAAGTTCAGCAGATTTCAGCTTTTGCCAATCAATGCAGGGAGCAGATAACGTAGCTGAGCACCCCGCACTGAAATTGCCTGTCTCCAGGTCACTCATGATTAAACCAGAGAGCTGTGAACTGAAGGGCTTTGGTTCAGCCCTAGGATGGGGGTGCTACCAGTTGAGCTTTGTCATCGTAACTAGAGCAGGTAAAAATAAATAAATAAATAAAGTGGGGAGGGGGCGGGAATTCATAACCATTCCAGATCTTGAGGTAATCTTTTTAGCTATCCTGGGCCCAGGCCATTGATTGCCTTGAAGATAAGGATTGAGGTCTTGAGTTTCACTTGATATTCTATGGGAAGCTGGTGCCAAGAATGGAGGACCAATCTGATATGCATGTGGTAGCCTGTTTGCTGAGCAGATGAGCTTACAGTGGTCTGTACCAGTCAGAGTTTCCTAAGGGCCAATGACCTCATGCCCATTCTAATTATCATAGTACACTTGATCCTGCAGTTGGTGAAGTCTGATGACAGGAGCTGGTTGAAAACTAGAAAAACAAATTAACTGAAATGTTTGAAATTTCACAGTGGTTTACCTTTTACTGGTTTCAAATTGGATCCACTTTTCATTTAAAAAATTTTTTTTGGTATATTTTAGTTTTTGAAAAATTTCAAATTGATAGATGTTTGGTGTGTCTCCTTTTGCCCCTTTCTGTTCCTGCTGAATGAAAGAGTCATTGGACCAGACAGCAAAAGAAAAAATGAGTCTGTAGTCTGGTGGTGAAGGCACTCACCTAGAGAGCTGGAGTCCCTGGGTCAAATCCAGTGGCTCTTTCATTATTTATCCACAGTGGAGAAGCTTGAAGAGGAGAGACTGAGGGAGCCCTACATCAGAATATCCCATAGCTCAGTGGTTAGATCAGCCTCCTGAGACATGGGAGAGCCCTCTTTTAATCCGCCCCCTCACCCCGGCAGAGAAGGGAGAATTGCATGTGGGTCTGCCACATCCCAGGTGCATGTCTATCCACTGGGCAAAAGTTACGACTGGTGCCACCACCACCTCCTCCTATTTTGTGTGGAGTGAGACAGGGGCCTAACACATTCCCGGAAGAAACTACAGAGGTGTCTGACCCAGGAGGTGGTTCGTGGAACACTAAGCAGAGCTGGCGCCTTCCTGCAGCCTGAAAGTAGCCACCTATCTCCAAGAAAGGAGTGGGACTTAGCACATCAGCATGTCCTATTGGCTAGCTCAGGCAGCTCTCTGTCCAGTGTGCTAGTTTTGCTGGATTATATTTTTAGGCACCTACCTCTCCCCATTCATTGTATAGGGAGCCTAGGTGCTTTCTGGATCAGGATGCTGTTCCTGTGATTTTCTAGGTGCCTAAAAGTTAGGCACTGTGATGCTCATCATTTCATGGCCTAAATCCCTTGTTTTACCATAGTAAGGAGTGCAAAATCCAATCCCCTTTCTGATTAAAAATTGTGGGTAGCTAATTTCTGCTCTGTTTACCTTGAGGATCCTCTATTGTCAAAAAATCTATATTACCAACATATGTAACAGCGAGAAAATAATAACACAAATGAAATATATAGACCCTGATGACTGAATAGGTGGTAATATTTCTGTTGGTGTTCTGATTATTGTACCAGACCACTGAAAGAGACAGCAGCCTTAATATTATCAATTACAGCAGTGTATTATCTAAAATATTCAGAGAACAGCTGTGTTGTGTTTTCGCTATTGCAATCTAGATTGTGTCACCTTAGATAGATTTCTCTCTGCTTTCCCGATGAACATTATAATCAGCTGAAGCCTTGCTAACTGTAGCCTCAGGGTTGAGCCTGTATGCTTTACCTGAGATGTGATTGCAATTTTTGACAGGGAGACTAATGCATGTTTTATTGTTGTGCATTTAAAGTTCATTTGGGGATGGGGGTGGGAGTATTTTATTAAAGAGGAAGGGGGAATACGTTTTTAAAAATATTGCCTTTTACTACTCAGGGATGGGAAGGGGAAAGCTCCAGAGATTCACGTAGTTGATTCTATAGTTTGTACATGTACAATCTGTAGTGTGTAGGAATTGGGTAGTATCCCTTTAAATAATTTGGGACTGTACATATGTAACTAGGACTTGCATGTGTGCAAACACGGTGATTTGGGATCCACCTGTGTCCATTTGCTTTCCTTACCTTCTTAATGTAGTGTAGGGAGGAAAGACACAATGTAATATGCAAAGAGTATTAGTTCATGTACCATGAGCATCAGAACGATTGGAAGGTTTGTTTTGTGAGCTCCTATAGTGTGGATTCTTATGTAGAGCTAGACTGGAGAAGTTGCTGGAGCTGTCTTTCTCAGTATATTTCTGATCATTCTTGTTTCCAGTTACGCAAGAAATACTGCAGAAATAGCCTCTCTGCAGTATTTTGGGATTTCAGAACCCAGAAATGGCAAAGATGTGGAAAAAAAAAAGAGAAAAAGAATTACCAATATTTGCCAGTTTCCATGGTTTGATTTATGTTCAGTTTCTGTTTAGAATGCAGATTCTCATTGTTCTCCCATCCATAGTCTGGACTCCGAAATGCATCGAGTAGCATTGCATTTCCTGCTGGCCAAAAAATGAATTCAGGCATTTTTCCAAAGCTGTAAAATTCCTGTACATTTAGTAATGATCAAATATAAATCTTATTTCACATCAAATTCAACCCTTGTGTAAGCAGGCTCCATTCAAAAAATGGAGTTTCACTACTTTACATGAAAGTTTAGACCAGGAGATCTTTATGGAGCATTGTCATTCTTTTGACTAAATAATAACTGAAAGAGTTCACTCAGTTCCTCCATCTTCAGTGATCTCTGTCTAAACTTGGAAACATCTGATTCCACCGGGTGTTTGTCTTGAATAAAAGCTGTGGGCTCATTTAATTCTTTGAGGGGTGGGGGAAGGAGCAGCAACTTCTATTACTTGGGCCAGTTCTGTTCCACTTTTCTCTCAGTCCTTCAAAGCATAGTGACGTTTAGCAGTTACAGAGTACAAAGAGAATCCAATAGTTTTTCAGTTTGTGATGTATGTAATACAAATGGATATTAAGTAAATATACAGGAGGGGCATGAAAAAATCTGACAATAAGACTTGAGTTGAGAATGCATAACAGTCTGAGCACAACACCTGTAAAGTGATCTGAGTAGCAATAACTTACTTGACCACATCTGTACATCTGTACTGTGCGGATAAAGTCAGTAAAGTTGTCAAAAAAGACAGATGCACAGGATGGAATATTATTGAAAGTTTTAAATTATGGAGAAACAGCTCTAAAAAACAAAGCACTTAAATCCCATTCAAGTCAAAGTCCCATGGTCATGTGGTTAAGTGTTTTGCTGGATAGGGGTAGTTTTAACCACGTTGTTAAGTTCTTCAATCAACTGGAGCCAAAATTCCTTCCGCTCCTATAGGAAAATAGAAAAAGATATCAGAATAATTGCTCATTGATCCCATTGCAAGCATAGAAGTACATTGTCATTGGTGCAGAACGAACTATTGGTTCTGGGAATTGCGCACAACTCTGTATATGGTCTGATTTGAAAATTTACTTCCAAAATGTTTCCATTAATATTTCCAAGGTGGTAACATCCTGCAGTCTGAACTTATGTAAAACTTCCCTTGACCCTACATGCAGGTCTCCTGACTCTGGGCATGGCAACAAATGGTGGTGGTGGAGTGTTTAAAAACTAACCAAAGCCCACTGAAGCCTCCCCACCCCGCAAAAAAAATTCCCTGCTACTCAATATTCTCTTCAAACAACTGTTGTTTTTCATGTACTTTCTCTGGCTGTCTAATGTTTTGAGTTGCTGCCAGACTCGTTTCTGTCTTTTTTGTCTGAAATACTTAATCTAGGGCAGTGGTTCCCAAACTTGTTCTGCTGCTTGTGCAGGGAAAGCCCCCGCCGGGCCGAGCTGGTTTGTTTACCTGCCGTGTTTGCAGGTTTGGCCGATCGCGGCTCGCAGTGACCGCAGTTCGCTGCCCCAGGCCAATGGGAGCTGCTGGAAGCAGCGCGGGCCGAGGGACCTACTGGCCACAGCTTCCAGCAGCTCCCATTGGCCTGGGGCAGCAAACCGCGGCCACTGGGAGCCGCGATCGGCCGAACCTGAGGACACGGAAGGTAAACAAACTGGCCTGGCCTGCCAGTGGCTTTCCCTGCACAAGCAGTGGAACAAGTTTGGGAATCACTGATCTAGGGGGATGTGGAAGGTGATTCATCCCTTCTTAAAGCCTAATATCTTTAAGAATTATTCAGTATAATGCCCAGCATCCTGTTGACTTGTTGATTTGAATTGTTCTACCCCACAGCCCCCATAAATTAATTGGGAGATGTTACATTAGTCTTAAGTTTATTAGTCCAGCTTGCCAATCAGAATTTTTTTTTAAAGAACACGTTCATCCAAGTATAAAAGTATTTCAAACTGAACCTAAATTCCAGTTGGATCTGCAGTGGAGTCTAGCCATTGTTATAAGCTTCCCAATTCAGTGGGTCTTGCTGCTGTGGAATTTGTCTGTTCTTCAGTCCAAATTCTGCAAGGATTAATGTAATGAAATACGGTATTTAGTTCAATAAACCTAATTGCTCGACCCACGTAGCATCTGAATTCCCAAAGTTGATATGCAAAAGATGTTGTTTTCTATCTGATGGACTCACTTGTGTTGAGAAATTTCTTGCATGGTTGCTGAGTCATAGTTACTGTGAAAACCTACTTCATATGAATTTGTCTCTTTCAGACACCAGAAGCATGTGCATTAAGGTATGAGTTTTCCTGATCATTACCGAGTACTATTTGTTTCCATAAAGCTTTGTGAATCAATAATCTTGATTCCATAACAGTGCTTCACCCCTAGTGGACATTACATTCAGAATCATTTTGCAGAAACAATGTTCCTTCTCATAAAAAATAGGGAGAAAAGCAATTGAAATATCTTTATTTTTCCTCTTCTTACCTTCAGAGCCTGAAGGCTCTTGAATGATAGTTTTAATTGGAAATTGAGTCCCTTGCTTTTAAAAGTCTTTTCATAAGACTCTCTCTGAGTTCATTAAATTGTTAAATAAATTTAGCAGGTATTAGTTTTGAGCTTTATTAATTGTGACTTGTTTTTCATTATGAGATAATTGTCAGTCTTGAAACATAGCTGCTGAATATCTGGGCAGAGGCAAAAGTTTTCAGAAGGGAAGGGGAGGGGAGAGACTGAAAGGTCAGTTGCATCAAAAACTTCTTATAATAAATTCTTGGCATACCTATTTAAGGATTCCAAGGGGGTAACACTTTGTTTCAGATGCACACTACAGTTTAAAGGCTTCTTTAAATAAGAGAACACAGATAGGAAATTGATGAAGAACAGAGTATATTCATTCTTTAGGACTGTCACTAAAGGACATATCCACATTGGGGAAATTTTCTAACTGGTTTCAAAACCAGTTCAGCTAAATCAACTTTAAAATTAGTTAGAGCCTTAGAGCTTCCAGATGGCACAGCACATGCAAGCACAATTTAGGGAGAATTTAAGCCAAGTTTGCTCTCCAACCAGCCCAGAATCCTAAAATAACTATATAGAGAGGCTGCTCAGGGATCTGCTTCGCATTACAACAACCCAGCCTGAGATGCCCAAAATGTCTGTAGTAGCATGTGCTGTGAGCCCACCTCCACCATATTGCCTATGCCAAGGCTTGCCAGGGGTCCTGTCATACATGGTGCATAGGCCAGGGGAATTCTCCTCCAGTCACCTAAAGTGGAGAGGGAGAATCTCCCATAGTTTAAACCTGGACCTAAACTATTTGTTAAAGTAGCCTGACCTTTTTTTACCAAAGTACCACCCTGAGGAGGCTAAATATGCATCATCAAGTGGTCTTAAAACTGGTTCAACAGAAACAGCCTGGCTCCACAGACTGGGTCTATACGATGACTCTAACTGGTTTTTAAAACATTTATAACATTTTCTCTGTGGAGGCAGGCTCTAAGTGTGATAGGTAGCTCTAGGGAATACAAGCTGTCCCCAAGCTAAAGACTAATCTTGTTGTTATTATTCTGAAACAAGTTTTTAAATATTGGATTATTTGTCCAAGTATAATTCTTCCTTCCATTCAGAGGGGGAGAGAACTGTGACTCAGCCGTTTTCAAGCGATGATATTAGCAATTTTTAGATTCTGGCTCTATATTGAAAATGCATCTACCTGTGCAATAAGAGACGGAGCTGTTAAAGTGCTACAGCTACTGAGATTCTTAACGAGAATGCACCTGGTCAATGAGGATATTGTCTTAGAGATCACATCCCTGCTGTGATTTCAGTTGTCTGCTGTTTTATCTGTTGTTTAATGGGCGAAAGGAGTAAAATATCACCCAATAGCGATTCTTGAGTGTGTTTCTTTTTATTGCCTCTCATAGAGACAGGCTTCAATTTAGCCCTGAAGTGGCTCCTAACATAAATGAGTAATAGATCAGTAAATCAGATAAATCGGCTGATGGAGGGGTAGACGAAGGGAGGTGGGTTGAAGCAGTACAGAAAAAGCAAACAGGCACCTATGAAGCCTGGGGAATGTGCCAACCTGAAGATTGTAGCCAGGGCACAGGACACTGTGCCGCCGGAGAACCGCCCGTTTCTCCGCAGCATTTTGGCGGAGATGCTTCTTGCTGTTGCTGCTTCTCGGCAGCAGGGTGTCTGGCAGCCTTCTGGGAATAGGAATATGCTATTCCCACAGAAAGATTGGGGACCACTGATTTAGGCCCTGGTCCTGTATTTGGATTCAGGTGGGCAGATCTCAGGTCCATCTGTATGGCTCAAATTGCAGGATTGGAGCCTTAGATAGCCATCTTTTGGGACAGAGGGCCCAGTCTGTGACGCACCCAGTGCATTGCATTGGACCTGTATAAATAGATTTTTTCCTGCCCCCACACGTACTTCCTCTGGCAGGTAGAGTCTCGTTTCCAAGCTTGGGCATGAGACTGCTGACAGGAGTAAGCAACAAAAGCGTGCTTCCCACCTCAAAGGCAACTCCCAACCCCCTCACCGACTATTTAAAAGTTTTATAACTATGCTTACAGAATTAAGACACTTTAAAAGGATATTTTAAGTATTATTTTAAGTACTCGGACAGGCTTTTATGAGATGAATGTCTAGCTCCCATAATGACAGGATCAGCTAACTGATGAGGGAATTCATTTTTGCAAATCCTCTTCTGGAGTCTGTGTTCATTCATAAGCAGATGTAGTTACTTTGAAAATATGTCCTTTCCAGAGAAGAGAGGGAAGTGGGATACACATTTTCATAGGTGTATTTTGAAAGTTCCTGCCACAGAGTTAATTTCATTGCACTCAGTGAAGCTTGTGATTATGTCAAGTCAAATAGCACTTGTATGAAGTAAATAGAAATGTTACTCTTGTTTGAAAATTTTATCTGGTGTCTTTCTGGGCATAGACTTCATTTCACTCTCTGCTTGTAAGCTGCACTCTGTAGATAAATGACATATGCCCAAGTTACACAAAAGTACTTATTTGGGTGGAATTTCCATTGTCTCCCACAGTTGCTCTTGAGTGATAAGGCTGCAGAATTTGATCCAATATAAAGAGGAAAAAAAGAATAAATATGATATCTTGATACAGATATTGTCTGAAAGCTCTATATTCGGCATACAGGATGAGTACTGATTTTTTTCTAGTTGTATTGGAGTAATAGCAAAGTGAGAGATCTGGCTCAAGTGTTAAATTTGTTATGAAGGAGGATTATTATAATTAGTGCCAGTTGACATGGATAGCTCTGTCTCCTAGTCTCTCTGTGCAACAACGATGAGGGATACCCCAAATATGTCTAGCACTGGCGGGCTGTCAGCTACAAAATGAAACACCTGTGTGCTAGATAAGTCAATGCCCAGCTAATCATCTGTGGTACGTGCCACCTGCCAATTTTCATTATTCATTCATTCATTCATTCATTGATTCATACATACATACATATATACATATTTGTGACATTTTGGGAGGAGTGCCCACTAAGGAGGGAGTTACACAGCGCAATAGGAAATGTTTTCACAGGCAATCACAATAAAAGAATAACATTTTGTAGTTCTGTAACAACTTGTATTCATGGATCTCAAAGCGTGTTACACACAGTGAAATAACATCTCAAAACCTGTGTGAGAGCATGTCACAGCAGGGGAAAGTAAAACAGAAAAGGCCTTACTGAAGTCAATAGATGTTTTGCTACTGCCTTAAGTTGGGCTAGGATTTCACCTGGGAAGGCTAGGTGACTTGGCCAATTTCACATAGGAAGTCTGTGACTAAGCCCAGAATTGAACCTTTGGCTCTTGATGGTTCCATAACCAAACAATTCTTCCATTTGCAGTAGACTCTTGATTGTAGGAATACCAGTCTTACAAACAATGAGTGATATGAGCCATTTTTTCCCAATGGGGGAAAAAATCACATCACTAAAATGTTCAGGAAGAACAGATTCCCATCTTTTCACATTCTGATGATGTCAGTGCATTGGAAATCACTTTGGAAATCACTTTGCAGCAGCCTGAAGGACAAGAAAACAGTAATATAGTGCAACATACTGCAATTTATGCACAGGATTTACTGTAATTGTGAGATGATTTTTACGAACGCCTCAATCCCCAATTAGTTAATAAAATTAGAGGTTCTATTAGAGGTTCTAATGCACCTATCAATGCTCTTTAAGCACAATAAAAAAAAAACAACCCAAAACATATGAATTAAATCAAGAAGTGATTTCAACAAAACAAATGACCTACTCTAAAGCCTCCAGCCCCTCCATTCATCCCCTATAACAAAACAGACACCTTATCCCAACTAGCCCCACTGAGGAATAAATGCACCTTCAACGTATTTACATTATCCCTCATGAAATCTTCCCAGCCATGAAACACCTTAGATGATAAGGTCTTTAGGGCAAACACCTGTGTCTGTGTTTGTAAAACACCAAGTATGCTTCTGGTGCATGTGCACGTGTGTGTGTGTGTGTGTGTGTGTGTTTGTTCGGGGGGAGAGATTAGGATAATCTATCTTGTGCAAAGCTACATTTTATTCAGCAATAATTTTGCATAAAACTATATTAATGGTAACATCACATTTCCAGCCAGTACACACCAAATTCTTTTTTCTGATTGATCCACCTTAATAAACAAGAACCTGCTCTGCAATTCTTATATAGGCAAAACTCTTGTTGACTTCATGTGTTTGACTCTGACTGCTCTCCTTTCATCTCTTTTCCTCATGCTACAGTAGTGATGCTGAATGCTAATGTGAGACTATTTGATGTAACTTCAGACTTGTCAAGTACTGTTTTAAGGAACTTAATAAATCGGTACCAAACATTGGGCTACTCTTTTAAAGGCCCAGTGTAAGTCTGTCTACCAGTGTACTCGTTTTTGTTGTACTTAGGCAGTGCAGGTGCAGTAGAAACTTACAAAGCTTCACTTAGAACCTTATTGTATGTGCCCAAATCAACAATTGAAATGGATTTGCCGATCACTGGATGGATTTGCAGTTCAGTGAGGCTGTGCTGCAGGTATGCTCCCTTGCACCTCTGCCCTGAGTAACTCCCTAGCTACCCAGCTCCCATTTCCCTTCAGCTAGGAGCTATCCTCTCTCTTCACAACAGGGAGCTGGGGGCCATGTTGACGCAGACCCACACCTGGGCTCAGACCCACAGGAAACATAATAGGAGTGGCAGCAGTTGCCGTTGAACAGCAGGGAAGTGGGAAACTAGCAACTGCAAGCCTCCCCATCGGACCTGACCCCAGCAAACTGTCCCCTTGCACCGTAAGGCACAGCAGTCAGGCCTCTTCTTTTCAGCCACCGCCTCAGAGACAGCAGCACCATTTCTACAAGCAGGGCTGCCTGTGACAAGTGCTACAGCTACAGCCTTGGATGTTGCAGGAGCGGCCTTAAAAGTGTTGCTCAACCCACAGCCTCCTACGGGCCCCCAGGGAACAAGGGGATCTTCGAGCTGTGTCTGATTTAATCTGATTTATTCGGGCAGGTCTACACTGTGGGGTTAAGTCGACCTAAGTTACGCAACTCCCGCTAGATGAATAACCTAGCTGGAGTCAACATACCTTAGGTCGACTTATTGTGGTGTCTACACTGTGCTCTCCGATTGACTTACCTTATGCTTCTTGTTCGGGTGGATTAGTGGAGTCAACGTGAGAGTGATCAGGGGTCGATTTAGTCCTAGACCCACTAAATTGACCCCTGGTGGATCGATTGCCGCAGCATCAATCCACGGTAAATGGAGCGAAGCCCTAATTTACTGCTCTGGCTGGGGTCGGGTCTCTTATCTCTATCACCTCATCCCTGACTTCTGCCTGTGTGAGGTAGAAGAAAAGAGGTACCCCAGATTCACCTCCTCTCCAGTGGGGATAAGGGAAGGGCCATCCTGCCTGTGCATATCCCCTTCCCTTGACATGGATCTTAAAGGCGAAAGACAGATGGAAAGGTATGGATAGAGGCCATCCTGAGGAGAGGGGGAGGGGAGGGGCAAAGAGAGGGAAAGAAAAGGAGTGTGGGGAAAGGAGGGAGAGAGAGTGAGAAGAAAAATGTGTCAAAGAGAAAGGAATGATGAAAGAGGAGTGGTGGTAAGGAAAAATATAAACCGAAAAAAGAAATCGAAACAGAGGAAACCGTCATTAGAAACCTAGAGAGGAAGAAAAGATGGAGTGAAAGTGGACCACACTATTTCATTTTTAGTTTCTTTCCTAAGTTGAAAAATATTAAAATGCATACACTGGAATACATATCGAGTTTTGTGGTACTGTATAACTAAGTGCTCTTCAATGTGCATGTAGGTGGTAACACATGCGCACAGTAATTGGCATTGTGTGTGTTTTTTGTCCACCTTGTTGCCTGTTCTAATGTGCCCCTCCCTGCCACAAGTGGGAGGTTATAGCAGGGGTAGCCAACCTGTGGCTCCGGAGCCACATGCGGTTCTTCAGAAGTTAATATGCGGCTCCTTGTATAGTCAGCGACTCCGGGGCTGGAGCTACAAGTGCCAACTTTCCAACTGCCAGGGGGTGCTCACTGCTCAACCCCTGGCTCTGCCACAGGCTCTGCCCCCTCTCCACCCCTTCCCGCCCCCTCCCCTGAACCTGCTTGGCCCTTGCTCCTCCTCCTCCCCCCCAGAGCCTCCAGCACTCCATGAAAGAGCTGATCAGGAGGTGCAGGGAGGGAGGGGGAGGCACTGATCAGTGGGACTGCCGGTGGGTGGGAGGCACTGGGAGCGGGGTTGGGGGGAGAGCTGATGGGAGGCTGCTGACATATTACTGTGGCTCTTTGGCAATGTACACTGGTAAATTCTGGCTCCTTCTCCAGCTCAGGTTGGCTATCCCTGGGTTAGAGGATGGAGCTGTTTTGGGCCTTCTAGCCTCTCTAGTCCTCAGAAGTCTTAAAACCCCTCCCCCATAGGCTTTGGGAGGCACCATGCGGCACTCCTTCCTGGCTTGCAGAAGGTGTGACATCACCCACAATGGCACTATCTCAGCCCTTGCTGGTCCCATGCTGGCCTGTTAGCATGGCTAAGTGAGGTTCTATTGTATTTCAATACTTGCCTGTCTTCAGAAATATATAGGCTCTCCATGAAGACAGGACTCCATATGTATTGCTTTTAGTGAAGTTGGTTTATATTCCAGTTGGCCAAGAATAAATAAAACAGCATTATGGTCCCCATGAGTATACACTATATGCTTCAATTATTGGTGCATTATATCAGTGGCAGATGCTACATTCCCTCATATAAAGGGGAAGAAGTTCTCTGAACAGTAAAACCAAATTTTTTGCTTATACATGGTAATTATCACCATTCTTTCATTTCAAAGGCATCTGTCTGACATAGCCTAATTGTGATGTGTTGAAATACAATTTGCATTGCATTTTGTTCCTTAGAATTACAGTGAGAGTGACAATGACTGCTATAGTTAAAGAAGGTTGCAGGAGAATTTCCATTGTAACCCTCTGTTGAAAGTTGCTTTTATCTTTCCAAAATATCCACCTTTTAGCCTATATCTGAGATATTCTAGGCGGACGGGTAAAATAGCTGTCTCATTCCCTGAGTTTCACAGTCAGGAACCCTGTGCTCAGCACTTGACAGGATTGTGGTTGGGGCAGAGCGTAGACGCCTTGCCCAAGTGGCAGCTCCAGGAGCTCCCATGCCTACAGGTAGGTGTGTTTTGCCTGCTACCTATGTCTCCGAGAGATGCTCCAATCTTGCTTTTCCTTCAGGAGGTGGCTAGCTCTGATCAAGTGAGCACAAGGACTGTGTTAATGTAATGGCCACCATCTTGGCCAAAATACCTTCAGAGCTGAAAGCATGAGCTGCTATGTTTGAACTAGTGAGCCAAGGCTCTGTAGCTGAGGACTGTAACAACTCATATTCTCTGTGGATTGGGCACAGTGCGGACCTGTAACACACACAGATGAGTGGGTTAGGCTTGCGCCCATAATCCTTGGCATCCAGCTGCTGCTGAATGGGGTAGAGCAGAGAACCTGGCAAATTCTGGGGGTGCTGATTTTATATACCTTGGGGAGGGCATGCTTGTTTGGCCTGCTCCCAAAAACACATTAGAGAGAAAAGATCAGCTTGCTCCCCCCAGAGACTGGTGAGGTGGAGACAGATGGAAAACTTACACTTAGAGTTGATTAGGGATTTTTTTTTGTTGGAAAAATGCCCAATCTTAAACTTTTAGTGGAAACATACTGGTTTTGATGAGAGATGTTTCTCGGGTCTGGGATGGAATTTTCTGGTCAAAACGAGAGAGAGAGGCCTCTCCCGCATATGCAGTAGCCTGGTTCCTAGGATGTCAAAGACCCCGGTTCAAGTCCCTGCTCTGTCTGATTGAGATCAGGAACTTGAACTGGGGTCTTCCACATCCCAGATGAGTGCCCTGGCTACTGGCTGCTCTAATGGGGTGGGGTGCATGCTCTCTCTTTCTCTTGGTTTTGTGAAAAACTTCGAGGGTCTCAGTTTCATCCCAGTGTGGAGTGGGAATTTTTTTGAAATTTCAAATATTGTGGGACAGGAAAACAAGTTCTCACCCAGCTCTAGCTGTCCTGAAAGATGTTGGGAGGAGAGGGAAATTGCAGGACACCTGAATAAATTTCAGTCCTTATTAGAAGAAAGCAAAGTGTGAAGCAGGACTGGGAATTCCTGGTGGGGGGGTCAGATAGGGATTCTTGGATCATGACATCAGGTTGAAAACATACCAACCTCAGTTCTGCATGTCCTTCTCCCCCAAAGAGGCAAACACTTGATATTTCACCTGTGTTTGGCATTGCGTTTCTGTATTTGCAACCCCCAAAGCAAAACTTGGCGGTACAAGAAAATGTGGACACAAATCCTTGCAAAAGAAAACTGCTGAGTGTTGTACAGTTTTATACTCATCTTATTACAGGCAGCAAGATAGCAGCAAAAAGAGATATTTCAGTCCCATCAAATTCCTTCACTCATAAAACCTCTTAAAATAGATTTCCATCCTTGTTACACTTTTCCCTGTCTTGTTTTGACCCCAGGAGATCAACCCTTGATAATTTTGTAAGATTCACCTGCTTCTTATATAAAGTCAAACTCTCTCCCTTCCCTTTGGTTTGATCCATATTGCCTTTCGTGGATTTAGCCTGAGCCAGACTTATGCTTTTCTGTGTAACACATAGTCCCATCATCTTCTGTGTTTTTTCCCCTCTGCAAGAAGAAAGTGACAGGCAGTTTTTGTAGGAGGATGGCAAACATGTGCTCGAACATGTGATCCACCAAAACCTCACTCGACTTGTCACAAAATTGCCACATACACGTTCCTCTGAAAACCTCTCACGAGTGGATTTTATAGGCACGTTTCACTCTAATTCTCTGCTCTACCTGCAGCATTCAATCAACATGGATGCAGCAGGAGTCTATCTAATAGCAGACCTTTACTGAGACAGGCAGTTAATAGGAACAGTAGCAAGCCCTGAGGTATGTTTATGCAGTCAGACTCACTTCCTCTATTCCTGTGATATATTAACTACTTCGGAAGTTTCCCAGCTGTTTCAGGGGATAAGTAATGGCAGTGGGAGCCCATATTTAACCTTCACTGTACAAGCTGCATACTTTGTAGTTATCGTCTTTTATCTCTGTGTCTATCTAGAGAAGATTTCAAACGGTCTTTCTGTTCTCTCAGCCACATTGTTTTCCTGTTTCAGCAGGTTCAGGGGAATATTTGAAGGCACTGCTGCTATAGGATTTGCTTCTGTGTCAGTCAAATAGAAATAATTATTTTAAATGGTAGATTGAGATGTTTACAGAATTCATAATAAACCCTCAATAAATCACAGGGTTAAGAGGGACAGTAGGGGTCAGTTAGCCTAACATCCTAGTGAACAAATAGTGCTGACCTTCCCCGTACATGATCAGGGAGTTTTCAGGAGCTTTAGGAGAATATCATCCATTGTCTTTGAAATGGTTATTTACAGGGTTTGGCATCTCTGGGCTTTTCTGTTTGTTTGTTTTACCATATCTTGGTAACTGATTTTTTTAAAAGGGCTCCAGAGGCAATCTTGACAGTGACCGGCGAGTAAGCCTAACTTTCAGTACCAGGCAAAGGAGAGAATGATCAGACACCTGAATGAACACAGTATGCCAGGGGAAAGTCAAGGTGGCTTTTGTAAAGCGAAAACATGCCTCGCCAATCTATTAGAATTCTTTTGATGTTCAAGCATGTGGACAAGGCTGATCTAATAGAAATAAGAAAAGGAGGACTTGTGGCACCTTAGAGACTAACAAATTTATTTGAGCATAAACTTTCATGAGCTACAGCTCACTTCATCGGATGCATTCACAAAAGTTTATGCTCAAATAAATTTGTTAGTCTCTAAGGTGTGACAAGTACTCCTGTTCTTTTTGCGAATACAGATTAACAGGGCTGCTACTCTGAAACCTAATAGAAATAGTGTATTTGGACTTTCAAAAAGCCTTTTACAAGATCCTGCACCAAAGGCTACTTTTGGGATAAGAAGGAAAGCCCTCTCAAGGATCAGTAACTAGTTAAAAA
Organism: Dermochelys coriacea; assembly: GCF_009764565.3. NCBI lineage: Eukaryota > Metazoa > Chordata > Testudines > Dermochelyidae > Dermochelys > Dermochelys coriacea. Next base: position 67,703,691 of record NC_050078.2, on the reverse strand, counting down.
ATAGGAAACTAAGGAAAGGAATAAATGGTCAGTTTTCATAATGGAAAGAGGTAAATGGCAGGGTCCCCCAAGCATCTGTACTGGGACCTGTGCACCTCAACATATTCATAAACGATCTGGAAAAAGGGTAAACAGTGAGGTGGCAAAGTTTGCAGACAATACAAAATTACTTAAGATAGTTAAGTCTAAAGCTGACTGCGAAGAGTTACAAAAGGATCTCACTAAACTGAGTGACTGGGCAACAAAAGGGCACATGAAATTCAATGTTGATTAGTGCAAAGTAATGCACATTGAAACAAATAATCTCAACTACAATGGGATAATGAGATCTAAATCAGTGTTACCACTCAAATTATACAGAATGAAGGGATCTAAATTAGTGTTACCACTCAAGAAAGAGACCTTGGACTATGTGGCTAGTTCTCTGAAAATATCTGCTCAATGTGCAGTGGCAATCAAAAAAAAATAACAGAATATTAGGAACGATTAGGAAAGGGATAGATAATAAGATGGTAATTATCATAATGATGCTGTACAAATCCGTGGTAAACCTAAGCCTTGAATATTGAGTGCAGATCTGGTCATCCCATCTCAAAAAAAAAATCTATTAGAACTGGAAAAGATACAGAGAAATGAAAATGGTGAGGGGGATGGAACAGCTTCCTCATGCAGAGAGATTAATAAAACTGGGACTGTTCAGCTTGGAAAAGAGATGACTAAGGGGGGATATGACAGAGGTCAACAAAATCAGGACTGGTGCGGAGAAAGTGAATAAGGACGTGTGATTTACCCCCTCACCTCACATAAGAATTAGGAGTCAGCCAATTAAATTAATATGCAGTGGATTTAAAACAAACAAAAGGAAATACTTCTTCATACAATGCATAGTCAACCCGTGGAACTCATTGCCATGGATGTTGTGAAGGTCAAAAGTGTAACTGGGTTAAAAAAAGATGTAGATAAATTCATGGAGGATAGGTCCATCGTTGGCCATTAGTCAAGATTGTCAGCGATGCAACCCCATCTCTGGGTGTCCCTAAATCTCTGACTTCCAGAAGCTGGATCTGGACCTGTTTTGTTCATTCCCTCTGAAGCATCTGGCACTGGCCGCTGTCAGGAGACAGGATACTGGGCTAGATGGACCATAGGTCTGACCTAGAGTGGCCATTCTTATGTTCTTATAAATAGAAGTGTTTTGAGTGAATACTAAGGAATATCAGCCAAGAGGTTAGTCACAGCTATAGTTCTCTACTACTTTAGGAAAAGCTCCTATTGGCCTCCAATCCGTAAGTAGCTCCTCTGGGGTATACTAGACATATATAATGTATTAATTAATGCATTGTGGAAGGATACTTTGCGTTCTTACTGGAACAAATGAAATAATGTGTAAGAAGCTCAGCAACCCTCCCCACACACTGATTTTAGGGAGCTTAATTTTTAGTTTTAAAAAGGGGGGCATAATGAAATAAAATTAGAATAGATGTCAGAAGTACAAGATTAATGGCAACAAAGACTGGGATTGGCGTGGAAATGAATGGTAGTTAAGGCTTGTATGACAAGACATTTAGCATGGGTTTTAAGCAATACACTGAACACCAAACTAACTCAAATTAGAAAGGGGGGGAAAGGGTTGTTGTTGTTTTTCTCAGTGAGGGTTTGTTTTGTTTTGTTTTTTGTTTTATTTTTTGGGGAGGGGTTTGGAGTGCAAAGCTATCTCTGGGTTCCCTTCAGCACTTGAGAGCTACAGAAATATATAAATCAATTTGTCAACACAGAACCATGTTAGTAGGTAGCTGGTAGTTTGATGGTGCTACTTAGCCTGCAATAATTTTGGAGTTAGTTTATTTTGACCCAGTCCAGTGATTTGCTCAGATCCTTCAATGGGAACAGATGTAAAGAGGTGGCTGGTGCTACTATGCAGCATTAGACTATAGCACGTGACAGATTTTGCCTTTAGCTCCAGTTTATGATCTTCAGTAATGAATGAACTCTACAAAACCTACTGGTGAAAGAGTATAATGGTGGACTCTGAACATATCTCCTAGAATTTAAAAATTAACAGGAAAACACTTATGTTGGTTATCATTTTTTGCTACAGTCATACTAAGGATCCCATTTAGGGATTCGTTTCCTATTGTTTTAGGCACTATACAAATAAAACAAAGACAGTCCTTGTTGCAGAGAGCTCACAACTTAAGATTTAGACAAAATGCTGCAAGTGAATAGAGACAAATGGAAGGTGAAAACAGAGGTTAAGAGGTCAATATTATAGCAGAAACAGGTGTGTAGGCATAAATTGGTTATAACCGTGATCTCAGTAGCCACAAGTAGTGATTGCTTAACCTGGGCATGCAGAAAGGATGTCTGATGGAAATGAGTGTATAGAAATGGAAATTACCACATAGGAAGTGGATGAAGAATTTAGAGCTTCATGTGCTCAAAGTGGAGGGGACCATTTAATTTCCATCCCAGAATACTGAAAGAAGTGGCACATAAAATTGCTAGTGTAGTAGCAAGGACTTTTAATAAATCTAGGAATACTATGATATGACTGGAGAATCGCTAATGTACGTATATTTAAGAAGGTGGGGAGGATTGATCTGGCTATTAAAATTCTATTAATCAGTAGTATGATTAGAACAAATTTTGAAGGAAAGAATAATTAAACTCATGGAGGTAAATGGAAAAGGGTATGTAATAAAACATGGGTTTACCAAAGGTAGATCATCCCAGACTAACCTGAGCTATTTCTTTGAGAAAATAAATGATTTTTGAGGATAAGAGAAATGCAAGAGATCTAATATGCTTGGGAGTTCAGTAAAGCATTTTGTATGGTGCCACACAGGGAATTATTGATTAAATTAGAGAAGAAAGGGATTATTACAGGAATTGTAAGGTGGGTAAGGAATTGGCTAAAAGTGAAAAGGCAAAGTGTTGTGCTGAAAGATGAACTTCCAGACTGGAGGGAAATTACTAGTAGAGTTCCTCAGTATTGAGACTGATCTTATTTAGTGTTTTTATTAATGATCTTGGCACAAAAAGTAGGATTGTGCTAATGAAATTTGCTGGTGATAGAAAGTTGGGAGGCATCGTCAATACACAGAATGATTAGAATATTATGCAGGAAGATCTTGGAGACTTGAGTAACGGACAATAATGGATTATTCTTAATAAGAAGATTTTCTGCTGTAAACTAGAGGTTCCTCAGTTGAAAGCGATGGAGGAGGAGAAAGACCTGGGAAATGTGATCCTAGGATGAATTAGGCAAGGCATTTCCAGTAGAGGAAGAGAAGTATTAATACTATTATACAAGGCACTGATAAGACCTCATTTGGAATACTGTGTACAATTCTGGTCAACCATGTTCAAGAAAGATGAACTCAAAATGGAACAGGGGCAGACAAGAGTTAGTAGGATGATTAGGGGAATGGAGGACCTATCTTATGAGAGGAGATTGGAAGAGCTTGGCTTGTTTAGTCTAGCAAAAAGAAGGCTGAGAGGCGATATGATTGCTCTGTGTAAATAGACCAGAGGGTTAAACACCTTAAGCTAAAGGACAGTGTTGTCACAGGAACAAATATACATAAAATGGCCATGACCAAATTCAGGCTGGAAATCAGAAGAAGGTTTCTGACTCTCAGAGCGGCGAGGTGTGGAACAGCCTCACAATAGGAGTGGTGGGGCCAAACAACTTAATTGGTTTTAAGAGAAAGATAGACCAATTTATGAGTGGGATTGTATAATGAGGTTTCTTGTGATGAATGGGTGGGAGCAGGGTTTGGCAACCCTGAGGGTCCCTTCTGGTTCACATCAGATGTTCCTAAAATCTTATGCTTCACGACTTCTGTCAGTTACCTGTAGGGGTCTCCCCTAGTGTATTCTGATTTTTTTTTGGTTTGGTCTCGTTTCTTTGAAGCATCAGAGATTACCTTAGATGGAAGTGGGACACTGATGGGGTTGGCCAGTGCTCAAAGATGGTGCAGAGAATTTTCTGTCTCATGTGCTTGGCTGACTAGTTCTTGTTCATGTGCTCGGGGTCTAATTGATCATCATATGTGGGAAGGAATTTTCCCCAGGTCAGATTTGCAGTGATCTTCGGGGTGTGGGGTGTGAGTCTCTTGCCAGGATTATCAACATTAATCAATTCCCTACCATTGAGGGGGTCTTGGGCACTGGTATACCTTGGTCCCTCCTGTTCTTTCCCTGTGGCACATAATAGTTTAGTCTCCTGAGGGCTGTAATACCTTGAGTCTTTAGTGTGGGGGTGTTGGGTGGTGTTTATGGCCTGTGGTCAGACTAGATGATCTGGTCAGACTTAGATGGTCCTTGCTGGCCTTAAATTCTATGCCTCTGTGACTCTCTGCTGTAATTAGGAGTCTCTGGTAAATTGGTAAAAGATGTTCAACTGGTCTCCACTAGCATACCAGAATTACTAAAATAATTTCAACCTTTCACATGTGTATAGGATGGTTGTTAAAATGTAAGACAAAGTTCCCTGTCATTGTTTGGAGTTGTTTAAATAACTTTGTCCAATAAAAAGAAAATTTGACCCCATATTTCCATTACTGCTGAGACGATCTAATGAAGAATAAGCACACAGTCTACTACACTTCTCCAAATGATGAGCTAGTGAATTGATAGGAATGCACAAAACATATTGGAATAACAGATAAGGTATGCCAGAGCTTTGTCAAATGTGTGTTTGAATACGAAATTGCTCAAAAGATACAGCAATCTCTGTTTTAGTGTCTGAATCTAAATTTCTAAATGGCAAGGTTTTGATCGCAGCTGTTCAAGGGTAATCACCTTTGTTGCAAACACAAAATGAAAAATGTATGCGTTTCCAAACAAAATGACATCCATCCTTACTAAAGAAAGGATTTCTGAGTGTGATATTATTTGCTAATGTCTTTGACTTTGAGGATTTGAGATCATTATTGTTGATTGTAAATAATAGCTGAGCAGTCCATTTTAAAGTGTCAAGCTTGGTGGAAGATGCACTTTATTCAGTCAGGCTAATGGTGAGAGCCTAACCTGACAGTTCAATATGGACATTTTCCAGCCAGATAGATACTTGTTTAAAATAGTTAAGGGAAAATCAATGGGAGTTGCAGTTTACAAGGAAATAATCTAATGCCACTGATATTAGAAAACCCTTTTCATGCTACATACATTTTTCCTTCTTGTCCCTCCTGCCTCCGCCCCTCCCTGATATTCCTAGCAGTATATGGTAATGAAAGCTCTTCCCTTGGCCACTTTGGCTAAATGTATATGGCCCCAATTAGGTAAAGCATTGAAGTACATGCTTCATTTTAAGCATTGCTTAAGTTCCATTGTTTTCAGTGAATGTATGCATGTGCTAAAAAGCTTTGCTGAATAGTGATATTTTCCCAAATATGAATGTGGATTTCACATCTGGAACAAAATTACCCCAACAAATGTTGTGAAATTCATCTGGTTTCCTGTTTTGCTACAAAGCCGACACTCAGATCAAGTGCGCCAATATATGCAAATCATTGTAGTAAACCTGGAGCATGAATATGCACAGACTTGTTTTGGTATTTGGTAGAAACCATGCAAAAATTGTGCATTGTTTTCATCATGTATAGCTGAGGTGCTGCTGAACTTTTCTTTGAGAGTTCACTTTTAGTTGAACCCAGAGGGATTGCAATCAAGGAGACCTACTCTGTTAATGGGTAGTGCACAGAATCTTGGAAAAGGGTAGTCTGCTTAGGCGGAGAGCTCCTGAATCTACCTCTGTCGATGTCTGAAAAGCTGCTGCTGTTTCATCTTCCCTGCTGCTTCTGGTGATAATGCACAGTTTGAATCTTCAAATGCCATGATGAGAGTGATCAATCTCAATCCACCCCCCCAAAAGAGGAGAACTGTTGAAGAAGACAAATAAATACAGCCAGCTATCGGAGGGCACAGGAATCTTGAAGGAGAATTAGTTACAAAATAAAACAAGAACACACACGAAACTTGAACTTGTAGTGCATTAGTGCTGTGGAATAATGAAAGAGTGACAAAGAAGAACTCAGACATGAACAAAGATGATGATAATAAGACTTAGCATATCAAAGTGTTCATTGTCAATGCAGAAAAGTGGGGTTTTCCTTGGACTGACCACAAAACCAGTCTGAAGAGAGCTCAAGAGGCTCCTGCATGTCTGATGCTGAAGAAAAGTCAATGCCTATAACATGCAACAATGTATTCATGTAATCAAAAATCAGCTAAGATATTGACAGACAAGGGTGTAGAGCTGGTTGAAAAATACCTCATATTTTCAGCAAAAGAAGAATAGAACATTGACATTTTTTGATTTTTTAATTATTTTTTTTAGAATTTCAACAAAATGAAAACGGAAAAAGTTTTCAGATTTTGGTTTTTTCTTTTCCCATTTTTCAGTGAAAAAAAGTGGGAACAATCATAAAAAGAATGGCTACCCACAGCATTTGGAGCCAGTTCTGGATCTTTACTTTCCTTGCATTCAAGTATGTTCTGTTCTGAAGTTTTGCTTCAGGCCAATTTAAAAAATCTTAATTATAATTCTTAGAACAAGCACCAAAAAGCATTTTGGGAACCTCACAATATAGATTCAGGATATGATCTATGACCAGATCAGCTTACAAGCAGAGCTGGTAAAAAATGGAGACGAGGAATGTTATGAGAACTTGCTCAGAATTTTTTTTCTGAATTACAAAATTTGAAATTTTATTGTAACTTCAGAACTAATTTTGACCAGCTCTACTGCTTTTCTTACTATGTCTTTTTTTTAATTAAAAAAAATCATCAAAATTTCACCATTGGAAAAATTTTTACCAGTTCTAAAAGCTAATATCAGATTCTAGGTAAGAAAGAGGTAACAAAGTGGAAGAATATGGATAATATCAACAAGATAAGGCAGTTAGGCCACAGTTAAATGGTTCATTCCTCTTCAGCAAATCATTTAGGCATGTGCTTAAAGTTAATTGTTTAGCTGAACTGAGGCCTTGGGGCGTGAGTTTATATGCATTATTCTTAATACCATGCTTCCATTGATTTGTATAGCGTAGAATCAGGTCAATACCCAGAATGGTCTACTGTACATCTTGGTAGAGAGGAGTAGTTTTGGTTTTTTAACAAATAAATATCTGAGTTGACAAATATCTTGTAGGTTTGGGGCATGACGTGGGTTGTAATGAAGAATTGGATGAAGACTCATGGATGAAGACTATTCTGGAAGAACAGAGTATTGGGGCAGGAGTCATTGGCAGAGTTGAGAGAGGGTAGTGGGAAACATGATCAGGTTGAATTCGTAAGGGGAGGTGCAGTTACAAAGGACCTTGAGGGCGAGGCCCTGATGTTTGAACCTCTAAGTAGTGCTGTAACTTGAAACACTGTGTTCAATGTTGTGCTGTGTCTATACCTTGACTATGGGTACAAGAGGAATATATAATCAAAGTCTATTAGCGGAAATTCTCTATTGAGTGAACAGTAAAGTAATTTAAAAGGACTTCTGATGCTGGCTGAATAATACCACTTTTAATTTCATATCATTTTCTCTAGCAGTCTCTGAGGCGGTTTCGAATCCCGTAGGCAAAAATGGAAACCAAAAATCCGGGGCAATTCTCAAGAGGTGAACTGCTAAGGCAACAGCAACTAAAGAAAAAAAAAGATAAAGGTTTGATTTATTCGATGTAATTGAGCTGGGATTCATTTTTCATTAGGATCTGGCACCTTGCATCCTGATAATAGTTACTGCTGGACTTGTAGCTCTGCTTCCTTAAGGAGATGTTATTTGGTGGGGCTCTTGAAACTTTAGGAAGAAAGAGAAATGAGTTGACCAGGAATTAGATCATTGGTCTTAAAACGAAGAGAGATCCCAGACTCTGTGAAACATGGGTTAGCATTGGCATGGCCAAAATTTCCATTTTTTCCATATTTTAAGTACTGAAATCCACTTTACTATAAGCTAAATGTAGATATGTAAGTGCTAATTTCAGGTACTCAATTTAAAAAATATTGGCCTATGCCCATTAACAGTGGGTTTGATGCATAGTTTTAACAGATATTAAGAATGTAAATGGCAAACTACAAAGGCACTTTGATTTAATCATTTAAACAATAAGCTATTTCAATGCACATTTATATTCATACTGCTTAATATTCAGGCAGCCTGTTGTGGTATAAGAGCATCGAGCTTTGTAACCCCAGATCCCACCTGTCATTTGCCTTGTAAGTAAATAAAGTAGGTTGGGTTATCCCATGGTTAGAGCACTAGTCTGGGATTTGGGAGACCTCACTTCAAACTCTGCTTTGCTACAAACTTCCTGTGTGGTCTTGGACAAGTCACTTAGCCTCTTTGTGCCTCATCTGTAAATTGGGGATAATACATTACAGGGGTGTTATGAGGATAAACACAAAAAGCTTGTGAGGTGCTCAAATACTACAGGAATGGGGCAGAGAAGTACCTAAGACAAATACATTGAGTAAAGGATTTTAATTTGCTGTTTTACATTTTCCAGCATAGAGCATCATTTATACAAATGGCCAGGCTCCACGTGAGAAACTTTGCAGGCATCGCTTTCCCTAACATTGACCTTCTTGTTTTAGAAGTTGACTTTATTGTAGTAATGTAATGGAGATGTCTCCTGGCAGCCCCTCATTAAAAATCTGCCATCACATTGAAGAGAAGGGTTGGGAGGATGTGTATTCCTGCTTCTAATAGAGGACATGTCCTCAGTCACCCTACCTGGGATGGCTTTGTCATTGGGAATCATAAAAACACAACGTAAGGTTAAGCTTGCTTTGAGAATATATCACATTACTCAAGTGTCAGGTATTTTTCAAACAAATACATGATAGGATAATCCAGGGCAGAATTAAATCAAACTGGGGCCCTAAGTACTCTCTGACCTGAAGCCCCGTGGTTTCTCACAAACACCCTTGGCAGTGGTGTTGGCCATGACTGTAGAATGGGCCCCTCATCTCCCGGCACACTGAACACAATGACAGGATGGGGCCTCTTTCTCCTCTGTAGAGGCAAAGGTGGCATCAGGCTGGCCGCGTAGTACCTGTGTTTAGAAGGATAGGGTGGATTTGCTGTATTCTTCTTGTTCTGCTGCCCACAGAGTCCTCTGCTGAGGTGGTGTTAGTAGGGCCCCCAAAGCAATGGATCCTGGAGCTGACACTCCATTTAGATGCATGGTGCAGCTCATTACTCTCTGGCTGTCAGCAGACTCAGGCAGATGTCCCTGCATGAATCTGCTACACTTGGGTCATATTTCAAGCTTTTCTTTGGAATCAGGAAAGCTAGGGATTTGTATTTAAATAAACGCAGACTTTCTGATGTAATCGTATGAGTCCAGGAGCTGGAGCCCTCGGCACTGGCCTATGTTTGCCTTATTCTGGGCTTGCCAAGGCCTCCTTACAAGCATCTCTGAGCCAGATTTTTAGAGATTTTTAGGCCTAGTAAGGTTTTCAGAAGTGACTAGGTGCCTAACTCCCACTGAAATCAATGGTAGTTAAGCCCCTAGGCACTTTTGAAAATCCCGCTAGATGCCTGTCTCCATCTTTAGGTTTCAGAGTAGCAGCCGTGTTAGTCTGTATTCCCAAAAAGAAAAGGAGTACCCGTGGCACCTTAGAGACTAACAAATTTATTAGAGCATAAGCTTTCGTGAGCTACAGCTCACTTCATTTAGCACTTTTAAAATTTGGCCCTCTTTCTAAGTCTCATGAATCACGTGAGTTGAACAGTATGCTAACTCTCTATGTTTTCCAAAATATATATCTGTCCAATTAATTGAATGTAATGTAAGTGTGTTGGCCACCAGGTGTGGGCTTTTCCCTTCTTAGTTCTGATTTATAAGAAAGCAGTTGCGTTTAATTGAGAAAATAAATGGATAGCCCCTCACCTCTTCTCCCAGAAAATGCACACATCCTTGGGACAACGAGTTTCTTGGAGGCTAAGCAGGAAATTCGCTTGTGAAAATATTGGCAGCCCATCATGGCTTTGTCATACTGTATATAAGAAGCCAAAGCCTCAGTGGGTATAAATCAGCACAGTTCCTAAATTGCCTTATGCTAGTTGAAGATCTGGCCCACTATATGGTATTGAATAATATTGAATGGAAACTGAAGAATAAAGTTACATAATAAAGCAAAGAGCATAACTTTCTTTCTGGAGCTTGCTTGCATCGTTTGGAAGTTGAAAACGTCAGTGCATCAGTAATACTATTGACTGTAGTCAATACTAAATCAATACACATTGATATCTAGAACTGTGTAGATATAGAAATAGCTGTAGATAGGCTGCATGGTGTATTAAATGTAAAACCATTGGTAATCTGTCAAGCATTCAGTATCACTATTTGACATTTAGCGCCTTGTATAATGATGCTGTACATGTATCTCTAGTCACCAGAGTACAAATTTTGATGGAACCCAAAGCCTGAACCTGAACTTGCTGTTACATTACCAGGCATCAGTCTGAGTTCCAGCCCTTTTGTTTAAGCACTAGCAAATAGCCCTAGGATTTTAAGCAGATGCCATATGAATTTGTACAGCATACTATTATTTGGTACAGTTAGACTTCATTTCAGTTCACTCTGCCTTTTCCGATATTTCTTCTGATTGCTGCCCAATGTACTTTGTGTAATTTGAAATGAAAAAAAGAAAAGAAAACAAAGTTGTAGGAGGGAAAGGCACATTTTTAAAACAAAAATCCAGGTGAGACTTCAGATGAGCATATGTAAACTATTCCGTAGACTGACAAGACTGTTCTCTCTTTTGAGAAAAGCACTTGAAACTCCATGTGTGGACAATGCTACAGGAGGCAGTACACTTTTGTGAAAGACATGGTACCAACTGTGGGGAGATAAAGCGGCCTGGGTAGCAAAGTTTGTAAACAGAATGCAGAGGAGATTTTTTTATTTAAAGTGAAGTGATTTTGGCATGCTTATCACCATTCCTGTTATACCAAAAAATCATCAACAAATTCTGTCTTAAAATAAAAGGCAAAGCTACTGTGTGAAATCACTAGAAAATATGCTAAAGAAGGATCATGACTGAATCAAACTGCCAGAGGGAAAAACAGTTATAGCTATGGAAAAATAATCTTGACCCTTTTCATACTAAAATCCAGGTGTGTGAAGTATATAAGCATATCACAGCATGGCAGAAAGGTGATATTTGTCATCTGTGTGACAAAGACAAATTAGAATCTAGCCATTTTAGGGTGGGAATGATTGTCACGAAAATTAATGACTTGATTAGACGGAGAAATGAAGCTTCTTCAAGAGGACGTGCAAATAAAGGAGGAATCACTAAAACTGTCATCTGATGTAAAGTGAACATTAAAAAGAGAAAGATAGGATATTGTAAAAAGAAAAATTTGATATATCAATCGTACGCTGTTAGTAAGTATAAAGGAAAGCGAGAGGGGAAGAGTTTGGTTCAGTATATGTTTGACTTACAAAGTGTTTCATTTAAATAAGGACTGTGCCACTATTTCCCAGCTGAGACAGCCACAACTCTAAATAGCACAAGAATCTGAATACTGTATAGCCATGGACAACTTGTCATCTGGTGTTTTGGACACTGAATTTCTCTGATTGATGCAAATATTGTTGTTTTAGTCTATTTTGGATATTTGTCTGTGCATTGTCGAAGAGATTTGCCCCTTAATATACAGGTGAGGGTAATGTAAACCAATTTGTTTCCATAAATCCAAGTAGCCATCCCGGGTAGCAGATTCAAGAGCATGGTGTCTGCAGATTGATTTCTGCTACCATTCAAGAGGATTAGGCTACTATAGGGCAAACAACTGCAATTGTTATAAGGAAGAAGCACATCAGACTAAGCCAAAGAAGCATTCAACCTGATTTCTAACTTCAGCAGTTTAGTTAAGAATAAATCTCCAGTGGCAATTAGTATTCAGTTTAAAGCACTGGAGTAAGCGTAGAGGAAAGGACAAATTTTAAGTGTGTGAAAGGGCTCATGTACAGTAAGACAGCTTATTGCCACCAAAAGCGTGGTTACTTTTGTATAGGGATGTACCCTAAAAACCTGCATTATTAACTAAACTTTGGTTTGATTTGGGGGAACATCTGAAAAACTTCAGTGGTACTTGTATTTTCTTTGTGTTTAAATTGTCTGTAGGATATTTATTTCTTCTCCTCTTCCCTTTTGTCACCCTCTGGCTGGAGAGAGACAAACCTTTTCCAGCTGATGTTTGTGACATAGAAAACAGTCAAAAATTATTTGTTGAATATTGTCTTGTTTTTCCATTATAATGTAATGTTTGGGGAGAGGGCAACGTAACAGTTCTCTTCGTGATACATTTTGTGCACAAACCTAGTTTGTTGGGAATATAGTAGGCCAAGTCACATGGTACCTATTGGACTCAAAATGGGGAAAAATATATATATATATAATAATAAGCTCAGCCTACAAACCAAGTATTTCGTCAAAAATGAGTTGCCAAATCAAGACACTATTCACAGTCAATTGCGTAACTGTTCATGATATGACCATCTCTAGAGCTGGCCAGGAAATGACAATTCCATTTCACGCAAACTTTTGAGGTTTCAAGTCTGTTTTTATTCTGTGTTGGAAGGAAAATTAAACTTTTCAAAATCATCTCTTTAGAAAGTGAAAGAAAATTGTTGAAATGTCAGTTTTTAGATTGAAAACGTCAGGTTTTAATTTTTTATTTAGGTCTCTCTCTCTCTTTCTCTCTCAAATTGACCAGAGTGCACTATGGACCTCTGAAACCTTCTCATAAAAACGTTTAATCAAAATGGATAAGTTTTCATGAAATGTGTTGTTTTTGACAAACTGGCGTATTCTGATGCAAAAACTTTGGTAGAATATTTTCCAACCAGCTCTAATATTTTCTCTACTTTTTTGAATGCTTTGGCAGTGAAATTGTTAACAATTTTGATGTTTAATTGCCATCTTTAGACTGTAGATCTAATATGCATTGATGAACAGGGCAGTTCAGACCTCTCAGAATTATATTTTTAGACTCTCTCTCTCTAGAGACTCAAGCAGAGATCACTCTACTGTTTTAGACTTGTTTAGAATTTTAAATGCAACTTTACAATCAGATGGACTAGATTTTTTTAAATTAAATCTTAGATTCTGGAGCATAATATGTTAGCCTGCTGAAAGATACCTGCTTCCTGAGCAGCGATGAGTAGGACTAATTTGTTTGTGGGTGGAAATAATTATCTTTTTTTTCTGATTAACTGATCTTATCCCATGTGCTTAGGAACATTTGCCCAGTTTACAAGATGCCATTTCTGTATTTCTCAGCGAGACAGAAATGCTGTATTTTAACTAAGTTCTGATCCAACTAGAAAAGTCACCCAAAAATGTCTCCTAGCTTCTGCGGCTGACTGCTTGTGCTCTAACTGCCCTGTGTAGACCCTGTTGACATACTCAAAAAGGTTCTTAGTGTGCATTAATGCAGTACTATTTCAAGTGGGACTACATTGATGCAGACTTGGTCCCTTTAGAGCATGTCAGCAGGGCAGTTAGAGTGCAACACTTTAGAGTGCTCTTCAGTTTACACTCAGGTGATGTGCATTGCTGCACATTGTATAAGCAAGCCCTTAGTCCCAAATTACTGAAACTGGTGCTGCAGGTCTTCAGCTGGAGGCTAATGCTGCTGGAATCATCAGTAAAGTCCCTCCAGGCCTTCTCAATGCCTTGCAGGGAGGGGAGAGCTGGCAGGAGATGGGAAGCCATATTCCATTCAGGTGAGAAAGGGAGCCAAGCCGTTCATAGAATCATAGAATATCAGGGTTGGGAGGGACCTCAGGAGGTCATCTAGACCAACCCCCTTGACCTCCATCTTGTCCTCCAGTTGGGTGGAGGAGTAGATGTTCTGTGGAGCTAGCCAAACATTCATGAGAACAAGTTTTCTGTTTCCTATGGATCTGCCCTCTTCATAGGATGTAGCTCTGTACAGTCACTGACTCTTCCCCTCATGAGGTTTCCTTCCCTTTGCACTCAAGGAGTTCAAACTCTTACCGTGCTCTAAGTTTATCCCATTTATCAGGAGGAGGATGGCATGTGCCCACCCTTCCAAATACTCACCCTAGGCATGGGAAGATATAAATGAGAACTCTATCTACCAACACATGCACTCTTTTTTTTTTATTTGTGCACAGCTCTGAACATTTCAGTAGTGCCAACTCTCACAATATTATTGTGAGTTCCCAAACTCATGGGATTACACAAGACTCTTGGCTGTCATTTAAAGAACACAAACAAGTTTCTGGTGTTGGAGGAGAAAAGCTTGATAATGTGGAGTGAATGAACTCTAAAGGCTAAAAACAGAAAGCAAAGAAAAAGAGCTCAATGTAATTTTCTTTAAAAGTCTCGTGAGTTTTAAGCTAATCCTTATGATTCTTTGGAGCATGACTCACAATTTTTGCATGCTTGGAATTGGCAATGCTGAAAATCTTATGAAGTCCCTTCTTTTGCGGGATACTCATAGCCCAGTTTTACAAACCCAAGAGGACAAAGTGGGTTGGATAAGAAATCCAGACTTGTTGGTGTCAATCCAAACCAAACCCAAACTCTTAATCAATTTATTTTAAAGCTAGGTCTGCATTCACCCAGCTAATTTGTGTGCAGTTTCCATGACAGCTTTCACAAATGCACTGAACTTTCCACTTGCATGTGGAACAACTCAACTTGCATGCAAAATGGTAGTTTTGTGCGCACAATAAGTGGGCAATTGCATATAAATATTGGCACACCTATTTTCTTATTTTAAAATCTAACCCTAAGGCTTTGTTCAGTGTGACAGAGTCAAAATGGGTCCAGCTGACATGGTGGCGCTTTGAATATTGCTGTTCTCATTTGGATCAGGAAATAGCCTCCCTTAGCAGATTGGTAGACAGCTCTAAAATGGAGAGATTATTATTTTCCAGCAGGCTTTGAAGTCCACGCTTTTTTATGTTGTTTAGTGGCGATTGCTGGGATTATCTTCATATCCTCCACATATGTTTAAACATAAATTGCATTTGACTGCAGTGACACTAATTAGGGCAGAGGCGATCAAATCCAGCCCCCCTGCAGGTGAGCTCAGCCAATAAACCAGTCATGACTGACAAGGGTTTCTAGTGCTTCAGACAATTGGAATTTCATAAACTGTCTTTCACCGTCCTTCCGTCCCCTCCCCGACTCAGAGAGAAAGTGACAGAGCAGGCTAGATCCAGAATCACCATCTGACAATCAGAATATCACACTGACAACCATCAGTGCTTACAACGTGCAGCTGGGACTTTGCGGCAAAGGTTTGATATACTGACCTATTATCCCCCAGAGGCACAGTTTAAACCTTTTTATTTCCCCTTCGTTTTTTAAAAAAAAGAATAACCTTCTTCCTTGAAATATGAAATTTCTCAGTGACATGTCTTTGAGGTGTTTGACCAAATATTATAAAAACACAGCCAGGGCTAATAATCCTAAAAGCAGCGTGTTGCATTCCTCTGACACTGGAATCATTTCAGTTAGTTGACAGTACATTTGAATCACCGTGTCACTCATCCGCTCGGTTTCCATTAACTTAGCCTGGAATTTCTTCTGTCCCTGCACAGAAACAAAAGGGTCAAGTGTCTCCTTCATGCTCAGAACTGCAGCCTGAATAACAATTCTGCTCCGGGTAATTGTTATTAATTAAGCTATTCCAATCAGTCTCCATGTTTCTGTTGTAATAAATAGTGAATGCATTTGTAACCTCTGTCATCTTTGTTATTAGGAAGGGAAAACAAGAGAACCCTGTTCCTTGAGACTGTGCCTCATGGGATTTCTGTGGTGTCATTGAGTAGCTTTTCTTATTGCCTGATATATTTTTCTTCTTTCTTTTTAAAGGCAGGGGGCACCCTATTAGAATGCAATGCTGAGCAGGCTCATTATTGTCAAATTAGATTCACTGACCTTCACTGATATTTACCAGTAACAGAAAAGCAGCTTCAAGGACATTTTGCAATGGGTAAATTCACACTGAGTGCCACTCACCGACAACTGGATCTCTCATGCTTCTGCATTACTTGAATATGCAGGAATGTTTAAACCCAGTCACAAGCCTTGTGTTAATAGAGTAGTTCTTTAAATGGATCACATGCCGTACCCTGTGTACACCTCCCTCACCTCCTCGCATGCTCGCACATTCTTCAGATTAGATTAACTAGACCTTCAAGGTAAGTGTGCAACCAGGGCAATATGGAGCACCAATATTGGGACCAAGTGTACTGAAAACAGGATCCATGTCCCGTGTAGGCGGGTAATTGAAGTTTGGCCTTTTCTTTTTTATGTTTTCTTGATTTAATTTTAAATAAATTAAAAACGGCTATTAATTTCTACGCAGTAATTATGCATTTGATTCTTATAATCCAGCATCCTTTCTCCCTCTAATTGTTTGTTACTTCTAGTTGTGATTGGAAGTTTAAAATTAGACTGTAAATTCATCAGTGTCAGAACCTTGTCTTTTTACTAGTGATATCATAGTGATGAGGATAATACACTCTTATATAGTGCTTTTCATCAGCACATCTCAAAGTGCTTTACAAAGGAGGTTAGTGAAGAACCTGTAGACGTACAGCACCTAAGATGCATTCAATCTTGTAACAAATTCAGCAAAAAAAGCTATTGATCCACAGTTCTTTATTTTGTTATTAAACGTTGACTTCTCCTACGGTGGCATTTATAGAAATGTTATTAGATATCAAGATAGAGTCCAAGAAGTAATTGGGAGTGTGTGTGTGTCCATTTACAAGGCTTAATCCTTTTCCCACTGGCAGCAAAGCTATTATGCAGCTGTTATAGCTTTCAGTACTCTACTACCTTACAAACCTGTGCTCCTAATGGGGCAATTTGACCAGTGGATCTGTGTAGCCAAATAAACCACTGGGCATGTCTTTGCCTTGTCCTCAGAACTTTCCTCTATGTTGTCGGAGCACGGGGTGCAGAAGAGGGACATATTGTCCACTCCATGGCTTGTTGCCTCTGAATGAGAGACCTGTGGTGTAGAACTGTTCCAGAAATGGGAATTTTTTCCCTGTGAAAAATTTTGGGTTTTCATTGAAAAATGAACTTTTTGTTTTTGTTTTTCAGCAAACAAAATGGAGAATCAGGTCCCACCCGTTTCTGTGTTATAAGGGGACAGGGCAAAACACTGGATTTTTAAAATGTATATTTCTCACCACTACCTTAAAAAGTCCCCAGAATTTGTATAGGGAGTCAGCCCTTTTCTATGTTTAAAGAAGTGGAATCAAGACAACATAAAAATGAATGGGATTGAAAACCAGCTTCTGAGTGTACTTGGCACACACATGTGCATGCGTGTGCACAAACTCTTTGTTTTTCCTCTCAACCTACAGTATATAATTTCCAGCAAAGTGTTTGCAGTTTTGTTTGAAGAGAGACAAGCTCCAGGACAAATATTACTCCCTTGATAAAACAGTCCTATTATTGGAGTCTTGGAGGAGTCACAACTAACACTGTTTCTGCTCATGGGATTTACCATTTGGAAGATATTTTATTGTTGTCTCATGACATTTCCCTGCACTTTTATGCTCATTTATGTAACTGTGTTCTTTGATTTATGACAGGTTTTCTTCATTTATAGCAGTGCCATAAATTGCGTGGCCTTACTTTCAATGGTTATAAATTCAGCAACATCACTAAAGCACAGAGTGAAAAAAAACCCACTTTTCAAACTACCTTCTTATCACAACCACAAACAAAACAACCCCATCTCTCTATACAAATCTACAACCAAGAATCAAAATAAGTCAGGGCACTAGGCTTGTTTGTTCAAGCCAGTACTTTTTGTTAGTGTAGAATGTAAGGAGTCCAAATCTGATGAAAGGACACAAGGGAACAAAACTTGCAGCGAGGAAAACACCATTCAAAACATACTTTAAGTAGAAAATATATCCTATCAAACTATATGCTCTAAATCCAAATTCTGCCATCCTTACTCACACTGAATAGTGACGCATTGCTCAAACCCATCCTAATGAAGTTAATGAGACTACTCAAGGAGTAATGTACTACTGAGTGATAAGGGTTGGGGGTAGAACACCATGCCTGGTGTTTATTTCATAAAGCTGGTGACAGTGCTACCCTTCTGAACTGACCACACAGGGTCCAAGGTAATCAAACCCATAGAGATTTATCTCAAAATTAAACACAAAAACCAAACAAAAATAGAACAACACACCTCCATGCAGAAATCAAGTACATAAATGTCAGCCTCAGAAGAAATGTTCCAAAAACTATGAGAATAACAAACAGGGGATTTATAAATTGCTCTGATGGTCCCAATTTTCCAAACCGTATGCTTTAAGTAAGCTCCTAAATCCATATTTAGGCACCTAAATAAAACTGGTTTAATTTTCAGAGGTGCTGCACACTTGCAGCTCCCATTGACTTTGCTGGGATTTGTGGTGCTCAACATCTCTTCAAAGTGGGCTACTTTGAGTGCCTAAATATGAATTTAGGAGTTTAATATAAAGCACTCATATTTGAAAAAAAAATTGGTCTGTTTGTGTGTATGTGCATAGCTGCTGACTCCGTGAGCGCTCCGGGGCTGGAGCATCAACAGCGAAAAAATGATGGTTGTGAGCACCCACCAGCATTCCCCGCCATCAGCTCCTCCCCCTCCCCCCCAGCACCTCCTGCCCAATGGCAGCCCCACCCATCAGCAACTTCCCATCCCTCGCAGTGCCTCCCACCCCTATGATCAGCTGTTCCGCAGCATGCAGGAGGTGCTGGAGGGGAGGAGGGGGAGTGAGGGCAGGGCGTGCTCGGGGTAGGGAGCAGAACGGGGTAGGAAGGGGCGGGCAGAAGTGGGGGCGGGGTCAGGAAGAGGCAAGGTAGGGGTGGGGCCTTGGGGGAAGGGGTGGAGTGGAGGTGGGATCTGGGGCAGAGTGGAGGTCA
The DNA here is from genome assembly GCF_009764565.3 of Dermochelys coriacea. Taxonomy (NCBI): domain Eukaryota; kingdom Metazoa; phylum Chordata; order Testudines; family Dermochelyidae; genus Dermochelys; species Dermochelys coriacea. The sequence goes on along the minus strand of NC_050078.2, from coordinate 67,684,749 downwards.
GGCACCCCACGGATCATTAGAAAGTCAGTGCCTCTGTTATGTGTGAGTGCATACACATACTCTCTGTACATGTCATTGTAATTCCTGTAGATATTTTGCATTGTGTGTGTGTAATTATATATATACGCACCTTAACAAGATGATACCATATGAATCACTGTTTATATTTGAACTGTGAAAAAAATATAAGAAATGAGGGATTGTCTCTAATAAAACATATTTGTTAGGTTTAAAATTAGGCTGCACATAATACGGAAAAAGCACATTTTAGGTTTTTATACTATACATTTTAGTGCTCAGATAAGTTAAGCTTTGCATCCTATAAAATGTAGAAATCTGCACTTTAATAATCTGTTTTTATACCTCAGTTTAACGGGGGATACTCAGAAAATAAAATAGCCAATTAAAAGTTTGCATTCTTTCTCAAACTGCATAGATAAAAAAAGCTTATTTTACACACATTACCACAGGGCCCAAACTGTTGTCCTGATGTCATAATGCTCAGTCCTTTATCTCTGTAAGAGCTGCAGGATCAGACCCAAATTTATCTGGCCAGTTCCAATTCAGCCGTCAGAATTACCTTGGTCTTAAACTGTGCAACCACTTGTGTTCTAAGCAATACTTAAAGGTCTAAGTAATATTTAATCAGCTGTCTTATATTATGTGAACTTTCTTGTCTATTTGGCAAGGTTTTTTCCTGTTTTTTTTTTTAAGCCTGTGTGTTCATCAGTGAAAAATAAACTACAGTAGTTTAATTTCAGTTTAGGAAACCTGTGGATACTGGCCAAAAAAAGGAAAAAAAAGTCATATTCTTCTGAGTTGCACATTCAGCTTGAGGAAGTTAGAGAGAAACATTGCTGTCAGTTAACTCTGTTTTCTCTCTTGCACAGTTGAGAAGACGTTATCAGGCCCTGAAGGTGCTATTCTGTGCTTAAACGCTCAGTTTATTTGATCCCTGGTGAAAAGTTGTTTGTCTTTATTTCCCACGTTTGTCTTTAGTTCTCCTAGTTTTAGTGTTGCAAAGTTGCTAGAATTTTCTTGTTATATAAAGTCATTGCTCAATCTAATTAAATGTCATAGACATTTGATCCTTTTAATTATGTGACCTGTGGATTATTGCTAACTCTACACATTGTTGTACTATATAATTGTAGTTTGTAGATCCCAGGGAAACATTTAGGTTTTTTTTCATCACAAATAACCATATAGTTACCCTGTAACTAAATAGTAATTGCCATGCACTTAAATGGTAAATAAGTACCCACAATTATATTAATATATGCCTTGTGAAATAAAGCACTGATAACGCCCGCAATCTGAGCTGCATTTTTTGCACAAGCACATGCTAAAACGTTGAGAGAGAAGACCAAAAGAAACTTTTATCATGTTTAGGGTGACCAGACAGCAAGTGTGAAAAATAGAGACAGGAGATGGTGGTGGTGGTGGTGGGGAGAGGGTGGGGAGTTAATAGACATCTATACAAGACAAAGCCCCAAATATCGGGCCTGTCCCTATAAAATTGGGTCATCTGCTTCATGTCATCAATGTAGTTTAAAATATACTTAAAGTGTATGGAAATTGCAGCAAGAACCCAATTCCTCTTCCCATTGAAACTGATGGCAAAATTCCCATTGATTTCAATGGGATCAGGATTGGGCCTGCACTGGATGAATAGACTTCCCTGTGTTCACCCAAAATGGGTATGTTTGTACACTGTTAATTAAAATGATTTAAGTAGAGTAAATGTGTGCAGAATTCAGGCAACCCCTCTGCAAAAAAAGCCCCCTGGCTGTTCCAGAGACAAATAAAGCACGGATCCCCAAGGAGTTTCAGTATTGTTGGAGTTGCTATGGATTGCTATGGAGTTGCTGGATTGCCAAGGCAATGCCCTGTGCAAGTTAAGCAGACACTTGGCCCTCTAGGAGAGGGGCAGCTTTACAAAGAAAGAAGGGGGAGGGAGGAAGGAATACTTCAAGTTTTCAAGCTAAGAAGCATTATTCATAAGGAAGGGAAATGATTTGCTACTAACTTTACCCCAGATGTGACAGGGGTCTCTCAGTGAATCAGTTCAAGGTGTTTCTTTTACATGTTACGCAGTTATTCATTTTGTGGTTTGTCTTCTCTTTTCTTCCCCTATCCCCAAGAAACCTGCCTGCCATTGTGCCTTGAAGAGGCAACTTAAAACCTTCTCATTGTTGGGCAGGTTTTTCCTACAGCGGGTAGTGACCTCACAGAGCAGAGACAGCCAGGATGGCAGTTGGTGTGCCTGTATATGTGGTGTAACGACGCTCGTGCTCTCTAAGGAGAGCTGACTTCCCAACCGATAATCCTGGGAATTATAATTGTAAAGGACTATTTTGGATGGGACAAAAATTTACCCTGATGAAGTGAAGGGTGAGAGCACAGAGGGGATTAGTTAATGCTGGGAAAACACTCTGGTCTAGTGGATTAAGGACACTTCTGGAAGTTTTGTGGCCAGGGTTCTAGTTTGTAATCTTAGACCAGTATTTTCAACTTGGGTGCTGAAAGTGAGGTCCTAGATCTATATTTCAGTACCTAAACAAAAGTGGCCAGATTTTTATAAGTACTGGACACCAGTGACTCTCAAAAAGAAAAGGAGTACTTGTAGCACCTTAGAGACTAACAAATTTATTTGAGCATAAGCTTTCGTGAGCAGTGAGCTGTAGCTCACGAAAGCTTATGCTCAAATAAATTTGTTAGTCTCTAAGGTGCCACAAGTACTCCTTTTCTTTTTGCGAATACAGATAACACGGTTGCTACTCTGAAACCAGTGACTCTCACTAATCTTAGTAGGAGTTGCTGATGATCATCCTTCATTTGGGTGCCTAAATACAGATTTAGGGTTCTATCTGTAGGCATCCAGGTTTGCAAATGTAGGCTTTTACCTACACAGAGGAGAAATGAGTCTAATACTGTATGTACTTACAAGCCTTCCTCACAAGAATCTTGCAAGTGTAAACTAGGTTAACATATGCAAAGAGAAATCTTGGCTCCAGGAATGCGGGGAGCAACCAAGATTAAAATCTTTGGCTTTTTTTTTTAATTTGCCTAATACTTGTGGCTTAGTTCCCCATTTTTGGCAGCTATCATAGTGAACTCAGCAACCCTATTCCCTTCTACTCATCTATCTACCCATTCTATTTGGCTCCCAGGGGAAAAGCCACAGTATAATTTACTTCCATGTGGTTGTGTGTCTGTGGAACAATGAGGGCCTATTGCTTCCCTACTACTTAGTGACGGGGATGGGGAACTTGGCAGCTCCAATGCTCCCTGCCCCCATGGGCTACTCCTCCAAATACATATTATATTTTAATTGCTTTTAGTTAATGTAAATAAGGATCCAGAGTGCACACCAATATTTAGAAAGCGAAAGAAAGTTTTGATTTATTAGTCAGGAGGAGGTTTTTAGGCTACTTTGTGTTTTATCTGCATCAATCATAAATGACAATATGGTAGAAGATCACTTTCACTTGGGGAATGACCTTTTGTATCGTTCTATAGATTTCTCAGCTGAAGTCCTCGGTCATGGAAAAAAATACCTGCAATATCCTGACTTGGGGAGAACATGGTGGTGAAAGAGAATAGGTGTTTAATCTTGTGTGACTAATGCTATTGATCAAATTAGAAAATATAATGACAAGGAATAATGGGAAACATAATGATGAAGAGTAACTATCCAGATCTTCTATCAGCAAGTTAAAGGTTTATTCTGTGGAGTTATCTTTCCTTTGGTTAGAAAATATTAACTGAAAGGGAGGAAATTTGAACAAATTATTAAAAAAATCTGAATTGAGGAAATCTTTAAGTACATCATTTTGTACCATCACGACCTCAGTTCTGACCTGGAAGAGGATCACCAATTCTGTGCAGAGATAGTCTGTAGGCCTCTCTAAACCAGACTCTACCAACTGATTATTTTGGTTGCGTGTTGCATTTGGAACTAAATGGGAGTGCTGGAGAGATTTTATAGGAGAACAAGATTATTTTTGTTTTTTGGTTTTGATCTCCTGCTTATGATGAGAAAGTGTTGCATCCAATCTAAGCCATGATGTGTTAGGTCTCATTACATATTTACTTATGTGTACTTAAAAGGAAGTCTTTCTCATTTTAAATTATTTTCTAATCCAGTTTCTGCGCCAGGAATTTGCCATTTTGATTGCAGATGAGAGGGTGTGTTGAATCATAGTCTTATAAAGGATGATTCCATTAAACAATGGAATGGTGAAAGTGCAACTAGGGCAAAGGTTGAAGACTGCTGTTAGTGTCTACATACCGTGTGTCACCTTCATCCCCATGGCATCCCACCAGCTTGCAGGCTTGTACTGTCCCTCTTGATCTAAGCAAGCAGTTTCAGGTTCACAGCAAGGCCTCTAGGAGAGCCAGATGATAGAGCAGATGGCTGATGACTGATTTGGCAAAGTTTGATGAGTGGAAATTGTTTGCTTTAATTGCTTGTCAAGTCTGGTATCTACGGTAGAGTTAAGGGTCTACTACCTAAACTCAAAACAGAACAGAACAGAATAAAGAAAAGTGGAGGGGGGCCAAGGTAAACCAATTTACCCACAGCCCTGGGGAGGAATAATGCTGCTGGCACAGCCTAAAGAGTCTGTACCTACTTTCTAGTGCTGTGTGCATGATTTACATCCTGCAGCACGTTTTCACTCTGTGATGTTGTAACTGAAGAGGACAAAATGTGTATGATGAAACTAGATGCGAAATAATACTGGAAAAAAATCACTTAAAATGACCAGGCAACAAAGGATGACATGGTCTAATATGAGCAATTATCCTTGAAACATGGCACTATAAATCTAGTTACTAATGTGATATCATTCTGACTGATGCCCACATGTTCACTACATCCTCTGAAATATGCTACAACATAAAATGAACAGATATTTTCAGGACATAATGCAAAGTCTACATATTAGCCCAGGAAAGAGTAATCACACACAGATAATCATTCTTGATTAAGACACAGTCACTCTCAATATTTATAAATACCTATCACTTCTTCATGATAATTTCCTAGGACTGAGAAATTACTTCCCCTTGATAACTTTTTTTTGTCATTTCAGAGATATCTTTGTGGTACTGAGTAAACACCCTCTGACGAGCCCTTGTTGAAAGGGAGAGAGCCCAGATGAAAGGGCTTCAGGAATAAGATTTAGAAGGAACAATGTGTCTGAATCAACATTGGGCTGTTAATTCAGAAAGTTCATTCAAGGCCTTTTATTCTTTCAGTCATGAAGGACACTAATTGTACCCAAAAAACCCCAACTCCTCCTCCCGCCACCCAACCAACCAAACAAACAAACTGAAAAAACAAATCCCCACAAATTGTAAGATTTCTTTTTTCAGTTGGACAAAGGTTTAGATTCATTTTAATGCTTCTGAACCTCATGGGTATTCAGCCCATTTCTGATCCATTCTCTAACGGAGTATTACCTTAATCAATTAGTAATCAAATTAAAATCAGTGACAACACTCAAATTTCTAAGAGTTTTCCTATATTCTAAAATATTACCACATAGGTTATGAAGAATCAAGTTAGCTGGCGTGACATTGACTGTGCATTTGCAATGTTGTTCTAGCTGTGTTGGTCCCAGGATACTAGAGAGACAAGGTAGGTGAGGGTAGTAACTTTTATTGGACTAACTTCTGTTGCTGAGAGAGACAAGAGCCCTTCTTCAGGCCAGGGAAAGACTTGAAGCTTGTCTCTTTTACCAACAGAAGCTGGTCCAATAAAAGATGATATCTCACCTACTTTGTTTCTCATGCTTTTGCAGTCAGTGGAGATCAGAATAAATTGTGACAGATAATGATGGGTAAACCCAGAGGCTGAAAGCATTGCTAGCTGACATGATGTTGTGAATACTCCTTGCCCTGGTCTGTGTTGAAAGCGAAATCATATTCAGTATCAGCTTACTCCATTCTATATAGCCATATTCAAACATGGTAACAATTTGTAATGTAGAGAATTCCTTAAGGAAGGCAGCCCCACTTGTGTCAGTTGAGCTTTGTATTAGGGAGTGTAGAGAAAATTCTAATCCAATTGTCCTGTTCCCTACATTGCCAAGCTGCCCTTAAGTAACAATTTGTGGTCCTGTCCGCCACTTCTAACCCTCTTTCTAATTGTCTCTAATATAAAACTTTAAGCATTCCTTTAGCTAGAAATATACTTCTTCCATCCTTCAAAAACATTAAGTTTAAACGAGAGGAAAAAAGGTTTCTGAATTCATATTAGCTTTGCTTCCTCCCAAAAGAGAGATCTACAAAAGTTTAAATTCAGTGAGACCCGTCCTTAATTAGAACATTCTTAATTGCAGGAAAAAACAGGTTTATTGTTAATTAGCTGGAAGATTCTAGGAGAGTGCAAAGTGATGAAAAGGCCAGGAGGGAATTCCCCTTTTCTTTTTGTATATTTTATAGCAAGGGGTAATCTAGGCTATTGTTAAGAGGTGAGGCTATAATGAAGGCAATGTTAAGTACTCCAAATTTACCAGTAATGAATGACTTCTTAAAGGACCCACCGGTAATTTTTTCTGAGAGTTTTGGAAACTTGGCACCAATGCTTGAAATTGCTAATAAAACATTACTTTATCCATTCCTTCAAGAGTCCCTGACAATGTCTTGTCTATAAAAGCAAATATAATTAAGCAAATAATTTACTGTCAGGAGTAGCATACAAATAGATTGCAACTGTGTAAGAAAGAGGCACTGTGTATTGTTTAGCTCGCCTTGTCCAAAGTAAGAGAACTTGCAATTCTGTTTTCATAAACAGTCTCCTGAAATCAATGAGTCTGATGTTTTAAGCATGGTCTTGTGTATATACGGCCTGATTGACAAATCGATCAACAAATTAAAGTCGTGCTGCACTCAAGCAAAACCTCATGTAGAGAGAGACAAATGATTTGTATGCATCGTTGCCAGTGCCTTGTCATGAGATCTTTTCCCCCCTAAAAAAGTCAAACTCAATCTTTCATGTTTCAGAGTAGCAGCTGTGTTAGTCTGTATTCGCAAAAAAGAAAAGAAGTACTTGTGGCACCTTAGAGACTAACAAATTTATTTGAGCATAAGCTTTTGTGAGCTACAGCTCACTTCATCGGAGCTGTAGCTCACGAAAGCTTATGCTCAAATAAATTTGTTAGTCTCTAAGGTGCCACAAGTACTCCTTTTCTTTTTCAATCTTTCATGATTTAAAAAGATGAAAAGTGGATCTCGTAGGGCTTGTCTATACATGGAACTTATTTTCTGAATAACTCCATGTATGGATATTCTTATTCCAGAACAAGATTATTCTACTTTTGGATTCAGGAATAGGTCCGTGAATAGACAAGCCCTTAGAAGGTTTGATTACAAAAATTAAAAAGATTAATTGTTGAGCTAGGAGGGTTTAAAAACAAACAGCGAGAATTAGTAGAAGACTAGTTATATTTGGGCAAAAATTATTTCTTCATTTAAATATATATTGATCATCACTAGTGCAGGGTAAAATAATTAACTCATATTTGTTGGAATGTGTAAGTGAATTCAATTTGATCATGTTCACACTTGCTACTTGTTAGTTTTGAGTGAAGATTTGAATGATTTAGTAGTGCTCGAAAAAATGGTAATGGAAAATTTAATTCCAAAGTTGCATGCATGAATATCTGTGGAAAGAGTAAGCCAAATTCATGCATATAAGTGCTATAATTGCTTGCATGCTTATCTAGTCAGAGAACAGAGACTATAGTCTGTGACCTAGCTGCCCAATCACAAGGGTAAAAAACCTCGACTGAAAATTGTTAAAGTATACGTACTGAGTAAATTGCACTAGAATCTGGGTAGGGATTGACTACCCAAAGATGCATCACAAATGGATGGTTGGCTCTTTAGGATGATGTCACAGGGGTGGCTGGCCCTTTCAGATGATATCAGTATTGAACATTACGTCCAAACATACACAACTGGAACTTCATTTAAACACTCCAAAAAAACAAACAAACCCCAAACCAATGCTTTGGTCCATTATGATCAGTAGGTGAGGAGGGAAAAAACAGTGGTGGGGCAGGGACACAAAATTAATGTTAGAGATGAAGAGAAGTGGTTGGGGCAGGGGGTGAGAGCATGTGTGTGTGTGGGGGGAATGAAGCTCTGAACTGTTCTTTTCTCCAGAGTTCAAAGGTACCCTGTCAGCAACAATTGGTGGCTCTGTCAGCCATGTATAGCCCATTTTCTAGTGTAAAAGCTAAACTGGGAGCCAGTTAATAGACCACATTTTCTTTTTTTATGAATGAAAGTGGCTACTAGGCTATAAACTACAGCTGAAAGAGCAGTAGGGTTTCTGGAGGGTAGCAAGGCATAGTTCAGGACATCTTAAATAAAATCAATTAAAAGAAGGGGTTAGCAAAATTGTACAAACCGTAAAAAAGAAAAGGAGTACTTGTGGCATCTTAGAGACTAACACATTTATTTGAGCATTTGCTAATTCGTTGTTGAGAGAATTTGTTAGTCTCTAAGGTGCCACAAGTACTCCTTTTCTTTTTTGCGAATATAGACTAACACGGCTGCTACTCTGAAACCAGTACAAACTGTAGATATACTCCAGCTAATTGGGAGATGGTATTTATAATCTGTCTTCTATTTTTTATCCTTTTACTAGGACCTGCTGTTCATAGGGAAAGGATACATTGCACAAAACTATCTTTAGCTGATTTTATTTTTAACTGAGAGGTAGCCATACTTGATTAGCGATAAACCATACCAATGTGTCTTAATCGGATATTGAACTTCTCAGGTAGTGGGAAGCACTTACCTTCAACCCGATGAGAGGTGTGCATCGGTGCCAACCGTCAGGGCTTATTACCATAATAAAAACAAATGTGAGGGAATTGCAATATGCTTGTGGATACCCTGTCTGCAGAGAAACTTAATTTTCAACGCTGTGTGCTACAGGCACCCCCTTCGCTTATGGCTTGTCGATCACTCTGTCTTTTTGCTTGTCTGTCTTTATTGGAAAATGTAAGGAAATCACAGATTTTCCCTGTGCATATTACACATACAAAAACCACTCTCCCTCTTTTTACCAGCCTTGTGACACCTGTAGTGTGTGAATTTCTAATCAAAGCTGGAATGTTCACATCCCAGAGATGACAAAGGCAGGTACAACAGTGAGAGAAACTGGTGATGATACGTATATGGCTATTATCCTCCAACTAATGTCAGGGGCAAGTGAATTATTCTTTTTTAACCAATGGAGGTGCTCTTACTGGACTGCTCTTAATGTGTGATCTTTATTTTATTGCTGCTAGTCAATTTCTGGTGATGTATATACATGTGTTTAACAATACACAGCAATGTGCTTTGAAGGGGCACTATTGTATTTATGAAATATAAATTGCAAAGTTTTTGAATTGCAGTTCAAAGCTGACATGGTTTGGTATAAATGTATTAACGCCCATAAGCGCTGAAGTATATATGGTAACAGCATCCTTTAAAATATTTGCGTTACTGTTGCATTTAATTTTAAAAAGCGGTGACAGTAGATAAGTGCTAGGTATTGTTTTTGTTACAAGAACTAAAAATAGGAGAGATGGCTCATTTAATATCTTCTATAAAAGTCTGGGTTAGATGCAAACTCGGGACCAAATTCAACAATTTACTTAAGCATGCACTCAAATTTAAGCGTATGAGTGTATGCTACTCACTAAAATTAGGTGCATGCTTTAGTACCTTGTTAAGTTCACTTAACTCACAGTTAAAAATGCATAGTTAAAACAGTACCATTTACTAACAGTTTAAAATGCACTTCCTGACCTTTCTTTGGTGCCCCCATTTTTGGTTGCATGTCATATGTCACAAGCCACTTTGTATTCCTTCTCTCAAAGAGCTTATTCTCCATTTGGCCTTGGCTTTTGTTCAGATCTTGAAAGACTAGTAAAAGATTCATTCTTGTATTTCCAAAAAGACATTTGAACATGATATATGAGCATGCTTTATGAAATTTACAGTAGGCGTTGCACAAAGAACCCTAATGATTCTGACTCCTAGCGGGGATTCTGACATTGTTCCAGATAAACCAGAACTCCTTTGTTATTATAAATAGGACCTGCATTTTCAGTCACCACAGGGATCATTTTTTCATTGCTAGTTATATCTTCCAGTAAAAAAAAAAAATCTTATCAGATTCCTCTACTTCATCTAGGAGTTCAAGTCCCAGCAAAGGGCGGGTGAAGGCACTCTGAAGTCTTGCTGCTTTAGATCTTCCCATGAAGAACTTCTTAGGATGGTTCTCATTAGGGGATTTGTCATTATTGGGAAGACAGTTCACTCTTGGAGGAGCTTCTTATCATTTAGTATTGTACCCTTCAGTGCCTCATTGCATGGGCAGGGAGGAGAGATGCCTTGAGAACTTCATTGCTGAGAAAGTCTATGAAAAGGTGTAACACTGGGGATTTCCTTTTATGGGCTTTATTTTCTTTGCTGAGAGTAACATTTGTTTTTGAACTCCAGCTCCCTTCTGGAGCACTACTTAAAAACTGACCTATATTGATTTGAAAAATTATCTTAAAATTATAAAACATACAGGCTGGTAATGGATATAAGGAATACACTTACCGCTCATATACCTCTGCTGCTCGGGGTTTTTTTGTTTTTTTTTGTGTGGCATGTAATCTATGAAGGAGCCTTTGGAGAATCTCTTCTTAGGGAGAAAAAGAGGTAATGAAGATGCTGGAACAGTATCTGGGGAACTTTCCATCCTAGAATTTTTTAAAACTTTTACACCTTCACTTTTTTCTCTCTAAATCACTATCTAATCTTTTTCTCTTAGGTGCTTATGTGGCTTCCGTTACCATAATATCTGAAAAAAGAAAAGGAGTACTTGTGGCACCTTAGAGACTAACAAATTTATTAGAGCATAAGCTTTCGTGAGCTACAGCTCACTTCATCGGATGCATTTGGTGGAAAAAACAGAGTAGAGATTTATATACACACACACAGAGAACATGAAACAATGGGTTTATCATACACACTGTAAGGAGAGTGATCACTTAAGATAAGCCATCACCAACAGCAGGGGGGGGAAGGAGGAAAACCTTTCATGGTGACAAGCAGGTAGGCTAATTCCAGCAGTTAACAAGAATATCAGAGGAACAGTGGGGGGTGGGAGGGAGAAATACCATGGGGAAATAGTTTTACTTTGTGTAATGACTCATCCATTCCCAGTCTCTATTCAAGCCTAAGTTAATTGTATCCAGTTTGCAAATTAATTCCAATTCAGCAGTCTCTCGTTGGAGTCTGTTTTTGAAGCTTTTTTGTTGAAGTATAGCCACTCTTAGGTCTGTGATCGAGTGACCAGAGAGATTGAAGTGTTCTCCAACTGGTTTTTGAATGTTATAATTCTTGACGTCTGATTTGTGTCCATTCATTCTTTTACGTAGAGACTGTCCAGTTTGGCCAATGTACATGGCAGAGGGGCATTGCTGGCACATGATGGCATATATCACATTGGTAGATGCGCAGGTGAAGGAGCCTCTGATAGTGTGGCTGATGTGATTAGGCCCTATGATGGTATCCCCTGAATAGATATGTGGACAGAGTTGGCAACGGGCTTTGTTGCAAGGATAGGTTCCTGGGTTAGTGGTTCTGTTGTGTGGTGTGTGGTTGCTGGTGAGTATTTGCTTCAGATTGGGGGGCTGTCTGTAAGCAAGGACTGGTCTGTCTCCCAAGATTTGAGAGAGCGATGGCTCGTCCTTCAGGATAGGTTGTAGATCCTTGATGATGCGTTGGAGGGGTTTTAGTTGGGGGCTGAAGGTGATGGCTAGTGGCGTTCTGTTGTTTTCTTTGTTGGGCCTGTCCTGTAGTAGGTGACTTCTGGGTACTCTTCTGGCTCTGTCAATCTGTTTCTTCACTTCAGCAGGTGGGTATTGTAGTTGTAGGAATGCATGATAGAGATCTTGTAGGTGTTTGTCTCTGTCTGAGGGGTTGGAGCAAATGCGGTTATATCGTAGCGCTTGGCTGTAGACAATGGATCGAGTGGTATGATCTGGATGAAAGCTAGAGGCATGTAGGTAGGAATAGCGGTCAGTAGGTTTCCGATATAGGGTGGTGTTTATGTGACCATCGCTTATTAGCACCGTAGTGTCCAGGAAGTGGATCTCTTGTGTGGACTGGTCCAGGCTGAGGTTGATGGTGGGATGGAAATTGTTGAAATCATGGTGGAATTCCTCAAAAGCTTCTTTTCCATGGGTCCAGATGATGAAGATGTCATCAATGTAGCGCAAGTAGAGTAGGGGCATTAGGGAACGAGAGCTGAGGAAGCGTTGTTCTAAGTCAGCCATAAAAATGTTGGCATACTGTGGGGCCATGCGGGTACCCATCGCAGTGCCGCTGATTTGAAGGTATACATTGTCACCAAATGTGAAATAGTTATGGGTCAGGACAAAGTCACAAAGTTCTGCCACCAGGTTAGCCGTGACAGTATCGGGGATACTGTTCCTGACGGCTTGTAGTCCATCTTTGTGTGGAATGTTGGTGTAGAGGGCTTCTACATCCATAGTGGCTAGGATGGTGTTTTTAGGAAGATCACCAATGGACTGTAGTTTCCTCAGGAAATCGGTGGTGTCTCGAAGATAGCTGGGAGTGCTGGTAACGAAGGGCCTGAGGAGGGAGTCTACATAGCCAGACAATCCTGCTGTCAGGGTGCCAATGCCTGAGATGATGGGGCGTCCAGGATTTCCAGGTTTATGGATCTTGGGTAGCAGATAGAATACCCCAGGTCCTGGCTCCAGGGGTGTGTCTGTGCGGATTTGTTCTTGTGCTTTTTCAGGGAGTTTCTTGAGCAAATGCTGTAGTTTCTTTTGGTAACTCTCAGTGGGATCAGAGGGTAATGGCTTGTAGAAAGTGGTGTTGGAGAGCTGCCTAGTATATCCTATACCCTATATCCTATATCGGAAACCTACTGACCGCTATTCCTACCTACATGCCTCTAGCTTTCATCCAGATCATACCACTCGATCCATTGTCTACAGCCAAGCGCTACGATATAACCGCATTTGCTCCAACCCCTCAGACAGAGACAAACACCTACAAGATCTCTATCATGCATTCCTACAACTACAATACCCACCTGCTGAAGTGAAGAAACAGATTGACAGAGCCAGAAGAGTACCCAGAAGTCACCTACTACAGGACAGGCCCAACAAAGAAAACAACAGAACGCCACTAGCCATCACCTTCAGCCCCCAACTAAAACCCCTCCAACGCATCATCAAGGATCTACAACCTATCCTGAAGGACGAGCCATCGCTCTCTCAGATCTTGGGAGACAGACCAGTCCTTGCTTACAGACAGCCCCCCAATCTGAAGCAAATACTCACCAGCAACCACACACCACACAACAGAACCACTAACCCAGGAACCTATCCTTGCAACAAAGCCCGTTGCCAACTCTGTCCACATATCTATTCAGGGGATACCATCATAGGGCCTAATCACATCAGCCACACTATCAGAGGCTCCTTCACCTGCGCATCTACCAATGTGATATATGCCATCATGTGCCAGCAATGCCCCTCTGCCATGTACATTGGCCAAACTGGACAGTCTCTACGTAAAAGAATGAATGGACACAAATCAGACGTCAAGAATTATAACATTCAAAAACCAGTTGGAGAACACTTCAATCTCTCTGGTCACTCGATCACAGACCTAAGAGTGGCTATACTTCAACAAAAAAGCTTCAAAAACAGACTCCAACGAGAGACTGCTGAATTGGAATTAATTTGCAAACTGGATACAATTAACTTAGGCTTGAATAGAGACTGGGAATGGATGAGTCATTACACAAAGTAAAACTATTTCCCCATGGTATTTCTCCCTCCCACCCCCCACTGTTCCTCTGATATTCTTGTTAACTGCTGGAATTAGCCTACCTGCTTGTCACCATGAAAGGTTTTCCTCCTTCCCCCCCCTGCTGTTGGTGATGGCTTATCTTAAGTGATCACTCTCCTTACAGTGTGTATGATAAACCCATTGTTTCATGTTCTCTGTGTGTGTGTATATAAATCTCTACTCTGTTTTTTCCACCAAATGCATCCGATGAAGTGAGCTGTAGCTCACGAAAGCTTATGCTCTAATAAATTTGTTAGTCTCTAAGGTGCCACAAGTACTCCTTTTCTTTTTGAGAATACAGACTAACACGGCTGCTACTCTGAAACCCATAATATCTGAGCAGTTCACAATTTTTAATGCATTTATCCTTAACAAAACCCACATTTTATAGATGGGATCTGAGGCACAGAGGAGCTAAGTGACTTGTTCAAGCTCACATAGAAAGTCTCCAGCAGATCAGCGAATTAACCCTTTGTTGCCTGAGTCTCTTGCTACCATGTGAGCCACTGGAGCACCGTTCCTCTTGGCTCCATCACTGCTCCAGTACGTATTCCAGTTCCATTTTTGAGTTAATTTGTCCTACAGAGCTCTTTCAAGTCATGTACTTTGATGCAATGAATTGTAGTCTTCTCAATATGGTTCTGAGGCAATTTGTACCTTCTGAGTTATGTACCCTGTTTCCTGTGTGTATCTGATTATGCATTTGGGCTTTCTGCACTGGTGTTTCACTGTATAAAGCTATATCAGCTGAGCCAGTCCATTTAATGTGAGAGAAGATTAAAGTTAGTCAGTGACCTTCTCCTGGTTCCTGAATTTTGGGGGTTCTGGGCAGAGCACACTGTTGCATACATATCTGTCACAGATTGGACAAGAACTCCATTGGGAGGAGATGCCCATATATAAGCTAAAGCACAGGAGCAACTTCACATAATAAAAGGACTGTAGGTAATTTTTCTCTAATTTGTAAATGCAAGGATTGAAATACTTTACTTATAAGATTGCTTTAAAGGGGCAAATCATTTGATTTTAAAGTTCATTTGACTTGAATTACTTCTGTTTGCTAGCTTCTGTCAACAACCAGAAATTATTAATGCAATAGGTTATCTGTCCAAAAGTATCTTCAATGTAGTAAAGCTTTTGGCCCTGATTTTAGTGTCACTGGGAGTCCTCAGATTCTTAAACTTAATTATGCACTTGCATGCTTTGCAGGATCGGCACCTGATTGTAGGATCAAACCCATACATACTGCATAACCAGTGGGTCAGATCTGCAACGGGTAAAAACTGTAAGAGCACCATTGTCGTGAAATCAGTGGAGCTATACCAGTTTGCACCAGCTCAGGATTCGGCCCAGTGTTTGCATTTATTTAGATTCTGAAAGAACTTGGTTGGAAAAAACAAAACTTTCCCCTGAAAAAAATTGCAAGAAAAATCCTCTTCAGAATTTTTTTGACGACCAAGTGTTGAGGTTTTCATGGGAATTTTCAAAAGAGTCTTTCAAAACTTATAATGTCAAACTGGTTCAGCAAACAATCAAACAAAGGGTAAACTGAAAAAAGAAAAAATTGCTGAAAGATTGGGTGGTGGTGGGGAATAATAATGGGTCCATTTCAAATCCTTTTAAGAGGAAACAACTTTAAATTTTCAAAAAAAGATGTTTTTTTTAAATTAGCCAGCTTTATTAATAATCCATTGAGCAACTTCAGAATATACAGAGACACAACATTAGGAAAGTATTTAATGTAGTCTTGGCTTCTAGTCTAATTTAACAGCCGAAAAGAAGGGGAGCCAACACGACATGAGAAGACGTTCCACGTGGACCGCCACGGAGCAGGCACCAGATCGTAGTCTGGGAATTATTGTTCAGGTGCCTGCTACCAATTGGCCTTTATAAGCCAGAAGGAGTTTTTTAGAGGGAAAGCTGGTACCAAATCTTTGGGTGTGTCAAGGTTCCTTCCCCACTCTGAACTCTTGGGTACAGATGTGGGGACCTGCATGAAAACCTCCTAAGCTTACTTTTACTAGCTTAGGTTAAAACTTCCCCAAGGTACAAACTATTTTACCCTTTGCCCTTGGACTTCCACTGCCACCACCAAAAGTCCGGGTATATTTTTTGAGAAAGAGTTGTTTGGAAACGTCTTTCCCCCCAAAATCCTCACCAAAACCTTACACCCCCCTGCCTGGGGAAGGCTTGATAAAAATCCTCACCAATTTGCATAGGTGACCACAGACCCAAACCCTTGGATCTTAAGAACAATGAAAAAAGCATTCAGTTTCTTACAAGAAGAATTTTAATCTAAGAAAAGGTAAAAAGAATCACCCCTGTAAAATCAGGATGGTAAATACCTTACAGGGTAATTAGATTCAAAACAAAGAGAATCCCTCTAGGCAAAATCTTAAGTTACAAGAAAGACACAAAGACAAGAATATTCATTCTATTCAGCACAGTCTAATTTCTCAGCCATTTAAAGAAATCATAATCTAACGCATATCTAGCTAGATTACTTACTAAGTTCTAAGACACCATTCCTGTTCTGTCCCTGGCAAAAGCATCACAAAGACAGACCCTTTGTTTTTCCCTCCCTCCAGCTTTGAAAGTATCTTGTCTCCTCATTGGTCATTGTGGTCAAGTGCCAGCGAGGTTATCCTAGCTTCTTAACCCTTTACAGGTGAAAGGATTTTTCCTCTGGCCAGAAGGGATTTTAAAGGTGTTTACCCTTTATATTTATGACATGCCCCCCAAATCACAGCTAGGGTGAAACACTGGCTGGCATTTCTTCCTGGAGCTCTAGGAAAAAACAGAGTTAATAAGACACATGCACCTCTAAATATACTACCAAGTATATAAAGACTAACAATATTTTCCACATCTCAAGGACGATTTTAACCAGTTAATTCTGGGAAACTTTCACGGGAGAATGTATCAGCCACTTCGTTAGAAGCTCCTGAGATGTGTTGGATGTCGAAATCAAAATCTTGGAGAGCTAAACTCCACGGAATAAGTTTTTTTTTATTTCCCGTGGTGGTATGAAACCACTGTAGCGCAGCATGGTCGGTTTGCAGGTGGAAACGCTGTCCCCAAACATATGGGCGTAGCTTTTCCAGAGTGTAGACAATGGCGTAATATTGTTTTTTACTGACTGACCAGTTGCTTTCCCTCTCAGACAGTTTTTTGCTGAGAAACAATACAAGGTGGAATTCTTGATCCGGTCCTTCCTGCATTAAAACTGCTCTCACACCACGCTCGGACACATCTGTGGTGACTAGGAACGGTTTGTCAAAGTCTGGGGCCCTTAGTACAGGATCAGACATGAGTGTCGCTTTAAGTTGGTTAAAGGCCTTCTGACACTCTTTGGTCCACTGAACGGCATTTGGCTGTTTCTTTTTGGTTAGGTCTGTCAGTGGGGCGGTGATTTGGCTGTATTGCGGTACAAATCATCTGTAATAACTGGCCAAGCCTAAGAAGGATTGAACCAGTTTCTTTGACTTTGGGACAGACCACTTTTGGATAGCATCCACTTTGGCCTGTAGGGGGTTGATAGTTCCTTGACCCACCTGGTGTTCAAGGTAAGTCACTCAGTTTAGGCCTATTCGACACTTCTTAGCCTTAACAGTTAATCCTGCCTTCCTTATCCCTCAAAGACTTCTTGTAGATATTCCAGGTGTTCTGCCCAGGAATCCGAAAATATGGCCACATCGTCAAGGTAGGCGACTGCATATTCTCCTGATCCCGCTAGGAAACATCTACAAGTCTTTGGCAGGTCGTGGGTGCATTCCACAGCCCGAAAGGGAGTACATTACATTCATACAGCCCGACATGTGTGGTGAAGGCTGACCTTTCCTTGGCAGATTCATCTAGTGGTACCTGCCAGTACCCCTTGGTTAAGTCCAAGGTAGAGATGAACTGGGCCCGTCCCAGTTTCTCTAATAGTTCATCTGTGCGTGGCATTGGATAGTTGTCTGGGCGAGTTACAGCATTACGGTAGTCCATGCAAAAATGTATCTCCCCATCTGGTTTGGGAACTAGAACCACTGGAGATGCCCATGACCTGCCAGAGGGACGGATTACACCCATCTGTAACATATTCTGGATCTCCCGTTCTATAGCAGTTTTAGCTTGAGGAGACACCCGGTAAGGTTGGACTTTAATGGGGTGAGCATTACCTGTGTCAATGGAGTGGTATGCCCGTTCAGTCAGTCCTGGGGGGGCTGAGAACGTCGGTGCATAGCTAGTCCACAGCTCCTGGATCTGCTGTCGCTGCATACGCCCGAGGGTCCTGGAGAGGTTCACCTCTTCCATGCCACCAGCACTTTTCCCTTTGTAGTAGACACCTTCAGGCCAATCAGCGTCATCTCCTCCCTGAGCTGTAAACTGACAAATTTTTAATTCTCTGGAATAAAAGGGCTTTAGAGAATTAATATGGTATACCTTAGGCTTTCGGTTGGAGGTAGGGAATGCTATGAAGTAATTAACAGCTCCCAGGCGCTCCTGGACCATGAATGGCCCTTCCCAGGACGCTTCCATTTTATGGGCCTGGAGCACCTTTAAGACCATAACCAGGTCTCCTACTTTGAAGGAACGCTCTCTGGTATGTTTATCATACCAGGCTTTTTGCTCTTTTTGAGCATCCTGTAGGTTTTCTTTAGCAAGGGCTAGAGAGGTTCGGAGGGTGTTTTGTAGGTTGGTTACAAAGTCCAGAATCTTAGTTCCTGGAGAAGGTGTAAATCCCTCCCATTGCTGCTTCACCAACTGTAATGGCCCCTTAACCTCACGGCCACGTACAATTTCAAATGGTGAAAACCCTAAACTGGGATGTGGTACAGCTCTGTAAGCAAAGAGCAACTGCTGCAACACTAGGTCCCAATCATTGGAGTGCTTATTTACGAATTTACATATCATGGCTCCCAAAGTTCCATTAAACTTCTCCACCATGCCATTTGTTTGATGGTGGTAAGGAGTGGCAACGAAGTGATTTACCCCATGAGCTTCCCAAAGGCTTTCCATAGTTCCTGCCAGGAAATTAGTTCCTGCATCTGTGAGGATGTCAACCTACCCTGGCAAAAATATCTGCTAGTGCCTGGCACACACTTTTAGCCTTGGTGTTGCTTAAACCTACTGCTTCCGGCCATCGGGTGGCAAAATCCATGAAAGTCAGTATGTACTGCTTTCCCCTGGGTGTCTTTTTTGGAAAAGGACCCAGAATATCCACAGCTACTTGCTGAAATGGAACTTCAATAATGGGGAGTGGCTGGAGAGGGGCTTTGACCTGGTCTTGGGGTTTTCCCACTTTTTGGCATACCTCACAAGACCGGACATAGGTAGAAACATCCTTGCCCATTCCCTCCCATTGGAATGACCTCCCCAACCGGTCTTTGGTCCTGTTCACCCCAGCATGGCCACTAGGATGATCGTGGGCTAAGCTCAAGAGCTTGACCCGATACTTAGTTGGAACTACCAACTGTCTCTGAGGATGCCAGTCTTCCTGGTGTCCACCAGAAAGCGTTTCCTTGTATAAGAGTTCTCTTTCTACAACAAACCTGTATCGATTAGAAGAGCTGAGAGGCGGTGGGTTGCTCCGTGCCGCCGTCCAAGCTCTCTGGAGGCTTTCATCTACTTCCTGTTCAGCCTGGAACTGTTCCCTTGATGCTGGAGACATCAGTTCCTCATTGGATTGTGGATCTATGCTTGGTCCCTCTGGAAGCGAAGTAGGGGATGAGGCTGTTTCCGTTGACTGTGAACCGCTCTCCGCTGGTGCACTATGTTGAGATTCAGGCTCTGGCTGAGCCTCTTGTGTAGGGTTATCGGCTGCTGCCAGTTCAGGTTCGGTGGGGGTGTCTGGTGTTGGGGTTGCAAGTACTGGATTCAGTGCTGGCAATGGGTCTGGTGTGGGCTGTTCCGCCGGTTTCAATCCTGGGACTGGCTCTGTCTGGGTCTCTAGGACTGGATTCACTACTGCTGTTGCAGACATTGGCCTGGAGTCCGGGTCCATCACCTCTGACTGGGTCCTGGTAGAAGTTTCCAGAACAGCGCTAAGCGTGATGGCTGGTTTAGTCTGGCTGCGGGTTACCATTCCCATCCTCTTGGCTGGCTTCACATGATTGGCCAAGTCTTCCCCCAACAGCATGGGATAATCATCATAGACTGCAAAAGTCCACATTCCTGACCAGCCCTTGTACTGGACAGGCAACTTGGCTGTAGGCAAATTGAAAGAGTTGGACTTAAGGGTAGAATCATCACTTGGATCTCTGGGTTGATTAAATTGGGGTCCACTAACGAAGCATGGATAGCTGACACCTGTGCTCCGGTGTCCCTCCATGCAGTGGCCTTCTTCCTGCCCACACTCACAGTTTCCCTCCACTCCAAGGGTATCTGGGAGGTGTCTGGGCCTGAGGACCTCTGGGGTGATTCAGGTGCAATGAACTGTAATCTGTTCGGGTTCTTGGGGCAGTTGGCCTTTACATGCCCTGGCTCGTTACATTTAAAACATCGTCTAGCTGATGGGTCACTGGGGCGAGTGGGTTGCAGGAGAACAGTGTGGTGGGACAATAAGGTGGCTGGAGGGTTCCTTGAGGGGTAGGTGGAGCCTTGGGTGGCCCCCGGTACTAGAGTGTGGTCTGAGGTTGTCCCTTCTGGTATCCGCTCCAACTGTGACCAGTTGTTTTCCTCTCTGCCACCTCCACCCATTTGGCTCCAATCTCCCCCACCTAGATTACGGTTTTGGGCTTCCCATCTAGGATGTATCTTTCTATTTCCTCAGGAACACCCTCTAAGAATTGCTCCATTTGCATTAGGAAGTGCAAATCTTCTGGAGATTTAACACTTGCTCCTGATATCCAGGCATCCCAATGTTTCACAATGTGGTAGGCATGTTGGGTAAATGACACGTCTGGTTTCCACCTTAGGGCTCTGAACCACCAATGGGAATGCTTGGGGGTTATCCCCATTCTGACTCTCGCCTTGGTTTTAAACAGTTCATACTGGTTCATGCGTTCCTTAGGCATTTCAGCTGCCACCTCAGGATCCACTGAGCTGTGGCCTCAGCTCTACCATGTATTGGTCTGTAGAGATGCTGTACCCAAGGCAGGCCCTTTTGAAGTTTTCTAAGAAGGCCTCAGTATCATCGCCTGCCTTGTAGGTGGGGAACTTTCTGGGATGGGAAGTGGTACCTGGAGAAGGATTGCTGGGGTTTGTTGGTATATTCTGCTGAGCCTTTGCCTTCTCCATCTCCAGTGCATGCTTCCTCTCTTCTTCCTTCTCCTCTTCACATGCTTCCTCTCTTTTTCCTTCTCCTTCTCCACATGCTTCCTCGCTTTTTCCTTCTCCCCCAGTTCTTTGGCCCTTGCCTACATTTCTTTGTCCTTGGCCTCCATTGCTCTCTGAGGGCAGCCGCTTGCTGCTGTTCTGCCTCTTTCGCTGCCTCCCTGTCTTTGTCCTTTGCCTCCATTTCTCTCCTGTGGGCAGCTTCTCGAGCTTTTTCTGCTTCTTTCATTGCCTCCAGTTTGGCTAACTCCAATTTGTGTAGTGTCTTGGCTTCTGTCATCTTTACCTCTCTGTTTTTAACTAACTTTACACCCGAGATTTAGAAATAAACAAAACTTGGCTTGTAAAATTTTGCTGTGCTGTAATAGGATACCTATATTCTCTGATAATGATTGTCAGCCTACAGAAAAATCCAAAAAAAGAAACCTAACAACTTTGGCTCCAGGCAAATAGGCAGAAAACCCCTCTAGTTGCTCTTAGGAAAAAAAAAAACTTCATGTCTGTGAAGACTGGTGAATTTCCCTGCAGGAGGTTAACTACCCTGCCTTTAGGTAGAGAAAAGTCCATCTCACAGGAGACAATTCCCTCTGTCTCTGCTCTGGTCCCAAAGCAAAACAAACAAACAAACAAACAAACAAACTAGCTGCTTTCAGCCAAAACACTGCTTTTCAGCATCCCAAAGGAAAAAAAAATTCCTTTTCAAATCTGCGCTCCTTGTTCAAAAAATCAAAATTCTAGAAAAACCAAAAACTAACACCTTTGTCTCCAGGCAAATAGGCAGAAAACCCCTCTATTTGCTCTTAGGTAAAAAAACCCCACAAAAACAAAAAAAAAAAACAAAAAAAAATTCAGGTCTGTGAAGACTTGTGAATTTCCCTGCAGGAGGTTAACTATCCTGCCTTTAGCTAGAGAAAACTCCCCCTCACAAAAAACAATTGTCTCTGCTCTGGCCCCAAAGCAGAGAAAAAAAAACCTCTATCTGTCTTCAGTTTAACCTGCTTTCCAGCAGCCCAAAGGAAAAAAAAAATATTTCCTTTTCAAATCTGTGCTTCTGGTTCAAAAAAAATCTCAAAATGATTTCAAGTTGATCCCACCGCTCTGCCACCATGTCAAGGTTCCTTCCCCACCCTGTACTCTAGGGTACAGATGTGGGGACCTGAATGAAAACCTCCTAAGCTTACTTTTACCAGCTTAGGTTAAAACTTCCCCAAGGTACAAACTATTTTACCCTTTGCCCTTGGACTTCCATTGCCATCACCAAACGTCCGGGTTTATTTTTTGAGAAAGAGTTTTTGGAAACTCCTTCCCCCCCAAAATCCTCACCAAAACCTTGCACCCCCCTGCCTGGGAAAGGCTTGATAAAAATCCTCACCAATTTGCATATGACAAGTAGTCATTTATAATACTCATAAAAGCCTTATTACTTCTGATGTTTAAAAATTAAATTTATATATATATAAAATTAAGTGTGCATTTCAGCCAGAGGTTTTCAATCTTTTTTCATTTGTGGACTCCTATGAAATTTTGAATGGAGGTGCGGAGCCCTTTGGAAATCTTAAATATAGTGTGTGGATCCCCAGGAGTCCACGGACCATAGTTTGAAAATCATTGTTCTATGTTAACAACAACCTTTTGCGGACTCCTTAGACATAGTCTACGGACCCCCAGGGGTCTGTGGACCCCTGATTGAAAACCATTGCTCTAGTCGTACAGAGATTTGTTTGTATTGATTTAGTCTAAGGATAGGTCTGGCAGGTATTTTATTTCATATGCTTTATGTTTCAAAACCTTGGCTAAATTTAGATTTGCTTATGTGCAAGAATGGCCCACAAGGAGATTGTTGATGGGAAAAAAGAAATGCATAAGGAAAGAAATAAAATATAATTTCACCCCCAAATTTTAGTAATGTTAAAGTTATGACAGACTGAGAGACCCAAGACAAAAGTGCTTTTAAAAAATATCTTCTAATGTGTTTTTGTAGCTACTTGAAGTGTGGATTTTTTAATTTAACTGACTGGGAATTCTGCTTTGAGTGGCTGTGAGTTGGTCTTTGAATTTAGAACAGAATGCCAGCCTGAATGTTAAAGGATGGTTCTTCACTCACTGAAAAGTCACTGTGTAAAAATGGCATGTTCGAACTTATGAGATATGTTCCCCGTAAGTATTCAGAGTCACATTCTGCAAACTTTTGGGACTACAATAAGTTTTTTTGAGGGGAAGAGAGTTGGATTTTTTTTGTATTATTGGCTTTTTTTATTTCTGTTTAGCTGTGTGACACCAACATTCAGAGTGAGTGACGTGGATTCGAGTCTGGCCTTGGCATCATAAACAGAATTGTTAAAAGAAAAGGAGTACTTGTGGCACCTTAGAGACTAACAAATTTATTGGAGCATAAGCTTTCGTGAGCTACAGCTCACTTCATCGGATGCATTTGGTAGAAAAAACAGAGGGGAGATTGATATACACACACAGAGAACATGAATCAATGGGTTTATCATACACACTGTAAGGAGAGTGATCACTTAAGATAAGCCATCACCAGCAGCAGGGGGGGGAAAGGAGGAAAACCTTTCATGGTGACAAGCAAGGTAGGCTATTTCCAGCAGTTAACAAGAATATCTGAGGAACAGTGGGGGGGTGGGGTAGGGTGGGGTGGGGGGGAGAAATAACATGGGGAAATAGTTTTACTTTGTAAAAAGAAAAGGAGTACTTGTGGCACCTTAGAGACTAACAAATTTATTAGAGCATAAGCTTTCGTGAGCTACAGCTCACTTCATTGGATGCATCCGATGAAGTGAGCTGTAGCTCACAAAAGCTTATGCTCTAATAAATTTGTTAGTCTCTAAGGTGCCACAAGTACTCCTTTTCTTTTTGCGAATACAGACTAACACGGCTGCTACTCTGAAACCTCTCCTTACAGTGTGTATGATAAACCCATTGATTCATGTTCTCTGTGTGTGTATATCAATCTCCCCTCTGTTTTTTCCACCAAATGCATCCGATGAAGTGAGCTGTAGCTCACGAAAGCTTATGCTCTAATAAATTTGTTAGTCTCTAAGGTGCCACAAGTACTCCTTTTCTTTTTGCGAATACAGACTAACACGGCTGCTGCTCTCAGAATTGTTAAAGGGACACAGTCACCTGGGAAACCACATCTCCATGTAGCATGTTGTACGTGCTGTTGTTACAAGAAATACTTGTGATTACTACAAATGAAAGATGAAAGAAAAAATAGTTGTCGCTTTTTCAGTTTGGTCACTGTGTTCATTCGACATCCACTTTGGCTATGTCTACCGTGCATGAGCTTGCCTACCCAAGCTAGCTTGAATCTAGCCAGAGTGGGTAACAACAACAGTGAAGACAGAGTGCTGTAGCCTTCAGAATAGGCTAGAGAGCCAAGTATGTACTCATGGTCTGTGCTGCGCTTATATTACCCGCAGTGGAACCCAGGCTGTGCAATCTTCACTGCCGTTGTCACCCACATTAGTTGGATTCAAGCTCACTCAGGTAGGCGAGCCCATGCACTGTGTTTTTCTGTGTAGACATAGCCAAAGTGTATAATCAGCTTCACCATTTAGTTGACAGTAGAACTGGAAAGATGACATCCCTCTTCTGCAGTGCTCTGGGAGGGCATGTGTGACCGGAATCCCATGGGAGCCAGCTGAGGTCACTCAGGGTGAACTGCAAAGAATGGGGCAGGCAATCCCCAAAGCTGTTGGATAGTCTAATACTTAGATTTACCAAGCCAGCACAAAATAGCTTTTATTATACCTCGCTGCTTACAAAGAAGTCGACAACACAGTTCCCTTAAAGTAACTCGGCCTTAGGCCTCCACCTAGATACCCAAGTCAAATATGATGAGGATTAATGAAAAACTTATTCATCATATGAAAAAGGTTCTACCAATCCCAAAGGATCAGACATGTTACCTCCCAGGTCAATGAATATTCCAGATCTTACACAAATATACACTTACAGTCAATTCTTATTAACTAAACTAAAATTTATTAAAAAAAAAGGGAGAGAGAATTGGTTAAAAGATCAGTATAGATACAGACATGAGTCAATCTTGAGATTCAGATTCATAGAGAGATGGAGAGCTTTGTAGATACAAAGAAGTTCTTTCAGAAATAGTTCATCGGTTATAGTCCAATGTTTATATTCAGGGCGGTCCAGTCAGAACTAGGATCTCAGTTCTTATGGCTTAGGCTTCCCCTGCATGCAATCTCAAGCAGATCTGAGATAAAAAGGATTGGGACTCAAAGATATTTTATACAATTCCAGGCCTTCTTTGCCAGTTCGGAGCCCTTAGTGGAACAATAGGCACTCATGGGGACTTTGAAGTAGATCCATTTCCTAAGCATCCCGGTAATTATCCACACAGATTAACACAAGGCAATTGCCTGTTTTTCTACCATTCGCAGATGATTTGCTATACACTTTAAAGAGAGATGAATGCAGTGATATCCGATGTTTACAGTTCATTTACATGTTAAGATGCTCTTTTGATCTCTGAATTAACAGAATACAGCATAGACAGGGACCATGTTGATTTCTACCAATATATATGTAAATACACAAACACACAAACATTATCTCCCCATATGTTTTTAAGGGTTGAATTTGAGTCATTTATCCTGCAGAATGCTTATTAATCCTTTTGGTCGTGCGTCACAGTGTGCTTTCCCCCACAGCCCAGAAAGAGGATATTCACTGGTAACAGCAGAAGCAAAATGGAAGCAGAAGAGGCAGCAGTCAGGCCTATGTAAAGGAAGGGGAGAAAAGGTGGCCTTGAGACAGGGGTGAAAGTAAATTAGAGGACTTACCGGTATGTTGGAGTCCTGAGCAGGGGGCGTGGCCCCATCCGGAAGAGGCAGTGCCTTAAATCCCCAGGCCCTTTAAATCTAATTTAAATTTAAAGCTCTGGGGCCCTTTAAATCCCCGCCAGAGCCCCGCCGTCACTATCCCAGGGCTCGGGCAGCAGGGCTCAGGCTGGGATTTAAAGGGCCCCAGGGGGGTAGCAGTGGCTAGAGCTCTGGGGCCCTTTAAATCCCCACCGCAGCCCCGCCGCCGCTACCCTAGGGCTTTAAATTGCCCTCTGGGAAAGCCGGTCCTGGTACGGCGCACCGGCTCTTACCAATACCGGGGCGTACTGGCTTACTTTCACCTCTGCCTTGAGCACATTTGGTGTTGCTCTTGCTTTGCCCAAATGACCTTTCTAAACATTAGCAGATGAACTGGAAAATTCCTTACCTCCTTTAAAAAAAAAACTTTAAAAGATGACATATTATTTAAAGCGTGCTTCATCAGAAATATAAAGAAAATCCATTTAAAAGAAAATGAATCTCACCATGTTCCTTTAACCATGTTTTGAGTGTGAAATATTCATTGTTAAGGAAGGTCGCACCTGGAAAGAAATCAGCTTGACTTTCAGAATCAGGCTGAGTTTGAATTAGGTGGAAAAAAACCATCTTTTTACTTGTAAATGAACAGATTTTGTTTGGAACCACTGAAAGAAGCACACATGGGCTGGCCTGTTTGATGCCATTTCTACAGTGAATTTTCAGAAGAGAACTACACTTCAAAAAATGTTTTTGAATTTTTTCCGGTTTGCCTGATCCTTAACATATGTGTATATATTTCATTATAATCACCATAGAGAAGAGAAAGGAAATTTTCTTTGTTTATTCCTTCTGTACTTCCTACAAAAACTTGAAAGACTGGAACATCTTTCTGGAAAACTTCTTATAGTCTAACACAAGTTATTAGAGTAACTGGATGAAATTATCTGGCTTGTGTTAGAGAGGAGGCCAGAATAGATGATACTTTGGTCCCTTCTGGTTTTACAATCGTTGAAACTATGAATAGCCCTTCTAGATTTAGAGACATATTCTGGTCAATGGCAATCTCCTATGTGGTTCACTGAAACTAGGATTTTGCCCTTTCTTTTTACTTATGCATTGATTTGTAATATTTCTTACATTTCTGTTTTTTAAAGCCTTTTGCTTTTTCCCTGGTTAGTACCATTGTCTCCTTTGGTCATGCATATTATACTGCTGAGATTACTATGGAGAATATTTCTAGCTACCTCTCACTACTGTTGCTATTAAGGCAACTTGCAACATTTTACTTTATGACATAATATAGAGATTAAAACAGGATTTTCATTGCAGCTAGATGTAGCTTTGCCTACAACTTTTGTTCCCCACTTTGCTTCTGTGTCTCTGATCATTATATATAATATACATTTCTTTTTCTTTTTTGCAGTGTGCGCTGGCACTGAGAACAAGCTGAGTTCTCTGTCTGATCTTGAGCAGCAATATCGTGCGTTGCGCAAGTACTATGAGAACTGTGAGGTAGTCATGGGCAACCTAGAAATCACCAACATTGAACACAACCGTGATCTTTCCTTCCTCAGGGTAAGCAACCTCTTTTTTCCACCTTCCCCATTGTGTGAGCAGATATTGGTGTTAGATTGCACAATAACAGAGTGTCTTGTTCATAAGTGACGGTTCTATTTTGCTGATTGGCTGAGCCAGTAATAGAATCAGACCATAAAAAGACACAGCAAGGTCAAGGTGCAAAGTACAAGAACAACAGTGTTGTTGTGAGTGATGCACTGAGTGTACAGTTACCAGTGTTTCTGATAGAAGCTACTGGCAGTTCACGGTATATGACATTTAAAGTGTTTGTGCTTCTTTGTGTTGCAAGCTGGTGTGAAGGTGCTGTCACAGGGCAGCCTCAGTCATGTGCCCCGTCAATGGTTTTTACTTTGCAGAATTTAAGTTTTCACGTGCATATATGTGTGTATCTGTGCTATACAGATAGCCTTTCCTATTGTGAAGAAACCCTTCTGCATACAAATTAGTGCAGTGCTATTATTCTGAGACTGCAGACAGCCTGACAATAGTAATCAAGAGAGATGGGGAGGATGGAAGCTAAATTAAGAGCCACTAAATGTCACTGTAGTTTATTCTTTGACAGTTGACTGTTTTAGAAGAAACATCCAGCTAATGGGATCAGCCAGTGTATTTTGCTCCTTTGAGCATGTTTTCCACCGGATTAAGGCTAGAGTGTCGGGGGAAGAGATCTTCAGGGATAGGAATGACTGTCAGGAGAAGGGAGAACAAATTTTAGTATGATTGTGGCCCAAACGGGCCATAACATGATACAGCTGGTCAATATGGATGAGGTCAAACCATGATTCAAATAGAGTAAAGCACCATCTTATGTGGCTTGTTTTGATTATGTACAACTCTCACAAAACCCCTTTCTGTGTTTCTAAATGTGTGTGTCGGTGTGTAGATAACACTTGTAGGAGATGTGGAGACCAAGGGAAGAGGACAGTCAAAATCTCAGTCTAGGGGAAGGAATGGGATGACAGATGCCCACCCTAAATGTTTTTCTTTGCATCGTTGGCCTGGAAAAGATTAGGGATAGGCAAATGTTTGCTTTAGAGCTGTCTCCTTTTGTTTTCAGGGTCTTATGTGAACCTTTTATTTAATATTAGTTCACAAAGATTTAACTTTCTACTGTTGGTTCTAACAAAACTGAAGCACAAACCAAACTTTAGTCTGATTGGCATGTTTCCCTTCTTTTCACTGCAGTTTCATATGAGTTCCACTCCAAACCTCAACTTGGGCTCATGGTTGCTCAAAACTTAGACCAGGCTTGCTAAATGGTTTGCAAGCTTGACTCAAACTAAAAGGTGCATTGAGGGTAGTTTTAATTCAGTTTAATTGATGACCAGTTAGCTACACAATTGCAAATGATAGTCTAGACATTCTGCAAACATAGAGAGTGAGTCCTAGGGTAAACCACCAACTTTAGAACAAGTGTCCATGGACTATCTAGACTAATGTTCAGAGCCATGTTAGTTAATTGCCGATCAATTAACTCACATTAAAACAGGAACGCAAACTCTACTCTAGACAAATCTTCACTGAACGTGGCCCAAGTTTCCGATACACAATGAAATTGCAAATAGTTTTGCTTGGCTCCAAGTTTAGTTGTGAAAGCTTCTCACAACTCTAAATTCCTCCCTCTTTCACTGCACTGGCAGACATTTGGGGAGGAAGATCAGGATACTCTGTGAATTACTGAATCAGGGCTTCCCACAGAGGATGGCTTCAGTGAGGATTGCTTGTGGTTAAAACTGGCCCCACCTAACTAAAAGAACAATTGTGGCCTATTCATTAAGCAAGCTAGAAATGAAAATGAAGGTCTCTCCTATTTGTTTCCCCCGTGACGCTAAATATTCTCCTTTTTCATACAAACTCCTCTGCTGTTCTTTTTTGGGCAAGCCTTAAATAGAAAAATAGAGGAAAATATTACAGGAAAAATAGCCATAAACTAAGCAAATGATAAGAAGAAATAGGGCCATCAGTGGTAAATCAAGGCAATTTACTGGCTTTGGATTTGTGGAGATCATTACGGAGGCTTTTATTTATTTATTTTACCTGGGACTCCCCTCTCACAGATGTCTCGGGGGGGGGAGGGGGAAACAGAAAAACACAAATATAAAAACAAACCAGCATCTCTAGTCTAATATGATAAATTATCGTCATTAAACAGGCAACGGAGGAAAACATGTTCTTGGGGAAATAAGTAAATAAAAAAGTGGCATATTTATGCTAATAATTCAACATTCATTAGTTAGACATTATTACTTATTTTAAAAGCAATTTTAATGACCTAACAAAGGTGGCAGATGGGATCTAAACAAGAGCGAGGATATTAGTCACTTTTAGCCTTTTAAATGGTGAAATCTGTAATGTAAGTGATGCACAGCCTGCCCTGCTCCCCTCCACCCCCAGTCTTCTTACTTTCCTTCTACCCCAAATGGGCTTCAAGTAGCCAATAAACAGACAGCTGGTTTATTTATGTGTCTAGCTGACAAGCATCTATGTAAGCCTTCCTTCTTCCTCATTAGTACTAACCCTGACTCAGAAAACTTTCACGCCAGTAAACAGGCAAGACCTATTGAACTAGGCAAGGCAGGCTTTACCTCTTATTCTGCAATAGCAGATGAATATCAACATGAACGGGAGAGTGAAATGATTATTTTATTTGCACTGTGGATGAAGATTAAAAAATAACAGCCCAGCTTTCATATTTATTCAGACACTTAACACCTACATGGATTGCTTTCATGTTTGGGTGTTAACTCTGCAGTTGTCTAATTATTAAAGATGAAAGGGTCTACTTTTCCACTGCTTTCTACTTTGTTTAGTCATTTAGGCCTTGTTTCAAAAAGGTCCTTAAGCGGGTATGAGTCTGTGCTTAATCCAATTGACTTCAAAGAGAGTGACTGATGCTTAAATTTACACACCTGCTTAAGTACCTTTCTGAATGAGGGACTTATTCCTGTGTAAGGTGAGTGTAAAATGTTGTCATTCTGTCTTATAAACCTCATATCACTTGCCTGCAGATGGATTAAACTGATTGCCAATTCAAGCACCAGGTAATCATATAGGGCAGTTACTGACTTTAGGACTAGGGCAGATACTGCCCTCTTTAATTGCATTAATTAACATTAGCAGGAGTATTGTAAGCAATACATGAGAAGTATTTCTTTCGCTCTACTCAGCACTGATAAGGCCTCTACTGGAATACTGTGTCCAGCTCTGGGCACCATACTTGGGAAAAAGTGGACAAATTGGAAAAAGTCCAAAGGAGAGCAACAAAATTGATTAAAGGTCTATAAACATGACCTGTGATGGAATATTGAAAAAACTGGCTTTGTTTAGTCTGGAGAAGAGAAGACTGAGGGGGGACATAAGTCTTCAAATTAATAAAAAGTTGTTATAAAGAGGAGGGTGATAAATTGTTCTCCTTAACCACTGAGGACAAGGCAAGAAGTAATGGGGTTATATTTCAGCAAGGGAGATTTAGGTTAGACATTAGGAAAAATTTCCTAACTGTAAGGGTAGTGACACACTGGAACAAGTTACCTAGGGACCTTGTGGAATCTCTGTCAATGGAGGTTGTTAAGAACAGGTTAGACGAGCACCTGCTATGGATGATAATACTTAGTCCTACCTTATTTGGGGGACTGGATTAGATGACCTATCAAAATCCCTTCCAGTCCTACATTTCTGTGATTCTATTATTAAGTAGTAACTTTCTTCATGAGTAGCCCTGACATTAATGGGACTCCTTGCCAAGAAAGGGTAATACTCCACACGGATAAAGGATGACAACATCTGGTCTTACCAAAAATTGACAGAGGTTAGTTACTAGGAAGCTCATGAATTTCAGACTCTACATCAGATCAAAACAGTTATTCTTCACCCCATACTTTTCTTTCTCCTGAAGCCTAATCTACACACAAGAAATGTTCACTGATATGCCTAAATTGATTTAGAAAGATGAGGTCAGTGAGGTAATATTTTTTACTGGACCAATATCTGGTGGTGAGAGAGACAAGCTTTTGAACTACACAAAGCTCTTCTTCAGGTCTGGAAAAGGTATTCCAAGTGTCACAGCTAAATACAAGATTAAACAGATCATTTAGCATAAGTAGTTAGTATGTATTCTAAGGGATCATTCAAGATGAAGTAGCCTATTAACACCTCTGTAGGGCAAAATGGAGGGTTAGTGGGTTACAGGTTATTGTAATAAACCATAAATCCAGTGTCTCTATTAAGATCATGATTTTTAGTGTCAAGCAAAGTTATAAAAAGAAAGGAGTACTTGTGGCACCTTAGAGACTAAAAAATTTATTTGAGCATAAGCTTTCGAAAAGCTCACGAAAGCTTATGCTCCAATAAATTTGTTAGTCTCTAAGGTGCCACAGGTACTCCTTTTCTTTTTACGAATACAGACTAACATGGCTGCTACTCTGAAGCAAAGTTATGAATTTAAGCTCCCAGACTCATCTTTTGAAAGTGTTGTGCAGGTTTCCTTTGAGGACGAGGACTGAGAGGTCAGCTATAGAATGATCACTTTGTACTGAGGTGGCTTGATTATGTATTCATAGTTACAATTATGATTATGCTTGCACCAATATAAATAAATTGATTTAGTTATACCAGTTTAAGCTCTTAACGTAAACAAGCTACACCAGCATGATGTGAGGCTTATGTTGATTTAACGTTATTATTTATCATTTATACCTAGATGCTACAACCAAGATTGGGCCCTCTTTGCACTAGACATAGGGCAAATCAGTCCCTGTCACAAAGAGCTTACAACTGGACAAAACAAGACAAAGAGTGGAACAGGAAACAGAGAGATCATAGGTTGTCCCAGGTTATTCAGCGGGTCGGTGGCAAAGCCAGGGGTTTGAACCAAGTCTCCTGACCCCAATCAGTGCCCTATCCACTGATGCTATTTGGTAAATTGAAATAAGTCTCAGCTTGCACTGCTGCAGCACAAATGTGCTAGAGTTTGCCCCAGTGTAATTTAATCAATCCAGTTATGCTGGTGCATGTTTCTTGTATGTAGTTAAGGCCAGAGTTGTGGATTAGCCCTTCTTTATGTTTGATAAATAACTGTTCAGAAAGGATCAAATCCCACACAGTTTTGTATTGTGGATGACTATTTGCTTGAGAAAATTGGAAACTGTTTTAGTTTCATTTAGCACAGACTGACAGTTTATATTATAGACAGTTTGTACTTCTTAAAGGCATTTTGATATTCAATTTTCCACATAAAGTATGCATTTATTAGACCACAAAACAATCATTTGCAAGTGTACTTGCTTGATTAAACAAATCTGGTACACAAGAGTTATGTTAGATTAATCCTGGTGTAAAGTGTTTCATTTTACAGTCAGCAAAAAGTCTTCTTGTCATTGGATTTTATTTAACCAATTCAGCTTATTTTATTTTAAAAGGCGTGACTGAAACACTTAACTGCTAACAATACCTCCTCCAAATTATTATGAAAACTTGTGTCCAAATAATCAAATCTACAATCAGTATCCTTAGAAAATAATGTATGGTGACTTTATCAATGCTTTTTTGTAATGCCCTATCACACTATACTTTTTGATACTGTGTGATTGTGTCACCTGTTCTATCCATGCTCACATTAACTGGATACAAATGACACAGCAACTTTATAGCTGTTCGACATATTTGTGCATCCTCATCTACCATGCTGCCTAGCTATGTAAAATTGTGTTTTGCAACAATCTAGGTAGCTGTCCAATATTTATTATTTATATTATAGTAGTGCCCAGAAGCCCCCGCTGACATCAGGGCCCTGTTGTGCTGGGCAAAGCTTGAACTCTAAATAGACAAGGCAAACTGAGAATGGGAAGGGAAACAGAGGCACTGAGAGATGAAAAAAGAGAGACAAAAGGTATACTTGAAAAATTGGAAGTCAAATCCTGTTGAGAAAAATCGAAAGGAGCATAAACTCTGGCAAGTCAAGTGTAAAAATATAATAAGGCAGTCCAAAAAGGAATTTGCAGAGCACCTAACAAAAAATTGAAACTCTAACATCATTTTTTTTAAGTACATCAGAAGTAGGAAGCCTGGCAAACAAACAGTGGGGTCACTGGGTGATCAAGGTGCTGAAGGTACACTCAAGGAAGACAGGGCTGTTGCAGAGAAGCTAAGCGAGTTCTTTGCATCGGTCTTCACTACGGAGGATGTGAGGGAGATTCCCACACCTTAGCTATTCTTTTTAGGTGACAAATCTGAGGAACTGTCCCAGATTGAGGTGTCAGTAGAGGAGGTTTTGGAACAAATTGATAAATTAGTCAAGACTGGATCGTATTCACCCAAGAGTTCTGAAGTAACTCAAATATGAAATTGCAGAACTACTAGCTGTAGTATGTAACCTGTTGATTAAAATAGCCTCTGTACCAGATGACTGGAGGATAGCTAATGTGATGCCAATTTTTAAAAAAGGCTCCAGAGGCGATCCCGGCAATTACAGAATGGTAAGCCTAACTTCATTACCAGGCAAATTGGTTGGAACCATAGGGAAAAATAGAATGATCAGACATATATATGAACATGATTTGCTGGGGGCAGAGTCAACACAGCTTATGGAAAGGGAAACCATGCCTCACAAATCTAGTAGAATTGTTTGAGAGGGTCAACAAACTTATGGACATGATAATCCAGTTTATGTAGTGTACTTGGACTTTCTGAGAGCCTTTGACAGGGTCCCACAGCAAAGGTTCTTAAGCAAAGTAAGCAGTCATGGGATAAGAGGGAAGGTCCTCTGATGAATCAGTATTTGGTTAAAAAGATAGGAAGCAAAGGGTAGAAATAACGGTCAGTTGGCAAAATGGAAAGAGGTAAATAGAGGAGTCCTCCAAGGATCTCTATTGGGACTTGTCCTATTCAACACAGTCATAAATGATCTAGAAAAGGGGTTAAACAGTGATGTTGCAAAGTTTGCAGGTGATACAAAATTACTCAAGATAGTTACAAATCCAAAATAAACCATGAAGAGTTGCAAAAGGTTATCACAAAATTAGGTGATAGCTCAACAAAATGGCAGATGAAATTCAATGTCGATAAATGCAAAGTAATGCACATTGGAAAACATAATCCTAACTACATACACAAAAAAAAAGCTGTCAAAAAAGCTAACAGAATGTTAGGAACTGTTAGGAATGGGATAGATATAAGAAAATATAATAATGACCCTATATAAATCCATGGTAAGCCCACACCTTGAATATTGCATGCAGTTCTATTCTTCCCATCTCCAAAAAGATGTATTAAAATTGGAAAAAGTGCAAAGACGGGCAATGAAAATGATTAGGGGTATAGAATAGCTTCCATGGGAGGAGAGATTGAAAACACGAGGAGTGACTAAGGGGGGATATGTTAGAGATCAATAAAATGATGAATGGTGTGGAGAAAGTGAATCGGGAAGTATTATTTACGCCTCATGTAATACAAGAACAGGGGTTACCCAATGAAATTAATAGGCAGCAAGGTTAAAACGAACAAAAGGAAGTATTTCTTCAAACAAAGCACAGTCAACCTGTGGCGTTCATTGCTAGGGGTTGTTGTGGGGAGCAAAAGTATAAATGAATTAACAAAAGAATTAAATAAGTTCATAGAGGATAGGTCCATCAATGGCTAAAAGCTGCAATGGTCAGGGAGGCACCCCATGGTTTAGGTGTCTCTAAACCTCTCAGTTCCAGAAGGCAGGATTGGACAACGGAGGTGATCACTCAATAATTGCCCTTTGCTGTTCACTTGCTCTGAAGCGTCTGTTGGACCACTGTTGGAAGACAGGATACTAGGCTAGATGGACCATAGGCTTGACACATTCTTACGTTCTTATGTTAACTTCTCTAGTTCATGCTGCAGGTCAGTGGCAGAACTCAAGTAGAATAGAACTCAAGTTTTTTGTATTCTCAGTTATTAGTCTGGAGTTTCTAAGCATGGGATAGAATGCCAGAGAACCTACACACTCTGACAGCAGCAGCATGCAAGCTAGTGCATTCTGGTATGTTATACCATTCACACAGCTGGATGTAAAGAAGAGAAGTCAACCCCGTTATGCAAACTTGCGTAGGGGGTCCCATCCACAGGCAAAAAAAGCTCTGTACTGAGTGTGTCGCAAGAAGGCAGTCATGTGCCAAGGTAGGCCTGTGGCAAGAGAAAAACACTTTTCACTGACTGTGGATTACTAACCACATTTGTGGGATGAACCAAGTCATGTTGAGAACCAACCATGCCAGTGATTTATCAGAGCTCATTCAAAAGATGCAGTGTAAGCAGAGTCCATGTCCACAGAATTAATGTGAGACAGGATTCTCATCCAGAAGAACTGTTAATTCTTTCAGTCCCCTTTGTTGAAGTCAATTGCAAAAGGTTGAGGTTAAAAGTAATCTCAGAATAATGCAGGAGTGTAGATTTATGTGTTTTACAATGTTTTTGCTTTGCATACTCTTTTTGAGTTGTCCAGAAAGCTAATGGTCAATTGGGCAGCGAACTCTGAGATTTGTGTTAGGTGCTCCAACTAGGAGATAAGCATTATCCTGTGTCTGGTGGGTCCTCTGGCTTTTCAGTCCCAAACTAAGTTTCTAAGAAGTCACTAGAAGCAATCCTCATAGGGCAACTTTAGCAACAAAACATGCTGGCTCTTCAAATTAAATTGTCAGATTCTGCAAAACAATTAAAGAAGTGAATTTGCACACAATTAATCCACAAACTGGGATTGACAGACTATAACCAAATTACATATACGTTAGCTATTAGCCCATTAATTTTGCAATTATTTTTGGTGGTTGCATATCAATGATATTGTTTGAAGTATGTTTATGAAAAGACTTGTGTGCTGTATAATGAGGTATGAACACAGGTTATCTAACAATGGGTAAAAGTGGGACTGTTAGTGTTGTGCCAATGGGGTAACATATAAAGTTAACTTTTTTAGTAGTAATATTTGTGCTATGTGCTGTACAAACTCATAGTAAGAGACGGTCCCTTGAGGAAATTACAATTAAATAGAAAATACAAAGAGTAGGAGAGGAAACAAAGGCACAGTGTGGAGAAGAGATTTGTCCAGTGTCACACAGTAAACTAATGGCAGAACTGGTGTGAGAACCCAACTCTCTGGTGTTGTAGTCTAGTACCCTGGCTATTGCATTAGACTGTCTTTCAGTTTTGCTATGTGATTTTGAGGTTGCTGGGTGGGAGTGTAGATATGACTAGTCAGTGTGTGTACATTGGGAAGCATCTGGATATTAGAGGCTACAAAAGCAAGGCTGCTTTGTACTGTAACCTATTCTCCTCTCTTCTGGATCTAAATGTGGTCCCACTCATGTATTTTTTTTGTTAATTAAAAGGAAATATCCACACAAGGAATGCAGTATCTTAAATTTAAAAATCTATTAGTTGAAAGGAAGGTTAATCCATTTCAGTTACACGGTTCCAGATCAGGTTTTAGAATGGTAGCCATGTTAGTCTGTATCAACAAAAACAACAAGGAGTCCTTGTGGCACCTTAGGGACTAACAAATTTATTTGGGCATAAGCTTTCGTGGGCCTCTTCATCATATGCAGGTATATTTATACATAGTACATAAAAAGATGGGAGTTGCCTTACTCCCATCTTGTCATGTACTATTTATAAATATACCTGCTACTGTATTTTCCACTCCATGCACCTGATGAAGTGGGTTTTAGCCCATGAAAGTTTATGCCCAAATAAATTTATTAGTCTCTAAGGTGCCACAAGGACTCCTTGTGGTTCCAGATCAGTTTTTTAAATCCTTTTACGTTATAATACTTGAGTTTTCGTGTAGGTATGATCAACTCTCCTGGGTAGCAGATGGTAGTGATCCGCCTTCCCCCAACACACACATGCAGTCTCTGAGTTCTGCAAAAGTATCAGCTCTTAATTCTCTGGAACTACATTAGGACAGATCACAACCCTTAGGTTTTGTTTTTGTTTTTTTAATTTCCAGTTTCCTAAGAGTTCCCTCAGTTCCTCATGTAGCCCTTATAGTCTATCTCGAGGATTAGCTAAATCTAGGATATTCCCTCAGTCTTTGACAATGGAAGCTTTAAAACCTCTTTATATAAATGAGAATGAGAGATTCCTAATGGTTATTAAATGTTCTCTTTACATTGTTGTTTATTTAGTCTTCTTGCTCATTTTCAATGGTGTTTCTTATACTTTCTCTTCAGTTGCACAGGAAATGCTATCTACTTCACTTATGCATAGGTTTTACAAACTTTTAACAGACATAGATAAAAGAAATGAAACTTAAATTATGCAAAAATAACATAAACATATACAGGTGTTAAATCACTAATAAGCCCTAAGATGGTTACCAAAGATTCCTTTTTCACTGATACAGCAAAACTGCGTAGGCCTTCATTTTGTAGGAAAGATCACTGAGAGGCTGAGGATCAGCCAACTTCATTGGCATCTGACATTTTCTAGCTCTGTGCACATCAATCAAAGACCAGGACACAGCACAGAGACTCTATTAGTCTCAGCAGTTAATTGTCATGGCAGTGGATAGAGGTCAGACATACTTGCTAATTCTGCTAATCTTTCAGTAGCCCTTAATACAGTCTGCTATAAGGTGCTGTTGAGATATTTGCAGGAGCTGGCAGGCATAGTGTCATTAGAGTGGTTCCATTCACTGGTGTTGATTAGCTGCCAAAGGATGGTAATGAGTGATTTCTCTTCTTCTTGTCCTACCAAGCTCAGTTTTTGTCTGTTTGTCCTGTCTGCCTCTCACTTTCTCTCATATACAACTTTGTTGAATGAAATACCGAAACCACTGGGGGAGATTGTGAGGTGATATAGGGTACAATGCCAAAAATATGTTCATGACACTCAGTGCTGCATCTCCTTTTCCTGTGACCCAGGTGAAGCTATTTTCAATGTTTGGCAAAGGGAGAATTCTGGTTGGAAGCCAACTGGCATAAACCCAACCGGGGCAAAATGGAGAGGATGCTGAAGTGTAGGGGGAAGCACTTGGAGGAACTGGCAAAATCTGTCCTCACTCTTTCAAGTTCATTAATATGTTTACTTTCCCATTGCTTAAAATCGTTTGTCATTTAAAAATAGACCAGAAGTGAAGCTTTTCTAGTTCCCTGAGAAATGCATAGGACTCTTGCACAAGGACTGCAAGGGCGCCTCATTTTATTCAACAAAAGGCGAGAGTAGAGATTCTAGGCGAAACAAATTACTTAGGTCCCAACCCTGCAGGCTAGAGCAGGTGGTTGGCCAATACACCCATACAGAATCCTCTTGAGTTGCATGATACTTGTTGTGGGTGCGAGGAGTCTACCTCTATGGGCCAGCTTGGATGCAGGCCTCAATTTGCACCTTGACTTCACTTTTTCTGCCTACTCAAAGAAACAACAAAGCTGAAATCAAATCCAATATGACAAAAATGAGGGCAGGGAAAGCACCCAAGGTGTTATGATGATGATAAGAAATAATGTCTCTCTTATCTAGCACTTTTCATGCTATAAAAAACTAGTGGCCAGTGCTGAGGCCAAAGATGCAGTAATACTCAGAGACCCAGAGCCAGATCCTCAGCCATAGTAAATTGTCATAATGCCACTATGAAGCTATGACAGTTTACACCAGCTGAGGATTTAGCCCCTGGATTTTGGAGCTCTTGGACAACCTTAAAACAAAAAGCCCTCTTAAGTCTTTCTCTTTTAGAAGCTGAGCTCC
Source organism: Dermochelys coriacea (assembly GCF_009764565.3). Lineage (NCBI taxonomy): Eukaryota > Metazoa > Chordata > Testudines > Dermochelyidae > Dermochelys > Dermochelys coriacea. The sequence continues at coordinate 67,645,465 of NC_050078.2, read as the reverse complement.
CATCAGGAAAATAAAACCAATTTTACCTCATCCCCCACCTCTTCAATACCCCATATGCCAGCTTAATTGAAGTTTTACCAAAGCAAACAAACAAGTAAAGTTAAACCAACAAAAACCCTAGTGGCAAATACTTTTAAATTAAAAATGGATTTATTAGGTCGTAAAGCAGATGAGTGCACTTCTCCTGTAGCCCTGGGGAACAGAGGATATTTAAATTTGGCATAAATGGTGAATGCAATGAGTTTAATAGGCTGGTCTCAACCTTAATTAGAAATTTAAAAAAAGCCCCACCTACCCCACCATTTCACACTATTCATGTGATTTGCTCCGAGGAATCATTGGAATTGTTAAGGCTTGTTTGTTCTCCTCTTTGTCCATCCTCTGTTTTTGTCCATACAATTCAGTAGTTTCTCGAACACATGTCACATAAGCAAATGGTGCACAGTGCACTCAATTAGCCTTAGCTAATAGAGCATTTTGCACTGCTTGACCTCATGAATCTTCGTAGCATTTCTAAGCACATAGAGCTCCCCCCCCCCACGGCCTCATTCCACTTCCCCTTCTCTGCCCCCTGAACATGGAATAAAGTGAATGAAACTAGCTGGCTTTCAAAGAGATGGATAATTGTATTGTAATACATTGACAGAGAGCCCTGGATCAATGTACTTGATTTGCTCTTAAAAGCTGTAAGAAATGGAAGATAAAGCCTTTAACTGTAAGCTGTCAGGAGGCAGGCTTAGCAAACTGGTTTGCACTAAACCAGATCAATTTTAAAGGTTTCCTCTGTAACTGGCTGCAGGCAGGCTTGTAAAGTTCAGAAATGTCAACACAAATGTGCAGATGCAGCATTTAACAATATTAACACTCCTGTTCTAAACCTGATATTAACATTAAGGCAACTAATTAAAGACCAGCATGCATGGAGTGTGCATCCTATGTAAGTACACAGTGAGGATCATTTTTATGAGATTGTGGACTTTCCACAAAGGAAAAGTCTTCTTCACTCTCTGCCAAAAAACCCAGCGTTTTAACTGAATTTTCAGGGGAATTCCTCTGAATTGTATTACCTTCCTATAGAGATGACGTCTCTTCCCTAGAGAATCAATTTTAGGGACTAGTAAGATTGTGAAGCTTGTGAATGGCTGGTGTTGGATCTGCCTTTCTGGAATTTGTTCTGGGTTCATTTCGCAGAGTCATTCTCACCATGGCAAACTGGTGGTGAAATGCCACCATTCTGACCTTGGTGGTATTTGATGCCCACTTTGCACTCACTCAAGGTGCAAACAGCAAAGCCACTGAAGGCAATCAGTGTTTAATACTGCATGCTATGAAATAGAGTCAGAAGCACAAGGTACCTAAAAGCACGATATATTACTTTTTAACTAACATTTCAGAGTTGAGATGCATTTTGCATCTGAAATCTAAGTGAAAGGTGAAAAATGAGATTTTTGCTGAGGTGATACCTTGAATTTATTTCTCTCTTCATCTGAGCAAGTTAAGCCCATTTGTTCCCCTCCTCACTCCCTTTCCCATGTGTGAAGACAATATAATGTCTTGTGATTAGGCTTGTTCCTACCAGTCCTATTGTACTTGATAAGTATATGTACGTGTGACCCCAAGAACATCCCGGGGCCAGCGGGTAAAGGGCTCATTGGTGTCAGGTAATGAGTTTCAGCTGAGCTGACCATGTCAGTGTACTCCAAATCTCTGTGGTTATAATCTGTATCTGAAAGGTGTTATGTAATATACCATTGGAAAACTAATAATATTCTTGTGTGATGTATGTGTGTGGTGTGTATTAAGAGGTATACTCCGGAGTGACGACTAAAATGTATGTAAACCAGGCATGTCAAGGAGAGTTAGTAAACAGGTCTGCCCCCGAGAAAGGAATGTGTATTTGCTTCTCTGACCAGTCATCAGGCAGAGACAATGGAGGTCCATTTACAAGCTGAAGCACACCCCACCCTCCCCCCAATGCCTCCTGCATGCCATGGAAAAGCTGATCCAGGTGGGCAGGAGGCACTGAGAGAGGGGGGAGGCACTGACCGGTGGGTCCACCGGTGGGTGGGAGGTGCTGCGGGGAGGGGGAGGAGCTGAAACAAGGGGCTGCCAGTGAGTGCTCAGCACCCACAGGTTTTTTCCCGTGGATGCTCCAGCCCCAGAGCACCCATAGAGTTGGTGCCTATGCTTTTGTGGAAGGTCCAGACTGAGGGAAAGTCAGCCATGGCTGGAAAGAAGGAAGTTTGGTGAGAGAAATCATTTTGAACAAACCCTGTACCTTGCTAGATTAACTTTCAAACTTTTATGTGGGTGTTTTAAATTTTGTTTGCTTGTAACTACTTCTAACTTTATTTCTTTTACCTGGCATGACTCAACCCAGCGTTAGTCAACAGGTGGACTGTAGGCCAAATCTGGTCCGCCCAATGCTTTTGAATGGACCCCGAAATCTTTTTATTTACTTATTATTATCATTATTGTTGTTATTTTTGCTGGAGTCTGGATCTTGACTATACCTTGACCAAGAAATTTGGACCTTCACACAGTTGACTACCCCTGACTTAACCTATGTCCTTTTGTTAATAAATTTGTTTTATTTTTACGATAAACCAACTCAATGCTAGCCGCCGTGTTAGTCTGTATTCGCAAAAAGAAAAGGAGTACTTTTGGCACCTTAGAGACTAACAAATTTATTTGAGCATAAGCTTTCATGAGCTACAGCTCACTTATGAAGTGAGCTGTAGCTCACGAAAGCTTATGCTCAAATAAATTTGTTAGTCTCTAAGGTGCCAAAAGTACTCCTTTTCTTTTTGCAACTCAATGCTGTGTTTGAAAAGAAGGTTGTATTGACCCCCGTTATGTTAATAAGATGGGGTGTCACTTGTCTCTTGAAAGGAGCAGGAGGACCTTATTATTTCTCTGAGTGATCCAGGAGAGGGCTGGACATTTCAGAGCACATGGTTTGGGGGAAATTCCAGGCTGGGAGTGTGTTGGGTCACCCTGCAAGTAGTAACCCAGGCTGGTGGAAGCAGGGTAGGGTGTTGTGCTGTAAATAGGCTGCTGTAGTCTGAGTTGCTGATCCAAGGATGTACAGCACACAGACTCTCAGGGTGTGATCTGAATGCTTGTCTGCTGGCTATTTGTATCCAGGCTGTGAGCCACAGCCATAGGGCATTTGAGGCACCCAAGGTTTCATGGCACAGTCTCTCAGTGGTCTAGATGTCCCCTTAAGCATGAATAACACTGTAGGAAAGGGAGATCTGGGTGTAGATCAATACAAAGATAAAAGCAAATGAGGGGATATTGGTGCTTGGTCAAACCACTTTTATCTTTTATTTATTCACATTTTTACTAAATTACAGTGTGTGTGTGCCCATCCAATGCTCTGGGAGCCAGGCTTATGAAAATGCATCAACTAATCAGACCCATCATTTCCCCCAGATCAAATCCAATAGCCCTCTGCAAACATACATAAAACAAAAATTAACCTCTCCAAACAGTCCCACAGGAGTTTTACACCATTGCTACTAAGCCCTCATCAGCACCCATCCCCTCCCAGACAAGAGAGGAAAGATAGACCACGCAGGGCACCCTGAACACTGACAAATACAAGCTGTTCTGGAAAGGGCCTGACTTCTTGCCAGCATGCACCACCTCCACCATTGGGACTCAATATTAGATGCCTCCACTCATAGCAACTCTCTCAGTGCATCATGAGGATTTCTCTTTTGTACCTAGTGAAGGCTATTATTCACCTGTCTCACCAGCCATCAGTCATTGGAGATCAGTAAATTATATGATTTTTTTTAAAAAATAGCTATGTCTTGAACTAGAGGAGATAGAAATAAAAGAGAATTATTAATTATTAGAATGTCATGCAATGGTGGAACAAATGTTTAGAACCTGTTCTATAGACAGGACAGACTTCCTTCCCTAATGAAGTTAGTATGTCCCTTTTCCATCTCTCTTCACATTAAAGCTCTAATTCAACAAAGCATTTAGACGTATGGATAACTTTAAGCACACAAATGGTTCTACTGACTTTAATAATGGTGCTACTCCTGTTTAAAATTAAGCTTGTGTTTAAGTACTTTGAGTAATCAAAGCCTAGGTGAGAAAATGTGAATCTACGGAGCTTTTCAGGAATTCTGATTTGAAAATGTTGCCCTATAATGCCTTGCATTGTTGATTTGCCCCATGCATAGCACTTCCCTAAGATATAAAATCCAATATTAGAGCTGGTTTGGAAAATAAATCAGGAACACTTTTTCAGTGAAATTTGGAGTCTTCACATTTTTAATCAAACTTTTTTTTTAAAGTCACTTAATTTTGTTACCTTTTTAGAATGCTCTGTCCAACATGGTGATGTTTCAAAGAACTAGCTAGCTGTAAAATGTGCTGGATTCCCTTGTTATCTTAGGACTGTACACAGAGTTGAAATGCATGTCCGTCCCTGTAAGAACAAGTGGATTCCAGCTGACATCCTCAAACAAAAAAGCAGTAAATTACTAATGCTCCTAAAATCAGCCAAAACCATGAGAATCACCCATTTTCCCACTGTGAAGTTACACTATAACAAAACCCCAAGATGGAGAGAGAATTGCATGTGTTTACATGTTAGATTTCCAATATTATTTCTGTTCACTTTTTCATGGTGGTAAGTCCTTCCTGCGGATAAGAGGAATCAAGTGCCTTTCAGTACCACCTGAATATAATAAACCTGAAAATGCCAAGAGGAAATGTGGAAATATCAAGTATTTTGACAACCCTGTACTGTTGTGCTTAGGAAAAGTGATAATGACAGAATAATACTGTACACTGGAAAGGAAGTGAATGCTCTGCCCCAAGGGAAAAGTTCAAACAAAAAAAGTCCACTCAATCTGAGAAGGGTGACATCCACATAAGAACACAGGAATTGCAAGACTGGATCAGACCAAAGGTCTGTCTAGACTGGTATCCTGTCTGTGACAGTGGCCAGTAGCAGATGCTTCAGAGCAAGGTGTAAGAACTCCACTGGAGGCAGATGCAGGGTAATCTGCCCCCCGCATTAGATCACACACTGATATCGAATAGATAGAGTTGGCTTAAACTCTCAAACATGGAGTTTGATATCCCGTCCAATATTTGTGTTGTCATTCATTATTGTAACTCTGGATCTTCTTGATATCTGTATACTTATTCAATCTTTTATCCAATCTTGTTAAACTCCTGGCTTCAATCACATTCTGTGGCCATGAGTCCCAGAGATTATTCACAAGGTGAAATCTGTGAACAATTGACTAGACAACAAATTTAAAAATCCATAAATAAAAGTACATTTGCTTAAAATTATGTCTTCTGACAGAGTATTAGGAATGTGGATTTGCATAATCTAAATTAGGAGAGAAGTCAGGAAAATGGAAAGCTACTTTAAAACATTTTAGTGCCAGAGATGCTACTTCATACAAACAAATAATGCCAAGCAAAAGCAACACTGATTAATTTTCCCTGCAGAAGGGCCAGAAAGCGATAATATACAACCAAATGGTCTGCAAGTAAGGGTCTCTAAGACTGAAAAGCCAATACGAGCCAGTGGCTAGGGCACTAATCTAAGACTTGGGATCCAACAGGTTCAAGTTCCTGCTCCACCATGGACTTCCTGTGTGACCTTGGGGAAGACATTTACTCTGTGACTCAGTTTCCCCTCGGTAAAATGGGGATAATAGCACAGGGTTGCTGTGAGGCTAAATACAGTAAAAGACTGGCAGCTGTTCTGATACTACAGTAATGGGGTCCATATAAGTACTTCAGAGGCCACTCCAGAAGGGTTGAACAAAACCCTTTGCAGTAAGAAAATAAGTCTGTGCCTGACTTGTTCTATTCCGGGTTTCTTACCTCCTTGTCTCACCAAACTGTGCTCTGAAAAGTAAGGCCCCGCTATATGTGAATACTGTCTTCTGAAAACCTGGCTTCTCAAATGGAAAGAGGTGCTCAGGCTGTAGTCTGCCAGACTCAGTGAAAATCAAGGTGAGCTACTTGTCTCTTACAACATAGGTCATTTGCAACACATAAATTAATTGTAAAGGCAGCAACTTTCTGATCTAAGGAAAAGTCTGTTGAGCAGCTTGTAGGGAGAGCAAGAGGACTAAGAGAAAATGTCAGAGACAGAAATGGGAGCAGCCATTTCCTAACTTATCTCTGCTCCTCCTGGCTCCAGTAGAACCTATATTGTCATTTGTCTATATTAGAGATCAAAACAAAAAGCAAACCAAAAAGTTGATGGGGAACACCTTTCAGAATCCAACCTACTACACTCATAGAAGCCAAGAGGTTTATGTGATGGGTTGGACTCCATGGGAAGTCACCTGGTGTGCTGAGAACCACTGAATCTACCTGTTCTGCCAGCATGGGCCCCCTTTAACCTGTCTTGCTGAGCCAAGCTCTTAAAACCTCCTCTAACACATGCACAGGCAGGGCCACACCCAACCGCAAATCAGCTCTGGGAAGACTCAGTTTAAGGGACTTGCTCCAGCACTCAAATGCCCACCTCCCTTGGAGTACAGACCCAAAGATATATTATGAAATTCGCCTCTTCCTTCAGTGTCGAAGAGGGATGTGCACACTTCTCATTCCCCGTCCCCAGTTAGAAATTGCATAAAGTGGGTTCTATTATAAGCCAGAAATAAATTTATTAACTATAACAAGTGTATTTTAAGAAATTAAGGAGGTAGCAGACAGAACAAGGCTGATTACTAAGAAAATAAAACACAGCATGCAAACTAAGCTGGTTACGTGTAAACAAACTGGTTACATGCGAGTCCTTTTACTAAATGTGGTTTTAATAATCTTCTTCAGAGGCCAGATGCCCTTCCAGCCTGGGTCCAGTTCTTTCCCCCTGTTCAGTCTTAGTTGTTACCGGCAGTCATCTTGGGTGGGGTAGCAGGGGAGAACTGAGGACCAGGATTTCCTCACTCCCCACCCTTAAATAGGATTTGCATAAGGCTGGAATCCTTTGTTTCCCTAGTTTGACCCCCCTTCCCTTACAGTGGAAAGTTACAAGAAGTCCCAGGTAATGTTTTAGTATCAGGTGACAAGCCCACCTGACTCTGTAGGGCCCTTGTAACCATTCTTCACAGGCTGACCCACAGGGTTACAAGAAGACTAAGCTCTTTTACAGGCCATTGTCCTTGTTGGTGGGCCATCTGCCTGGTCTGGCTTTTCCACTGTTGTACCTGAAGCGTTGGCAGTGGGCATCACCCAAAGTAGCATAGTTGAAATACAGATACATAGTCAATATCCTAACTTCAGATACAGACATGATACAGGCATACAAATAGGATAATCAGATTCAGTGAATCATAACCTTTCCAATGATATCTCACATGAGCCACCTTGCATAAAGTATATCTCAGTTATGTCATATCCATATCATAAGCTTATTTTCATAAAGATTATGGAATGACACATCACAGTCTATATTACTAGATGGCTGAAATTAGGTAACACAACTTCCAGGTTCAGAATGAGATGGCTGTTCCTTAATCAGTTTCTGAACATGTGAGAATGCCTGAGTGGGAGCAAAAATTGGAGAGAACGAGATGGGTAGAGAGGCATGGGTTGTGTGCTATAAATCAAATGCAATAAACCAATATAATACAAACCTCATGCATTATTGAATATTTTATCCTTCAAAAGTGTTTGTCGATTAGCACAGTGCAGGGGCAAGGCCTAAGAAAAAGTAAAATCTATGCTGTACATAGGGAAACATTTTCTAATGGTTAGATCTATTAAGCTGTGGAATAGTCTCTTCGCAAAGTGGTGGGAAAAGCCCCATCACTTGAGTCCTTTAAAGACCAACTGAATAAGCAACTTATCGCTATTATTGAGAGGAAGATTCTTATTTTGATAGGTATGGACAAGATAATCTAATAGGTCTTTTCCATCTCTGATGTCTGTAATTCTTTAAATACTGCCATTAATTCCTCCAGAGACTGGAGATTTTTAATTCAAAAGGAAGAAGAAAGGGAGCATGTTCTGCAGAAGGGTTACATTACAGTTCTTGCCATATGAAACATGCTATTATAATGGCCAAACATCACACGCTATTAGTGTGAAAATGTTAATATTTCACCCACTACAAAAAGTCTGTTATTGTTTAAAAAGCCACAAAGAAGATGACAAACCCTCAACACCCTCTCTGCAGTCCCACCCCACCCCAAACTTCATATGAACAGGAAAAAAAACTTTACATTGGCTAAAGAAGCAAACCTATTAAAAATAATTATTGCCGAATCTCTGTGGAAGGGCACCGCAGCAAGGGTTCAGATGAATTTGAGGTCTCGGTAATTGACAAAGATCTGTAAGCAGACATACATGCACAGGAAGTATCTTTGAAGAACAACTAATGGTATTGTTTAAAACTTGTCTCGCGAACAGAGACAGCTGTGCAGCTTTAAAACCTAAAGCATTATTTCCAAGTTTGTTAAAACCATGGTTATCATCTGACTAGTGTATCTTCCACCCTTCTTTTCTGACACCCATACCTGTTTGTTTCCTGAAAATCTGGATATCAGTAATATCTTGCTGATATCTGTAATTGAGGCCAGTGTGAGGTCTGTCGATTTAACAAACCATTAGCTGAAAACAGCCATCCTGTCAATTACATCTATTGCCAGACGTCAGTTTATCCTGAGGTTACAACAACAGTGCCCTGGCACTCAGTAATGACTATGAGTGTTGATATGCACTCCCTTGTCAGCCATTCACTTTAGCACAGAAATAATCATCTGATGTCAGTAGAACAGCTGTTTTTAAACCACAAATTATCCACTATTCATCTCAACACTTAGTTTTGGGGGCTGATTTGTTTTAGGTATAGATCGTCCCACTCCAATTCCCATTGAAAACAAAAAAGATTGAGATGCTAACTACAGATCTTCCATTAACATCCTTACACCTATCCCTTCCTGGAGAATCAAGACTTTTTTCCCCTTAAGCAAGCCACATTTATTTCTTTACAGTATAGTGAATCATTTAATAAAACAATGTAGACACAATTATAAAATGTAGGCGAGTGGGCTTTTTTTAGTGAAGAGAATTTGCATGTTCTCCGTATTGGTATTATTAAAATCCTTGGTTGGATAACCCCCCAAATCACTGAAATTAACCAAAACTATTGTGATTGAGTTTATCAGGAATTTATTTCCCCCCCCAAAAAAATTCACTGTGTGATTTTTTTTCATAAGAAATATTTTTAAATACTTTAATATCCTTTGTGGATTGTGTGCCCAAAACACATACTGACCAGTGGGTTACCTACTTTCTTTGGATAGAGGAAACTCATCCTCATTATCTCAGACCCATAGCAGCATGTATGCTGGACAAGTCCCCATTTATGTGACAACAGCTACCTTGGTCAACGCACTGGGGACTGAACCAGGGATCTCCTGCATTAGATGTATTAGCCTTTACAGCTTGAACTAAAGAGCTGAATTCTAGAGCTGGGGGCTATAACAGACACTCATCCTCTAAAGATCAGCCCAGAGGGGACATGTTACCCTGATCAGTGGGTTGCACTTACTTTCAGTAGATTGGGATTGATCTTGTGCAGTGTACTGTATTCTGGGGTTCAAAGCAGGCTGATCTCTTGCCTACAGCGAAGACCGTATGCGATAACATGATAGTTTACAAAACTAACTGTGGGACCGTGGCTGCTGCTTCACCCTCTGTACTGGCTAAATAGTAGTCCCCTGTAGAATGGCTCAATTGACTACTAGGGTTTCTGCTGGCCAGCACCACACCCAGGACACCATTGTAAAGTGCAGGGATGTTCTGATCATGGAAAGGCCCTGTGTAAAAATACAGCCTTCCCAACCTCCATAGAATGGTGGTGGTGGGAGAAGGGAATTGATGTGGTCCCCCAGGCTACTTCCTACTAATACACACCACTGTCTCTGTGAGTTTCCAGGAAGGGGCAGGGGAATGATGCTGCAGTGACTCCTGGTCACACAAAGGGTCTCTCACCTGGTATATGTGTGAGTCAGTAGCACCCTCAATATCAAATGAGAGATGAAGAGCTGTTAGCAGGTGTGGGCTCATTCATGCACTTTATTTTGGATCCTGCAAGAATATATTGATTCTGTGCTCGGTAATACATATTAATCTCATACCCAATCAATTCATTCAAAACTTTAATTAAAACGTTTTCTTGCTCTTTTTTACAATGTATTATTTTATACAGTTTTAAAAAGAATAGCTGAATTCCAGGCTCACATATTCCCGCATATCCCTGAAAAATACAGATTGAGAGACAGAAAGATATCAATTTTGGAAAGAGAGAGAGAGGGAGTGCTGGTTCTAAAGCAATACCACTTTCATTCTGTTTCTTCTTAGCCATGATTGTTACTTCACAACTTTTCTAACTTCTGGTGGGTAAGAGAAATATTTCCTTATTTTTTCCTGCAGATTGGGGAGTTTTAATTAGGAATGAGTATGAGGTTGTCTGAAGGTTCTCAAACTCTTGGTTTGCTGACTCAAGTTCAAGTTCACAACTTCTTGTCTCCTACCAGTGTTTTTATTAAAAAAAGAGGGGTGAATATATTTTCCTAAAGAGAAGCCTGTTCTTTGTATATGCTGTGCTGACATAGGTGAGTAGACTGGGCAATGTGCCAAATCCCACTGACGACAATAGGAATCTTTCCATTGACTTCAATGAAATTTGGATCAGGTTCTTAGCCTCCTAATTTTTGATTGCTCTTATTTCAAAAGGCTGATGTGGTTTGAAATGTTGGTGTTGTCTATGACTGGGTGCCAATAACAGGAGATCTGGTGTTCCCCGTCGTTAGAAGAGGGGCATTTTTAGCCCTTCTAAAGCTGCATCCACCAGCCATTCAGTTACACTAAACTGCAATATACACATATCTTCTGAGATAGACCTGTCATTGCCTACAATGTGATCACTAACACAGCATATGTTAAAAGAAAAGGAGTACTTGTGGCACCTTAGAGACTAACAAATTTATTAGAGCATAAGCTTTCGTGAGCTACAGCTCACTTCATCGGATGCATTTGGTGGAAAAAACAGAGGGGAGATGGATATACACACACAGAGAATATGAAACAATGGGTTTATCATACACACTGTAAGGAGAGTGATCACTTAAGATAAGCCATCACCAGCAGCGGGGGGGGGGGGAAGGAGGAAAACCTTTCATGGTGACAAGCAAGGTAGGCTATTTCCAGCAGTTAACAAGAATATCTGAGAAACAGTGGGGGGGGTGGGGTGGGGGGGGAGAAATAACATGGAGAAATAGTTTTACTTTGTGTAATGACTCATCCATTCCCAGTCTCTATTCAAGCCTAAGTTAATTGTATCCAGTTTGCAAATTAATTCCAATTCAGCAGTTTCTCATTGGAGTCTGTTTTTGAAGCTTTTTTGCTGAAGGATAGCCACTCTTAGGTCTGTAATCGAGTGACCAGAGAGATTGAAGTGTTCTCCAACTGGTTTTTGAATGTTATAATTCTTGACGTCTGATTTCAAATCAGTGGCACTGTGATGGGTGCCCGCATGGCCCCACAGTATGCCAACATTTTTATGGCTAATTTAGAACAACGCTTCCTCAGCTCTCGTCCCCTAATGCCCCTACTCTACTTGCGCTACATTGATGACCTCTTCATCATCTGGACCCATGGAAAAGAATCCCTTGAGGAATTCCACCATGATTTCAACAATTTCCATCCCACCATCAACCTCAGCCTGGACCAGTCCACACAAGAGATCCACTTCCTGGACATTACGGTGCTAATAAGCGATGGTCACATAAACACCACCCTATATCGGAAACCTACTGACCGCTATTCCTACCTACATGCCTCTAGCTTTCATCCAGATCATACCACACGATCCATTGTCTACAGCCAAGCTCTACGATACAACCGCATTTGCTCCAACTCCTCAGATAGAGACAAACACCTACAAGATTTCTGTCATGCATTCCTACAACTACAATACCCACCTGCTGAAGTGAAGAAACAGATTGACAGAGCCAGAAGAGTACCCAGAAGTCACCTACTACAGAACAGGCCCAACAAAGAAAATAACAGAACGCCACTAGCCATCACCTTCAGCCCCCAACTAAAACCTCTCCAACGCATCATCAAGGATCTACAACCTATCCTGAAGGACGACCCATCACTCTCACAGATCTTGGGAGACAGGCCAGTCCTTGCTTACAGACAGCCCCCCAATCTGAAGCAAATACTCACCAGCAACCACACACCACACAACAGAACCACTAACCCAGGAACCTATCCTTGCAACAAAGCCCGTTGCCAACTCTGTCCACATATCTATTCAGGGATACCATCATAGGGACTAATCACATCAGCCACACTATCAGAGGCTCGTTCACCTGCGCATCTACCAATGTGATATATGCCATCATGTGCCAGCAATGCCCCTCTGCCATGTACATTGGCCAAACTGGACAGTCTCTACGTAAAAGAATGAATGGACACAAATCAGACATCAAGAATTATAACATTCAAAAACCAGTTGGAGAATACTTCAATCTCTCTGGTCACTCGATTACAGACCTAAGAGTGGCTATCCTTCAACAAAAAAGCTTCAAAAACAGACTCCAACGAGAGACTGCTGAATTGGAATTAATTTGCAAACTGGATACAATTAACTTAGGCTTGAATAGAGACTGGGAATGGATGAGTCATTACACAAAGTAAAACTATTTCCCCATGTTATTTCTCCCCCCTACCCCACCCCCCACTGTTCCTCAGATATTCTTGTTAACTGCTGGAAATAGCCTACCTTGCTTGTCACCATGAAGGTTTTCCTCCTTCCCCCCCCCCCCCCGCTGCTGGTGATGGCTTATCTTAAGTGATCACTCTCCTTACAGTATGTATGATAAACCCATTGTTTCATGTTCTCTGTGTGTGTATATCAATCTCCCCTCTGTTTTTTCCACCAAATGCATCCGATGAAGTGAGCTGTAGCTCACGAAAGCTTATGCTCTAATAAATTTGTTAGTCTCTAAGGTGCCACAAGTATTCCTTTTCTTTTTGCGAATACAGACTAACACAGCTGCTACTCTGAAACCTGTCACAGCATATGTTGGTATAGATATAAATATCTAGCATCATGCTAAATACATTTGGTTGGAAAATGTTCAGATTTTGAAAATTTGTCTGGAAAGAAAGATGTCTGAAAAAATTGTTAAAAATCTGTTCCGTTTTTTGTTAAAGTTTGAAATTGTAACAAAAATGGCCGAAACTTTAGCCCTTTGTTGACCAGTTGTGGTGCCAATAAAAGTTCTGATCAAGAAATTTTGCCTGCAAAACATTAAAATAGCATAATAAGTCATAGGCTACTCTAAATCTGTGAAGGAACTCCCCAGACTCTGCAGAAAAACTAGGATGTCACATGTGGGCTCCCTGAAAATAATGAATATTCATTCATATGATGAATGTGATTGAGCGTTCACGCATCTGTTTACCCGTTTTCTGTTGTGTGTATATTCTTGCCATCAGTATCACACTGTGTTAGTTTTGTCTTGAGCTAGTTGAGAAATTTTTTGGATAACTTCTTTGAATTGGTTTGGTTTATCAGGAAACTTTTCATGCCATTTTAAATGATTTTTAATGGAAAATACTATTGACGTTATTCATTTACCCCAAATCAAGATGTTTTGAAAAGAAAATCTTTAAAATATGGCCCATGCTGCATTACCAACATTACCAACTCCTCTATACACTTTTCTTTTGAAAACTACTGTCGGAAACAACATATCACTTGGAAATATATGACCAGTGAAACTTAGTGTGGCCTGGGAACAAAAACAAAGACAACTTTAAAACTCTGCACTCCCCTGATTTTACCCTTTGGTGTAGAATATTGTGCTGTGTCCTGCAGCATAGGCAGGTACAAATAGATTTAATGGAGAAGGTAGTGAGTTAGGCCAGAGTTTCGGGAGCATAGGGGATGCCATATGAGATCGAACCTATGGTCTGTCTAGTCCCATGTCCTGTCTCTATGAGTAGCCAGTAACAGCTGCTTTAGGTGAATGTATAAAAAAACCATGCAATAGACAGCTATGGGATAAGCTATGGGATGCAGACAGCCTGCATGGAAAGTTAGAATCATAGAATATCAGGGTTTGAAGGGACCTCAGGATCTAGTCCAACCCCCTGCTCAAAGTAGGACCAATCCCCAACTAAAAAGTTAGATAGAGGTTGGTTTATAATTTTTTTTCTGGCTAGATTTTTATGGCAAAAATTGTCATACTTGCTTTAAAAAAAGTCTGTCTGTGAATACATCTGAGTTACTGCCTGGAGTTCCTACTGTAGATTCACTCTTATTGTTTTTGTGCTGTTTTGCACTGTGAAAACTTAAAACTACACTTTTTTTGGTATAAACAGGTTGGGAGCACTTCATGCCATAAAGTCCTATCTCGTGTTGAGGGGGAAAGTGTTTAAAAGGCTGCTGCTCCTATGGCCTAATCCTAGAAGGAGCTGAGCACCTGATATCAGTGGAAGTTATGGGTGCTCATCACCTCCCAGGCTCATGTCCTAAGTTTGATCTGCCTGACAATATCAATATGAAAAGACCAGTCACCGAAACCATTTCAAATAAGGTAATCTGCGGGCACTACGCACACAACACATCAGAGCCAGCTAACCCTGCAGCCAGAAGTTATCAAATTCCTATTTATTTAAATGATTTGGAATAGAGTTCACACACTCTGTGCGATTTCACTTTCAAAAGAAATCATGTTGATTAGGCTCCTTTATCTTAGCGCATCCTATAAAATTTCACCTTTTTCCAAACGAGGCTTCATACTTTTGGAAAAAAAAAACCCGCTTTTCATTTTCCACGAGTGTTGCTCTTCAATATTATCATTGTTCTTTGAAACCTTTGCCACTCTGCCACGTTCAAAATATGAGCTGGAAATCTGGCCTCTGCAGGAAAAAGCCGCAACATCTTTTGATGTCTAATAAGGGCTGAAGTTTTGCTAGGTGAAGCCACTGACAATTATACAATGATCGCCGCTTGTAATTTTTAGTGTCACATGTAAAGAGCCCACAACTGACAGCTCCTTAAACATTTTTTTTATTGTTCAATGAAAATGTAATACTGTATCTAGCTGTGAATTTACAATTGATGCAAATGTGTGTGAAAGCAGCTGCAGATGGTACCCCTTTAATACTAATTTCCCAGAAGAATGATTCCTGTTGGGTCATGTTAGCTTGAGTCTACCAGAAACTAAGTAAGGACGCACTAACTGTCTCACTTTATGAAAAGACTAGTTTCCAATAAACCTTTCATTGTTTTCTGAAACAAATCTCTTTTACTCAAGGAACATCTCAGAACTCCACTGTAGGCTACTCACAAAATAAAATGGCTTTTGCTTTAAGTGACATTTTTTTAAAGTGTTGTTTAACTATTGTGTAATATACCGTCATCCTTGCTGAATACATGCCTCTGTTTTTATTTTTAATTGATCTAAAAGCCTCCTTTGCTTCTCATGCTGTGTCTGATCATTGCTGCAGAGAGTGCATTTGAGTAAAGAGTAACATACAAATTGCTCTGTTGGGTTTCATCTCCCATAGGCTCTAGTTCATTAACAGTTTGGCTGAGCTCTGGGACAGCAAAACACCTTCTTTTATTTAAGCTATAGATTTATAGAAATATGTCTCTGGGCTTAATCAACATAACCTTTAGCAGTTCTTTGAAACCCTGGCTCTAAAAGTCATGAATGCCAGAAACGTTTTATGGCTTGTTGGGAGTCTTTAGAACTATTGACAGATAAAAATAAAAAAGGTAGGCTGCTGTAAAATAGAACAAATAGAGGCTAAAATTTACTTTATGCTTGTTGTGAACAGTCTGGACTGTACATTGAGAAGGGCTGGCTATTAATAAGAAAACCATATAACTAATATACGAAAGGATGATATAATGCTAAGGATAATATTATGAACAAGCTTTCCAGTTTTATACAGTATATGTTCTGTGTGATATTCTCTATGCTGCATTTCATCACTGTATCATTGTACTGAGAAAAATAATCCTCCATTACAGGATCTAGAGGACTTTATGGGCTTTTTATTAAGGAAAAAAAAGTCTAAGGTTACAGAAGACTTTTGAGGACTCTTAAAAATAGGAAAGTAGCTACAGGCTTTGTAAGTTATTTTTTCCAGATATGCAGGAATGGCAACATAAAAGCGAGGGGGTCAGCTTAATCTATTACTTCTTTCCATTGTTAAATGTTTGGAGTTAACAGTAAACCTTGGATTATGAAGAACTTTTAACATATGTTTTTTGTAAAAATCAAAATATGCAAATTCACATAAAATATGGGTTACAATAGCCACTTATCAATAATGTGAGAAGCATGATGCTGCAAGGCCAGGACGTCAAAGCAATCTTTTATTTTTCTCTCGCAGTTCTTGTTTAGACATGTTTTATTAAATAATCCTCAACAAGTATTGTCCTACATCACCTCCTTTTATTGTTGGTGGGAGCCAATTAGGGTGACCAGATGTCCCGATTTTATAGGGACAGTCCCATTTTTGGTCTTTTTCTTATGTAGGCTCCTATTATCCCCCATCCACTGTCCCGATTTTTCACATTTGTTGTCTGGTCACCCTAGAGCCAATTTGGGGCTCGCTTTCCATTGAGCAAATGACCAGTTTCCTGGTCTGATTGATTGAGTTGAATGGGAAGTGATTAGAATTTTACAATTCCGCACTGTTGAGAACAATAGTACTAGTGAAAAGGCCACTCTTAAGATTTCAGATTCATTTCTTATTATTTTAAAGTATCAAACTTCTTTCCCTTCTCCCATCTTCTTCTTCTTGGGAGCAGCCCAGAAGATGGAATAAAATGCAAACTTTATTTGGTACTGGGAAAAGAAGGGAAGATGACCAGCCACTCTTTGTATGTGTTTGAGGGTTTTTTAACCCTCAAGAGAAAAAATGGCCTCATGCTTTTAAAATTTCCTCCCAGATGCATATCTTCTCACAGCCTTGAACTTCTCAAGCTCAGAATGATGCAGACATGAAGAATAATAGGATAGGAATCATTATGTGGGCTTAATTTTCTGTCCTCAGTTCTGTAATACAGCCTTTCTCGATTTCACAAAAGGCTGTGAACTGAGCACCTGTGGCAGGTGCTCAGGCTGGGATTGTCAAGAAGCCATAGTGGGTTTAGGCCTCCAACTGAATTGCAGTTGGATTTAGGCACCTAACTCCTTTAGGCTTCTTTGAAAGTCCTAATCTATATAGGTCGTGCTGGAAAGTGAAAGCCTCTAAGGAAGACGTATAATTGTGACAGTGCAAGTCTCTAAGCCATTTCATCAAGCAGCTGAAAAGCTAATTCAGTCCTTTTTACTGAGACTGTCAGTAAGGGGGCCAGACAGTGACAATTGTGGTGCTAGTTTTTGAGGCATTATGAATTGAACTACATTCGCTAAGTGACTTGACATAGCCCACCCATTAGCCATCAGATGGTGATGATGATTTAGCATTTCTGATGTAAATTATTCATAATATTGAGGTAAAAATATTTGAGCAGGGCTGAGTCAGAGTCATGTGTGCATGCTAGCTAAAGACGAGAGAGATTTGCTGCCGCTCATGAATAAATGGATCTAAGCTGTGTATTTTATTTTATATTTATGATCTGGCACTTTATAAAACATATTTTAAATAAAGCACATTAGGATGATTTTTGAATTCTCAGTCTGCAGCTGCTCAGTTCTCACCTTGAAAGCAATTAATCGGTTCTGACAGTCAGAATCCTTTTGACCACTCAAACAGAGGACAATACTACCCTGGATGTGAGCCACCCGTAGTTCTGGAAGTAAGACACACATTTTTAATAGTGAGGGTAATTAACCACTGGAACAATTTTCCAAGGATTATGGTGGATTCCTTGTCACTTGAAGTCTTTACATCAAAATTGAATGTCTTTCTAAAAAACATTGTTGCCCTCTTGGCTGAGTGGAAATGTAAATTCAGGGCTTTGCAGAGCAGTGTCAGTTTGGGTAAAAAAATCAATGACATGGAGTCAGGTGTTTTCTTAGTTTAATTTGTTTTATTTGTTTAGTTAAATGTGTGTGTTTCCCTGTCTGACAAGCAGGGAACTATCTGTTCTTGTTTATGAATATAGTACATCCTTCTGTGTGTTTATGATGGTTACTTGCTATGTTGATAGATCAAAAGGTGCTGTTAAAGGAACCAAGTAGGAAACGTAAAAAAAAAAAAAAAATAACACAGATAACAGTCCTAGAGGAAACAAAGGTGAAGCTGTTTTCTGGGGAATATCCCCTACCTGGCTCCAGCCAGGCTAAGAATGGTTTACTCTTCCTGAGATTTCACCTAGGATCACAAGGAGAATACCAAACAATAGAGGATCCTGGGCTTAGCAAAGGGTGGGGATGGAGTGATTGGCCAAAGGCTGCCCATGGAGAACAACATAAGAACATCAACAGTGGGTTAGACCAATGGTCCATCTAGCCCAGTGTCCTGTCTTCTGACAGTGGCCAATGCCAGATTCTTCAAAGGAATGAACACAACAGAATAGTATCAAGTGACCCATCTCCTGTCATCCAGTTCCAGCATTTGGCAGTGAGAGGCTTAGGGACACCCAGAGCATTGCTTTGCATCCCTAAGCATCTTGGCTAATAGCCACTGATGGATCCATACTCCATGAACTTATCTAATTTTTTTTAATCAAGTATTGGCCTTTATAACATCTCCTGGCAATGAGTTCCACAGGTTGACTGTGTGTTGTGTGAAGAAGCACTTCCTTTTGTTAGTTTTAAAGCTGCTACCTATTAAATCCATTGGGTGACCCCCTGGTTCTTGTGTTATGTGAAGGGGTAAAAAACATTTCCTTATTCACTTTTTCCACATGAGTCATGATTGTACAGACCTCTGTCATATCCCCTCTTATAGTCTCTTTTCCCAACTGAATAGCTCCAGTCTTTTCAATCTTTCCTCATATGGAAGCTGTTCCATCCCCTTCGTCATTTTTGTTGCCTCTCTCTGTATCTTTTCCACTTCTGATATATCTTTTCTGAGACGGGGCAACCAGATCTGTATGCAGTATCAAAGTGTGGTCTTACCATGCATTTCTATAGTGGCATTATGATATTTAATATCTTATTATCCATTGTTTTCCTAATGGTTCCTAATATTCTGTTATCTTAGCTTTTTTGACTGCTGCTGCACATTGAGTGGATGTTTTCTGAGAACTATCCACAATGACTTCAAGACCTTTCTTGTATGGTAACAGCTAATTTAGACCCCATCATTTTGTATGTATAGTTGGGATTATGTATCCCAGTGTGTATTACTTTGTATTTATCAACATTGCATTTCATCTACCATTTTGTTGCCCAGTCACCTAGGTTTGTGTGATCCCTTTGTAACTGTTCACAGTCAGCTTTGGACTTAACTATCTTGAATAATTTTGTATCATCTGCAATTTTTGCCACCTGACAGCTTATCCCCTTTTCCAGATCATTTATGAGTCTGTTGTACAGAACTGGTCCCAGTACATACACCTGAGAGACACCACTATTTACCTCACTCCATTCTGAAAACTCACCATTTATTCTACCCCTTTATTTCCTGTCTTTTAACCAGTTACTGATCCATGATAGGACTTCTCTCTTATCCCATGCCAGCTTACTTTGCTTAAAAGCCTTTGGTGAGGGACCTTGTCAAAGGCTTTTGGAAAGTCAGTGAATAGTACATCCACTGGACCACCTTTGTACACGTTTGTTCACCCCCTCAAAGAATTCTAATACGTTGGTGAGACATGATTTCCATTTACAAAGGCTTTTGGAAAGTCAGTGTATAGTACATCCACTGGACCACCTTTCTATACATGTTTGTTGACTCCCTCAAAGAATTCTAATATGTTGGTGAGGTATGATTTCCATTTACAAAAGCCATGTTGACTCTTCCCCAACAAATCATTCTTAGTATATGTGTGATAATTCTGTTCTTTACTATACTTTCAACAATTTGCATGGAACTGAAGTTAGGTTTACTGGCCTGTAATTGCCAGAATCATCTTTGGAGCCTTTTTAAAAAATAGGCATCACATTAGCTATCCTCCAGTCATCTGGTACAGAATTGATTTAGATGATAGGTTATATACTACCGTTTTTAGTTCTGAAATTTCATATTTGAGTTCCTTCAGAACTCTTGGGTGAATACCATCTGGTCCTGCTGACCTTAGAACTGTTTAATTTATCAGTTTGTTTCTATTGCCACCTCACTGTGGGACCTCAGATTCCTCACCTAAAAACATATGGCGTTGGTGCGGGAATCTCTCTCTCAGTGAAGACTGATGCAAAGAATTCATTTAACTTCTGCACAAGGACCTTGTCTTTCATGAGTGCTCCTTCAGCACCTCACTTGTTCAGTGGCCCCAGTGATTATTTGGCAGGAAGCCTCTGATGAACTTAAAAATTGTTTTGCTGTTAGCTTTTGAATCTTTTGCTAGTTGCTCTTCAAATTCTTCTTTGGCCTGCCTAATTATACTTGACTTGCCAGAGTTTTGCTCCTTTGTATTTTCCTCCACAAGATTTGACTTGAAATTTTGTAAAGGTTGCCTTTTTGCCTCTAACCACTTCTTTCACTCTGCAGTTTAGTCACGGTGGCATTTTTTTGATTCTCTTACTGTTCTTTTTAATTTGGTGTATACATTTAATTTGAGCCTCTATGACAGTGTTTTTTAAAAGTTTCCATGCAGCTTGCAGGCATTTCACTGTTGTGACTGTTCCTTTTAATTTCCATTTAACTAACTTCCTCATTTTTGTGTAGTTCCCCTTTCTGAAGTTAAATGCTACTCTGTAGGCTTCCTTGGTGTTTTCCCCTCCACGAGGATGTTAAATGTAATCATATTATGGGCATTATTACCGAGTGATTCATATATATTCACCTTTTGGACCAGACCAGAGTCAGTGAGAGCTGATAGGTTGGTAAAGAAACAGAGAGAGAGAGACCCAGAAACAGTATGGGGGCAGGCTGCTTCTCATAGCTCAGACGTGGAGGTAACTGGCCTAGCTGAAATAGACCAAAGCTTGCCAGGAAAGATCCAAGGGTTAAGTAAAGTAATATCTGCATAGAGACTTTCATTGGTTTTATCCTTTATCTGTGTGCTTTGTGCCTTTGGGTGAATGAATCAAGAATGCTTTGTTCTGAAGAAGCTGTTTTTGTGTCACTTTAACCACCTGGCTCATCACAAGTCCCTGGAGGTAAAAAGTTGGCAGTTGCCAAACCCAATTTGGGCCTGTTGTGTTAACACAGTTGGGGAACAGGGAGACTGGTGCCCAGAGGTTCAGTCCCAAAGTGGTTGAACTGCACAGTTACACCCAGAATGAGATGCAGGAAGCGAAGCCCATCACCAAAGGTGCACTTGAAAGGGACTAAAAGGCTCAGTTTGCCGTGAACCATCACACCTGAATAGCGGTAGGAACAAGCTACGTGTAGGCAACCCCCTTTGGCAGGAATCTCAGATAAAGAACCTCACTGCACTGTCTCAAACAGCAGCTATTCTGAACCTCTGCCTTTCTCCAAGGGCTCACACAGACTGACAGCCAAATGTAGACTACTTCATTCCAGGGACCAAACCATACTCAAATTCTTGACTGCATGTCACGTAGCTTTGTTTTAGTCCCTGAGTCTTAAGCCTAGCAAAACTCTGTCAGCTCCTGACTCTTGGTCTGGCTGCAAGGTATCTGGTAATACTTTTGCAAGGTATCTGGTAATCAGCTGCTCCTACCATCGGGCACAGAATGTTTTAGCACACCCATTCACCTTAACAAAGTCTGTGATCGTCTTTTCATCAACAATCCCAGTGGGGAGCTTTTGACACCTCTTTGTTCTAGTACAACCGGAAGTTATCGGGGTTGGTACAGGAATCACTTAGGGTATGTCTGCACTGCAACTGGGAGTATGCTTCCCAGCATGGGTAAACAGACATACAAACTCCGCTCAAGCTGGCGTTCTAAAAATAGCAGCATGGTGCAATGGCTTGAGCTAGTCACCCGAGTGTGTACCCAGAGGGTTGAGCAGGTCTGGACTTGAGTCGCTAGCCCAAGACAACCACCAGTGCTATCTCGAGCAGATCTACAGCATGTCTGTCTATTCATGCTGGGAAGCACCCTGTGTAGGCATACCCTTGGAGAAACTCTGTTATGTTATGAAGGAGGACGAACTAGACATTCCCTTCTGGCCTTAAAAATCTAAGAATCTATAAATGATTTTGTAAAACCAAGGCACAATCTCTTCAGCCCACATCCACGAGGAATGAAGTATGATCAGAGTAGACTTTCTCTTCGTATTTGACATATCTGTTTCCTTGAGTTGTTGAAAATGGAGAGAAACAAAGTTAATTTAAATCTGGTTCAAGTAATAAATCAAAGTGCAGGTCAGTTCTTATTTTATCTAAAGCAGTTCATCCATTCCTAAAAACTACAATGGATACAGGAAAATGAAGCACAGATGTTGTAATAAAAAAGTAGAAATGTGAATATCATCAAGCGTCATTGAAATTATTGTATATGCTGCTGTTCCATTGTTTAATTATGTACAATTAGCATTGGAATTGCTAGCTCCCTGCTGGAGTCTTTTCTCTTAGATTTACAATAGGTCATGGTAGAATATTTTTCTCATTACTGTCATAGATGCACTAATTGAACTGGATCTGATCTCTCACATTCAGTAGTTTTACCCATAGACGAATAATTTACTTAAGTACAAATAGTTTCTTCTTTGTCATATTTAACTGAAGCCTGAAGCAAGCATAACAAAGATGGGAGAATTTATAGTCCATTAAAGCTTCTTCCATCAAGTGTCATCAATGAAAACTGTTTTGGACATGTGAAGCAAAATTAAGATAAATCTTGTTTTGGTAACTAGTGAAAATACTTTTCCTTTGGCCCATAGCCAGCCAGATTGAAGAGGCTTTGGGGAGCTGTGAAGGGAGAAACAGCAAAATAAAAATATGTAGGGGTTAGGGACTCCTCCAGAAAAATGTGAAAGTGCCAGTTGTAATATTTTTGGATTGCAAAGGATTTTATGACTTCTTAACAAAATATTTTGGTCCTGACTCTGCAATATGAAATATGAGGGCTCACTGCTGTGCCTGATTAAAGTTAATGGGGCTTTGCGTGGTGCAGAAGTCCATCCATCACAGGATTGGGGCCTCATGTGGGGAAAAAGTGTGTCTCTCTGGTATGTTTCTGGAAGTATGACCTCTGTTCATTCATTCTCCTTTTGCTATAATCCCCATGCTCTCACATCTCTACAACATTCCTCCCCCCATTCACTGCCCTGTGATCCTTTCCTACTCATTCTCTTCCCCCTTGTCTGTATTCCGTATATACTGCCGGTAGCTGCCCATCATCTCCCTTCACTTCCAGAGATTCCCATACACGTTCTCCTCCTCATACATGACGTGTGTGGGCTTCCCGACTCTTTCCATCCTCTCCTGATGGCTTCCCCCTACTAGGCCTGTTGACACTCAGTGGCCCTTACTCATGTGCTCTTGTGATGCTCTCTTCCTTGTGGTGTTCTGATGTTAATGAACTCTGTGCTGCTGCTCAGCGAGCTCGCTGCTCTATCAGCTCTCAGTCGCTGGCAGAGAGGGAGAGCATGGCTAAGCAAAGCAGGGAAGGGTAGGTAATGTCTAACAAAACATGGTTCTAATCTTCATGATCATCCAGCTTCCCTCCTTGGGGATTCCAGCACTCCATGAGTGGGGGAGTGGCCTGAGAGTCCAGAGGTGGTGTCTTGCTGTTGCAACAGGCCTGTTTATGCTTAAAAATAGATGCACATGGTGTGGAAAAGTAAACAGTGAAAAATAAGGACTGATTAATCCCTAACCACCCCACGTCCTCTGCTTTATCAGTGATAAGAAGGAAAAGTAAATGGGCATCAGTTCCTTCCCTGTTGCGTTGACACTATTAAAGAAGAAAAACAATAAAATTGGACTGGGACAGCGTTAGTGTTAACAGTAACTCTTAGGCCAAACTAGATGGCCCCATCATCTGGGAGTACATCAACAATGGATCTAGAGATGTAAATTCTAGCTCAAATACTCATAGCTGTGCTAGCTCGGATCAAGGTAGTGAGCTAAAAATAGAAAGTTAGCCATGGTGGTGCAAGCAGCTCGAAGGGCTAGCCGCCCTAGATATGATCTCATCCAAACCCCTAGGCACGTACTCGGGAGGCTATCCCAACCCCCAACTCGCTCTGTGGAAGTTAGGCTTCTCTTCTGAGCAGTCCATCTCTGTCCGAGCTAGCATGGGTATGTCTTCTCAAGCGGGGAAGTACTGAATAGCAGTCCATGGTCATAACTGAATGCAAGGAGCTTTGCTGCTGTACGGTTAGATGGAAACTTTACAATTTGCCCCATGCAAAGGATGGCATGGAGCTGTGCAGTACTAGGAATGGCCCGGGGAATAAAGTGTGGTTCTGAGAATCATAATTCTGTCATCATTTCCTTCCTTGCGCCATTGGGGAAGTAATCTACTCCTGCCCTTGGCCAGCAACAGACTGCTTACCCCTCATTTCTGCCCACCAGGGTGTTTTTGGTAGTGGGTGGGCAAGGCTCTGCCCACTCTCCTCCCATCTGTATGTGAATTGTCCATCCAACGGCTGGGAGTCGTGAGGCTGGGAGTCCAACCATGAAGCCAGAGGGGCAACTCTCTGAAGCGAGAAGTAATTCATTTAATTTCTTCTTCCATTATTTTTTTCATGTTTGTGCCCACCCTATCCACCTGCTTTCATCCAGGCTGGGATGTGGAAGTACTTAAGTAACACAACAAAAGTTTCAGAGTAGCAGCCGTGTTAGTCTGTATTCGCAAAAAGAAAAGGAGTACTTGTGGCACCTTAGAGACTAACAAATTTATTAGAGCATAAGCTTTCGTGAGCTACATCCGATGAAGTGAGCTGTAAGTGAGCTCATGAAAGCTTATGCTCTAATAAATTTGTTAGTCTCTAAGGTGCCACAAGTACAACAAAAGTTATTCTCTTGTTTTTTTCCCTGCTGGAAACATTGGAAGTTTCGCAAGAAAAGCCAGTCCTTTTTCAGGCTAGATCCAGGCAATAATATGCATGAAAAGTTTCAGAGAAGTCACTTTTCCCAACCTGCTCTGCAGACACAATATAGAGTCCAGACAGACCTACTTCCCAGAGTTTGGCTTCATTAACAAAGAGAGCAACAATAAAGCCAGGTGTGGCTGCTTCAGAACGTACGCCAGTCTCTAAGTATTAGAGGTCAGGATGAGACCTATGTGAGGGGCAGACTATCCCATGACTGCCTGTAACAGGGATCTGATACCTTCCTCTGAAGCATCTGCTACTGCTGCTGACAGGGGATGTAATTGGACCAGATGGACCTTGTCTGATCCAGTATGGCAATTCCTATATTTCTATGTTCACCCTAGATGTTGTCACTCCACAGAACCACTCCCAGCACTATTAAATCAGATAGGATAATATGTTACTTGCCTCAGTGCATCAGCCAAACTCATTTAAACCTATCCCAGTAGAATCCACACTTTCTAACAGGGTGATTCAGGTGACACTGCCAGATCGTTACAAATTCATTCAACAAATAGCTTCCATCAAATGAAGAATACATTATTTATGAATACATTGTTCCAGCTCTATATATGTTGAACAGTATTTATCAAATCCATCAGAGAATACATTATTTACAGGGGGAGTTTGTTTGTTTTTCATTTTTTGGCTAAGCCTTTCGATGTTTGGCCTGCATAAATACAAACCCATATATGAATAGCATAAGGAGCCTCAAATATGTATTTTTCTTGTAATGTGGAGAAAAATCCACTTGCTTCCTATTATAACTTCAGTTTGAGTTGCAATAATGATACATGAAAAGATTACACAGAAAGCACTCTACTGTCGTTATTCCTACGGGCCCTAACAGGGATCAGGGCCCCTTTGTGTTACACAAAGAGACAGAGACAACCCCTGCCTCAAAGAGCTCACACTCTAAATAGGCAGGACGAATAAAAGGTGGCAAAAAGGAAGACTTAGTATCCCCATTTTATAGATGGGTTACTGAGGGGAGAGAGGTTAAGGGTAAAATCTACAAAAGTGCACAAATGATTTAGGCACCAAAATCCAAGAGAAAAGGAATTAGGTGCCTAAATTACTTATGCTGCAATTTTCAAAAGTGCCTAAGTGACTTTCCCAAGGCATCACAGGGAGTCTATGGCAGAGCCAGGAGCTGAATGCAGATCTTCCACATCCCAGTCATAACTTCCAAAATCATCATCTTTCTGGTGGTGTGGCACACACATGAGAGTGGAAATATGTATAATCATTGGGGGAGACACTCATATGTTGCAGATTTTCTTTTCAGGTAAAATATTAGAACTTCTTTTAATGTGCCTCGTGTTTACCAACTGCTTGCAGTGTCCAAGGTGTACCATCCACAATGCTAAAGACATAGTTTTTCAGTGCAGTTCTCTTCAGGTGACCCAGCCCTTCTGAAAAGTATGAAGGGCCATCAAACAGAAATGTATAGTGAATGCAATCATTGTATAATTTTATTCCCTTTTTCATCATAGTTGCTGCACACAGGGCATGTATTAAATAGTACTACGTTACCATCTTCCAAGACAACTGCAGAATATGAGTTAGGAAGACCTCAATAGGCTAGCCCAGTTCAACATTTTCTTTTCAAAATAAATAGAGCCTGTCTTGTGACTATGAATGAGATTAACTAAAGCCATTAATTAATATTACTTTTTAAAAGAGAGCTGTAAATGGAATAATTCACCATATATAGCATCTTAATTTTCTTTGCTGTTAAGCATTTTTTATTTTTGGTGTTTACTCTCTGTTGTCATTAAAAAGCTTTTATAAGTTCGGAATTTGGGTTTTTCTTTTGGAGGGTGGGGGAATCCCTCCTGATTTTGTAGCTTTTCCATTTGGTAAATATTGATTCCCTTCCCCCCTCCCCCCCTCCCTTTTTCCTTATGAAATAGTGATTGTCAACAAAAAAATCATCTTTGTCATCCTCTCAGAATTCTTCCGAGGACCGTTCCGATCTATGCTGCTCCAGACATAGGGTTCTGCCTGTCAGGCAAAACTGAGCCTTAGAATAGCAAAGTTTGACCCTGAGTTAACTAATAAATTAGAAAAAGAAATTACAGGGAGAGAAATCACCGAAGCAATGAAAGCACTAAACCTTGGCAAAACTCCAGTCCCAGAAGACCCGTCAGTCAACATACATAAAAATGCATAGATACCCTCACTGATACATTATTAGACATTTATAATTTGGCCTTTCAGATGGAAAAAAATGTAAGTGATGATTGGAAGTATCCCTATTCTGAGGATCGGCAAACAGTATTACAGAGTTTGCGTGACTCACCCATGGTCAAGTCAATGGCAGAGCCAGGAATAGAATGTTCATTTTCTCAGTCCCAGGCCTGTACCCCATTCATGGGACCACACTCTGTCTGTCTGTCTGGAAAAGAATGGACTAAATTCAGCCAATATCCCTGCAGGAAATAATGACCTCTCCCATATTTAATGTATTATTCATTTTGCAGTAACACCTTGATTATCAAGGGGAATGGGTTTTTAAGCAAAATGCATGAAATGGATTTCAGTTCTTTCCAAGGAAAGCTAAAGCACTAAAAGGACAAATAAAAATATACAGTTTAATTTGTCAGATTTCTACAATTAAGTGTCTGTATATTCAAATGCATTACACTGGGGCATTTATTTGTCTAATACAAGGACCATTTCATCCTTAGACATACTCTTGGGACATAGAAAATGAGATCTCAGCCTGCTTGAAAGAAAGTAGAACAGACAATGCTCCAAGCACATCCCTTTGTTCCTAGTTCTGTAACTATGCTAGGCGTTGACAGTCAGGTGTTTTCAACTAAGTCGTGAGCTTCACTGGTATTGACTATACTAAAGCATCTATTCTGGGCATCCTTTTCAAATCAGTAATTGCAGTAATGTCCAGAGGCCCCAAATAGAATGGAGGTCCTACTCTTTTAGGAGTCAGTACACATATATATGAAGACATGATCCATCTGATATACTTTTTCTTTATATTGTGCAATTATGTCTTGGAAACTGTTACAAATGCATATTCTAAAATGCACCTTATGGAAAAAATGGAATAAAGGGATTTAAAATCACATTGGAAAATCATGAGAAATTGTCTCAGAAAAACATTAAGAAACATAATTGGTTAATTTAGCCTCTCAGAACATTTCCCTAAAGCTTGGACCAATTTGCTTAACCATTGATTTTAACATTTATTTTTTTCTTATTTTTTTTCCTCTGTGTCTTAATTTCCAGTCCTTGTTCTGGTGTGCCTGTTAATTTTCCATGCTATAACAAGCCTAATTTTTCTTTATTTCAAATGACTATTATATAAATTAATTGTCGTTTGATTACCATGTAATTACATTGTGACTCATGACAGTTTAGACAAAGTATCATATCGACATCTTAAGAACATGATGCATGTTTGACTAATATTGCTAAGAAATGTGTAAATATATTGTTATTTGGTGACACTTTTAATACGTGGTTAATTTCCTCCCTGATTTATTTAGTCCATCAGTAGTTCAGTGGCAAAGAGCAGCCAACCCATGCACATCAATTTATTCTTGAATAGGCAAATCCAATCGGGCCAAATCGCAATTGGTTGTACATAATCCGTGAAGCTCTTTGTAAAGAGGATCTTGGTGCAGGCATATTGCTTGAGTCAAGAGAAGGGACAAATTACATGACTCTCCTGGGAGACTAATTGCTTCCAAGCAGGCTACTTATTAAATAATTCTTATACCGTTGTACAACAGTTTCAGCCACCTTCAGTGCACTTCACAGAATGTGCACATCTTTATTCCAATTCCACACTGGGTTCTCTGCATTAATTTTGACTATTTAGAAGTTCTGAGAACTTTGACTGTTCTTTGCTTTCTCACTTCAACAAAGGTTAGTGAGCATTTTCACTGAGTTTGACCTTGACATCCCAGAGAGAGCCTAATGATATCCAGTCCCTATTAGTCATTACAGCCATTTCATCTCACTTTCTCTTTCCCTTCCCTCTCCTCTTCTCTCCGGAAGTTTAGACAAATACGTCCAATTTGCCTTTAAGCACATATCTTAGTCTATAGCAGGGCGCTAATGAGAAATTAAAACAAGCGGTGTGCCTAAGGAACTCTGTTCTGGTTTGAAGTCCCACAGACTCACAGCCAGGAAGTTAGCTTGGCTCAATGCTGTTACGATTCATTAGGGCCCGGAAAGAAGGAAATGCAGGGATTCAGATTTTAGATTGTCACATTGTGGTAATGCAAAATGTGATGAGATATTGTAAGCTATCAAGTTAATGAAGGTTTCAAATGTTTGGCTAAAGCTGAGCCTAGGCTAGTCATGCAGCATGCATTTATTTCTTTTTCTCACATATGACTTTTCATTATTGTTTTGACTAATTATTTCTATTGAGGGTTCAGTCAAGGATCAGGGTCCCTTTGGGCTATGCATTGTATAAGAAGGGGAGGCATGACCTTAGCCATGTTAACTAACAGCACATTCAATACATCTTAGCAGTCACCTCAGACAGGGACCATCCTTTTTAGCATTGTGCCACTTAGTAGTGGGAATCTCACACAGGAACCATAGGGTTAACCAGGACAAGCTAACATGATACTGAATGTGGTAATTTTCACCATCTTCATTGACTGTACAGTCCTGTTTAATATTATGTTTGTTAACACAACTCCTTGAGGTATATTCTCATATTGCTCAATTTTCTAGTAAAAACCAGACCATAGAGTTAAAGACAATTCCTAACCCAGAGAGCTCACAATCTTGGTTTATTGAATTCCATTTATTTGGCTCTTTGATCCAAAGCTCTGTAAGTGTAACACAAGGGCAGAACCATGAAACCGATAACAATCAACAGCAAAGAATCACATTGTGACAGAGTACTGGGAACCAACAGCTGAGTCAGCACTCTTATCACTTAATCACCAATCCCCTGACTCTGTCTAATTAGCAGATTAGAATGGGCTGGGGAGGACTAAAGACCTAATTAACTCATTAGCACAGAGAGTAGAAGAAGACACATGAAGGAAGTGCTGGGGGTGGGTGAGAGAAAGAGAGGCTTGTAGAGCCAGAACCAAGGAGGATCTCTGGATGGAGAGTGCTCTGTCCTTGTCTTGGCAAAGGGCTGAGGAGAAATTAATAGTGTGAATGGTGTGGTATATGGCCAGTAAAGATGGTGAGGAAGAGACAATGTAACTAAACTACGTGGTGGTGTTTGACAACGGAAGGTCTCCAAACAGTTTGTGAAGACAGAGCAGGAGCAAGACCTTGCCCTATCACGCACATCAACAACTAGATGGTCCCTGGAAAAAGTAAAATATGAGAGAAGTGAAGGGAGACATTTCTAGAGAATTCATAACTAAGAAACAATCATCTTCATAACTTAGAATTATCTGTGCTCATGACAAGCAACAATCCAAGTTACTCACCCTTCTGTGTGATAGGGCATATTTTAGAAAGCTGTGAGCTAGGAAACTTCAGAAGAATTTGTTTCAAAAGAAGAGTCATCCAATTTGTAACCAGTGACATGATGTCCTATTAACTCATCTTTGGAGAAGTTGTCTCCAGCCAAAAAGTAGCAACAGTAAAGCATGAGCTCAAATCTCCCTCACTTTGCTCATCTCAGTGAGGTGTGAATGCCAAAGCCCCTGTGGCTCATTTAAATGTTAACATTATTGAACATGGACAGCTTTTTCCCCTCGCTTTGATAATTTACTTAAAAAAAGAAATTGAAAGAGTTTGCTAATGTAATGTGTGTGAGTGGGGATTTTGCCTTAATAAGGGAGAGCCTAATTAGACAGTAGAGAGAGATGATACTTTTGGGTAGGGGGGTATATGTGTATGTACAATATATAAACATAATATGCAGTATATAGAAGAACAACTGATGAGCATCAGTGAGTCACCAGGAAAATTCAAGTACAGTTTTTCTGACACCATAAACTGAGATGGAGTTAGAGTCGTTTGTTGGGGTGTGTTGTGACCAGAACCCAGTGGTCTGTATTTTTCTGACTTTAATTTATATAACAGATTGTTAAGTCTCTTCCCATTTATGTCCTTCCTCTCCCTAAGGCTTATTGTCTATTTTTTTCCTTTCTTAACTCTTGCCTAGCTATTTTTTTAAATGCTTGGGTGTAATCTCAAACAGTGTAGGAAGGTTTACTTACAAGTTAAACAGCTATTTTGCTTTGCAAAATCATGCTAGATTTGTTTAGATGTAGTTATGCATTAGCTGTCACATGAAGTCTAAGGAACAGATTCTCAGGTGTAAATCAGCACAGTTTCACGGAAGCTATCCCAATTTACACCAAGTGAAGATCTGGATCTGAGACTTTTGTTAGGTTCATAAAAGATTACAAGTTATAATTTAAATTTTCTCCACAAGCTCCTCTACTAGATGGGCAGTGAGATCCAGAGCCAATACTTTCAATATGGTAGTGCACTGCATTATTAAATCTCATTATTAAAATAATTTGTTGTTATATATATAACTCAAATTGAAAACACAGAAAACATCTGATTTCTGGCATTAATGCCAAGTATTTTAAAGATATTTAATTTAGGTAACTTATCAACCAGACAGAAATCAGTAAAAGGAGGTTTAAAACCAGTTGTTTCATCTAATCCGAGCTGTCCCATGCACAATAAATTCAAAGGAAAAAAATCTGTACATTTCTGTGTTGAATAAAAAGTTGGTATTTGATGCCTGAAAGCTCTAAGCATGCCTCCTGCATGATGAAAGATCTAGGCCTTGAGGTATTGAGGTCCACTCTTGAACATATGATTTATGTTCTACATTTATTATTTTTTTAAAATCCACTCTTCCAGTATCAAGAAAAATATCCAGTTGAAAGTAGGAACTATGATTTCCCAGAGGTTTTCAATCTTTTCCGTAAGGCGTCCAACATTCAGTTAGAGAGAGTGTCTTATGGACCACCTCCTGATCACATGGGCCTTCGTTCACAACCACATTGCACTCATTTGACATTTATAGCAATTGCTTATATGGAAGAGCAATATTATTAGAGTGGTTCACACACACACACACACACACACACACACACACACACACACCCACACACACTGCTCTTCCAGCTTATTCTGTAGCACTGATTAGCTTGAATTCTTCTCACTCTGGACACTGGATCTCTCTGAAGGTCTCTTCCTCTACCCCATTCTGGGGTTAAATGCCTTCTCCCTTGAGAAAGTATTTTTTTTCAATTCCAGCAGGCTTTCCCACCTTCTTCTTAGTGCTAACCTCTTCCTCTTGGAATAGGGTTATAATAGCCCTACTTCCTGAAGACGTGCTTTAGTGCTAGCAGGTTTCCCCAGCCCTCCAGATTTTGGGTTCTTCCCCAGGAACCTCCCTATAAGTCCCTCCTGGGTCTAGGCTTTCCTCCATTATGCTGAAAAGAATTTTTTTTTAATGCGCAGGAGATAGTCACCTGACTCTGGCACCCGGCCTTATTCTCGTCTTGGTCTGCTGACACCTCCTCTTTAAGGGGACATATATTGAAATAAAGTTTGCTGACCTTGAGACTGACTGTCCTTAGAAGGCCATTGGAGCTACTGCGATATAAATGTTAAATAATAATAACAACAATAATCACTAGTGATGCTAGAGAAGGAAATAAACAAAAAATAACTTCTAATATTCCTTTAGCAACATAGGGAATGCTTCGTTATAGGGGAAAAAAACATTGTAAGTGGGGAATAGTTTTAATTTCCAAGATTGCAAAAGCATGTTCTACTAAGATCATGGGTACTTTGGGAAATTATACCATGTGATATTGTGTGGCTGCCATCTTGGAACTACACTGGGGACAGAACCAGGGTCCACCAGAATTAAAAGCATAAGCTTCTCCAGCTTGAGCTAAAGATTTCTAGCTGGGACTGTAACAGACCCATTTTTAGAGCTGGTTGGTACATTTTAGACTAAATTTATCCTCAGAAAATGCTGTTTCATCAAAGCTGAATCATTTTGTGAAGATGTATTTATTTTGACAAAGTTTATGACAGGAAGATTTCTTAGGGCAAAGGTGGAGTCTCCAGTCACTTCCAGAAAAGGGGGCGGGCGCGGGCGGGGGGAGAGAGAGAGAGAGAGAGAAATATCCTTTGACAGAATTCCATTTTGGAAAATCATTCCAAGGATTTTATTTTCTTTCCAGTGCAGAATAAAGATAAAAACTGAAACCTCAAAATGTCTTGGAAAATGGAGTATTTTTTCTTTGGAGCATTCTACTAATAACATCTATGGATCGGGCAGAGAGGAGAACCTGTAATAAACTCACTATGGAGTTACAAGAACAAAAGTTAACTAACATGATATTAAAATGCAATTTATCACTCAGTCTAGGCAAGGACTGCCATAGTTAATCCTTTGTATACTGGTCATAGTTAACTCTTTACAACAGCTAGCTGTGATTAATCCCACAATCAGCTGACACAATGTGAGACACATGTAGGTTGAGTCTGCGACATTGTGTTGATTAATGGATGTTGTTACACAATGTCATTTCCCACTATAGATTAGCCCCAAAAGTGGAGAGTTAAAAACCAAGACTAAATTCAGATTTGGGACACTGATAGGAGATTAATCATTTTACAAAATGTTTGAATTTGGCCCAGAATATATTTTAGACACTGTGCCTTAAAACTACATAATGTACAAGAAAGATGAAGCAAAGAACTTTTTGTTTAAAAGTTCTGAGTGTACACCTATATCCCACACTATTTACAGCCATCTCTTTAGTAGCGCTCTTACTTTCCCCCTGCAGGATAGGTGACTGGTAATTAGCTTTAACAAGTTTCAGAGTAGCAGCCGTGTTAGTCTGTATTCGCAAAAAGAAAAGGAGTACTTGTGGCACCTTAGAGACTAACAAATTTATTAGAGCATAAGCTTTCGTGAGCTACAGCTCACTTCATCGGATGCATTTGGTGGAAAAAACAGAGGAGAGATTTATATACACACACACAGAGAACATGAAACAATGGGTTTATCATACACACTGTAAGGAGAGTGATCACTTAAGATAAGCCATCACCAACAGCAGGGGAGGGAAGGAGGAAAACCTTTCATGGTGACAAGCAGGTAGGCTAATTCCAGCAGTTAACAAGAATATCAGAGGAACAGTGGGGGGTGGGGTGGGAGGGAGAAATACCATGGGGAAATAGTTTTACTTTGTGTAATGACTCATCCATTCCCAGTCTCTATTCAAGCCTAAGTTAATTGTATCCAGTTTGCAAATTATTTCCAATTCAGCAGTCTCTCGTTGGAGTCTGTTTTTGAAGCTTTTTTGTTGAAGTATAGCCACTCTTTGGTCTGTGATCGAGTGACCAGAGAGATTGAAGTGTTCTCCAACTGGTTTTTGAATGTTATAATTCTTGACGTCTGATTTGTGTCCATTCATTCTTTTACGTAGAGACTGTCCAGTTTGGCCAATGTACATGGCAGAGGGGCATTGCTGGCACATGATGGCATATATCACATTGGTAGATGCGCAGGTGAAGGAGCCTCTGATAGTGTGGCTGATGTGATTAGGCCCTATGATGGTATCCCCTGAATAGATATGTGGACAGAGTTGGCAACGGGCTTTGTTGCAAGGATAGGTTCCTGGGTTAGTGGTTCTGTTGAGTGGTGTGTGGTTGCTGGTGAGTATTTGCTTCAGATTGGGGGGCTGTCTGTAAGCAAGGACTGGTCTGTCTCCCAAGATCTGAGAGAGCGATGGGTCGTCCTTCAGGATAGGTTGTAGATCCTTGATGATGCGCTGGAGAGGTTTTAGTTGGGGGCTGAAGGTGATGGCTAGTGGCGTTCTGTTGTTTTCTTTGTTGGGCCTGTCCTGTAGTAGGTGACTTCTGGGTACTCTTCTGGCTCTGTCAATCTGTTTTTCACTTCAGCAGGTGGGTATTGTAGTTGTAGGAATGCATGATAGAGATCTTGTAGGTGTTTGTCTCTGTCTGAGGGGTTGGAGCAAATGCGGTTATATCGTAGCGCTTGGCTGTAGACAATGGATCGAGTGGTATGATCTGGATGAAAGCTAGAGGCATGTAGGTAGGAATAGCGGTCAGTAGGTTTCCGATATAGGGTGGTGTTTATGTGACCATCGCTTATTAGCACCGTAGTGTCCAGGAAGTGGATCTCTTGTGTGGACTGGTCCAGGCTGAGGTTGATGGTGGGATGGAAATTGTTGAAATCATGGTGGAATTCCTCAAGAGCTTCTTTTCCATGGGTCCATGATGAAGATGTCATCAATGTAGCGCAAGTAGAGTAGGGGCATTAGGGGACGAGAGCTGAGGAAGCGTTGTTCTAAGTCAGCCATAAAAATGTTGGCATACTGTGGGGCCATGCGGGTACCCATCGCAGTGCCGCTGATTTGAAGGTATACATTGTCACCAAATGTGAAATAGTTATGGGTCAGGACAAAGTCACAAAGTTCTGCCACCAGGTTAGCCGTGACAGTATCGGGGATACTGTTCCTGACGGCTTGTAGTCCATCTTTGTGTGGAATGTTGGTGTAGAGGCTTCTACATCCATAGTGGCTAGGATGGTGTTTTTAGGAAGATCACCAATGGACTGTAGTTTCCTCAGGAAATCGGTGGTGTCTCGAAGATATCTGGGAGTGCTGGTAACGAAGGGCCTGAGGAGGGAGTCTACATAGCCAGACAATCCTGCTGTCAGGGTGCCAATGCCTGAGATGATGGGGCGTCCAGGATTTCCAGGTTTATGGATCTTGGGTAGCAGATAGAATATCCCAGGTCGGGGCTCCAGGGGTGTGTCTGTGAGGATTTGTTCTTGTGCTTTTTCAGGGAGTTTCTTGAGCAAATGCTGTAGTTTCTTTTGGTAACTCTCAGTGGGATCAGAGGGTAATGGCTTGTAGAAAGTGGTGTTGGAGAGCTGCCTAGTAGCCTCTTTTTCATACTCCGACCTATTCATGATGACGACAGCACCTCCTTTGTCAGCCGTTTTGATTATGATGTCAGAGTTGTTTCTGAGGCTGTGGATGGCACTGTGTTCTGCATGGCTGAGGTTATGGGGTAAGCGATGCTGCTTTTCCACAATTTCAGCTCGTGCACGTCGGCGGAAGCAGTCTATGTAGAAATCCAGGCTGCTGTTTCGACCTTCAGGAGGAGTCCACCCAGAATCCTTCTTTTTGTAGTGTTGGCAGGAAGGTCTCTGTGGGTTAATATTTTGGTCAGAGGTGTGTTGGAAATATTCCTTGAGTCTGAGACGTCGAAAATAGGATTCTAGGTCACCACAGAACTGTATCATGTTCGTGGGGGTGGAGGGGCAAAAGGAGAGGCCCCTAGATAGGACAGATTCTTCCGCTGGGCTAAGAGTATAGTTGGATAGATTAACAATATTGCTGGGTGGGTTACGGGAACCATTGTTGTGGCCCCTTGTGGCATATAGTAGTTTAGATAGCTTAGTGTCCTTTTTCTTTTGTAGAGAATCAAAGTGTGTTTTGTAAATGGCTTGTCTAGTTTTTGTAAAGTCCAGCCACGAGGAAGTTTGTGTGGAAGTTTGTGTGGAAGGTTGAATACTCACCAGCAACCACACACCACACAACAGAACCACTAACCCAGGAACCTATCCTTGCAACAAAGCCCGTTGCCAACTCTGTCCACATATCTATTCAGGGGATACCATCATAGGGCCTAATCACATCAGCCACACTATCAGAGGCTCGTTCACCTGCGCATCTACCAATGTGATATATGCCATCATGTGCCAGCAATGCCCCTCTGCCATGTACATTGGCCAAACTGGACAGTCTCTACGTAAAAGAATGAATGGACACAAATCAGACGTCAAGAATTATAACATTCAAAAACCAGTTGGAGAACACTTCAATCTCTCTGGTCACTCGATCACAGACCAAAGAGTGGCTATACTTCAACAAAAAAGCTTCAAAAACAGACTCCAACGAGAGACTGCTGAATTGGAATTAATTTGCAAACTGGATACAATTAACTTAGGCTTGAATAGAGACTGGGAATGGATGAGTCATTACACAAGTAAAACTATTTCCCATGGTATTTCTCCCTCCCACCCCCCCCCCCCACTGTTCCTCTGATATTCTTGTTAACTGCTGGAATTAGCCTACCTGCTTGTCACCATGAAAGGTTTTCCTCCTTTCCCCCCCCTGCTGCTGGTGATGGCTTATCTTAAGTGATCACTCTCCTTACAGTGTGTATGATAAACCCATTGTTTCATGTTCTCTGTGTGTGTGTATATAAATCTCTCCTCTGTTTTTTCCACCAAATGCATCCAATGAAGTGAGCTGTAGCTCACGAAAGCTTATGCTCTAATAAATTTGTTAGTCTCTAAGGTGCCACAAGTACTCCTTTTCTTTTAGCTTTAACAAGATTCTTTACTTAAGGAGCTCTCTGCATTCCTGGGGAAATAGTAGCACTTTGGATAGTACAGGCACTTCACTGATGTGGTGGATGTGGCATTTTCATTGTGCTCATTGTGGAGATGGTAATGGTAATCTATTTTGGATATTCTCCCATGTTTCAAGATATTGTGCATTCTTTACTTTTCTTGCTTTCTACTATTATGTTTTCAGATTATGCCACACATACACTGGTAGTGTGTGGTGCATTGTTAACTTTATTTTTTTGGTTACTTTTGCATAAATAAACTTTTAAAATGCAGATGTCCCATTGCACAATTTGACCAACATAGGTGTTTAGATACTACAGTGTTGAATGACTTCATATTACTGTATGAAAAACTATCTAGAGTAGAATAGACCTGGCAGTCCAGTTACCTACATGAAAACACTTGACACAAATAGCTAAGCAGGGAATTAAAAGACATATTCACCTCAAGTGCAGTACTTTCTATGCAAGAACTAGCAGTTGTTTAAACAAATGGAATTTAAAATTACATAGAGGTTTAGCACAATAGTACTTACCATAATTTTATCAATTACACTGTAAACCTAGCAAGAAGAATGCTGATTAGGGCTCACTGTTTGACTTCTGAGTGACATGGCAGATTATAATAGCTGATTGGATCCTTTGTCATTAGCTTTTATAAGTGCAGTGTTTGCTTTTAACGTTGGCCAAAAATGTGCTGGTTTAAAATGAAAGAATGCATTTTGTGTGTTATGCATGTGCGAGGGAACATATAAAACTCCAGTAAAAGACGATTGTTGAAATTGCAGTTTCAAGCACTCGGAAGTTAGGAAATGCCAGAATGAAAGTTGCCTATGCAACCTTATCTCCACCGCTTTCTATGTGTTATGATGCAGTCTTTATGGAACATTATGATGCAGAGATTGTACACTATTTCTTGTCACCAGAGGACTTCTGCTTCATTCCGTGCATAGGCATGAACAGGGCTCAGTGAATGAATCAAGGCTGTGGAGTGCATAGTGTTACAGGCCCTTTGCCTCATTTGTTGCAAAAGTTGGAATATATGGAGTGAATAAGGGATGAGCCCCATGTTGAATGAGGATAAAAAGAAATATTGAACAGCTTGCCTCGTTCACTGTGTTCCATACATCTTGTGTACTGAATGAGCAACGGATTTCTTGCTCTTCAATAATAACATTGCCCAACACAATGATGAGGCCTTGATCTTGACTGGAGTGTCTGCTTTAATAGAAATAATATGCATGAATGCTTGGTGAAAGATAATCACTTGGTTTAGAAGTGTCATAATGTAGGTGGAGTAGAGAAGTGCTACAGCTTGCTTGTGTTCTGGGGAATGACAGCATCTGGAAAAGGGAATGACCCATGAGGTGATCTAGTCCAACTCCTTGCCATTGAAGAATGGGTCTTCATTGCACATTTACTAGTATTTTAGTACTTGAAATTGTATCAGGTGATGGGGCTTTTCCCCCTTCCTAGAGAGATTATTCCACAGATTAATAGATCTCACTGTCAGGAAGTGTGGGACTTTGGCTGAACTTGTTATTAATCACATTTATTATGGTAGAGGCTAAGTGTCAACCCAAGAGGGCGCCCCTTATTGTGCTAAGTACTGCACTAACACAGAGTAGTCGATGGTTCCTGCCCCAGAGAGCTTACACTCTAAATAGACAAGACAGACGCAGGGTGGGGAAAGAGATATAACACACCAGCAGCGAGAACAATGTGATGGCAGCAAACGTCACGTTAGTTCCACTTTTTAGTGGATTTATTTATTTATTGGAAGGGATGGTTTAGTTAGGATGGGTTTGGCTAGATGGAAGAAAAAGGAAAGGAGCAAGGGGGACAGGGCTGAGGAAATGAGGGTAAAACAGAAAAGGTGTGGAGTGCAGCTGAATTGGATTCAGAGTAGCAGCCGTGTTAGTCTGCATTCGCAAAAAGAAAAGGAGTACTTGTGGCACCTTAGAGACTAACAAATTTATTAGAGCATAAGCTTTCGTGAGCTACAGCTCACTTCATCGGATGCATTTCATCCGATGAAGCGAGCTGTAGCTCACAAAAGCTTGTACTCTAATAAATTTGTTAGTCTCTAAGGTGCCACAAGTACTCCTTTTCTTTTAGCTGAATTGGAGAATCTGTGAGGGAGGAGAACGTTGGAGCAAACAGCCAATCAGCACAGGGCAGAGACAATCAAAAGATGCTTTAGTTTTCAGTGGCACGCCCAAAGGTTATAAATGTTAAATAATATTAGGAGCATCTGCTCCTACCAGCTGGAGAGTCTCAGCTGGCTCCTCGCCGCAATTTTCTCCCAAGGCCACATGGCCGGGGGAAAAGGAGTCATTGCCTGGATTACACTGCGTTCCAGAGGAATTCCTCCACAATGTAGTTAGGTAGCTAAAACCAATTATGCATTTGAAGGGCATAAAATCTCATTGATGCTATAAATCAACTAACTTCAGATGAAAACGATAAACACTATGATACTTGAAAATGATGAAAACATGAAAAATGTTTCTTTCTGTACAGTAAGCCTAAGGAATCCCACTATTTTAATGCATTAATGGTCATAAATTGTTTGTTGAGATTGTTACATAGACATAGTCTACTACTTATAATTTCTCTCTCGTTACTTCAAGAAATCTTTGCATTTAATAGAAATCTCAATGAAGGACAGGGAAAACTGGGTCTCTGAGGATAAATCATGTGAGTCCATTCCCCTTACGACATGTCTACATTGCAAGTTGAGTTGTAATTGTAGCCTGGGTAGATATACCTGTCTTAGCTTTAATATATCTTGTGGGGGTAACTGTGAAAATGTGGTTGTATGGGCTTCAGCACAAGTCTAGCCACATGAGTACAAGTCCACAAGGGACCCTGGGTGCATACTTGGATTATTTTGCCGCACCAGGGTCCATGTCCCACTACATCTTCTCTGCTATTGTTACCTGCACTAGTTAGATTAAAGCTACCTACAATCACACCTTAAATTGCAGTGTAGAATACCCTTTGTTAAACTTATGACTCTGTAATCAAAAATAGAGTTTATTCCAAGTTTTCCCATCTGTAGGGTTTTCTCGCCAGCCAGACCATCTTTAAAAAAATCTTCCCTCATTTGGCTTCTGAAATCTGCTTCGTGTTTGTATAATGTGTTACCACAGTTCTTTTCAATTGGGTTACTAAAAGAAAGAGAAACTTAAAGCTTACATTCAATATGAAAAAACAAAAGCACTGCAAATAGAATATGAAGAAGAATTGATAAAAGAATGCATATTTCACTTTGCCACTATTTTTCTAATTGCCTATTTTAATTGTTAGGTACATAGTTAGAAGTACTGATTACTAGGGCTGTCAAGCGATTAAAAAATAATCACAATTAATCGCGCGATTAAAAAATGTAATAGTGCGATTAATCACACTGTTAAACAATAGTAGAATACCATTTCTTTAAATATCATGGATTTTTTTATATTTTCAAATATATTGATTTCAATTACAACACAGAATACAAAGTGTACAGTGCTCACTTTATATTTATTTTTGATTAAAAGTATTTGCACTGTAAAAAAACCCAAAAGAAATACTATTTTTCAATTCACCTAATACAAGTACTGTAGTGCAATCTCTTTATCATGAAAGTTGAATGTACACATATAGAATTATGTACAGAAAATAACTGCATTCAAAATAAAACAATGTAAAACTTTTGAGCCTGCAAGTCCACTCAGTCTTGCTTCTTGTTCAGCCAGTCACTTAGACAAACAAGTTTGTTTACATTTGCAGGAGACAATGCTGCCCAATTCTTGTTTACAGTGTCACCTGAAAATGAGAATAGGTGTTCTCCTGGCACTGTTGTTGCCCACATCGCAAGATATTTATGTGCCAGATGCTCTAAAGATTCATATGTCCCTTCATGCTTCAACTACCGTTCCAGTAGACATATGTCCATGCTGATGACAGGTTCTGAACGAGAACAGTCCAAAGCAGTATGGACTGACACATGTTCATTTTCATTATCTGAGTCAGATGCCACCGGCACAAGGTTGGTTTTCTTTTTAGGTGGTTCAGGTTCTGTAGTTTG
This sequence comes from Dermochelys coriacea, assembly GCF_009764565.3. Lineage (NCBI taxonomy): Eukaryota > Metazoa > Chordata > Testudines > Dermochelyidae > Dermochelys > Dermochelys coriacea. The sequence goes on along the minus strand of NC_050078.2, from coordinate 67,603,890 downwards.
CTCATCAGAGTGTTGCTCTTTTAAGACTCTTGAAAGTATGCTCCACACCTTGTCCCTCTCATATTTTGGAAGACACTTCAGATTCTTAAACCTTGGGTTGAGTGCTGTAGCTATCTTTCGAAATCTCACATTGGTACCTTCTTTGCGTTTTGTCAAATCTGCAGTGAAAGTGTTCTTAAAATGAACAACATGTGCTGGGTCATCTTCCGAGACTGCTATAAAATGAAATATATGGCAGAATGCAGGTAAAACAGAACAGGGGACATAAAATTCTCCCCCAAGGAGTTCAGTCACAAATTTAATTAATGCATTATTCTTTTAAGGAGCGTGGAAGCATGTCCTCTGGAATGGTAGCCAAAGCATGAAGGGGCATACAAATGTTTAGTATATCTGGCATGTAAATACCTTCCAATTCTGGGCACAAAAGTGCCATGCAAATGCCAGTTCTCACTTTCTGTTGACATTGTAAATAAGAAGAGGGCAGCATTATCTCCTGTAAATGTAAACAAACGTGTTTGTCTTAGCGATTGGCTGAACAAGAAGTAGGACTGAGTACACTTGTAGGCTCTGAAGTTTTACATTGTTTTGTTTTTGAGTGCAGTTATGTAACAAAAACTGTATACATTTGTAAGTTGCATTTTCATGCCACAGAGATTGCACTACAGTACTTGTATGAGGTGAACTGAAAAATACTATTTCTTTTGTTTATCTTTCACAGTGCAAATATTTGTAATCAAGAATAATATACACTTTGATTTCAATTACAACACAGCATACAATATATATAAAAATGGAGAAAAACATCCAAAATATTTAATACATTTCAATTGTTATTCTATTGTTTAACAGTGCGATTAATCAAATTAATTTTTTGAGTTAATCGTGTGACTTAACTGCGATTAATTGACAGCCCTACTGATTACTCTCCTCCCCAGTGAAATTTGCTGTGTAGAATATTTGTCATAAAAAGTAATTACACAGCTAGAACTGTGCTAAACTCAGAAGCATTAGCCATTTATTATTTGTGTTTTGGCTCATTTGCACCCCTTGAGACTTACTTTAAATTTAGTTTCAGAGTAGCAGCCGTGTTAGTCTGTATTCACAAAAAGAAAAGGAGTACTTGTGGCACCTTAGAGACTAACAAATTTATTTGAGTATAAGCTTTTGTGAGCTACAGAAGTGAGCTGTAGCTCACAAAAGCTTATACTCAAATAAATTTGTTAGTCTCTAAGGTGCCACAAGTACTCCTTTTCTTTTTAAGTTTAGTGAAACTGCTGGGTTCTTGCATGGTTGCCAGTTAAAATCGTGTAAAACCATCAAATTTTGCATAGTTTCTGTCCAAACCCACACATTTCTTCCTGACAATTCCTTCCTCACAAGAGATAAGGAGGAGATTTCTGGAACAAATGACTAGAAAAAGACCCCTTTATATCAGGAGTCCCTGAGCTCCTCTTGTTTTCTTTTCGTGGGGTATGGGATACATTTCAATGACATATTACCTCCATCCTTGAACCTTTCAGCATTTTCAGGACAGCTGACTGCCTTCCATTCCCATCATGCGTTGTTCAGGATTCAGCCATCCTACTACCTCTCAGGGCCTAACACATTAGACCTTCCCCCCCATAGCAAATATAACCAGTGGGTAGCCAAGAGACATCCCAATGTTCGTCATTTTAGCATTGTCTAAACTCACCTAACATAATGACATAATTTCCAGAATTAGAGTAACACTGTTGGATACACAGAGCTAGATCCTCAAGCTGCACTCAGTACTAACCTGTGAATGCTCTCAGCCTCACTTGGGCTTAGAGTTTGCAGTCATGCTTGACTAATCTCTAAGTGTCACATGTTTCTCTAAATAATTATAGGGGTATATTTCAACTAGCAATGAGACTGTTCATGGGATAAGTACCTGAGTATTAAGATCACCAGGGGATTAATCCAAAGCCTGCAGAAGTCAATGGAAAGACTCTAATAGACTTTGGTGAGCTTTGGTGAATGACTTCTCGAAAGAGAAAAGGTCAACTTCAGTAGCAGGAGTCACTTTTTTATTTTAGCTACAATTTCGAACATGTCACTAGCTGTAATCTTTTACTATTTTAATTATTGCTACAGAGGCAGAACTAGATTTAATCCTGATTTGGACTCCAGCGGGTTTTTAGAGGGTAATTAAATGTCTGGTAATGAGAATTTGGCATAGTTGTTTCTCTCTTTGCACCTTTTGGGTAAACCCAACTCTCAGATTGTGCTGTTGGAAACATTTGATTGCTTTTCAAACTTCCTGAGTAGGACAAGATACCTCTCTGAGGCCTCTCACAGTTTCTATCTCATCCTGATTTTTTTTTTCTATAGATAGTCATTTGACTTCTCCAATGTTCCTTTCACTCATTGTGGACTCTTGGAATTCTAGCATTTTCCCCCCACTGTGTTTGTTTACCACACGTAGTGGCCTATGGTTGTTCCTCCCCATCAAGCTCGGAGTGAGGCCACTCTGCCTCACTACACACACCTACGTGGCCCCCAACATTGGGGTATTTGAACACTTCACAGTCTTTAGTGTACTTTCTCCACACAACAACCCTGGAAGGCAGGACAGTGCAATAATCCTTGTTTTACAGAGGGGGACCTGAGGTGCAGAGAGATTTGAGTGATTTGCCTAAGGGCACACAGGAAGCCTGTGGGGAGAGCAGAGACTTGTACCTAGGTCTTCCAATTCACAAGCTAGCATCCTAACCACTGGTCCATCCTTCCTTTGCAGAGGAGCATCATCTAGTTCCAGTGATTTCGGTGCAGCTACATTGAAATTACTCTAACTGAGGATCTTGCCCCAGATTTTTTTTAGCAACTTGTAATAAAGTGTTCTTGATGTGCTTCATATCAATACCTGAAGAAACTCTTTCCTTCCTGTGCCTCAGAGATGCCTTTTTCTTGTCTTGTCTTTTGTTGCAAAAAGAAGAGACACACATAATTGATTCTTTGTATGTACCACCTCCGATCAGTCTTTGTCATATCCACTGGTTACTCCTCTGAACTACCAATGGAAGTTGATATGGTTTGGGAAGGATCTTTATTGTTTTAACATTCCCCTGCAAGCTAGGAAGCCAACACTGGTACAATAACTCCTTGCTTAAAGTCATCCCGGTTAACGTTGTTTCGTTGTTACGCAGCTGATCAATTAGGGAATGTGCTTGTTTAAAGTTGCGCAATGCTCCCTTATAACGTTGTTTGGCAGCCGCCTGCTTTGTCCACTGCTTGCAGGAAGAGCAGCCCGGTGGAGCGAGCTGGTGGGGGCTTGGAACCGGGGTGGGCCGGCAGCCCCCCATCGGCTCTCTACTCCCCTAAGTTCCCTGTGCAGCAGCTGCCCAGCAGGCTATCAATTGACAGGCAGTTCAGCTGTCCCTCCCCCCACTGCCATGTGCTGCTCCTGCCCTCTGCCTTGGAGCTGCTCCCCGAGCCTCCTGCTTGCTGTGCGGGGCGGGTGGAGGGAGAAAGGGGGCTAATGTCAGGGTGTCCCCCTCCCCCCCTTCTCCTGCATCCCGCTTACCCCATCTTCCATAGAGCAGGGGGGACACAGGACAGGGCTCAGGATGGAGGGAGCTTCCTGGCAGCAGCTGTGTCTCAGCTTGCTGATCTACTTAAAAAGGCAGTGTACTCAAGAGTGGAGTCAGCGTACTTAAAGGGGCAATGCACAACTCTCTCTCTCACACACACAGGATGTGTGTCTCTGTATCTGTCTGCCATGCTGTCACCCCTCCCTCCATTTGTGCTGCCTTGTAGAGTGTGAGGCTACATTAACAACAATGAGTTAACTCTTGAGGGCTCAGCCAATTGCTAGTTCATCATTTAGCAGTAAGGCATTCCCTGGGAAATATCTCACCCTCTGACTTCACCACCTCAACCAAGCTTCACAATCATTATCGCTATGTACCAGTATTAAATTGTTTGTTTAAAGCTTATACTGTGTGAAAATATATAATATAGTCTTTTGTCTGGTGAAAAAAAATGTCCCTGGAACCTAACCTCCCCTCTTTACATTAACTCTTATGGGGAAATTGGATCCGCTTAACAGCATTTTGCTTAAAGTTGCATTTTTCAGGAACATAACTACAATGTTAAGTGAGGAGTTACTGTATTATGTCTAGGGCCCCAACCAAATTCACGGTCCATTTTGGTCAATTTCACAGTCATAGAATTTTAAAAATAATAATTTTCAGCTATTTAAATCTGAAATTTCACAGTGCTGTAATTGTAGGGGCCCTGACCAAAAAGAGTTGTGTGTCTGTATGAGGGAGGGGGGCCTGCAAGGTTATTGGGGTGAGGTATTGCGGTGCTGCTACCCTTATTTCTGCACTGCTGCTCATGGCGGTCCTGCCTTCAGAGCTGGGCAGCTGGAGAGCGACAGCTGCTGGCTGAAAGCCTAGTTCTGAAGGCAGCACTGCTGTCAGCAGCAGCACAGAAGCAAGGACGGCCTGGTAAGGTACTGCCACCTTTACTTCTGCACTGCTACCTGCAGAGCTGTGGGCCCTCAGTCAGCCACCACTGCTCTCTGTCCACCCAGCTCTGAAGGCAGCAACGCAGAATTAAGGATAGCATAGTATGGTCTTGCCACCCTTCCTTCTGCGCTGGTCCTGGTGGGGTGCTGCCTTCAGAGCTGGGTGCCCGGCCAACAGCTGCCACTCTGCAGTTGCCCAGCTCTGAAGGCAGCACAGAAGTAAGGGTGGCAATATCACAACCCCCCTAAAACAATCTTTTGACCCCCCTGCAACTTCCTTTTGGGTCAGGATCCCCAATTTGAGAAACGCTGGTCTCCCCCAAGAAATCTGTATAGTATAGGGGTAAAAGCACACAAAAAACAGATTTCACTAGGGGAGACCAGATTTCACAGTCTGTGACACATTTTTGTCGGCCGTGAAATTTGGTAGGGCCCTAATTATTTCCAATGGTTTTTTCAGCTAAAGTGTGGATAGAAATGGAAAGTGATATCTTTAATTTTGCTGATATTTTATCTAGCTATTTGGAATTATGGCATATTCAGATTCATTGAGTTTTTTTGTTTTGTTTTGTGCTTTTGCAATTAGGTCTGGTGTCAGACAACTAATCATATAATAAAAATGCAAAGAAGTCTATCATTCTTGTTCTTGAAATCCTGACCACTGCTGGCTCAAGTGATTTCAGTTTATTCCATCTTGCATGATTCAAAGAAGAATGAATCTGCAGCATTCTTCCTTGTTCAACATTTTATTTAGTTCAATATGGCATGTGGTAATTTTGCATACAAATGTAACGTGGCATATTGATTTGTGAAAGGAACACTATAACATAAAAACCATGGCATTCATCAGTCTCTCATCCACTTCTCAAATTTTTGATGTAAAAGGATCAATAAAACCATGCTTTAAGTAAGAAGTCATATGGATTTAAAAAAGTATAAATGGTTATCAATTAAATCTACTATCCAGTGTCTGTAGTTTCATACTTCATGTAGCACCAGCCTGTGTTGGAGATGCATTTATGTGCTACCTTCTGTTAGCATTTTTTAAAAAAAATCTGTTTTCATTCCCTGGAAAATACATTTAAACTGCTCGTTTATGTAAAAGATACTTTTTGGGACATAAATCATGTAAGTTTCATGTATTATAGATGACTAGAGCATGTCTCAATGTATTGAAGAAAAGAAACCCAACCTTTCTGGTTTCTTTGCAGTGTTGGTTTTACAGATCATTTGTGTTAAGCTTTTGGAGTTTTTTTGCATGGATATATTATGACCCCCTCCTTCGTTTTTAAAGAGTTCTACATATGACTAAACCCACAGAAGGATGAATTTGCTTTTCTTTTTTCTTCTTTCCAAGGGACATCTGGCTGCTGTAAGCATGTGTTTTCAAGTCACATCCTTTTAATCCGCCTATTCATTTTATTTGTAAAGTGCTCACCCGCTGAGATGCTAGGGGCCGTGTACAAACAGTTTAAAACAACGTCAGAAAATAAACAATGTGGGAAAAACTGATGAGACGTTTTAAAGCTGAATAGTCTGGAATCACTGAAACAATGTATGTTGGGAGGTGAGATGGTTCGGAGAGAGAGCTCCAGAACAACCATTGAAACTGGAACTGAAAACACCCCTGAAAAAAGGTAAGTTTAAAGTCCTAATCCTCAACTGGAGTGAAGATTCTTAGCTGATAGTGAAGTGTAGTTCCACTGACTTCAATGGAGTTTTTATATTTAGGTTTGCTTGCGGATCTGGCTCTAAGATTTATTTTTATGTGAAACGGAATGGGCTGAGGGGTAACTAAGGGGGAACAAGTTCTAAATCCTAGTAAATGCCCTGGCAAAAGCAGCTTCTTCGCCCTCTGACCTAATGTGTGAGAATGGAACTCCTCAATGGTAGGCGATGTAGGTGTTGGAGATACCCATCAGGATGAGATCACTGGGAAGAAAGAATCTCCCGACTAAAGACTTTAGGAACCAATAGGCCCATCTTAAAACCAAGAGGAACGCAGGACAAGCCTAATCCGATTGTGGCATCTCATGGCATATTGATGCATCCTATAGTTGATGTGGAGAAGAAATTACAATAATCAAGCCTCATGATCATGGGTGCACATTTTGCTCTTGCAGAGTCCTTACAGGATAAATATGCGCACATCCATTTCAAATTGCACAGCTGGAAATGTTTTTACACCACACCTGGCGCATGGCTTTCCCTAGAAAGGGTGCTGATGGAAATGATGCCAAGATTTTTAATCGGTCTCACTGATTCCATTCATGCCCCTTCAAGAAATGGAGACATAAAGGAAGATAGAACATCATCATGATGATCCCTGCCCATCAGCTATACTTCTGTCTTTCCTGGTTTGAGTGTGAGGCAATTTCAATGCATCCAGATGGCAACATCAAGCAAACTGCTCCTTCAGAACTGAGACTGAGCTAGCAGGATCTCAGCATCGGAGATGAACAACTTTGCATGTGCATACTGTCGGTACTCTAGCCTGTATTTTCTCATGTACTCACCCCATTTTATAAGATTCCTCTAACTCTCACACCTACTGAATAATCAATACCTCTTTCTAAACTTACATGCTTTATTGAAATAGAGATGTGCTTGAGACTCCATGAACTTCTCTATGGACTTTGTTATTGCAATTGATTTTATGTGGAAAGTGCTCAGCTACTATGGTAATGGGCAGCAATGTACAGCCCCAAGATAGATAACTAGATAGACAGAGTCATACAGTTCGAGACCTGTGGAACCCATTTCAGCATGGAAGGATTTTTCCATCTCCTAAAAATAAATTATCGAGAAGCCAGCTGCAAAACACTGAGTTAGTATCCAGTTACCCTGCCACATACCTCTGGGTTCAACTACACCATGACACAATATTCAGGAGTACTTGGTAGGGGAAGTACAGTGATTTTTTTTTCACTGTGATACAGAGCAAGTAACCATAACAGATAATTTCAAGTGGGTCCAGAGTACTTGACAATCCCTTTTGAGTGCAGTGTCTCCAACATCATCACAGCAGTGATGTGCTATTTTGCTCATTTTACTGCTGTCCAGGACCACTATATTACTGACTTCAGTGGGGCTCCATGCAGTCAGAGGGTTACACTACTGTGTGGCCTGTTGCAGGATTAGGGCATTCTAATGGGGCTGGAAACTGAACAAATGTGTATAAAATACCCTTTGAGCCCCTCCCCCCGGCTCGAGATGTGACAAAACCCTTTCCCCATTTGTGAAAGGACTTTTCTTTACCTGGCAAGGAAGATAGCAGTATGTCTTTTGTACAGCTTCTCACAATATTCTATGGATCATTTATTAAAAACAGGGTTTGCTCGGAAAGAAAGGACTCTCTAGTACTAGTAACCGCAACTTCAGGCTGAGTAAAACTGTTCCTTAGCTGAAAATAAAGAATGGAAGAGAGGTAGAATTGACCCCTATCTTTTTCCTTTCCTCTTTAATTCCTTAGCTGTACTGTTGTATCTTCACAATATCTTTATAGTCTTGGAAGGATTAGATTTTTATCGGTAAATGTCTGTTTCATTGTGCACACACTACCTGATGGAAAAATATTTCCTACAATAATAATAGAAAGTTATAGATAGGCAAATTAAGACTTCATGGGGAAAATCCAGTGATTTAGACTTTTGAATTACAAATGCAGTTAAATAAATGAAAGAAATATCAATATTATCCATCAAATTATAAAAAGACCCTTGAAATCTGCCAAGCCTATTTATAAACAATACTGCAGAAAATAAATTGGTGTTTTCACAAAACGAGAAAGGCAATAGCACAAATAATGCCAATATAATATTAATCACATCCTGGATCTATATGATGTAAAAAGAACCCAAATGCAGAAGAATCACCAATAGCTGAGAAATAAAAAGAACCCTGCAGAACCTCTCAGGTGGTCACATTGCCTTAAGAACTCCAGCAATAGCATAAGAAAGAATACATAATGCCACTGCCCCATCAGAGAATCCCCAAACTCTCACCCCTCTGGCTGAATAAAGAAAGTCTTCCAAAGAAAAAAGCTATGTGCAGGTAAAAGCATATAAAAGTACCAGCATCCATGTACCTACCACTGTAAAATCAATTAGAGCACCAACTGTTTTTGTTTCAAAAGAAAAACTTTGAAAAGTGTTTTGTACGGCACCTAGCACAATGGGGGGTCATGATCCTGACTGGAGCTGGGTTCTACTGCAGTACAATTAATAATAAGAACACATGCAAGTAATGCAGGAGTGTAAGCAACCAGATATTCCATGTATACGCTGCTTTCTTAAATTTGAAACAGAGTCTTTGGCTGGGCTCAACAGTGAAAATAACCACAGATTTTTTAGCATTTAAATGATATACCAGCATTTGAATGTAATGAGAATACAAACTGAGTAATGGGGGTATCTGTTTATACATATTGTAATACTGTACCACAGTACAGCAGTATGTGCCAGTAATACCTAATCAAGAGCAAATATTCACTTAGAGTGGATTACCACAGGATGCATAAATTCACGTTTTAGTACAGAAGAAATCTGGATGCATGTGTGTGCGCACACAATTATTGAAAGTTCTCATAAGAAGCAGTGTTACCTAAGTACAGTTAGAGACACTGCATCCCACTGATGCAAACTATGGCTAATAAAAAGTGGCACTCAGCAGTGCCCATAACATACTATAACACTAGCCAGAGATGTTTGTATACCAAAGCAGGTGCACATATGAAACGTAAAGATGAATAGATATGGGGCTTGTATATGCAAACACTTAAGAGCACCTCCGTATGGACCCTAAGGCCATGTCCTGAAAGTTCCTTGGTGTGCTTTGACCTTACCCACTTTGAAATGGGATTAGATCAAAGCGCACTATAGAACTTTTAATGCATGATAAGTCCACATGGACGTTAGTGCGTGGCAGGCTAGGGCAGGGTAGATTTTCACTGCAGGGTAGATTTGTTGCACACTGAGTATTCATGTAGACCAGCCCCTAGTCATCTCAGTCAGAAGCAGTTATATCAACACATGCTGATGCTTTTGGGACACCTTCTCAGGGTCTTCAGTATCCATGAACAATAAAGGGTGTACTCAAAGCTGGGACCTATATTAGAGCTTCAGGCTAGCCTTCAATTTTTAATTCTCACTTTATTTTAATGGGAGTAAATTCTGTCTGTCTTTTTAACATTCCCAGACAGAAATCTGAGTGTGTGAGATTGCTACGGGAATTGCCAGACAGGATCAGCCCCATTCCATCAAGTTTAGTATCTTGTCTCCAACACAGGATAGCATCCGTTACTACAAAGGATGATGCAGCAAGCAATTGTGGGAAAGCCTTCTTAACCCCTAATAGTTAGAGAGGGGTTTAATCCCTGAATCATGAAATTTTATATCCCTTCTAGAATGTTTTAGTATCTGCTATCTTAATGCTGGATATTCTTATCAAATTCTGTGCCTGTTTCCTCATTGGCATTTGCTGCCCAAATAGGCTCCATGCAAAGGTTATTTCTCTGCCCCAGTAAAATGGTCTGTCCCCAACAGGGAACCTAGGTAAGAGGAGATCAGCTTCCAATGCAGTGATCTGTAGGAGCTCATCAAGCAATGACTGGAAGGAAGAGATGACTAGGGTTCTTAACCCACAGTTGGATTGGTGGACTCTGTTCTTTAATTTATCAAGAATCCAAGATTGTTTGGCCATGGCCTGCCTAATGGTAAGAGAGATCTCATCTGCCTTGAAGTCCGACCTCAGTGGCCTTGGCTTTATCACTGTGATTGTTTCAATCAGCTCCATTTTTCTGGTTAATGCCTATGAGAGCCTCAGTGGCATATTGGACTTACTTAGTAATCCCCATGTGGCCATATTTCAGATCCTGCAGATAGCCATGAATCACTACTAGCCTTTGGTCTGCTCTGCCATGGATGTGGTAGAGGAGTAGCCAGATGGTCAGGGATGTTTTGCTACCTCTGGGAAGGCTGAGGGGCTGTTTTCCAGCTCCTCTGAATGTTCCTCTTTCTTGGCATGCCTTAACCCCAGTAGGCATTTGAACTCTACAAATACAACCAAAAAAGCTTCAGAACTGAGATTTTATGGATGAGAGGGAAATGGGGCTCTTCAGCAGCATGTTCACGTGAAAGCTAGTACTCCAGCAGGGGTTAGAATTGCTGCTATCAGTGAAGGATACGAATGAGTCTCTGCTGCCTGTTGATACCATTAGTGTAATGGATTCATAACTAATTCCGCACAGATGGGTTGGGATTGAGGATACCCCCTTCCAGGCTTTGGCTCCTTCTCTGCCCCCTACTTCCTCACTTGTTTTTGGTTTTCACAAAGGGATCTGGGCTGAAAGTCTCAGCTCAAAGTATTTGCTGACAGGACACTGAAAGATACTGAGCTTAAGTCTGTTGAAACAGGCATTGGATGGAATTGATTACACTGGATTGTCTCTCTTGATAGACAATGATGGTGCATAGCAGTCACCTTGCACCAGAGCACCTGCCAGCCTCTTCCCTCTCCCCTTTCCACCTTTGTCTCTTCATGCTTAATGCTCTTTTTAGGCCCAATGTTTCCTGTTTGGTGACTCTTTTACGCTCCTACACTGGAAAACAGACAAGGTCACGCTATGGCCTAACCCTGCCTAAAGCAGCACCTTTAGCTTGCATCTTCTCCTGGGGCTTTCCTTCTAGCAAGCTGAGGCTGAACCTATATTCAGAGAGACACGGTACAACTGTGATGCTTCCCAGGGAATCCAGGGTTGTGTGTTACTTTGCTACTACCTACCCTTAGCATGAGGAAGTCTTGTCTATGCCTGCCATGGGTCAGCTTACTGGCTCCACCAGCTTCTGCCAACACAAGCACTGCCTTCCAGGCCTCTGCAGGCCTCCTTCTCGCCATATAGGTTAGTGACATACATACCAACCCCTAGTCATCCCAGGGCCCCTCTGGAATGTTCAGACCCCTGTTCCACCGAACGTTCACAGAACTCTCAGATTCTCTCCTCCAAAGGACGAGGACCCATGAGCTTACTGGTTTCACCTCAGGATCACTGCTCCACCATGATCACAGCACTTAGATATATTTATAGTTTAAAACAAGAGTAAGTTTATTGTCAAAGAACAGAAATACAAATGCCAGTAAGAAAGAATATTGGAAACAAATGGTTACATGTAAAAGAAAATCATAGACACTTTCTAGAGCCTAAACTTAACTCACAAGACATTCCCTTGTCTCCTACAGCAGTGGTTCTCAAAGCTGGTCTGCCGCTTGTTCAGAGAAAGTCCCTGGTGTGCCGGACCGGTTTGTTTACCTGCTGCGTCCGCAGGTTCAGCCCATCGCGGCTCCCAGAGGCCACGGTTCTTCTCTCCCTTGGCCCAAGCCACTTCCCGCAGCCCCCATTGGCCTGGAGCGGTGAACCACGGCCAGCGGGAGCCGCGATCAGCCAAACCTGAGGATGCTGCAGGTAAACCAACCGGCCCGGCCCGCCAGAGGCTTTCTCTGAACAAGCGGCAGACCAGCTTTGAGAACAAGCTTGCGGAACAAGTTTGGGAACCACTGGTCTAGAGTCTATCATCTTCTGATAACCTTTCTTAACTTACATACTTTAAGAAAAAGAAAAGGTACTTGTGGCACCTTAGAAACTAACAAATTTATTAGTCTCTAAGGTGCCACAAGTACTCCTTTTCTTTTTGCAAATACAGACTAATACGGCTGCTATTCTAAAACCATACTTTAAGAACATAATTTTCAGTATACATATATAACTCCTTACACATTATCTGCACATACATTTTGCTGTGATTATAATGGCCAGTGTGACACATGCTTTCAGTAGAGACCTTATATGACCCCTTTTAGTGAACCCAGGGGATCCCTGCAACTCTATGTCCCCTGTGCCCTCCAGAAGTTGGCACCAAGAGGTTTACAACAACAAAGCAACACAATGTAATGGTCTAACTAGAGCATTTCATATTCTTTGTTATTGAACCTGTTTGGGTGTTAGAACAACTAATGAGTTTATTGTAAGCCTTCAGATACCAGACTCGGAAAGCTGGTTTGGAATGAATATAATCTAGAAATATTATTTTGTATTTGTTCAGTGAAAACAAGTCACTTGGCTCAGACATGAAATAGACAGTCCCTGACCCAGAAAGCTCATAATCTAAGCAAGACAGAGACAGAGCTGATGGGACACAGTGTAAAAGCCCAGAGGAGTGAATAATAAGGATGTTTTTAAAATGCATTATTCATATTGTTGACTAACTTCATGTGGGTATTGCAGAAGTAGAGAGTCTACAGGAGGGCTATGAATGAAGTATGCATGCTAGCTTGTTGAACTGGGCAACACAGAAAATTTATATGTAAGAGGGGAGGACATAGTGAAAGAATGTGGTTTTGAGGTTGTCACAATTGATGGAAGGGACGGGGGGACCAAAGTGCTGAGATCTTAGTTCAAGAAAAATCCCCATTCAAACCAACATTTAAGCATGTGTTTCAGTCCCATTGAAGTCAAGTGGATTTCAGCAAGTATTTAAAGTTAAACACATGTTTAAGTGCTTTCCTGAATAAGGACAGACTTAAGTATGTCATGCACTAGCACTTAAAGGCTGGCTCAGAGGTTTAGGACAAGAAGATTAAATTTGATGTGGTGGATAGATCTGAACAGGTGGATGTAATTGTACGCAACTGCCCTTAGCATTGAATGGAGTTGCTAGTTTTATGTAAAAAAAAACAAAAACAAAAAACCCACACAATAAAAATTTGTGATTAAGAAAGCCACATGTAAAAAGATAATATTTTAAATGAAAAAATTATTTGTGAAGAAAATTAGGAGCTGATTAATGATGGACAATTTTCCAAGCATTTTGGGACTGCATAATGGGATCCATCCTTCCTCTGTGTACCATGGTATTTGTCTTAGCCCTGATGTATACTGTACTTAAAATGGGAATAGCTCAATTATTGGGGTAAATTTAACTATCATAAATGGTAAATATACAAAGGCACCCCTGTACCTTGCATTTTTCATAACGACGCCAATCCTGCATTTGAGAGCATGTAAGTGGTCTGGCAAGTGTGAGTGATGCACTCGGAAGGCTTGTGATTTGTATTGAAGCAGACAAACTAAACCAAGAGAACAAAACTAATTTCAGTAAAATGGGCTTATATAACAGATAGTTCTTTTCTTGTACAGCTGATATTGCTAATGAGAGGTTTGTTGTGCTTTTTTACCTAAGGGAATATTAATTTGATTGAAAACCAACAGCAATTATCTATGATATGGATAAAAGAAAGTAAACAGCACTACTCAATATGAAAGCTGAGCATTGTGGTACTGTGAAAAATGTTTCTATTAGTTCTACAAATCTAATGCTATAGAATCAAACACACTTTGGAGCCATTGCAAAATTGTTAGCCAGGACAGAGAAGAAGTGGGGAGTGCTTAAAATTACTTGCGAACAATTTGCACTGATTGAAAAACAATAATTTTCAGCCACAAAAAAATCAAACAAAAGGACTAAGAAAATCAGACCTACAAGGGAGGTAGATAACTTCAGTGATAAGGAAATAGAGCGGTCTGGGTTTTGTGGCTCATGGTGTTATGTTATATTGTACAATATTTGTTATGAGATTATATGCCATTTGAGTTTTCTGGGGCTCTTGTCTGGATTCTCAAGTAGTTACACTGAGCTTATCAACATTTTTCTCTCTGTTGTTAAAATTAAAAAAGGTCAGTTTTATTGGAAATTATTTCTGATTTTTCCCCCAGTTACAATATAATATAATTGCACTGTGAATGAAACAGAAACATTTTTTTTCTGACTCGTACAATGCTGTGATGTGGATCTCAGTATTTTAAAGGAACAATAATGATTTTTATTAATGGCATATTCTGCTGCACTTTTCTATTCTGTATGGATTTGACAAAACTTTTAACTCAGCAAAAGAGTGGGGCTGGAGGAAAGTTTTAAACAAATCAACTTCCCCATAGATCCTAAATACAGTATACTTTCTGAATTTAAAATGAAAATGTTTGAATAAACTAGAGGAGAGCAGTTTCTTTCTTTCTTTTTCTTTTTCTTTCTTTCTTTCTTTCTTTCTTCTTTCTTTCTTTCTTCTTTCTTTTCTTTCTTTCTTCTTTTTCTTTCTGTTTCTTTTTCTTTTTTTCTTTTTTTTTTCTTTTTCTTTTTTTTTTTTTTGTTTTTTTGTTTCTTTCTTGTCTTTCTTTTTTTCTTTCTTTCTCTTTCTCTTCTTCTTTCTTTCTTTTTTTTCTTCTTTTCTTTTAGGAGAGGGAAGCAAAAAAAAAAACCTCTAAAGCAAAGCAGAAAAAGGGAGAGATATAGCTTGGAAGGCATCCTCTTAGCAAGAGGAACAAGAGCATGGAATAATTTAATTGCTCATCACTAATTATACGGTATATAAATGTTAATGTGTCTTCATCATGACAATGTAATAGGTATAGATTGAAGCATATGAAAAAGAAAGTGTGATGCAGTAATTATAACTAAGAGCAGAGCTGTTAGAGTAATTATAACGCTTCATCAGGTAATTAACGTATGTTCAACTTGAGAGGGGGAACAAAGAGTGAAGAAGTTAAATATTGAAGGACAGGCCTTCCACACTCCAGCTGTCTTCAAGCATTTGCTGGAGGAGGTGATACTCTGTATTGATCTGTTATTTCCTTATTTTCTTTACATATTTTAATGAGATGGGGCGGGGGAGGAGGTTGTCAGCACTTACAACGTAAAATAGGCCAACAAGCTACATGTCTGTTACTTTAAATCATTTATCCTTAACAGTCTTGTGGCTTCCACTTCCGTGAAGGCAATCATCACGGATAGGTGATGGATATTAAAGGACAGACAATGCCATTGCAAATTAGCCCAAAAGCAGAGAGCGGTCCAGTTTGGACAAATTTAACTCCCGGGAAAGGGATTTGAACACAATACAGGCTAAAACACTGTTTCTGAGAATTGCATTTCTACTTCTGTGCAGCCTCCCTTCAGATGTTTCTTCAGGGTTGGCTGGATTTTCTGGTAGAGGTGGATCATACACAAACCCTGTCTAATCCATCATGTGCCCATCGATACGATATCGAGCACTGTAAGATTACTGATGTGCCATCTACCATGCACCCACACACAGCAGGTGACCCAACACATAATAATTTTCAGTAACTAGGTAAAAAACACTCCACTGACTGCTGCAGTGCTGCGTAACCACCAAATACTACTCTTTACTGATGTCCCTTGCAGATTATACCAGAGGAAAGTGACACCATCCCGCTCTGTGTTGGTCTAGCTATATGCTCTACCACAGAATTCCTCCAGACTCCAGTTATATCTTGTGCACTTATGAGAGCATTGCCAAACCAAGTAATCTGCTGTTTATATCCCAGTACCTGAGAGTCGCAAAG
Organism: Dermochelys coriacea; assembly: GCF_009764565.3. Classification (NCBI taxonomy): domain Eukaryota; kingdom Metazoa; phylum Chordata; order Testudines; family Dermochelyidae; genus Dermochelys; species Dermochelys coriacea. Next base: position 67,587,985 of record NC_050078.2, on the reverse strand, counting down.
TGGTGGAAACTCTCTGATTCTAGCTTGGGCCAATATCTGCCAGATCTGCATTTTCAATAGGGAAGGATGGGAGTGGAAATTGCCACTGAGAGAAAGTAGATGCATACTCCCCTCTTGGTTGTCAGTCTTTATACACTAGAGGCCAATCCAAGAGTCAGTACTTTTGCAGCCCTCCAGTCCCCAGGTGCTTTATAGCACATGAAGCTGCTGTCCAATCCATTGGCAAAGTGGGAAGATCTGCCCATCCTGTTAGCTTGGGAACCATATTGGTATGTCAGTTCTGGAACCATCATCTAGGTCCTGGCAAGTGAGATCCCTGTGGCGAGCCAATAATCCCCAGCGCAGCATTGTTTTTAATTTAACTTCTGCTATCCCTTTTCTTATTTGATAATGGTAGATAATTACAGCAAGACCCATTGTTTCTTAGGAGCTGTGCAGTTGAAAATCCAGCAACCTCAGATTGATTATCATTATCGTCAGTAATTTCCCCGGTGAGATTGGGGCAAAGATGGGCTTGGTCATTTCACTCGGCGATATACTGTATTACAGCTCAGTTAAGACTCCATTTACAAAGGTACACAGCCGTGTGTTGAGAGTGCTTTCGGAGGCTTAAAATGCATAGCATGCTAGTGTTCTGTATAAACGACTGGAGGTGTCTGAAAAAAGGGTTCTTTTTGAGGGCTCCAGGGTACTGGAACGAGCTCCCGTTCTTGTTCCAAAACAGCCTGTTTTTAGTTACCATCCAGACATGCTACAAAAGCCATCTATTTGATAGGATGTTTGGAGAGGGTTGAGGATATGCTCCCAGAAGCTCAGCCAACAGAAGGCAAAGAGCTGCCTCAGTCAATCATGTTGTGTAATACCTACATGGGGAGAAGATTTCTGATAGTTGATGGCTCTTTAATCTAGCAGACGAGACCAATACCTGGAAGCTGAAGCAATGAGTGATGGGAGCCATGTGGGAAGGACCCTTGTGGCTGAGTTGACCTGAATGTACTATTATTTTACTGTTTAGATTGTTAATTTAAGTAAGTACTGTTTTATATTGTTAATTTAAGTAAGTATAAGGCGCCTATAGTCATAGTATGAGCATCGTTTTTGTTGTTAAAATTTAAATAAATGCAATCTGTATATTACATTTTAAAAAATCAAAAGAAACTAAAATGCTTTCATTTCATTCGTTTTTTTGTGATTTTTTTCCATTTCTGATGACAAATTTTTTTAAAAAAATGCATTTCACATTGGTGGGGGAAAAAAACACTTTCTCTAACACCAAAAAAAAGCAAGAGAGAATTCCCCACCACACACCAAAATAAAATGAAAAACCTTAAAATTTGCCATCAAAGATTAAAAAAGTACTAAACTGGAAAAAATAAAAAAAAATCCTTTGAAATTCTTGATGAAGTATGCTTATTTTTAGTGGAAAACAGGAGGTACATGTGTGAAAAGGGAAGAGAGTGGGATTTTCATCACCAAACAAAATACAAGTGAACATTTTCAAATGGCTTGAAAAGCAATTTTTCACAAAATAATAACTACTAAAAATAACAATAACAAAAGTAACCAACCAACCAAAAAAAACCCAACACCTTGCCAGGTGGGGGAAATATCACACAGCTGTATAAATCACATTTATAAAAGCACATAAGTAAATACTATTCAAATGGTTGTACTTTTTCTAAGTACCACAGGGAAAAAAAATACAGTACAATTATTCACTAATGGCTGATTTCTGCTTAGCACAATTGAGCCCATAGTAGATGATGTATTGTAATATATACTAATCAAATTTGGCCTAGATTTTCATCGTAGCATCGTACAAAATATGAACCCATCCCCTTAAAAATTAATGGAAATCAGGTACCTACATCCCACAGGTGGTTTGAAAATCTCAGTCTTAAATATGGGTTTCAGAGTAGCAGCCGTGTTAGTCTGTATTCGCAAAAGGTAAAGGAGTACTTGTGGCACCTTAGAGACTAACAAATTTATTAGAGCATGAGCTTTCGTGAGCTACAGCTCACTTCATCGGATGCATTTGTGGAAATGTTTTTTTCCACCAAATGCATCCGATGAAGTGAGCTGTAGCTCACGAAAGCTTATGCTCTAATAAATGTGTTAGTCTCTAAGGTGCCACAAGTACTCCTTTTCTTTAGTCTTAAATATATTTCACTATGGTTATATTTATACTACAGACTTCAGGAGAAACATATAAAAGAGATACCCTGTTGCATCAAAATGATTTTTTAATAGGTCTCTTTTAGGAGGTTCTTATGGAAGAAGCAACTACTATTTTCTGGACTATATTTTGGGTTGGTAAGCAGAAAGCAGATTAATTTTAATAGGTCCTTTCTGTATTGTATTGAAGAATTTGGGAGTTATTTTATAATAAGCATATTTCTTTATCTGGCACATTATTTGTATAAAAGAATTTCATTGTATTTCTGTGAATGCTTTGGTGCAGGGCATAGAAAATGTATTATTTTAACAGTTATTTTAATCTTGGCTCTGATATATAATAATAAGCAGCACTTTAGAAAAGCGTTCCTTAAAAGTAAAAGAGAGAACCATGGGAAAAGCTTAGGGCTCTAATTTTCAGTAATAACAAACAACCATATGATATCATCCCTTATGCAGAGCACCCCCATGTAGAGATGGATTTTCTCATGCTGTCCTCTGCTGAATTCTGACTGAGTTGGGAGAATAGCTCCAATCATTTTCCTGTGACTTACCACCAAGAGGTTTCAGATTTTCCAGATGTGGATATAGACCTGGATCCAAACTTGGTCCCATCGGGAACTCTAACAATTTACACTAGCTGAGAATTTACCCTTAATTTTCAGATAATATAAGAAGCCCAATCCCTCCACCTCGAACTTTATCTCAAAGCTCGAATTGACTTTCTTGAGGTTTAAAAATATTAATATTAGTCATTCATCATTTCTTTATCACTCTACATTTCTGGTTTCAGACCAAGGTTAGAAGTAGAAATGTTGAAATAATTGTTTCAGCCTTTTCTAAAAAAGTTAATTGTGACCAGATGCATAACACAATTAATATTAAACTAAAGGGTGGAAGGAGCATGAGCAGAAATAGATCAAGAACAGGATAAAGAATATTTAAATAAGTTAGATGTATTCAGGGCCTCATACATCCACCATAGGGTACTTAAGGCACTGAAGCAGTCTTGTAACCATTAGTGGTTATCTTTGAGAACACATAGAAATGGGTGACTGGACAAGGTTCAAACATAATACTGATCTTTAAAAAGGGGAACAAAGGAGACCTAGGGAATTATAGTCAGCCTAACTTCAATACCTGGAAAGACCCTGGAACAAATTATTAAACAATCTATTTGTAAGCACCTAATGGATAATAGCTTGATTAGTAATAGCCAACATGAATTTTTCAAGAACAAATCACACCAAACAAACCTACTTTCCTTCTTTGATGGGGCTACTGGCCTAGTGGATGGGGTGAACTAGAAGACATGATTCATCTGGATTTTAATAGAGCTTTTGCTACAGTCCCACAGGATATTCTCATAAGCAAATTAAGGAAATGTGGTCTGGATGAAATTACTATAAAATGGGTGCATAACTGGTTGTAAGACCATACCCAAAAAGTAGTTATCAGTGGTTCGCTGTAAAATGGGGAAGACATATCTAGTGGTTCCTGGTGCTACTGAATACTTTTAATTAATGAATTGGACAATGGAATAGTGAGTATGCTTTGCGGATGAGACCAAGCTGGAAGGAATTGCAAGCACTTTGGAGGACCAGATTAGAATTCAAAATGACCTTGATAAATTGAAGAATTGGTCTGAAATCAACAAGATGAAGTTCAGTAAAGACAAGTGCGAAAATGCTACACTTAGGAAAGAAAAATCAAGTATACAACTACAAAATGGGGAATAACTGGCTAAGTGGTGCTGCTGAAAAATGACCTGGGGATTATAGTGAATTGCAAATTGAATATGAACCAACAATGTGATGTGGTTGCAAGAAAGGCTAATATAATTCAGGAGAGATTTTAAAATTAAGTATGTTTAGTCTTGGCAAAAGAAGACTGGAGGGAAGAAGGGCTGATAAGTCTTCAAATATGTAAAGGGCTGTTTGAAAGAGGAATGAGTTGTTCTCCATGTCCACTGAAGGTAGGACAAGAAATAATCATCTTAATCTGCAGCAAAGAAGATTTAGGTTAGATATTAGGAAAATCTTTCTAAAAATGACAATAGTTAAGAACTGAAATAGGGAGGTTCAAGGGAGGTTTTGGAATCCCCATCACTGGAGTTTTGTTAAGAACAGGTTGGACAGACACCTGTCAGGGAGGGTGTAGGTACACTTAGTCTTGTCTCAGCATGGGGTGAGGGACTATATAATCTCTCAAGGTTTCTTCCAACCACACATTTCTGAGTCTATGGTTCTATGTATTTACATACTGGATCAGACCTCTAGTTCATCTTTCCAGTATCCTGTCTCCAACAGAGGCCAGGACCAGCTGCTTTAGAGGAAGGTTCTAGAAATCCTGTGACAGACAATTATGGAATAACTTGCCTCCAAGGAAAGGTTCCTTCTGGCCCCCGATATTTAGATTACCTTATGTTCCAAAGCTTGAAAGTTTATGTCCCTTCCAAACCTCTGGTTTATTTTTTATTGAATACAGTATTTGTTATTTTAACTCTTTTCAGAGTAGCAGCCATGTTAGTCTGTATTCGCAAAAAGAAAAGGAGTACTGGTGGCACCTTAGAGACTAACAAATTTATTTGAGCATAAGTTTTTTCAGGGAGATTTTCCACCGAATGCATCCGATGAAGTGAGCTGTAGCTCACGAAAGCTTATGCTCAAATAAATTTGTTAGTCTCTAAGGTTCCACAAGTACTCCTTTTATTTTAACTCTGAATATTTTTATCATCTGTATAAGTGTATGATCCTTTCTGAATCCTGCTGAATTCTTGTCCTCAATGATATCCTAATGGCAACGAGTTCCACAGGCTAATTATGTATTAGATTAAAAAAGACCATTTCTTTTGATCAGTTTTGAATTCACTAACTTTCAATTTCATTAAATGTCCCTTTTTTCTGAATTTTGAAACAGGGTGAATAGAACATTGCAATCTACTTTCTCTGAACCCTTTATTATTTCATATAATTTTATCACGTCCACTCTAATTAGTGTCCTTCTTAAGACAAACAGGACCAGTTTTTTCATTCTCTCTTCTGATGAGTGTATTTGCATGCCCTTACTCATTCTCATCATTCTTATTGCTACATTCCTTTTGAAATGAGGTGACCGGAACTGACCAGTGTATTCCTGTTTAGGGTGTACCACTGATTTCCATAATGGTGTTTTAATATATTCTGTATTATTCTCTATTCAACTCTTTATGCCACCTATCATTTTGTTTGCTTATCTGACTGCTGCTGCACATCGAGCAGAGGCCTTTATCAAGCTGTCCTCAGTGATGCCCAGAAGTAGAATTGTCAAAGCAGCCTTATAAGAGCCTAAATCCCATTCTCAAAAGTGACTTTAAACACTTAGGGCCCAATTTTTAAAGGTATTTAGGTATATAATTCCCATTGAACTCAATCGCATTTAGGCACTCAAAGATGCAGATAGACACCTATTGCCATTTTCAAAAGCCTAAAAGTTAGGCACATACATTCTTTGTACAGTCGCACTAAGCACTGATCTGCCTATTTAAACACCTAAATACCTTTCAAAATCTGGCCCTTAGAAGTCTAATTCTCAATGAAAGTCAATGGGACTTAGGCACCTATGTACCCACGTCGCTTTTTCAAATGGGACTTTTAAAATTTTTACCCCAGCTCATTTTCCAGTATCATTACAGTTAATTTAGAACCCAGTAAGACACAAGAGTAGTTTAGGAGCTTTTTTTTTTTTAAAAAAAAAAAAGCCTTGAAAACTTTTGGGAGTTTATCCAAATTGATCTTTCAAACCCTCTGGATAGCTATAATGCTGTGTTTACACAGAGCTTTCCCTGTAGGCAGTGCTGATCAGAATGTTTTCTCCAGAGCCATCTCATTCTGGCCATATTTCCTCCTGATTGATCCTTACATGGAGTTTAAGAGTTCACCCACGGAGCTTTCATGTTGAAGCAGAAAAACAAACAAATCGGTGGCCCTGACATCTGTCTGTGAGATAACTTTCATGCTGGTATTGATGCCAAAGTCAGGCCGAGACAACACCTTACTGAATTAAAAATTTTAAAAAAGCACTAGAGAGGCCCTCTTGGAAAATGTCACTCAGCACAACCATAACCTAATATTTGTGTTTCCCTCCTTCCCACCACACACCTTTTTAATTTCTTTTCTTATGAGCCATCCATAAGAATTGCCTGGGAGTGCAAAAAAACAGGGTTATTGACTGTCTGCACTTGAGCTGTCACAAAGCAGTAAACAGAACCAAAAGACAAATGTAGGTACAGTTGGGGGAAATTCATAATTAATAATTCAGTGGAATGAAGTGCCTTCATAGGGAAAAGGCTAGAAATGAAGGGTGAAAGAGAAATTAGCCAGACATGTGTCAAGGTTTTAGCAAATATATATTTTATATATTTTTGCAGTTATGCCTATGATATGTATATTACTGATGGGGAGCAGATGTGCTATGTGCAAACCCAGCCGGTGACTGCCAATGGGTGACTTCTAAGGCAGTTTCCATTGACTGCAAGTGATGTGAGTAAGTTTAGATGTCAAAACTGCAAGAATCATAGAGTTGCAGTTCCTTGCAGGGAAGCCTTATGAGGAACTTTACAAATAGTTGCAGACTGAGTGTTTATCGCAACGCTCGCCGTGACAACAAATGCATGCGCAGAGTGGGAAAATCCCATACTGTCATGTATAGGGCTACTCCTTGCAAAGAAGGATTTGCTGTTTAGATGGATAGCAAGAGTATCCAGAGTTGTTAATAGATAATGCTATAAAACGAAAGTGTTTGCAAGGGATATAAACCTCATACTTCTGGACAAAGCTCTGTTAGGGTATGGAATGTAAGGTGACCAGATAGCAAGTGTGAAAAATCAAGACCCTTTTTTTCAGGGGTGAGGGGAATTGCATATATGAGAAAAAGCCCCTACTATCAGGATGTCTGATTACTGTATTAGGATGAGACCTTCATTGGGAGGGCAGATTATCCCAGCCTTCCTGTCATGAGGTTTCCTATTCCTTCCTCTTAAGCACCTGTTACTGGCCACTGTTAGAAACATGAGGCTGGACTAGATGAATAATGGATGTGATCCATTATGGCAATTCCTATGTTCCTAAGAATATCCCTAGGGACAGAACTCAGAAAATGATTTTGTATTGACATCAAGAGGCCCTCATATCATCCCTAAGCTCTGGAAGAGGAGGAACCACAATGTAAATTTAAGTACAAAGGAAGCTGAAACCCCTGACCTAATATCTATGTAGATCATTCCAAGTAAGGGAGCCTGAAACTATAGTAGAAGAAAAACTGCCCAGATAGTATTCAGTGAGTTACAGTCTCTGTATGACAGCTAATAATTGCAATGATTTTTTACAAGATACATGCATTATACAAATAACATGAATATATTTTACTCCAATCAGGAGGAATCACTCATTTCTGTATTGCATGCTAACTTTTCATCTGATTAGTAGTAAGCCTGAGGCAAGGTGAGTGCAAAATTAGCCTGATGCATTAATTTATCATTTTACCCTGTTTTAGAAGTTTAAAATATTGTGGTTTCCCTCCTTTACTACACTTTACTGTAATACAATAAACAAATTGATCTAGAGTGTTGCAGGCAACACATTATCCTAAATACTTATAACTCAGGGCTGGGGGGGAGACATGAAACAAATGCCACTCATTTTTCAAATACTTGTTACACAGAGCAGTGTCACATTAAATGGTACAGTCACTATAACAGGGTCCTTTCCGTTAGCCTTGCCCTGCTACAGCTGTGCAGGGTCTGGCACTTAGGAAAGCTCAGTAGGTGAAGGCTGACTGGGGAGGAGAGCAGACAGGCTGCTCCTATTTGGGAATGCTTTAAAGTGAGTGGGCCTGGTCAAGAGACCAAAGAGTGGCTATGGAGAAACCAAGGCAAGGTGCTCCAACTCCAGGTCTTGCTGTGAGAGTAGCTCTGAAACAGTGAGTCTTGTACATTCACATTTTTTCCAATAGATGTAAGCATAGAGAAAAGTGCTCAGGTGGGGATAATATAAGATGATAACCAGAGTCTTTCTTAGGACCCAAGGCTATGTCTCAAACTATCGCACATCTACTGCAATAGTAAGTTCACACTCCCAGGGCAGTAACACTAAGAATTATATTTAATTGTGGAATGAATGTTGTTATACCATCAGCACTGTCACACGAGAACCCTAATTTCAATAATGGAAGATGTGTCTGAATCCCTTAGACTGCTTTGAAAATCTCGCCCTAGCTGTGCTGCCTTCTGGGGCCCAACTCTGCATTCCATACTTAGGCTGCAATCTTGCAAGGCACTTCACATGGACACGCCTCTGTGCTGCACAGCACTCCTTTGACTTTACTGGATGCAGGGGTTTGCTGGTGTGTTGCTACTTTCAGGACTGGGGCCCTAGTGTGCAGTCCAGGATCAAGCTTATGATGCTTAAGAATGAGACAGATTCAATTTAGAAACTACTCAAGAATATTGAGGAGCAGGTGGATTTTATTCTATAAAATTACATGCATTTTTTTGAAGTTAAATAGAAAGATATGGTTAGAAGAATTTTCAAATCTATTTGATAGTGAATGGGATTTGCTGGGCTAGGGGCTGGGTGACAGAACGGAGACACTCTCATCTAGAGTAGAAGAAACATGTCTTATTTAGATTCAGTGCTGCAGAGTCAATATATCGTGGAGTAGTTAAAAATCATGATCATTAGCATTCAGAGGGTCTCTCTGGATGAGTATGCCAGTTTCCTCCAGTGTATAATGTAGTGCATGAAAGGCATGAGAAATAATGCTAAAATTATTTTGAAAATATCATCAAGTGATATCTTATAACATGAGGGCACCGCTAGAGTACTTCTGTGGTTATCAGATTCTGGCCAAACACTGCCCTCCGTTATTCCCACAATCCCATTAACTTTGGGAGTCTTTCTTTGTGTATTTTTGAGATGAGGGAAAAACTACTTCTCTGAGGGGTTCCTCTCACCCTGTGGCAAATCTGGAGGCATGCTGAACTGTTTGTTTTCAGAGAGAATAGCAGGTGCACCAGATTTGTGCCTTTAATAATGCATAAAACTGTTTTAGAACAAGAGTCAGTTTAATCCCTTTTAACTGGCAGCTTTCACAGCTAAAACGATCAAAAGCACCAATGTCTCTTAAATTGCTAAGTCCCATCGGATATTTCATAAGACTAAGGCTTCTAAGTCACTTTGCTTTTGCTGACTTTACCCCATATCTTTACTTTGGGGGGGGGGGAAAACAAACAAGAAGCACATTAAAACTTGGGTGGGTTTGGTAGTAATTTTATTGAATTAATGACTGAGGCCATCTAGTTGGGAGTGAGGAAGTGACTCTCCTAGTTCAACAAGTGAATAGTAATCAAAACACTGAAACTAGGAGTTTGAAAGGTTGCAGATCCTTATGTGGATTTTTGATGTATTGATTTGCCTTGGGTTTTTTGCACGCCGTGTTCTATGATTTTTACATCCGAAGTCTTTGTTTTGGGAAGGCAATATTTTCCCTAAGTTTCTATGGCTGAAAAATAGTATAAGAGAGAACTCCTTTCTCTCACTTTCAGGAGTTTGACAATCGCTTTTTCCAATGTGCCACTAGAGTTCCAAGTGCTCCAAAATGATGATGTTACTATTCCCTCCCAATACTTTAAAAATGGACCAGGCCAGATCCTCAGCTGATGTAAATCAACATAGCTCTATTGACTTCAGTGGAACTGTGCCAATTTAGACCAGCTGAGGATCTGACCCAGAATTTCTGCAGGCGGGCAGGCATGAGACAGCTTGCAGGACCTCACTTGTCAGTGAAAAAGCCGATTGTAGCAATTTTCATCGACATCATGGAAATTAATTAGCCCAATTTTATGGAAATTAGCTCATTATAAATAATTTTAGCTGGGCCATTCACAAAGCATTTTTTAGATTAAACAAAAAACCAGCTCTGAATTAGATTCCAATTTTTCCCCTCCCTTTCTTAAAAAAATACAATAAAGAATTTGAGCAGGTGTGCCATTTGCAGGGGGTCATAGCTCACTGACTAGGATTGCTGCTTCTCTAGACTTTGCTTTCCCACTCAAAGCCTAAAAAAGCAACAGCAAACGGGTTGTGGGTTTTCTACACTGTTTATTATTTGCCACTGCAGATGTCCCTCTATCTCTTGAGCCTGGCTATGCTACATTCTCTTTCTGATGGTACAAAGCAGCACTTATGTGTCTCCTGAGGCTTTGCTCTTGTCAGTGAGAATGGGGGCAGCTATCAAAGCATTCTGGGGGAAATCAGTACCATTGATGATGGCCTGGCAGATGGAAAACAGAGTTGGGAGCTCTGAGACTCAGGAAGTTTTCCGTCAAAGGGAATTGTGCAAAGGACAAATCAGTTTGGAGCAGGGTAGATTCTGTAGGGGCAGGATGGGCAGAGACAATGGGAGTGATGAGCTGGAAGATTGGCTAATTGTGTCGCATTGGATCTGTCTTACAAGTTATTCAGAGCTTAGTGATTTAGACTTCTGATTCTCTAGTGTCTTGTTTCTGTAAGGTAGCTCATCTCCTTAGTTATTATCAGCTACCTGATATGGCTCTCCTGAGTCCCTGGCTTCTTTATATTTACTTCAGAGCTGTAACACTTATTCCCTCCCCAAAACTGTCCAGAGTAAATTATTCTGCATCCTCTCCCCACCCATTTAAATGGCTTAGTGAACCTGCAAGTCCAGTACAGGGACCACGTGGCCCTACCTTGCGTGACTTAGGGGGAGGGATAGCTCAGTGGTTTGAGCATTGGCCTGCTAAACCCAGGGTTGTGAGTTCAATCCTTGAGGGGGCCATTTAGGGATCAGGGCAAAAATTGGGATTGTTCCTTGTCATAAATATAAAGGGAAGGGTAAACACCTTTAAATCCCTCCTGACCAGAGGAACAACCCTTTCACCTGTAAAGGGTTTAGAAGCTAAGACAACCTCGCTGGCACCTGACCAAAAGGACCAATGAGGAGACAAGATACTTTCAAAGCTGGAGGGGGTAGAAACAAAGGGTCCTCTCTGTCTGTGTGATGCTTTTGCTGGGACCAGAGCAGGAATGCAAGTCAGAACTCCTGTAAAGGGTTAGTAAGCAATCTAGCTAGATAAGAGTTAGATTCTGTTTTGTTTAAATGGCTAATAAAATAAGTTGTGCTGAATGGAATGGATATTCCTGTTTGTGTGTCTTTCTGTAACTTAAGGTTTTGCCTAGAGGGATTCTCTATGTTTTGAATCTGATTACCCTGTAAGGTATTTACCATCCTAATTTTACAGAGGTGATTCTTTTACTTTTTCTTTAATTAAAATTCTTCTTTTAAGAACCTCATTGCTTTTTCATTGTTCTTAAGATCCAAGGGTTTGGGTCTGTGTTTACTTAGACAAATTGGTGAGGATTTTTATCAAGCCTTCCTTAGGAAAGGGGGGTGTTGTGCTTGGGGGGGGGATTTTGGGGGGGGGGAGATGTTTCCAAGTGGGGACTTTCCCTGTTATTTTTGTTAGACACTTGGGTGGTGGCAGCATAAAGGTTCAAGGACAAAAGGTAAAAGTTTGTACCTTGGGGAAGTTTTAACCTAAACTGGTAAGAATAAGCTTAGGGGGTCTTTCATGCAGGTTCCCACATCTATACCCTGGAGTTCAGAGTTGGGAAGTAACCTTGACACTCCTGCTTTGAGCAGGGGGTTGGACTAGATGACCTCCTGAGGTCCCTTCCAACCCTGATATTCTATGATTCTATGACCCAAATCATTCAGGATTAGCAGGAAGGGCACAGAGGCCTAGAGGTCAGTCCCTATGAGAAATGGGCTGGTAGGCTGGGCACCTTGAGAAGACTGGGAAATGAATCATAGGAGAAGTTTGCCTTCTTGAGAGCATAGCCACAGATCAGGAAAGCGCCATCCCTCAGGCTTACCGGGAGCCAAAGGAGTGGCCTAGCAGGCCAGATTCCTGGGGAAGTGGAGGTAGGCTAGCTCTGTCAGGGCTACAGCAAGGAGGAAGAGTGCAGGAGCTGTTAACTAAAGGGCCTGCAGTGTATGTGTGGTAGTGGGATGGGGGAGGCAGCAGCACCTGTGATTGAGGGGAGTCACTGAAAGTGGCCACAGTAGGAGTAGCCAGCTGCTACCAGCAGCAGGAAGCCACATGGGGAAAGCAGCCCTCACACTCAGTAGAGGTGATCACAGGAGATGAGGAATGGCCAGTGCAACTGTAGGGAAGTGGCTGTGGCCAGAAGGGGATAGCGTGCAGAATAGCAGCTGCCCCTAGCAGGGCATTAGGAAGCTGTCTGGTAGTGCATAGCAATAGGATCCTCTGCCCAGGATGTGATGGGATGGGGCAGGGAATCGGCTCAGGACTGCTGTCAGCATATCATACATCTAGTGGTGGGAAAGGCAGAAACCCAGCCAGGATACAGGACAGGGGAACCAGGAAAAATATCCCAAGGAAGAAAGCTAATGAGGAAGCAGTGCAGAATGAGATGGGGCAACCAGAATGCCACTGGGTAACTGCTACACTGAAAACAGCCTTGGGAGGAGGGCCTCCTTAAAGGGACAGCAGTTGGAGATGAATGGATGGGGTGGGTTTGGGAAAAGGGTGAGTGGGTGATCTGAGGTGGAGAACGTTATGCATACGAGGAAAGCTGTGAATGTTCAGGTGGCTGTGGCAGAGGTTAAGGAGTTTGGAGGATGACAGAAAAGCGGAGGAGAGGAAAGCTCGTCCAACATAAACCAACCAAGACTTTATACTAGTAATATCTTCACCATTTCTTTCTGCAAGCCTCTAGGGGTTGGGGGGTGCGCCGCGTGTGCACAGCACTTATGTTAGAGAGGCATATAGGTTTAGAGTATGAATTGCCTGTAGCATTTGCCTCTAAACCCTTGGTTTTGGCATACCACCAAGAAGGTGACACAAGACCTAGCAGACCCCACCAAGGACTGGTTTCCAGCTGCTCATTTGGGAGGGCTGATGCTTCCTTGTAAGTGAAAGGGAGAACCAAACTGATGAGCATAAATAATGCTGCAAAGGGCCTGATGCTTTTGGCCTCACCTGCCTGGGATAATTTCTAAAAGGACTCCCATAAAGATCCGAAGTGAGTAATCACTGCGCCTGCCCTTCGGCATTTTGGCCACATACTCCAGTAGGCAGGAAGTATAGATGGCTCTGAGAAGGCCATCTAGAAGCTTCAGCTAGTGCAGGATGATGCTGTGCCTGCCTTCTGAGCAAGGTTGGCTTGTTGAGAACATATATCTATGCTTCACATTCTGCCAGTAAATGCCTGGGTGAGAATGAAAGGTTGCTGTTTAAAATCTATAAAACTCTAACTGGCCAAGAGCCTGTGATGGTCACAATGGTCTCTGACCCACCTTACCAGCTTGTCTCATGGGTGAGGCGCCAAAGAGCTGGGCACAGGATGTTCTCAGCAGCATGCTCCATTCCCTCCATCACCTCCCCCAGGAATGTATCTAAGCTTAAGCGTGACCCATGGCCACGTTCAGGAAATGCTGAAACAGAAGCCCTTCTTGCCCTGGCTTTGTACTGTTTGCATTGGTATCCCTTTTAATGCTTGCTTACTGGCAACATATTTTCATTACTATTCCATATGGTGTTATGGAGAGTCTTAGGAGGATTTTCCCCCTGCTGTATTCTAAACCGTGTAAAGTGTGCCCAGGTATTCTGGTGGTTGAAATTCATTGTGTAAGGAAACACAGTCTGTAAACAAAACAAACCCTGTAGCTACAACTTCAGATACATGCATCCACACAGCTTGAGAGCCAGATTTGTCTCCCCTGTTCACCAGGATTACACCTTGTCTGGAATCCTATACAAAACAGACATTTGCATAATGCAGTTAAAATGGAATTATTAACATGATATAAATGCTTCCGATGAATAATAAAATAACTTTAAACAAAAATATATAATTTCATTGTGTACTTCTCTACATGAGGTAAATATGCACACTCTGCTAGTTAAACTTGCATTCCCCATTCTCTCTCCCTCATCATCACACACTATCTCATAATTCAATGGCATCTTGTACTGGGAGTGAAACATCTTACCTCTATCACTGTGGATCAGAGAAGCTGCCTGGCTGACACTACCTCTCTCCTCTCCTCTCTCTACGATTATCTGGTACCATGTGTGCATCTAATGGGGCTGAGGTAGAAATAGATCTGTGTGAGCTTCTGAAAAGAGTTCCACTTGCATTTAATGCAAAGTTTCAAGAAGTCAGGCTGGCTACCTTTAGACATAGCTTGTTCTAATTTTTGGTAGGCTTTAGCATTAGCATCTGGAGAACAGTTCCTAAATTTCAGTGATGGCAAAGGAAGAGACTAGCGACACTCAGTTCCCAAGAATGTAACAGGCACTGGAAACCATCAGCAAGAGTCAGGAATCTGTTAATTCAGAGGCAGATCATTTTCTCCTCCTTCTGTTTGTTACCTTCCCCTCGTACCTATCCTTTGGCAATAAGGGGGCAATGAATATTTATCTTCTCTGCCTCACAGAATGTTTCTGGGCATATAGAATTGCATTGTATTGTGAGACTGTCCTAGTACTCCTTTTGTACACCTGGTACAACCACACACACACACACACACACACACAATTAATTTAGCAGTTCACAAGACGGGGATTGCATCTGAATTTGGGAATGGGTGGGAGGTCCAGGTTCTGAATGGAATTTGTCCTGACATTGAACTGAAGGAGCTTGTTCCACCAGTTCTGGCCTCCGATTTGCCACTTATAACCACTGATCTTAATGTTTGTACATGGTGGCTGATTCCCCTTCCTCCTCTAAGCATGGGCACATCTTTGGAGGCAAAGGCATTCTCTATTAGATCACTATCTGAGGTCTTCAATTCATTATATTGCCTTTGCCTGTCTGCTAGACTTCATCTACAGGAAAGCACCACAGGAGAGACTTTTCCCTCTTGACTTCTGTGTGCATCTTTCTAACTAAGTGCTTACTTACTTACTTATGGCCATCATCACCATAGTATCAAAGTGCCTCTGATTTGGTCCCCTCACAACAACTCTGTGAGGTGTTTAGTCATTACTGTTTTGCAGATGGGCAGCCAAGGTGTACATGAAGTGACTTGCTCAAGGTCATGCAGGAAGTCTCTGGCGGAGCTGGAAACTGAACCTACTTGCCCATCTTTGGGTATGTGGATCTTTGGAAATTTAATAGGTCATAACGGAGGGCCTTAAGATCTTTCATACTCCTCCTATCATACTAGCAATGGCATAAATACAGCGGCAAAAAATAGAACATTATTTGTGGCTGGCTTTGTTTCTGAATCTGGCCCTATTCTGCATTAGAACCCTCAGTAAAACACTCTGCTCTCAAAGGGATGAAGCATTTAGAAACTTCCCCTCCCCCAAATGTTTGCCAGAATATTTTGAAAAATTACCATCTATTTTGTATCTGTGATTAGTTTACATGCCAGTCAAGCTACTGGGAGGATGAAAAAGGTGTGGGAGGACTTGCATCAATATGATATGTGGGTATTTTGCTAAGAGATCTGTTTGTAATCTGATCTGTTGTGATAAGGCAGTTGCTATATTTGAAAGTGAAACAAATATATTCTTTGGGCACTTATGAGTGCATGGGCCTTTTTTTTTAAACAGCATCATCTAATTTTACTAACAAGATAAACACCTTGTGAACGGATAACATTGTGTCTATGATTTTAAGCAGCAGCCACTGACATAATTTACATTTCCTGAAATATTCTACTTAAAACCAATTATGTTACAAAAGAAGATAAAGTGCTTGAATAATTTATTTTAAAACAAATTGGAGCTGATAGATTCTCCTAATCCCTGCACACAAATAGTCTTTCTTTGTACATTACCCTCAGTACCTGCAGCTGACATGTTTAGGGCCATCCCTCGCCCCAGACTTTGCTAAACAGCTCCAATATGTTTTCTTGACTAATTAGGCATTGTAACTGTTTTAAGGTTATCTCTGGAGTGATTTTGATTAGGTTGGCATCTCAGTGTTAAAGGAACTAGCAGTTAACTTTGAACAGTGATGATGCCTAAGTTATAAAATTTGGGAGCTGTGAGTTTAATTTTATTTTGATTTTTAAAAGCCAAATAAATTCTACTAGGACCTTTTGATGTAATATTCTCTTTTTAAGTGGCATTTAAGGAAAATAAATATTGGGTAAAAATGTTCAGAAGAAATCCAAGTCCATTTTCAAAAGTGTCACAGGCATGTAGTAGACCAAGTCCAATTGAGCTTTCAATAAGACTTAGGCTCATCAGTGCCTGACTCACTTTTGAAAATGGGGCTTGGGTTCATAAGTCGCTTAGGTGCTGTTGAAGACGTTACTCCTTGACTCTTTTTGTACACTAAGGTCTTGATACTTCAGTCATAGCCACATGTCAGACCCCAACACTGTACATAGTATCGTTTAGCTTTTAAGCAGATCTGATCTGGCCCTTAACTTTTGCACTATTGCCTTTTAAAAAAACATATCAGCTGCAGAAATGGAAGTGCAAGATGTTACAAAAATACTATACATGGCGACTGGCAATTCTCAAGGACTGAAGTTCCAGCTACCGTAATTTATCTGAACTATCCAAACCTTGGTGTCTGCAGATTGGATTGCAAATCCCCTGGAGCAAAATTTCTGGCTGTGTTTGGGAAATATACTCAGAATTGGCTTTCTCGCAGTATTGTGGCATTTCTTTGAACTCAGAAACTAAGGATTTGGTTGTGCAAGAAAAAAAGTAATTGCCCACTTCAGTTTACAGGGATGGCTAAAATAAGAATTGAGGTTTCTTTGAGATTTAAAAATGTTTAGTGATTTTGGTCTTGTTCGTTATAATGCACCTCTGCCTTTCCTTATTACAACAAGGATCCAACTAGAAAAGCTGATAGGCAGGCTAGCATTATAAAGTCAGGATTGGAAATTTCAAACTCCTGGGGCAATATATCCAGAAATGAAACCATACTATTGATATTTATTTGTATTCTGATAGGATTCAGAAATCCCAGTCATGATCAAAATACTTTGCACTGCTTGTGCTCCCAGTGAGTTTACAATCTAATGAGACAAGTGGACAAACAGTAAAACAAACAATATACAAACAAAATGTGAAAGGTGCATGACTTGTTAGTACCATTCTAGTACCTAGGATCAGGAGGAGCAGGGGCACATTAGGGTGTAAGGAGAAAAGATTGCTTTTATGGTATTTCCGACATGGCTAAAACTACAGGTTTGTGATACTGATAGTTCTTGTGGATTTCCTGCCTATTTGTAGACCAAAGAGATTCTGATAAGCAACAGACCTAACCAGACCATTCTTGGACCCTGAGCCTGGTCCTGTAAAGATGGAAATTCTTGAGGTTTTTTTCCTCTTTCTTTGGTGTGAAATTATTTCTCACTGAACATTTCTAATCTGGTCCTTTTTCCTTTGATGATTTTTGTTGATTTATCTTTGGTGGTTATGGATCTGAACCTGCTTCCCACTGGTTATCAGAGCTTTTCCTATGCTGAACCTGTTTTCTTCTGATTATGCCAGGGTGCCCCTGATGTGATCCTGATTAAAAGCAAAAAGAAAAGGAGTACTTGTGGCACCTTAGAGACTAACAAATTTATTTGAGCATAAGCTTTCGTGAGCTACAGCTCACTTCATCGGATGCCCAACCTTTTCTTTTTGCGAATACAGACTAACACGGCTGCTACTCTGAAACCTGATTAAAAGCAGGTAGGGGACTTCTAAACTGAAAATGAACATTAAAACAAAACAAAAATAATGGAGGGCTTTCTGCATAAGAAGAATATTTAGTGACTTCTAGACACTTATACTTATTACAGACTTCTAGACTCATTATAATCCCAACGTTGGTAACAAAATAGATTGTTATAAAGAGATTTTTGCCATTGATATAAATTGACTGTATGGATTTAAATAATAAAGCACTTTAGCTTTGTACCAGAGAGAAAGGTTTAATTCAAACATAAGAACATTAGAATGGCCATACTGGGTCAGACCAGAGTGGTCCATTTATACTAGTATCCTATCTTCCAACAGTGGCCAATGCCAGGTGCTTCAGAGGGAATTCACAGAAGAGGTAATCGTATAGCGAACCATCCCATGTCGCCCATTACCAGCTTCTGGCAAACAGAGGCTAGGGACATGTCAGAGCATGGTTTTCCATCCTGCCCATCCTGGCTAATAGCCATTGATGGACCTATCCTCCATTAATTTACCTAGTTCTTTTTTTAATCCAGTTATAGTCTTGGCCTTCACAACATCCCCTGGCAAAAGAGTTCCACAGGTTGACTGTGAGTTGTGTGAAGAAGTACCTTTTAATTTTATTTGGTGACCCCTAGTTCTTGTGTTATGAGAAGGAGTAAATAACTCTTCGTTATTCACTTCTCCCCACCAGTCATAATTTTATTGACCTCTATCATATCCCCCCTTAGTTGCCTCTTTTCGAAGCTGAAAAGTCCCAGTCTTATTAATCTCTCCTCATATGGCATCCATTCCATACCCCTACTCATTTCTGTTGCCCTTTTCTATACCTTTTCCAATTCCAGTATGTTTTTTGAGATGGGGCGACCACATCTGCATGCAATATTCAAGATATGGGTGTACTATGGATATATATAGAGGCAATATGATATTTTCTGTCTTATTATCTATCCCTTTCCCAATGATTCCCAACATTCTGGTCGCTTTTTTGACTGCTCCTGCACATTGAGTGGATGTTTTCAGAGACTATCCACAATGACTGTAAGATCTGTTTCTTGAGTGGTCACAGCTAATTTAGACCCCATCATTTTATATGTATATTTGGGATTATGTTTTCCAATGTGCATTACTTTGCATTTATCAACATTGAATTTCATCTGCCATTTTGTTGCCCACCCATCCAGTTTTGTGAGATCCCTTTGTAACTCTTTGCATTCTGCTTTGGACTTAACTATCTTGAGTAGTTTTCACAAAAGCTTATGCTCAAATAAATTTGTTAGTCTCCAAGGTGCCACAAGTACTCCTTTTCTTTTTGTGAATACAGACTAACACGGCTGCTACTCTGAAACTTGAGTAGTTTTGTGTCATCTGCAAATTTGGCAACCTCGCTGTTTACCTCTTTTCCAGATCATTTATAAATATGTTTAATAGGACTGGTCCTAGTACAGATTTCTGGGGGACACCTCTATTTACCTCTCTCCATTCTGAAAACTGACCTTTTATTCCTACCTTTTGGTTCCCATCTTTTAACCAGTTACTGATCCATGAGATGACCATCCCTCTTATCCCATGACCTCTTACTTTGCTTAAGAGCCTTTGCTTAAGAGCTTTCTAAAAATCTAAGTACATTATAGCCACTGGCTCACCCTTGTGCACATGCTAATTAACCCCCTCAAATAGTTCTCGTAGATTGGTGAGGATGTTCAGAGTTGAGGCTGAAACTCAGAGCAAGGTATTGTTTTCCCCTCAACGTATCTGTTCCAGCAGACGCAACATGGTATGAAGCGGAACACAATTGCTTGAGATCCCTACAGTACCTAAAAACAATGGTGGGAGTTAAGGAATGATTGTTAGCCTTGGATTCCAGTACTGACATTGAATTACCTTGTGTTTTGTGGGTTTCATTCCAAGTGCCTGATTCTGATCTTCAAAATAGTGGAATTACATTGGAATTATACCAGTTTAAAACTGGAGTAAGGATGAAATCAGAACCAGGATCTGAATCTCTAATAAATAAATCTCTAATGTTGTTGTTTTATTTGATATTTATTTATTGTGATAGTGCCTAAATCTCTCAGCTGGGCTGGGCTCCATTGTGCTAAGCACTGTACAAATTGTAGTCCCTATTTCAAAGAGCTTGCAATCTAAAATACATTACAGGTAGATGAAATAAAAAAGGTAATAAGGGTGAAGGTAGGTTTGATGGAGTCACAAAAATAGGATGTGACCTAGTGGATAGATCACTGGACTGGGACTCAGATGATCTGTGTATTATTCCCACCTTGGCCTTTGGGTGACCCTGAGCAAGTCACTTCACCTCCCTGGGTCTCAGTTTTCCCATCTGTAAAATGGGGATAATGGTAGTTACGTCCTTTATAAAGTGGATTAAGATCTACTGATGAAAAGAGCTCTATATGAGCCATGTGTGGTTGTTGTTACATGCTACAGAAAGCCCCATAATACTACACAGAGCAGGACATTTTCCAATATTGCATGTGGGTTTTGCATAGTTTCATGACTTTATTTTCTTTCCTTTTTAATGGGTACTTAGTGCAGCAAACAGATGTATTGTGTAAGTGTAAATGTAGACACTTAAAACACTTTTAAGTAGAAAATAGTTACTAGGTTATCTAGTGAAATGAAATATTTAGACCATGTGCAATGTACTGTACTTAATATAATATAACAGCTGTAAAAGAGCGATTACAGTCTCCTGAATCTTGTTAAGCTGTAGCAAGGAGACATCATGCTGAATCTATTTCCCTAAGTTAAGTATCCTCACACCTTCTTGTCAACTGTCTAAATGGGCCATCTTGATTATCACTACAAAAGTTTTTTTTCTCCTGATGATAATAGCTCATCTTAACTAATTAGCCTCTCATAGTTTGTATGGCAACTTCCAACTTATCTGTATGTGTGTGTGTGTGTATATATATATATATATTATATATATATATATATAATCTTCTTACTATATGTTCCATTCTATGCATCTGATGAAGTGGGCTGTAGCCCACAAAAGCTTATGCTCTAAATTTGTTAGTCTCTAAGGTGCCACAAGTACTCCTGTTCTTTCATCATGCTGTTTGTATGTTTTAAATATGGGCAGGTCTCCAAAAGCTTTGCTCTTTGATTCACTTTAGATGAGCACACAAATATTAAGATGGTTATCTGAACTTTGGGTGTTCCCTCACAACCCGTGCCACTGACTCGCTTGCAAACGGGTTTTGTGATTGTCCCATGCCATGTCCTCAAATCAGTCCCTGCCCTCTCTCTTCCTTGGTATTGCTGTCTTTGGTCAGAGCAAGGTCCAGCAACCTGCTGCGTCCCCCTTGGATTCTCAAGGGACTGCTTGGCCGACCTGCCTTCCCCTAGGCCAGCTCCTCACCTAGTCCAGACAGTGGCCTATTCAGTTGTGCGGGAGCTGGACTCTGAAAGCTCCCACTTAGACTGCTGCTACTGGCCCTTTAAAAGTACCATCATTCTGAGATAACCTGAGCTAGTGTTAAGCCCAACTCCTCTCCAACTCTCTCCCCAGTGTCAAAGCACCCGCAAGTCAACGGCTCATTGTGTGGATGCAGTTAAGTTAGGCGTAGCCGGCATTACGGAAGGCAGTGATGTGGCCAGCATCACATCCAACTGCCTTTGACTGCCCTAGCCCAATGGATTAGATACCCCTTTTTTGCTGCTGCATGAACTGGAGGTGGCCTTTCAGCATGAGATCAAGCAAGACTCAAACGCATGAGCTTCAGGATTGTAGTCAAGCACTTTAACCACTCAGCCACTACATCTCAGCTCTTCCCCCTTCCGACCCCTCCACACCCATGTTCTTTAATTATTAAAGGCCCAGTAGCAGCAATCAGAGTGGGATGTATCAGAGCATTTCCAGACCCCACTGCTGGGAAGTGGGGAAGGCCACTTACTCTGGAATATGCTGCTTTGGAGATTTGTGGAGTAGCTCAAGAAAGGGTCACTTTTGTCTCCCCCTGTCTCTCAAAGATGTTCTGCAACAGCAGGGAAGGAAGGGGGAAAAAATTGGATCTTTCCCATCTACAGAGAAGTCAGCTGCTAAATTGTCTTTCCTAAACAAACCTCATTGTTTCAAACGAAAGCTGCTGCCATTTGTTGTGCTCATAATGGGAGAGACCAAATTCAGTTATAAAACTGAACCAGACAGTCCCAACACTCTACAGATATTTGATTCAAAGGACGAGTAACTGTTGAGACTGGGTTTGTTGTTTTTGTCGAACTGGTTTGGCCACCTGAATCAGCTCATTAGGGTTATTTTTTTAATGTTATGAACCAAAATAAGTAGTCTGTTTCAACTGGATGTGTTTGGGCTTTTAATAGAAACAATGTAATACACACGGGCTCTCTACTGTAACACAGATAACAAGCAATAATAATAATAATAATGTCCAGAGATCCCAACAGAAACGGAGGTGCCATTGTGCTGGGTGATGCTCAGACCCATAGCGAGGGACAGTCCTGTCCCTGCTGTGAGAAGCTTACACCCTAAACGGAACAGAGAGAGAGTGGGAAAGGGAAACAGGAATGGTGGCACAGGGAGGTGAAATGACTTACCCAAGGTCTGACAGCAGGTCAGTGGCAGAAATATCTGCACTCCAAGCCTTGACCACCTGTTCTCAATCTGGGAGTCATGTTTTTAGTGCTGAGGGATCGCAACCACCCTGGCAACCCCCCTGGAAAGTTGAGAGCTACTCTGTACCTAAATCGCATTATCAGGGCCATCTTTATAACTACAATGGGCCGATACACAGCAATCAATGTGGGGCTGGGCAGGCACCTCCCTTAAAAGGATTAAGGATCAGTAGCCAGAAACAGCCTCACCCCTTTTCCACCTGATACCTGAACTTTATTCCCAAAGCCCATCTGCCACTTTGTGGTGGTTTTTGCCTACACCCTTTTATTTAAGATGACTAATTTGATTGTACTTTCCACTGTAACCTCTGTCTTCGACCAGTGACATGCTGTTAGCCTGCACAGTCAGTGGCCTACTGTCCCCTTGAGGTATTTGCATATAGTACAGTAACTCCCCCTAGCATTAATGAGCTAATGCATGCACACTGACGGGAGAACAGATACCGTT
The DNA here is from genome assembly GCF_009764565.3 of Dermochelys coriacea. Lineage (NCBI taxonomy): Eukaryota > Metazoa > Chordata > Testudines > Dermochelyidae > Dermochelys > Dermochelys coriacea. The sequence continues at coordinate 67,564,973 of NC_050078.2, read as the reverse complement.
CTGAGTAGGAAGCTTTGTCTTGTCTTTGCTTGAACTCTCCTCAGATATATATACTTATGTGGCTGATCAAGCCCATAATTTAATATCTACATTGCTATCTGCCCCTCCCCCCAGATTATTTTAAATTTTTGGATTTCAGAGTTGTGTGTGTGTGTTTGATAAGCCCCATGATGCTGGTGCTGAATTGATTCATAGGCACTGGGCAGGGACTCAGGAGATCTAGGTTCCATTTCTGATTCTGCTGCAGACTTCTTCTGTGACCTTGGGCAAGTCACTCCTAGGCTGTCACCAGTTGAGTCCCTTCAAGGCTAAATAGTTGCACTAGCAGCAGGGATCATAAGAACGGCCATACTGGGTCAGACCAAAGGTCCATCTAGCCCAGTATCCTCTCTTCCAACAGTGACCAATGCCAGGTGCCCCAGAGGGAATGAACAGAACAGGTGATCCTCAAGTGATCCATCCCGTCACCCATTCCCAGCTTCTGGCACACAGAGGCTAGGGAAACCATCCCTGCCCATCCTGGCGAATAGCAGTTAACACTGCTGCATCAACTCTTAACAGGATTTCCACTGAAAACCTCCATGGCTGGCAAGAGAAACAGCTGTTGACTGCGGGATGCCTTTCTATATGGAATCCAGACCCATCTTCAGAATCCCATGGAGCTTCCCCCTTGTGAAACTCCAGTAGACGAGCTTCCATAGGTTCTTAAGGCCCTGGACAAGCACTTCTCTTCACATATATGGCCCCCAAGAGGAATCTACTGGCTATGAGACCTCTCCAGACCAGATCAATCCCTGTTTGCCAAGTTACAGCCTAAAATGATTATTTAGTGGCAGTCTGTACAACCACATGAAACATGGGATTCATAATGGCAGTAACAGGTGCTTCTAAGTTTAATGTACACACTCAACGATACTATATACTATAAAGGCCACTGTAATAGTCTGTCTTAAACCTCTAAATGCAAATAAATTCACAGTTAAGCCTGAAAAATCTGACCTGACATTCCATCTGACTCATCCACTTGTGTTTTGATATTACAGCACATATGCTGTACATAAGATCATCCACTCTTAAGAGAGCCCTCGAATAACAAGACACATGTAGGGTAAAGTAAGGGTAGCTTGTCAAACTCGATTTTCAGCCTTAACCATCAATTTTATTTCTATAATGTACATTAATATGTGTCGCTAAATATTATTTAAAGAGTTTTTATAAACCCAGATTTTTGAGCTAGTAGAACAACCTACTTCGAGTATGTGGCTTGTGCTACATAGTCAAGTATAGTTATGGGGCTGGTGTAACCACTGCCTGATTTTCAAGTATAAATGTAAACAAGTGTCTGAAACAATAGCAGCACCCAAAGCTCAGATAGAAGCTAAGCGATCTGGCTAAAGGAGTTTGAAATGCAGGAGGTAGGTTTGGACTGGTGGGATGTGTATGTGAGAGAGAGAGAGAGAGCGAGAGAGAGAAGGAGCAGAGAAAGACAGAAGTAGCCAAAAAGTCAAGCAGACAGTAACAGAGGTTCTGGTAGTGTGGCCCTGAAAGCTAAGAGATAGACTTTTTGCATACAGAGTGCTGTATGGAAAGGTAGGTGTGAAATAGTGAACAAAGAAATTGTTTGATATTCCTACTGTGTTCAGGAAAACAAGACTTTGTGCATGATCTTTATAAATAGATAAAATTGCATCAAAGAAAATATCTCTCTCATATCATCAATTTCTCCTAACTGCAACAACTCACAACATCCCAAATTTGGATTAACCACTCAGGTCAAAAGATTTGACAGTACTTAAGGAAACATTAGCTCATGTACCTGGTTAAATAAGGATGGGAAACCAGCTTTAGGAGGGAAAAAGACATTGTCCTGTCTTCCCCAAACCACAAGATCAGAACCCAAAACAAGCCTCTTTTTCCCCCAAGGCCCTGAAATGTTGCATTTAACTTTATTCATTTTTTAACTTTCATGTACCTTCCCTCCTCCTTTGCATGCCCGCATCTAAGACAACATAAAAAAATGTTTGTGGCTCACCCCTTCTTTTCATCCCTCCATTGGCTTCCCTTTTTCTGCAGCAGTTCATACGAATGACTTTCCTTTGTGTTTAAGGCCCTGGTTGGCCTGTCTCCACACACCTTGTTATCTCTTAGGGTATGGCTACACTGTAGTCAGGAGTATGCTAAAAGTAGCAATGTGACTATGGTGGCACAAGCAGCAGCTTGGGTGGCTAACTTGAGCAGTCACCTGTACCACCACAGCCAGAATGCTATTTCTAACACACTAGCTTGGGTAGAGCTAGCATGTGTCTGTCTACATGTGCTGGGGAACATGTTCACAGCTGCTATATAGATGTGCCCCTGGATGCTATCAAGACACTCACCCTTCCCCCAATCTGCTGTAACATACTTCATCGCCCATCAGTCCAAATTTCTCTTGAACACACCTATGCTTTTGCCTCTTACACCAGGAAGGAGCTCCCGATTAAAAATTAACAAAGCCACCACATTGTCATCCTTCTAATGCCTCCTTAAAACTCACCTCTGCTGTGATGCCTACAAAAAACTCATCAGCTAGGCAGCTTGTTTGTGATGACCACTGCCAATCAAATTGTCTGCTTGTTTCCTTGTGCCCGTCCCCCCGCCACCTTCCCACACACACAGTTTGCTGTATCCATCTGTTGTCTCTTCTCTTATAGCTAGGTTGTAACGTCTTAAGAACATGCACCTTCTCTTTGGCAGCGCCTAGCCCAATGGGGGCTTTCATAATTATAATGTAATATAATAATGGGAGCTTCTGATAATAAATTAGAAATATATAGTTTGCAAATAGCTGTTTTCTTGATATATTTCCTCAGCTCAAAAGCAGGAAAAAACCTCCAAACAAACCACCACTGGACTGAGACTGGTCTTGCAAGACTTTCAGCTCAGTCTTAGAGATTCAAGAGGTTAGGATAGCTCTTGAAAACATCTAGAATATGGGTTTCTTATCTGAACTTAACTGAACACTGAACCTTTTCAGGTTTTACCATCACTCATGTTAAGTGATTAGCAGTCAAATTTGAATGAACAAAATTCATCCCCTGTATAAACATAGTAAAACTCTGACTGAAGTCTACGGGAGGTTGAATCTTTCTCTAGGGCTAAATCTGGTCCAATATCCTGACTGTTTAGGACCTTTCCAGATACTTTATCAGGAAATTATTCCAAGCAAGGTTGACATTTAATGTATATTCACATATTTATCTCCAGTTTCACGTTTTTCAGATGGTGTTGTATGAATTAGTCTCAGTTAGGTGAGGAGGAATCTCATAGGGAAGGACAAATCTGGTGCATTAAAGAAAAAAACTAACAAAAATGTCATCCAACATTAGATGTGATCAGGAACCAAACCTTTTTGGAGGTTTCTGGGAACGTTCAGATGTTTTCACACTACTAATTTCTGGTTGGCAGTGGAACCAGAAGTGAGTGTGTGTGTGTGTGTGTGTGTGTATATAAATATAATATATATACATATAATTTTTCCCCACAAGAAAAGGCCTCTTCTCCCAGTATGTGCAGCTCACAATTTCTAATGAAATTTTTGCAGACCTGAGAGCTTCAGATAGTGTGCATTCTTCCCCAAAGGGCTCCCTAATGCAGAGGGCTTTCCAAAGAGTTTAATGGCCAGGCTGGTGTATGCCACTAAGCAAGACTGCACCCACACCTGATTGGCAGTCATCCTGCAGCTGTCCCAGGATAGCGGAATGAAAGGGCCTCCACTCAGTCTCTGCTATGGGTTCTGTGCCATCACAGTCATGAATAGGGAGCTGAATTGTGAATATCTACTGCACAGATCTGACGCTCACAACTACAACATTTGGGAATTGGATTTCAGATAATACATTTCACTAGGGAAAATTGACTTTAATTGAAAAACTCAAACTTTGTGGTTGCCCCAAAACAAAAATGGCCAAAAACTGCTGGCAAAAAAATATCAATTTTCAGTTTTCCTACACAAAATTCAAAATCTTTGAGGAAAGCAGACACTGTCCACATAAATTTTCATTTAGTTAAAAACCTGATTTTTACATCAAAAATATCCTAGATGGAAATTTTTGACTAGTCAAATGACCGTGCCCTAAATCTTTGTATTCATATTTGTATACAAGATGTTTTGTTCATTGTTCTATCTGAGTGTGTTCTGTAATGGTTTGCTTTTGTGACATATTGATACAAAAATACAACCTCAGTTTAATTCTCTTCTAATGAACAAAAATACCCAACACGACTTTAATTTTCTGTTGTAAATTTTAAGCTAACTCATTGATTTCTTTGGAGCTGGTGTTCAAATGGACATTAACTGAACAAAATTGTATAGTCTAATTTTCCATTAAAACCAGGAAAAAGCTATTTTTAAATTCGTTCTAAGTAACATCTTTTTGCTAGCACACTAGGGTTTTTACGTCTCAAATTTAAAAAAAAAAATACATGAAAATGGCTGCAGTTCCATAGGGGAAGGAAAATGAAGTGTTTTATTTAAAAACTGTGTTTACTTGTTGTTGTTTTTTCTGGAGAGTCTCTGAGGACAGCCATGGTCGGGTTTGTTTGTTTTTTTCACAAGGGCCAGGCCAAATGTCATGTCAGGCTTGGATCTGGTCTCTAGAGTAAACGGTAGCAGCTTTTCATTTATATGGCTCAGGTTGTCTGACTGAGCAGACGTGCCCCAGAGACTGATGCAGTCACTTACACTTCCAGTTTTCCAGAAATTTGGCAAAATGACACTATTCAAGTCTTCAGACAAACTTGGAAGCTGGCTTAAACTTCTCCTAGGATTGTACTGGGCACAAATTACATTGGCCTATATTTTCCCCAAAATGTCAGCCTGGGTAATCCCAGAAGGTTGGGTCAATTATTGGAGGATGGGTGATTTTATGAATAGAGGATAGTGAGAAGTTGTTGCAATGGAAATAAATACTGAGTGTGATTTTCATTTGGCACGCAGTGTGTAAAGGTGTATGACTGTAAAGCCAGCACACATTGTTTACTTATTTAAAAGCCATGTTGTCTTCCATTTGCTATCAATGGTTGTGGTTATTGCTAGTATTAATTTTTACAGTTTCCCAAACTGGACTAGGCACCTGTAAATAAACAATCTATACATACTACATAGAGTCCATATTTTACTGCCTTATGGCAGCTTGGCTTTATTGATAACTTAAATAACTCAGCCTAAACTTTCTCCCCAAGTTTGGCTGTTCACATGGTTTTCCATGCAGGAACTCTGTCACTGACCCACATTCCTTCTGTTCCTGACAGAGTTTCCAACCACTCTCATTTCATGGTTGAGCTAACAGAATTGCACTGCAGTATTTATACTGTACGGTCATGCACTTCATGGCAGGGATGAGTCCATTTGCCTATGAAGGGTTTCAGACTCTGCCATCATGTTACAGCTCTTCACAGATCAAATAGAGACAATCCCTAAGGAGTTCACAATCCAAATTTTAGCAATGGTGCAGTGTTAGGCAAACACTTGGGTATTCCTATTGCAGGGGCATGCCTCTCCTCCCAAACCTTTAACTTGAAACTCAAGCCAAACCTTTCTGAAAAGGTTTGATTAGTTGCTTTACGTCCATATTTCAGCAGTGATTGGAAAGAGAAGTGATGAAATAATGTAAAAGGCTTCACTGTCCTTATGGTATTTCCTGCTGGGATTATAAATAAAAGTATCAGTTCTTCCTTGAATGCGAGTCCCTGTGTCAGATGTTCGGCTGCGTGTGTGTGTTTTCTCTGTGTGCTGCACTGGCTCTGGCCAGATAGCCCGTACAGCAGGCTTTCCTTTATACCATCTGTTTGGCATATGAAAAGAGCAACTGTGTGGTCACAGACCAACAGATGCTATTTGCTAGAAATCTCTGATTTCAGGTGCATGGAGCACATGTGTACCCAGCGTAGAATACGGATAAGGACCACACATCTGAGAGAGGCCTGTTCTCACATATCTAGCTCAGTTTTGTAGCCGTGAGCTTTGACTGTCAGATAAATATCTTGACGTTTGGAGGCTTATTAGGCCCAGATCTTTTGATGGTCACAAATCCCACCAAAGTAGTGGTGTACAGCATTCAACTTGGTTAGGTTAATCAAGTTACAAGTTATTTGACAACTCGAATAAAACTGGCTTAAATGAAAACACTGTACAAGTCCTCCTACCTGGAGTTGTACACGATGAAATGAAATGGGTTCACTGATGACAAATTTAACTGAGGCAAATCCTTCTCTCTTGGGAAGTGTAGTGGTTGCCAGATGCATTAGAAGCAGTGTGGCTCTGCTTGGCTATGGACTCTCAACCTCTGAAGGTCAAGAACACAGTGCTTTTCTTTATGGCTGGATGGGAGGAGGGGCCCTGAATTTATTTTCTGTTTTAACTTTGGGTCTTTGAAGGAAAAAGGTTGAAAATCGTTATGTTGTTTAGGGGATGTGTAGGAGTGTGAGAGGCAGCATGTGGGGTTGCGTGCGTAGCTGTTTGAACTCTGATCTACAGGATATAGCTCGGATAGCTGCTGTTCATGTTTATTCTCTTGCAATTGAACAAACCCATGTAGTTATCCATGTTCGTTTTGCTACTAATGAAGAATTCGGGAGACTGTGAGATGTAGTAGTAGTACAATGCAGACATTTGTGTGATCAAAATCAAATCTGTTCTTTTGCAAATGAAAGCTTCTCCAGATTCCAAGGCAAGACCTAGAGAAAGATATGTAATGTAGAGACAGCAACAGTCTGCTTGATTACCACAGGCAGGGGTTGAAACTTGCTTTCTGTGATGATAAAAGGGAGACAAATGAAATTGGCTTATGGTTTTTGAGTGGCTTGTTGGCTGGAAGTCATCATTACATTTGATGGAGCTCAGTAAATAGCTGGCACCCATTGTTTTAGGAAAGCTTGACTGTGAGAGGGGAGTAAACTATTTGGAGCAACTACAAAGATAATACATTTAACCCCAGAGACTGAAGGGAGAGTCTTAAGTACATAACAGTGAAATCATTTCCCTTCCACTTTGGCATACATGTCTAAATGCCTATATTTCAGCATTGAGATAACCTTGGAGTAGCTCAAGTCAGAGGAACTGAAAAGATTAAACTTAGCAAGAATGTCTTTCAAATCATTCTGAATTGATTTGGGCTTGGAGAGCCTCTGGATAGCTATAAAAAGTATATGACTATCTGGAGTTGCTCCAGTTGAACTCCATGGCTTGAGGGAAGACCACATCTATCAAAAACTTCAGAGTCCTTGCCTGTTTGTTTCTTCGAGTCAAGACTTTTTTTTTATCTGATCACCTTTAGTTTTGGACATCTGCCAGACTTGCAAAGCTGATTTTTATATTTTTCTGAAAACTGTGCTAAAAGAATGCAAAAGCTTTAAAGCTATGTTATAATGACATGGATAAACATTCTTCATATGCTTAATTACAAAAAATTCCAGACATTTTTTTTCAAGATGAAAGAGTAACAAACACATTGTGTAAATTTAGTAGCTTCAAACTTCACAAAGAATCTATAGTAAGCAAAATATTTCTCCTAGTTAATATAGTTAATATAGGTGATCCTTATGTTGCCAGAAGCAAATGCTGTTGTTGATAGTTAATTTGAGGCATTTACAAAGAATTACAGGCTAAGTATCACAGTTTCTCCTGGTTTTAATTGGCAGTTGCTCTTTTTGCTCAAAGATGGGCCACTTCCCTTGGAAGCTGGAGATGTACAATTTCTGGGGAAGGAATATGCATTTTTAATGCTTTAAAAATTAATATTTTACTTGTGGCAAACTGCTCCAGTGTAATCTTCCCATGCTTACTTTTTGAAAGAGTATCCTAGACTGCATGAGGCCTCAATATTTTAATCCTTTTGGTCTCCTGTTGCAGTTTACTGACCTTTGCAAGGCCTTGAAAAGTTACGCGAGAGTGCTGAGTCCCCTAGTTTGGAGGAGGGAGAGGGGGCAGCCATCTGAAATTACTCTTTGTAGTACTCCAGGTTTCATTATTTCAAGTGATTGAGGATATGCCTCTATAACTGGAATAAGCGGAACTGCAGAAATATGACTTTGGGGATTAAGACGATGGTCTATGGCAGCTAGAGTTTTACACTTGAATTATAACAGCAGCTTTGCTAGCTCAGTCAAACCACACATTAGTTGAGGTCACAGTGATAAGACACAGGACTTCTTAAACCCATGTGCTAGATCCTCAACTAGCATAAATTGGCAAAGGTCCAGAGAAATCAATGAAGCAATGTTGATTAGAGAGCCGGCGCTCAGCATAAGGAATTGCTTAGGGCCCAAATAGTTTTGGGGAGGGAATAAGTGTTACAGCTCTGAAGTAAATATAAAGAAGCCAGGCGCTCCCCTATATGCATTTTGTTTTGTGTTGTGTGGGGGGCAGGCCCTAAAATAATCCTGCTTAGGGCCCCCAATTGGCTAGCACCGCCTCTAGATGATTACATCAGCTGAGGGTCTGACCACCAATATTTTCTGTTTAAGGAGTGTATCACACACACTTGGATTCAGTATGAATTGTATGCAATTTGAGCAGGAGGCAAACAGACTGGCTTGGAAAGTTTAAAATTTCTTTTTAAAGAAAATCTAACAGATCTTCAGAGAATTTGGCCTGACCTATTTTAATCTTTTTTTTTGTAGATGAATACTGAAGCTCATCAAACTATTCGTTATGAAAAGTATTTACTAAGGCCTCATTCAGCATAGCTTTCAAACACATGCTTAACTTGAAGCACTTAACTTTAATTGACGTCAATGGGACTTAAGCACATGCTTAATTGCTTATTAAATAGAGATGAACTTATGCTCTTGTTTTGGTTGGCAAATTTGATTCAGTTTTCATATTCTTCAAAAGCATTTGATATTTGCCAAGTGCGGTAGTATGGGTTGTCCACAAACTGTTAATTTAGATTATTTCCGATTTGTTTTGTGTGCATAGTATCATAAGTTACTGTCTACTTATGTCACATGCTTTCTGTTGCCTCATTGGAAGCCTGAAATGTTTTAAGAAGACTTAATGAATAACAAACAACAAATAATGCAGTTCTAGTATGAATTCTCAAATGGAAATTCATTCCTACTAAAACTTGTGAATCATGCAAACAGTTTCACAAATATATGGACACTTCAAGTTTGTGAATAATTGGGTAAGCACAACGAAGAGTGAATCAAACTTGGTGCTGCTATTTATGAAAATATTTGTAAGTTTTTCAACTATTTATCCATTTCTCATCAATGAAAACCACACAAAATGTGACTTACTGATTTTATAAAGAGTTGCAGTTACACAAGGAGATAGTAGCTCCTTCTGAAAGATCCACTTAATTATTTGTAGAGGTTTACACTCTGTGCAGCTGCTCTTTCTCGCTGTTCTCTACGTGTTCAATGAAGTTTGCTATTGCACAATCAGTAGTCCCCCTGTCTGTCTGTCAGAATTATTGATAAAACGCTATGAGATTCTTTTAATTTTTATAATTGTGTTTTGTGTTTGTGAATTTCTTATTTTGTTTTATCCATTTTGCGCACCCCCCGCCATGGGAGTTGCGCCCTGCCCCTGAGAAGGGGATTGGGCCTGCCTCCAGGGAGTGGGAGACCCTTGAAGGGGGGGGTTGCAGAGTAAGCCCTCCCCACACTCACCCCATAGCAGTGACTGCAGTCCCACAGGGCTGAGCCAAGCTTCCCACTCTGCACATTGCGACCTGGTGCACTGGGTCACAGTGCTACTAGCTCAAATTGGCCCGGCCAGCTCTACATCAACAGGACAGAGGGGCAGCCGTGCCAAACCTGAGCAACGCTGCAACCCTGTGTACCGGTCACAATGCCTGGAGTGGGGAACTGCTGCTGTGGGGTGAGTGTTTTTATTTTATGTCATTTTAAGAGCTATTTTTGTTTCATGTTATTTGTGTGCAAAAAGCACAGGGCTCTAGTTGAGTATGACTGGACCTGAACTCCTTCCTTTGCTTTCCTCTCGTTCGGGGTGTGTGTGTGTGTGTGTGTGTGAGAAATGTACATATATGAAATTAATCATTGTACTTCATGTTTAACAAGACAAACCTCACTCTGTGCTTCATGTTCTGGTATTCCTGTCTGACAAATTTCATCAATTCATTTTCATTTGCCACTAATGTAGATATAATATGGCTTCTTTCGCACTATGCATTGTCTTCCAGTGATCAAAAATAGCTTAAATGGAAACATGTAAGTGCCATAAATTTATGAGAATCAATTACCTGTAACTTTTAAGTGGGTTTTGGTGACAAATTATGAGTAAACTAAAAATGGGAGTTGAATTCAAATGTCTTTTTTTCCTGCATGACTGAAATAATTGGAAGGAAGGCTTGTATATATTTGTCAGCAGGATTTTCACATGGCCTCTGACAATTTTAGATGTGCAAAAACTTTGCATAAAAAGCGAACCTTGGAAACCCTTTGGTTTTTTTTAAAACAAATTTGCATATTTTTTCCAGTATTTTCTGAATGACTGCAAAGAATGGGAAACGTTGGGCCAGATTCCTCTTGTTTGCCTTGATTTTGTGAGGAACCTGAGAAATTTTGCATATATTTCTTTTGAAAATAAGACCATTTTTACAAAATTCATGCAAAAAGTGTAACTTTAGAACAAAATATTTGACAGTTTCAAAAGGCTGAATTTGAAAATTCAAAGTTTCATTTAAAGAGATCATGATGTATTGGTGAAAAATGTGAACACTTACGTTTGTTTCTTTTTCATGGAAAAAACCAGCCATTGATTCACATATATAAACATATTTTCTGTGCAATAAAATGTCTCTGAACAAAAATAAAAATATTTGTCTATGCTATTTCCTGGGAAGAAAAATAGAGATGAACTTATGCTCCTGTTTTGGTTGGCAAATTTGATTCAGTTTTCATATTCTTCAAAAGCATTTGATATTTCATGTCACAATTTTTAAACTCAATTACCTAAAGTTAGGTGTCTAAGAGGCAGATTTTGGATAGTGTCTGAAGGATTTTGAAGCATAAGTACCAATGATAGTCATTAGAATCATAGAATATCCAGGTTGGAAGGGACCTCAGGAGGTCATCTAGTCCAGATCCCTGCTCAAAGCAGGACCAACCCAAGCTAAATCATCCCAGCCAGGGCTTTGTCAAGCCAGGCCTTAAAAACCTCTAAGGATGGACTCATGCATCTAAACCCATTCGGCATTTTTGAAAAATCTTCTCCAAATCCATATTTAGGCCTAAAGTTCAGCATCGAAAAACATATTTAGGTGTCTAAGTAGGTGCCTTGATTTCAGAGCGTCTGAGCAACTGAAGCTCATATTAACTCTCTTGGGGTGGTACAATTGCTCAAAGCCTCTGAAAATCAGGCCTCATTTAGGGACCTCAGTATGGGTTTAGATGCTGAACTTTAGGCCCCCACGTTGCTTATTTAATTTCAGTTTACCTACGGTTAACTCTGAACTCTATTCATATATCCCTTCTCCATTTCTCTCCCTGTCTTTCAACCCTCACAGGTTGGCTGGAGTATTCACTAGCATGGTTCATACCTTTCAGCTGTCATAGCTTTTCCTACACTGCATGAAGGTCCCATTCCTTTGAGTGATTCCATATGAGCAGAAGCTCCGAAAGCTATGCGGAACCTAACTGAAGTCAGCTGTCTAGGATCAGGACCTAAGTTTTTGTTGGTTTTTATCCCCCCCCCACACACACACCCCCTTTTCAGTCTGTAAGAGAGTAGTTCTTCTCTCAAGCTTTATCTCTCCGCTGCCTCTGTCTCTGTGTAAAGCATTTTATTATGCTCCATATGAAGGATGCTATAAATGAAATTGTGCTGTAATTGTTGTAATATTGAGCTTGAATCGTAATATTCAGAGGATGACTAAATTATAACGTGCAAATTTTATTTTCTTTCCATTTGATCGGTAGCATTTCCATTTTCTTTTTATAGTTGTTCCACTTTTGTCTTAGTTCCAGCTACTATGACATAACAGTACAGTTCTTTTGTGCACCTCTGTCTTTCTCCCTCTAGCATTTTTTAATTATTTCAATCTATTTCTACCTGTCTTATGCAAGGCTCTGTCTTCCTCATGCATCCATCTGCTTCAAGATTCTGTGTTCCTCTTCCAGTGTGATGTATGATTTTTAATAGTCCTTTGCATAGACTTTATATAGCACTCAGCAGTAGGGTGACCAGAGAGCAACTGTGAAACAATGGAATGGGGGGTGAGGGGTCATAGGCACCTATATAAAAAAAAGTGCCCAAAAATGGGACTGTCCCTTTAAAAACGGGACATCTGGTCATCCTACTCATCAGTGACTTTACTGGGAGTTTTGCTTGAGTAAGAAGAGCTGAGTAGGGCCCAGTGATGATGATTGTTAGCTGTATTCCTTATTTATATTTTTATTTGTGAGATGTCTGGGTGGAATGCCTGGGTATTGGGGGTGACTGAGCATATTTGTAACAGAATGTGACTTGTTTTAATGTCACAGCTGATAAGCAGAATCTAAAATCTGTTGGCTTCTTGTATTCCTATTGATGACTTCCTGAATGTGTGTATTTTGCGAGGAGGAGAAGAAGAATGGAATTACTCTTGCTCACGACATAATAAGGCCTTGATAATTCTTGCGTGAAGCAATTTTCATCTCCTTTAGTGTTTCATAGATTTTTCTTTATGACTAGCAGAGAGCCACTTTTTCATTTTGTCACAATTCATTCCTCCTGCCATCACCTTGAGGTTGATTTTTTTCACTGGCTGTTGAGGTGCACAGGGTCAGTAAAGCCAAATGGTTCGTATTGTTCAATCTAGGCAGTTTTTCACTATATATTGCTGGGCTGTCTTGTGCTAAGGAGCTGTTGAACAACAGCAGAGGATTTCTTTACTAAGAGTAGTAATGTGTAGAATGGAGTGAAAATCGAACTTTTCATCCTGCAGGAAACTCCTGTCAATGCTTGTTGGCATCTCAAACTGGGACGAAAAGCTGAAATATCAGATAATACTCTCAGACTAAAACTCTCATAAAGCAATGCTGCATGATGAGAAACCAAAGTGTAATGTTGAAATTATTCAAAATGAAACATTTCAGGTCCATTAAACAAACCAAAATATTTTGACTTAAGTCAAACCCACCCAAAATGAAATGCTTCTTTTTGGTTTTCCCAATGGAAAAATTGAACGTTTCTGCAAAATCGAACAATTTCTGCAAAACTAACCATAATTCAATTTTGCAGAAGCTGCATTTTCCTAATCCCAATATCTTTTGATGGAAAATTCCTTACTGATGCCAGTAAACTGCTGTAGTTAGACTATGCCATCTTGGACAGCAGATGATGTCTAGTCTTCCTTGGCTTGTTGACTAGACTCCACTTTGCTGTCTCTTATGGTGGTAGCCTTTAATGGAAGTTGAGGGTTATAACTGCATAAAATGTTTTACAAGCTCAAAAACTAAACAGAACCAAGTCTAATTTCAGGTTTTGCAATAAAGATGCCTTCAGGATTCTCCTATGTGCTATGCACAGGGGAAAATGGGAAAGGCTCAGAATGGAGCAGAATGAACTGGGAATGTGAAAAATTTCCAATCTCGGTGACGTGGGATCGGCAGACCATATTTTTCACCCCAATAGTCCAACTTCCCTTCAGTCCTGACTCTAACAGGGCTTTCTCCACAAATCCCACAGAAAACCTCAGGGTCAGGTGAGCTGAAGGGTGCTGGTGGGACAGCGAATGGGGGGAGAAAAGGGCTTATGCAGTCCTGCAGACGAAATGGTAGCAAAATTAACCATTTTCTTTCCAAAGCTACAAAGTTTCATGGGGGTTTGCTTCATGTTTGCTGAGAATTCTGGGGTTTGCTAACCCAAAACTCTAAGCAAACACAGAGCACTGCAATTTCCTGTCAGCTGAACCAGATCTGGCTGGTAAAATCCATACAAACAGCTGTGCTGAAAGTGGCATGTGCTTTCCTAGAAAAAACAACCTTTTAAAACCGGCCAGACAAGGGGCCTGATGTAGATTTCTGAAATCTTAAGCAAATGACACAAACATAAGGACATTTTCAGCAGAGAAGGCAATTTCCAATTCAAGTGGAAAGAATTGCGTTAGTATGAATAACAACTCCAAGAGCCATTATAATTTACCATTTGTGATGTCAGGAATTCACAATATTGGGCAGACACAACTGCAGGTCTAGGCAACAGATGGAAATCTATCTACAATGAAAATGAAGAACTTTTAGCTAGGAAACAAATTCTTAGGATTTGCCAAAATGTGCAATAAAAATTTCCTGTTAGGGTATGAGGACAGTTAAAAGAAAAATGTTTGTCTTTTCCATTTAACTTTAAATGTCTGAATCTTTTAAAAATGTAAAACAAACTTGGAAACACTTTAATTGTAACCTGAATGTTGTTAAAAGTACCGTTTTGTTTTAAACATCTATTAAATAAAATGTATAGTTGTATATCAGCATGGATAGCAGTAAAAGTGATGCTTTTTCGTTCCCTGATTTATAATAGAGGTTATGGAAATAGAAGGGAAGGCTTGCAGACAGGCTCCTACTAGGGAGTATATGTGCATATAAGTTACATTTATAACACTTTTCCTAACTTATAGTCACTTGATCAGAGTGATTTACAGAGAGAGACCAAATTACCACAAACACCATATTGTAGCTGATTGGCCATTTCTCGGCTTCACTAAGCTTTAGGGCTCCATCTCAGGAAAGCATTTCAGCATGGGTTGAGTGTCTCTGTTTCCCATTTTACAAATGGAAATAACACTTCCTTGCTCCCCTCGTTTCTCAGGCTTGTCTATGTAGGCTGTGTGATGGGATCCCCGGGGTCCAACTTGGGACTGTGGGAATACTGTGCCCCGGTAACTCACTAATCTGGGTTGTCTCTGATAATGCCTTACTGATGACAAGCAGCAAACCCCTCTAGGGGCCGTTGCCATAGACACTGACTTCCTCTCTATCTGGGAGGATGCTTGACCCCGTCCCCCACTATCCCAGGACCTGCCCCCACTCCACCCCTTCCTCCAAGCCCTGATCCACCTCTTCCCACCCCTGCTCCACCCCGGCCCTGCCTCTTTCCACCCCCTCTCCCAAGCATGCCCTATCATAGCCCCTCCTCCCTCCCTCCCAGAACCTCCTGCATGCCATAGAACAGCTGATCACAGTGGGCGGGAGGTGCTGGAGAGAGGGGAGGAAGCTTGGCTGCCAGTGGGTGCTAAGCACCCGCTAATTTTTTTTTCCTGTGGGTGCTCCAGGGCTGTTACCACTCAGTATAACTACATGTGGAGCCCCACACCAAGCTAGGTTGCATGACTGCTCCCAGAGCCACTCACGAATCATACACACAGCCAGGCACCAGCCAGAATTCCCAGCCTTGTCCCTCAGGAATATACCGTCTTGCACTGCTCAAGGCCCTTTCTTGAGAATGCAAGTTTATTAATTGGTTCACCACTTCATCCATGGGAAGTGGACATATACCAGCCTTTGTAACCTGAGCAGATTTACCAATCACTTCAGTCGAACTCACTGGTAAGGATAAACACTAGAATAAGTTTATTCTGTGGTTCTATCTTTATTACAGAAGATGGATTTTAAGTGATTATAAGTGATAGGCAAAAAGTCAGAGTAGTTATTAAAAGAAAATAAAAGATAAGCCCTCAGTCTAAATTCTCAGCCTTATTAGACTAGGTAATATATTCTAGACTAAGCAGTTTTTCTCACCCCACTGCAGCATACTGCAGGTTGGGTACAGTCTTTCATACACAGGCTCTCCCTGTTAGCCTGGGGACCAGTCCCTTCAACTCTAGCGTTCTCGTTGCCTTCAGCGTAGGTGGCGGAAGAGATCGGACACACCATGCAACCTCTGTCCTCTATTTTATAACCTTATTCCATATGCTTGGAGAACACAAGTCCTGGCATGTCTAGTGGGCATTGCTAAGTCACCAGGCAAGACTGAGCAATTCCCCTGGTGTGGCCTTGTACATGTGAGTCACTGCATTGTAACTCCCTTGCTGGACAGTGGCTGTTGATGTTTGTTCAACACCTGCCTGCGTGCTAGTTTCAGTCTCTGGGGATCTAATATCTGGGTGATTCCCAACTCACAGCACATTTTAGTGACAATCATACAACATAATCTCATAACTTCATATGCATTAATGATAGGCATATTTAGATAGAATGGCTTTCAGCAGATCATAAACTTTCCCATGATACCTTACATGGCATGCTTTATATGAAATATCCCAATTATATATACATGATGAATATGGGGGTTACAGAGTGCTCCCCTGAGGTATAGTGTCACAGGCTATAAACTCTTCAGTGCAGGGACTGTCTCACAGGGTATCTGTGAACAACATGTTAAGGCCAGGTTCAATCCCAAGTTCCACTTTCTTCCGCACACAAATTGGCCTGACTCCAGTCAGCAATCACGTACGACCTGAGTCCTAGGATCCCACTGGGTCGTGGCTCAGAGCCTGAGTCCCGCTGTGTTGAGGATCCAAACTCTGTCAATTTGCAATGTGGATGTAGGTCAAGCCACAGACATGAGTCAGAAGGTCTGAGTATTACAACATATATGCATTAGTGTCGCTGTGAGATCTGGGTCCAGAAACCGTACACCTGGATTTACAATACAGTGTGTAAGCTCAAGAACAGATTTGGAAAAACAAAGTCTACATGGCAGGTTTCATAGACGTGGGCTTAGTGTATAGTGTAGATACATCCTTAGTATGTGTTTGTACAATGGAGATCCAGTCGCAGCTGGGAGCTCTGCATGCTACAAAGGACTAATAACAATAGCAGTTGCTTTACATATATTAGATGTTCTCTCTGCAGCAAAAAGAAGTAGAAACTAATTTTTTAACTTAAAACCAGACTGCATTGATGTTTGTAGAGTCCAAACCAATCAGAGGAGCGTTGACCCAGAGCCTTCATTAGCTAAAGACACACTCTGATCGTATGGTAAAGAAACTAGGGCTATAGTATGCTGGAGATGCAGCGGGTCTCTCACGCACGCACATGGCGACAGGACAGATAATTGAGGAAGGATGGTCTGGTGGTGGAGTTTAAGGTTTTTAGAATTTAAAGCCGTGGTAATTTAATGGTTGGGTTTTTTGGGCAGTGTTAGGAATAAATTAATGGTGATATAGTTTTTGTTAATGATAGGTGTAAATGAAAGTGTTTTTAAATAAAAACAAGTGCTAAGGCACTTGTCTAGTGTTTGGGATGCCTGAGTTCAATTCCTTGCTCTACTACAAGCTTCCTCTGTGATCTTGGGAAATTCATTTAGTCTCTCTTTGCCTCTGATCCCCATCTGTACAATGGGGAAAACAGCATTTCCCTAACGGGTGTTGTAAAGATAAATACGTTAAAGCTTGTGAGGTGTCCAGATCCTGTGGTAATGGGGGCCAAATAAGTACCACAGATAGAAAATATTTTTTTTAAGCTTGCAAGAGATTAATGCAAAGGAACATATTGTATGCGGGGGCAGGTGGAGGGGGACCTGGTAACGTAAAATTCTCTCCTTTATATCATTTGACTGAACACTTAAAACACTAAGCTACACAGGCAGTAAACTGGGGATGGTAATGAGCAAATGTTGGCTTTACATGGATTTAATCCTGCCCAGCTGATCATTCTACAGCACTTAGTTGTTGTGTAATTCTGAGGTAATCTGCTGTTGCAAGGATCGAAGTTCTATATATTCATCCAATGGTAGAGTAGTTGTGGTTTGTCCCCACTGTGAACCCCCCCCACACACAAAAGTTAGATTAAATCAAACAAGCAATAGCAAAAGATATGATTCACTTTGCAAGCAAGTTTATTCTTCAGCCATCAAAAAACTGTGCTAGTGTTCACAATGAAAAGCTCAAAACTCTGTAAATAAGGCCTTAGCTAAACAAAGATAAATAAAAATTATAACTAAATTCAGTTTTTAAATTGATTTAGTTAAATGAGTACAACCCCCGCTACCTGGACACACTGAAATCAATTTGCAAATCGGCTTATATTGATTTAGCTTTATTCATTAACTGAAGTTACTCACATGCATAAACACTTTGCTGAACAGGGATGGAATTACTCGTGTGCTTAGTGTTGGGTAGCTTCCAGAAATCAGGGTCTATTGGAGTAATCCCACTGAAGTCAGTAAAACTATTCATGAAGAAAAGTTTTACTCATGGTGAGTAAGAATCTTACCATAAATCTCTTTAGAAAAAATGGCTGTAGTCCACTGAATGGGGTGGTGGTGTGGGGGGGGAAGTGTTGCCCTCCATTTACACACCCTCACTTCCAACACTTATGCTAGAAATAACAAATGCAGTGTATGACCCAGAATTTCTTAAATGTGCTAGCAAGATACAGTGGAGGAAGAAAGCTTCCAGGAGGTCTGACTGGCCTTTTGCGTATACGTAAAACAGTTATGCATGTACTCATGGTAATTGCGTTCATATGACCTGATTTACCATTGTTACATACTAATGTTGCTGTTGAAATAACATTTTTTACATAAACAGCTAATTAAACCTGGGTTTACATTTTCAAAAGCACCTAAGTAATTTAGGACCCTAGTGAGGCCAAGTATCAAAAGAATTTAGTTTTCTAAAAATGCTGATGTTTTAAATTGTGCTCCTATGTCCCATTTTCAAAAGTGTCCTAGGAGACTAAGTTTCAATGAAAGTCAAAGGAATGTACTGGCTCCTAAATGCCTCCCTCATTTTTGAAAATGAGATTTATGCTCCTAAGTCATTTAGGCATTTTTTAAAATGTTTGTAGTTTTGTTGAGTTGAAGGCCGGAAGGGACCATTATATCATTTAGTCTGACCTTCAAACTAGCACTTCATGGCCCTGTGATGGGGTGGCTGCCCCTCTGTCATAAAAATAAAGGGAAGGGTAAACACCGTTAAAATTCCTCCTGGCCAGAGGAAAAACCCTTTCACCTGTAAAGGGTTAAGAAGCTAGGATAACCTCGCTGGCACTTGACCACAATGACCAATGAGGAGACAAGATACTTTCAAAGCTGGAGAGAGGGAGAAACAAAGGGTCAGTGTCTGTCTGTGTGATGCTTTTGCTGGGGATAGAACAGGAATGGAGTCTTAGAACTTAGTAAGTAATCTAGCTAGATATGCGTTAGATTATGATTTCTTTAAATGGCTGAGGAAATAGGCTGTGCTGAATAGAATGGATATTCCTGTCTTTGTGTCTCTTTGTAACTTAAGGTTTTGCCTACAGGGATTCTCTGTGTTTTGAATCAAATTACCCTCTAAGGTATTTACCATCCTGATTTTACAGAGGTGATTCTTTTTACCTTTTCTTAGATTAAAATTCTTCTTGTAAGAAACTGAATGCTTTTTTCATTGTTCTTAAGATTCAAGGGTTTGGGTCTGTTGTCACCTATGCAAATTGGAGAGGATTTTTATCAAGCCTTCCCCAGGCAGGGGGGTGCAAGGTTTTGGTGAGGATTTTGGGGGGAAAGACGTTTCCAAACAACGCTTTCCCAGTAAACCCAGTCAAATGTTTGGTGGTGGCAGTGGAAGTCCAAGGGCAAAGGGTAAAATAGTTTGTATCTTGGGGAAGTTTTAACCTAAGCTGATAAAAGTAAGCTTAGGAGGTTTTCATGCAGGTCCCCACATCTGTTTTTCATGTTTTCATGTTTTCTGATGTTCACATCAGGTTTTCATGCAGGTACCCTAGAGTTCAGAGTGGAACCTTGACACCGTTACTGACAGAAAAGGGGTTAAAAGCAGCCTTAGGGAGGCTGTGTGGGAGGCAGGCTAATATAAGAAGGGCTGATGGGCAGAGCAGAGATCTGTAGCTGACTGGAGTTCAAGGGGAGAAGACCAGGCTTCTAGCAGGAGGAAGGAGCACCAGCACCTGGAACAGAGCATTGCTGCAAGCAGGGACCAGGAGAGCTAGAGAGAGCTCCTGGCTGGCTGCTAGGGCTGCATGCTGAGGCTCTGAGGTAAGAGCAGCAGAGGATGCTGGAGCCGCATGGGAAGCGGCCCCAAGACAATGGACCACAGTTGCCACTAGTTGCCAACTTTCTAATCGCACAAATTGAACACCCCCTTCCATGAGGCCCCGCCCCCATTCAGTACATTTCCCCCTCCCTCAGTGGTTCACTCTCCCCCACCTTCACTCACCTTCATGGGGTGCGGGGGGGGGTGAGGGCTCTAACGGGAGGTGTGGGCTCTAGGGTGGAGCCAGAAATGAGGAGTTCAGGGTGTGGGAGGGGACTCGAGGCTGGGGCAGGGAGTTGGTGTATGGGAGGGGTTGAGGGCTCTGGCTGGGGGTGCAGGTTCTGGAGTGGGGCTGGGGATGAGGGGTTTGAGGAGCAGGAGGGAGCTCCAGGCTGGGGGGTGGGGCCGAGGGAATTCGGAGTTCGGGAGGGGACTGTGGGTTGAGGCAGGGTGTTGGAGGGAGTGATGGCTCTGGGCTAGGGATGTGGGCTCTGGGATGGGCCTGGGGATGAGGAGTTTGGGGTGCAAGAGGGGGCTCTGGATTTGGAGGGGGTTTAGGGCTGGGGCGGGGTTGGGGCGTGGGCTTACCTCGGATGGATCCAAGTCAGCAGCGCAGAGAGGCTAAGGCAGGCTCCCTGCCTGTCCTGGCACTGTGCTGTGCCCCAGAAGTGGCCAGCAGGTCTGGCTTCTAGGTACGGGGCCCGGAGGGGGGGAGATGAAGCTCTGCATGCTGCTCTTGCACGCAGGCACCGCCCCCTCCCCCAGCTCCCATTGGCCCATGGTTCCTGGCTAATGGGAGTGCAGAGCCAGTGTTTTGTGTAAATTGGCAGATTATTACAATTTAAAACTGTAGTAATAAAAAAGTTCTAATAATTTCTTGGACAAAACTTGAACCAAAAATCTACTAAGCCCTCTGTTTGTTTTAAACAGAAGTTAGGTATGGTGAAAACTGGCAAGATACACAAATATTAATTGCTGATCATAAAAAAGTGATCAGAATACCAAAGAATGTTAGCAGAATGTATTTCTGGAGGGGGAGTGGGTAGCACTCTCTGTGGATATCTGTTCAAGCAACATTTTGGTGTTTTACATCTCATGCCTAAGGATATGAATTCTAAGAGACAGGAAACGTCAGCTGGAAGAAAAAAATACTTATGCTAATAGATTAAAATGAATTAATTGCTATTAATTATTTGATCATAAAATCAATTAGTATTGAACTGAGAGTCATTTTAATTAAGGTAGTCAAACTCAGAAACTGTAGACATAGCAAAAATATGGCAAAACTCCAAAATTACTCTTAATTTAATAATATTATTATTTATTATTAAATCTCTAAGTAGTTCAGCAATGAAAATGAATTATTTAATTTTATATTTATAAAACAGAAATTAGAGCCTATAAGCTACACATGAAAGCACATGTTTCTTGGCAAAGCAGAATAAAAGCTCTTGGTATTCATCCAAAAGAAGCCGTAAAAGACAGTAGAATACTTGGTCAATTATTTTTGTCTGTCTGCACCAAAAATAAGTAGTTCTAAGGCGAATATCACCATAAACCTTAATTTTAAAAATTATTATTGATTTTTGTGTCTCACTTTTGGGTGCTCTCCCTGAGATACCTGAAAGGGGGCCTGCTTTTCATCACAGCACATTTCCCTCAAATACAAAATTACTCTGTCCCGTTGTCCACATCTGTAATTACTCAAAGTAAGAAACAAACACAGCCTTAATGCGGCTTTGAAATACTCGGAATTCCAGGAAATACATTTGACTGAAAAATTTATTTTAAACTACAGAGATTAGATCAGAAAGGGGAAAATAGTAGGAAGGATTTTTGGAAAAGAAGGAAAGTATTGAATGCTCAATTCTAATGGAAAGAAATCCAGTTGAAATAGGGTGACCAGATAGCAAGTGTAAAAAATTGGGACGGGGTGGTGGGGTAATAGGTGCCTCTATGAGAAAAAGCCCCCAAAATCGGGACTGTCCCTATAAAATTTCTTTGTAGGAAGGTGTGAGAACGTAAGGGGCCAGATCGCCAGGTGGTGTAATTTGACACCACTTCATTGATTTACAACATTGACACATGCCAGCTGAGGGACTGGCCCAAGGAGTACGTGGTATAAGAATTTAAAGATCATGATGATTCAAAGTTGGAAAGGTTTTATAATGACAATATTTAAAAAAATGTAGAACCTTAAAGGAAACGGTATACAGGTATAGTTCGGTGTGTGCATTTGATTGTGTGCCTTACATTCATACTGTGAGTTGTTGTATGTTTGCACTAAAAGGGAGTATGTTGTCTGTCTATAATTGGAATGTTGGATGCCTTTTGTGAGGTAGGCAGTGTGTGAGTGGTTTGAATGCTCATATGTCCCTATCTAGTGATTTGCTAGATATTTAATTACTGCATTGATAAGACATGGACTTGAGCCTTCTTAAATGTAAGTTAATGATTTTGTGGGGGGAGGCAGAGAACTGTGTATAGTGGCAGTGTGTGCCTAAAACATAGCTATATGAAAAAACATTTCATATGTGAAAAAAATTATCGAAGAGCAGTTCAGCTTGCTTCCTTTGGAC
Source organism: Dermochelys coriacea (assembly GCF_009764565.3). Lineage (NCBI taxonomy): Eukaryota > Metazoa > Chordata > Testudines > Dermochelyidae > Dermochelys > Dermochelys coriacea. The sequence continues at coordinate 67,542,430 of NC_050078.2, read as the reverse complement.
ACTAGTAGAATTTTACCTATTTATGAACAGAATGTAATGCTTTAAGCTTCATTTAATGAGGCAGACATTTGTTTTCACTAATACTACGAAGGAATTTTAGCAGCAAATTTCATACGTCATGAAAACAAGAGACACTGGTGGAAACAGTGGATTGTCTTTGCTCTTTTATGAAAATGGCATGACTTGATTAAGGTCACAGCTTAATATGCAGCTGACGATGGGTGTTCCTATGAACACAATGCATGAAGATTAGAAAATGCTCTTATCCCTTTAGGTGCCCCCATCATGGGCTTGCTGGCCTTTTGAGGCAACTTGGCCTCAGTCTTGCCTGTGACTTAGCAGCTATTCCTCAGCCTCCCTAATGAGCTGGCAATTAAGCTAATTAGTGAGCCTAGCTGCATGTAATGGGGCTTAATTAGGCAGACTGACCCTAGTTGTGGTTGTGAAGCAGGGAAAGCACTGCTTACATAGACCTAGGAACTCGTAGAGGAAGGAAGGCCCTGGAGAGAGGCTCAAGGGGAGTTCCCCTCTGGGAAGAACCTAATGAAGTAAGTCTGAGTTGCCTACAGGAAACGGACCAGGCTCCTGTGGGGGATCCCTGAGATAGGGCCTAAAAGGAGCAGATTGATCCTCAAAGGTAAACTGCTGGAGTCTCTGGTGAAGGGAAACAGGGGTGAATCCTGCGGGGGAAGAACTGGTTTCAGAGAATCTCTGCAGGGGTCCAGGAAGGGGACCAGGGATTTCAGTGAAGTCTGCGAGGGGAGAACTATACGTTTGGATGTTTTGTGAAATTTATGTTGGACCTTAGTCCGGCAGGGGAGCAAACAGGTGACTTGGCTGGACGTCCAAGACCTAGAGAGGGAGGCTGGAGAAGATGCTGGATGGGACTGGTCATCGTAGGACCAAGGGAGTAGCCACCAGAGGGGTATGAGGGCAAAGTCCCCTGTAGCACTGTGTCCAGGCATGAAGGGGCACTCTCTGGTGAGGACAAATGCTTACCACCCCTTTTTCAATATTTAGACTATAACTCTAATGTACTAAAGTACAGGAAGAGATCACAAAAGCAATAAGGTGCATAGTGAACATCTATTCAGTGTTATCTTTTTGGAAAATATTACATTTTTCGAGCATTTGGTACTCGAAATAACTTGTTTGCAAAGCACTAAATGACAGCGTGTGAATAGAGCTCCCTTCCATTACACAAAATTGAGTGCATATGTCCTGTCCTTCGTACATCTGCTGCCTCTAGAACCTACATGTGTCAGGTGTGTGAATCTCGCTGCAGTACCTAGGGGCTAGAGAAAATTAGCTAAACTGAAGAAACTTTCTTCCAGTGGATAAAATCTTGGCAAACTTGTACAGTTGTTGCAAGATAGCATTCTGTCCTTGCACGTGGTTTTGGTATGCTATGGAGTCCCAGAACTCGGTGCTGTGACAACTTGTTTACAATTTAAAACATGTAGCAAAACCCTACCCAGGTTTACTGGTTACCACAGCAAAGTAATTCTTATAAGCAGCATTAGTAGCATTCAGTAAAAGAAATATTTTCTACTTCTTGTGTTCCCTGAATTTCCATTAATTAGCTACCTGCATGTTGGAGGATAGGAAGCATATAACTACAAATTTAGGTTATGGGTAGCAAAGCTTTATTTGTATTATTTTATATTACTGAAGCATCCAGAGGCTCCCACTGAGACTGGGGCTCCATTGTGCTAGAGCTGTACCAGCACACTGTGAGAACATGCCTATCCCAGAGAAATTACAGTCTAAAGAGACACAGTGTGGGAGAACTGAAACACTATCCTAGCTCAAGACAGGGGAAATGGGGGCACAGAGATTAAGTGTCTTGTCCAGTATTACACAGAGTCTATGTCAGAGACAAGAATCGAATCCGGCTACTCTGAGCCCCAGCCTAGTGCTTTAATCACAAACCTGTCTTTTCTAATTAATGTAGTTAATTGGTCATTCACAGAAGGGACAGCTCAGACTCCCATCCAGGCATCGGCAGTGCAGAGGTTATCCCTTCTAGGAGTGAATTGATAATTTTCATCCCTAGGCAGTCCTCCCTGAGACTGCCGCCAATGGTGCTAATTTGGGGAATGGTTTCAAGTGTACCCTTCAGTCAGGAATTTGTCTAAGACTGCCAATTCCTACAGCCCTGAGAACTGCAGTCAGATGGCTCCAACTTTAAATCAACTTTTAACGTGGGTTGGACTCATACTAGCTACCTAGAGGAGAAAGTCCCCTCCCTCTTTCAATTCCCTGAGCTGTCCAATTTCTGCAAAACAGTTCTTTTCAAAGAAAGGTGTGTTTAAACCTTCCTTATTTTGTTTTACACTTCAGATATGTTGTGATTTGTGTCTTGTTCCATCATGTCCTATAACATAATGTAACAGGACAAGTGTGGAGCAGTGGATCTGTATCAGCTGGAAAACCTGAAAAGAGTCTGTTCTCTAAAATCTGTGGCTAGATTTTAAGTGATCACAGAGGTGGAGGGTCTTATGTTTTATTTTTTTAAAAAAGGTCAGTCTGACTAGCTACATGCAATTTCTATTCCAGATTTCGGTAGTCATGCACACACAAAGCCATGCATAGCTGCACTCTTGCTTGAGCTCATGGCATGGGATGGTCATCCAGTCTTGGCTGTCTTTTAAAAACCTCCTCTTCAGACCGTCTGACAGGCAGCATTGTCCGTAGATTGCTGAGGGAAGCCCAGGGATCAGCAGCATGAGAATAATACTTGGCACTTATGTGGCCTTCTTCATCCTAGCTCTCAAGTACTGTACAAATGTGTAATCCCCATGGAGGCGCAGCTTAAATGACTTGCATACACGTGTGGCAGAGCTGGGGTTAGAATCTGGATTTAAAATCCTTTATCCCACTACATAATCTGATAATTGACACCTCTTAATGCCTGAATTCCCCAAAAAGGCCCATTCGCCCCAAGAGAAGATTTCTGCTTTAACAGAGTTCTGTGCGGGGGCAACATGCATCCAGAATATGATCACATGTACTATTATTGTTGATTTGTCGTCGCAAATCAACGTTGCTTTTGCAGCGTCTGTGTGCATGTGTGAGGGGTCATAGTGCATCTCTTTCCAGGAACCTGGCAAAATTTGGCTTCATATGTGAAACTTTCCTGCTTAAAACAAGAAAGGGTTCTGGAAAAGTGGATTAGTGTAATATAGTGTTTTGTTTTTTCTCATTCTCACGTTTTCCTGAAGATGGGCCAATTCATAGCTTTCTGCAGTAAAACCTGACAGGAGCGGGGCCAGGAGTCCGGGAAAGACTCGGAGGTTCAGCTCAGTGGGGAAGTGACTGAGGAGCTACAAACGAGTTGGGGGCATGGCATCAAATCACTGTGGAGGTCCACCCTCTCCTTTGGGACATGCTGTCATTGGCTCCTCTGCTCATTCATGCACAATACTCCTCTGTTTGATACGGGTGTAGGCATGGAGAAGTTGCAAGGAGCTGTGTTCCATTTTGCATAGAAATCTGAGGGGACCTGAGTGTACTGTGATCTTCTCTGGACCCAGCCATTCCCAGCCAGCTACCCCTACTCTACAATGAACATGGAGCTATGACGGATGAGCCAGGGGCTCAGGAGAAAGGGACACATGAGGCTTTGGCTTCATTTTCTTCAACTTCTGGTGCTCTGGAGGTTTTTTCCTGTGCCATCTTGTATCGATTTTGTTCCCCTGTGTGCCTCACAGAGAACCATAGAGACCCTGTGATTGTAAAAAGCAGCATTAACTGGTCCTGTCTGGTATCTTGTTGTACAGCATCTGGCTGTTATCAGTCTGAGGGTATCTTACAGTCGAAAATACAGCGCCTCTTGTTTTTAACTTCTCATATGTCACTTGGTGTGGTGGCTAAACAGACCATCTTATAGGCCTCTCTCGAGATTTAGTAGATGCTACAATTTACAGCTATCCAATAGAAGTAGTACACATCACCTGCTGTGGTCCATAAAGTAACACTCTTTAAGATACTTCTGGTGGCTTAATACTTTCTCCCCCAAGTCGCGTGAGAACTATTTTGGAAGAGCATCAGGAGCTCAATGTCTCATTTTGTAATCACTCAAATAGATATGTTTAGAGCCAGTGTTTATAAAGAATTTCCTAATGAAAGAAAGAGGTTGGAGTCACTATTTTCTAAGAATAAAAACTCTTTTTATGATTTTTAAAGACCACTTTAAACTTTGTGAAAATGATCATTTAGCATCTGGCAAGCCATGAGTGAGAGAGGATACAGTTTGTGTAGTTGCAAGCAATCTACTCAAAAAGCTTTTGTGTAGTTCTGCAGCACAGCAACTTGTTAATTTCAAGCAGTGATTTTCCACATTTAGGCCATTAGAGCCTCTATTTTTGGTGACCTAGTTCCAGCTATTTAAAAAGTAATCAAGCAGCATTTTTCAGATCTGATTTGTAATATGGATGGGCCTTGCTGGTTTGGAAGTTAAGTAGTGGGGATAGAAAATGCTTTTATCTGCCTGGCCCTTCAGTGGTTACATTCGCATTGATTCTAGGTCTTTGACATTTATCTAACAAAGACTGGGGCTTGGCTTCGTTATTTCAGCTATTACTCTCCTGCATATTGCTGAGACAAATAATGAAATCCGTTGTGCTTTTCATCAAACAATCTGTGTTCTGTGAAGTATTATTGGGTCTGATCCAAAGACCATTGAAGCCAGTGGACTTGCCCCCAAAGGACTTTGGATCAGGCTCATTATTCACATTTTACAGAAGGAGAAATGGGGCAAGAATCGATTAAGTGACTTGCCCAAGGTTGCACGACAAGTTCATGGTGGAGCTTCGGATCCCTTGAGAGCCACACAGAAGTTTAGGAATCTGCTTAGTTTGGAGATCAAACCCCCTGCCCATCCTTTATGAGGAAAATTCTCCTTTAAAAGGAGAATATCTCACTCCTTGAGATAAAGCATGTGATATTTTCACTTCTAATCAGGTGTTTATCCCCCTCAGCAGATGCTCTAGAAACTGACTTTGGCATAATTCTCTTCTCTGAGATCAGTGTGGGCAGCTGGGGGTTACCTTGGTGATGTGGATCCAGCATAGCTTTCTCTGGGCCACCTTCTTCACATCTACCGGTGGGTAAAGGACATAGGTGGCATGTCCGGGTGGGGAAAGGAACAGAACCAAAGTGCGCTATGCTCCGGAAAGCTCTGGTTACCACCGTTGCCCCTTGAGGTCCATTGCAGGCAGGCAATCAAATATCAGTCCAGCTGTGAGGCTGCTTTACCTTACACCTGGTGTGAACCAGCTCTAGACCTTAGGGAGTGCAAAGGTGGCAAAAAGCCAGCTTAGTCCCTCTCCAAGTCCCATGCCAGGCTGGATCTGTGTCTCAGGGCCCAAATCTATTTACTTGTAGTTGCAAATTGGATCTCCATCATGTGCCTCTAATTTGCATCCAAAAACATTTTCTGGAGGCAAAATTTGATAAACAAGATAATATATCCCTGAAATGAGATTTTTTTCCTAGTTAAAAAAAATTTGTTTAAACCCATGCATTCAGTTTTGTAAGAAATTAGAAGTTTACCAATTTCTATTGCCATTTTCATGTTTCTGTAACTTAGATGCAAATGCTCCTAAATACTTTTTAATTTACTTTTTTACAGAAAAAAATGCTCTAAATGCCTGCAAAATTACACTTTGAAAAGTGGCTACTGCAAATTAACAGCATTTCATAAGGATTTTGATTTGCATTTTTAATACACATAATGCCTGTTCTAAATTACATGATTTACATTATAAAACAGAACAGTTCCTATGTTGTTATTGCAGTCCAGCAGTTGAATTAACAAGGCTTTTCTTTTCAAACTGTATAAATACATATTTACCCAAATAATACAATTTGTAGCTCTTATTTTCAGTCTTCTGGTCAGTCCATCATGTTGACCTCTTTTCTGGTTACTGCTTCAAAATCACATCTGAATAAATGTAGCAGCTGAGAATGTGGTACATAAGTTTGAGCGAGCTGAGCTTCTGTATTTATGATGTTTGGATAGCACTGTGGGAGTGAATGTTTGGATGGCACTGTAGAATGAAAACATGATGAGGGGCAGTGTCTTTTTCTCTCTCTCTCTCATTTTCATACACACATATGCCTCACATATGAAGCTAGAAGAGATGTTGGCTTCATACTTCTATCTAATAGTTTGAGAATTCAAAAATCGTAATTTTCACATTGCATCTGTTTTATTTGCATATTTGTTATATAATATAACATAGTCCTTTCAGACCCATTCATTGTTCGGTCCTTTCCAAATCAGATGATATTGCATATAAATCTTTGTGTTGATTGATTGTTTTTGGGTATCAAGGCCTGGACTCTTTCCAATATACAAAAACAAAAGCTGGACATTATATCATTGCTATTTAGTTGGTATATTCAGTGAATTTTAGCACACCATGAGACCTATATGATAGTATTCAGTACATATGAATTTCAACCCACCCTGCAGAGGTTTTCTTGCCATGTGGAGTGAATTCCCCTGAATAACAGTGAGATCCTGTGAAAATTTATACCCCCTTCTTTACTCCTGGGGGAATTCTGCACCACTGAGCACGCACAGAATTTATGTCCCCCACAGATTTCTTTGCTTCTCCATAGAAAAATGATCTTCTGATAGGGAAGAACACAGAAGCCACAAGAGTGGTCATGCGACCCTCCCCAGCAGTATGTTTTGGGTGGCCAGGGCAGTCAGCAGAGAGGTAAATCACTGTGGGGCAGAAGGAGGGACTGGGGAAGATCCAGCTGGTGGCTCAATGGTTATCAATATTGTGGCATGTAGGTGCAAGCAATTAATGCAAAGTTATGGACATAAAGTGAAATTCTAATTCTTAAAATGTGTTAAGCAGACAAGTTACCCCACCCAAGACAAAGGAATGTAGTTTCCCCATGTGGGAGTTAATTCCAAAGTACTTTGAAAGACAATGAGAATGTATTTACATATCATTTAAACAGATTCATTAAGCTAACAAGGGGTGGAGGCAAACCTCACACTACCTGGGTGGGAGAGGAGATTGACAAGCACATGTTTAATATTCATTCAATTGCACCAGAGGGGACAAGAACTAAATAATTTGCATTTTAGCAGACAACCCCAGCGGGGGAAGGAGTAGCAGGATGCTTCCTTCAAGGCAGCCTCCTTGTTGTCTACCTTACAGCTGGAAATAGAATTTTAGTTGGAGGTATCCTTCTGAATCTTTGAAATCAATTCTTCTGTGGACCATAAAAGAGAGGGGTGCAGAATCCCACGTTATCTATCTTTCACCTAAGAAGAGAAAAATACCAGCCATTTGACTTTGGGGGATAGATCCTGACCCAGGAGTTGAGTCAGACATCTTGATGGAAACGTGTGCTGAGAAACATATGCAGTTAGATCAAAACCAGCTTGGTAAGTTGTAGTAACTTAATTTTCCTCTGAGTGTTCAGGACAAGGCTGGACATTTCAGAACATGCATTGTGGGGAAATTCGGGGTTGGGAAGAGGGTGGAGTCACCTTACCAGTTGTTAACCAGGGCTGGTGGAGAACAGTAGACGTCTGGTATAGCAGGCAGGCTCCTGGATTGAAAGCATTGTACCAAGGTTGCCCAATATAGATAGACATAGAGTGTATACTTATTGCTGAGTGTGGGCATCCTAGTGGCACAACTCTTCCCTGGTCTGGATTGCACCCCAGAATGTAACAAATCTGTAGAACGATTTTAAGTGAGGACAAGTTAAATTAACAGAACCTCAGAGTAGGATATGAGCTTCCTCTTGTGATATGGTCCCCTATAAATAGGCATAATATCTTTGCAGAAATGTAGAGCATGATAGTATAACTGGGAAATGTGTACATCTAACAGCACTTATGTTGGGCGAACCCCACACATAGCCACATAAAATGATAGTGAAGTTGAAGATGTTTGCTATAGTGTATTTAGCTCTATTTAAAGCATTCCCATGACTTCACACCTGCCGAACAAAGAACAGTAAATCTTATGAATCATCTCATATTTCCAACCCCTAAGACAACTCAGCCTCTCACTGTGCTTGTACCTTACAAGCTGATGGGAACAATAATTCTAGATGTATCTTACACCCTAGTCTTTGTAGAAACTGATCCTAACTTTAAAGCTGAAAGCCCCCTTGTAGAGTGTAGGCTGCAGCTACTCTTCCAGCTTGCTAACTAATGTTCACTTGCAAACATTCTTCAGAAGGGGGGGGGGGAGATGGCAGAACCAATCACATCTAAAATGCCTAGAACCAGAGGGTTTTCAGATAAATGAAATACGATTATGCTAAATGATTGAAGTAAAAGCATCCTGTGCTGTTCTAATCATATCTACCCGAGTGAAAAAAATCCAATAAATGCCTGTGGAATTAATGTGCTCATGGCCACCTGGCTAAGCAGGACTTCTCTGTTAGTGCCAGCTAGTGTCAAACACATAACTCTTTCTGTGTGTACAAAGGATTGGGGAAAAGGATTACTTAATGTGTTGTCTGGTCCACTGAATTATTTTCTTCTTTTCATTAAAGAATTGCAGACCCTGGCAACTCTGTAGACACTTAGCTTCTGTGACTAGGGAGAGGTGGGCAGAAGGCAATCCTTTGTGTCCCTGAACAAAAGCCTTCCTAGTTGATTAAGGGAGAGCACTTTGCAGTGGATTCCTTTTGGAGCTGCTATCTTTCTTGCCAGAAAGGTTGGCACTGTAGTTGCCATGTGGAGACATGGGACTTGAGAATATGGAGGAATCTTTGGGGCTCTCACAGGGACACAGAAGACCTTCTGAATGAAAAAAGCGTGAGACACGGTGGGTCAGCTCCTCAGCTAATGTTAATCTGCATCTGGCTGACTTCAGTGGAGCTAAACTAATTTATACTATTTTGAGTATCTGACCATCTGGTCTGATATGATTCTCTCAACCAGAATATGTCTTCTGCAAAATTAATAGTTTATTAAATCCCTTTCTGAGGGGGAGGCGAAGCACCATTTTTATAACTTATTGATGCATCTTTATCTTTGCATTTCTCTACATGCAGAATCACACATAGGAGGGATATTGTTTCTGGGTTCTCCTTATCTATAGTTACTATTCTGCTGTTTTATTAGCATCGTCAGTTTTTTCTGACAGGTCTTATTTTGCAATAGTTCGCAAGAATGAGACAGAAGTTATTCAAGGTCCCATTCTGCAGTTCAGCTGCATGGAAATTATCCATGTCCTTTTGGAATGCGTAATGGAATCCTTAGCTCCTAAAGTGGACCATGTCATAACGTTATCACCTATTTATATGAGATTGGAAGTAGGCTTATTTTTATTCTCCGACACCTTCTCCCAGTTCCTACTCTGTGAGGGTGAGAGCAAGAGAGGTAAGGTGGTGTGTATGTGTGCACAAAATATATATGCTGTGTGTTGCACAGAAACAGTATAGCTGAACAGAGTTGCAAAAGCAGAGCCTTAATGTATGTAATCCACCCTACCTATGGAAGTTGCCTCCGAGTGGGGGTGGAGTTAGCAGCAATAGGATATTGAGAAACAGGGAAATTAAGACACCAAAATAAACAATACTGCGACAGCCTGCATACCCAGAAAGATGATGATAAAGTACACAATGTTTATTGATATCTGAGTGACAGTTCATTGCAAAAATGCATTTTAGACTCTGCATCATTGGTTTTCTGATTCCTTTATGGGTTAGCATTTATTAGGAAGTATATGGCTCTTTTATAGCCATTGTTCAGCTTGCGAGGGGGAGGGGAGAAAAGTAATTTTATTTTAATAGTACTGACTTCCTAATCTACACACTCTATACTAAGAGCTTGGTTGCAGAGCGGAAAGGAACAGTGGATATTTTACCATTTATCCTTTGTTATGGAACACTATCACACTGCTCTATCTCTGTCAGCAGAGCCGGGCCAGGCCAGAGAGCAATAATTTACTGCAAGGGACACTGAGGGATATCGGCTCCCAAGCTGCTCCAGTTCAGATCCTTTGTCATCATAAGCTTTCAAGAGGGTAAATAAGTTGATTAAAGGGGAAGATTTGTCATGTCAGCTTCTTTTTTTTTTTTGCCCACATAGAAAGCCTTCTCCCATCATTACCCTCATTCTCCAACTTTTACTCTTTGTCACCGTTACAAATAAATAACTTTGGTAAGGATCTGCCCATATTGTCTGTGCCTCTGGACTATCAAATATATAGATATATAGTAATGCTGACTGGCTAAGTGTCAGGGTTTGAGGAGAAAAGGTTCAATCAGAGCATGAAGTGTGGGAGAGCAGATACTATCAACATTTAAGCAGGCTGAGCGTTCATACGGATGCTGTCAGAAGCAGGGTTTAGGAAAGTCACTCAATTAATAATTGTTTGAGAGAACCAGTCACATACTTGACATACCTCTGTCTTTCTGGGGCAAGTATCCTGCCTTCCCAGACTTCATCAGACTGTTTCTGTGTTCTGTAGCCTCCTTCCATAACTTGAAGATTTTATGACTAGGGGGAATGTTGCATACTGGTTTTGAAAGCCGGCACTCCTTTGTTCTGTTTGTTTGTGGGTGAGTTTGCTGTTTGAACAGATGAGTGAGTGGCTAATAGCACTTCCTCGAGCCAGTCCTAGTGGACACGGGATGTCAAGAACTGTCAGGCACCTTGTTACTCCTCTGCCTCAGTGAGAGATTTGCTGCTGCTAAACTGTGTGCCAGCTCCCTGACACTCCAGTCCGTTAGCCAGCCCAACACATTGTTCAGGACCCTGCCAGCCCTTGCCTTGCCTTGCCAGGAACTCTTGGTGCCCTCCAGTTCTTGAAGAGCCTTTCTCTGTGGTAGCCAATTCCTGTTACTGGACACATACAGAAATTACCAAGTCCTCTGTCTTCAAAAAGACAGTATACATGCCAGCCTCTTGGTCTGGCTGTGAATGCACACCCTTCTTTAATATAACAGCACTGAGATGAATTTATAATACAGTAGGTTTATGAATGAACAGCAGAGTTTTAAGTGATCTTAAGCAGAGATACTAGATATAGTATCCGTGTGTGGCAAACTCTCAACCAACCCAGTGCTGCTCACTCAGCAACTGTGGTGACTCGGTCCTCCAGGAAAGCAGCAGCAACCAGTCACTGAACTGAGCCTAGGGCATCTGACCCAGGGTCAAGTATTTCCATAGCCCCAGCAGAGATGCAGATCAGTCTGAGAAACAGCGCTACCCAGCCAAGAACCTTCCTGCTGCCTGGCAGTCCACCAGACTCCAGCGACTCCCAGCCTGCTCCTGCCCTTGCCCCAGCCTTTCCTGAGCCCTGTCCCACTGTTGTCTTTGTCCTGAGCTAGCCTCGCTTCAGCCTTGCCTCCACCTCTTGATTTACCCCCACCCAACTCCAACCCTTGAATTCTGACCACCCGGCTCTGTCCTTTGGCACGTATTTAGACTCTGGCTATGATTCTGAATCTCCTGTGCTTATGGACTCTCAGCTCGATTTTTTGACACTGGCCTATCCCCGGATCTCGATTCCAGGCCCTCCCTTTGCCAAGGCCCCACCCTCTGCCTAGCTGGGACCCATGCTGTAACCACTAGGCCTGATTATGGGAGGCAGTGCCTGACACATCAGATGGTTGGGGACCCACCGTTCATGGAACGCAAAGAGCACCAACCTCTTTGTTCCCTCAGCAAAGGATAACAAGATGCCCCTTTGCTTCTCCTTATATTCCCCCAAAGCTCATTGTCTGTGGCTCGAGAATCAGGATGACCCCTGGGGTCCAGACTGCAGGGTATCCTCTGCTTTGCTGACACCATGCTGCTGCCTCATCCTCTTGGCAACTGGGGTTTCCCTCAAATGCAAAGGAACTGCCCATTGTCTCTGGCACCACCATGCTCAGTTTACACTAGACACACAGGCGAACAGGCAAGATGGCATTCCTTTGATTAGAATAAGCTTATTTCTCAGCTCTGCCCCAAAACAAATTTCAGGAATGCGCATTTCCAGCATGCATCCATAGCTCTTTACACAACACCCGTACGTACTTCACACAATGCTATTAATGATGGTGTGTCACCAGCTTTCATTTGATACTGCACACGACACTCTTGACAGGTAAATACTGTGACAGCAATGTGTTAGGTGTAGTGGGTATCGCAGGCCTGAGAGCAGTTACTCTTACATGCAATAGAACACTTTTCCAGTGGGCACTGAGGGGCTCTTAGAGACACTGGTGGGCCTGGAGCAAGCTGTCACGCTGTCTGGAGTGGCTCACAACTGAGAGTGCCTACCCCAAACTGGTGATTTGTTCTATAATTAGATTTCACCAAACCACTAGCCACTGTGAACCAGTTTCCCCAGATCAATTGGTACTCCAGCTCTCATACCAAAGACAACACTGATCATCAATTCTATAGTAAACTAACAACAGGTTTATTAGCTAAGAAGAAGAAATGAGAATTATTGGCAGGTTAAAGCAGGTAAAATATATGCACAGATGAATCACACTTTGTACATCTAAATGGTGGCAGTGATGTAATAAACTGCCAGCTTCCAAAAAGTCTTTTCACGGTACCCAGTCTGTGTCTGGGGACCTTGGCTTTGCATCTGGTACACTTCCCTGTTAGAGTTCAAACAGTTCAGAAATGATGGATCTTTTCTTGAATCCATATTTATAACTCCTTTACACAGATAGCAAGCTGACAGTATCTTTACCTACATGGGCTTTTCCTTTTTTGATAGAGAGCGAGGAATACATTTTGAGTCTTTTGACTTCCGATCATTACACATGATGACCACTTGTTTTGAAGCTAGCAGTCTTCTTCATTTGCATTCTCCATGGCTTCACTTGCATTTGATGGGTTATTTGCTTACAGGAGTATACACAATGTAAATGTTTGCTACTGCATTATAACATAAGTAAAACCAATGCAAGGAGCCACCCATTTGTTTTCATGAAGTTTAAACACCAAACACTCTTCTCCATTCAACAATTATTTCCATCTGTCCCAATAGCAAGTTGAATTGGCCTGTGGACCTGGACTGACCTCGTCTAACAGCATCACACAGGCTTTCTCATATAGCACTGCCAATTCACCTCTATCCTGACCTGTAACAAACCTTGTATGTCAATCCTGGGTCACTTTTGAGAAAGAGTGTGCCAATTATGTCCCAATGCACTGTGGTTTTCTGTTGAGGGTAAATGTTCTCAGGGAGTAGAATATCACCAAATTAATTTATGACCTAAGCCAAAACTTGAATTTAGGTCTCTAAAGGTGCAATGTCCACTGCATTAATCCACTGGTGCAACCTAGACCCATGTATTGTTATTGGCACCTGCGCCCTATCAAAGGGTCAAACCAACAATTCCTTACTAACATGGTAATAATGTACCAATCTAGACAGACAGGAGAATCATGAAAACCCTGTGTATTAAGGGCATGAAACGGACAGAAAATTCAAATTAGCCTACATGCTGAAGAGATGCACTATGGCTAAGAGGGCACTGGGAAACTTGCTCTGAGCTTGATTACCTTTCATAAAATAAATTAGCACATAAGGATAGCTCTAATTTGAGGCAGATGACAACAGGGAGTGGTGCATCAGAGTGGAAGGAGGAATCAAATCTTCTAACTATTTTTTCCCCCTGTCTTGCTACCAAGAAACAAAAGGGAACCAAAACTAAATTTCTGCACCGTGGCCAATGTCAAAGGAGATTGGCCAGTAAAATGGTAGCCAGCCCCAGAGGTTTGTATGAGAATGGAGTTCAAAGCACTTCATTACTGGTACTTTAGCCTGTAATATCATACTCTCTCACCTAGATTTGTCCCGTCCAGGTAGGGCTGAAGCATGTGGGGGAGGCGCGGGAGGGTGGGGGAGAGCGTGTCTGTAAGGGAAGCTTGCGTTGCCACTGCCAATGTTGTACCTGGCCTTTGAATAAAGGATTTTAGTCTCCAGAGCTGACTAATTCCCCATCTTTAAAAAACAAACACTCATCATGGAAAGGAAACCATTTAGAAAATATATTTTTGCTGTATATACCAGTAGGGTAGGTGATCTTAAAAAATATCTTAAGTCTATCTATCTTTAGGTATCTGAAATTCATAGTAATTATTTTTAATAAATAACTGTTACATTCTAGGTCCAAATCATCTTAACTCCTAAGATTTTCGTAGTCATAGAATATAAGGCCCAAATGAGCCACCAGAATACCACGTCTGAGCCTCCCCCTCTGCCCACCTCCCCCCCCCAGTTTCCCCATATTACAGGCCGCAAACACCACCCATCACCTGCACGCTAAATCCAACAACCAAACTTGTACCAAAGTATTACAGCCCTCAGGAGATTAGACTATTATGTGCCAGAGAGAAAGAAGAGGAGGAACCAAGGTGAACCGGTGCCTGAAGCCCCCACATTGGCAGGGAAATGAGTAACTGAGATATTCCCAGATCCATGCCTCAGGCAGCAAAGGGAGGGAGAGGCCCCCCACAACCACCACCACCACCACCACACACACACGGTCACTGCCTATTGGACCTGGGAGAAAATTCCTTCTTGACACCAAGTATGGCAGTCAGTTAGACCCTGAGCATGTGAGCAAGGACCAGCCAGCCCAATATATGAAAGAGAGAAAATGCTTAGTGCCACCTCGGAGCCTGGCCCTCCCTTTTCTAATGTCCCTTCTACACCCTTGGACATCCCTGATGGTAGCAGAGGAAGGGGATTTTAAAAAAACAAACAAATCCTCCCAGAATAAATATGGGGGAGAGGAGAATCCCTTCCTGAGTCCTAAAGGTGGCTGGCTGAAACCTGAGGAACCTAAAACATAAACCAGAAGTAAGCCCGAGGCTGCTGAGTCCGGTCCCCTCCCTTCCCAAGCAACCCTGTCATACCATTGCACTCATAAATTATATCCAGCTCTCTTTAAAACTAAGTTGTTTGCATCCATGACTCTTATTGGGAAGCTGTTTCAGAAGCTTGCCCCAGTTAGAAACATTTTTCTAATTCCAGCCTGAATTTTGTTCTTGTGCCAACACTGTCCTTTAGCTTAAATAGGTCTTTGCCCTCCCTGGTATTTACCACCCTAATATATTTATAGAGAGGAGATAGGATAGCCTTTTTTTTTTGCTAGACTAAACAAGCCAACCTCTTCCAGTCGCCTCTTGTAAGATAGGCCATCCATTCCCGTGATCATCCTAGTTGCTCTTCTCTGCCCCTGTTCCATTTTGAGTTCATCTTTCTTGAACATGGTTGACCGGAACTGTACCCAGTATTCCAGATGAGATCTTACCAGTGCCTTGTACAATGGCATTCATACTTCTCTACCTCTACCTGATACATCCTGGGATCACCACAGCTGCATCACATTGTTGGCTCATAATCATCCTGTGATCAACCCACACACCCAAGTCTCTCTCCTCTGTCACTTCCCACTGATAAGCCCCAAGCTTGTAGCAGAAATTCTTTTTATTAGACCCTACGTGCAAGACCTTGCACTTTGTACTATTAAATTTAATCCATCTCTGTCACTCCAGGCTTCAAGGTTCTCTAGATCCTCCTGTGTACTGTTCCAATCCTTCTCTGTTCTTGATGATGCCTCCTAGCTTGGTATCATATATCATTTCATCCTCATTCAGCAAAGCAATTGTTTTCTTAAGTGTCTTGCTGATAGGGATGGACTTTAAGAGCATACTTAACTTCAAGCAAATGTTAAAGTGCTGGCCTTTGAATCAGGCCCTGAAGCCCCAGTGTAGCAAACACTTAATCTCATGGTTAACTTTAAGCATGTGAATAGTCTTTGAAGTCACTGATTGGTTATGCCCATGCTTAAGTGCTTTGCTGGTTTAGGGCCTGAATTCTGAAGGCTGCACTCAGGCAAAACTCATATTGAAGCCATTTGGCCCTTGTTGATTATGATTCTTTATCCTCCCATAGTGGGTGAGAATGCTAGTCTGCATTTATGAAGAGGAATGTGTTTCTGGTATACAGCTGCTTACAGCAAAGGTACATGCAGGTCCTAGCACACTGTAGGTGATATCTAAAAGCGGACACCTTAACTTAAATTGCAGTTCAGCAATATCACCATAGTGAGAGCTAAGCCTGTTTATTTCCATTAAAGTAAAATAAATGCTTAAATGCTTCATTTCTACAAGAAGTATCACATAATTGCTAATGTCAAAACATACCTTTTATATGTTGTCAGTATAGATATAAATCTAGATTAATATTCCTAGAAAGGAAGTACCTGCAGTGACAAATAAGAAAGGCAGGCAAATTTCTGTCCCAACCCTTCCCCCCACACCCATATATGCTGACTAGATTCTGTTTCAAGATATCCTGCAGTGTAAAAACTGATGGCTTGCCAACAAAGATAAGAGATGTGAAATATTTTCAGTTTCATGAAAGAACTTTGCATGAAGCTAATTAATTAAAACTATCGGGAGTTCCTTTGAAGCAGTCTGTGATTTAAACACAAAGATTTATTGTGGAACAATTAGGTAAACTTGGCCTCAGGTATCTTTCCCCAAACTCCTCAGGGAATGAATGATGAAATTCTGGTTTAGAGTTATACTTTGTTAGAGATTTTATCTATTTTAATTGATTCAGCTATAGTTATAAATCTCCTCCAGAACAGCCAATGCAAAGGACATATTATGTTAATTTGTAGCCTTCCCAGGAGTTAACTTTCACTTCAACTGAAAAGGAAAACATAGTTTGCCTGAATGTTTGACACAAGTGACCGTGAAATGAGATAACAGAGATGAACTGTAATAGTCTTCATTATCTATAGGAGCTTTGTATCTCACTTGAATCTTAAATAAAATATTCTTAAAACTGAAGGGCAAAATTGTAAAGATTGCCGGAGTAAAATCTGTACCGTTGATTTCATTGTTTAGACTGATATCTCTAGAGAATGCCTGACTGCTGTGGAGACAGCAAGCTTTCTTTGCCTTTTGTTCATTGTTACCTATATGATTGCTGAGAATCTAGTCATCTGGGTTACATAACTGCAATAACTGATTTAATTGGCTTTTATATTATTTTGAAAAGGTGACGTCACAGGAGACCAAAGGCTGTAATTATACTTTTTTTAATAGGGAATACCTGCTGATAGTTGTCAGGTGCATATAAGAAAGGTTAATTTTCCTCCTGAAAAAGACTCCAAAATAAATTGTTGGAAAAATAAAGTGGGAAAATTATGGGAAATGTTAGTGAAAATTGTTGTTTGCATTTTTCTGTACTGGAAAATTGAGGGACCCATCTTCCATTTGTATAGATATCATGGTAGCTCCTCTTACGATGGATAAGTTGTCAGGAATTCTCAAAGGAAGCATCTACTTTCTTTTCTCTTTACTCTGATGATTGACTTTCAAAGTGCAGGCTCATCTTGGATGGATCCATCCTCATGTGGGTAGCCTTTATTATCATTTATTATTTGTATTTCTGTAGCATCTTTGAAGCTCCATTATTCCAGGAACCATGCCACCCCATGGTATGAGACAGCCCAGTCTCTGCCCTGAACAGCTTACAAGACAAAGAAAGCATGGGAGAAAGGAAATATTTCAATCCCCATTTGACAGATGGGAAACTGAGACAAAGAACGATTGTGACCTGCGCGAGGTCGCATGGGGAGTTTGGCAGAGCTGATAACTTGACACACCTCTCCTGAGTCCAGGCTAGTGCCTTAAATTCAAACCATATTTCCAGCCCTCTGCTACAACCCAGGCTCTGGGATGGGCTCTCCAAAAAGAGGTTCTTTGAGTTGAGGTCACAATGTAACAATATTGAACTAGCAAAGGGATAACCACAGAAGGTTGGATTTGGTCTCGTAAACATACACAAGTTGAATGACTGCCTAAAACTCTTTGAGTCTGAAAACCTGTCTGATGAGGCCAGAGTTTCAGTAGAGGTTACCAGTACTATCTGTTTCAACTTGGCCTGGAAATATTGGAAGGCGAACTTTTCTTGTAGGACTGTGCTAGCCCAAACAAAATAATTCCAACTTAATGGGGAGCTTTTTTCATAACGGTATTGTATGAGAGCAAAAGATCCTATAACTATGTTGTCCATTTAAAAAGTATGATTAATTTGAAAATAGAAAGTCCACACCTAGAATTTTTTCAGTAAATCATCTATCCTGATTTTGTTAAGGCAGTGATATATGCTTTTAAGATTGAGAAAGATGGTCAATATGACAAATTGCAAGCTTTCCAGAAGACATCATTTTGTGTAGCACAATGCAAGAGCTTTGCAGTGTCAAACCAAAGTTGTTATATGGTCTTGATCCAATGCCTACTGATGTCAACGTAAAGACTCGTTGATTTCAGTGGGCTTCACATCATGATTTGTAGGGCTAGATAAGGATCTTTAAAGCCAGAGGTGCATTAATAGTGGGGGTGGAGGGGAGGAACAGGGGATCAGAATGCTGAAACAGAAGGCTTCCAAGAGCATGTTCTGAAGCAGTATTACACCATCTCTTAGAAGGTACTCTTACTACTCACAGCTTCATTCCATTAGTTGGTGTCTTAAAAGGAATGGGTAGGGCATGTTGCCGTGCCATGACTCCTTTGAGGTGTGTAGCCTTGCTCCCATTGACCTTGGACTCAAAGTGCACATGCACTGAGATTTTGATTACCCCAGTGCGGGTGAAGGACAGCCTACTTCTCTTTTGTGCAGCTTTACAGGGCCAGTGAAAATCTGACCACCCAAGCTTCTTGTGATGCCAGGCACCTTAATTGCACACATGCAATTCTAATAAAATTTCATGGGAGTTGTGATGGAATTCATCTCCTGGTTTGTGATGCTTTAACTCAGAATAAATTTTCATGCACCTCAGGGTTAAATGAGGATAAGAAATTACCATAACGGACACTGGTAATGTGGGAAGCAAAACTATTCAGCAGAAAGGTCAACCAACCAGGAAAGCCGATTAAGAAAATTACTGTAAGTATACTGTTCACCTAATAGTAAAAGCTGAAAGGTCTCCTGCAGCCTGCACCCTACAATTTAAAGGAGTTCCAAAGCATTTTAGTGCCGCATACTCCCAGAGACCCAACTTCAGATGGGGAGACTAGTAGGTGGAGGAATCACTGGGCTTTTAGTACATACTTTAGGATTGTAAATTTTTCAGATGCCAAACCATGCAAGGGGCATTCCACAGCCTAAACCTAGCTAGTCTTCCTAATAATTACTGTTGTAAAGGAAGGTAGAGGCTGACTTTTTAGCTGAATCAATTTGTTCATCAGATTCGTACTAAGCTTTGGTCATTAGAATAGGACTCCTCATTGTCAATAAATCCCTTTCTATCTTCCACATCCCCCAAAACTGTCATTATCGAACGCATCCCCAGTTCTGATTTTGAAAGTTTTCTTATTAATAGGCATAATAAGTAGAGGGTGAAATCTGCAATAATGTATACAGGAAAGCAATGACCCAAAGTGTGACTTCAACATAAAAATGGCCACACTGGGGCAGACCAATGGTCCATCAACCCAGTATCCTGTCTTCTGACAGTAGACAGTGTCAGATACTTCAGAGGGAATGGACAGAACAGGGCAATATCAAGTGGTCCCTCTCCTGTCATCCCATCCTAGCTTCTGGCAGTCAGAGGTTTAAGGACACCCAGGCTGTGGGATTGTGTCCCTGACTATCTTGGCTAAGATAGTCATGACCTATCCTCCATGAACTTATCTAATTATTTTTTTGCACCCAGCTATACTTTTAATCTTCACAGCATACTTTCGTGATGAGTTCCACAGGTTGACTGTGCATTGTGTGAAGTAGTACTTCCTTTTGTTTGTTTTAAACCTGCTGTCTGCCCTTTTATGGACATATAACTGTTGCATGCAACACAGGTTGGCCACAAAATCCTTTGGTCTGAGACATTCACTATGTCTATTGTGTTGCTGTCAATGTGCAGCACTATGCCTGTTCTGACAGATGGGACCACAGCGTACACAGCATCAGACCATACATTAGCCTTCATAGATCCCCAGGTCAGAAGGGACCATTTTGATCATCTTGTCTGACCTCCTGTATAATAAAAGCCGTAGAATTTCCCCAAAACAATCCCTAGACCATAACTTTTAGAAGAAACATCCAATCTTGATGTAAAAATTGTCAGTGAGGGAGAATCCATCAAGGCCCTTGGTAGATTGTTCCATTGGTTAATTACTCTCACCGTTAAAAATTTACACCTGTACTTCCAGTCTGAATTTGTCTAGATTCAACTTTCAGCCATTGTGTCATGTTGTATCTTATTCTGCCTAAATTGAAGAGCCCATTATTAAATATTTTTCCCCAATTATAGACTGGAATCAAGTCACCTCTTAACCTTCTCTTTGTAAAGCTAAATAGACTGAGACCCTTGAATTGAGCATTATAAGGCATGTTTTCTAATCTTTCTTCATTCTCGTGGTTCTGCTTTGAACTCTGTCCAATTTATCAACATCTTTCTAGTATCGTGGGCACCAGATAATCTCTATACCTACTCAAGATTCCTTTTGTGTCCTTAGCAATGCAGAGCAACCAACGTATACTAATCTACATTAACATGGTGTTTTCCTAAGCCTGCAGGATGTACTGTTGTTGTTACTATTATTTGTATTGTGGTAGTGCCTAGTAGCCCCATTCATGAACCAGGAATCTATATTATGCTAGGTGCTGTACAGACACAGAATAAAATAAGGGTCCCTACCCCATAGAGCTTACCCTGTGTCCTAGGTCAGCTAAGACTAGATGGACTTCAAAATTAAAATAATTGAACCAAGTATCTGGAACAGCTTGTATATCAATGGACACACGTATCTGCCGCATCTGGAAAACAGTCACCTATTGTAGAAGACAAACTAAAGCTATTGATATAGAAGCTGGTCACCTAAAGTTCATTTTCTGGGTCTTTTTGTAGGAATAGAAAACCCTGACCTAATTTCTTTTGTTTGTTTTCTGAATTGATCTCAAGATGACTGGATCCTACAGGTAAAGGAGAGAAGTTCAAAACAGATAAAGCCTTCGGAGCCAAAAATGACTGCAAGAGATGGGTCTCACCCGTATCCTGAAATTATCTGCTTACATAACTTTAAGGACAGGCTGCTATGAGAATGAGAGGTCTTTTGCTCAACTAGGAAAAAGCTGCTATTTTATCCAGGATTTTTCTCCCCCTCACAGCGGTAGATTGCCATGTGTAAGCCAACAAGGATGCTACTGAAAGATCAGGGTTTTAGATATCTGGTGTCCCTGAAGATTATTATACCCAGGAATGCAAACCTTTATATACCTAAAAAAAAAAATTGAAGCAGCTCTGAAATTCATAAGACTTCAGCAGAAAAACTTAACTCTGTGAAAGTCTTAAGGCATTTTTAATGTTAAATTAAGCCAGTGTGTAATTAAAATGGCAATACTATTTGTTAAATGATCGGTATTTAAATAATTAATTTTCTTGTTAGTTATGTAGTGTGTGCTTAGCTTCAGTGAGTATATGTTAATTAATGGGGAGCATCTCCTGTAATAATTTCATGACAATCTAACCTTTGATGATCCTGATTTAGGTCGGTTCTCTATTGTCTGGAGTATGAACTAATTAAAGGGGGAGGGGGAAGCTGTCTGAAATGCCATTTATAACCTTTTCATGTAGATGGACTCTTGAGCATGCAGTCTCCTTTTCTCCTCTTATGATCCCAAATAGTCCTCCTGACTACAAGCCAGATTGTCAAGGCCAGTCATGGTGGCACAAAAAGACCACAACTTGGCTGCAGAGTCCAAACAGAAACTTTCCTTGTTGGAGGGGAACTCTTTGCTGTATGAAAGTATATACAGTGGAGGCCCTGTGTCTTTGCCCTCTGTCCCTGCACTCCCAGTGGATGAGATGCATCTGGGATGGAACTGGGCACCTGGGGGATAGGAAGGAGGTGTGTCAATCCTGTATGCCTGTCCTTCACTGCCATACGGTCCATTGGTGATTCTGTGCCAGTGGCTCTCAGAGGAGCTCTTCTGAGAATCTGAGGCGCTTTGGTGCAAGATGGGATCTGGCCAAATCATGTCCCCTATTCAAGGACACATCAGTCTTCCCTGATGAATGACTAACAGCCAATGTAAAGGTTCAAATGACATGATTCAAATTTTGCCATGGTTAATTTTATTTAATATTAAATACAATAAGCAAATTTCAGAGCACTTGAAAAATTCTTTCCTAGAAAGAAAATAGGGGCATTTTAAAAAGGGGGGCTATCTGTTAGCTTGATATATTATTTTACCACTGTCATTCAGCTGGGAGCCACTCAGATTATTCCTGTATAATTATTATTATTCTGTGATAAGTTTTATGATTGGACCTTTCTTCCATTTTTAACTATGACAATCACCAATCTATTCACTCTGCCTTCAGCAGGGTATTGGACATAGTTCAGTGTGTTAAGAAACAATATTAAATATGGAGATTTCCTCTAATTACGCATTTGGCAACAGATTGCTTTCCCAATATTTTACCTGTGTAAGGTACCCAAGTAAGCAATATTATATAGAGCATATTATATCCAGAAAAGGCAGTGAAAGAACATTAAGGTTGTAAAGCCAAACATTCAAAAATTAAGAAATGCAAGAATTAAGCTTCTTGTGCAGACTGATTTGTCCCCCCTTTCCCCGTGTGTGTATGCATTATGATAATCTTCTGCACGCCTTTGCTCCTATTCCGGTCTGCACATCCCCAAACTCCTGTTCCTAATCCCTTCCCCTCAGGTTTCTTTTCCCTATCTCTCCCCTTTAGGGTTGCCACTTTTCTAATTGCTGATAATCAGATCCCTGAGGCCACACCTCTGCTCCGCCACTTTCTCAAAGCCCCACCCCTTTCTCCACCTCTTCCCCCAAGGACACGCCCCCTTCTCCACCTCTTTTGACTTTCCAGTCAAAAACCGGGCACCTGGCAACCCTACATGGCACCTAGACATAGAAGCGAAAAACCCGGTCTGCCCGGGTAAAACCCGGATGAATAGCAACCCTCCCTGCCCCATTCCTCATAGATTCATAGATACTAAGGTCAGAAGGGACCATTCTGATCATCTAGTCTGACCTCCTGCACAGCGCAGGCCACAGAATGTCACCCACCCACTCCTATGAAAAACCTCACCCATGTCTGAGCTATTGAAGTCCTTAAATCATGGTTCAAAACTTCAAGGAGCAGAGAAGCCTCCCTCCAGTCAACCATGCCCCATGCTACAGAGGAAGGCAAAAAAACCTCCAGGGCCTCTCCAATCTGCCCTGGAGGAAAATTCCTTCCCGACCCCAAATATGGCAATCAGCTAAACCCTGAGCACATGGGCAAGATTCACCAGCCAGATACCCAGGAAAGAATTTTCTATAGTAAATCAGATCCCATCCATCTAATATCCCATCTCAGGGGATTTGGCCTATTTACCCTGAATATTTAAAGATCAATTACTTACCAAAATCCCATTATCCCATCATACCATCTCCTCCATAAACTTATCGAGTAGAATCTTAAAACCAGATAGATCTTTTGCCCCCACTGCTTCCCTTGGAAGGCTATTCCAAAACTTCACTCCTCTGATGGTTAAAAACCTTCGTCTGATTTCAAGTCTAAACTTCCTGGTGGCCAGTTTATACCCATTTGTTCTTGTGTCCACATTGGTGCTGAGCTTAAATAATTCCTCTCCCTCTCCTATATTTATCCCTCTGATATATTTATAGAGAGCAATCATATCTCCCCTCAACCTTCTTTTAGTTAGGCTAAACAAGCCCAGCTCCTTAAGTCTCCTTTCATAAGACAAGTTTTCCATTCCTCGGATCATCCTAGTAGCCCTTCTCTGTACCTGCTCCAGTTTGAATTCATCCTTTTTAAACATGGGAAACCAGAACTGCACACAGTATTCTAGGTGAGTTCTCACCAGTGCCTTGTATAACGGTACTAAAACCTCCTTATCCCTACTGGAAATGCCTCTCCTGATGCATCCCAAAACCACATTAGCTTTTTTCACAGCCATATCACATTGGCAGCTCATAGTCATCCTATGATCAACCAATACTCCAAGGTCCTTCTCCTCTTCCGTTACTTCTAATTGATGCGTCCCCAACTTATAACTAAAATTCTTGTTATTAATCCCTAAATGCATAACCTTACACTTCTCACTATTAAATTTCATCCTATTACTATTACTCCAGTTTACAAGGTCATCCAGATCCTCCTGTAGAATATCCCGATCCTTCTCCGAATTGGCAATACCTCCCAGCTTTGTATCATCTGCAAACTTTATTAGCACACTCCCACTTTTTGTGCGAAGGTCAGTAACAAAAAGATTAAATAAGATTGGTCCCAAAACGGATCCCTGAGGAACTCCACTGGTAACCTCCCTCCAACCTGACAGTTCGCCTTTCAGTAGGACCCGTTGCAGTCTCCCCTTTAACCAATTCCTTATCCACCTTCTGATGTTCATATTGATCCCCATCTTCTCCAATTTAACTAATAATTCCCGATGTGGCACGGTATCAAATGCCTTACTGAAATCTAGGTAAATTAGATCTACTGCATTTCCTTTATCTAAAAAATCTGTTACTTTTTCAAAAAAGGAGATTAGATTGGTTTGGCACGATCTACCTTTTGTAAAACCATGTTGTATTTTACCATTGACTTCAATGTCCTTAACTAATTTCTCCTTCAAATTTTTTTCCAGGACCTTGCATACTACAGATGTCAAACTAACTGGCCTGTAGTTACTCGGATCACTTTTTTTTCCTTTCTTAAAAATAGGAACTATATTAGCAATTCTCCAATCATTCGGTACTATTCCTGAGTTTACAGATTCATTAAAAATTCTTGCTAATGGGCTTGCAATTTCAGGTGCCAATTCCTTTAATATTCTTGGATGAAGATTATCTGGGCCCCCCGATTTAGTCCCATTAAACTGTTTCAGTTTCGCTTCTACCTCTGATATGGTAATATCTACCTCTATATCCTCCTTCCCATTTGTCATGCTACCATTATCCCCAAGATCCTCTTTAGCCTTATTAAAGACTGAGGCAAAGTATTTGTTTAGATATTGGGCCATGCCTAGATTATCTTTAACCTCCGCTCCATCCTCAGTGTTAAGCGGCCCCACTTCTTCCTTCATAGTTTTCTTCTTATTTATATGGCTATAAAACCTTTTACTATTGGTTTTAATTCCCTTTGCAAGGTCCAACTCTACTCGACTTTTAGCCTGTCTCACTTTATCCCTACATCTTCTGACCTCAATTAGGTAGCTTTCCTTGCTGATCCCTCCCATCTTCCACTCCCTGTATGCTTTCTGCTTCTTCATAATCACCTCTCTAAGATGCTTGCTCATCCAGCTTGGATGAGCTTCCTATGAAACTCCTTCCTATGAATTTTTTCCCCTTTCTTGGGAAACAGGCTTCCAATAGCTTCTGCAGTTTTGATTTAAAGTAATCCCAGGCCTCCTCTACCTTTAGATCCATAAGTTCTTCAATCCAATCCACTTCCCTAACTAATTTCCTTAATTTTTGAAAGTCAGCCCTTTTGAAATCAAAAACCCTAGTTGCAGATTTATTTTTGTTAATCCTTCCATTTAGTTTGAACTGGATTAGCTCATGATCACTTGAGCCAAGATTGTCCCCTACAATCATTTCTTCTATGAGGTCCTCGTTACTCACCAAAATTAAATCTAAAATGGCATCCCCTCTAGTCGGTTCAGCAACTACTTGATGAAGGAATCTATCAGCTATCGCATCTAGGAAAATCTGAGCCCTATTATTATTACTAGCACTGGTCCTCCAGTCTACATCTGGGAAGTTAAAGTCTCCCATGATCACGCAGTTTTCATTAGTATTTACTTGATTAAAGACATTAAAAAGGGCTCTATCCATATCCAAATTAGATCCCGGAGGTCTATAGCACACCCCAAGCACTATCGTAGGAGAGGCTTTACTAGTTTTCTTCCCCAATGTAATTTTTGCCCAGACGGACTCTGTCTTATCCATTGCATCGCTTCTTATTTCTTTACATTCTAACTCATCATTGATATACAATGCTACTCCACCCCCTTTACCTTTGTTTCTGTCTTTCCTAAACAGCACATACCCTTCAATACCTGTAGTCCAGTCATGACTACTATTCCACCATGTTTCTGTTATCTCTCTCTGCGTTTCAGTGACCCTGCTTACTCCTCTTTCTCTATGCTGTCTGGCTGCTGGTAGAGGCGGCACTGAGAACACAGCAGAGACAGTCTACTTGCTCTGGTTTCCTGTGCTTGGTACCACAGTGGATATTAGCTGCCAGGAGGAGCGGTTGCAGGGAAAGTCCTGCTCAGGCCCTGTGGCTTTTGGCTGGAGCATGCTCAGTCACTCTGTTGGAATGGCACATGCACAGTCTCACTGGCCTATAGGAGCTGTGAGGGGCTGGAGCATGTACAGTGTGGATAGAATCTTCTGAGAATTTTGTTGCAAGATTCTAGGTCTCTACTAACCATGTGTTGAGTGTTGTCAGAGGCTTATAACTTGGCCAGACTTGCACAGGGATGACAAAAGGCACATCCCTGAGGCTAGGACAACCCTCCTGCCAAATTTCAAGTCCTTACTCCACAGTACGGAGGAACTAGTGTTTCAAAATGAGACAATTGTAATAATTATTTTATCGTTGGCAAAACATTGTATTTTTCCCTAACCTCGTTCTTGGAAACAACTGAACCGTTTTTGCTGAAATGCTATTTTTTTTAAAAAATCTAGGCATTGCTACCTGTGCTGCCTCTAATTTAGGCACACATTCCTTGGATGCAGACATTAAGCAAAATGCAGCCTCCCATCTTATCTGTTTTTCATACTTAAAAATCTGTACATAGAATACATTGATATTAAGGTACGTGATCCAGTATTTCTACATACTTGGTATAAAAAAGTATGAAGTGGAATATACAGCCTTTTTTTTTTTTGTATGGACTGAGATCAAGAAACGTTTTGAGATTCCCAAAGACAGTAAGAAAAAAAGGAGGTATTAATCTCATCAACTGGAAATTCAGTAACGGGGCAGCTGTAATGGGATGTGACTAGCGGTAGTCACATTTTGCAGAAACTCAGAACACCAGCACTACACAGCAAAGCACTGAAGCAATCTATTGCTCTCATTTTAGTCTTTCCAACATGATGTATGGCTAAGACGCTTTGCTCCCTCAGGAGTTCATACAACAAACTCTCATGGGGAATCACTCTGAAAATATGTTAAAGGGCAATCAGATATCAAGGTATAATGTCAAAATACTCACTGGCTTTCTAGATATAAGTGCTACAGGTTTCTTCCAGGACAAGAAGATGCTAGCTTTAAAGATGGAGCTGATACACACTGGAGAGCTTATGCAGGCCATGACACTACTGAATTTGAAGAGCTCAGAATTAAATTTAATAGATCTTCATGGGATTTCTATAGGTGCCCCCAAGCTAGATATTTCCTAGGCATGGATACTAAGGGAAAAACGGTATAATTGGGTGTAACAGAGTGGCTTGCCCCATGGGCTGGGGAGCTTGGGACTAAGCCAGACCTGATGGGCCACATCTAGGTTGAATCTTGTGATCCCAGGATAAAAATTGCAGGAAGTTGCAGCGAAGGGGGGAAGCCCAAAAACTGCAGCTAGGTCTGCAGATGCACTGCAGGGAGCAAGTAGTCTCCTGCAGGACTCTGTGTCAGCAGGGGGAAAGCGCAAGAAGCAGAGGAGAGAGTGAGGGAAAACTCTGCAGGCAGAGAGGCCTGGGGTTGGAGAGACCCTGTCCAAGAAGCAGCAGAGAGAGACTGGAAAGGCCTGTGAGAAGGGACAAACTCCAGACAAGGGGTACTGGGTAACGGACAGATCCTCAGAGAGATGAGAGAAGTGCACCCAGCTGAAACTGGGGTGAAGATGGTGTAAGTTTGTGTTCTATTTTTAAAGAGTTTCTTTTATTTTGGACTACTGGTAGAGCGAGAGACTGACCTAAAACTGGGGCCTGTAGGGCCAGCTGTATCCGGTGACTATATCAATAATGTCCCTTGTGGAGATTGGTTGAACTACTTTTTGAACTGTGAGTTCTTAGAGGGCCCTGAAGGAGTGGGGGAAACTGAGGCAGGGGGCTATAAAGCAGCTTCTGGCCATGAGGGGGTGCTTAGGTGGTGGCTGCATGATATTGCAATGGGGAAGAATTATTTGGAAGGGACTCTCGGATGTCAGTCTAACCCAACTCAGCTCCTAGTGCTAGAGTATAATTTCTCTTTTTGTAAAACAATCACAAATGTATTGTTTAAGTTTGGTGTTTCTCTACTCATTAACCTCAAGACCCTAAGAAAAATGTAAGATCTCAAGTCCAGAGTTAATAAATGGCAAAAAGCACTTGAATCCTTCTTTAAAAATCTATTTGCAAGACTTGTAGCAAATGCTAAACTTTGAACTCCATAGACATTGCTATTTTCCATCAATTTTGAACAAATCAATTCAGATATTTCCAAATAGGATTTTCAGTCACCATTGTCATGCTGTCTGGTGTGGTTCACGACCGTGTGTGCCAGCCTTGGGGCAGACTGTCAAAAAGCTGGGCAGACACCCCAAACTAGTTGTGTGTTCTATAATTAGACTTCACCAACCTGGTAACAAATGTAAATTCCTGGATCACTGTAAGAGAACCCAGGCAAGCTAGACTTAGTGGGAAATGGTCACACACACACACACACACACAATCACAATCACAATCACAAAATATTCAGGTTGCTCCCAGTCCCAAGAGCCCAGTCATTTACCCCAGATCAATTTATACCTTGCGCTTGCACCACATAAAACACTCATAGCCAATCCCATAGTAAACTAACGATTTATTAATTGGAAAAAGAAATGAGAGAATTATTTACAGGTTAAAGCAGGCAACATATAAGCACAAATGAGTTCATAGGTGCTGGAACTATGGATGCGGGGGAGTGCTTCTACACCCCCTGACTTGAAGTGGTTTCCCTCATATACAGGGTTTATAGTTTGATTCAATTGCTCTCTGCACCCCCCCGCTATAAAAACTGTTCCAGCACCCTTGAATGAGTCTGCCAAAAGGCGCCAGAGTTGTAATAATCTGGCAGCACTGAATGTCTTTTAGGGCTAATCCAGGTTAACGCTGGGGATATTTTAGCTCCAGCCCTTGGAAGGGGCCAAACGGCAAAGAGAGAACCATTTCTTCTTGTGAGCATCTTTATATGTCCTTTCCCCAGAGTTCAAACTGATGGGTCAAGTGTTCCTGCACATTACTACTTCTTCAATGGATGGGGCAATCAACAAAGTTTTTGTCCTACAATGGGCCATTTAATTTTGATAGTCTTTCTTATTGGCCAGGGGAACCATTCTTCCTGCATACATTCACAAGTTCAGAGCAGACCTTTTTACCATTATAAAGCAAAACTTTCTTATTACCTTATAGCCTGGGATACAGACATTACAAGTGAGATTAATGCATGCAGCAATTTACAAACATGGTATAGACTCTAAACACTAGACACACTTTTACAAGTCTAACACCTATCTTGAACAATACTAATATATAGATGAGCTGATCTGGTTTCCAGCTATGAAATTGTCAGTGCTCAGGTGATGCCTACAGAGTTGGCACCCAGTCTGCCAGCATCACAACCACCACTCAAACCATCATTTATAATGCTGTCCCCTGCCAGTTTGACATTGTTCTGCCACATCTTGGATTCCATGTTGGCAATTGCCTGAGTGTTTAACTCTCCCCAGTATATAATCTGAGAATTGATCTTTAGGACCTAATTTATTATTTAAGAGTACAGATCATGATTTCTCTGGTTGGCAAAAAAATTCTTCTATATCTGCTGACTTTACCAAAAAAGTCCACATATGGAAGTGTCAACAGAAAGTCCAAATCTACCATATGAAATACAAAATCATGGATCAGCAATCCCAAAGAAACATTCCATAAACTATTCAGTTCTATGTATGTTTATATATGTATACATATAAATCTCCTGGGACTTTACTAAATGATAGATTAATTAACTGCTACTTTAAATTCCAGCAAAAAACTTCATAATTACGTTCAAGCTGAAACGTTGCTGAAGTTATTAATGTTTTGTATTTCAGTTTACAAAGATCATATGGGTATAAGGAACTGTTTGCTTCAGAATTTCTAACTGCTGTATTGAATGTCATAAGTCATAATGTGGTTTTCAGGTTCTTCCTGGAGCAGTCTAACACACAGCTGATGGCAAAATCACAGCTGAGCCTTTCATTTATCTTGAGTGCAATTATTTTGGTTTCATTTTGGGTTTTTTTTAGAAGTCTAGCGAAGGTGCCATTTTTCTTAACAAATCTGAATTAAAGCTGTAACTTCAGTATATTGGACTATATGTTTTTTCTGTGACTGATAGGCAGCTCCTGTGATGATGCACCATTTACTTCTGGATCTGTCCGCAGAAAAACTGTTTTTCATGATCTGTGTCCTGAAATCCATCGCTGTGTTTAAACTTGAGGGAGTTTCCACTGAAGCTTGTACTGTATATCTGTGAAACCACTGATGTTCAGAAGGGCTTAAGATCACAATTGCATAAACGTTGAAGTAAAAGAAGAATATTCATCTTGGGAAAAGACAACACAGGATTTGTTTTGAGACACATTTCATGTGTGTGAGAGAGAAGGGCAGTGTTTAGACACTGTCTCTAAATTGAGTCTTTTCTCCCACAAAGTCAGCATTCGTTATGCATTTCTCATAATTATGGATGGATTGACAAAGGCATTTTAAGGGAATTAGGTACCCAAATACCATTGAATCTCTCCTAAACGTCTTTGAAAATCGGAGTTTGTTTATCAATTATCATACAGGTTATATAATGTATGGAATAGCTAAAGCATCATTTTAAAAAAATATTTGCCAACAGTTACTACACAGCTGTGTCTGACCTACCATAATTTCCTCTATACTTAGAGGAAAACTGGAAACTGGTTGCTCAGATACCACTTTTGTGTGCTCCAGATCAACGCTACTGTTCACCTCAACTGCTGCATCAATATCGACCTACTTGCAGGAATTCTGCTACTCCAGGGACTTCTTAGTGTTAGACAAGCTGGAGTTCACACAGCTTATGAGTACTGAATGATTCTCAGTAGTGACACCCCAGCAATTATCCTTGCTTCCCAGTACCACATGGTTCTCTGCCCTTTTTTCCTGGGGTCCGTCCACTGGAAGACATTTAGGAGAGGATGATGGAGAGACATTAAATCAGTCTCCTCCCTATCAGTATGGGATTCCCCTCCGCATCATTTCCAGGAACCCATGCTTTGACAAGGATCCTTGTCCACAGCAGGGATGGTGGCAACCACCCCCTCTCCGATATGGGCCCCTCGACAATGGCAAAACTGGGATCCTTGCATGGTGTACTGGCAGCAATTTGCACCGGGAGATTAGGGTTTCACAGTCTCCTCCACTAAGCTCCCAGCACAAGGAGTCCCTTGAAGAACAGGAGACAAGGGCAGACAAAAAGGCCACCCCACAAACATTCATTTTATTCTTGTCTCTGGACAATGCAATTTTGTCTCCATGACCATCAATGGCTGATGACTTTTGCCAATTCCAGGACCTTATAAAGAGGGTGGCTGATACCTCTTGAGGAGATTAAACACAATCACATCACAAGCTCGTAGACATCCTACAATTGGCAACACCCACCTGGGTTGTGTTACCCATTAATGAAGCGCCCCAGGATCCATCAAAGACTTTGTTGCAAACTCCAGCTGCCATTCCGCCAACTTGTAAATGGGCAGACAGGAAATATTATATTCTCCCCAACGATTCAGAATGTTTGTTTTCTCACCCCGACCTAATTCCTGGGGGGGGGGAGGAGGGGTTGGATGCCATAAACGATGGGGTAAACAGCATTACTCCAGGTCTATCTCTTATGATAAGGACCAGAAGAGGTTAGACCTTTTGGGCTGAAAGGCATATCCATATGAGACCCTCCATTTTGGATTTCAAACTATCAGGTGTTTGTGGCCAAGTATGACTTCAGGAATTACATCGAGTTTACAACCTTTATTGAACATCTTCCACAGGAGCATAGAGAGAACTTCCAGGCCATCATTAAACAGGGTCAGTTATTAGCCAGAACCTGTCTCCAAAGGTCCTTTGATGCTGCAAATGCTGACACTAGATCCACCACCACAGTGGTTGTCATGTGTGCGATGTCGTGGCTATAGCTGTCCTGAGAGAGGTTCCGAATACTGTTGAAGACCTCCAAATTGATGGTCAAAAGCACTTCTTAGGAACTATGGATGAGCCTCTGCATACACTGAAGGATGCTAGGGCCACACTGAGGTCTCTGGGTATATATGCTCCTATGAGCAATAGAAGATTTAGCAGTTCTCTGGATTTCAGAGCCACTGAACCCACTAGAAAGACAAAAATTACAGAGGAAGAGAGCTCCTCCCCCTCTTTCAGTGAGTACCCAGTCATCATCGAAACAACAACTTTGACAGGTTGACTCCTTCTCACCTCTAGTTTGCAAGCTGCAACTTTTTGTCCACCTTCCCACTTCTAAAGACTGCCTTTCCCATTTCCAACAGGTCTGGTGGTGGATTACAACAGACAAATAGGTCATGGAGGTTAAAATACTATGCTACATTATCCACTTTACATCCCTCCCTCCCACCTCCCCTCCCTGTCCCTCTTCAGGGATCCTTCTCATGAGACTACACTGAGTCATGGAGAATAGATTCATCAATGGCTATTAGCCAAGATGGTGAGGGACACAACCCCATGCTCTGGGTGTCCTAAGACTCTACCTGCCAGAATCTGGGAGCAGACAACAAAGAATGTATCACTCCGTAACTGCCCTGTTCTGTTCATTTCCTCTGAAGCTCTTGGCATTGACAACTGTTGGAAGACAGGATACTGTGCTAGATGGACCATTGGTCTGACCAATATGGCTGTTCTTATGTTCTTATAGCCATTTTACCATTTATTTACATATTTTATGTTTATGAATTAGAGTAAAAAAATATCTCATTGCTGAATTATCCTGGAATGTTGTTTCAAATCCTGTCCTTGTATTTCTGGCTACCTTTTTCCCTCCAGCAGATCAAAGTAGTTTCAGGGCTTGCTTATTTTATACAAAATGTCTGTTAAACTAAAATGTTCTCTACATCATCATCCTAGCTCAGCAACTCACAAACATCAATTCATTTACCCTCACACAATGTTGCTGTTATCCCTGTTTTACAGATGGGGAACAGATGCCTGGATTCAATAAAGCACGTGGTTAATTTTAAGCAAAGGCTTAAGGGCCAGTTTTTAAGATATTTTGGTGATGAACTCTCATTAAAATCACTGGAAATTAGGCACCTAAATACTTTTTAAAAATCTGGGCCTACATGCTTTACTGAATCAGGGCCAGAAATTAAGTAACTTGTCCCAGGTCAAACAGAGTCTGTGTGACAGAACCAGGAACAGAATGCAATTTGCTTAAGTGCCTTTACCACAAGTCTGTCTTTTTTCAATGAATGTTAAAAAAATAAAATCCACAGTGTTTATGTGAAACATCAGTTGTCCTAATTGTTTGTTGATCTGTTATTCTGAATCAAAGACAAAAATTTCTCTTATTTTACTCCATTTCACTAGGTTTCCTTTGTGTCAGAACAAAAGAACAGTTAAAGATCTGAAGTAACAACCTCCTTTCTTGTTTCTCATTGACAGAATTTACTTTGACTTTTCTTTTCCAAAACACTTGTGCTCAGCTAGCATTAATTACAATTAGAGTTTCTGGTTTTAGATTTTAACTGATAAAATTTCCCTGAATTTGTTTTCACAGTGTGGCATCTTGAAAATAAGCACTGAAAATAATTGATTTTAGTAATGCCATTTCTTTAGGTTGTTCAGCTTGTCTGTCAGATTACATCCTAGAGTGTGTTGCTGAGAAGTTAAACAATACATCTAGGTAAGCAAAACTACCACTGAATTCAGTAGAGCCAGGATTTCACCCACAGTTGTCATTCAAAATGACCCCAATCCTGATAAGCATATCTCAGCACTTCCACAATAAAATCTATTTGATGATGATCTAGAGATGGAAGGTGCTGAAAAATCTAGGTTGCAGTTTATAGTTTTTCCTCTGTTTAAACAACAGAGAGCATTTTCCAAACTGAAAATTGTCACTGGGAGGAGGTAAATTTGCACTAAAGATCTTTGGAAATTAATTTGAATTTTTTTATAAGCTGGTAAAAATGAAATGCACACCTTGAAGAACTGCATAAAATGAAAAATGAATTTCAGAGAAAAATTAACCCAGAAATCCTGACACCTTAATTACAGTTAAAGAGTAAAATACAAGGATGGCAGAGAGACAGTAAAGTTCTGCTTTTAATACTACTTTCTTTCTCCTGGAATCAAAATAGTCTGGTGACAGGATGTTTTAGGGGATTGAGAATATAATATAGAGCTTTCCACCTCTAGATCACTGGTTTGAATCTGGCTGAGGCTGATAATAGCTGCACGTTGGCTCTATTCTATAGTCTGTGTGAAAAGCCTTCCTTTGTCTTCTTCCCTGCAACACCTATAAGTAGCCACTTAGGTTTTTTTAACGTGCTCTGTGCTTTTCATCTACATCAGTAATATTTAGCCAATTAGAAGAGAGATTCATAGGGGCCTTATAGGTATTTGGCAACATGCAGGTTCAGCAGTGCTTAAATGTTTGCTGAATAGGGATGCATTTATGTGCTTGAAGTGCCTAGCTGAATTGGGGCCTTAATCATAATTGGTCAGGATGGAAATAATATAGAGGTTACCCTGCATTTGTTGGATTTGCATGTCTTCAGCCTCCAATGCTGCTTTACCATTCACCATATTTGCCAGCTGAGGAGACAGTTTATTATTATTATTTATTACTGTAGTGCCTAAGTGCCCTAGTCATGTACCAGAACTCCATAGGATTAGGCACTATGAAAACACAGAACAAAAAGTTGATTGCTAGCCACTAACTTTTATGTAATATAAGGAGGAAGAAGAGAGAGAGAGAGAGAGAGAGAAGATCCAGAGTTACAATAATTAGAATTTTGGAATGGTTTTTTTGTTTCATCCTTCCATTTGCTTGTTTACTGACTGTCTGCAGCGAAGGCTAGAAAACCAAATCTTTTGCGCAAAAGATATCGCCCCAGACCGAATAAATAGCAGATGTGTGGTTTGGCCCTTGAAATATCTATTTATCCATGGAACTTGAGCCAGACTTTTTGCATTTATTTGAGACAGCTAGATTGTGTACCCGTTACCTTAACATTGTAACATTAGTGAGCAATGCAAGTGCTTTCCAACCTGATGTAAGGGTTGCCTGTTGTAGCCCCTACTGCTTATTAAGCAAGTGAGCATAGCTGGTGTCTCTGTTGAGGGTGAATACCCACTCATAGGAGCTTACATTGTCACCAGTAAGGTTCTTCTTACTGACCTGCTCAGTCCCTCCAGTCCTGGGAAAAACAGGAACTTGATGCTCCCTGCGGTGAGCCAATGCCCAGAGATAGGACAGAGAGAGGCAGGAAGTGGGTAAATCCTGGCTTTGCATACCCAACAAGCGGGGCAGTGGTGATTGTTATGTATAGGTGAGGGGGTGGTAGCAAGGGATCATCTTCCATTTTGGAATGTGGGGCTCTGGACTGCAGGGCTGCAGTGAACTGCAGGCTCTGGCTGCTCTTGTGTCAAGTAATGTTTAAATAAAACTAACTGACCTGGTAAATGCAAGCTCTCCATGGCTTAATAAAGAGAACAACGTACTTTGTAGGCTGGCCAGCTTATTTAGTCAGGAGCACAGCTGGGACTAAGCTGTGTCATGACAATGGTTGTAATAATTTATTCCTCTCGGAGGGCAAGAGGAAGGAACAGGGGTGGATTGGGATTCTCTGAGATGGCAGGTTTTGTTCTCTGGTGTGATTATGTGAACTGTGTGTTAGAAATCTTTATTGTCACTATTATTATTCACTTTATTTTCACTGCTTCAGCCTGTTTGTTTCCTTTATGCATTCTTCTCATCTTGGCCAATGAAAATCAATAATGTTCATTTTGCTTTTGTTTATAGCCAGTGTCACTTTCGCACGCTCATTGCTGCCATGCCTGGGTGGGTAGCAATGCAGAGTGCGTTTACTGCTTTAAAACCAGTCACCATTGGGATTTAAAGCACAAATCATGGACATCAGATGTCTATTAGTTTGGCAAAAGATCGTTTTTACAAAATCTAATTTTAAGACATTTGAGTTTACTGTTTCCTTTTAATCTCAACATCTGATTTATTGCCATTGAAAAACAAGCTTGTGATATTACATTTTTAAAAAGATTGTGTGTAGCGAGAAGGTTGAGGACAATGGGAAATTGGTATGTGGATTAATGTACCTGATATGAGCCCTGAGGAAGGTGCTTTACCTGCATAATCGAACGTATAAGGCATAATCCACTGAGCGAGAGTAAAATGAATATACTTTTTTCCTGAACACTTCCAGGGAATAATAGAAGGGGGGGGGAGCTTTTTCTCTTCCCTGCAGATCTGACCTACATATATTTGCTATGCCTTGCCCTCTACACACTGCTGCCTTGACAAGTAAATGTGCATTATACACTGCGTTTTCCCTTCTGCTAGCTTGTATGTGGAAGGAAAACATCAATCATTTGGGACTCATGGTTCAGAGAACACTGAAGTCTCACAGACTGAATATTAATGGGGGGGTAAATATTTGTCTCCTGTTAATATATCAGACTCCTATCCTTTGCCTTGACAAACATTTAAAGCTAGCTTGTAAAGAGTTAAACTTTCCATGTTCTAATAGGTTTGCTACTTTTTTCTCCTAGAAACGTGCACTC
This sequence comes from Dermochelys coriacea, assembly GCF_009764565.3. NCBI lineage: Eukaryota > Metazoa > Chordata > Testudines > Dermochelyidae > Dermochelys > Dermochelys coriacea. The sequence continues at coordinate 67,505,609 of NC_050078.2, read as the reverse complement.
TTTCTCCTTTAAAAATAAATAAATAAAATAAACAACAAAAACCTAACAAGCCAAGTCAGAGAAGCGGCCACCTCTGACTCTTGTTTCCTCAGAAGAGTCTTCCCATTTGCTTTTCACCACCACAAGCATCTGTTGTCATGGTTGTGTGAACATCATCCCTCCTCTCTCAACGAAGGAGGGTTTTCAGATCTTTTCATTAAAATCTATACTTTAAAAAAAAAAGTCACCTGGATATAGGGAGGAAACTTCTCGTGAATGCATGTTATTTGGCTGCCAGGTTGTGTTTCCTTCAGAATGAACACCACTGTGGGTAACATCAATCTGTTTCCTCTCCCATCAGATACTGATGAAGAAGATTATGCCTCATGGTTGGGAAGTAACCATGGCATAGAGCTTGCCAGGGATTTTCCATCAAAATTACTTTTTGGCTGGGAAACAGTTTCTGCAAAATCCAAATTTTCGGGGGGGGGGAAAGGTTTTTGAATCAGGAAAACAATTAGTTTGGGGTCACTTTGATAGTCATCTGTGTCTGCCTCAGCTACTGCAATGCTTCACAGCAGTTATAGCCAAGGTGTCTCATATTCCCTTTGACGCCAGTGGGCTTACCCCTGAGGCTGAACTGGCATGGCGCTTCATGGGGGTCCCATGCTTAGAGTGCACCCTGGGAGATGTAGTCCAGCCAGGGAGCCCGCCCATAAAGGAGACCAGGGATATGAAGCAGTGTGCAGCTGTGGGGAACCAGATTAATGTTGAACAGAAAGCAGTGAATTTAGAATGCTTCAGGTCATTTCTTAAAGTGTTTTCTATATTATGGGGACCACAGAGATAGCTGAACAGTAAGAAGATAGCACAGCAAAATTCAGCGGAGGGAAAACTCCAGTTCTTATGTCCTGATACTGGACTAGCCCAGATTTTTGTGCAGCAGGGTGGTGGAGTTATGGAAAGTGTCAGCTTTGTGTGCACGCCGTGAGAGCTCTGCCTAGTCTTGGTTTGAATTGTACAGAAATTCATACGACATGGTCCCTCCTGACCTTAAAAAGTAGGAATCCGCATTGAAAGCAATGGAAGTCTTTCTAGCAACTTCAGTCAGAGTTGGATCAGATTGTGAGCAGGCTGGTGAGAACTGCATCCAAACTGGCAACGCTTGGCCTTCTGGTTGGCGGTGTCAGCCGACGTGGTCCAGGATTGCTGGTGCACCCAGAGGTGATCTCTCCAGAACTGCCGAAGAACACCGGTGAGGCAAAAAGGGGTAAATGGCACAACTGCGACCCAAACATACCACACCAACTGAGTGTGTAAATAAAGGAATTCACTAACAAGTACTGTAAAACTGGTTCCTTTCAGAAGCATTGTGTGCTCCCTAAAACTGTAAAAAAACACCCCCCCATACACACACACTGCTTAGAGCACCATGAGCAATGACTGCTAAAAGGGGGCTCTGTGCACTGCCACCACCTCAAGTACCAGTTCTGTAGCTCCCATTGGCTGTGGTTCTTGGCTAATGGGAGCTGCGGGGGCAGTGCGGGCGCAGACAGGGCAGCACGCAGAGCTGCTTGGCTGCACCTCCGTGTAGGAGCCAGAGAGGGGACATGCCACTGCTTCCGGGAGCTCCCTGAGGTAAGTGCCACCTGGAGCTTGCACCCCTGACCCACGCCTGTGCCCCAACCCCCTGTCCCAGCCCTGATCGCCTCCCTTCCCTCCAAACCCCTCGATCTCAGCCTGGAGCACCCTCCTGCCCCAAAGCCCGCACCCCAAGCCAGAGCCCTCACATATCCCCCGCACTCCAACTCCCTGCCCTGCCCCAGCCCTGATCCCCCTCCTGCCCTCCGAACGCTTTGATCCCAGCCCAGAGCACCCTCCTGCACCCCAACTCCCTCAGCCCCAGCCCCACACCAGAGCGCGCACTCCCAGCTGGAACCCTCATCCCCCCCTTCCCCAGCCCGGAGCCCCCACTCACACCCTGAACCCCTCATTCCTTTCCCCACCCCAGAACCCTCACCCCCAGCACAGAGTCCTACCCCCCTCCCATACCCCAACTGCCTGCCTCAGCCCAGAGCCCCCTCCCATACTTCAAACCCCTCGGCTCCAGCCTGCAGCCCCATCCCACAGCCTGAACCCCTCGTTTCTGGCCCCACCCCAGAGCCGTACCCATTCCCACACCCAACCCCCTGACTCAGCCCAGAGCCTCATGCCATACTCCAAACCCCTCGGCTCTACCCTGCAGGCTGGAACCCACTCCTGCACCCCAAATCCCTCATCCCCCAGCCACAGCCCTCACCCCTTTCCTCATCCCAACCCACTGCCTCAGTCCTGAGCCCCCTCCCGCATCCTGAACTCCTCACTGGTGGCCACATCCCCAGCTGAGCCCTCACCCCTCCCGCACTCCAGACCCCTGAGCCAGCCTGGTGAAAATAAGTGAGTGATTGAGGGTGGGGAGAGCAAGTGACAGAGGGAGGGGGGTATGGAGTGACTGGGGCAGGGCCTTGGAGAAGGGGTGGGGCCTCAGAGGAGGGCAGACCAGGGGGTGGGGCAAGGGTGTTCAGTTTTGGGGGCGTAGAAAGTTGGCAACCCTACTCTGAACACCAAAGCAGAACTTCTAAACAGTTTATCTTTGGAGCATAGTGTCCATATTGACTTTTGAACTGGTGGTATCTGAATGTGCATTTTGAATGTCACTCAAGAAGTACAGGTGTGAAGAGCTAGCATCAGTGAATCAGCAGAATTGCAAACATCCGCACATATGCAAGGCTAAGTTTCACAAGGAAGTAAATGAAAGCCATGCTAAATGAGGCACAATGGGAATTGCATTGCTTCAACATTGCCTTTTTTTTTCTTTCCTTCTTTTTCTTTTTCTTTTTTTTTTTTGCCAGGCAAATAGTGTGATAAGGGCCAAATCCTGGGAAAGAATGTATAGCCCAATTAAGTGAGTTATGCACTCACATGGTCTCAAAAGACAGAAGGTTGAGAAATAGATATTTCAGCCCTGTTATCTTGTAGCTGATCTGCAACCAGGTCTCAGTGGGTATGTCTACATTGCAATGAAACACCTGCAGCAGGCCTGTGTCAGCTGACTCAGCTTTGTGGGGCTTGGGCTGCCGGGCTGCAGAATTGCAGTGTAGATGTTCGGGCTTGGGCTTGAGCCCAGGCTCTGGGATCCTGCAAGAGCATGGGTGTTTTGCTGCAGTGTAGACTCTACCCTGTGTGCTTACAGACTGTGGGAATGATACTGAATGTGACCTGTTCCCCCAATGACATCCAAAAGGACACATTATGAATGGGATGGAGGTATGTTCTACATGAAATTTGTTCTGGTCACACACACACACACACACACACACACACACACACACCGGTCCTGGAACAGAGGTAGTCACAAACAGCATGCAAGACAATCCCTTCTTTTAGGAATTTCAGCCTGCTTCAGGGGTACTCTGACTCCAATTACAGACCAAGGCAGAGAGCGAACTCTCCTGCAGATGGCATAGCACCTGCTACACAGCCTTGTGCATAACAAAACTAAGAGTTGCACATCTTCCCAAGACTGAATATTGGTTCATACAATCGTCCATATTTTTTCCTAGTGTGTAATAATGCCATCTATTGACACTGCCATAACATCTTATTATGTATGTCTATATTGAACCAACAACCAGGAAATTCACAGTGGAGATGAAAACTCTTAGCATAACTGATTTGTTTAGCGTTTTCTTGGAGTTCCTACATAAATGCATAGCACAAGGGCCAGCCCTATCTGCTGGCAGTGAGGGAAGGAAGTTTACAGGAATATCCTGTATTCAGTGGTCGGACTAGAGAGGAAGGCACCTCCCACCATACATTCCCAGTTCAGTTTGTGAACCGGATCCTGCTCTCGCTTGAGTCCCTAGCTAAAAGGAGCTGCTTGAAGCTATCCCTCAAACCTCCAAAATAAATGTAGACAATGCAATGAAAGAAAAATGCTCCCTGAGAACTTGGAGTCAAAATCCAGTGATATAGACTTTTTAATTAGGCTTCTTACAAATGGACTGGCGAAGGAATAATAAACAGGAATAATTCCTCACTTTAAGGATCTTTACTTTGTATATTTCGACATGGGATGTTGACAGTTTTAATGGTTTATAAAGCTTTAACTTTTTGAATTCAAGGTCTACTGTCATTAAATAATTGACTTCCCCATAATGTCATGCAGCTGTGAAAATTGAAATCCATAAAAACAGAAAAATGCTTAAAAATAAACATTGATGATATCAATTGAAATTAAAAAAAAATCAAATTCTGCCAAGCTTAAACACCTCCCAACATAGCTAAATTCATTGGGTAATCAAATTCCTGTGATGACACCGTGATCTGTTTGGATGCTGAACAGATTTTGAAATTGCTCCACAGCCTTTTTAATAACTTCACTTGCAATATAAGGATCTGACTTTAATGGGACAATATTAGGCCAGAATATGCAAAGCATATAAACCACCCTTATGTGATAGTCCGGTAGCCAGCATTACATCTCTTGTCTATTACATATTTATTATTTTTGTAAAGTTAATTAAAACATTTGTGCTCTATCAGGCATAAAAATAGGGCAACTGCTTCTTGTTACATTGGGAACTGAAAATGTCAGAGTCCCACAAATCTATGTTGCTTTTCTTTATAATGGTAAATGTTTGATTGTATACATATCATTGTTAACACACATTTTTATTAGGGTAGTGACTGGAGGCCCTATTCAGGAATTGGCCCCATTGAACAGAATAGTATGTGCACATTGTTTTAGGCAGGGACTGTCTAATACTGTGTTAATTAATTAACACTCATCAATTAAAAGGGAAATATTTCTAACGTGGATGTTGGTTCTGTCTCTTTCAGTCTATCCGAGAAGTCACGGGATATGTCCTGGTAGCTTTGAATCAGTTTGAGTACCTCCCGTTAGAGAACCTACGCATCATTCGTGGGACAAAACTCTACGAGGACCGATATGCCTTGGAGATATTTCTTAACTACAGAAAGGATGGTAATTTTGGACTAAGGGAACTTGGCCTGAAGAACTTAACTGGTAAGGAAAACACCTATAAATAACTGATCGGTCATAGTGGCAACTGAGCTTGCTGAATATTTATACAGATGCACTTGGATACTAGCATTATAGAGGGGCCATATGTGTACCTAGATAGATAGGCATGTTGAAAATTTTATGTAGTTAAAAGATTTATAGATTTGTCTAATCTAGTTCCCTTTTTTGGTGCCTAGAGTGGTAGCTGTGTTAGTCTGTATCAGCATAAACAATGAGGAGTCCTTGTGGCACCTTAGAGATTAACAAATTTATTTGGGCATAGGCTTTTGTGGGCTAATACCCACTTCATCAGATGCATGGAGTCAGAGGTGAAAGTAAGCATGTACACCCTGGTACGGTATACCGGCAAGAGCCGGTGCACCGCACTGGGGCAGCCCGGCTTCCCCAAGGGGCAATTTAAAGGGCCTGGGGCTCCCAGTAGTGGCTGGAGCCCCAGGCCCTTTAAATTGCCTCCAGAATCCCGCTGCTAGAGCCCTGGGGTAGCGGCTGCGGGGCTCCGGCGGCTATTTAAAGGGTCTGTGGCTCCCCTGCTTCTACCGCCCTGGCCTTTTAAATAGCTGCTGGAGCCCCACCACCACTACTCCAGGGCTCCGGGGGCTATTTAAAGGAGCCTGGGGTATCGGGGGCTCCAGGGGCTATTTTAAAGGGCCGGGGCTCTGGCTTCCTCTGCTGCCCTGGTGCTTTAAATAGCTGCTGGAGCCGCACTGCTTCCCCAGGGCTCCGGCAGCTAACTAAAGGACAGGGGCAGTAGAAGCAGGGGAGCTACAGGCCCTTTAAATAGCCCACAGAGCCCCAGGCTGCTGCTGCTACCCTGTTGGGGGAGGAGAAGGGGGTCACTTACCTTACAGGGTAGACTGGGGCTGGCTCTGACCCCCTCAGCCCCACCCCTTCTGCCCTAGGCCCCGCCCCTTCCAGGGGCCAGAGCTGACCCCAGTGTACCGGTAAGTTACTCAACTTACTTTCACCCCTGCGTGGAGTGGAACGTACAGCAGGGAGGTATAAATACACAGCATATGAAAAGATGGGAGATGCCTTACCAAGTAGGGGGGTCAGTGCTAACGAGCCAATTCAATTGAGGTGGAAGTAGGCTATTCTCAACAGTTGACAAAAAGGGGTGGAAATCACTTTTGTGGTGCTAATGAGGCCAATGTAAACAAGGTGGCCCATTTTGAACAGTTGACAAGAAGGTGTGAGTATCTGCATGGGGAAATTAGTTTTTGTAGTTACCCATCCACTCCCAGTCTTTATTCAGGCCTAATTTGAGGGTGTCCAGTTTGCAAATTAATTCCAGGTCTTCAGTTTCTCTTTGGAGTCTATTTTTGAAGTTTTTTTGTTGAAGAATTGCCATTTTTAAGTCTGTTGTTAGTGTCCAGGGAGATTGAAGTGTTCTCCCACTGATTTTTGAATGTTATAATACCTGATGTCAAATTTGTGTCCATTTATTCTTTTGCATAGAGATTCTTCTGGTTCTAAATCAATATCTTGTGATTTCACAATCCAAAGGATGGCATTGGCTAGAAGGAATGGTCCAAATTATAGTATTGGCTAGAAGGAATTAACCTGGAAGGAAACGTTCAATGGCTGGAAATGTAGATATGAAACAGGCTTGAAAAAGCAGGGCCAGATTAAGCCAGTGTAAATTGGCATAGCTGCCCTGAAGTCAACAGAGCTGCACCAGTTTACCCCAGCAGTGATCAGGACTGCTGTGTTTGGGTGGATACTACCCAACAGTTGTATTTTAGCCTGTCATATGCCCTGGAGACAGTGAGAGCTGTGGCTAAAATACAACTGTTGGGTAGTATCCAAACAAAATATAGCGCTAGCTCTCCTTCTCCCTCTCCACTTACTTTACCTAAAGCATTTCCTTTAGTCTCGCTAATGCTTTCACTTCTCTTTCAACTCTATCTTGGGTGAATCAGAAATATTTTTGAAAGAGCAGATGAACTTTCACAAAGTTATGTTTCAAAGCCATAAGCATAGTAGTGGCTTTATGATGGTCAGTTATCCATTATTTATTGCTTCTGGGGCAGTTTTCTTGATGCAAAAATGTCTTCAGAATTGGCACTATGGCCCATTTTCTTTTTTTAATTGGTGACTGTGGGGCCATATCCTGAGGTGGTGCAGATTAGCCTAGCTCAACAGAGCTGTGACCATTTACGACCACTCAGGGTCTGGACTTCGGGTGAGATTGAAAGTCAGATTGGTAACCCTGGCTAGCATATAAAGAATGCAGGTAGCTGCTGTGCAAACTTGTCTAGAGAGTTCATTCAAAGCCACCTTATTTATCGTTCGTACCTCCTGAGGAGAGGTTATCAACTGTGATCATTTTATACCACACTCTGGTGGCTTTGTGACACGGAATCTCTCTGCTAGTGGCTAAATGCAGACCACAAACTTAACCCCAACTGGATTTGAAGTTTGGCCCTCAGTACAAAAAGGTGTAGCTCAACCTTTTTGAACTGAGTTTAGGCATTTCTATGTTGTTGTATAACACAGTTGACATGGGTGTCAATAGTTCTCTTTTGTTAATGTCTACCTGAATTTTACAGCCATGCTTGAAATAAGCGGATGCTTCTAAAAAGACAAAAAGAAGACTGATTTGACCTAGCAATTCACAAATGTCCCCATTGTTGTTATATTATCTGCTATATCCTCATACTGAACTACAGTGGCATTCTGGAAACATGGGTAACTTTTTTTTTTCAAAAGACTTATAAGCATAAATCACTTAGGCTCAGATTTTTGAAGCTATATAAGCATAAGTAGCTTCATGTAATTTAGGGTATGTCTACACTGCACGAAAATGTGTTCAACCCCCGTCTGCCCTCTAGGCTTTAACTTGAGCTGTTAACCTTGGTTAACAGCCAAATTGTTATGTCTTAATGCTATTTTAACCCACGTTAGCGAATGCAGGTTAGCTAACCTGACTTAAGAACACACCTTTTGTTTTTATTTTGCACTGTAGACATACTCTTAGATTAAAGAGCATTCATAACAGACGGTAGAGGGCTTGGTTTTTTTTAGTAGACGCTTAGCCATGGCTCTGCTGGCTCGTAGGGTGAAACAGCTGCGGTTTTAAGTTCCCAGCTCAGGATTTCATTCCTGAACCAGCTGTCGTGCTCTAGTTCACTGTTTGTTTGACTCAGAGACATCTCTTGTAAAGGCCACTTTTATATTACCGGCACAACATCAAACCTATGCAGTAAATAATTTCATTTTCCTTTCTTTCAAATAAGCCTCATAACACCACTCTTAGCTCAGCCTCTGGCACTTTCTTATTACTGAGTATTGATGTTTGCTTCCACGTCATCTGACTTAGGTTTCTACAAACTCTCTCAGAATTTGTTGCTCAAGATGTGTCATTGTCTCTAGTAAGAAAAGTGGCTAGCACCATTAACTTTTAGCCTTGTAGCAACTTGCATGGAATTTGGAGGGATGAGCATAGGTTGCAGGTGTGAAGAATTTGGAGGAAGCACCAGGAGGTTGGTCTAGGTGATGCTAGCTGCAGTTGCATCATCTCCGTAAATAGTTCTCTTAATAAACAGCCAGTTTAGTTTTACAAGCATGAAGTCCTTTCATGTTATTACCCAGGACGTGGTATGTGAAATAAGCCTAGCCTCCAAGTGCTTAAAAATAGTTTCCTGGGGCTGAAGATGGACTTATGCATACTTCCAGATAATCAAAATACTGTCTAGATAGCACATGGCCCATTGCCGTTTGGAATACTGCTGATGCATTGGCTATCTTTTCTCTTAACCTGCTTCATACTGTAAATACCATCTCCAGAGCATGCTAATATTTAACCCCCGTGTGCTAACATCTTCAGCACAATCTTAGAATACTATTCTTCCAAGCTGTGCAAAACTAACCTGGGGTTGTGGAGGTGGATGACATTCCACCTTTCAGGGTTGGATTAGCTCTGAATTTATGTCTGTGCAGGGGTGAAAGTAAGATAAAATACTTATCGGTATGGGGGCCCTGCTCCGGGCCCCTAGAAACAGCGGGGCCTTGGACAGAAGGGGCAGGGCTGGGGGTCAGCCTCCCCCAGCCAGCCCTTCCACGCTGCCCAGCCCGTGCCGCCTGAGGCTCCGGCTGCTGCCATGGCAGCGGCGGCGGCTGGGAACCTTGGGCTTTCTTAAATCGCCAGGCCCCGGGGCAGCTGCCCCTTTTGCCCACCCCGTCGGTGGCCTGGGGGGGTGGTGGGGGGGCAAAAGGGGGATCAACATTCAAGCACTGCCACAACAGTGCTTTAACATCGGCTGTGTTTGGGCCGGTACTGGCGGCCAGTTCTTACCAGTACACTGTACTGGCCCACTTTCACTTCTGTGTCTACGTATCCCAGCAGCTCCATATCAAAGTCAGAAACAATCATCGTGACCTCAGTTTTGTATTTAATTTAAGATGAAATTATCCCTACTAGTGCCAGTTCCTGCAGCTTCTGCTTCATTGCAGACTTCAGCAGATTAAACCTTGCACGGTACAGTTATTCTAGCTAATTAAAGCCTGGGCGTAACCCTCTGAACGACATGAAAAACCTGGTGAAGCGCTCTTTATTGGATTTTTGCCCTGTGCAAACAGTTAAGGCATTTTTGTTCCGTTTGTACAGTGCCTACCTCAGTGGAGTCCTGGTCTGTGAATGAGGTTCCTAGATGTTACTCATCATATAACTGCTGAGGATGCTTCCACCTCTAGTGACAAATGTGGATTCAAACTTCACAGTCCCATTCTTTCCACTAGTGCATGGATGCCCCCAGCAGACTTTGAAACTGTATTCTCAGTGCTGTACGAGATACACATGCAAACACAGGCCCCTGCCTTTAGTAACCGAAGGCACTGCTCCCTCCTTTTAGTGTGGCCACAGACTGAAACCAAGTCCCATAACTGAATCCCTTTCCCACATACAAAGACAACATTTTAGATTTTTCTCACCAAGTATTGTGTTCTTTTCAGTATGTCAACAGCTGTGTTTTTATTGTCAGATCTGTGTCAAGAGCTATTTCATATTTGAACTTAACTTTGAGTGTTTTGGGTTTTGTACCTTATCTGCTATATTCAAATGATACATACAAATGCTCTGTTATATTCTACATTTATACCTCACAAAGGGCTCAATTCCACCATCAGCTGACAGTTTCCATTTACCTCAGCAGCAGTTCTGTCTGTGAAATGACAGTAGGATCAGTTCCTAGAAATCTGAAGCTGTTCCAGAAATCTGGGCTATAAAAACATATTTCTCACATTGGAATATAAAAATGTAATCACACATCTCTGAAATCTACAGTCAGTTATTCCACATATGCATCAAAAGAAAGCAGATGTTATACTAACAAACTGGCTGCTGCCATCTCAGCTGGGCTCCACTTACAACCTTCATAATCTCCACCAGGTACCCTTAAAATAAAATGCAAGTTTAAAATATTGAACATATTATATAGTGTGGTATTAACAGGACACACTATGTGTAGACCAAGACTATGCCTTCTCCTTCCATTCATTAGGAATGACCTAGTGCAAATCATTTCTGACTTCACCATGTAGCGAGGCAGTCAACCCTAGTTCATCCAATGAAAGGCATAATCAGTGACCACACAGGGGGTATTCCGTGTATGATGAATAGCTGATGAATAAGTTCCATTGTGACGTTTATCTTCATGAGTGAGGCAAGGCAAAAATGGAAGGATAATTCACAAGCGCCACACCTACTGTTGAGGTATTCCATATTTTCTTGTATGAAAATAAATGTCATGACAGCGATCAGCCATGATGAATTGTATAATCTACAAATGGGCAGGAAAATGTAAATATGTGTCTGTAAAAATCTGAATGGCTTAGAATCTGTAAAGGGTTTTAAATAGATTTTTGGAGTCATCAGTTAATAATAATAATACTCAGCTCTTCTGTAGTGCTTTTGATTAGCGGAGATCTCAATAACATATACATGGCTTCCAAGTGCTGACTTGCATTTTCCTGTTTAGTCATACTTTCTATTTATGCATCCTTGCAAGAATGTTATTGTTAAGATATCTGATTGAAAAAGTGTTAATACTTCATACAGTTAACATACAGCCTAACGGTCTCAATTTTGATGGTTAAAAGCTGGAAATCTAGGTTACGAGGAGATGGGGGGAAGAGGGGAATGAAATTGGTTTGTTGTGAAGGATTGGAAACAGATCCATTGTTAAGGTTTTTTTGGAGCTTTTATAATTTTTGTGTGTGGATTTAAACATTTTTTGTTGAAAACCTTGATGCATTTTGTTTATCGAAAAGTGCAATTTCATTAAATGAAGAATATCTAATAACCATTTTGATAACGCTTTTGATCACTTTTTCTATTAAACATTCCCCCCCCATTGAAAAATGCTTATTGCAAAAAAATAAAAAATTTTCGGTGAATTTCAAAACAAAACCAACAAACACACAACCTTTTTTTCAAAAAAATTTCAGCTCTAGTTTCAGCCTCCCTACCCTACATATATAAAAAACCCTAATGATTAGAAAGGGTGGCATTAAGTTGACATCTGCTGCATCCAGTGCAGATGATGAACTGATTGGGAGAGGGTTTTACACTCACTTGGCGACCTGCTAATCTTGTCAGTTGTTCATCTGAAAATTCATACAGGACACGTCAGTATTAGGATATTTCAGTGCACTGTGTGGAACAGGTCTGCTGTTCCTGCTTCAAATGCTACTTCTAATACTAGCTGATGCTAGTTATTCTTTTTACCAGTGAGGTACTAGGATGTTTTGGGTTCCCCTGCCTGTTACCAGTACTAGTAGTCCATTCATACTTGACCACTCAAGAACCCTTCTCGATGTCTTTGCAGCCTTGCTCGGTAGACACCTGTTGTCTCATCACTCCTCTCCAGTTCATCATATTCTAGCCCTGTTGACCTTGATATCTATCTGATAATTAGATTAGAGCCATGTGTAGATTGATTGTTATCTCTTTCTTGGGCTCCTTTTCTGACAAGTCAGTGCCAACTATTTTGCTATACTTCTATCTGAGGCCTTAGATCCTAACATCTCAGTTGTTCATTTTAACTGCAATCTCCATCACTCAACTGCCTTAGCATTTTATGTATATAGCAGGACTACTCAGCATTGTGTGATATCCAAATTACTAGTATAGGTCACTGACCTCTGGGTCCAAATTATGAATCCGTAGAGTAGTTAACTATACTCCATACTACTATATGCTACTTATTATAAATTGCCTTCATGTCGTATCAAATGTTGTTTTCTTTCCAAAGGAAATGCCATTCTGAATAGATACTGCTTTTTGAGGCATTATTTGTTTAGAAATCCAACAATGAGCTGTCAAAATCTGAGATGAATACCGACCAAATATTAATTTCCATGTGCAGCCTAAATATATGTTTGTGCACAAATATACACAGCAAGACAAACAATCAAAAAGCCACCTCTGTTGCAAAGTGAGGCACTCTGCGTTGTTTGTATTACCTCAGCATTGCCTCCTTGTGTAATGTAATTGCAATAGGGTCTATAACTGCTCAGTCAGTGAGGCTTACTCTATGCTTCAAGTTCTATTCATAGAACCATAGGGTTGTAAGGGACCTCAGGAGGTCATCTCGTCCAACCCCCTGCTCAAAGCAGACCAATCCCCAATTTTTGCCCCAGATCCCTAAATGGCCCCCTGCAAGGATTGAACTCACAACCCTGGGTTTAGCAGGCCAATGCTCAAACCATTGAGCTATCCCTTCCCCCCCATAGCTATGTCTGTCAGGAGTGGGGAGGGGGAAACGGTGCTGATGCTCCAGTGTCGATACAGCTGTGTCAACAGAAGAGGGCTTCTCTCAACGTAGCTCGCATCTGTCAGGGAGGTGGTATTCCTACCATGACAGAAACTCCTTCTGTCAAGGTAAGCTGTATCTATGATAGGAGGCTATTGCTATGCTGACAGAGACACCGTGGTGTTCCCTTACTAGTTACGCTGTATGACCTCTCCCTCATTCAGTGCAGAAGATGGATGGTGTTCAGTGAACAAGGCAGTGGCTCAACATTTCCTTTTATCCTAGTTGTTCAGGGCATTGTCTCACGCCTCATTTACTACACACTATCCAAACCTTGCACTGAATGAGGATTTTTTTCCTGGCTTTCTAGGCTTTTCTCTAGTGATCAGTACGGTAGTGTCTCAGCCTCTTGCAAACCTTGAATTTATCCTCACCTCCACTTCTGAGATCAGAAAGATGATAGACTGGATTTTCAAAATTGCTTCATCTCAGGGTCAGATTTTCAGCAGAACTCATCTCACTGTATCCATGTTGGACACTGAGCGCTTTTGAAAATCTGGCCTTCATTTTGGTGCCTGGATTGGAGCTGAGCTCCTTTTGGAACTTGGATCAAAGTGACTTGCATATGAGTCACATGGAAGAATGTGGCACAGAGAGGAATAAAACACAGATCTCTTTGCTCCCATCCAGTGCCTTAATCACAAGCTCATCATCCTCTGCCAGCAGTCTCCTTCCTAATGTGCTACACACCATACAAACTGCTGCTGTGATCGCAGCTGAAGTGCAGATGCCATTCCAGCTTGTGACACCCAGACCACAACGGCAGTGAATGAGACCGGGATATTCTGGAGACTAGACCAATTCAATATGCAGCTTTGCCCCATTCAGCAAGTTCAACAAGTGCAATAAACAAGCAAGGGGCCCCATGGGGAAAAGCAGTATGTTATCTGCTTCAGACTTCCTATGTGACCTGGACAATTTGCTGAATTTCTCTGACCTCTCAGAGATGTTGCTAGGATAAAATAATGTTTGAGGGGTTTGTAAGTAAGCCACCAGAGCACTCTCTGAATTGGGGGCTGCTGAGGGGTCAAAATGGGCCTTCTGCATAACTTAGAGCAGCCCCAAGGATTGCTCTAAACTACAGCAATCTCTCCGGGGCTGCATATGGATTGTGCCTCCCTCCCAAAACCCTCTAGCACCAAGGGCTGTGGGCAAGCTCCTGGCTGCTCCAGCCTAATCCCCAGCATGCCCTGTGTAGCAAGGCCTGCGATTGGGGTTGGCACCACCATGTTGTGTGATGGACACTTGACCAAATTACCGTATTTAGTGAGGGACATGGGGGAGGGGGACAGGGTTATGTCATTCAGTGATTCAGTTTTTTGAAAAATTACCATGGACACTTGTGACTGTGGTAGGAACACATTGCTAACCCCTGCGAATGACAGGAGCACATGGTCCATTAACACCAGCCCTACACTGCTTTTGCAAGAGGGAAATTCTTCTTTGGTTCCTTGTGTGTTACTAACAGCAGTGACATGTACACGTCAGAGCAGGGGACAACACCAGCCCCCAATTTTTCTTGATTAATATTCCATATGGGGACATATGGACTGGAGGGACAAGATGATAGAATCCTAACATATGTTGTATAAGGGAAAGCTTGAGGTCGAAAAGCAGCTCCAAAAATTACCTGCTGTTTTTCTTACCTACTTCAAAAAAAAAGACCAGAAATATTCACATGTAATATTACCAGAAAGAGGCATATTTGATTTATTCAGACATAAGTACACTTTTTGGAACCATGAGAGATGCCGTCATTTCATTTCTAATTACATTAAATAATGAGTTGTCCCATTTACTTCAATGGGCCCAGGATTTCACCCATTATCTCTAAGGGTATTTCTGCGCTGCAGTTAAAATCCTGCATCTGGCCCGGGCGAGCTGGCTCAGGCTGTGGGACTATTTCTTTGCAGTGTAGACTTCTGGGCTCAGGCTGGAGCCTGGGCTCTAGGACCCTGCCAGGTGGGAGGGTCCCAGAACTTGGGCTGCAGCCGGAATTCGAACACCTACACCACAATTCAACAGCCCCCCAGCCTGAGCCAGCTGGAACGGGTGAGCCGCAGGTATCTAATTGTAGTGTAGACATATCCTAAAGGGTTAAAGCATTTTATTATCATTGCTATTGTCATGTGCATGTTCTTGTATTTGGAATCCTGTTGATCAATGGCTCATGCTCTGTTTGTTGATTTCAAGCCTGTTTCCTATTCTCAGCTCAGACTTTACCAGTGGAGATACATGAATTTGTTGGAAAAGATTATGGCAAGTAGTAAAAAAAATGATTGATTTATTGGCAAGTGTTTTCCCATTGAATATTCAGGGAATTCCATTGAAATTTGGGGTGTTCCAGATTATTTTCACCTCCTGCCCTCAGTCAGTATTTTATTTTTTTTATGCAAAGTTTTCACATACGCAGCCATGTGCCAATATCAGATTGTAGGTTGTCTGAAACAATTTTCCAAAAATAACATGCAGGAATATCCATGACATCAGGGCCCCCGTTATTGTGTGGGTCTTCAGTATCACACCGCCGGAGAGCATACTAATCATAATACCATAAGGCCTTTCCTGCAACTGAAAGGGGACTCAGAACTATGGGGAAGAGACACTTGGCCAGGTTCTCAGCTACTGTAAATTGACGTTGCTCCCTTGACTTCAGAACACCCTGGAAGCAGTGATTCAAATTGCTCCTCACTTGCCTTAGTGGATAACTTAATTCACACTTCAACTGATGAGTTACCTAGTGCCTAACTCCCCTCCCCTGCCCCCCCTCCAGTTATGCCCTTTTAAGGACACTGCAAGGAGGCCAGTCACTGCAGATTAATTGCTGCTGACAAATGACTCAGGTGCTCAGTTATGTTGTCACTGTGCTACCCCCTGTGGTTTTGAGGATTGAGTGCAGGGTTGTTAGTCTGGAGGCCTAGGTTTTATTCCCAGTTATGTCTCTGACTCACTGTGTAACTTTGGGCAAGTCATTTCACCACTGTATTTTCCCATCTATAAAATGGAGATAATAATGTTTACCCACTTTTATTAGAATGCTCTGAGCTCTCACTCAAGAAAGTGGTAAATGGGCTTGATCCAAAGCCTACTGAAGTTAGTGGGAATCTTTAGCTGGGCTTTATATCAGGCCTTATTGTTGCAAAATGTTATTGCCATGGAATGAGTCCAGGTGCATTGTCTGCCTACAACACCATATAAAATAGTCAAGGCTGTCATTACTTTCTTTGGTTCCTTCCTATAAAATCTGTTCATTAATTCACGACATTTGTGTATTTTCAATGATGAAATAAGACTCCCCACAATTTGGATGTGGGAAACATCCTTTAACTCATGGGAAATGTAAACAATAGAGGTAAATCTGGAAAAACTCCAAGCCTTTTAGCCAAATTCTGGCTCACCAAAACTTCAGTGACATGAAGGACTTTGACAATACTGGGATTTCTTTGGTCATATGTTTTTACAGTGTAATCCTAAAGCTCAATCACATAGGTCAAGAAAGGCTGGCCTTTCTACAAATGCAAAAGTCTAAGTGCATTACTATACACGTCGATAAAAATGCGCTGGGCTCTAAAGCTAGGAAGAAATTCGTATGTCCTTATGAACTCTGTAGCAAGAGCATTGTCATACTAACCCCAAGGTAGTTTTTGAGAAAAACATTGGCATGCATTGTGCACACAGATCTAAATTCTACTCAGTTATATTGGTGTAAGCAAAACTGGTCACATAGTTACTTAGCTCAGGGTATTTTAAACGTATAGAGCTCCTATTCCACAGGCAGTGGATAATAGAAGGCCAACAATTTAGTTGGTAGAATTCCAAATTACAGGTCACTGTTTTCCTTTGATTCCAAGCATATCATTTCTCCTTCCTGAGATTAGTCAGAAGAGTAATCAGTGGCACTGCGATAGGTACCAGTATGGCCCCACCATATGCCAACATTTTTATGACTGACTTAGAACAACGCTTCCTCAGTTCTCGTCCCCTAATGCCCCTACTCTACTTGTGCTACATTGATGACATCTTCATCATCTGGACCCATGGAAAAGAAGCCCTGGAGGAATTCCACCATGATTTCAACAATTTCCATCCCACCATCAACCTCAGCCTGGACCAGTCCACACAAGAGATCCACTTCCTGGACACTACGGTGCTAATAAGCGATGGTCACATAAACACCACCCTATACCAGAAACCTACTGACCGCTATTCCTACCTACATGCCTCCAGCTTTCATCCAGACCACACCACACGATCCATTGTCTACAGCCAAGCTCTATGATATAACCACATTTGCTCCAACCCCTCAGACAGAGACAATCACCTACAAGATCTCTATCATGCATTCTTACAACTACAGTACCCACCTGCTGAAGTGAAGAAACAGATTGACAGAGCCAGAAGAGTACCCAGAAATCGCCTACTACTGTACAAGACCAACAAAGAAAACAACAAAACGCCACTAGCCATCACCTTCAGCCCCCAACTAAAACCTCTCCAACGCATCATCAAGGTTCTACAACCTATCCTGAAGTACAACCCATCACTCTCACAGATCTTGGGAGACAGGCCAGTCCTTGCTTACAGACAGCCCCCCAACCTGAAGTAAATACTCACCAGCAACCACACACCACACAACAGAACCACTAATCCAGGAACCTATCCTTGCAACAAAGCCCGTTGCCAACTCTGTCCACATATCTATTCAGGGGACACCATCATAGGGCCTAATCACATCAGCCACACTATCAGAGGCTCGTTCACCTGCACATCTACCAATGTGATATATGCCATCATGTGCCAGCAATGCCCCTCTGCATTGTACATTGGTCAAACTGGACAGTCTCTACGTAAAAGAATAAATGGACACAAATAAGACATTAAGAATTATAACATTCAAAAACCAGTCGGAGAACACTTCAATCTCTCCGGTCACTCGATTACAGACCTCAGTGTGGCAATTCTTCAACAAAAAAACTTCAAAAACAGACTCCAACGAGAGACTGCTGAATTGGAATTAATTTGCAAACTGGATACAATTAACTTAGGCTTGAATAGAGACTGGGAGTGAATGGGTCATTACACAAAGTAAAACTATTTCCCCATGTTATTTCCCTCCCCGCACCCACACTGTTCCTCAGACGTTCTTGTCAACTGGTGGAAATGGCCCACCTTGATTATCACTACAAACGATTTTCTTCCCCCCCCCCCCCAGCTGGTAATAGCTCATCTTAAGTGATCACTCTCCTTACAATGTGTATGATAACACCCATTGTTTCATGTTCTCTGTGTATATAAATCTCCCCACTGTATTTTCCACTGAATGCATCCGATGACGTGAGCTGTAGCTCACGAAAGCTTATGCTCAAATAAATTTGTTAGTCTGTAAGGTGCCACAAGTACTCCTTTTCTTTTTGAGGCTTGGAGTAGTTATCCATTCCAAAAGGCCATTTTCTCTTACAGATCACCTTTATACCTCATTTCAATCTCCTTTATCACTCTTTCCTTTTAAGTCCACCATGCATTTTAAAGGCTGACACTTGCATTACCCAAACAATCTCTCCTCGAAAAAAAGAGGCATGAATTTTACATCTGTCTACCATCTACGTCTATTGGCTTCCTATTTCCCTTTGACGAGCTGCAGTTCACAAGCAATTTGTTGGCACTCTTGTAAAATAATTAAAATCTCATTCTTGTGTGTCCCACGGGAACTTTTAATCTATTAATATTTCCCAGCAAAAGGGCAGGTTAGGGAGGAAAGTGTGCTGGGTAGTTCAATTGCTGCACCACTGCAGGATCCCTCTGTCAGCATGTGAAAGGTAGGTGAACCATGCGCTGTCGAAGCAGCAGAGAGACCACCTTCCTGCAGTGAGTCCGCTGGTTTCCAGACTCAAGAATGAACATGAAACTTAGAGGTCAAACACTAAAATTAGCATCTTTACACAGAGGAGAAAGGCTCAGTAAAGGCTTTGCAGCAGCTGTCTACTGATACATTTTGTATTTGATTGGAAACAGGGAGCAGGCATAGAACAACACGCATCCAAGTGCCAGACTCTCCTGCTTTTCGGGCAAATGCTGATTTAGGACCTAATGCTGCATTCCTTGCACAGTGATTTAAGTGGGATTTTTGGATGCACAAGGAATAAGGCCTATAGACCTGGAAGGTCTAATGAATTAGTGATGCTGAGGACAAGGCCTGCAGAAATTCATGTTTGTATAAGCGGGGGAAAAGTCCCGCTCTTGTGGGGAACTTTCCTGGCTTCTGCACTACTCCGGTGAAGTGGGCTAGCGAAAGGATCTGAGTCCTCACTCCCACTTCCTTTACCCAGTGGCCTCCCTGCCCTTGAGGACTCCCCTTCCACTCTCCTGTCTGGCAGAGTCCCCATAACCCAACAAGGCTGGGCCCAGGATTCCTGGGGGGCTCGACCCCCAACCCTGCTGTGGTCACCTAGACAGGGGCTAGGGTCTCCCCACTCCAGGGTACTCTCTCTGCACCGGGCACTTCTCTGACTCACTGACCATTACATACAAGTTAAAGCAAATGCAAGTTATTTAATCGACAATTAATTTTAAAAAGAATAAGGAAAAATGGGAAAGGTTAAAGGAAACACATCACCCCGCTCGGTGGCAGGGAACATCACAAACAGTGTCTCTGGGATGTCAGGGCAGTTCACAGTCTGTTCCATGTAAGTCCCAGGCCTTCTTCTCAGGCCCTGGCTGGGCTGCAGGGATGCTGCAGGTTGGACACTTGCTCTGGTGGTGGCCACACGCTCTCGGGCTCTA
The DNA here is from genome assembly GCF_009764565.3 of Dermochelys coriacea. Classification (NCBI taxonomy): domain Eukaryota; kingdom Metazoa; phylum Chordata; order Testudines; family Dermochelyidae; genus Dermochelys; species Dermochelys coriacea. The sequence continues at coordinate 67,485,953 of NC_050078.2, read as the reverse complement.
AGTGGTAGGATCCTTCTTCCCAGAGTCGCCCCCGCCCTGTCGGGGTTATGATCCAAGCCTGGCCTGCAGAGCCTCTTGGCTGAGGCATCTCCCTGTGCTGGGCCCGCTGCCCTGGGTCCCCCTCGCTCTCCCCAGCTGCTTACCGCACCCAGCTCTGGACTGCTCCAGCCCAGCTGCACCACGCGGTCTCTGCACTGCTGCTGCTGCTCTGCCTCCTGCTCCCTGGGCTGCTTCTCTGGCCCCTCTGGCTCTGGTTGCTGCAGCTCTGCTCCCAGAGCAAGTCTGCTCTCTCTGGGCTGTGCCTCTGGCTTTTGGGGCTGCATCTCTGCTCCCCAGCTTAGCTTGGGCCCCTGCTTTCTCCTTAGCTCAGTCCCACTCTGTCTGATCCAGGCAATTCCAGCTCACATGGAGGACGGGACCTTCCTAGCCTCCTGACTCCCTGATTAGCCTTCTCGCCCTGTCATTCAGGCTGACCTGAAACATTGGCCTCTCCCTGTTGTTCCTGGGGGCTGTCAGTCTCATGGTCCTAATTCCCCATCAACCCTTCCCCCTTTTTACTGGGAGCTAGAAAACCAAAACAGTCCCACTGAATGTTAGTAAGGGGGCAACAATCCCCTTACATAAAGAAGAGTCTTGGAGCTGGGGAGCAGTAGGGACCACTTTATCCACAATTACACAGACTCAAAACCCACATGACCTATGGAGTGACAGGGATCATTTGGGTTCGGGACAGGGCTATATTGCAGATCCCATTCGCTGCCTGTGAGTTGGTCAATGAATTTTGTCTGCACTTCAGCCGTTCAAAATGCCCATCAGAGATATATGCACGAATTCTAATCACTTGGGTGGTGTGTGTCAAAAGGCAAATGTCACCTTCAGTAATATAGCGTTTATTACAGAATTTTAAATGTGGTGTCAGATCCCATGGTGATTGGTGGCCATCTGAAACCCTAACCTATAAAACACCCGTAACTCCTTTGATCAATGGTGCACACAAGGTCTCGCATTGAAATCAATATGACAACTCATGCATGTAACTGATAACTGATGGGAGTGAGGGATTCACAATCTGGCCTTATATGGAGGGATGAAGGGAAAAGGGAATTTTACTGCTACATAAGAGGCCCTCACTGCCAATGAGAGGGGGCAATACAGGAAAGCAGGCCAGTGCACAAGGTCTGTTTCAAGCAGCTTCCTGTTAGCGCAGTTGTGCTTTGTAAATGCACAAGTGCAAGCCACATGGAGCATGACTATATAGACCCACTGAGATGGACAGGCAGCGATAGAAAGGAAAACATAACCTTGAATTTAGCCAAGGGGGAAATAAAAAATAGACCACACAGAGGAGGAGGAGAGAGAAATAGACACTCACATAGCTAAGGGAGACAGACAACACAAACACACATTTTAGATATACATACCAGAGTCCAGCCGTCACTGGGAAATACAAGTACTCATGTGTACTTAACTGTGATAGATAAATGAACAGACAGGCAGCTGTTTAATCCCTCTGATACAAACCTGTTGCAGGTCTCCCTTATATTACTCTACCAAATGTATTATTGCCTAGCTTTTGAAGATCAGTTTTCCATAGAAAAGGAAGTTGATAAGTCTAGAGTGACAAGGATAGGCAGACAGACCAGCAGATGTGTAATTCACATGTAGTTACATCTATCTGTACAGTATCGGGAACCTTTTGTATATCACAGGAAATATGCCTGCAGGCTTGGGATGAAGGAACAAAGGTGTCACATGGGGAGAACACACTGGATGCCCGTTTGTTTGATGTTTGATTGAAAACTGCTTGAGGGGCTGTGTCCTTCGAATCCCTTTTGCTTACATTTTTTTTTCTGAGAAACTTTAAAACACAGTTGTGTGTTCGCTTTTAAATGCAAAAGTAAGAGCGCATCTGTCGGGCCCCATCATACAAACTCCGTACTCACGCTGCACATCTTCATGGGATTGCCTGCTGCCAGTTGGAATTAACACAGACCCATGCTTTGAGTTTGAGAACACAAGTATTCCTGAGGAGGGAATGTGAGAAGAGGTGGTGGTTGTGTTTGGGGTGAGCAACGGGTGTGCACAGATTGATAGTAAATGCCTCAAAAAGCGCCGGAGTTGGTTCCAATGCAGTGGATGGCTATTCTGCTATTGAGATAATTGAGATTTAGGAATGATTGAAGGTCACTGAGCATATGGCCTGCTTGCAGAGGCTAAGTTCATTATGGGGGTTTCAGATGATTTTTCAAGAGTGTAACACATGCTGAAAGCGCTGTTCTATTCCAATTTCCAATTCAGGTTCTTACTAGAGCTGGTCAGAAATTTTTCAATGTTTGTTTTCCATTTTTGAAGGTTTTCTTTTTTTACTGTTGAAAAATGGCAGTTCATCAAAAGCAATACATTTTGCAGGAGAGAAATGGTTTTCACAAATTTCCTGTTTAAAAAAAAAAAAATTGAAATCATCAGAATGTACCGTTTTGATATTTTCAAAATGAAAAGTTCTGATTTACAGTTCGAAAGGACTTTTAATTTAGAAATTTAAGTTAATTTACTGTAAAAGAGAAAATAAAATGAAAAAAAACAAAATCACAAAAAATATATGTCAAAGTTATCAAAATGAAATATTATGATTGACCCCTACCAATTTGGATTTTCAAAAAGAAAAGGAGTACTTGTGGCACCTTAGAGACTAACAAATTTATTTGAGCATAAGCTTTCATGAGCTACAGCTCACTTCATCGGAATGCATCCGATGAAGTGAGCTGTAGCTCATGAAAGCTTATGCTCAAATAAATTTGTTAGTCTCTAAGGTGCCACAAGTACTCCTTTTCTTTTTGCGAATACAGACTAACACGGCTGCTACTCTGAAACCTTTGGATTTTCAGTTCTCAATTTTTTTTTGCAATTTTGACTGTGTCCCCATTCGAGATGGAAATTGTCACATTCCGGGGTGCAATCCAGACCAGTGAGAGGTTGTGCCACCTGCTGCCCCAAAACACTGGGAGTCTCACCGTGCTTTTCTGTTGTAGCTCCCAAACTGGGCTGTTCACAGACAGCCTGCCAACATGCAGGTCACACCCTGTCTGAGTACAGCCACAGACCTGGTCCAACAGCTTTGATCCCAGCAGCCTGTCAGCAAACACCGGCCACACTCTGGCTTCTAGCAGCCTTGGCTACTACATGCAGCATGACCCCAACACACTCTCAGTCCCAGATTTTCCCCAAAATGCGTGCTCTTCACTGTTCAGCCCTCTCCTGGACAATTCAGATGTGAGAGGTCTGTTGTCCCTGTAACGGGTCAATATTGCTACTTGGAGTTACCCAAACAGTTCAGTTTAAATACAACACTTGATTAGTTTTTGTTTAAAAAAAATAAAACAAGTTTATTAATGACAACGAGGTAAAATTTTAAGTGAGTAAAAGTACAAGGCATTAATGTCAACAATGGTTATAAGAGAAACAAAGATAAAATGCTATATTTAGCTAAAACTTAATAAACTAGACTTGGTTCAAGATAAAATCCTTACTACATATTCCCAGCAACAGGGCTGACCAAATTCTCAGGTCAGAATCTCCGTCAAAGTCAGGGCTAGTTCCTTTGTCAGAATAAGTGCTAGGGAGAGAAGCCTTTTTTGCCCTTCCCTCTTATAGTCCAGCCCCCTTTGAAATGCATTTAACCTGAGCTCAATGGTGGTCAACCTGCAGGCTCAGTGTGGGCAACCTGGCCTAGATAGAGTTAATTCCAGCTGTGAGGACAGAGACAAGGAGTCCATGTCCTTGTTTGCTAAATGGGATAGATCTAGTCCTGCCCTGCTTCCTTGCCAAAGAATGGCCACTTGGCAGGTGCTTGCCCTTCAGCTTTGATGACACCTGGCTAGCGGAATCAACTTTTCCTTTGTCTTTGGGAAACCGGTTTACCCACTCTCCAGACTTGTCTGATAAACACATTGTAGTCATAGTTTCAGCTTCTGTTCATAATTCTTAATATGCATTTTGTACATACGTTACACATGAATACTGATGATCAGTGTGTCAGTTTTTAAATGATCCCTCACAAGGCATATTTCGCACAAAGATTAACAAAATAGAGTCTGAACACGGGTGCTTTCACTCACAGAAATGTTTTCAAAATCTTGAACATTTTTGCAAAGAAGGAAAATCATTTTGTGCTCAACTCTAATTCTTACACCTCACTCATAACTGCAGGATCTGAGCGTGTCCCGGTAGCGTGTTAAGCGATGTGACTAACGTGTGTGTGTGTGTGTGTGTGTGTGTGTGTGTTCTCTCATCCTGTCCTCAGGAGGAGGTATATGTGCACTGGGGTGTTCTTTGTTCTGGAGTTACATGTGCACGTAGACTCTCTCTCTGCTATATGTTTATATTAGAGAAGGCAAGGTTAAAGAAATGCATCTGGCATATAGACCAGAAGTTGGTGAGGCGTCTGAAGGTCCTTAGTTCCTGTGGGAGTTCATTCTTCAGTCTTGGGCAGTATTTTGTGCCACGGTGATGCAAAATAAATCAGCAAAAGGGCCTTTTGAGGTAATTGGAGTGTTTCCACTGACTTAGGATCAGACTCAAAGTGGATATCTAGTCAGAAGTTTGTGTCTAATGTCACTGGTAGAGTGATGGCAATAAACAAGGTGAGCTTCAATTGTAGAATGATGGTTTCCCTGTTCTTAGGCCCTTGCCATTGTGAGCCCCATTGTGATAGACATTGCACGTAGTAAGAGCCAGTCTCTGGCACAAAAAACATACATGCTAAGTGGACAATCCAGACAAAGGGCAGGAGAAAGGAAGTGCTATTATCACCATTTTACAGATGGGGAATTGAGGCATAGATTGATTTAAGTGACTTTCCCAAGGTCATACAAGAAGGCTGTGACAGAGTCAGGAACCGAGCCCAGATCTCCTGAGTCCTAATTCAGCATCTTAACCCATTCTTCTTTTCCCTTAAATTATAACTGATAGATAATGCCCTGCTCTTGCAAACACTTGTACTCAGAAGGGAATGTTTGCAGGTGTAAAATGAAGCATATGTGTGTTTGTTAGGTGTGTTTAAAACAAAAACAAAAAGCAGGGGTATATTTAGGTTTCTTGTTACCCTCCTGGTCCTTCTAGGTTCTCAGAGGTTGAGGAGAAGTTGCTGTCTTGTTTCAAGATCTTAGTAATAAACACTCTCTTCCCTGTTTTTTCCCCAGGAAGGCGACAGGCTGCTGGGCTCTGCCTTTGCAGACAAAGGACTTATTTATTTATTTAGTTCACAGCAGAGTTCTGTTACTCTTTGGTTAGATGTCAAAGCCGTGTTACCAAGGCTTGCCCCCAGGCTGGCATTTGATAACACTGAACAAACAGCCTGATTTTACTACTGCCAACAGCTGCAACCAACAATAAGTTTGTCTGCTCCCCATGGGGTTTGCTGGGGAAGAGACGAAACGGATCAAAGGTTGAAATGATTATTACTCAGAAATATTCAAAAGTATAATCTTAAACTGGAGGGCACAGGACTCTATTATTTGTTTGCCAGTGCAAAATCTTGCAGGAGTTCTTAAATGATCATGTTGTTCTTGCTGCTGTTGGTTTGACCAGTTCCCGCTGAGTTAAGTATTACTTCTGGAAGACACACACTGTCAGTAATTCCAAAGTCTGAGGGAGATACTTCAGGAGCCGCTGTAACGCAGGTGGATTGGAGACATTTGAATGGCGTGGCATTAGGCAGGAAAGGTCAAAAACCTCAGTATTGAGATTGAAAGGCCATTCAGATTTGGAAGGGGGCTGTTCCTTAAATGATATTTAGTACACATACAAATATAGCTTGTGAGGATTATGGGTAAAATGTGCACACTGGTGAGCGGGGCACTGAGAGCAGCAGCAGCATCCTAAGAGGAGGCAAAGAGAAGAGCAGAGTTGTATATATTTTTGACGAGTCCGACTGCAGAATGGTTGAGTCACAAGGGTCAATCTCCCTGCTGTCCCTCTTATCGAGCAAGACCCTTGGATGTTCTGAGCTGAATGTTTTTGTTTTAATATTTAGAACCATTCCGCTTCCCCCGCCCCCCAAAAAGCCAATCTTTTGGGCTGTTTGAGACTGACGGTTAATGTTTTATGGTCCCCAGTTTTAGGCTGTTTTTTTACATGGAACCGGAATCTAGCCTGGAATTTGAAAAACGCCATTAAAGATCTACTGATTTAAGTTGACTACACTGATGGGATGAGTGAGCCATGACCTCAGCTGACCTCCTATGGCTCACTCTCCCAGAAGGTTGACACTGTTGTTGGGTAGAAATAAACATTAGTCTGTTAGCTTCTGTGATTTGCCAAGGAAGGACGACCCCTGGTGGCTATCACAGTTCGTTGGGAGTATAAAGAAAATGTATTTACCGATGCAATGGTGGAGAAAGTCCAAAACACTTGTTTTCTGATTGACCAAATTACAAAATGACCTCGGTGTCGCGGGTCTCCATTGGTGTGAGTGGCAAATGGCCGAAGATCAATGATAGACTGTTGGCAGCCCCTCAGTTTTGGGACACAGGCAAGGATTCACTGCCAGGCTGTTCAGTCGGACAGCTCTGCTGTACTCCGCTGATGATAATCAACATCTTTGTCAGCTTCACAAAGGGGTCTGGCGACCCGGCTAAGGCCAGGTCCAATGGTACTCCAAAGTGACGTGGAAACCTTTATAATGATTTTACTCAGTCAATGACTGTGATCTCTTGACATGGGCCATCTGGGGTACAGCATTTCCCAAATAACCCAAAAAAGAAACCTGACGGAGGAGCGTGGTTCAAATATCTTCTGTGGCAGACAGAGAATCATGTTACTGCAATCACAGTTATGTTTTTTAAACTGCTGGTGCTGGTTTGGGTGATATTAGCTGTGCCCTGGGATGCTGCAGTAGTCAGCAAGTACTCAGGACTGAGGTTCTAGGACCCTGTTAGGGGCATGAGTCAGGGGCAGTATCCTGCTGTCACTCTGGTCCAAGCCCTATCATTTTGCAGGTCAAGCCTTGACCGCAAGTCAGAAGGTCTGATTAGTGCAGTGTGGACGCATTAGCATGGCTGTAAGACCTGGGTCCAGGAATTGTAAACCCAGTTTCACAATGCAGGGCGGATGCTCAAGTATGAGCTTGGAAACACCAAGTCCGCGAACCCGGATCCCACAAACCCAGGCTTAGCATGCAGAGTAGACATACCCAAAGGGGGGCCAGTGCCAACCACCCTCTTTCCATACCTCTCAACCTTCCAACCTGCCAGTGTATGACACAAGCCACTGCAATGCATAAGGAATGACGAAAAATGTGGAACAGCTATCTTTTGTTGCACCTCTTGCCATACACAATAGATTATAATAGTTTTTCACTGTCAAACATATTGTCTTTTTGTCACTGTATGAATTAAATAGTCTGGGTTTTTATTTTTAAAGAAAAGTGGAAACACAAATTCCAGCATCTTCAAAAAGGATGCTTTCATATGAGTCAGCACTATGACTTGAACACTGACACTTCAGATCTGCAGCACTGACCTCACCACTTGAGCTAAAAAAGTGGTAACCACATTGACAGTCTCAGCAAAGGACCCAAATGTACATGGGGACAACAGCCCTCATCTCAGAGGGTCATCTGTACAGCTCAGGATTCAGGCATACTGAAGGCCCCTGATTCATTATTCTATAACTTTAAAGAAGAGGGCCTGGACTGTCGATATAGGCACTGTCAGGCCTGGACTGTCAATGTAAGCACAGCCCTGAGCAAGGGGTGGTGCATAAGGTGCAGCACCTAATGAATAGCCCCAGGAGACAGCATGACTCTGACACTTGAGCCACAATCCCTCCATTCAACCCTCTGCTCCCAGGAGTTAGTAATTTGCTGATGGCTTGTACCAGCAGCAAATTATGATCCTGTCCCATGCTAGCTCAGCTGCACTGGCCAGTGGCCTGCCCATTTTCAATCCACTTGCTCCAGTGGGGAAGTAAGTGGGTCATGGTCCCATTTACTCTGATGCCTTTCACCCAAAGTCCAGGTAGGCCGAGAAGGGATGTAAGGGGTGTTCTTACCTGTCTGTATTTCTTTTTGTTAGCAGCTAGTTGTAGTCACAATCTAGCCGTTAGGGTGGGGGACACAGAGCTTGTACCAGTTTATCTACAATCAGTTTTTAAATAGTTGGTAAATTTAGTGCAAGTGCTTGTGAGAGTCCACTTTCAATCAGCTTCATTCAGTAATACAAATCAACTACGGTGATGTAAGTCAGCTGTCAACCATTATGAGTGTTTCAGAGTAGCAGTCGTGTTAGTCTGTATATGCAAAAAGAAAAGGAGTACCTGTGGCACCTTAGAGACTAACAAAAGCTTATGCTCAAATAAATGTGTTAGTCTCTAAGGTGCCACAAGTACTCCTTTTCATTATGAGTGTGTCCACACGGGGGCTACCCCAGTTTAACTAACTGAATTTCAGAACCGATTTTAGTTTAAAGTAGTGCAAGTTTTGTGTGTAGATCAGGACTTCCTTATAATCAATCACTTGTGCTTCTTACTGAAAGCTGTGTAGTGACTGGTAGCTTACAACGCTGAGTTGGAACTGCTATTGAGAAAGTGGATAATAAAAAACAAAGCGTCTTCCCCTGCTGAGTATAATGCTATGGTACTGGCACCCTGCCAAGCCTGGCTCTAATTTAGAACCTCTGATGATACCAGTCACACCCAAATGGCCTAATAGCAGGCTTCGTTCATCCTTTTTCCTTTTTCTTCCAGGATCATTGATTGCCATTGCCTGGAAAAAGAAGACGAAACAAGAGACTAAAATACCATCACCCCACTCTCAAAACAAACTGTCAAATATTTCTGAGGGACCCTAAAGCAACTAAAAAGTTTTTCCTTTGCATAAAATGTATGCAGGGTAAATTATCTTTGCTTTCCTCTTTTCCACACACCCACTTTCATCCCATCATTGTGCAATATAGTCTTCTCAGCTCACACCCCTCGAGCTAATGTTAAATTCCCATGCTAAAAGCATCATATACTGTAAACAAACTGTGCAAAAATCTGTTCTTATTTACACTGATGTAAATCCGGAATAACTGACCTCAAAATCTAGCCCAGTATTTTCCTGAGTGAATAAGACTGGATCGAGGGACAGGTTTTCCTTTCAAACATATTGTATAGATGTCAGTAGGCACTGATCTGCTTGACCGAAAGCAGAATTTGGCTTCTGTGGTGTGTCTAGGGTTTTTGTGCCTGTTTTTAATTTGAGTTAATTGGTTGAGTTCACTAACCCATTCATGAATGCTCGTCCAGACGCTCCACTAATATTTGTCCCAGGATACAAGAGTAAGCCACACGCTTTGTAGTGTTGATCGTTAATTAGCATTTGCATTGTGGTAGCACTTAGGATTCCCAGTCCTGGACCATGAACCCACTTGCTAGATGCCGTACAAACACAGAACAAAAGGATGGTCCCTGCCCCAAAGAGTTACCATCTAAATGTGCGATGAGATAACAGATGGATACGGGAAGACAAATGTGGGGAGGACAAGGAAACAATACGATACAGTCCAGCATGGTAGGCGGTGGTTTTAACTCACTAGGTGCCTACCCGTTGTGAAGATTACTGTAGGTATAATGACAAAAGAGAGTATTAAGGAGTGATCTGGAGGACAATGAGATAGCTTTGCAGATGTTTACTCTCACATGAGAGGGAGAGCATGGGAGACAGCACTAGTGTGCTTGTTTGAAAATTTAACTCGTCGGCGACAAAGGCTGGCACTATTGTCCGATCAGAGGCAGGGGCAGACATCTCAGTAGAACATGGGAGGATGATAGGCAGGGCTGGGGGTAGGCTGTGAAGGGCCCTGAAAGCAGCAGCAGAGAGGTGTGAGATGGTCAAAGTGATGAGCTAGGAACATGATCTCTATGGCAGCATTTTGAATGTGGCAAGGTAGTTTTGTAAAGGACTGAGAAGAGGATGTTGCCATACGTGAGGGGATGGGAGTCTCCATGAAAGTTCTAGCTGTGTGGACAGATAGGAGGGGCTGTATCTTATGGTGTGCAGCCAAATTCAGCATGAACTAGAAATAGTCTAGGCTTTAGAGAGAGGGCTGAGTTGAAGGTGGTGCCCAGTTATGGGCCTGAGTGACAGGGAAGATGGCGGTGGTGGGAGGGAGACAAGAAAGGCTTGTGGGGAAAGATGAGGAATTCTGTTCTGTCCGTGCTGAGCATAAGCTGACAGGTGGGCCTCCACAAGGAGTTTGTATCCTGGAAGAAACGTTTGTGGAGTGTCTAGAATAGCCTTTACAAATGTATCCACTCTCTCAAGTTGCATCGGCCCAGATCTCTAGTGCAGAAATATCTCAAAGTGCTCAGTGCTTCCTGAGAACATCAGTGGGAACGGTGTGGGTGTTATTTGGAAGAATTGTGTTATTTGACTGCAAGCTCTTGGGTCATGGTTGTCTTACATCAACAAAATGCTCTGCACGTCTATGGCACTGTATAATAATAAATAGTACCTTTTGTGGCATGCGCTTGTGGCTTACTTATTGCTCAAATAAATTTGTTAGTCTCTAAGGTGCCACAAGTCCTCCTTTTCTTAATGCAAAAGGGAGAGTTTCAATAAATACAGAAAAGAGCTTGCATTAGTAGAAGCCTGCATTGTGCATTTCTTGTTATCACATTTGCTGTATTATCTAAAAAGATCTGTGAGTGAGATGGTAAAACAGGGCTTTTTAATTACACATCACCTAGCAAGCTGATAAAGAAAACAAAAGCAGGCAGGCAAATAGCATCACCCAGGCCTGAGCCACTTCAAAATAATAATACAGCAAGAACAATAGAGAAGTAATTCACAGCTCTCTACGAAATTTTTACAGTTGGGGAAAAAACAAGCAGCTATTGACTGTTTTGTTTTGTTTTTCCACCCTACCCCCTCCTCCCTACTGCATGATTTGAAAGAATATTTACCACAATCCAGGCAATAGGTTTCATGCTGTATTTGCTTGGAAACTTCCATCGTAATGAAATATTCTGATCAGAAAAGAAACCTGGCACAGGTCACTTGTACAAGGGGGCTGGGGGGTGATATTGGAGACAATTGATTTAAAAAACAAAACAAAACAAATGAAAGAACTTCAATCCTCTGCCATTTCTGCTACCTTTAGTATACTGCCTTGTTCTGGGCCATTTGTGCTGCTATGCCAAAAAGACTGGAAAGCAGGCTAAACAACCAGCTCAGAGAATTGCTTTGAGGGAGTCCCTTGATGGATAGGCTGCCTTCTCTTGGCCTCCTGGCATAGGAACTGTGCCATGGACAGGTTATGGGGGGAAGCAGGAGCTGTTCGCTAGCCCTCATGGACATTACAATCCAGCAAAATTTAAGATTTGTCTAGACTAGGATTTAGAGCTTGTTAGCTCTAGTATGAAGAATTTGGTGATCCGTTGGTCTTGACGATACAAACTGGTGTTGAAATGTACACTTCCTTGTCTACACTAGACTTTTAGAATGTGTTAGCTAACACCTCCTTACAGTGCAGCTTTAAATCAGAGCCTAGACAAATCATTAGGGTATGTCACCATTGCAGAATTAGCCTGGGTGACTGGCACCAAGGTGTGAGCACCTGGGTTGGCCTAGCCTGGGTGCAAACCCCAGCCTGAGACACTGCGTCTTTATTGGTGTGGCACTCCTCTGTGTGTGTCACTAGGACTTCTGGGGGCATATCCCTTTGTTCTGCAATAAGCTGAGCTGCTCCATAATTCTTTCCCAGTGAATTGTGGCTTGTCCGTCTGGGCACGTGGGGGGAATTGGAGAGCCGTCAGCACTCAAGTGATTTATCCTGTGTTTCTGCTGCAAAGTGGGTGGTTAGCAGCCTGAGTGAAAATGGAACTCAGGCTCTTACCCACAGCCAGCCTAGGCTGAAAGCACCACTCTGCCCTGGAGTGTGTTTCGTGTATGAATAGGAGTGGGATTAGGGGGGTCACACTTGAGTAAAATCCCCAGTCAACAATTCAGTGAAGACATACCCTTAGAGGATATGTCTGCCCCAGTTTGCTCCAGCAGGAAAACTGGGGAAGGAACCCTGCCTTTGCCCCCTCTACCTTCAACTGTACTGAGAGTCGCTCTAGTACTCTGTAGGAGTCAGCCCAAGGTACAGTCATACTTTAGTCAGGAGGTGGCGGTTGCTGAGTTGTTACAGTTGTAAGGCCAAGATTAAATAGCAGAAGGACTAGTTGCACTGAGGCAAATTAATAAATCAATATGAGGTATACACTGCAAATAAATTCAGGTCTGAGACGTCTGAATGCTCTATAAATAAAATCAGGAATTTATTACACATGCTCTGCTCTGTGTTGTGCTTAATATCTGGAGGTGAATGTCGTTTCTTGTTTTTATACAAATGAGTAGATGGAAATTATTGGCTGCATGGAACACTGCTGGCAGCGAGCCATTGCAATATAATATTTATACAAATAAGACAAATGCTATTTATTATTAATAAGTGTATTTCATTCACAAGACGAAAAGCAAACCCACATATTTGTCTTTCACATGTTAAAAGTATATTAATAACAATGGTTGGGATGCTCAAATATTAAGCTTTTGGAGTTAAGGTTTGATTCAGATAAGCATAGAAAAATTAGGAAAATTATCTGAATCTGGACAATCTGTCTGGAATTTACAGAGGGAACAGACTTTCTTTCACTCCCATTGAGCACCAAACTAAGAATAGGGTCTCAGTGTGCTGTGTCCCATGCAAACATAAGAGAGAGTCCCTGCCTTGAAGAGCGTACAATTTAAATAGCAAATCCAAACAAAAGGTGGGGGAGAAAGGAAGTATTGTATTCCCCATTTTACAGCTGGGAACTGAGGCAGAGAAGGAGTAAGTGACTTGCCCAAGGACACTCAGGAAGTCTGTGGCAGAGCTGGAAATTGAACCCAGGTAGCCCGAGTGCCAGTGCTAATAGTACCATTCTTCCTTTCACCACACCTGTGCACACTTTGCTGACCTCTTCAAGCTCATAGAAAAGTTCAGTTCAAGATCTGTTCTGGATGAAGACTTTGTGGGAGTTTCATACTTCATCATCCATCTGCAGTGTTGCCAGCTCTCTCACAATTTTATTGCGAGTCTCACAATACTTGGAGTATAATTTTCAAAAGAGCCTAAGTGACTTAGGTCCAAAGTGCTGTTTCCCAAATGAATTTAGGCATGTCGGAGCAGAGCTGGGCTAAGTATTTTGGCCAGAAAAATAGACACGATTGTTTCAAGTTAACCCCAAATCTTTTTCCATTTGTTCAGTACAGCCAGTGAACTGTTCACACAGGTCGACTTAGGAGCCTAAGTCTTATTTAAAGTCAATGGGCTCCTAAGCGCCTAAGAGCTTCAATCTCATTTTCTTAAGTGACCTAAATTGCGTATGTGCTTTTGGAAGTTTTACCTTTAGTGTTTTTCTTCTAACAGTTCCTCAAGTTATGGGACTACATGAGAATCTCAGCTTTTGTTTAAAAATAAAAGTATTTAGCATTCCTGTTTGCAGAGAAAAGGTTGAAAATGGGAACCCTAAATGTGCAAAATGCAGAAGGCGACTAAAAATAATCCAACACAGTTTATTTTTTTTTAAATGTCATAATTTTATGGGGGTCTGATGCATGATTTTTGAATCCCTAATTGTAGCATATGCTTAATAAAGGGATAAAAAGCTAAGGGAGCTTTGCCTGCCACCTTTTGTTTGTGTACTGGGACAGCCCACTCTCGTATGAGACCATCCTCCAGGAATTTATCAGAGATTGAAAAAGTCCTTTTTATTATTTTTAAATTTTGGATATATGATTAAATTCTCTATTGTTGGCCGTGTTCCAGCTAGTACTCTGTATTTATCACATGCTATGCTCAGAAATGGAGTCATAAACAACCTCTCACTTTAGCAAAACTAGAACACTAATCACGTTTATATTAGCTCTGCGAAAGCCTGAAAAAGTAAATGTGGATTAACAAGATAATGTGCTAATCTGTTCTGTGGTCATTGACCATTTGAAGCTGTTTCATTTCTCAGCCCTGACAGATAAATCCTCTAGTTTTTGATGAAAGGGTAGATAGTAAGCTATGTATGTACATCTAACATTGGACTTGCTGTCAACAAATGCACCTTTTTTCAACAGCTGCAGAACATTTCCGATCCAGTTTACTTTTAATGGAAGAGTCCTGTTCTTTTTTTTTAATCGCATTCCTTCATTTCTTGCTGACAAAGTATCTGTCCTTCTAAAAAGTCCTTTCTCTGCTCTTGGTATTTCCTGATGTTGTCCTTTCAGAAGAGCACATGAACCTTTTATCTAATGGAATCTCCAAGACCATGACTTCTGGTGAAAGTCCTAGAGAGGCAAGGTTGCAGGTAGATCCTGAAGCTGCAGCATAAGGTCAGTTATGTTACATGATACTTTTAGCAAATAACAAAAAACAAAACAAACCATGGAGCAGTATGGGCCTGATCCAAAGCCCGCTGAAGTCAAGGGATGATTCCTATTGAGCTGTAGCTCATGAAAGCTTATGCTCAAATAAATTTGTTAGTCTCTAAGGTGCCACACGTACTCCTTTTCTTTTTTCTATTGACTTAAGTGGGCTTTGGATAAGATCCGTGTAAGGTGGACTACCTCTGCTGGTGAAGTTATCAGACATTAGACCCAGGTATGATGTAAGTAGGAGAGGTGGTGAGGCATAGCGTTCTCTGGCTTTTCTCCTTACTAATAAATCACAGCTTCAAAGCAACTCTGACTCTAGGAATGTGGTTTCTGATTGCAGACATCTCTGTTGCCCGTGACAAGCTTTGAGACATGAAGGTGGAAACATTGTTCAGAGGGTAAATGTGCATCAGCCTTTGTTAGTAACATCCAATAAATATTTTTAACAGCCTTATCAAACAGAAGTTACAGTAAGTATTTAATGGGTCTGTAAACCATTAGTCATAAGATTCTGCACATTATATGGCAGCAGACACATTTTTATTCTGTCGTGCTTGGCAGTGAAGGCAGCATTTTCCCATTGCACAGCGGATACTGTTCTTCTCATAGACTAAGAAGCACAGCAGCCATCACACAGTAAATGGAACAAGCAATTGATTAAAGATTAAAATAGTAATGAATGTTTTAAAATGGACTTTGATAATTGATTAATTGGTGCATTCTAAACGACTCTCGGAGCATTACATTCATTCCCCATTAAATCAATCATTGTTTCTCCTCCCAAGCTTTGTGATGAAGAGTTGAAAGACAGGAATGACTTATTAAAGTCACCCAGGCCTACCCTAGTCAAATAGGGAGTGCTGGTTAAATCACGGTATTCAAAATTTAGCTTTGTGCTGGATTATGTAGTATGTTTCAGCAGCACCACACTTTTGCAGGCTGGTGCAAGACTTAATAATTCTCTTATCTTGCAACAACCTGCTTTTGGGTTTCTCCCACCACGCTGCTGCTTGCTTCTTAAAAACAAAACCATGTTCCAATGCAGAAAGAAATGTCACAGTGACATTTCAATTAACATGGTCATCAAAGGGAGTCCATGATTGCTATGAGAAAGTGGTGAAGCCTGGGACAGGAAATATAAATTCCTTAGCAACAGAGGAATGCTGGGGCAGGACTCCCTTACTACAATTAAAAATTGCATAACAACCGAAAGCTGTGGACTTAGTGCCCTGGGGTAATATCAGAACAGCAGGCTTGGTGGAATAACACTGTGAAGTGTTTAAGAAGAATTACTGAGGGGGGAAGAAATGGAAAATTAAAACTGATGTGTTGGACTGAACTGACCTCAAAGCATGAACATTGTAAACCACTATTTCTACATTGTATTAACCTTTTATGATGTTTACTGCTAAAGAATTGCTGCACATCTTCATTCAGGTCCCCGCCCACTGGAGTCCTTTCCTCCGGTAAAATTCCCACTGATGTCATTGGGAGACTTGGCTGAGTGGAGACTTAAGGCTCTGGTTGTCTTGGTTGTAACCCAGAAAATGCCCTATTTGCAACTGCAAAATGATCATTTTCACCAGCAAGCAGCATTTAGCTTCATAAATACTGCGTTATAAGCAATGATTTTATCACGCTCAGTGATCTCTCTTCCTTCTGTAATGATGAGCTCCTATAATGTGCCGCAGTGCACCGTGGCTACCTGCCTCCTTGGCGGTGCCAGCTCCTACTCTGTTTCTACAGTTGACACCGGGGTTTGGAGCAGACTAAGCCCCAGTGCATATTGATGCATGCAAATCTGAATGGCAGGTGGTAGAATGGGTACTACCTGCTTCCAGGTAGATTTTAATCTAGTAAGTAGCCCAATGAGTTTAGAAGTCCCTTGCTTTGGAAGCTCTCCTCCTTATATTTTTCTTCACTTTTCGATTCTTCTCTATTTCCATTTGCCATCTTGCCTTCCTGCCTCATTTCTCATCCGGTCCCATATTGCTTTCCTGGCCATCCAGTATTGCAAACAAGCTATTCCCTTGATAGTTATTGAAAACAGTGCAACATGAGCAGCCTAACAGTATCAAGGGGATCTTGATTTTCATACAAGCTTATCCACGATAATTAATAGCACTGCTTTTTAGCTGGGGACCTTTCTGTAGAGTGCATGGCAAGGATTATTTTAAAGGGATGCTGTAAGGTACATAAATATGGCCCTGAGCCTGCAAACATTTACAGATGTGTTAAATTTTACGTACGAATGAGCCCATTAAAGTAAATCATCTTAAGGCTAAACATGCCATAAGTGTTTGCACAATCAAGGCCCAAGGGCCTGATTTTAAAAAGTCCTATGCTTTTTTTAATTGACATGCCTAAATATGGACTTAGGAGCCTAGCTTTGGGCTATCATCTTTTAAAATATTTGGCCATGTGTATGCTTTTTAATATCCTGATGTGTCCTCAGTCGTTACTGAAACCCATAGACAGTGAACATCAGCTGTTATCTGGAAATTACACTGTAATTTCCCAATGTGGGCATACATAGTTGAGAGCATATAACACAATAGGTATCTTCTGGGATCATAAACTCCGAGGCTGGTGGCTGTGGTGTTCCCATAACATAGGAGAGGTTTGTTATCAGGAAATGGTTTATTCTGGACAACCACTTCCTCTTCCTCTTAATTATTGATAGTGTACTTTATTGTTAGAGATGGCCAAGGAAGGCAATGGAAAACACTGCTAGTCAACTCCAATGCAGGGTTCAGCTAGTGTGAGTTGATGAGCTCTGAGGAAGTTTTTAAAGAGCTGCTAACCTCACATAGGTCTGCTTTCCAAATGGCTGAAAGGGTCTGCTAAGGGTCTCTCATAAATATATGAGAGAGGGAGTGCAATGTAATATACTTTTTTACTGCACAGGTGGGTGGACCTATGAACATCCCTTCAAAATGGAAATAAATGTGTATTTCATTGTATTACTCTTATGCAGTTATATTTATGCCACCACAGTATATGGAAACCTTACACAGGTGCTTCTCTTTATTGACATGTGATAAGTTTGGATGCTTCTATGAGAGAATCATCTTCATTAGTACAAATATAATTCTGAAGTATTAGTACAGTTACTCAGGTTGTTTTATGAATATGGTTGTAGAAATAATAAGATCCATGGCTGGTTTTCTGTTTCCTCACTGGTACAATATAAATATATTTAATAGCATCATTATAAAATATCCATTGCAAGAACATCTAGTATCAGCATTCAAATTAAATTGCTTCCATCTTAGTAGTGCTGCTATTTTGGTTAGTTTCTGTAGTATCACTCTTAGTTTTAATTTATACACATTCTCCCCCAGTCTCTGAATTGATCATTGTATTTGGTTTAATATTGCTAGGGATTCAACCTTAGGCTGCATTAAGAAATGGGAAGGCGCCTGTATTATGAATACAGATATTCAAATCTTTCATTTCCAGTTGCCATAAACCAATGTCTTCACATGTTAGCACCACAATCACCCCTGTAGTTTTAGCAGTGATTGGCAAGGGCAATTTACTGCCAAGCGATAATGAGAAAGAAGGTAATGAAATGTTACCGTGGTCTTTTCTATTGCAGTTGTTTAGCTTAAAAAAAATTTGATTCATAAAACCTGGGGGAACCTGGAAATCACCTGGGTGAGTTGCTTTCCAGATTCCTGGCCCATTAAACCACGTGTGCTGATATCCACATCTCTCTATTGCAGACATTAATGGAGCCTGTTCTCTAAAATATGTGGATGTTCTATCATCAGTTTGTACAAGTGTACTGCAGGCAGCATTGTCCAGCGAGTAGGACACTGGACTGGGACTCAGGAGACGTGAGATCTATTTCTGGCTCTCCCATTGGCCTGTTGAGTGACTCCCAGTCACAGCTGGGAGTGCTAAACAGAACTGTACTGTAATGCAACCAATAAAAAAAAGATAATGAAAGAATATTTTTTCTCAGTGCTCTCCAGTGTGCCTCCTGCCTTCCCTCCCAAACCCATGTAGACAATACAGGTAAATGCATACTTGTGGTGGGAGTAGACTTAGTCCTGCTGACATGCCTGAGTGCACGCAATTCTCACATGAATAAGAATATTTGTCTGTTTACAAAACCTTCCCTGTATGCACCGGTATTCCTCACACAAACTTATCTTCCAAAGGAGAACAAATGTAATATCCCTACTCAAGTCAGTTGCTCAAATTGCTGCCATAGAAATTATTCCTTCATGCCACTAACACTATTGCTGTACAGTAAGTTCTGTCCTGGCATAGCAATGAAGAAGCCTTTTACTAATGGATACAATTGCAGGCACCTCTAGAACTGCCCTTATGGTTTGAGGCAATTCTTGTATGGTTTCTTTCTCGCCACATTCTTGAAACATAATCTTAGACACCGATCCTGCAATGCATGCCACACAGAAGGGCCCTTGTGTCTTCACATTGTAAGATCGGAGCCTGGGTCGTGACTTGATATATTCTCTTTAGGCTAGAAAACACACAAAAATACACATTTTGTGTGTGTGTGTGTGTGTATGTGTGTGTGTGTGTGATATTTCACTATAACTCAAATTATGTAAAACCCTACTCGAGAAGTGATGCTTTCTTTTAAATCTGTTGTGATTTAAGGTGTGAACACACTGACCTCCTTTCTGGCAGCAATTATTCTCTGTGCCATACAGTCAGCCCTGGAGAAATTGGGTTGGTAGCTCTTGGATGCATTTGGGACTTTAAGGTTGGACTTCTGAATCCATGTAGTTCCAGTTTCTGGAACTTTCAGATTTTCACTTTGCTACAGCTGTGCCCAGTAGCTCACAGAATTCTCAGATTTAAAGAAAAAACGAGGAGTCCTTGTGGCACCTTAGAGACTAACACATGTATTTGGGGGTAAGCTTTCGTGGGCTAGAACCCCAAACCTACAAATGCTTATGCCCAAATACATGTGTTAGTCTCTAAGGTACCACAAGGACTCCTCATTGTTTTTGCTGATACAGACTAACAGGGCTACCCCTCGAAAACCTGTCAGATTTAAAGGGCTCCATTGTTATTTTAAGAGTCCTTATATTTTTATTACCTGTAATATTCTTCCCTTTCATATAGAATGCTTCATACTGGCCCTCATGTAATATTGTTTGGGTTTTTTCTACTCTGTTCATATCTGCATCTTCTCTTTAAAATACTGGGCAATACTGACTTAAACAATCACATGGAAAATAGAGTGTTAGTGTTGTAGCATTTATATGAGCTCATTACCTTACAGGTTTCTCTGTTTACAGTTTTCTTTCTTCTCCCTTTTAGAGAAACTAGTTTGAGCAAGGTCTGTTTTTGTGTCAGGTGCCAGTTCAGCTGCTAAAAGCCTCACCTGCTAATAGCCTGATTCCAGCCAAAACCGAATGCTGTCAGGCATTAGCTGGGACAATGTTATGCTTGTCTTTTGACATCTGCAGTTGCCCCTCAATTTCCTTTATTTCAGAGCAATCAGTCCTGAATTTTAGCAGTCCACATGATCCATTGGAGTCAAGGGAATCATTGTGTGGACATCAATGGGTTTAAGATCAGGCCCTTCATCTCTGGTCTCTTATGTTCTGTGTATATCAACTACTTTCTATTTGAGCGATTGTAAATCCTATTTTATGAACACAGTGATACAATAATTTAAAATGTTACAAATCAACTAAATGCATTGTGTATGTGTGTGTGTGTGTGTGTGTGTTTCTTTTAAAGAAATCCTTTCCTTTTTGTCCTGATTAGTGTTAGTTAATATATAAATTAAACGGATGTGTTTTATATTATTGATTTTTAAAAGGAACTTCTGGTATATGAAGGGTCTATTCAGTGAAGTTAAAGCTCATACATGGCACATGCTGTATTTTACACACGATTGACCAAAACAAGTGTGTGTGATGTTAGACAGCTTATGAGAAAGCCCATCCTTTTTTGTTTTTCAGTATTGCTGCCAAGTTGTCCATTTGTAACTTTTGACTGTTGCCCTTGCGACAGTTTACATGACTAACTGTGTAGTCTATCTAAGGATTTTTTGGGACAACAATCCCAGAGTTCTGCTAGTTAGCACACATACCATGAATCTCTTTGTGCTTTAGTTAGGACTAGGCAGAGTTTGACTTTTAAACCCTCTCTTTCAGAAGATCTCTTTTGGATATTGTGGCATAAAAGCAGACTTTCACTCCAGGTGTTAGAAAGGGATTTGTGAATATTGCTGCAATGTGCATTTCCATTGTGTTTAATGTACAGAGGCCAAAAAAAAAGAGACACTCAGGTCTCATCACATTCACACACCTAAGTGAAAGGTGCTGAGTTTAAGTGTGCTTCGCTCTGCATTCTAAGTCCCTGCAGGTACGTCTACACTGGAGCTGGAGGTATGTACTCGGCATGCAGGACCCTAGGTATGTACTCAGGGCAGCTAGTGCCTCCTGTGCGTCCCTGGCTACCCCGCTATTTTTAACTTGGCAGCTTGATCAAAGCTAGCATATGTAGTCTAACTGAGCTGAAAATTACAGTTTTCAGTTCCAATGCAGACAGGAAGAGCCACAGGAATGGGAGATGCTTCCTTCATGCCCAGTCCTGCAAAGTCTTTTGTGTATTTAACTATGCAAGTTTCAACTTTTTGTAGTTAATATAGTGTGTAAAGTTAAGAACGTAGGTAAGTCCTTGCAGGATTGGGACTTCAGGGCTTGCCTATCTGAGAGGTGCACCAGTATAACTTAAATAAGCCTTTAAACCAATATAGTTTAAACAGTTGCCAAAAAAGTGTCAGCTCTTATATCAGTATAAAACAGCTTATTTTGCATTAGTTAAATCTGTTCCTAAGTTACTTAAGCTAACCTGAAATAAACCACTCTTATACTGAAACAAATGTGCACATGGGTTTGCACTGCTTTAACTGTATTTGTTTGAATTCACACCTTAAGTTATACTTGAGTAACTTGTATAGACAAGCCCATAGTCATATGCTAATTAACTTTCCCTTGTTAATATGATAGGGTACAACTCCATGGAAGTCAGTGTTGCCTTCTGAGATATGTAAAGTCTGTTGCTTGTAAACATTGATTACAAAACAAATGAATGCATTCAGAGCACAACCTTGACAGAGATAGTAAATAAAGGGTCGGGGGTGGGGTGGGGGATGTAAGTTATTGTCTCAGAGACCCCTAAGGGTTCTCCCTGCTGTCATTGCATTGTAATCATTTGAAATATTAAGGGTCGTTGAAATCCAGTGGAGCTATGCAAGTATATATCAGATGAGGGGCCAACCTTAAGAGAGACAAAAATTAGGATTGCCTTTTAAATGTAGACTCAAGGTTAGGAGGGCTGAGTTCGAACCATCTGAAAGGCTCTGTCTGCTCCCTGCCACCAAGACTTGGAAACATTTGGGATCCATCCTTTCCCTTACAAGCTCTGCTAAACAATTGTCCTTTTGATTTGTACAGAGACATTACAGTTTGATGCTGGACAGGGAAAGGTTAAACTTTCACTAGGGGCTATTTTTAAAAGTAGCAGCAACTGTCTTCTCTGAGCTTGTAATGTGTCCAAAAAATAGCTCTCCCTGAACTGGGGCAGCAGGCGATGGGAACGAGAAGGTGTTTGTTTTTTTGTTGCTGGTTTTTAATAGCAATTCCTCCACTGTGTAGGCATGACATGTTTGGGGATCGCTTTCAGCCCAATGCACTTGTTGCTGTTTGCCTTTGGATTAATGACTGTTGGATGGCTTCTGAATCACTTAGTAGCGTGAGTTGAGCAGCACCTTCTGGAACTCAAGCTGTAACACAACTTGTTCAGCTGGGGGAAGTGAAAGAAAACTGCCAGAGTTGAAGGTGCTATGTGAGGTTTATGAATTGAAATTTCCCAGAGAGGCGCTGAAGTAGAGCACTGGTTGTGAAGCTCCCATGGGTGACAGAGTGAGTTTGGACAACTTTCCGTCATGTTCTTCCTTTTAACACATTGCTAATGAATTAAAGGAAACTAGAAACACAAACTCTAATTGAGCCTGGTTGGTCAGATTGTACATTCTGTTAAAAGCGAGACTGAGCCTTTAGGTTGGGTTCAGAGTAAGGGATGGCAAGCAATTACCCCATCTCAGGAACACCTCTGGAAGGGAATTGTGCTTCAACCCTGCAAAATAGAATTCCCTTGCTTCTTCTCTGTTCTGCAGTGTGTGCAATGTCGCTCCATTACCAGATGGAGCATACGCCCCCACCTGCCTCATGGGTGAGGCGGAACGGGGGGTGTCAGGGCAGGATCATAGTTCTGCTTACTCTTCCCACCCCCACCTCTCGCACGCCTGCGTGGTTGCACCAGGGTTAGAACGAGGGCCTTATTTTCTTGTACTTTTTCTCCATATACCTGTGTAGGACCCTGCCACAGACCCAAATAGTTTGCGGGCTAGTCCTATTTCCGTTGAAGCCAGTCTGAGTTTTGCCACTCACTTGAACAGCAGTAAGATTGGGCTCTCAGGGGGTTCTGCTCTGCAAATTTGGGAAAGTGACTGTGTTTATTTTAAATGAATATAAAACAGCCACTTTGTTTATGCAAGACTGAGCCAACTGCCAGAGACACTGCTGGTATACTGGCAACTAGATGTACTTTTAGCAAGCATTGCGGGTGTGTTTTCTCTGCCAGGGGTTGGAGATTCTATTTGGCTGTGATTTCCCTGTCTGATAGCTCTAAACTGTTAAGTTAACAGTTCATTCTCAGCCAGTTCTGATATGTGAGAAGCCTGGGATTCGGTCTTAGAACTACCCTTGGAAAGCTTAATTTGCAGCACCCAAATTGCACCACCTCCTGAGTGTCAGTGGAGAGATCTACAGATACTATCAAACCTGAATGAGATGAAGCAGAGGACAGGCTCCTTTTAGTAGCTCTCTGTTTTTGAGAAGTGGGGTGAGAGTGGCTGGGGGGTCTAATTTACCAACAACTCGTCACCTGCTTTTGGCTAATCTAACAGCCATTACTATTATAAATGAATAATAGTTCATTATATCAATTAAATGTTTCCTGTAAGTTGAATTACATGCATGTATTCACATATGTTTGTAACACAAACAGGTACATAAAATGAATAAAAGCCTGACTTTTGAATTTAGTTAAATAAAGGCTTCAGGACTAAGAAACTCCAATATCAGGACTCAACAGGACATCTGTGGGGCTTACAAAATTCTGGGCTACATCTGTATTTTAGGAAGCCTGCTACTGGATTTAATATTCAGACATTGTCTATTGAGGCAGTGATTTAAATCCCTATTACCAGGCGTGTATGATGTAGACTCAAGTGAACGACCGTATGATGTCCTACAAAAAAAGTAATTAGAAATTCCATTCCCATTAGTGGAAAGATATAAATTAGTTAATGATTTACTTTTCTCACCATTGCTGTTTTATAAATTAATAAAATGCTGTGTGAGATATCTGAATTGCAAATTAGGTCCCAGTTTTGCCACTCGTATTCTTGCTGAGAAGCACCTTACTCACGAAACCATCCCTGGAGAATCTCTCAGGTCAGTAAAGGTGAGAGAGCCAGGGACAGTATGGCACAGTGGATAGAGCACTGGGTTTGGTTGCTGGCTCTACCATTGGTTTGCTGTGCTACCGTAGGCAAATCCCTCCATCACTCTGGCCACTGACTAGAACCTTTTGGGTGCCCGGAGAATGTCTCACTGCTTGTTTGTGCAGTACCTAATAGGAGCCTGATCTCAGTTGAGGCCTCTAAGCATTTCTGTGATGCAGGTAATAAATAAGGATGAACAGGAAAGGCCGTTTAGAGTTTCCACCAAAAGATATTAATAGTTCTGAAGTGACTGTGTCATTTAGATACAGAAAGTTTGCTTGGTCACCTGAATTTAAATAAGAAAGAAGTTCTGAGTGTACACTGGCTAGAGATACCTTTTCCAGATACTTGGGCAAATTACTTTTGTCAGCTGTACAGTAACAACATTCTCATTTGCAAGGTGCAGGCACTTGAAGGTAATCTGTTATTTCTCTAATGGGATAGATAAAGCATTGATCCTCGGGTGAGGAAGACCTTCTAATTCCTGAGTGCTGCAGGCACAAATAAAATGAGATGAGTGGATTAAACATGGCATCCCATTCAAAGTCATGATATATTCTGTTTATGCAATAAAGTTTTTAGCAAAATGATAAAATAGCTTGAGATGAAAAACTGCCACCCAAAAGCTGCTGGTTATTGCAAGAGGTTCCATATTATCATTTTTAACAAGTCATGGTAAAGAACCAAAAAGTAAAATGAAGAACTTAGATCTATTAGGTCAATATATTGTACTATGTCTTTTTAATTAGGCCAAGTCAATGAGACTCTTCTGTTATTGCTCTGATCATATATTCAAAGAACATTCAAATATGCTAATGTGAAGCTTTTCATATGCTTTTAAAGTACATTTATCCTATTAAAAGCACATTTTGAGTATTTGCAAGACATACTGTACTGCTGGTATACAAGCCACTAGATCTGTAGTTTACTCAGACTGTAGCATGACATAAATTCTGTAAATTATTATTATTAATAATACTGTTAAAAAGATTAGCAAGTAAATCACTGCATTTCAGGCTGGGATATTATTCCATTTGTTCAACGGCTTCTAACTGCTGTTCAGCACAAGTTGTATTATTAATGGCATTTTATTGATTTGGTGGCCATACATTTAACTATCACAGATTAGAACTGTAAATTCATAGATGGTAAGGCCAGATGGGACCATTATGATCTTTGGCCTCTTGCATCACATCCTTCCAGATGATATGTTATCCTCTCACAATGGGGACACCTCCCTAGTGGAGGGGGACCACTGTTGTTAGGAAGAGACAGGTAACGGTAATGGGGGATTCGATTATTAGAAATATAGTTAGCTGAGTCTGTGATGACCAGGAGAACCGCATGGTGAGTTACCTGCAGGGGGTGAAGGTTGCAGATCTCTCAAGACATCTACACAGATTTATGTGCAGCGCTGGGGAGAAGTCAGTGATCAAGCTACATCATGTAGGTACCAATGACATAGGGTAAGGTAGGAGAGAGATCTTGGAGGCCAAATTTAGGTAGCTAGGTATGAGTCAAAAAAGCTAACAATGTTAGGAATCCTTAGAAAAGGGATAGATAATACACCAGAAAGTATCATCATGCCACTGTGTGAATCCGTGGTTTGCCCACACCTTGAATACTGCATGCAGTTCTGGTCATCCCATCTCAAGAAAGATATATTAGAATTGGAAAAAGTAAAGAGAAGAGCAACAAAAATTATTAGGGGTATGGAGCAGTTTCCATATGAGGTGAGATTAAAAAGATTGGGAATGTTCAATTTAGAAAAGAGACGACTAAGGGGAGATATGATAGAGCTCTATAAAATAATTCATATTGTGGAAAAAGTGAATAAAGAAGTGTTATTTACTCCTTCACATAATACAAGAACCCAGGGGTCACTCAATTAAGTTAATAGGCAGGAGGTTTAAAACATAAGGAAGTACTTCTTCACACAACTCACAATCAACCTGTGGAACTCTTTGAAAGGGATGTTGTGAAAGCCAAAAGTACACCTGGGTTCAAAAAAGAACTAGATAAGTTTATGGAGGATACATCCATCAGTGGATACTAGCTAAGATGGTCAGGAATGTAACTCCATGCTCTGGGTGTACCTAAATCTCTGACTACCAGAAGCTGAGAGTGAATGACAGGGGATAGATGACTCGATAAATTGCCCTGTTCCATTCATTCCTTTTGAAACATCTGGCATTGGCCACTGTCAGAGGACAGGTTACTAGGCTACATGGACCATTGGTCTGACCCAGTATGGCCATTCTTATGTTCCTATGTTACAGGCCATAGAACTTACCCAGTATTTAGCTTTGAGCTCAATAGCTTGTGGTTGAACCAGAGCAAAGGTTAATGTAGGAGGATGCAGGGGAGGTGTAGTCCCCCCACCTCTGCTAAAAACAGAGTGGAATTCCCCTTGACTTGGATAAGCAATGCTGCCCCATGGCTCCCATCTTCTGTGTCTGGGGCAGTGAGAATTCCCCTCCTGTTTGTCTATTTTAACCACTGAATTATAGCATGTTTTTTCAGAAAGTCATCCACTCTTGAATGAACACTAATGAAGAGCTTATCTGAAGTCTACAGTAAGGGGAGAAGGAATAGTGATTTGAAAAGGCATGCAGTAACTATGGGTGTTAACATGAAAACATGAGGAACTCTTCCACTCTGAAAATGCGAACAAATCCATTGGCTGTATGCAGTGCCATAACTCACTGCACGGGCAACTTTGAAAAAGCATTCCCTTTTATAGGGGACTCTGCTCATACCTGATTAGTAGGCTTCCATCTTTCTAATCCATCTAGGAAGAAAAGTGAGAAGCCAGTATGTCTCCATCAGGAGCTCTTTAATGACCTGAAAATTAAAAAGGATCCTTACAGAAAGTGGAAAC
The DNA here is from genome assembly GCF_009764565.3 of Dermochelys coriacea. Taxonomy (NCBI): domain Eukaryota; kingdom Metazoa; phylum Chordata; order Testudines; family Dermochelyidae; genus Dermochelys; species Dermochelys coriacea. The sequence goes on along the minus strand of NC_050078.2, from coordinate 67,459,073 downwards.
ATGGATGAATTGCTAAGGAGGAGTGCAAAAAAATAATACATGCATGTAGAGACAAAATCAGAAAGGCTAAGGCTCAAAATGAGTAACATCTAACAAGGGACATAAGGCAACAAGAAGAGGTTCTTTAAATACATTAGGAGAAGGAAAACGTAGATCCTCCACTTAATGGGCAAGGAGAGCGAATAACTGATTACATCAAGAAGGCTGAGGTGTTTAATGCCTATTTTGTTTCAGTTTTTACTAAAAAAGGTTAATGGTGAGCAGTTACTCAACATAAATAGCAGCAAGGAGGAAGGAGTGGAAGCCAAAATAGGGAAAGAACAAGTTCAAGAATATTTAGGTAAATTTGATGAATTCAAGTCAGCAGGGCCTGATGAAACAGATCCTAGGGTATTTAAGGAATTATATAAAGCAATCTCAGAACTGTCAGCAATTAACTTCAAGAATTCATGGAGGACGGGCAAGATCCCAAAGGACTGGAGAAGGGCAAACATAGTGCCGAGCTTTAAAAAAAGAGGGAAAAAAGAAGACCCGAGAAATTATAGACCGGTCAGCCTAATTTTGATACCTGGAATGATAGTGGAGCTAATTAATAAACAATCAAGCTTGTAAGCACCTAGAGGATGCTAGGATTATCAGGAATAGCCAGCATCGATATGTCAAGAACAAATCATGCCAAACCAACCTGATTTCCTTCTTTGACATGGTTACTCACCTAGTGGTTGGGAAAAAGAATAGATATGATATACCTTGATTTTACTAAGGCTTTTGACACAGTCCCCAAATGACATTCTCATAAGCAAACTAGGGAAATGAAGTCTAGATTAAATTACTATAATGTGGGTGAATAACCTGTTGAAAAAACATATTCAGAGTAGTGGTTTGCTGTCAAATTGGGAGGCCGTATCTAGTGTCTTGAGTCTGGTACTATTCAATAATTTTCATTATTGATTTGGCCAGTGGAGTGGTGAGTATGCTTATAAAATTTGCAGATGACACCAAGCTGGGAGGAGGGATAACTCAGTGGTTTGAGCACTGGCCTGCTAAATCCAGGGTTGTGAGTTCAATCCTTGAGGGGGCCTTTTAGGGATCTGGGGCAAAAATTGGGGATTGGTCCTGCTTTGAGCAGGTGGTTGAAGGACTAGATGACCTCCTGAGGTCCCATCCAACCCTGATAGGAGGGGTTGCAAGCACTTTGGAGGACAGGATTAGATTTCAAAATGACATTGACAAGTTGTTCTGAATGCAACAAATTCAGTAAAGACAAGTGCAAAGTAGTTCACTTAGGAAGGAAAAAGTCAAAAGAATAATTACTAAATGGGAAATAACTGGCTAGGGGGTAGTACAGCTGAAAAAGATCTGGTGGTTATAGTGGACCAGAAATTGAATATAAATCAATAGTAATGCAGTTGCAAAAATGGCTAATAGCGTGGGGTGTACTAATAGGAATGTTGCATGCAAGACAATGGAGGTAATTGTCTGGTTCTACTCAGCACTAGTGAGGCTTCAGCTGAGACCTTTGTCCAATCCTGGGCACCACACTTTAGCAAAGATGTGAACAAATTGGGAAAAGTCCATAAGAGAGCAACAAAGAAGATAAAATGTTTAGAAAACCTGACCTATGAGGGAAGATTAAAAAAGAATGGGTAGGTTTAGTCTTGAGAAAAGAACACTGTGGGGAACCTTATAAGTCTTCAAATATGTTAAGGGCTGTTGTGAAGAGGAATCAGTTGTTTTCCATGCCCACTGAAGGTAGGACAAGAAGTAATGGGCATAATCTGCAAAAGGGAGAGTTAGGTTAGATCCTTGGGAAAAACTTTCTATCAGGGTAGTTACGCTCTGGAATAGGCTTCCAATGGTGGTTGTGGAATCTCCATCACTGGAGGCTTTTAAGAACAGCTTGGACAAACACCCATCAGTGATGGTCTAGATTCACTTGGTCCTGCCCCAGTTCAGGGTACTGGACTCGATGTCTTCTTGAGGTCCCTTCCAGCCCTACATTGCTATGATTCATATAGCCCCAGCAGCGCAATTACTGAGAGCCTATTGCTCTTCCCCATTCATTGTGAGCAATGGTATGGTGACACTACCACTGGGCAGGACACAGTCACCGAGCCCCATATTAGTGCATGCTCTGTCCTGTCCCAGCATTCCTTAACATCACTGTATTTTGCACTACCAGGGGCTAATAAGAAATAACTACTAAGATTTCCTGTCGGCTGAAAATTCATCAGAGCTTTCTGAGAACAGATAAATCCACTGTGTATTCTCTTTCTGTTTGAATGCATGCTGTTCGATACTGAAGCATTTGATAACCTGCATAAGGCTGTTCCAATATATATCATACCTGTCAAGGAGTGTTTAAAGAGCTGAGACATAACAGAACACTAAAAACTCCAGGCATTAAATGATTCAAAAATGAACATAGTAATTTGCCTACATTGCTATGTAAACAGTTTAATATTTTTAAGGACCTCTGAGGCAATGTTTTCAGGCATATTACATAGTAAAAAATGGTACAGAACAACATAATGCTGGCACATATAGGGTGTGATATTTGAAAACTCAGCATTGGTGTAATTCTGCTCCCATTGAAGTCAGTGAGGTAACTCCCAGTGAATTCAGTGTAGCAGAGCATGGCCAGTGGTAGGCATTTTTGAAAAATCCCACCCATATTGTTTAGGCATGTGTGAATCTGAGCTCACCTAGTGCTCACAGAAAGGGATGCTTCTGAGTCTAAGTGATTCTTACGATCTTCAAATAACATTTGATATAGCAGTTAGGTCAAATTATGATATAACCATCTGAATTAATTCATTTTTAAGTGGAGTTTTCCTTTCAATATAAGTTTAAAATAAATTATATATTTCTAGCAAATGTAAACTGTCAGAAAAGAAAATGCACAAAGAAAACAAGGACTCTAAATGAGGATAAAAAGAAAAGAAAAATCAGGTCCATTTGCCCTTGATTCAGACAAATCAACCATTGAAATGAAAAGAATGGAAGCAACTTTCTGTGATGTGTATAACATTTGGTCCTGGTAATTTTGATGAGTTATAATGTACCGTAGGAAAGGTAGATTGTTATCTGTAAGGGTTATTTTTTAAAAATAAATGTAATGTCTTTGCCTCTCTTGGTTAGCTTATAACATGGATTCTCAAACATTTTCTGTATTAATAAAGAGTCTTCCTTGCCAAACATCTCCCCTTCTGGTGCAGATTACATGAAGCAGCTCCTTGAATGTCATCCCTCTAGCATCTTCAGCAATTGCCTAAGTAGAGAAGTAGTAATAGAAAAGTAATTAATATAGCTTTTGCTTCCTCATTTCAACATAGCAGATGGAAAAGAGGGGAAGAGGCAACACCATGGGCTCAACCCTGCAAGGTGCTAAGCAGTCTGCATCCAATCCAACAAAGTGCTTCTCTTTAAGAAAAAGTACACCCATAGATCTACTCACACATGTTTAAGTGCTTGCTGGATCAGAGCCAGAGTGCTCAGCTTCTTGCAGGATTAATCCCATCTGACCAGTCAGTTCTCCATGGATCATCAGTGGCCCCTGGACCATAGTTTGTCTAGAGGGAGCACGTGGCTAAGTGTTGGTCAGCACTGCTCTACAATAAACTTTCTGTTTTGACTAATCAAGGAGTCACACAACTTTTGCATAAAGGACAAAGACGTTTATTGCCCAGTTGCCCCTCCTGCTTGCAAGCACTAGCTTCGTAGCCCTTGCCATTTGTGCTAATTCAGCATTGATACTTGCTTAAACCTTCAGAGTGTTTTGTTTTTGTCTAATTCATAAAATGAATCTTAAATCGTGCACAAAGATTTCTGTAAGGAAATTTTGTATTTGAACTGATTTGCTTTGTAGTGCAAGAGTTATTGAAGATGATCAAAGTCATGCTAGGCATTTAAAAAATTGACAATTGTTCCTCTATTTTCTCCATAGATCTTCCATCATTTGTTCTAGCTATTTTTTTTTAATCTGTACATTTTCAAAACGGATTTTCCTTCCTATAACTAAAAATCCATCTTTTCCAGTGAAGAAATCAAAAAGTCACTTATTGACTTTTTTCTAGCCTGGCAGAAGGAATATTAACCTTGCAGCTTCTTTTCTGGTACACATCTGCTTCATTTTTCTTTTTATGTCCAGTAAAACTTTTGATAGGACTTGTTTGCCTGGTTGAAATTATGGGCACTTTTTAAGACTCATTCCCCTAGGACAGGGAGATATTTATTTAAAGGTTCTATTTACAAAAAGCCCTACTGAAAGTATAATAGGAGTAAAAGTAAAATACTGGGGTTAATCAACTCCTGTTGAAGACATTAGGAATCATTATGGGCCAGATTCTGATACCCTTATGCTGAATACTGTCTTTCTTTATCAATAAGTCTCAAGATTTCAGTGGGACTGTGCACCAAGTAAGGTATCATTCAAATGAGTAAGGGTATCAGATTCTGGCCCTAGATGAGTATTTAGTTAAATGTAAGATATTAAGAGAATAATGCATCCGAGGAAAGGGACATGCTCCCCTTTCCCCACAATGCTTAGTTGATTTGAGGTTGGCTTAATGAGCTCTGTATTTGTGAGCTGTGGAGTTAGTAAATGCATGAGAGTGCGAGCCATCGCACACAAAGGGAGAAAAGCAATGTACATTTCCTTTTCTTGGGGTACAATTGTATTCCTCTGTTGGGGTTCAGTTTTCCTGTGGAAGATGCTCATAGGTGTCAGCCCCCAAAATCTGCTCATGACCAGAGATCTGGGAGGTCCACAGGATCTATCATAAGCACAGGGCTAACTAACTGCACATGGTCCCTTTGCCTCCACACTGTCTCTGGGCTCCTCAGCTGATCCCTCTAATCCACTGAAACAGCATTTCCAAGTTGGAGGCTACCCTTGGAATCTCACTTTAATGGGGTGGGTACTTATTAAAACTTATCTGGGATCAGGGAGATGATGCATGCCCACCTTTTGCTCCACTGCTGTCCTATCCTCATGTGAATATCCTAGAGCTCACAGAAAAAAACTGTCCTTGAAATCCAGGATAGGGGGAAGATGGATGCTTCAGGTGTGGACGATCACAGTCTGGGAAAGATGTGTGGAAAACGACTGGGCCCTGTACAATTACCTGTCTGGAATGATGGAGGTAAAAAGGAGTGTGCCAGAGATAAATTAAAGCTAGGAAGGGCCACACAAGTTGCACTTTTCTGTGATTGGCTCTTCAGTACCAGGAACCTCTTTACTTGTTAGTTTATTAGAATTTCATAAATTTTCACTCATTTCTCCTTTCCCTGCCCCCTTCCTTTGTCTAGCTTCATGCGTGGTGGTGTTGTAATTGAAATGGTGGCTGGTTCCTAGGGGAAGAGGCCATGTCTCTTTGGAAATCTCTGTAAATGGCCCTGCAAAGTTCTGGAGCTCAATACATGTTTAATATTAAGAATAAAATATGCCCCCCAAGTTGGAGGGAATTAAGAAAAGCCACAGACATCGTTAAGGGACATGGGGGGCGGAAATTGATTTATGAGGTGAAAAGTAGCTTTTGCCAGGGGTATGGGGAAATGGCACACCTAATGACCTTCTGCAAGTAGAGCAATAGAAGGGACCCTGAACCCCAAAGCATTTCACTAAAAACTTGGCATACTCATATGAAAAATCCCAATTTTATTGGGGCTGTTTACATAAGACCTAATCCAAAGTCCCTTGAGGACAATGGAAATCCATTGTATTCAGGCCCTTACTTAAAGTTAAGCATGTGTTTAAGTAGTTTGCAAGATCAGCCCACAAGGGGTCAGATGAAACTTCCCATGAGTGGGTCCTGTTAGACTGTAGAATAATCTTGCAAACAAAGTAATGAATGTCTCCTTGCTTGAGACATTTTAAAGCTTGCCATGACAGAGTATTGGAAGATGTACTGTACAGAGAAAGTATGCATGTGGATTTGATCCACTGCCCATTTAATTCAATGGAAATCCTTTTTTGCCAAGAGATGGGCAAGATGATCTTGTAGGGCTTTTTGTAGGTCTGTCTCTCTTCAAAGTTTCTATGTTTCTACAAGAAGGGAGAAGGGGAAGTAGAAGGATGCAAAGCAAATGCTCCTTTTCCTCTTTTTAATGGTAATTCAGATTGGGAGTGGCTTGTAGTCTGCGAGTCACAAAAGGGTCTCTTTAAATTCTGTAAAGGAAAATACCAACAAAAGCATCAAATATCCCCTGCAGCTTGAACAATGCAGCCAGTCGTGTCATAACTATTCCTTTTTTTAAGGAAAACGTACATCTTACTCATTTGAGCCATTCTGTTCCCTCTTCTCTATTCTCTTATGCAGATCCCACTCATGGACTTGACTAGTTTTTACATCATTTCAGCAAGGAGCGCTCAGTAATGCTACTTGTTTTTTTGTTTAAATTACTTTTAATTCTCAGCTACCTGCTACAAGTGTAGCTGATGGTCTAATCTCAGAAGAAACAGATTTCAGGCAGACAAGGGATTGTATGAATCCCCTTTCCTATCCCAGAAAGCATTGCCTTTACAGAGCAAGGTTCAGGTCACTGTTAGGTGCTTGTATTTGTGACATAGTCTCCAATGTCAGCTGTTTGCATTGTGCACATTAAGTTTTACTTAAACCCTTCAAGCAACTTGCCATCATTTTATAAATGCATACACATTCTTCTGAACAAAATAGAGAAATAAGATGGAGAAAAGTATGAGAAGTAATTAAAACAACTGACAAAACATTGAAAGCTAAAGACCTCTCATAATCATCAGAGCTCTGCATTATACATTTCTTCAAATTAAAGCAAGAGCTCAGCAAGGTATAAAATCAAGATAATTAAAGTTGTTTTGTAGTTTGGTCACTTTGGCTGTTATCTTGCTGATTTGGGTGGTATTTTATTAATGATATCTCAGGGGAGAACTGCAATAGCCTGGAAATTAATGAAATATTAATAACTAACAGCCAAATAAATGCATATGCTTCCACTTTGGAGACGCCTGACCTGAATGTGCTCTATACTTATTGTATTTCATGAGATAAAAAGTGCAGTGTGTATGTTCCACAAAATGCAGAGTGTGTACAAGGAGAGAAAATGTCTTTGTTGGTTTTCCTCCTGCCCCTGGGTTAGCAAGGCATTGTAATTTATGAATACTCAAGTGAAGAAGAGCCATGAATGGACAATGGATGAAGATGGACAAACCAATTCTGATTAAAAAAAAATGTACTCAGTCTCACTGAATCACAAAAATATAGGTCTGGAAGGGACTTCAGGAGGTCATCTTGTCCATCCCCAACACCACTGAAGCCGGATTAACTATACCTAGACCTGGCTGAATCTGAACTAAATCTTTTTTTTAAAAAAAACTGAGGCCTTGTCTATACTTACCAGGGATTGATGCTGCTGTGATTGATGCACCTGGGGTTGATTTAGCGGGCCTAGTGAAGACCTGCTAAATCGATTGCAGATCACTCTCCGGTCAACTCCGTTGCTTCGCCAGAACGAGAAGATTAAGGTAAATAGGCGGGAGAGCATTTCCCGTCAACGCAGCGCAGTGTAGACGCCACAGTAAGTCGACCTAAGCTATGTTGACTCCAGCTACGTTATTCACCTACCTGGAGCAGCATAATTGAGGTTGACTTACCGCGGTAGTGTAGACAAGGCCTTATTTATTTTAAATGTTATTTTGAGAGAGAGATTCAATTTCAGGGCTAACTTTGGATATACTCAATTGTTAGGATAGTTCAGATCTTGAATTTTGCTGTCATCCTGTAAGCTTATAATTAGTCAATAAAAACAGCTTCCCCCAAACTTTCTGAGAGTTCCGATCTGGATCTAGACCTGAATTTTGTGGTTTGGACCCATCTCTAATTATTCTTATTTTCCACTTGTCTTTTCATTTCTTGGCTTCATCTTCCAGCTGCTGTTCTGATGTTCCTGTCTCTCCTGGAACAATATTCCAAGAATTCTTGGAAGCTATTATAAACCAACATTATTTAGAGAAGCACTTATGCTGCTTTAAATTATGCCTGGGTTTGAACCAGTCCCCAGCAGCCACAGGGATTAGGAAAGCACAAAGGTGACATCAGCTTTTGTCTCCCATTGTGCTGTGTTTTGCGAAGCTCTGTTTTAGTTGACAATGTATCCCAACAAGATATTTGTGTGAACGATTGTTACTCAACAAGAGATGCAGAATTTGGCCCTTAATATTTGGTTGTCACTCAGAGTGACGCATTGACTTTTAAGTCCTCATCATAATTTAAGAATAAAACTGCATCCTGCTTGTGTTGTTAGACAACACTAGTTCATCGGCTTTTGTTAAGATAAATGTGCCTGGAGACAAGAAACTGGTTCTGAACTTGAGGCAGGTGCATAACACACTGATAGTTAAAATGGCTGAAACAAGGTTAATTACACCTGTTAATTAAACAATTTTCTAGGTCTTTGTTAAATTAAGTGTATTGTAGGGTCATTCATCCATATTAGCTTTTTGTGTGTTTATATTTTTCTATATGTCAAACATCCACCATTTAAACACAACAAAATCCAAAGGACGGCCCAGATCTTTGAAGAATAACAAGTCATTTCAAATTCCTCTGAACCCCCACCCTTTTCCTGAGCACATGGTGCTTGCTTAGTTGAGAAATGTTTGATCATTTAGCAAATTAACATTGCAGAGACTTCTGAAGAGCTGTGTTAATCTAGAAAACCAATTCAAATAACAAAAAGGCAAGATTGTCAGTAGTACCTAATTTCCCTGAAAAAAAAAGACCATACCAAGCTCCTTGTCACTCTCCACAGCTGCTGGCACCCAGAAGCACCCAGAAGCCTCCTGGGCTATGCTACTCTGTAAGTTGCTCCAAAGTCCAAAGTGATAATTGATAGCAAATGCCAGTTATCCAGCCATTGCAGACTGCCTAGTGTGTAGTAGCAAAGTCTTAGACTCCATCCAGTCCATTTGTTATGCATGATGTCCAGGGAATGGCACAGACGGAACCACTGTATGTGTTGTGGGAAGTGGTCTTCCCTGGTTAAATTACACTGTCAGAGAGGTGAGAATTTTAAAGGAACCACATGACCTGAAGGTGCTTCTCTGGGTGATGTCTCCTTTACATAGAATGGGCAAAGAAACAGGAACCATTCCTTTTGCTGATTATTTCCTTCCTTATGCTCTGCTGAACTTTAGCACCTATCAAAAGGTAACCACACACATGCTTTAAATATGGGAGCATCTCTCTCCCCTGCCCACAACACCATTAGAACACTGATGGGAGAATGGTATCTTCCACACACACTCTACTCTGGCAGTTGGGGTGAGGAGCCCCAAACTCCATGGGGATGACCGATGTAGAGAAACTCACTGGTTGCTTAGCCCCAGCAAGGGAATTGGAAAAAAGAGGGTTGGACTTTCAGAATATGCGGGGCTTTGGAACATGACATGGGAGACTCCTCTCTCAAGCTGCGGTGAGGGTATCCAGCATGAAATGTGGTGGTGGTGGTTATACTGTAACTCCTTGCTTAACATTGTAGCTATGGTCCTAAAAAATGCTACTTTAAGTGAAACGATGTTAAGCAAATCCAATTTCCCCATAAGAATTAATGTAAATAGTAAAGTAAGGCTCTAGGGACATTTTTTTCACCAGACAAAAGGCTATATATATATATATATATATATATATATATATATATATACACACACAGTATAAGTTTTAAACAATTTAATACTGTTCACAGCAATGATGATTGTGAAGCTTGGTTGAGGTGGTGGAGTCAGAGAGTTGAAGAGGGTGGGATATTTCCCAGGGAATGCCTTACTGCTAAATGATGAACTAGCACTCAGCTGAGTCCTCAAGGGTTAACACATTGTTGTTAATGTAGCCTCGCACACTACAAGGCAGCATGAATCGAGGGAGGGGAAACAGCATGGCAGAGAGAGACAGAGACACACACCATGTGTGAGAGAGAGAGACACTCATTGCCCCTTTAAGAATTCTGACCCACTTTAAGTACATTGCCTTTTTAAGTAGATCAGCAAGTGGACACAGCAGCTGCTGCCGGCAAACTCCCTCCCCTATCGTGTCCCCCCCACTCTGTGGATGGGGTAAAGGAGCAGGGCGGGAGGAGGACACCCTGACATTAGCCGCCTCCCTCCCCCCTGCCCCCCGCGTGCACAGCAAGCAGGAGGCTCGGGGAGCAGCTCCAAGGCAGAGGGCAGGAGCAGCACATGGCAGTGCGGGGAGGGACAGCTGAACTGCCTGTCAATTGATAGCCTGCTGGGCAGCTGCCACACAGGGAACTTAGGGGAGCAGGGAGCTGATCGGGGGGCTGCTGGCTCACCCTGGTTCCAAGCCCCCACCAGCTCGCTCCACCAGGCTGCTCTTCCTGCAAGCAGTAGACAAAGCAGGCAGCTGCCAAACAACGTTAGAAGGGAGCACTGTGCAACTTTAAACAAGCACGTTCCCTAACTGATCAGCAACGTAACAATGAAACAACATTAACCGGGATGGCTTTAAGTGAGGAGTTACTGTACTCTGTTCTTTCAGGGATGGATAAAGGATTTTCTGCATGTTTACAATCCATAACAGGAGTAGAGACCCCTGTGTTTCAGAACATTTGTATGGGAGGGCGGCCTTGTGGTGAAGGCCTGGATGGGAACTCAGGAGATCTGGGTGCAATTCCTGACTCTGCCACTGACTCGGAGGAGTTATTTGAACTCTGCCCCTCAGTTCTCCATCTATAAAATAGGGACAATGATTCTTCCTTTCTCCTGCTCTGTGTCTGTCTCATCTGTTTAGATTATAAGATTTTCAGGATGGGGACTGTGTCTTACTATGTGTTTTGCACAGCACCTAGCAGAACAGGGACCGATCTTGGCTGGGCACTACTGTAATACAAAGAATAAATCATAAGATATGTTGTTTGTCTTTCCCTTTGTCGTGGGAAATCACAAGGGCAAACAAGACTTTAATGACACATATATGCACAGCTTTCCACCCTGTACCTAGCTTTAGCACACTAAGTGAAAGAAATTATAAGCCTCAGTGCAAAATAAGCCATTAAAAGTACTCTGTGTGCATTACACCCAAGCACATGCACCAGTGTTATTGACTGGTGATGTGGTAATGTTCTTACAAACTAGGCATTCATTAATTACACTAAGATCAAATGCCAAGCCTTTACCCCAGTGCTAATGATGTGGAAGATTTTATTTTACTTGTATTATTTTTCATGTTGATGTATATTTATTTTTTAGGAGCAAGTATAAAATGATATTTTTAGTCATGAGCACTAATTAATAATTCATTCATAAATCATCATTAAAGCAGCTGATTAAAATGTATGTCTGGCTTCAAAAGGAATAATCTTTAAAAGTTGTAAGTGCTTATATAGTCTATCTGTTCCCCTCTTTTCTGTGCTACCCACTCCGCAAAACAGACAGGGATGCTCTCATTCATACATACTCTGTTATATGTACAAGAAGTTAATTATTTTAAAGCATGCGATTTAAAGTAAGAGATTCTAATTTTCAGAGGTTCTGAACATTTCCCATTGATGTAGAATTGGGGGTGCTCGGCAACTCTGGACGTCAGGCCTCAGATGGGAAGTGTGTGATGTAACCCATGACAGCCATAACATCTATAACCTTACAGCCGAAACCCAGGACCAAATCACGCTGCTGTTCTTATTGCAGAGATCTCGGAATAGGATGTACCATCAGAACACCCCCACAAAAGCAGGGTAGAGAGACTGAGACTTCCTAGATGAGATGTACATGATCCCTAGACCACAGGAGCAGCACTACAGCCTAGCCTACTGATGTCATGTTGTCGCCAGGCATTGTAACAGTAAATGTAATGATCTTGCGTGAATGGTATTGCATCGGAATGTAATGAGGTCCCTCTAGCCCAAAGCTCTCTTGGGAGGAACCTCTCTTTTCAATGCCTCACTTGGCTGTTTAAGTGCCATGCTTAATGCCTTTGACCCAGGCCTGCAAACTATCAAAGGTAGTTCTAACAAGGGGAAACATTTAGGGAGATCAGCTCCCAAATTTCCATTTAGCTCTGAACGTCTAGGTGTATTTGGATTATGTCACACACACACACATACACACACACACACTGTGTTTTGCGGGGGGGTTGTTTAATGTCTTTTTTTCCCCTTTAATCTTTCTTTGGAGAAAAAATTAAAGGAAGCCAGCTAAAAAGAAAAGCAATCAAAGTCCTCAGTGAATGTACACTTTGTAAAACCACCTGTAGGGGCAGATTTGTCATGGTAAATTTGAGCACAAAGCATTAGGTTGTCACTGTGAAGTGCCAAAAATAATAAAACAACAGTAAAAACAAACCAAATCGAGAACCCTAAGCACCAGCATCCTAACATAAATGACATATTTGTAGGGGGCCATCTCATACCTTCTTGAGTGTCATAGAGCCAGTGCCCTTTTCTCCTTAGCTTAGTCCCTTTCTAGAGCTAGTCTCTAAAGTGCCACTCCTTTTCTTTTTGTGAATACAGACTAACACAGCTGCTACTCTGAAACCAGATATAGTCAAGTATCTCGGTATTTTGGCATATTAGAGAGCACTCATTACTAACCTTTCCCCTTTTAGCTGATCTTTTTCATCCTGGTGATGTAGTAGTGGCAGTATGTCGAATTACAACCTATTCCATTGATCTGGTTCCGTTCTGTTGCTCTCTTACTTTTCTCTCGCTCAGCCTAGATCCTCAGCTGTTGTAAATTGGCATAGTTCCATCGAAGTCCCATTGAGCTACACCAGCTGTGGATCTGGGCCAGATAGACTCTGTGTCTCTCTCAATTTATTCATCCCCAGACTCATTTGTAAGTATATCTTCATTTGAATAAAAGGCATCTTCCTTTTTTCCAGTGTAAATCACATAGCCTGAAACCATAACAAACCTGAAGTACTTGTAGTAGTCCCCAAAGAAGCATTGTGTGTGTGTGTGGGGGGGGGGGGGAATAGTAGTATTACTTGACAGACTGTCCTGGATCTTGCTGTTGTATCATGTTTTTTTTCTGAACTCTAGTGTCATATCTATGTTAATGCAGATAAGCTTATCACACAATGTGAAACAAAGTCTTGTTACATGCACAGTGGGCAATGTTCAACTGTTAACTCATGTGTATTTGCATTCCAAACTAAATGACCTGCAAATTCTAGGTTAAAATGGCGAAAAAACAAGCTTTAAAGAAAAAAAACATGCTAAAACACATTTAGAAGGGAGAAATCTTAATTTTCCAGCACATCTGAAACTGGGAGGCCATCAAAACATATAGGGACAGATCCTCAGCTGCTGTAAATTGATGCAGTCCACTGATGTTAATGGAACTATGCAGTGCACCAGCTGAGGATCTGACCCATAATTTAAAAACCCTTATGTAGAATTTTTTGGTAACGGAATAAGGGAGCTGTTGATTTCTCAGGAATTGGCTCATGTTCACTGAGGTTATTTCTATACTTAAAACGCTGCTTTAATGAAGACAGTCTAAGCCGATGGGAGAGAGCTCTCTACTGACATAGCGCTGTCTACACTGGGGGTTAGGATGGTATAACTACATTGCTCAGGGGGTGGATTTGTCATGCCTCTGAGCAACATAGTTACATTGATACAGGTCTGTAGTGTAGACCAGACCTCAGGGTCAGTAGCGAACAAAATTTGGAACTGTCTGATGCTATTTGGAGGCTGCAGTTGTATGATCCCAAGTTAGCAGTCTGTCCCCATTCAGCCAAACATGTGCCGAAATGCATTTTCGAGCTGGTTCCTGTGTGAAGTGACAGGTTTCAGAGTAGCAGCCGTGTTAGTCTGTATTCGCAAAAAGAAAAGGAGTACTTGTGGCACCTTAGAGACTAACAAATTTATTTGAGCATAAGCTTTCGTGAGCTACAGCTCACTTCATCGGATGCATTTGGTGGAAAATACAGTGGAGAGATTTTTCCACCGAATGCATCCGATGAAGTGAGCGGTAGCTCACGAAAGCTTACGCTCTAATAAATTTGTTAGTCTCTAAGGTGCCACAAATACTCCTTTTCTTTTTGTGTGAAGTTAGTTATTGATGTTATATGCAGTAGTTGTAGCCCTGTCCATCATAGGATATGTGAGAGATGAGGTGGGTGAGGTAATTGTATTGGATGAACAAAAAGAACATTCATCCCCCTCTTATTGTGCTATGACTGCAGAGGTGTTAACGGGCCTCTCCATCTTGAACAGTCCCTAAGAATATGTGCTAACTACCTATGCTAAAAAAATCTGTTCCACTTGCATTTAGCTGTGAAGCTGTGGATACCTTTTCCCAGACCTGAACAAGAGTTCTGTGTGGCTTGAAAACTTTTGTCTCTGTGTTGCCAACTCTCATGATTTTGTCATGAGTCTCATGATAATTATAGTTTTCCTTAAAGTCCCAGCCCCTGGAGTCAAGTGGATATGTGATGATTTCAGCCATCATTCTTAAAGAAAAAGTAAGTTTCTAGTCCTTGTGGCTGTGGAGAAAGCATCAAAATGTGACCCCAGTGCACCCTAAAGCTCAAAAAGCAGAAGGGAAATAAAAATATATTATTTTGACACAATCTCATGATTTTAAAGACAATCTCATGATTTTTTGTGAGTCTGACTCATGATTTTTGAACATTTGGGGTTGGCAATCCTGAAAGTTGGTCCAATAAAAGATATTACCTCACCCACCTTGCCTCTCTTATTGATGTTAGTCCACTGCCTCGCAAGCAGGTGACTACAATCACAACTAACACCTTTGTTGGTAGTCTTGGCAGAGAGGATTGGATGGGCATGGAAACAACATATTCGTCCATTGAATGTGGTGCATGTAGGTCAAGGACAAGACAGAGGAACAATGTGGGGAAGGGTGCCACCTCTTGTGTGTTTTGTGTGCAGAACTCCTCCCAGAAGCACTAAATTTCCTTAGAGCTATTGCTATGTTTAAAAATAGAAAGGCTCCTGGATTGATATCTCATAAACTACATATTGGCCTGGATGACAATTATGTGCTTTTGCAGCTCATAAGCAATCCCCCGAAGCAGAGGGAGCATAATAATAACACTGACATTTAACTAGAGCAGTGCTACTTTATCTGGGGCAGTGTTAGTTTGTTCGTCAGAGCTGCTATAATTTATTACAGTATGTATTCTTTTCTAAATGTAAGAATGCTTTAGTTGACCAACAACAAATGGCTAGTCTGATAAAACAACAAACATGGGTAACAAGGAAACTGCTGAAGGATATTTAGGCACAAGAACAGTTTCTGTCACTTTGCATTGGCTGCCTTTTGAAACAAGTACATGGCTCTGTTCCTTTGTTCACCTGCCTTTTAAAACTCAAAGTCATGGGATGTACATAGAGCTTCAAGAGTTTGAGTCTGCACCCACTGAAGTAATTGCAAAACTCGTGTTGTCATCACTGGTGAAGCATTGGACATTAACTCTGCATTTGTACATTTACAAGCTCTAGCATCTTTCACACGCATCCCAGGGCATCTTTAATGTGACATGTTGCGTTGTATTTAAAGGGATGCTGTCAACTTAAATTTGGCCCCTATACTGCATAGTATATAAATAAGCTTTCATACAATCCCAAGACCAAGAGAACTATTTCCACAAATGTATTTGTTTAAAATTGCATTGAGAACAATTGTCTTTAAACAAGTAAAGTTTCTTCTCCAGCAGTTGACATTCAAGCATTGGCAGTCCTGATAACCAAAAGGTGCAAATGGTGTATTGATTTTCATGGCCCAAGCTGAGAGAAATGCAAAAAAATTAAAACCATAACAGGTTTCAGAATAGCAGCCATGTTAGTCTGTATTCGCAAAAAGAAAAGAAGTACTAGTGGCACCTTAGAGACTAACAAATTTATTTGAGCATAAGAGCTGTAGCTCATGAAAGCTTATGCTCAAATAAATTTGTTAGTCTCTAAGGTGCCACTAGTACTCCTTTTCTTTTTGCGAAAACCATAACAGTGATAAGAAAACTGATTTTTAGCTTTTAGATATCCTGAAGTGTTTTTAAAATGGATAGAGCCCCTTTAATAATAATGAGGGGAATGAGAAGATTTGGTGTTTTGGCTCAATATGCCTTTACGTTCGGGGCCAAATCCTCAAGTGGTGCAAATCCAGTCAGTGGACCAATGTTGGTTTACATCAGCTGAGGGTCTTGCCCCAGACACTTAGAAGAACTTTTTGAACTCTTCATTTACCTTTTTTCTGCCTACAAATTTCTTTCCTCCTCTCTTCCTGTAACCAGACCTACCCTTGCCCCTTGAGCACATCCTGTCCATTTCCTGAATCCCCAGATTTTCTGTCTGCCTGCTCTTACAAATCTCTCCCCAACTACCAGCATGCTCTACATCTCCCAGCTCTCACTCCCCCTTCTCCGTGAGCTCCACACTTCACCATCTTCAAAGCAAGCTTCATTATTGGTCACCACTCCTCCTGCCTTTCTTCCTGCAGGCTCCTTGACTGCCATGTCTGTCTCTCTCTCCATGACCCCAGTAACCTGACCCTAATTTTGAAGATATTAAATCGAGGGCACTTGAGTCTCTGACACATTGGTATTGTGGTCAGAGTCTGTTTTTATTAACTGTCCACCCATGAGCTTCCCTAGGTTAGAGACATAGTCATAGCCCATGGTAACATCCCATCCCTGGTCTGAGTTCTCAAGATTTGTCGGCCTAGCAGAGATTGCTTGGTCTTCACAACATTAGGGCAGCATAAATCGGAGCCTGTTGGACAGGTTGAGTTGGGGGGTTGGTTTGGGTAGGGACCTTCTTATCTCCACTCGTCCTTTTAAAAAATATATATATAAATAACAGTTTTGCAAAGGAAGAAATTGATTTTGCAACAAGGGTGAGAGCCCTGCTTAATCACAGACATAGACTCTTTCTGCAGTCAGTTCTGCTGCTCACAAAGATGCACACTCTGGCTCGCACGTTCCTAGATGTTAAGGCCAGAAGGCACCGTTGTGAGCATCTAGTCTGAGTGTCTCGTACCACAATCCAGAGAAGAATTTCACCCAGTTATTAGTGCTTTTTTCATATCTTCTGCCAATAGGTGAGGAGGTACCCTTTGAACCCCCAACTGCCAACGCTGAGGTGAAATGTTAACAGAGAGTGAGATTTCCCTTTATGTTAGCTGCAATGTACAGGTTATCTCAAACACAAAATGATGGGAAAGGACTGTGTTAAAGGAAATGGACCATTTTGTCTAATGCATTGTAGAGATTGACCTTGGTGTGTAGTCATGTGTAGTGAGGCAATGTGAGATAATTCTTCAGGCCTCTATTCAGCAACTCATTCCTATTCAGATAAGCATGTGCTTAAAGATAAGCATATATATATATATATATATATATATATATATATATATATATATATACTTATAAGCTTCTCCATTTTTGCTGTCACTTGCAGTGTCCAGATTATTTTTTATGCTCTATCAATTTTCCCTCCCTTCTCATCCCCGCTCACATGCTTTCCTTTATTTTAGGTAATGTGTTACCAAGTATTACATTCTACTCCTAGACCAACATAGCTCCGTTAGTGGATGCTAATGGCATCATTGGCCTTGGCATCCTGTTAGTATTAACATGCTTCTTAATATTTCAGTTGTAAATATTCAGTGGTAGGGAATTATGGAAAGTTTTTATCATGGAGAAGAGTCCCGGCTTCAGTAGGGCCCAAAGCATCAGAGATTTCCTCTGAGATAATAAAAGTTTATGATATTTACTGTCAATAAACTTTAATTGTGCCAGCAAGGGGGCAGAAAGGCAGAAAATTGCAGACTTTAAAATGCGTGACGAGCTTGCAAACTAGAAGGGCTAATTAATTATTTATTTTGGATGGGTAGTACAGTATAAAACCCACAGATAACGATAACTGGGGTGACTTCATTCTGCATTCACTTGGTTAATAGATAAAAGGAACCATCTTTTTTTTAATCTAAAATTTGACATGAATAAACTGGTTTCATTAGTTTCATTAAGAAGATAGAAAACAAAAAGCAATGAGCTTGTATGTTTCTGTAAAGTGGGATACTGGCTTAATTCATCTGCTGCAGATTTAATGGGCCTTGATTCTGATCTTGCTTATACTGCTTCTAATTCAGGTGATTCCCTTGTGATCTTGGTGGATGTAAAACAGGAGATGAGAATCATGCCCAGTAACTGTAAAACAATCTGCGGTGTGCCAAAGGATCAGAAGGTGATTTGGATAATTGAGATTAAAAAAAATTGTTAAGTCAAAGAGACAGCAGGAAAAAAAAACCCGCTGTGTTTCTGTCTACTACAATAAATCGACAGTCTAAGATTATTATCCACAGAAGAATGCTTTTGACAAGACTGTGACATATAGAAACAATTGGCTTGTGGCTCTGCGCTTAATGGATTGCTGAGCCAGATTAGTGGTTTTTTAACCAATATTTACGAACACTGCCCAAACCCTGTTAGTACACACTAACAAACAGTTTATGGTTCTACACAAATATGTGTGAATGTACTGCATTAGCAATTTTATTCTATTTTATCATGCTTCAGGCAGAGAGATGTGATGAATAAGTCATCCCTTTTTAGTGCAGTTTGAAAATATTACAAACTTGACAGAATGCAAAATTAATATTTTAAAAATATGCCATTGTTCTGATTGTGTTTAATGTTTAACACCTTTGCTTATTATATATTGGAAAACAAATAAGTGGGAGACCCAAAGCTGACATGTTTAGGTACAGTATTTGCTAAATACATCTTGCATTATCCGGAGGATCCTTCTCTATACTTTTGGTATTAAAGCTGTACAGGGAATGTGGGATAGAGGTGGCAGTATATCACCTTTCTGCCACCCTGGAATCATGAGGTCACCACTGGGATGGAGGAGCAGCAATGCACTCCCTGTCATACATTAAAGCAGCTTTGGGGCTGCTCTACTTTATGCTGGCAGGAAAGGCTCCCTAAGAGAAGCTCTACTGACTGATGATTGTCTAGCACGCTGGACATTCCAACACCCAGCTCTCTCCACCAGTGGCACAACCTCATTCCTGACATGTACATTATACTGATTGGGGTGGCATAAACCCAGTGCAGCCAGCTTTATGCTGTTTGGGAATTTCCCCACTACAGGGGAATCCTCAACTTCTGCTTTAAGGCAAGATAAAGGTAATGATGTAGAAAGTGACCTTACAGGGAGCTGAGGACCAGGCTTGAACTAGGGACACTGGGCCTGATTCTTCACAGGGATTACTCTGCTTTTACTCGGTGATAACACTGTGGGTGTCAATGTAGTGACTCCAGCATGATGCAGCAGCTAACAGAGGGATGAACTGGGGCTACTAATTCTAACTATGCCAAAAGAATGTCTCTACCACTAAATTTATGTGTTTAGCGCCCCCCAAAAAAGAAGACAGATCTAAATTTGATTCTGCCAATACAGTGGTGCTTGTACATTTAAGCCAGGAATGGAATAGATGCCAAGCTGAACTCAATGGAGGGGAGGGCATAGTTGGTATTATGCCACCTTTCTGCTCTCTGCATTCAAGGGCTGGCCAGTGGTCTCAGATGTAAATACGAGTGCTGTGATGGGGTGGACTAGGCATAGAGCCCCGCTGTTGGAGGCCTCAGTGTCCTACTACACCCGTCCCAGAAAGGAGCAATAGAGAAATCCTCTGGGCTGCTTAGGGTGCCTGCAGGGGGAAGCAACCAATTGGGGCCCAGGAGGTCCATACAAAAGGAGCTGCAGAGCTGAAGACAGCTGCTGCCTGAAGCTGGAGGAATGAGGACTGTGTGCCTGGGCTGGCTGAAGGACTGGCAGGACTTCAGACAGATCAGTTGCTGGCGGGGACTGGGGGAACAAGAGAGAGCTCCTAGCTGGCTGCTGGGACTGAGTAAGATTTCAGCCCTATGGTAAGGGTGCAGCATTTGCAAAGGTGCTGGGACCATGGGGAAGTGGCCCAAGGAACTGTAGCAGCATAGTGA
The DNA here is from genome assembly GCF_009764565.3 of Dermochelys coriacea. NCBI lineage: Eukaryota > Metazoa > Chordata > Testudines > Dermochelyidae > Dermochelys > Dermochelys coriacea. The sequence continues at coordinate 67,439,106 of NC_050078.2, read as the reverse complement.
CTAGTTAAAGGGGATGTAGCGGCATATGGCTGCGGTTCATAGGGTCCCTGGGTTGGGACCCAGAGTAGTGGGCAGGCCAGGATCCCCCCCTCCCCGCCCCTGCCATTAGCCAATGGGGAAGTGGCCTGAATATTGAACTGGGATAGACCCCCCCAGAAAGGGAACTTAACTGTTAAGTAGCCTAGTTGGAGAGCTGGGGCCAGAAAGTCCCAGAAAGAGTGAAGAGTCTCCCGGGAGGAAGTTCTAGGGGCAGGGCCCTATACAAGGGTTGAGGGACAATTTGAAGGCTAGCCAAGAAGGGGCTGCAGGACTGATTAAGGATTGAACCCAGGAAGGGCTGCAGGTAGACAACTTCTCCAGAGAGGAAGCCCTGGGTATATGGCCCCATACCAGGGCCAGGACTATTTGAAGACTGATCCTGGAGAGGGCTACAGAAATACCAACGTAGATGTCAAGGTTCCTTCCCCACTCTGAACTCTAGGGTACAGATGTGGGGACCTGCATGAAAAACCCCCTAAGCTTATTTTTACCAGTTTAAGTTAAAACTTCCCCAAGGTACAAACTATTTTACCTTTTGTCTGTGGTCTTTATTGCTGCCACCACCAAGCGTCTAACAAATATAACAGGGAAAGAGCCTACTTGGAAACGTCTTTCCCCCCAAAATCCCCCCAAGCCCTACACCCCCTTTCCTGGGGAAGGGTTGATAAAAATCCTGACCAATTTGCATAGGTGGACACAGAGCCAAACCCTTGGATCTTAAGAACAAGGACAAAGCAATTAGGTTCTTAAAAGAAGAATTTTAATAGAAGAAAAAGTAAAAGTGGGTGGGGCTTTGTGCTGAGAGAGCAGCTGAGCCCTGCTTAGGGGGTGGGGCTTCTGACTAGGGGCCCTATAAAGGTAACCAGCCAGTCAGGCAGCGGCACAGGAGCTAGCAAACAGAGCTGTAAACAGGGGAGTTTGAGTGGGAGTTTGTATTGTGGTGCTTGTTTGGGGTTTGTTTTTGCTGGGGGGGGTGGTCTTTTCGGTGTGGCTTGTGTTTCCCAGATTAACAGGATTTAAGTGGGAAGGAGATGACAGATACAGAGGCAGCTGTGGGAGTGACTCCTGTAGTGAAAGACACATTGAGGATGACTGGATGTGGAAGCTGTGGTATGTACATGATCCTGGAGGGGGGAACCGGTAAGAGTTTTTTCTGCATGAAATGTCGTCTGATAGAGCTGATGGAGGAAAAGATCCGAGGTTTGGAGATGCAGGTGGAAAGTCTGGTTGAGTTTAGGATGGGGTTTGAGCAGATGATGGAGCAAAGATATGAGGTATCTGAAGGGAAAAGCTCAGACTCACAGATGGAAGCAGGGCTGGGGAATTTTGAGGAGAGACTGGGTGAGGAAAGTGGTCAGTGGAAACATGTGGCTCAAAGAACCAGGCAGAGAAAAAGACGGGCTAGTGAAGGAGAAATAGAGCTTAGGAACAGGTTTGCAGAGATGGAAAATGAAGAAGGGGCTCAGCAGGTACTTGTTGAAGGTGGAAGGGTAAGGAAGAAGAGAAGAGAGGCTAGTCCTATAGAAAAAGGGGAAGAGTCAAGGGAGACTACACCAAATATGAGCCCCAGGAGGATACAGGATGGGTTGAAGAAGATTGTAAGGGAAAATAGGAATGGAAAGAACTTGCAGCCAGAGGGAACAGGGGAGAGACTGGAGAATAGCACTGTCACCAGGAGAAGGCAGATCTATGTGATCGGGGACTCTTTATTGAGAAGAATAGACAGGCCTGTAACTAGAGCTGATCCTGAGAATAGAAGGGTGTGCTGTCTTCCAGGTGCTAAGATACAGGATGTAGACCTGAGGTTGAAAAGGATCCTAAAGGGAGCGGGAAAGAATCCCCTAATTATCCTTCATGTGGGAACAAATGATACAGCTAGATTCTCGCTGGAAAGTATTAAGGGAGACTATGGTAGGCTGGGGAAGACATTTAAGGAAATTGAGGCTCAGGTGATCTTTAGCGGGATCCTTCCTGTTCCTAGAGAAGGGCAACAAAGGTCTGACAAGATTATGACTGTCAACAGATGGCTTAGGTAGTGGTGCCATAAGGAGGGCTTTGGGATGTATGGCCTCTGGGAGGCATTCACGGACAGAGGTCAGTTCTCTCGGGATGGACTTCATCTGAGTAGGGAAGGAAATAGACTTCTAGGATCGAGGCTGGCACAACTGATAAAGAGAGCTTTAAACTAGGAATTGGGGGGAGATGGATGGGAGATGTCCAGAAAATCTCCACGCCAGATTTTAGCATTGAGAGGGAAGAAGATGAAGTAAGAAAGGATACAGCCGTGGGTAGGAGAATGTATATAAGGAGCAAGGGCGGTGTGGATACTAGTCTAATAGGTTATACTGGCTGTAGAATGACTGTGCCTAATAGGGTACAAAATGTGAGCGAGTCCAAACAGCAAAAATTAAGATGTTTGTACACCAATGCGAGGAGTCTAGGTAACAAAATGGAGGAACTAGAGCTACTGGTGCAGGAAGTGAAACCCGATATTATAGGGATAACAGAAACATGGTGGAATAGTAGTCATGACTGGACTACAGGTATTGAAGGGTATGTGCTGTTTAGGAAAGACAGAAACAAAGGTAAAGGGGGTGGAGTAGCATTGTATATCAATGATGAGGTAGAATGTAAAGAAATAAGAAGCGATGCAATGGATAAGACAGAGTCCGTCTGGGCAAAAATTACATTGGGGAAGAAAACTAGTAAAGCCTCTCCTACGATAGTGCTTGGGGTGTGCTATAGACATCCAGGATCTAATTTGGATATGGATAGAGCCCTTTTTAATGTCTTTAATAAAGTAAATACTAATGGAAACTGCATGATCATGGGAGACTTTAACTTCTCAGATATAGACTGGAGGACCAGTGCTAGTAATAATAATAGGGCTCAGATTTTCCTAGATGCGATAGCTGATGGATTCCTTCATCAAGTAGTTGCTGAACCGACTAGAGGGGATGCCATTTTAGATTTAATTTTGGTGAGTAGCGAGGACCTCATAGAAGAAATGGTTGTAGGGGACAATCTTGGCTCAAGTGATCATGAGCTAATTCAGTTCAAACTAAATGGAAGGATTAACAAAAATAAATCTGCAACTAGGGTTTTTGATTTCAAAAGGGCTGACTTTCAAAAATTAAGGCAATTAGTTAGGGAAGTGGATTGGACTGAAGAACTTATGATCTAAAGGTAGAGGAGGCCTGGGATTACTTTAAATCAAAACTGCAGAAGCTATCGGAAGCCTGTATCCCAAGAAAGGGGAAAAAATTCATAGGAAGGAGTTGTAGACCAAGCTGGATGAGCAAGCATCTTAGAGAGGTGATTAAGAAGAAGCAGAAAGCATACAGGGAGTGGAAGATGGGAGGGATCAGCAAGGAAAGCTACCTAATTGAGGTCAGAACATGTAGGGATAAAGTGAGACAGGCTAAAAGTCGAGTAGAGTTGGACCTTGCAAAGGGAATTAAAACCAATAGTAAAAGGTTCTATAGCCATATAAATAAGAAGAAAACTAAGAAGGAAGAAGTGGGGCCACTTAACACTGAGGATGGAGTGGAAGTTAAAGATAATCTAGGCATGGCCAAATATCTAAACAAATACTTTGCCTCAGTCTTTAATAAGGCTAAAGAGGATCTTGGGGATAATGGTAGCATAACAAATGGGAAGGAGGATATAGAGGTAGATATTACCATATCGGAGGTAGAAGCAAAACTGAAACAGCTTAATGGGACTAAATCGGGGGGCCCAGATAATCTTCATCCAAGAATATTAAAGGAATTGGCACCTGAAATTGCAAGCCCATTAGCAAGAATTTTTAATGAATCTGTAAACTCAGGAATAGTACCAAATGATTGGAGAATTGCTAATATAGTTCCTATTTTTAAGAAAGGGAAAAAAAGTGATCCGGGTAACTACAGGCCAGTTAGTTTGACATCTGTAGTCTGCAAGGTCCTGGAAAAAATTTTGAAGGAGAAATTAGTTAAGGACATTGAAGTCATGTCAATGGGATAAAATACAACATGGTTTTACAAAAGGTAGATCGTGCCAAACCAACTTAATCTCCTTTTTTGAAAAAGTAACAGATCTTTTAGATAAAGGAAATGCAGTGGATCTAATTTACCTAGATTTCAGTAAGGCATTTGATACCGTGCCACATGGGGAATTATTAGTTAAATTGGAGAAGATGGGGATCAATATGAACATCAAAAGGTAGATAAGGAATTGGTTAAAGGGGAGACTGCAGTGGGTCCTAATGAAAGGCGAACTGTCAGGTTGGAGGGAGGTTACCAGTGGAGTTCCTCAGGGATCGGTTTTGGGACCAATCTTATTTAATCTTTTTATTACTGACCTTGGCACAAAAAGTGGGAGTGTGCTTCTAAAGTTTGCAGATGATACAAAGCTGGGAGGTATTGCCAATTCGGAGAAGGATCGGGATATTCTACAGGAGGATCTGGATGACCTTGTAAACTGGAGTAATAGTAATAGGATGAAATTTAATAGTGAGAAGTGTAAGGTTATGCATTTAGGGATTATTAACAAGTATTTTAGTTATAAGTTGGGGACGCATCAATTAGAAGTAACGGAAGAGGAGAAGGACCTTGGAGTATTGGCTGATCATAGGATGACTATGAGCTGCCAATGTGATATGGCTGTGAAAAAAGCTAATGCGGTTTTGGGATGCATCAGGAGAGGCATTTCCAGTAGAGATAAGGAGGTTTTAGTACCGTTATACAAGGCACTGGTGAGACCTCACCTAGAATACTGTGTGCAGTTCTGGTCTCCCATGTTTAAAAAGGATGAATTCAAACTGGAGCAGGTACAGAGAAGGGCTACTAGGATGATCCGAGGAATGGAAAACTTGTCTTATGAAAGGAGACTTAAGGAGCTTGGCTTGTTTAGCCTAACTAAAAGAAGGTTGAGGGGAGATATGATTGCTCTCTATAAATATATCAGAGGGATAAATACCGGAGAGGGAGAGGAATTATTTAAGCTCAGCACCAATGTGGACACAAGAACAAATGGGTATAAACTGGCCACCAGGAAGTTTAGACTTGAAATCAGACAAAGGTTTTTAACCATCAGAGGAGTGAAGTATTGGAATAACCTTCCAAGGGAAGCAGTGGGGGCAAAAGATTTATCTGGTTTTAAGATTCTACTTGATAAGTTTATGGAGGAGATGGTATGATGGGATAATGGGATTTTGGTAAGTAATTGATCTTTAAATATTCAGGGTAAATAGGCCAAATCCCCTGAGATGGGATATTAGATGGATGGGATCTGATTTACTATAGAAAATTCTTTCCTGGGTATCTGGCTGGTGAATCTTGCCCATGTGCTCAGGGTTTAGCTGATTGCCATATTTGGGGTCGGGAAGGAATTTTCCTCCAGGGCAGATTGGAGAGGCCCTGGAGGTTTTTTTGCCTTCCTCTGTAGCATGGGGCATGGTTGACTGGAGGGAGGCTTCTCTGCTCCTTGAAGTTTTGAACCATGATTTAAGGACTTCAATAGCTCAGACATGGGTGAGGTTTTTCATAGGAGTGGGTGGGTGAGATTCTGTGGCCTGCGCTGTGCAGGAGGTCGGACTAGATGATCAGAATGGTCCCTTCTGACCTTAGTATCTATGAATCTATGAATCTATAAAAGAATCACCTCTGTAAAATACCTTACAGAGTAATCAGATTCAAAACACAGAGAATCCCTCTAGGCAAAACCTTAAGTTACAAAAAGACACAAAAACAGGAATATACATCCCATTCAGCACAACTTATTTTATCAGCCATTTAAACAAAACAGAATCTAATGCATATCTAGCTAGATTGCTTACTAACCCTTTACAGGAGTTCTGACCTGCATTCCTGCTCTGGTCCCGGCACTTAGAGGAGAGGAAAGTGATCAGGAACAGTCAGCATGGATTCACCAAGGGAAGGTCATGCCTGACTAATCTAATCGCCTTTTATGATGAGATTACTGGTTCTGTGGATGAAGGGAAAGCAGTGGATGTATTGTTTCTTGACTTTAGCAAAGCTTTTGACACGGTCTCCCACAGCATTCTTGTCAGCAAGTTAAGGAAGTATGGGCTGGATGAATGCACTATAAGGTGGGTAGAAAGCTGGCTAGATTGTCGGGCTCAATGGGTAGTGATCAATGGCTCCATGTCTAGTTGGCAGCCGGTGTCAAGTGGAGTGCCCCAGGGGTCGGTCCTGGGGCCCGTTTTGTTCAATATCTTCATAAATGATCTGGAGGATGGTGTGGATTGCACTCTCAGCAAATTTGCGGATGATACTAAACTGGGAGGAGTGGTAGATACGCTGGAGGGGAGGGATAGGATACAGAAGGACCTAGACAAATTGGAGGATTGGGCCAAAAGAAATCTAATGAGGTTCAATAAGGATAAATGCAGGGTCCTGCACTTAGGATGGAAGAATCCAATGCACCACTACAGACTAGGGACCGAATGGCTCGGCAGCAGTTCTGCGGAAAAGGACCTAGGGGTGACAGTGGACGAGAAGCTGGATATGAGTCAGCAGTGTGCCCTTGTTGCCAAGAAGGCCAATGGCATTTTGGGTTGTATAAGTAGGGGCATAGCGAGCAGATCGAGGGACGTGATCGTTCCCCTCTATTCGACACTGGTGAGGCCTCATCTGGAGTACTGTGTCCAGTTTTGGGCCCCACACTACAGGAAGGATGTGGATAAATTGGAAAGAGTACAACGAAGGGCAACAAAAATGATTAGGGGTCTAGAGCACATGACTTATGAGGAGAGGCTGAGGGAGCTGGGATTGTTTAGTCTGCAGAAGAGAAGAATGAGGGGGGATTTGATAGCTGCTTTCAACTACCTGAAAGGGGGTTTCAAAGAGGATGGCTCTAGACTGTTCTCAATGGTAGCAGATGACAGAACGAGGAGTAATGGTCTCAAGTTGCAATGGGGGAGGTTTAGATTGGATATTAGGAAAAACTTTTTCACTAAGAGGGTGGTGAAACACTGGAATGCGTTACCAAGGGAGGTGGTAGAATCTCCTTCCTTAGAGGTTTTTAAGGTCAGGCTTGACAAAGCCCTGGCTGGGATGATTTAACTGGGACTTGGTCCTGCTTTGAGCAGGGGGTTGGACTAGATGACCTTCTGGGGTCCCTTCCAACCCTGATATTCTATGATTCTATGATTCTATGATTCTATGAAAAGCAACAGACAGAGAGAACCCTTTGTTCCAACCCCCTCCAGCTTTGAAAGTATCTTGTCTCCTCATTGGTCTTTTTGGTCAGGTCCCAGTGAGGTTGTCTTAGCTTCTTAACCCTTTACAGGTGAAAGGGTTGTTCCTCTGGCCAGGAGAGATTTAAAGGTGTTTACCCTTCCCTTTATATTTATGACAGGAGGGGTACTGGGATAGGCCCCGTTGGACTGTATTCTCTGGAAGGGTCTGTTTGTTTCACATATGTACTATGTGTGTGACTCAGCCAGAGGGCTCAGTCATTGAAAACCTGCCTGAGAAACCACCGACATGGGTCACTGCAGACTAAGAATGCAGGCACACACACCCGGGCAGAGGTGGGTGATACAAAGAGCTGCTCCTGACACTCCTAACTTTGCTTCCCCACCTCAGCATGGCCCAGCCACCAGACTTAGGTCAGAGAAACCCTTCCCAATCAGAGGAAATCCTCATCTACTCCTGACCTCTAAGGTCAGTTGATGGCAAAAAAATGACTGGATGAGGGAAGCTTGGATCTTAGAAGCTGTCAATTTAAAGCAAAATTTATTCACTTGTTCTCTCAAACGGAATCATAAAAAGAAAAGGGGGGGAAATCACCTTTTACTCCTGCAGCTTTGGGAAATTCCTCTATGAACACAAAGTTTTCATCAGAAAGACTGGAACTAATTTAAAGATAGTGGGCCAGGAAGTATGGGAAAATGCACACTGTTTTGCAAAACAATATTAAGTGTTTAGTTTGATGATTAAAATTTTGTGGAGCCCAAAAAAACCCCATGGAGAGCTTTATGAGTCACTGTGACTGTTTCCATTGTTTGGGTTTATGCTGTTATATTTTGTGGGTTTTCCAGGCATTTTCTAGGACAATCATGCTGCAGGATGTACATGGTATTTTCCCCAAACACAAGTGGACCCAGTCCAATTCCCTTTGAAATCAATGGGAGTCTTTCCATGGATTTAAATTAAGCTGAATCAGGCTGTAGGTGGCTTCCCTTTGCTAAAACTAACATTTACCATACAGTTCATCACATCACATTACAATTGGCTACTCATCATGTCTCTCTTTCCTTGCTCAGTTTTATGCAGTCTGGTTTTTGCCATGAGACACATTTTTTCCTCTGGGAGCATTCTTACTCTCTTCCTGCCTTCCTTTCATTTGTCCCTTTCTTTCAATGTGCTAGAATTAAAGCACTGCTAACAGTCTGGCTCTGTCAAGGAATCTTACGAAGAAAACTACATGAAATGGTTTGGCACCTTGATTATACAAACACATTTTTCAGCACACACACACACATTCCTTCCCTTGGAGACAAGTGCATCTTCCTTTCACAGTGTGACACTGCAGTCCTCTTTTTGGGATGAGATTTAAAACATGTAGTTTCCTGTAAAATGATGAGCGTGGAAACCCGACAAATGTTCAGGTGAGTTAACTTATCAATGCCCCAATTAGGAGAGCTCCAGCATAGAACCGCCAGTTCTGTGACACCACATCTAGCCATTCTTAGACCATATTGAGATAAGTGGGCACGGTGCCATTGACATGAATGCAGCTGTGCCTCCTCGCACCTGGGCTGGATTTGCTTCATAGCCTGTGAATGAAAAAATTGCGAACAACAAGCTTTTATTTATTTAAAGAAGACAGTATTTTGTGATGTCTCACTCAACCTACCTCCCGCCAGACTGAAATAACACCAGCAGCGGTGTGAATGTACCCAATTGTCATCAGCTTTTTTTTAGCTATAAAGCCAATTTGTGCCAATTAACATTCCACCTCTCTGCCTGAAGCTGTGTCACCTCAAGATAGGATTGAATCTGCTCTTGTGAGTCCAGTGGGATAAAGCGTAGTCAGTACTTAGGGGTTGGTGATGATGCTTCTATAGCTTTTCTCAGTAAATGAGGCACAATGATAGATCCTACCCTGTGTTCTTTGTCACATCCCGCTCTGTGCGCCCAAAGCTGTCACAAAGCCAGGGTAGAACTGCAATTGCGGCACCTGTGCTACACCATTCTATCCACCCCAGCAGTGTGGGTGGCTTGGGGGAAAGGAGGTGTGAGTTCAATCATAGTTTTAGAGTTTGAGGATCCAGTCTGATCTGTGTTGGGAACTGGGCAAGGTTCTGTTCTAGGGCATATTTTATATGCACCAGAGAAGCAGATAGAATTCTTGTTGTTGGCATTTGTTTTCTGCAGACGTTTGGTGGGCTAGTTCTTTAATGAGGTTAAATGTATTCAAGTCCTTATCTTCTGAGAGCTATGTTGTGGCCATGGGGGGGGGTGTTTAAAACACAAACAAATTCGTCTTGATCCATGCCACTGATATGCCAGATTGTGGTGTTGGCAATGCAAAGGGAATATGGCCACTGCCCATTTTCTGGTCTCAGATTTAGTGTGGCCATGGCAGAGAATCAGTCCTGCATAACTCCTTTTCAGGTTCAGTTTTGTTTCCTGGGGCAGGCACAGGAGTCCAGTGGATCGGGCATTGGGCTGTGCGGGTACGTTTACATGCCAAACAGAAACCAGTAGCAGTGAGTCTCAGAGCCCAGGTCTACAGACTCGCGCTTGTGCTGCAGTGCTAAAATAGCTTTATAAACGTTCAGGTTCGGGCTGAACAAAGGGTAGGAATAAAGGGTAAATAAATGGTAAATTTTCAGAATGGAGAGGGAAAACTAGTGGTGTTCCCCAAGGGTCAGTCCTAAGACCAATCCTATTCAACTTATTCATAAATGATCTGGAGAAAGGGGTAAACAGTGAAGTGGCAAAGTTTGCAGACGATACTAAACTGCTCGAGATAGTTCAGACCAAAGCAGAAGAACTTCAAAAAGATCTCACAAAACTAAGTGATTGGGCAACAAAATGGCAAATGAAATTTCATGTGGATAAATGTAAAGTAATGCACACTGGAAAAAATAACCCCAACTATACATACAATATGATGGGGGCTAATTTAGCTACAACTAATCAGGAGAAAGATCTTGGAGTCATCGTGGATAGTTCTCTGAAGACGTCCACGCAGTGTGCAGCGGCAGTCAAAAAAAGAAAATGGGATGTTAGGAATCATTAAAAAAGGGATAGAGAATGAGACGGAGAATATCTTATTGCCCTTATATAAATCCATGGTACGCCCACATCTTGAATACTTTGTACAGATGTGGTCCCCTCATCTCAAAAAAGATATACTGGCATTAGAAAAGGTTCAGAAAAGGGCAACTAAAATGATTAGGGGTTTGAAATTGGTCCCATATGAGGAGAGATTAAAGAGGCTAGGACTTTGCAGCTTGGAAAAGAGGAGACTAAGGGGGGATATGATAGAGGTCTATAAAATCGTGAATGGTGTGGAGAAAGTGAATAAGGAAAAGTTATTTACTTGTTCCCATAATACAAGAACAAGGGGTCACCAAATGAAATTAATGGGCAGCAGGTTTAAAACAAATAAAAGGAAGTTCTTCTTCACTCAGCGCACAGTCAACCTGTGGAACTCCTTGCCTGTGGAGGTTGTGAAGGCTAGGACTATAACAGGGTTTAAAAGAGAACTGGATAAATTCATGGAGGTTAAATCCATTAATGGCTATTAGCCAGGATGGGTAAGGAATGGTGTCCCTAACCTCTGTTTGTCAGAGGGTGGAGATGGATGGCAGGAGAGAGATCATTAGATCATTACCTGTAAGGTGCCCCAGAGGGAGTGAACCTGTCATTGGCCACTGTCGGTAGTCAGGATAGTGGGCTGGATGGACCTTTGGTCTGACCCAGTATGGCCATTCTTATGTTCTTACCTTGGAGCTCAGGCTTTGAAGCCTGGGGGATGAGGTGCCAGAGACCTGCTGCCTGACCTTGAGGAAGTCATTTAATCTCATTGTGCCTTTGTTTTACTCTCACTGTTTGTCTGTCTCCACTGTTTAGACTGTAAGATTTTCAGGGCAGGGACAGTCTCTTCCTACGTGTTTAATATTACACCTGGGGGAATTTTGTGCCTCTGCACAAGCACAGAACTAATGTCCCCCACAGATTTTACTCTTTCCCTGCAGAATAATTGATTCATGTACCCCTCCTGGGCAGTAGTCCCAAGTGGGTGCATCTGGTTTAGGTGTTTAGAGCAGCTGTGGGAGATGTGAATCACCACCTCGGGGGGAGGGGAAGGCTGGGTGTGGGTGAGAGACTCTGTCCCTCTCACTTGCTCCCGCAGTGTGCCTGGAGCCAGGGTGGTACAGGGCTGGGGGTTCTCCAGCTGGTGGCTTCCACCAGGCACCGGGCTCCAACTGCTAGTCCCAGCCGGGCTGGGGGATGGGACTTCCTTTTCCACTGCATGGGCTGCTTCCAGAGCTGGGTCAGACCTAACCCTGGGAACCTCCACTGGGTGCAAGAAGTTCTGCACCTCTCTCTCCTGCTTACTGCCCCCATTGCTCCCCAGATGAGAAGGAGCTACCCCCTGTCTGCCCAACCCTCATGCATTCACATCCCCACACATACAGACTCCCCTTGTTGAGTTCCCTCCTACATCTGCCCCCCCACACCTACATTCCCCCACCGACTCCCAACCCCCCACATCCAGACACCCTCTGCACCCAGACCACCCCTGTTGAGCCCCCTGCACTCAAGCCCCCAATCTGGCAAAGCATTAGTTTCAATGGGGATACTCAGGTGCTGAATTTTACGCATATATTTAAGTGCTGTGCCAGATCCTGGCCTAACTTCACTCCGAAGGATGTGCTGCCCTTTAGGGTATGTCTACACAGCAAAGAAAAACCTGTGTCTGGCCTGTGCCAGCCAACACCAGCTTGTGGGGCTTGGGCTGCGGGGCTTTTTTATTGCTGTGTAGACTTCCGGGCTTGGGCTGGAGCCCGGGCTTTAGGACCCTGCAGGTTGGGAGGATCCCAGAGGTCTGGCTCCAGTCTGAGCCCAGAAGTCTGCACAGCAATGAAATAGCCCCAGAGCCTGAGCCCCGTGAGCCTGTGTCACCTGGCATGGGCAAGACACTGTTTTTTCTTTGCTATGTAGGCATACCATTAATGTTTTCTACTTAACATACATGGAAGTGTTAGAATTGCCATCTGCTCTGGTGAGCCATATAGATGCCAAGTAGGGAATCTATTGGGATCTATGTCAAAAAAACATCTCCTGAGTCGTCTTTGTTGTCTGTATTGCCACGGACATATTTGTTGACAGGTGTTTTGAAATGAATTACCAAAATATTTGAAAATCGCGAGATTATATTGCGTTATTTTGGTAAATAAAATATGCAGAATTTAAAAATATTGCATGCAGAATTTTTAATTTTTTGGCGCAAAATTCCCTCAGGAGTATAATATACAGTGCCCAGCATTGTGAGGCCTTTAGAAGCTGCTGTGATACTAATAATGTACTTATTTTTCAAATTGTTTAATTTTTTTTTCTTCCTTTTGGATTGGATTATCCAGGCCCCCTAATATTCAGTTATAATATTAAATTGTGTGGTTACTGTTGTTGTTTTTTTAACACATTACATTCTGTTAATATTCCTGTAGCACCTCCAGAGCACTTTTGCCCTACTATCAAAGGGTTAACTGTTTAATGAAAACAACTGATCTCTGCACAGCACTTGTCAAAAAAAAACAAAAAACAAAAAACCCCACAGTTGGGCTATATAAAGAAGCAGAGAGTAAATAATACTGAAAATATGACATCACCATATAACTCAATTGGGCACCCTCACCTGGAAGACTGCATTCAGGGCTCGTCATTGCATCTTGACGAAGATATAGCAGAAATAGAAGGGGCCCAAGGAGGGCGAACTAAAATCATTAGTCGTGGAAAGAGAGGCTTCCCCTGAAAACATTGGGATTGTTTAGTTTACAGCAGAGAGATACTGGTATGTAAACTGAATGCTATATAGAAACTCCTGTTTGCCCTTTTTGAAATATAGACGTTCACAAATGTGAAAATAATAAAAGGAAATACTTTTTTACACAACAAATTATTCACCAGTGCAACTCACTGCCACAAAATATCATTGATGCCTAGAGCAAGGTAGGATTCAAAAATGGGTGAGACATTTGTATGTGTAATTAGAGTCTTCACAGTTACGAGATGCTTCAGGGCGTAAAACCACTGCTATCTGCCTAGGAGTTGGAATCAACTGTCCCTTTGAGTAGATTAATCCTTAGAAGCATCTGATACTGGCTGCATTCAAAGACAGGATATTGGCATTCGTGAACCCCTAGACTGGTCTAGAATGGGAGTACCTTTGCTTGTGTACCGTGTAATGTCTTTCTCCTGTAGTTAATTCCATTTAACCTACCAAGTATAAGCCTTTGACTCTGAAGTTGGATTGTTGTAAAATGTATATTTTTCCAGAGGTCAATGCAAAACGGCTATTGGCTATTCAGCTTCTTTTTAGTGATGTTTCAGGTATGAACTATTAATCTTGTATTTATCTTTGCAGTGGAGCTAGATTTTTACCACAGCAAAATACTCTTTCAGGTTCACTGAATGCATGTTGCAATTAGTCAGCTCATTTGTTTGACAAAATTCTTCTAAGCCAACTTCTAGTGACGATTCCAACTTGTAGCTGTCACCTCTTTCGGGTCTGTATTGGCTGTTTTGCTATTCCTTTTGTTCTAGCCTGTTTTTATGCTTTGATTAAAATTCAGCAGCTGTACCGAAGAAAAGGAGGAAAATGGTTCAAGGCAGAAGAAAATAAGGTTTGTGAAGATGAAGTACAGCGTAAAGGATGGTTTTTTGCAAAACAGATACCTCTGAAGGTGAAACTTAAGCAACCCGTTAACTTCGGAGTGTCAGATTTGATTCCGCTGCTCTTACTGAACTCAATAGGCTTGATTGTTATTAAGACTAAGGCTGCTTTACGTGTCTCATTTTAAAGACCTTGTCATTGTCATGGTGCTGTAAATGCAAATGGGAATCAGTTCCAACAGAAGGTTAGCCTGTGTAAAGATGGCAAAATCATGTTTCAGAATTTTATTTTACAAGGAGAACAAGTGGTGGGGCCAGATTTTCTTTTCCCTTACAGCTTGTACAGCCATTCACTCCAATGCAAAGAAGGTATAAAGTTGATGCAAATACTGCCATTCCACATTGGTAGCATTTTGCACTCATTTTGCACAGGTGTAAATGACTACACATGGTCAGGGCAAGGGAGAATAGGGCCACAGAAAAGCAAATAGATAGTTGGGGCTTCATTCTCCACTCCCTTGTACTTTGTGCAGTTATTTATATCTGTTCAAACTGTGTGCAAAATGGAAGCAAAATGCTGCCAAGTCAAAAATGGTAGCAACCTCCATTTACTTGTGAATTCGTTGTGCTTGTGTGTAAATGATTTCACAATGTGTACGGAAATGGAGGACCTCACCGATAGGACTCTTGTCATGTACTTTAAAGAAAACCAGGAGTAACCCCACTGAAGTTAATGGAGAATTGGAGTGGGTGAGAGGAGAACCAGGCATTCTGGTGTTTTGAAAAATCTCGTAGGGTTAGACAGGTGAACAGTTAAATCTGCAGTACATAAAATATGTACAGTTTTCAAAACTTTAACATTTCCTTTCAAGTAGGAATGAAGTTGGCCTGAGCCAGTGCTCAGAGAAGTCAATTGAAGTTCTCCCACTGACTTCAATGTGCATTGGATTGGCCCATCAATTTTTTAGCTTCAGTCTTTAATCTTTGATTCTAAACTGTCTGAAACCTTTCTAAACATCGCACCCCTGATCTGAATCTCTTCAAGTGAAGCATTAGCAATCATAAGATCAGTATCCAATTTAGTACAAGTTTGTATATGATTGTGCAAACAGCTTATGCAAGAACTTTATTGAAAACGTCACTGAAGCAATGTAAAAAAGCATGTGTATTTTAGCAAACCTCTAATTAATATTCATGATTTTTTATTTCATTTCCCTTACATTTGTTACTAATTTGTCTACAAGTGTTGTAACCAAACCATCCTCCATCTCCTTTTATTTATTAGTTCTGTTTGCAAAGAGAACAGCATCTTGCTTCTTACTCTTAGCAGAGCTATTTATGTGTTGAGATCAACCCAAGCTCTTCTGCAAATTGGTGTTCTTCCACCTTCTGCATACATGGGGTCTGAGAAATGGAGAGGATTAGAGAAAAGCAGTCACTTTTTTTCACAAATTACTGAAATCCTGGACATTGGATGCAGCACAGAAATAGTATTATCCATACTTTTGACACAATATTTTGATTTTATTGAAGTTCCCATGAAAACCAGGGTCATAATTCCATTATGCAAAACACTTTTATATCTTTCTACAGAATAATCAAAAGGGGAACCCAGATCTTGTGCTGCATCAAGGCAGCTTTACCCTGCCGCAGCTGTATAACCTGCTCCATCCATGCAGGCAGCAGAGGGCATGTGTCCAGAGCCTCTCTAATATCCCCCTCTATCCTCAGCTGCCATAAACAGCCACATAAGGTAAAGGAATCACTTCTGCCACTGTGACAGCTGCCATCTTGGCCAGCCCTGGGCATTGACCTGGGGATCTCCAAAGTTGAAAAACATGACTGCAGTTTGAGCTGGTGAGCCAGGCAGACCCATATCCTGTGTGAATCATGCACAGGGGAGGGCATGGAACCCACACTGAGCAGTGGGTTAGATGAGCAAAGAGGGAGGCTCAGATTTCGCTGGCATATCACCTCTCACCTGGGTTGTTCACTGATTTCACAATCTCTTCTGCGGTAGTTAATTGAGATACTATAGGCACTGGATTCTGACAGGTGTCAGTTACGCTCATCTGAGTGTCAGTTGGTAAAATATCATTTTACTTTGCTGTAAGTAGCTGTAAGTAAAATTTGCCATCGTGTATTAAAAAGACAGCAAATTTCAGACATTTGACAAGATCATGGTGTAATTCCCCAAAGGATCAGTTTGCAGGGGATGCAAAATTAGCAAGATTTTTCAATTTAACCAATTTTTTGTAGCATAGCCTAGCTCTGTTGAGCAGGTCTATATGGCTTATCCGCAATGAGATGTCATATTTGACACAGGCATCCCTGTCGTTTCTCTCACTGTTCATCCTAACTCTTGTACCTTTACACAACTCAGATAAAAATAATGCTTTAGTTAATGTATTTTTATTATGGGACCACCCAAGGACTCCAATTGAAATCTGAGGCGTATTGTTCCAGCATTGTACAAATCTATCGCAAAACAGCCCTCTCCTTGCCCGCAAAGGGCTTGTAGTCTAAAGAGACAAGGCAGAAAGTATTTTAATATTCATTTTGGCGATAGGAAACTAAGACACAGAGAGATCAAAATGACTTACCCAAAGAGAGATTGGAGGTCTTTGATATAGATGAGAGTTGAATCCAGATCTCCTGAGTCCCAAGCTAGTGTCTTAATCACAAGATCAAACTTCCCTTCACTACAGCTGTTCTAAAGACGGAACAAAACAATTTTCTGTTTTAAACCATAGTGATTTGGATAGTTTTTTATTTCAAATCTTTTAGGTACGCTTCAGTGTTATTTAGCTTGAAACACAGGACAAGAAGGGGACTATAAACATGACATCTTTTGGGGTTGCAGTACTGGCTGCTCTGCATGAAGTTAGCAGTGATCCCCTGTTGGAATTCTGAAGCCGTTGCATTTGAAGATGCAAAATTCCATCAAATTGGCATGGATGGAAACAGAAATTCTCATAGGAAGACTGAAGGAGGGAGATAGGGATGACTCTGCTTTATAATTGGTAATAGAGAAGGAACTTGACAGTTACTAGTTAAAGCCATAACTATAGAAATTCACCCACTCAAATTAGCCATTCCAATTCAGTGAAGAATTTTAGACAGAGCCTTAGCTGAATAGTTCTTGTTTCTCCAGTGAAGCTGTCTTGTACTGGAGTTTCTAACCAGCTCATTTTTTGCAGCACTTATTTTTTTTATATTTGGACAAAGAGGACATTAGCCTAGGGATCAGATGGTTTACAGAGTGGAAAAATATTGCTTTATAATAAAAGGAGGATATTGAATAAAGCCTAGATTTAATACCCAGCCTAACAGAACACCCTGATGAATGTAATTGCATTTTAAGCATTTTGATTAAATTTTTTGATTCATCTTGCATTTGTTTTGCTTGTGAATTTTTTATGAAAAAAAAGTGTCTGGAGATTAGAGGATTAGTGAGTTCTTAAGAAGGCCAGGCAGCTGCTAAAGCATCTGATAATTCCTGCTTAAATTTGGTGGGAAAGCTGTATTAATCTCGTCTTTTCTAGTGAGCGATAGGACTAAAACCAAAATAGCTGGAAGGGAGAAGAGGCCCAAGGGATAATTATTTCTACAGGTGGACAAGGCATTAATGAGAGATGGAACAAAATAAACAATGTCATAATTGCAAAAGAGTTCATCTGTTATGATTATGGGTGAGGAATAAAGAGTTTTCCTTTTCTCTCTTTTCATTTTCAAGATGAATGGACAAGTAAGGAATGCGTGGAAAGATTAAGGTTTAATTTGCATAGACTCAGGTACTAAGAGTCACTCTTTCTTTTTTTCTTTAGTGCAAGGGAACTGAAGGAGATAGTAAATTAACATGCTGACATTTAACTCCTAGAAACTAGGTTTAGATTGCTTTTGTAAGCAGGCCAGTAACTCAGCTGCAGAATGGCACTGCTGCACAGGAGGTAGACCAGGTGTATGCAAATAATAATCATGTAAATGATATGCATAATAAACAATTAACTTCATTAAACCGGTAGAATGTTTAAAATCATTTGTTGTTTGTATTACAGTAGCCTCTAGGAGTCCCAGTCACGTACCAGAACTCCACTGAGATGGACCCTGTACAAAAACAGGCACAGCCCTTTACAAGGGGTGGAGTTTCACCTGCAATATCCCACAAGTAGCCCCAGGATGCCTTGTGCCTCAGAGACCCCCCCTCTGCATCACAGTTCCTCCCCTGCTTCTTACTTGTGGGCAGGTAATAATTTATTATGGGTGTATCCCAACAGGAAATTACAACATCTCCCATGATGGCTCACCTACTCTAGCCAATGGGTAGTGAATGGGGGAAGCCAAGGCTCTGCCATGCTTTGCCTCTTCCTGCCCACTGCTACGGGAGGAAGTAAACAGGTGACCCAAGTAATTCTGCCAACACCTATGTGTATAATTTTGGGTACTAATTAAACTGTCCTCCACCAGCCCATCAGTAGAGGGCAAACTTGTTGTCAATTTGGAGAACATCTCTTTCTATTGTTACATTTGAATTATCGTACATAAACATTTTTTTTAAATGGACTCCCCAAAGCAGACGTGCAGAGAAGCAAAATCGCCACCTCTGAAGGACAGGTTGAGACATACTGAACATCAGATAGTTAGGGTAGGTCAGTCTGATTCGCTTCAACAGGCACTCCCAAATACAGCAATGTTTCTCCTAGAGCTGACTGACTCTTAAAGTTCTTTGCAACCTGAAAATCTCAAATAAAATCAAGGGAACGACTTCAAGTCTAATCCTTTGCCCCGTAAGTGAAGGGCAAACACATCAGTGCTAATACTTGTGGATAACCATTTTTGATCTCTATATCCAAAAGATGCACTATATGCAATGATCACTAAAAACTGAAAAATCAACTATTAACAAAATAAAGTCCCAACTGACGTGTTGTCCTGAAATTGTACATGCGATATACGTTTATTTCCAATTTTTCCAGAACTGAAATAGGACATTTGATAGGTAACACAACATTAAAATGCATTTAGCATAATTTCTATGCTAGTCAAAACTTCACAAACCATTAAAAATGACAAGAGAACTAAAGAAAGTTAGACAACAAAAGCATGAAGGTAGTGAAAAAATGCCTAGGGAAACAGATTTTTAATTTCTTTTATTTCCATCCAGTGTCTTTGATTATACACACAATAACTTTTCATCTTTTTTTCAAGTTTATATAGTGTAAAAGATGTTTGCTATTTTTTTTTTGAATATCAACCTTTCTGAATTCACAGGAGGTAGTCAAATCACCTTTGCAGCACTGCAAAGTCCTTAATGACTTTGTTTGACTCAGTGAGTCATTGAAAATATATATATATAATGTTAGGTGGAAATCAATGTGGTTGGTCTTGGGATGTCTGAACCTGTGCAGAGAAAAAATAAGAATCACTCTCAAAACCCTTATCCACCTGGACAGCCAAACACAACCAGAACATTTTAAAGGTTCTAACCAGTTCCCATTAAGGTTGGGCTATCCAGAATTCCAGAGCTGAATCTGTTTTCCCTCCCATAAAAAAGCCCAACCAAAACCAAAAAGGAAGTCCAGTTTGATATCCTCAGCAGAGGTCAAGTGTAGCAGTTATGGCCAAGGGAGAGAGGCGATCTCTTTTGTAGGAAGGTCTTAAGCAAAGTAAGCTGTCATGGGATAAGAGGGAAGGTCGTCTCATGGATCAGTAACTAATTACAACAGTGTTTCCCAAACTTAGGATGCTGCTTGTTCAGGGAAAGCCCCTGGCGGGCCAGGCCAGTTTGTTTACCTGCCGCATCCGCAGGTTCAGCTGATCGCAGCTCCCACTGGCCGCGGTTCACTGTGCCCGGCCAATGGGGGCAGCTGGAAGTGGCGCGGGCTGAGGGACATACTGGCCACCACTTCCCGCAGCCCCCATTGGCCGGGCACAGTGACCTGCAGCCAGTGGGAGCTGTGATTGGCCGAATCTGTGGCCGCGGCAGATAAACAAACCGGCCGGGCCCACCAGGGGCTTTCCCTGAACAAGCGGCAGCCCTAGTTTGGGAAACACTGGGTTACAAGATAGGAAACAAAGGGTTGGAATAAATGGTCAGTTTTCAGAATGAAGAGAAGTAAATAGTGGTGACCCCCAGCAGTCTGTATTGGGCCTAGTCCTATTCAATATATTAATAAATGATCTAGAAAAAGGGGTAAACAGTGACGTGGCAAAATTTGCAGATAATACAAAATTGCTCAAGATAGTTAAGTACCAGGCAGACTGCGAAGAGCTACAAAAGGATCTCTCAAAACTGGATGACTGGGCAACAGAATGGCAGATGAAATTCAATGTTGATAAATGCAAAGTAATTCACATTGGAAAACATAATCCCAACTATATATATAAAATGATGGGGTCTAAATTTTCTGTTACTGCTCAAGAAAGATCTTGGCATCATTGTGGATAGTTCTCTGAAAACATCCACTCAATGTGCAGCGGCAGTCAAAAAAGTGAACAGAATGTTGGGAATCATTAAGAAAGGGATAGCTAAGAAGACACGAAATATCGTATTGCCTCTATATAAATCCATACAACACCCACATCTTCAATACTGCTACAGATGTGGTTGCCCCATCTCAAAAAAGATATATTGGACTTGGAAAAGGTTCAGAAAAGGGCAACAAAAGTTATTAGAGGTATGGAAAGGCTACCAAATGAGGAGAGATTAATAAGACTGAGACTTTTCAGCTTGGAAAAGAGATGACTAAGGGGGGATATGATAGTGGTCTATAAAATCATGACAGTTTGGAGAAAGTAAATAAGGAAGTGTTATTTACTCCTTCTCATAACACAAGAACTAGGGGTGAGCAAATTAATAGGCAGTAGGTTTAAAACAAAAAAAAGGAAGTATTTCCTCATACAATGCACAGTCAACCTGTGGAACTCTTTGCCAGAGGATGTTGTGAAGGCCAAGTCTATAACAGGGTTAAAAAAAAAACTAGATAAGTTCATGAGGGATAGGTCCATCAATGGCTTTTAGTCAAGATGGGCAGGGATGGTGTCCCTAGCCTCTGTTTGCCAGAAGCTGGGAATGCGCGACAGGGGATGGATCTCTTCATGATTTCCTGTTCTGTTCATTCCTTCTGGGGCACCTGGCACTGGCCACTGTCAGAAGACAGGATACTGGGCTAGATGGGCCTTTGGTCTAACCCAGTATGTCTGTTCTTATGTCCTAGGCCAGGGATCTCAAACTCAAATCACCAGGAGGGCCGCATGAGGACTAGTACATTGGCCCAAGGACCGCATCACTGAAACCTTTTCATACAATGATTCAAAAGTATAGTCAAAAATGAAAAAAAAAATGAAGAGTAATATAGTATGCTATTAAAAGTCAATGTATTAACTTTTTAAAAACTGTAATGCAAAGAGGGGTTTTAATAAAATATAAACACTCAGTAATGCACCTCACTCAAATGACAAAACACGGTGGAGTCGGTGCCTATGGCGGGCCAGAGGAAATAACTCCCACAGGCCGCATGTTTGAGACCCGGGTTCTAGGCCAACGAGGGTATTATAAGTTTATTTCAGTGCTTTCGGCTCCATTTGGAAACCCGTAGGCAGCCAGTACAGATCAGGGAGCACTGACTGAAAATGTTCATAGTGGGACACTTCATGTCTGAGGTGTGACAGGATGTAAATTAGCAGTTTAGGAAACGCCAGGCTTTACATGCAAAGGCAAGCTTCCTTTTTACCTGTTCGTGCATACCAAAGTAATCAGGGACATTAGGCCAATGCGCCAGAAGTGGCACCTGGACAAATTCCTCTTCTTTGCACACTCAACATTTTTTCCTTTTGCTAGAATACATTTAAGAAGAGGCTGCAGAAGGATAAAGCATTTCCAGCATTTAAATAACGGAGACAGCTTCAGCACCTTGACTATGGTATGAAATTTTCAAAGGAAAGCGTGCAGATTAGTGTTTGCAAAAAGAAAAGGAGTACTTGTGGCACTTTAGAGACTAACAAATTTATTTGAGCATAAGCTTTCGTGAGCTACAGCTCAATTTGTTAGTCTCTAAGGTGCCACAAGTACTCCTTTTCTTTTTGCGAATACAGACTAACACGGCTGCTACTCTGAAACCTGTCAGATTAGTGTGGACTATTGAAAGATTCTGGATGAAAAAAGGTTTCAGAGTAGCAGCCGTGTTAGTCTGTATTCGCAAAAAAGAAAAGGAGTACTTGTGGCACCTTAGAGACTAACAAGTTTATTTGAGCATAAGCTTTTGTGAGCTACAGCTCAAAAAAGTTACTGCCACCTGCTGGGGAGGGAGCAATAAAAGACAAGTCAATGAGTAGTTCTAGGTGTGCGTCCAGTGGTCTGCATTTGGTATTATATATATATATATATATATATATATATATATATATATATATATATTGTGCAGTAAGCAAAACTTTTAGCATAGCAAAAATCTGTTTCTCCTTACTTAGACAGAGGGGACATCTTCATTGCAAATAAATGGTGTCTTCAGGTTAGCTAAACCATGTTAGGTAATTTGGGTTATACTAGAAGTGATGAATTCAAACTGGAGCAGGTACAGAGAAGGGCTACTAGGATGATCCGAGGAATGGTAAACTTGTCTTATGAAAGGAGACTTAAGGAGCTTGGCTTGTTTAGCCTAACTAAAAGAAGGCTGAGGGGAGATATGATTGCTCTCTATAAATATATCAGAGGAATAAATACAGGAGAGGGAGAGGAATTATTTAAGCTCAGCACCAATGTGAACACAAGAACAAATGGGTATAAACTGGCCACCAGGAAGTTTAGACTTGAAATCAGACGAAGGTTTTTAACCATCAGAGGAGTGAAGTTTTGGAATAGCCTTCCAAGGGAAGCAGTGGGGGCAAAAGATCTATCTGGTTTTAAGATTCTACTCGATAAGTTTATGGAGGAGATGGTATGATGGGATAATGGGATTTTGGTAAGTAATTGATCTTTAAATATTCAGGGTAAATAGGACTAATCCCCTGAGACGGGATATTAGATGGATGGGATCTGAGTTACCCAGGAAAGAATTTTCTGTAGTATCTGGCTGCTGAATCTTGCCCATATGCTCAGGGTTTAGCTGATCGCCATATTTGGGGTCGGGAAGGAATTTTCCTCCAGGGCAGATTGGAGAGGCCCTGGAAGTTTTTCGCCTTCCTCTGTAGCATGGGGCATGGTTGACTTGAGGGAGGCTTCTCTGCTCCTTGAAGTCTTTAAACCATGATTTAAGGACTTCAATAGCTCAGACATAGGTGAGGTTTTTCATAGGAGTGGGTGGGTGAGATCTGTGGCCTGCGTTGTGCAGGAGGTCGGACTAGATGATCAGAATGGTCCCTTCTGACCTTAGTATCTATGAATCTATGAAGACATGGCAACTTGTCTTAAGCCAATGCTTATAGGGAAGCCTAGGCCTGAATGCGAGCTCCTAACGCAAGTGAAAAGCTGAGCTGCCGTGTCTTCACTGTTTTTTTAACCCGAGTTAGCTAATGTGGGTTAGCTAACCCGAGTTAAGAATACACCCTAAAAAGGTCATGTTTGCCAGTTTTCCTGTGCGTAAATTTTCACAGAGGCCTATTTTACCAGTAACTACAGGAAGTTTTAAGGCCAGGTTCAGTAATGTTTTATTGCCCCCTTGTGCCACTCAGGACCAGTGGCATAGTTTAGAGTTTAGGGAGTGGTTCCCAAACTGGGGTTCCTGAAGCCCTGGGGGTTAATGAAATGTTACAGGGGGTTCTCAGGGAGAAAATTCCCTAATGGCAGACAGAGCTGTCCATAGGGACCTCGGGCTGCACGGGGCCAGCAGCCCGGAGCCTTGGGGACTTCCAAGAGCTAAGCAAAGCATATCTATCACACTGAGGAGACTTAAACTTCAAGACTCTTTATACGGAATAGAAAGGGAGGTGGATATTTTTTGCTGTTTTTAAAATTAAATAGGCTGCTAGTGTTGTTTTTAAATGATTATGATGAACAAGTTTAAGTTTTGTTGTAATGTGCGTTGTTTGCCTGGACTGCTGAAGACCTGAATGCTTGTGTAGGAGGAATTCTTTGAGTTGACTTCTTAAATACCTTCATGCTGTTTCACATCTGATACTCCTTGATGAAACACAGGAGCATAAAAAGAAATTTTATATTTCCAAGATCACTGCTTTTATAATTTATGCTGAAGTAAGGGAGAAAAATCCCTGGAAATATTCATTTTTAGAAGGGGGTTCACAAGACATTTTAGTGAAAGGGGTTCGCGGGTTGTTAAAGTTTGGGAACCACTGGTTTAGAGCTAATTTCAGTAGCTCCTTTAATTTGCATTGCAGGTAGGAGCTAGTAGTGAGATTCAGGAGCCATAAGCAGCTCCCTCACTTCCCACCAGCTTTCACGTACCTCCAGTTGCAGGAGAGACTCTATGCCTTAGTTCCTTTGAGCTGCGACTGTTTCTTCTTATGTATGTTATGCAATACCAAGCACATTGTCAATGCTCAATAAATACAAGCAGTTATTGAATAGCAGCAAACTGCAACAGATGCATTCCTTCCATGTTAGGAAGTAAAACGTTGCCTTTCATTATTCACAATTATGAATTGCAGTGCCTAGTCAATTAAATAATTGGATGTCAAGAAACACCTAGTTTCATGATCTGTAATTTTAAAGTCTATGGAAAACATATCTAAATATGAATAGTGCATTCCATATACAGTTACAGCAATATACCACTACCTGGTGGGTATAAGTGAGCTATTGGTGGTGGTTAATTTGTGCCAGGGCTGAGCCCCGGCACCTCTAGGCTTAGCAGTTCATAGCCTGGCATCTCTGGGCTTGCTGCATCAGTTATGAATTGCTTGAGCCCCAGCACCTCTTTCATTACAAATTAAGCACTGGCTATTAGTGCCTGCCTTGCATGTGTTTTGGCTTTGTAATTTCAACCACTAGAGAAATGCAGCAATAGCCTACTGCTCTGCTTGCTTGTATTTTATTGCTCTTGGAATGTAACTTCTTATTCTTTTTATATGTTATGTAAAAAGCCTTTAAAATGGGAATGGGAAGTGAACATTATTTATTGTATCCTCCCGCAACAAAATATAGTCGGATGATAGAGTCCCGAGTAGAAGGATTAGAGAACTTGGTAGGGACCAGGATATAAGCACTGTAACAGGGTGGCTTGCCCCTTGGGCTGGAGACACAGGGCTAAGCCAGCTCTGATTAGAGGACAAGCCTCACCTGGGTTGAATCAGGTGATCCCAGAGGAAAAAAAAAAGCAGGAAATCGCTTGGGTAGGGGAGCCCAGGAGACTGCACCTGTCTCTGTAGATATGCAGGGAGCAAGAAGGGCCCTGAGTCAAGAGGGAAAAAGCTGAAGAAGCAGGAGAGAGTTGGAAGAGAGCTCTCCAGGCAGGGAGGCTTGAGATACTATCAAAGACAGCTGGGATGAAGAATGTGTGAGTTTGAGCCAAAATACCCCAAAACACAACAAGGAGAGAGAGACTGAATTGTGCTTGAGGTATAGAGAGTCAGCGTGTACAGGATGACTCCATCAATTGGACCTCAAGAGGGGATTTGTTTGAACCTTTCTTTTGAACTGAGTGAAGAGGGAGATTGCAGAACAGTGCAGAGGCACCCTGACCATGCAGGAGCGCTTGGGAAAGTGCAACAAATGCACTTTCCTGCTTTTTAGAATAGACTTCTTGGTTTATTTTTCTCCTGACTTTTTTAAGATTCCCCTCTCCCCAAGCTCAAGATCCCTTTCATCAGCCGTTTGTGGCACTTTAAGGCCATTTATTTGATTAGGTAAATCAAACGCCCCCATTTCCACCACACCTCCAACCCTGCCTGGAGAATATTGAATGCTTCCCATATTAGTCCCTAGTCCTACCCTGAGTGTCATGGAGTCGAACCTATCGGGACAGAGCCCTCCTGACTTCAGTGGGGATCTGTGTACGCATTGCTCAGCGTACGGTCAGGGCCTTAATTTTTACAACAAAAAGTGATTTGAGCCACAAAAGCTGCTGCTGAAAAAGATAGTGTCACGCTTTGGAACAGGGACAATTACAAGTTATCTGATATTCTCCTCCAGCCTCTCCTCCTCTCTCCATCAGCTGGCTTTCTTTAATGTCCACTGCCCCGGATGCCTCTCTTATCTCCCCCCCATCACCTGTTGCAACTAACAGGCCTGGGGGCTGTGTTTTTTCGGCATGAGATCCCAGCTGTGCACTGTTGGAAGTGGGTGAATGGATGTGGCAGCATCAAATAAAAGCTTCACAGGCCATTGAGAATGCAGCTTTGGACAACCTCAGCCAGACTCTAATAATTCATATTTGGGTTTGCATGTGTCTGTCATCATATTACTTCTAATGATAGTGCTTATAGATATGGAGCTTAAGATCATTTTGCTGCTTTTGTTAGGAAAAGGATCCCTAAACCTCTTGTGTATTCAGAAGACCTAGTATAATTCATAGGAGTTAAGGGATGATAATGCCTGAGGTATAGTATCCTAATTATTTTTGCTAGAAAAAAAACCACAACCCCTATTAATCCCAAAGTCTCCTCATTGACAGCAACAGCTGCAAAAGCAGCAGCAAATCATTCACGTTCTTTGGGAATAATTTTCTAGTTGTGTTTTTGCCCCAGCTTTGCTGTTTTCTGACCTCTTCTCTGCACTATATCTTATGCAAAGGGAGGGGTGTGGGGATGGAAGATCAAGCCAGCAGCTCTCGATAACTTTGAGCGTGGTGCTTCTCAGTGGGAGTGATGTATGATGGATAGACCTGTCACTCTCATCCCCAAACCAAAGCCTTTACCTCCGTGATCCACTCTGCTTCTTCAAGGCTGGAGAGTGAAGCAACTCTTTACACGTCAGTGCGTGTGTGCGCATCTGTAGCTGATGTATAGCCAAGAAAATGATCTAAATGCAGAACTTTGATGGAGCAAAAATATTTCTTTTTGAAAGGCCAATTCCTTTAGCATCAGTTCAACCAGGAATAATCTACTTACAATATCTATAGAGCTGGAAATTATTAAACTGGACCATTTCCATTACATTTAATTTATGGCCAGCATAATACTATACATATTTAAATAGATGTTAGGTTTGTATTTAAAAGACAGTTTTAAATATTCATACTTGCATTGTGAAATTTAGTTAAAATACAAGATGACATGCTACATATTTTGAATACCAAAGCATTTCATCATGTTCATATCTTCAACCTTTTCTCCATATAATAAAATGTATTTAATGTAATTAAACTTATCCTATAACTTATAAAGGGCCTGACCCACAGCCTATTGAAATCACTAGGAAGCTTTCTATTGACTTCACATTGGACATGTGGGTCAAATCTTCCCTGCAGTGGGATTTACAGTGAAGTCAGTCGTAGTTTGCCTTAGGAAGGGCCAAATGATTAGGCCTCATTGTTTTGTAGTACGGGTTTTCAAAGCCACTCACATCGCCATGTTGCCACCCATGGCATTGTATTTGATGGGAATCGCATGATTATGTGAGATTCAGCTTTCATTTCTTAGTGAATAATTTTATTGATTTTTCTTAAAGAAACCGATAATGAAAAGTAGAAAACAGTTAACTTTGTATACACTTCCAAATACCTCACTCTTCATGTGATCACCAATAGAATTATGGAACTATGCAATTTTACAACTTGTCAAAGCTGCAGATGATACACCATAGATGCAACATGTTAGGGACGGGGTAACTGTAATAGATTAGAAGAAGTCATTTATGAGTACGGAGAGGAGTGAGGGAAGAAATCAGAAGGAAGGGAGGGAAAAAGCCAGAAGGGTTAGGTGGACTGGAGGTCTGGCATTCTTTGAGCTATCTCAACATTTTATCCAAATCTATCTAGAAACTGGGTCCAAATGTCTTCAAATTCATATCATTGCTCTTTGGCTGCCAACTCAGACAGGTTTGAATACCACAGCTCTGTTTTGGACATCAGCCCACAATTCCATTTTTTGTAAAATCATGCAAGCTTTCATTTGATAAGCAGTAAATGTCTAGCCTTCATGGTTGTGGAGAAAACGTGGAAAACACCAACCTAAAGGCTCCTACCCTCAGAAAGCAAATAAGAACCTCAAATTGATTGGCTTGAAAATCATGGGGTTTAATTTTTTTTTATGTCATGATTTTGGGGGCCTGACTGCTGGGTTTTTTTGTTTTTGTTTTTTTTTTTCAAATGCTTGGACTTGGCAATACTGACTCTGTGGGCTTTAAAAGGTTTGTGTGCTGCTCCTTACAAACATCCAGTAATGGTAATGTGGCATATTTACATTCTACTGGACAGCCACTATCACAGTGTGGTATCTCACCAAAACAATGGGAGAAATACAGTCACAGCCTATGAAGGGGAATGGAGAGAGGGCATTATGGGGAGGAAAAGCCTGGCTGCGGAGGTTTTTCCAGCAGGAAGGAAGGGGAATGACGAGGGCCATAGGAGCACAGAGAGAACAGCGAAGAGGCAGAAAGAGAGAGGAGGCCCTGTAAGCAGAGAAGGAAGGAAAGGGGCAGGGAGAGGGCTGGGGAAATTACAAAGTGAGAGAGGACAGTTATTGCTACGGGTCAGGGGGAGCAAAATGGAGTCCTCATTATGCAGGGAAAGGACCATAAATAGTAAGCAAAGCAAACTCGATCAGCAGCTGCTGTACTGTCTCCTTGCCTCAGTGAGTGCTGCTCCACTCTTGCATTCTGCCTAGTGACTGGAGAGGCCCTGTGTCACCAGGGGGGAAGGGAATTAAGCAGCCAGAGGGGGGAGAGCTGAGAGTCCATCCTTTCAGAGAAAGGAGGGGAGCTGTGAAATCCCTGGCAAGGGAAGAAGAGGCAGCACAGTGGGGAAGGACCCTACTAGACGAGGAGAGAACCCAACGGATAATAAGGGAGAAGGAACTAACTTGCTCTGCTTCTTGTTGAGCACATCACCTCCAGGATCTGTCTAGCTGCTGATATTTTAAGTATGCAGCCTCACAGCATCATAGGTTTCAGAGTAGCAGCCGTGTTAGTCTGTATTCGCAAAAAGAAAAGGAGTACCGGTGGCACCTTAGAGACTAACAAATTTATTAGAGCATAAGCTTTCGTGAGCTACAGCTCACTTCATCCGATGAAGTGAGCTGTAGCTCACGAAAGCTTATGCTCTAATAAATTTGTTAGTCTCTAAGGTGCCACCGGTACTCCTTTTCTTTTTACAGCATCATAGCTTTCTCTTTTGACTCCATACCAGAAGACTGAGAGGAGCTTTCCTGCTACCTCTTCGACCTGCAAATCTCTATGCAGACATTTCCCCCTCCTCTCCAAATATATCAATGACCCCTGTGAATGTGAACTCCTTTCCAAGGAGTCTTTTCTCCAGTTTTCCTTCTCTGTGCTGCACCCTGTCTCCTAGAGATGGTGCAATGTTGTGTGCCGCATGGCACAACACCACAACAGCCCGCAAGATTTGTGAGCTCCCTTTCTTGTTCTGGTCTCTCTTTACAACTGGACTGAAAGTCCAACAGCGAGCCCTAGCCCAAATACTATCTCTGAGGACTTTAAACTCCCAAGAGTGACTCACCATCCAGGAAATGGAGATATGACTGAGAATGGTTTGCACTATTTATGTTTAAATATTGCAAATTATAGTGTACCGAGGGAAAGCAGAATTCAGGTAATTTAACATGATAATTTTCCCGGAATCAGAATATTTTGGACTTTAGAATATTGTGTGTGTGTGTGAAATACTTCTTTTGAAAGTTTTATTTTTAAACTCTTAGAGACAAACATGGACATTTTGCTAATGTATGAGGCTCTCTTTGCCTGTAACAAAAATTGGGGCATTGGAAGTATACTCGCAATAGCTGTAGGTTCAGATGTATGTAATTTCAGTCCAAGGTTCAGCTAATTTCAGTCCAAAGTGCTTCTTCAGATTAAGACTTGTTGCAGGGAATGCAGGCAATGGAGCTGAGCCCTTTTACTTAAGGACTGAATTTGGCTCTTTGTAAATAGTGGTACTTTCACGCACTGTTCAAATACAGCCACATCTTGGGAGGAAAAACGAAAGCCATTTCACACAGGTAACAATTACTCACCTCTTTTTAGGAGGGGAAGTGAGGAATAACTTACCCATGTGAACTCATTAAAGTATTTAAGTAGGCAGTATGTAATAGACTGAAGGAAACATAGCTGGGATATTGGGGCTAATAATATTCCAATTATGTTGAAAAAAATGCTGAAGAATTTTTAATTGTAGAATCATAGAACTGGAAAGGATCTCAGGAGCTCATCTAGTCCAGTCCCCTACACTCATGGGATTAAGTATTATCTAGACAGTGGTTAACCATGGGCCATGGGCCATCTGTGGCCCAATCAGAACACAGCTGTGGCTCATGTGACATCCTCAGGATCATACTGGTTATATATATATATATTGTGTGGATGCGGCCCACATAACACAGAGTTGCATATGCAGTCCACAATGGTAAATAGGTTGAGAATCACTGATCTAGACCATCCCTGACAGGCATTTGTCTACCCTGCTCTTTAAAATCTCCTATGACAGAGATTCTACAACTTCCCGAGGCAATTTATTCCAGTGCTTAACCACCCTGAGAGTCAGGAAGTTTTTCCTAATCTCCAACCTAAATCACCTTTGCTGCAATTTAATCCCATTGCTTCTTGTCCTGTCCTCAGAGGTTAAGGAGAATATTTTTTCTCCCCGCTCCTTGAAACAATCTTTTCTGTACTTGGAAACAGTTATAATGTCCCCTCTCAGGCTTCTCTTCTCCAGACACAATTTTTTTCCAATCTTCCCCCATAGATCATGTTTTCTAGACCTCTAATAATTGTGACACTCTTCTCTGGACCTTCTCTAATTTGTCCACATCTTTCCTAAAATGTAGTACCCAGAACTGGACACAATAAATTGTCAGGACCTTCATTTTATATATAATCTGAAAGATGGTACTATTAGTCCTTGTTTGCGTATTATATATTTTGTGGCTACCTACTATGTGTGCGTGTGTTTGTATGTATGTGTAAGATAATGAGAGAGAAAGTTAATAAAGGAGAGCTGTTTGGTTTAGTGGCCTTAATAGATACTGGACTGCATTGTAATGTCTCAGTTTTCCCACTGATCTTACTAAAAGTTGATCACACTCTCTAATTTTTAGCATGCTTATTTAAGGACTAGGTCCAGGAGAAACCTCTAGGTCAGATTTTCAAATGAGCTCAGGGCCAGATTTACAAATGCTCAGAACCCAGAATTGTGAAGATAGGCTTGCAAAAAATTTCATTTCCCATTTAGGCACCCAAATAAGAGCCACATTTTTCAGAAATGCTCAGCATCCAACAGCTGCTGCTGTGAAATTTAAGGTCCAATTTTCTGAAGAGCTCACCACATTGAGATATTTTAGGCCAATATTTTCCAAAAGTGATTTGGGGAGCCTCGGTTTTTGGGTGAACAGTTTGAGATACCTTGAAGGGTTCTGATTTTCAGA
Organism: Dermochelys coriacea; assembly: GCF_009764565.3. Classification (NCBI taxonomy): domain Eukaryota; kingdom Metazoa; phylum Chordata; order Testudines; family Dermochelyidae; genus Dermochelys; species Dermochelys coriacea. Next base: position 67,407,718 of record NC_050078.2, on the reverse strand, counting down.
AAGTACTGGGTACCTACCTACCCATTGACAATTGGGCCCCTTTCAGGTAGGTGTCTCAGGTTGGGCTGCCCAAAATTGAGGAATCCTAAATCACTAGTTCCTTTTGCCTAAATGGAAGCCGAACCATTTTGAAAGTCTGGACCTATTTTGAGTTACTAAGTTCTTTTGAAAATTCTGGCTTTAGTGTATTCTAGTTAGAAAAGGTTGGAAGAAAAACAAAGTAGACAGATGAATAACAAAGAAATCAAATTTGTGATTATTATTCTGGCAAATTGCCAGCACTACTATGATTGGTCTCGTACTTTCTCTTCTTGGGGCAGGGGGTGGTTCAGGGCACCATTTCTTGCCCCTGAACTGGGTATTAACTGCCCCACTAGTGTCCTAGAGGAGGGGAGTGGAGAGGGAGGGACCTGGGCCCACCCTCTACTCCAGGTCCTAGCCCAGGGGCCCTAAATCACTAGCGTAAATCACTAGAACTAGCAGTTCCTTCCCCTGGGCTACTTCCCTCTTCTGCCCTTCAGCTTGTGGGGCTTCCTGCCCTCCCTCTGCACAAACCAGATGTCCCTTTACTTAGGGTCTTGGTCTTCTTAGCCCACCACAGCACTTCTCCAAACTTTCCTCTGCTTCCCTCCAAACTGTTCTCTGCTCCAACACCAACCCACTCTGCTTCAACTCCTCCAAACTGCTCTCTGCTCCAACACCAACCCACTCTGCTTCAACTCCTCCTCTTGTCTGTTTGAAGCAGGGAGTTTTAATCATGTGACTGGCTTCAGGTGCTTTAATTAATTTATAGCAAACTTTCTTCCCTCTACAGGGAATAAGGCTCCCTTCTAACAATCTCCTGCTGCCCTCTGGCAGTGCTGTATCACATTGTTTAGAAAAAAAAATATGATTTTAAAACTATTTTTAACAACATGTTCTCAACATCTCCCGTTATGTTTGGAAACTCTAACCCTTTTTGACTGTTTGGGTCCTACTGAATGCTTCATTGTACAGTATGCATGTAATACTAAGGCACATGAATTATTTACCGCAATCAGCTGCTTCTCTCTCAGCTTTTTGGAGGTATTGTCAGGATTGGATGGCATAATAGTTAATGGCTGCCAAAAACTCATTTGAAGGCCTTGACACAACATGTTTAAAAAGCTATGCTAGCTATATATGTGTTTTCATTTGGTTATTTATTTAGTTATTTTCAAGTACTGACAACTAAAAACCAAACAAAAATGAATGTGTCATCTTGTCTTGAAAACTACCTTTGTGTTGTTTGTTTTTATTTTAAAATAACATGACTGGTTGAGTTTTGATCTTATGATCAGGTGAGATTTTCTTGTTGTTTTGAAGGATGAAATTTGTGTTTAATCTTCACTGCGAAACACAGTGAGATGCCAAGTATTTTCCAGGCAGGAACTGGGGGGGGGGGGGAATTCCACCTCATCAGCAATGATTTTCTGGCCCTCTGGAGCACTGAAGTCATTAAAGGGCTACAGATACATCTTACGCACCTAGCTAGATGATTTATCAGGAACTCACCTGGGCAAAGAAACTCTCTTTCTGGTTCCCTGAATAAGCTTGGAGAATAGAATGTTATGGGGATTCCACATGAGGCATCTACGGTTGTTCAAAACTAAATTAGCGAGTGCTTAGATCCCAGATAGTTTAAAGGCTCCGTGTTAGCAACTGGAGCTGATCCCTATTACGATAAAGATGCCTGTTAGCATCTTTCTCTGAAAAATTTGGTCTTTGCCTGGTAAAGAACTGTCCCGAAACAATGGGGAAGGTGCCATGCACTGTGGGCCTGATCCAAGGCCACTGAATTAATTGGAAAGACACTCAAGGATTTCAATGCGTTTCAGATCCAGCCTTTCTAATGTTTATATCTGTTTAAAATTATTGTGGCCTAGTTCTCTATGCCTGATCTGTTGCATTTTTGTCAGTCCTCCTGCCCTCTTGGTGTCAGGAGACTCCCGGAGAATGTCTGCTTGGAGCTCTCCTGTTGTTATTTCTGGTTTCAGAGTAGCAGCCGTGTTAGTCTGTATTCGCAAAAAGAAAAGGAGTACTTGTGGCACCTTAGAGACTAACAAATTTATTTCTGAAGACTATATATGGTCATAGAGAGGCATATGTTCAAAATCAGAGTTACTCTGAGGGTGCATGTTTCCAGACTCTCGAAGGAAGTAGAATTTGTGTTTTTCACTTAGGATTTGCCCAAGGCATATGGTAAAATGGACAAGAATCTTGGACACCGTATGAACAAAACTTTTCAGGGATTTTATAAATTAAAAAATGATTTCTCAGAGACATAAAAAGTCATCTGCTAGTTGACACTAGATTAAAGCAGTTGCTAGCTCCAGCAAAAATAAGAAGTTTGTGGATACATTTTCTGAGACATAGATGAAAATCTAAGCATAGGTGTCAACCTGCAATGACCATACTATAATATTAAGGGGAAAATCCATTCAGGTATTAAGGATTTTAATGGTCCAGAAGGGAGCCTTCTTTTAAACCTCACTATGTGTGTAAAAGGAAGCGGTCAGTTTGTAAGTACTGCCTGCTGTCTCCGGAAGCATCTGTGCCAGGATTTCAAAGCAAGAGACCTCCTATAAAGGTTTAAGGGTTGAGTTTTCTTCCCAGCAATGTCAAGAGGGCACAGATGTTACTTCATTATATGGACATTTTGCTTCTGTATATAGTAAGCTCTTGGATGCTTCAGTGGAAAATCAGTGGCTGTTATAATTACGAATTATATGAGCTGCTAGTCTGAAAAGCACAAAACATCACATCACATCCTCTGTTAGAACAATCTGTTTAGTACCGCAAATAGCAGTATCTCTCAGTTTGGGGGAAAATATATATATTTACACACTGCAAGAAAATAAAAGCTAAAATTTTGTAATACACTGCTTTACTGAAATGAGCAATTAATTTCCAATATGGAACCCCTATGAGATGTTCTGTCTTCTGCAACCATGTAAGAAAGTAGGAAACAGGGCATATATAGCAAATCGTCTCTCAGCTACTGAAGAGAAATTATAGAAACACTGTACTCAGGGCTAGAAAAAGGAGGATGTTAGCCGAATGCCCGTTTGGAATCAGTACATCTGATCTCTCACAGTGCAGCTTGTCCTAGCTGAAGTACCAAATGTGACTTAATAGATCCCAAATTAGTAACGCACGTGGCCACAGATGGATTTGTCTTGATTAGAAAAAGTAGTTGAGCTTAGGTCAGGTTTAACTAACACATGCTAGTGATGTCCAACATGTATTTGATCTTTTTGCTAGTGTAGATGTGGGGTAGCACCTTGACCTTGATTTGAGCTGGTTAAGCAGGAGCGTAGGCTGTAACATGATCAGATGAAATCACGTTTACACTATTACACTGGGAAAACTATTGATTTTAGCTCATGCTTAGCTAGCATGTTTTAGTTAAACCCTACCTAAACTCAGCCACCTTTCATTGTCAAGATAAACCCAGATAGCAATAGTCATGGTGCTATAGAAGGACCTAGTACAAGTTGTGTCATAGCAACCATGAGAGAGGGAAAGTCACAGTGAACAGAATGGGCAGTGTTTTTGTATAGAAGGAGGAAGCATTTCCATAATAACTACTTCAGATTGCTCATACAGACACCAGAGTCATAAATATGTGTGAATTAAGGAAACCCAAAGACCTGGTTTTGAGAACCTTAATCTGTCTTTCACATTTGAAGACACTCATAACATCTGCCCCATGTTTCTAGTGTTAAATTTGCATAGCACGGCAAACCATACAAATAAAATAAAGCAACCAACCAGTCTTTTGTGGCACCGCTTACTCTTTGATCCATACTGGCATGTGGGTTCTAATGCTACAGTATGCATGTGACTAACTTAAGATAATTTAAAGAATCTACAGCTCTAGGCCCTTACAGTTCCACCTTTTGTGGAAATGACTTTGTTGCTCTTGAAGATGAATCATGTTTTCCAATACTGAGTTCCTGAAATAAAATAAAATAAAACACATTCCCTTCCTTTACGCCACATAGAGCTCCAGTACTCTAGGAAGGCAGCCACCTTCTGCAGTCTCAAATAGATCACCGGATTTAGATGATCCCTTTATTCCAGTAAATCCAGGGTTGCAACACTTACAAAAGAGCTACCTTGGAATTCTGACTCCTTACTATCATGCTTTGTGTCTGTCCACTGTTTACTTTTATCTAGCTTACATTTAACTATTTGTCCTGTATTCGGTTGTGCTGTAGCTTTTTATTAGAATTACGCTTTTATAGCTCCTGGGATGTGGCATCTCTTGCAGATAAAGGCAAACATCTGAATTTCTGTTGTCTAAGAGCCACATCTCTTCTGAGTTTCACTGGATACACACAAATGCAGTTGCTCAACCCAATATTGTTGGGGTCAGTGCTGTCTGTGACAGTGACGACAGAGGTTAAACATTTAGGATCATTCTGTGCAGATGTTGAAGACGCACATCCATTTACAATTGGCCAGTGTAAAGTAGTGTAAGAAAAAAGAATTCTTTTTTGGAAAAAAGAATTCCATTCTAAGAATAGAGGGTGCCAGTTCTCACAATAGTTCAGTCTGCAGGTATAATGACAAGTCTTATGTGTCAACAGTGAATTAAGGCAACTAAGTGCAGGAAGCCACTGAACGTAGGTTATGTAGTCTGAAAATGTTGCAAATAAGTAGGTTAAGGCAGAAATGAACCAGCATCTAATATGTGTTCCTTGGAGTGTTGCTATCCTCTAGTAGGCAGGTCATTATGTGAATTTGGCCATGTTTACAATATAGTGGGTCTACAATGCAGGCATAACTTCGATCTAATGGTGCAATATGGTGCTTGATTACTTTAGTCTTTTTACCATTGTCTTCTCTGTCCCAACTGTGATAGTGGATCGATGACACAGGTACAGCAGATGGCCTGGCACAATTGCAGTCCCTTTGCTCTCCTGAGTGGCACCTTCAGAGGTGGTGGAAAAGGGGAGAAGACAAAGTTACGGCCCTGCAAACCCCACCATCGCTATCCGATCCACTACTCATCCATAGAGAGGAAAGCATTCTGGACACACTCCTGCGGGTGGTTTACTGAGCATGCTCCCACTGTACTTTCAAGAGCTTGGAGAGGAAGTAGGAGTACTGCACACACAGGTGGTGACAAAATTAGCCGGTCTCCAAATTTGATATGTCATCTGTCATTTAAGTCAGAGAACTACTTTCTGCTGTGCAATAATCCTGGTAAATACTAACAGTGTAGCATTCATCAAACTCATGAAACCTTGTACCAGATGCAGATGGTAAATTTCTGGTTTACAGCACTGGGTTACAGCACATTGATTTTCTTTTAACAGAAAATGTGATGATGTTTTGTGCTTTTGAGTTTGGATTTTTTTTTAACAACTCCTGATTTTCTGTAAAAGTAACAAAGGGCTTCATGTAAACAGCAGTAAAATGAAAGGAACCAAAACATTTAAAAGAAAGTAAATTATAGGTTGACAAGTCAATTACATTGATAAGTAATATGCATATAATAGGAGCAATCTTTGTTTCTTATGTAAAGGTTCTTCCTCCGCATATCTGTATGTCACTCATGTACTTCTAAATTATCCCTTAGCATGATAACCAATATTTGCTAACTGAACTATGTTTGTCTTTGGGGATTATACCAGTACAGTACTTTTTTTTTTTTTAAAGCATGGAAAGAAAAAAACAGCATCTTTAAATGTACATCGTTAGAATCATCGGTTCATTTCTACCTTGATGGGGGGGACCCCAAACATTAATTTCAAACTCTGTTCCCCCGGGGCTCCACAGAATATTGTCTTTGATTAAAGAAGAAAAAGTCTTGAAAGTCCCAAGACGAACTTCTTTATTTATTTTTGGACTGCACCACAGAAGGTGAGATACAGAAAACAAAACAACACACACACAAACACAAAACCCAACCCAAAGCCCTCCCTCACACTTTAAGCCTTCAACTACTGAAAAACCAAAGTGTAAACTGAAATGGAAACACATTTTTGTAAAAATTGATATGAAATCTGATTATATGAAATACATACTTTCTTGCATATTTTCTTCAACTAGCACTAGTGGAAGTAATATTTTGCATTTCTATAATTCCTTTCATTTTAAAAAAACTCCTCCAAGTTCTATACAATTTCTGCATAGACTGAATGCAGCCAGTTCTGGGGGTGGAAGACAGTAGCTGAGAAGCAATGTGCAGAAACACTGGATAACTATTTGGGGCAGGAAGTAAAAAAGAATATTGCATGCAATTGAAACAGCAAGAAGTATTTGAATGGCACCAGAAAGATTAGTTTCTCATTTCAATATAGGGAAATAACACACTCATATGTAAGTGTAGATAACATTTCACTTCAGGAAGACCACTGTCTTTCACCTTTAATTGTTACAATTTGGGCACTAATATACTGAAAGGAAAATAAAAGCATATCTTCTAACCCTTATTAATGGACATATTAATATGCTCTTTATCCACCATTGACACACAACAATACATCAAACAGCCAATAGATTGCAATTTCCCTGTAATTATAGTTTGTATTTAATTATAACATTATAACACAAGGCAGTCACATTGCCTTCTTAAATAACTAAACTAAGCATAAAGAAAAGGAGTACTTGTGGCACCTTAGAGACTAACAAATTTATTTGAGCATAAGCTTTTGTGAGCTACAGGTTTTCGTAAGCGAATACAGACTAACACGGCTGCTACTCTGTAAACTAAGCATGAGTGCTAAGTGGGAGGCATCTAACATGAATGTCACTTGTTAAGCCAATGAGCTAGCTGGTTTGTTACTAAACCATGTAGTGCTGCTGTCTTGGTGCAAAACCTCTGTTCCTGTAAGAAGTGAGGGCATAGCCACATCTGTAGATATCTCTTTGCTGGATCTCTGACTCTCTGACACTAAATGCTGACGAATTTGCTAAAATGAAGATGACAGATCTCCCCAGAACCACTTTGTTGTCCAGCTGCAAAATAATAATGACAATAAATACCTGGTTGTTACATATATCTCAAAGTGCTTTACAAAATGGGTAAAAGAAAGAGAGAAGCAGAATTTGCTGTTCCCTCTGCTGCAGGGTACTCTCTCTCCTGTGTCGTCGGTAGCATGTGTCACTATCTGCCTTCAACCAGGATGCAAAAGGGCAGTTTGTGATGTGGGATTAAGTTAATGTCATAAAGTTCTGGGTCCTCTTGTTATTAGAGAGAACCAGGACATGTTCTGTGAGTGACTTAATAAAATAAGGGACTTCTGGGCAGGAGATGGTTCTTTGTTTCTCTGCTGCAGCAGGTGTCTGTTCTCTCACCCTCCATCCATCCATACTTTGAAATACCCCCTTCACAGTAGTGTCAGAGCACCTCACAATCTTTAATATGTTTAATCCTCACAACACTATGGTGAGGTAGGAAAGCCCTTCTACAGGTAGGGAAATTGAGGCACAGAGCTACTAAGTGACTTGCCCCAGGTCACACAGGAAGTCTGTGGTAGAGAAAGGAATTGAATCATCCCAGGCTACTCTAACTACTGGGCTGTCTTCCACTCTGGATCACATTCCCTCTCTGCTCCCATAACACAGTGTCAGACCTCTCTCCACCAGGCATGTAAAGAAAAGATTGCCAGCAGCAGAGAGGTAGTGGGGAAGGTTTGAAGGTGAGGGAAGGTAACAGAGAGCTGCAGTGTAGACAACAACATGGGACACAACCTTCTCTCGCTTGGAGGTATGGAACCCATAATCCAAATGACTTTGCTAAAAATGTCTAATTTTGACAACTCAATCAGCTGTGTCAGCAGCTATGGAAGATTCCAGAGGGCTCCTAGTTTAATAGATGAAACAGAGGAAATGCCCCTATATTTGCCAAGTGTGATGCTGCTGGCAACATCTGGCAGGTGCCCTACTTCTTTTAAAGACAAAGACTGATCTGAACTGGAGCTCGTGGAATAGTAATTAATAAAAAAACTGAAACCAATCAGCAATGCCTCCCATCACCCCCCCACCCCACTGTTCCTGTTTTACAAATGATTTTGCAAATGAAAGCACTGAATTTGGTTCAGTCTTTCATGTGGCCTTATTTTTGTTGTTCATTCATATTCAGCCATGCCCTAGGTGTCCATGAAACTGTTAATGAGTCCTGAAAGTTTCATGAATTTCAAGGAAAGAGATTATTCTTCCAAACAGCCCACCCCGGAAGTGACTCATTAATCTTCTGGTACAAAGATGTTTGTTATCCAGTCAGGGAGCAGAAACTATTCACATTTCAGTTCCCTGACCACCTACAGACTAAAAATAACCAGGGCCTGATCCAGTGCATCGTGAAATCAGCGAGGGCCTTTTCAGTGAGCTTTGGATCAGACCTCTAGGGACTAGATAAGTAAACTGTTGTGCAAACACTCATCTGAATAATTCAATCAACGTACACAAATAGTGAATACATTTGAAAAAATAAAAATGAGGAGTGATTGGGAGCAATTCACCAGCCACCAAGGGGCTAAATTCATGATAAATATTATTTGTAATAAATAGTTTAACTAACTTGATTCTGGTCCACTGCACTGTCCTGTAACATAGTAAAGTAATTCATAGATACTAAGGTCAGAAGGGACCATTCTGATCATCTAGTCCGACCTCCTGCACAACGCAGGCCACAGAATCTCACCCACGCACTCCTACGAAAAACCTCACCTATGTCTGAGCTATTGAAGTCCTCAAATCGTGGTTTAAAGACTTCAAGGAGCAGAGAAGCCTCCCTCAAGTGACCCGTGCCCCATGCTACAGAGGAAGGCGAAAAACCTCCAGGGCCTCTCCAATCTGCCCTGGAGGAAAATTCCTTCCCGACCCCAAATATGGCGATCAGCTAAACCCTGAACATATGGGCAAGATTTACCAGCCAGATACTACAGAAAATTCTTTCCTGGGTAACTCAGATCCCATCCACCTAATATCCCATCTCAGGGGATATGCTGGGAAAACTGCCATGTGATTTGATGTCTTCTTGTGGGATTAGTCTTTCCTGTTGTCTGCTGGGCTAGCTAAGTAATGTAGTCATCTCTGTATCATTTATATTTTCTAGCAATACATCTGCTTGAAGGTTTCACACTGAGGAGGTGCTGAAGAGGAGGTGTTCAGACTCATTTGTATTGGGTGTTAATACTGCAACGACCAACTCAGTCATTGTTTCAATTAGAGGATCTATATTAGCTTCTTGTCCTGAGTCTGCACTCTCTCCTTTGCAATAATTTTCAGCGTTCCCTTGAGGAATGATCTGCAACTGTCTGAGATTTCTCCTTACAGTTCTTTTCTCTTTCCACTTCATAGGATCTTGGCAAAACTTTTTTTTTTTTTTCCTTTTCACAACTAGTGAAAGTTTCTGTGTTTTCTCTTCTTCCAACTTGGTATTTTCTAGACTATTTTCTCTGGAATCCCCCCAATGAATAAACAAATGTGTTCTTAAGCTTTCCAAGATGCCGAGATTGGTGATTTCAGGAAAATACGTAAATGGAGTTTCTTGAAAAATAAACATTTGCAATGAAATATTTGTGTCTCTCTCAGTCAGACAGGCCCAATGCAAACTCTTTCAAGGGTTGTTGGGAAAAGGGGATGGTATCACAGACGCTTTTTCTTTGTGTGCATTCACAACTAACCTGGCAATGTCTGCAGACAGCACTCTCAGGATAACTTTTAATTTAGGATTCCATAAAGTAATCTTTGCTTATTTTCCGCACTTGCTAATGTCCTAATGATCACCATGTTTTCTTGTATCGATTTCTTCTTTCAGGCTGAAGGGAGTCCCCCCTTTGCCCCCCCCCCACACACATAATGGGAAGCACATTTTTAGATTCCCATGAAATAATTTTTTTTTCTGCGTTGAAAATTCTCATATTTTGAGGCATGGCTTTAATTATACCTGGCTTTAAATGTGTGGCAAATTTCTAATGAATTTATTTCAGATTTCATAGACCTCATTTCATTTTTTTCATGACACTTTGGGAACTAATATTAAAGCAAACAGGGTGGGTAAATACTTCCCTAATTCAGTAATATATCTAACATTTGTTTTACAGTAGCATGTCTTAGAGAAAGCAGCTTTTCAGTTGTCTCCTTTTTCAGTTTAGTCTCAAAGCATGCTCTGAGATGCCCTAGATCAGTTGGCTCATTTGATTGAAGTACACGTTTTCATTTGTTCAGCTCTAGTTATGTGGCCTATGTAATACACCAGACATCCTAAGAAACCTTGGTCAGAGAAACCTGGTCAGAGAAACCTTGGAATATTCAGTTTTGTTGAAATTGAAATGCTTTGTGAAATCAGGTTGATTTCAGCAGAGTTTTCATTTTTAACCTTTCCCCTGCAGTAACTTTGAACAATGTCAGTGTCCTCTTTTGATAGTTTTTGGATGGAAACATTTCAGTTTTTCATTTTGAAATGAATTTTCATTTCAACTTTTTTTTATTTGGTAGTGTATTCTGTATTGTAATACTTCTGTTACATGTTACGATATACAAACACTTCAAAAAGATGAAATATTCCCTTTGAGCCAACATAGACATTTTTTTGGAATTTTCCTGCAGAGAACTTCAAAATTTCTAGTTTTCACTCCAATTTGCAATGAAGTCAGATTTTGAAATCTTGAAATCCTTTGCAAAATGGAACTTCTGCCATCATAGCTCTGTTCCTAAGCCGTTTTCTCATCTCTCCTCTCCATAGCAGCCTAGGAGCCAGTTACATAGCTGGTGTCAAATCGAGGAAGCTCCATTTGCTTAAGTGAAGCGACCTCATCTTACACCAGCTGAGGATTTAGTCCTAAATCAAAATACAATCTATGCATTTGTTTGCTAACAGCAGCACTTCTGTCCTTTCACACCACAGCCTTTCAGCTGAACTTGCTAATACAAACTAGTAAGTGTTGGAGATAATAATGGTTAAACAGGGTCATACATGTAGTGAATCTGGCACTCTGGACATGGAAGCGTCTGCCCAAAGCCAGCTTGATGTGTCTAGTAATGGGAGAACATATGCATCTCTTACTTAGGGATTATGAGTCTCTGATCCTGCACCACTGAAGTTAATGGGAGCTTTGACATTACTGCATAATGGGTCAGACCCTATATCTTGTAATCATGGAAAAATATATAGTAGCTCTTTCCATTGTGGATCAGTTTCTGAATGTGGTCTACTTAGTGCTATGGAAGAGTTAGGTATTAAGAGGAGGAGATCTCTCTCTCATTTGGCTATTCAAATTGGGATTTATGGGGAATAGGAAATGGGCATAGAAAACATGAGCATACACAACTGCTGCATCACTCTGCAGTTTTTCCGTTCGGTCATTCTCAAATTGGGGCAATAATTGGTTCAGGATTCTGAACTATATAAGCATTAAAAGGCAATGTCCTTTCCTAGGGCTTTATCTTCACCCACAACTATCATAACTCTCATGTAAACCTCTTTTGCCCTATGTATGTATCACATTGTAGGACACACAGCAGCCTGATAACCTTTGGACCCATCTGTCATGAGCATTTTTGACTCTGATGTTTGTTTGTGATCTCCTCTGTAAGAATCCCTTTACAATTGTTACTGTGGATTATCCAGAATATGCTATAATAATTAATTATTATTTTATTATGCATTGCAACATGGAAGCCCTAGTCATGGATCAGGACCCTACTCTGCTAGGCACTGTACAAACAGAACAAAATGATAGTCCTGTTTGTGAATTTATTCTCAGGCTGTTGCTGAGGTTTGTTGTACATAAACGTTACACCTGCACCTGGGTTTATTTTTAAACTTACATGTCTTCTATAGTGGGCAAATTCACTCTCTCTAGTTCATCGCTGTTTTCGTCAGAAGTGGCTACATCCAGAAAGAATATGTTCATATTCAGTGGTTACCTTTCCCATCCCTTTTGCACTACACACCGTGTATCGGGCATTTTCCTCATTTTAGGCCCAGTTGCTCCATGGGTGTAAATCAATGTAATTTCACTGAAGCAGATGATCTAACTAGCCCTTTGTGTTCCTGGCTAATCACTAGGCCTCAAATATGCAGGCATGATTACACCTATTAGATGGGTGGGATCTGAGTTACCCAGGAAAGAATTTTCTGTAGTATCTGGCTGGTGAATCTTGCCCATATGCTCAGGGTTTAGCTGATCGCCATATTTGGGGTCGGGAAGGAATTTTCCTCCAGGGCAGATTGGAAGAGGCCCTGGAGGTTTTTCGCCTTCCTCTGTAGCATGGGGCACGGGTCACTTGAGGGAGGATTCTCTGCTCCTTGAAGTCTTTAAACCACGATTTGAGGACTTCAATAGCTCAGACATGGGTGAGAGGGAGTGGGTGGGTGAGATTCTGTGGCCTGCGTTGTGCAGGAGGTCAGACTAGATGATCAGAATGGTCCCTTCTGACCTTAGTATCTATGAATCTATGAACCTTGTGCACCACCTGCTCCTTTTACTGACCTATCCTTTGATTTGCTTGGGCATGCTTGCTTTGCCACTACAGTTTTCTAGGTTTAGGAGCTGCAAATCTTCTGTGACGTCCTTAAAACCTTTTGTTTTCGAGCCCCATGACTGGTTACCTCGAAGAATCATTTCTGAGTGGCTTGCCGGACCTGATTTTAATTGCAGCTGCTCTGATGAATAATTAGAAATGCTAATGATGAGTCGGTCTCACATGTGCTCACTCTTACTAGCTTCAAAGTTGCTCTGCCTCATGTCTACAGGCTTCTAACAAACGCTTCAGCAGATTCCCCAGGCTGTTCTGGTGAAAACAAGTCCTTTCATAGAGGACACTATGTTTAGGCACAACACATATTGCATTTGTGAAGGTCGTCCATCAACTTTGTCCTCTCTCAAAGGCAAAGACTCTGAAAATGTGCTCAGGCTTTCTACCAGTGACATCAGTGAAGGCTTCAGAGTAGCAGCCATGTTAGTCTGTATTCGCAAAAAGAAAAGGAGGACTTATGGCACCTTAGAGACTAACAAATTGATTTGAGCATAAGCTTTCGTGAGTTATGCATCCGATGAAGTGAGCTGAAGCTCACAAAAGCTTATGCTCAAATCAATTTGTTAGTCTCTAAGGTGCCACAAGTACTCCTTTTCTTTTTATCAATGAAGGCGTTCGCCTGGATTTTGCCTTGCTCTCCTTAAACTTGGTGGCAGCCTGAAAGCGTGCAATGCAGCATTTACTCTAGTTTTCCTGTGGGCCTGTTAAAAATGAAACGTCCTGGAGGGCTAAATGTAGGCATGCCCAGTGCAATCTTTGCACCTGTTTATTTGTGACACCACATCACCATATCTGAAACCAAAGCCCTTCTGAAGCAACATGTCTTCATGTGGGAACAACAGCACTTTCCCAATAAAGGGGCAAAACTTCTCCCAATTCTGACAGAGTCTTTGTTTTGCTTCAATATAAGAGACTGCAGTGGAATCAGGTTTTAGATTACGCTGATACGGACGAATTTTACAAAATGCTGCATGTTCGCAAAGCCCTTGTCAATTCAAATATATTCCAAAGTGAAGTGTTTGTGTTGCATCAGATATTTTGCATGACTGTAGATATGGTACATAGTAAAATCACAGCCTGTTTCTAACATTAAATTCAAAACCATGAAAGTAGGCAGCTGCAATGAAAAATAATGAGGAATAATGGAATGAAATTTGACTATCAGCAGAAATGTACCAACAATAAAGTCTATTAGACTGTGGTATAGTCTCCCAAGAGGAGTGGCAAAAGTTCTGTTTCTTGATTTATTTAAAATTAACCCAGAGAAAACATTTTGGGACTGTATTTTTATGAATGTTCCTACCGAGGCTTTGGGATGGGAAGGACAAGCTATCTTTTTCCATCTTCAAATTATTTTTCAATGAAACCAAGGTCATGCAGATCCCTATGCCTTTGAACCGGAAACTCTTTCTGCTCATTCAAGATGAGCAGTTAAATTTTTCTAGAGAAGAAGCATTTTTATGAACCATCAGTTCAACACTTATTTCAGATTGCCAGTTAAATTGTGGAAAAATAGAAATAAAAGGTATAGTCTCCAGCTCAGCATATTAGTTCAAATAAAAGTAAATAACAGCATGGTTAAACATTCCCGACGGTGTGGTCTGACCATGTTCTGAATCGGATCAAATTTCCAGGCTGCTCAGGATAGACACGTGTGCGACAATCATCATTACTTTGCCTTCTTTGCCTTCTGGCTGTGAGCTAATATAGAGAAGGCTGAATACATTCAGGGCAAAAATACATGTTTAAAAGGCAAAACAGAGGACATAAGGTCAGATCCTCAAGTAGTGTAAATAAGTGTAGCTCCACTGACTTAATTGCGATCCTCCATTGGGGGAAAAATAATGGCAAGACTATAGTGGATGCCCCTTTCCTTGGGCTCTGCCCCCTGTACTGGCACCAGGGAAAAGAGCAGGTTAGGACTGATAGAGCAGCTCTGTGCCACACTAGGATTCCCCAACAAAGGAAAATCCACCAGAGGATGGTAAAGCTGGCTCTGGGTTGCTGGAGCATAGTGCAAAGTAGCCTAAATGCAGGTTATATTAAAATAATTCTCCAGACATTGAATTGGAGCTAGAGGAAGTTCAGATGTTGCTTCCAAACTTAGTGATTTCAAGAACACAAATGCCCGTATCTTAAGTGTACAACACCAGGGATGCTGGAAGAATTTGTATAGCGGGGGTGCTGAGAGCCATTGAACCAAACTGTAAACCCTGTGTAAACCCAGCACCCGTAGTCCAGCACCTACAGCACACCTTTTAGCTGAGAAATAAATACTGGTTCATTTCCAGCCCTCTCATATTTCACCTATGATACCATCTATCAGGTATTAGGGGGTGGGGACAAATGGAGGAGAGAGGAGCCTACTTTTATTTTTATTTAAACTTAATTCTCCATCAGAATATTCCACTACTGATCAAGTGCAACATTTCTTGGAGAAACTTAATATCCTATGTCACTGAGGGACAGAAAGCACAGTTTGAAGCATCAATATCAACAAAGGAAATTGAGAATGCCATATCAGATCTTCCAAGTGGCAAATCATGGGCACCATATGGCTTCAACTTAGAATTTTACAAGTACTTTTGAAAGCATCTGGTTCCTAGAATGAATCAGCTGTTTCAATTCTCTCTGAACAGATTCTAATATGGAGGCTTGTCTTCATCATAGTGCTCCTGAAAAAAAAAATAAAAAAATTCAGAGTGCAAAACATATCTGCCTATGCTTTTGATTAATGGAAATAATTAAACACTTGCCAAAGTTATAACCCACTATCTCTCCTTAATTCTGCCTGTTTTCATATGCACAGTCCAGTCTGGTTTCATCATAAAAGGTCAACCAGCCATAACATCAGAAGAAGATTGAACATCCTCCACCAGCAAAACTTGCAAGATGGGCTGGTTTTGATTCTGGATTCTGATAAAGCACTCAACTGGGTTCTTTAACAATATGTATTCTTATTACTGAAAAATGTCAACTCTGTCCCACCCTTCACGGATTCAGTCATATCTTTCTGAAATTCTCCATGCTCATTCCAGTGTTTCAAAGGGACACAGTCAGACGCTTTTGCATCGCAGCATGGTATGAAATAGTGATAACTCTTATTCCTATTTCTATTTCTTCAGTCACTCGAACCAACTTGCAACGGCAGTACAAAATTTACCTAGTATCTATGCCATTAAAGCAAA
Organism: Dermochelys coriacea; assembly: GCF_009764565.3. NCBI lineage: Eukaryota > Metazoa > Chordata > Testudines > Dermochelyidae > Dermochelys > Dermochelys coriacea. The sequence goes on along the minus strand of NC_050078.2, from coordinate 67,392,011 downwards.
AGGCAAGGAACACAAACTTCCACAAAATTAACACATCAGTTAAAATACCTTTGAAGCTTATTACAGCAATATGCTCATGTCAGGTCTCTGGGTATATTTATCAAAATCAGAGGACCTCAGTTAATTGGTACATCATCGCCAACGTTCAATGCCTGTGATCTCTGAAGGCCAAGTCTGCTCTTTTGTTACTAAGTTATTATTAATCACTTCGATTATGCTGTAAGGGATGGATATTCAAAGATTGGGCATGCAAAGATGACAAAAGTTACATGGGTGGCTTGGAGTGGTGAATATGATTATCCTTCCTCAAGCTCTTGTCATCTTGTTATAGAAGAAAGTTGCATAAGTATATGTTTGTTGGATGACAGGTAAGAAACCATGGAGAAGTATCCGCAGACTCCAAAGACAAAACACCTATGGAGCAACGAATCTTCCCAACTGGAAGCCACCCAATTATGCTGTTTCCGTCAGCACATACTTATGGAACTGTTTCACCTATGGGGTTATGCAAGAAGCCAGCTTGGCATGACCAAGTGTGCAGCCTTTCACTGTTCCTCTCTCTTGATTGTCCAATCTTATATATAGGGGCAATATGCTTTCTAAAGAAATTAATCATCATCCCATAATCACACCCACTATGGCCCTGATTGACATGCCTGACTTTAAGCATATGACATCAGTGAGACTACCCATGTGTTTAACTTCAGGCACATACTTAAGTACCTTGCTTTATATGGAGGGAAGCAGAGATAAAGATAGCCTTCCTCCACATTGCCTCAATTTGTGGATTTACTGGGATTTCAAATAGGGCAGGTCAATCTTAATTTCTTATAGAAGGAAGTTTGAGGCTTGCAGTGAGGAAAAAGGTGCTTTTTTTGGAGACCTCTCTCTCAAATGTTCATAGATTGTAAAGCCAGAATAGACCATTGTGATTAGCTAGTCTGATCTCCTGTGTATAACACAAACTCTAGGGTTTCCCTGAATGAATTAATCCTTTAGAAAACCATCTAATCTGGATTTTAAAATTTCCAGTGATTGAGGATCCACCACAACCCTTGGTAAGTTGTTGCAATGATTAATTATCCCCACTGTTAACAATTTTCACCTCATTTCTTGTCTGAATTTGTCAAGCTTCAACTTCCTGTATTGTTATACTTTTGCCTACTAGATTGAAGAATCCTCTATCATCAAATTTCTGTGCCTGGGGTAGATATTTAAAGATTCTAATCAAGTCACCCCTTAACCTTCTCTTTGCTAAAATAAACAGATTGACTCAAGGAGCTCAATCACTGTAAGGCACTTTTTCCAATCCTTTAATCAGTCTTTTGTGGCTCTTCTCTGAACCCTCTCCAATTTATCAACATCCTTCTTAAAGTGCGGACACCAGAACGGGACACATTTTTCCAGTTATGGTTGCACCAGTGCCAAATACAGAGGTAATATAACCTGCCAAGTCGGACTCGCTATTCCTCTGTTTATACATCCCAGCATCACGTTATCATTTTTGGCCATAGAATCTCACAGAGAGCTCATCTTCAGCTGATTATTCACAGTGATCTCCAAGTCCTTTTCAGAGTCACTGCTTCACAGAATAGAGTCCCCCTTTCCTATAAGTATATCCAGTGTTCTTTGTCCTCATTGTAAGATTTTGCATTTGACTGTTTTAAAACTTGTATTGCTTGCTTGCACTCAGCTTATCAAGTGATATGGATCACTTTGTCAGTGACCTGTTCTCTTCATTATTTATCACTCCCCCCAGTCTTTGGGTCAGAACTTTGAACACCTGGGATTAAGAACTAGTAATTGTAGGAATTACTTTGAGATGGTTTGATTGAGCAAAAATCTTGTAATTAGAGTATATAGCCTTTGCATCAGAAATACTCCAGGCTAAATGCTCCAAATAGTGAATTCTGGGTTTGAGACATTAAAATGCCTATAAAAATCCTGTAAGGAAAGAAACCTTACAATATCCATCCAATGCATTCATCTATACGTACAGGCAAATGCAGATCTATATTTTTTACACAGGCTGTATTGTTCAGCTGACATTTTGCAACCCTCCCTAGGCTCAAATTGTGCTAAATGTATCTGTGTGCATCAACTTTTTTACAGCGTTGCCCGCAAAGCTCTGTTTGTAAATAAATAACTACTGGGCTTTGATCCACGATTGTTTGAAAACTAAAGTGAGAATGAATGTGGACTTCAATCTGGTGCTATATCTCTTGGACATAGATGTGAAGCACCAGTTCTTGAAGGCTGAACTGAAAGTAGAGAACAGTATGCTACTGATAGGGAAGAAGAAGCTGATTCTCTCTTTATTGACTCCAGCTTTCCTGATGTGCTTCAAGGAACTCAAATCTTATTTTCGCTTTTTAAAACTAACACATCGAGTCCATGGTGCAGAAGAGACCCTCTGTTAAGCATGAGATCTATATACAATAGTAGTCTGCATTAGCTGCTAGGGCTCAGACACATTTCTTGTTCTGTTGTCTGTTCACACTCAAGTGGTGGATAAGTATAATGTAGGAAAGTAACTCAAGTAACAACAGGATCAAACCCATTTAACACCAGGGTTATTTTGGTTGGCCTTTCCCTGAAGAACTATTTTGGGACAAATGGAAAGATGACTCGTTCAGTTTACTAATGTGATTTTTGTTCTTGTTGTAGTTTAGTTTAAAACTTTTTTGGTAGAAGCTATCTGTGCAGTTTCCTCTAGTTAAAAATGTCCAGGTTATCTAATCTTCCCAGATTAGAAAGAAAAGAAAATGTTAGTGATTTTCATTCTGTGGGTTTTTCCCCATCTGTCTATTAAGAATACATAATTATTTATTAATGTTTTTCAAAGCTCTGAATGTTTCTGCTGTGACTTTTTTTGATAAATGTGTGATGCTATTTGCCTTTGTGGATGCAAATAAAACAATGTGTTTTAAATGACACATCTGATTTTAAAGGCACTGCTGTCAGATTTGGTTGACATATTTCATAAGGACATGGTTTTCCTCCTTTTGAACCATGTGAATTTACCAGGGGGTTGATTGTTTTTTTGTGCAGCAGTATTTACCCTGTGTATAGAACATTGAGGTTAAAAATAAAGTCAGGAATTGGTCCAACAATTTAATAATTCTAATTAAAATAGGATTTGTAAGAGTGTTTCATCTAATACATTTGCTACAATATCAGCATCTCAAGCTGGAGAGGTTTAGGCTGAGGTTACTGAGTGCTTCGACTATAGTTGTATAGTTTCTTCATTTGTTTTTAATGACAACCCCTGGCACTCTGACAGATTGCCTTCTATTTACTTCTCAGAAGGCAGCCATGCCATTGGAGACATGGGCAGGACAGGATGGCAGTAACTGTGACAACTGCTAGAGCAGAGGACATATTATGGGGACCAAGGTTATCACTGTAATATGAATCCCATATATAAACAAACATTTGGAAAAGACTACTTGCTGTGTTTACAAAAGATGGGGATTTAGGCCTTTGCACTGAGATAAAGTCCTAAATAAATACTCGAGCCTGCTACCATTTTACACCTTCAGCAACTGTTAAATTAGATCCAGTCCGTCTGTCTTTATTTGGAATTGTTTACACAGTTTAAAAAGAGTTTTCATTTTTCCTCAACCAGGTGGACTGGAAATAGAATGATGCTTGTGCAAGTGGTAGAGAAGTAAAAACTGGCAATGCCCAGTGATGTATTTTCTGCTTGCTAGTAGGGATGTCATCAAGAGGCCAGTAACCCTGTATCCTAGGAATATTTTCCAGACAAGAGCCCTAATGTCGAACTGGGATCTACTGGCATGAATCCCAACCCTCTATGGTATCACATTCTCACTAGTGATCCTAATGTAGAATCATGGTATAAGTTCTTTGTAAATTACTGGAGAAATAGCCATGCCAGTGCAGATGGAGAACTACAAGTATCTTTACTTTGATATTTTTGTGGACATACAGAGAGAAAATTTCCAAAAGAGCTCAGGAACAGATTTTCAAACACTCAGTACCCAAAATTAGGGCCAGATTTTCAGCTCAGCTCTCATTTATGCATTTAAATCTAGCCACTTATTTTAGTGCCTGAACAGGAGCTGAGCTGTTCTGAAAATGTGGCCAGTACAATGGTTACCATTAAAAAAGTCAACTGCAATTGCGTGGAGTGATACCTGAAATTCCGCATCATTTTCCCCCCATGTACTTAGAATAGGAAATAATGGTGATAAATCTGTGGAACTTGTTATTGTCAAATATTGACATTCCTTTTGTGGTGTAATAACACACTACCTGGTCACTTTCTAGGTTTTCCTTCTTGATAATAGAAGTTATCTGGTTCATTTACTAAGTACTGTTATTGCATCAGCCAAGCTTTTTGCCAGTTTCTAATTACCACCCTGGGAGCTGACTCACTGCATTATCTTAGCTAAGAAACAGTTTAGGAAAGACAGTTATTTGGGGATGAATTTGTTTTCTTAAAGACCATAATTATTTAAAAACTTAAACATTAGTTTGTCTTTTATTTGCATATATGTGTTTTATTGACTGAACAGGCAATTAAAGTTTGCTTTGTAATAATGAATAGCACTAATCATTAATAATATCTTAGGTGTAGTCACTGATGCATTTGAGGAAATAGAAATAAGGATGGAAATGTTCCTAAATCTTACAGCATTCTTTAATATTAACTTTAAATCACTGAGACAGTACAATTTTTAATGTTGTAACTAGATGTTGATCTTCAGATGTAAGAGGAATTTGGTCTAATCAGGAAATAGGTAAGGAGCAGCTCTGGAGATAACTGTATACAAATAATTTATTCTATTTGTCTTTTTTGTGTTTGTGAATTTTTTCACGTTTGTTGCTTATTCAACATTGTTTGACAAATACTGTATGTGAAATATTGGCTTTGCATTCAGCTATTTGTTCTTTATTTGTGATGTGATTGGTCACCTAAATCATGTGGTATTCTTTTCCGTTCCCTGGTGGGATGACTGAAAACTTGTATAAGCGGAGGAGGGAAATTGAAGAGATTTTAAGATGGTTGCCTGGACATTTCTGGTTTAAACCGATGCACAAACTCTTTGCACTGGTATTAGGAAATCTTCCCTTTTTTTCTTGAGCAAGAAATCACCTGTGCCAGCAATGCCGGCAAATGAGTGATTTTTTTGTTTGTTTGTGTATTTGAATTTGCATGGGGAATGAGCTATGTGTCAGCCCTTAAGAGCATTACTAAGACAAGACAGAATGCAGAGGTGCATAGCCCCTGGCACTGCTTCACCTCTCTGGTGCAGTTAGGCCTCTAATTTTAAGCATGTGCTTAGATGCTTTGAATACTCAGGCTAAGGATAGGACTTCAGTTTCCATTGTTTTTAATACAGACTTTTAGGAATCTTCAATTTATTGATAAAATCCGGGTGATTCCTGTGGCAGGAAACATCTCTATGGCACCCCCGGTGGCTCAATGTGGCACTACTCACCCTACCACAGGGATATCTGGATGCAGTAGTTCTTTAGCCCCTCAGCAAAGGCATGCTTAAGTCCCACCTCTTCTGGAGAATTAAAGTCCCCCTCCCCCCCAAAAAAACCCAACTAAGAACTCCAAACAGGGTCCTCCTGCACTTCAGATTGAAAGGCTATATTCAAAGAGTAATAGTAATCAATGGCTTGCTGTCAAATTGGTAGGGAATATCTACAGGGGTCAGTCCTGAGTCTGGTATTAGTCAATCCTTTCATTAATGACTTGGATAATGGAGTAGAGAGTATGGTTATAAAATCTGCAGATATCACCAAGTTGGGAGGGGTTGCAAGCACTTTGGAGGATGGGTTTAAAATTCAAAATGCCCTTGACAAACCAGAGAATTGGTCTGAATTCAACAAGATGAAATTCAATAAAGACAGGTGCAAAGTACTTCACTGAAAATGGAAAAATCAAATGCACAACAACAAAATAGGGACTAATTGTCCAGGTGGTAGTACTTCTGGAAAGGATCAGGGGGTTATAGTAGATCACAAATTGAATGAGAGTTGCCACTATGATGCAGCTGCAAAAAATGCAAATATCGTTCTGGGGTGTATTAACAGGAGTGTTGTGTGTAAGACAGAGGAGGTAATTGTCCCACTCTGCTTGGCACTGGTGAGGCCCCAGCTGCAGTATTTTGTCAATTCTGGGCACTATGGTTTAGGAAAGATGTGGACCAATTGGAAAGAGTCCAGAGGAGAGCAACAAAAATGATAAAAGGTTTAGAAAACCTGATGCATCAGGAAAAATTTAAAAAAAACCTGGGCCTGTTTAGTCTTGAGGGAGAAAATAGACTGAAGGGAGACCTGATGATCGTCTAAAAATATATTCTGGACTGTTATGAAGAGGATTGTGATTGATTGTTCTCCGTGGACAGTGAAAGTAGAAGAAGTAGTAATGGCTTCATCTGCAGCAAGGGAAATTTAGGTTAGATATTAGGCAAAGCTTTCTAACTATAAGAGTAGTTAAGCTCAGGAACAGGCTTCCAAGGGTAGTCATGGAGTCCCCATCATTGGAAGCTTTTAAAAACAAGTTGGACAAACACCTATCAGGGATGGTCTACAATTACTTGGTCCTGTCACAGAGCACGGGGCTGGACTTGATGACCTCTCAAGGACCCTTCCAGCCCTACATTTCCATGATTCTACTCAGAGCCTGTCTTCAAAGAGCCACTCGTTTGGTCAGTCTACACAGAGCAATTTTGGGCCGTATTACCTGCAAGAGATGGGGAGAGACAGAAATTTCTGTATACTGTACATCTCTGCACTAATATAGCTTAGGCTAAAACCTTAAGACTCCACCCAACACCTTGATTCCTTAATCATTGAAGCAGACATACAAAAGAAGTGTCACTTTAATATTTCATACAGTTTCTAAAACATTTCATATGTAACCCAGCATAGTCTACATAAGATCCAAATTCTAGATGATTTATTAATTCTGAACATGTGCCCACTGTATTTCCATAGCGAGACAAAGCACATGAAAGCAGTCAGTGTAGCTTTTCACTATTTCTCTCCAGGGTTACTTTTTTAGTTCAACATCTCTCTCTTTTTCTATCTGACCCTCCCATCCAGCCAGGAGTATTAGTTATTTAATGAACGGTTCAAAATTATGAGGGAAGAAATCCTAAGGTAAAGAAGCAGTGTCTTTTCAGTGTATTTTAAATATGAACTGCTGCTAATCCAGTTTCTCTTCTTTAGGGTGTAAAGTAATCTGTTAATTTCAGAAGGAATGGTTTATGAAACTAAGGTGCAGAGTATTGTCAAGACAAAATCCTTGTCTCCTTTTTGACTGTAGGACACCTGTGTTAAATGATGATGACAAACTTATTGATGGTAAGAAAAATTTTCCAGCATCAATGGAGAATCTTGTTTTACTGCTTTAAAGAAGGTATTAATATTAGTAATTAGTATACCCACAGCTATAAATGGTCTGTATCTTCCTCCAAGACATTAGTATACAAGGGGAGGTATTTTTGGCTAGTGAAAGTGCATCCTTTTCTAAAGAGTAAAAATTGTAACAAATCTTAGGTTTAATTAAGAGAGTAAACACAAAGCTGAGTTGTGTGCTTAAGTGGGAAATTTGAAAGGATACCCCTAAACTGATTTAAAAATAGAAGCATCTTAATTTGCTTTAGCCTGGAGATGTTTTCAGTGCCCTATTTACTCTTGTCTGGCAAGAATCATTTCATACACTCCAAAGGATAATTATGCCTGTAGGTGAATCTAATTCACCAAAGGAGAAGGAACTGAATATTTAATAAAAGGAGGGGTTCTTTTAAAGCATCATAAGAAATTCTTCTGTAAATTTGTGTGCCTCTATTCTCTTCCTGCCTTCTGATATATTTGTTTGTGTGTGTGTGTTTTCCCCATATATGATTTCTCCATGATCCCTAAAGAAACCTTAACCATATATAGTGTCATATGGTAGCTTTACTTTACAATGCGGGATGCTAGTCTAGCATGCCATTTCTTCCCTTTGAAAGGATGTGAGTTCAAATCTCTGCTGTGTCAGCTGAGAGTCAGTTACAGATGAAAAGCTGCCAGAGTTTCAGATAGCTGTCTGCCGTGCCAAAGAGATGAAGGACGAGTGGACTCCCGAATGAAATGTGGTTGTCAAAATACTGTATGTTACACAGGTTTTGGGGCAGTGTTAGAGAGAACTCAGCCAACTGGATTGTAACATCAAACACAGCACATACTGTACCTGAGACAAATGCATCCCTCTTTTAAGCCCGCTACTGATTTTTACTTCAGATGTAGACAATTGACATCCTGCACTGAGCTTAATGAAACTCCCCCTGGACTATATTGTCTCCTATGTGAGTTACTTACATGTAAAGGGTAGGAAACCTTTGAGGGGTTTAAATTAGTGGTGTTTCCTTCTAATATTTTTGTTGGTGGTGTGTGCTTTGTGTCAGCCTGGAGTAGGTAGCTACATTTTGACTACAAAAACCAATGGATCCACGTGATCCACACATCTCTCAAGGAAACCACCAAGACCCTGTGACACCCCCTCCCCACACACTCTAACTACTTTGCACCTCTCCAGCTTCTAGCTGGCAGCCAGTGGCATCCTCTCCTCTGCATTCATGTTGTGGCTGAGGATGGTGCCTGTGATAATTGAGACAGCATCAGCATTTACTCAGGCACAGAATCCTAGTGGATGTGAAGAAGAGGGATAAACCTGAGGAGAGTGGCTATTACTAAACTTCTCACCTCTGGCCATCTCCTTCTCCTTCCCCAACTACAAAGCCCAAACTCCAGCAAGAGGCCTCTATAGGGGGAGAAGTGCTGAGAATAATGATGCCTAGAAGTTACCGTTCCCCTCTTCTGCACTGCTCCCTTCCAGAATCTGCTTTGATCTCTGTATCCAATGATCATTTGAACCTTAGAAAATGCAAGCATTGCTTAAACTGTCTGCACAATTTCTCCTCAACTCACCGTGTTGATTTAAAAAAAACCCAACTTTTTGCTGCTTTAGTCAATCACTAACTCTACCAGGAAGCAGCAATTGGGCTGAGAATGAAAACTAAACACAAACGTTTAAAACTGGCACACAAGGAGAAGTAATGGGCATTGCAAGATGATGCTTGTGTGCGTGATCTATCGAACTGCAGGATGGCAACTGAGTTGGAAGGAAACTGTGACAGACGGACGATGTGCAGAGTGAGCCGCAGTCACTAACTAGAAAATATTATTCACACCAGGAAAAATGACTCCTAGAAAGAGAGGAACCGTAACATCACTGAGGCTTTAAATTGACTTTGGGCATTTTAGTATGGCTGAAATTTGGAATACGGAGAGAGGTCTGCTGAAACAATATGTACTTCAGAAATGCCTTTGCTCTGAATTACCTTGTGTCACACCATGGGACAGCATAGGACCTTGTCATGCAGAGCTTCTCTCACCCAGCATGTGAAAAGCTTTGCTAATGTAGAGTTAAGGTTGCAGGCCCTGTGCTACTTGTGCCTTTGCAGAACACCAAGATCAGACTCTGCCACGCTTCCTGGAGGCACCCTATCATGCCTCTGCAATGATTCCCAAAGCAGGGGATTTGAGCTGGAGGAGCAATGTTCCAAGGCAGTACCTGCACAGGGGAATTCTCCCTTGGCCCTTTGAAGGTTTTTTTACAGGCACTATGTGCGGGCAGATCATAGGGCAGAATCGCTCTCTAGGAGTTTGAGTCTCAAAACACAAATATTGCAAAACAGAGAAATGTGGAGGGAAAGTCTCTTTACTTATCACTTACAAGGGGAATGAAAAAACATGGACACACAAAAAAAGAAATGCAGCTTGAAGGTGACATTCCTCACCCCCTTAACTCTGTCCCCTTTGATGGCAGGAGATTATCGTGCCTTACATTTCCTTCAACCTTTCACCCAATCCGACCTCTGCCAATCAGCAGTTCCAGTACTCCTTAGATTAATGGTCATGTGCAGAGCACGCTGCGCATCCATTGGAGAGCATGGGTAGAAGACCTCATGTGGAGTTGTGGAGTGCACAAAGAAAATGGCTGCTCTCGATCAAAGCAGGCGAGATACCAATTTATGGCTCCCAGGAGACTCCCTCTCTCCTCTCATCAGGGCTAGAAAACCATGTGTCTTGGGCCTACAGAAAATGGTTCCCTTCTAGGAACCCGTGTTTGACTCGGAGGGAGGGGCCCAGCTTTGCCCATCTCAACATCTTCTGACCAGTCCCAAAGCTGCAGCAGCTCAGCAGCCTTCTGGGAAGGCAGTAAATGGTCTTTTTAAAGTGCATTTTTGATTCAAAGTATTGTGGATATGGATTAACAGTAGCTTGGTGCATATGGTCCTTCCAGCATCAGTATTCTGGAACTACCTTGAATAGAATACCAACTGGGTGCATACTGATGAAGCTGAGGGAATAAATGAATAAAATATATAAACTGTGAACTTCTGAAAGCTGGAAAGTCTGTAAAGTTGTTCTGTGCCTGAGGAATCCCCTGGCAAACATGCAGTTTTGGGGTTTTTTTTAGTTTTTACACTTTGGGATCACTTCTTATTATATTATCTTGTCTGCAATTAGAAATCTTGTGAAGCTAAGTACTGCTAAATTAATTGAATTTTTAGTGTCGGGAGTTTGCCCAGAGGCACTCAACTAACTGGCCTTCATGAGATTGACTTTCCAAGAGTGTTCTTCTCTTCCCCACCTCAGTCCTTTGTAAAAGAAACCATCTTTTCCATCTGCTAATTAACTCTGTGGCCAACAAGCAAATCTTTTGTAAGCTTTGAAGACCATGACTAACAGGCTATACAAGTACTGCTGGCTTAAGTTGACTTCATATGCCATTTTGAATAGAACTTTTGAAGCCCAAGAGGAAGAAAGTCTATTAAACCAAGTGAGGAAAAAATAACCCAGAGCATGTTATTTACCTATTTTTGTCATCTAAATGGTCCTGTCCTGTTACCCACTGGTAACCAATTTTGGGGCCTTGCAGTTTCTCACTGGGACAGAAATTGACAACATATACCCAGGATATTTTCGAGCATAATGTACTTATTTACCAAATGCATTCCAAGTTCCATTTACCTTAAAAAGAGAGGGCAAAAAAAGCTACAGTCATTTCAACTTGCAGAGACACTGGCTAACACGACTGAGTTCAGCCCTGCGGATATGCAAGCAACTGCTTTTGTCTAAACCCTCTCCTTGCTGTCATCACACTGCCTCTTCCTGTGTCCTGCTTCTCATCTGTCCATTCACTTCAGAATGGCCTTTTTCTCATTACAAAGTGGGGACTAGTCCTGGTGGTTCTAGGCATTAACTCTTTCTAACTTTGTCTCACTTCCCTTCACTTCTTGACTCCTTTTCCTATTTCCATGGGGTCAGAGGTGCCCATGAATCTTCATCATTCTTTCTGGTCCACGGCACACATTCATATGTCTTGGAGTTCCAATCCTTTTCTCTTCACAGAGTTTTTCCATATTATCCTAGGTCTTCCATGTCCTTTCTTGCTCTCCTCTTCCTCCCATAATTTCTTGGCTGGTCATTCATCCTCCATTCTTATCTCACATCTAGCCCACCTCAAACATGCGCTTTCCAGCTTACTTCATCTTTCCCCTACTAATGTCTTTCAAGCCCACTCTTTCTAGCATTGTCTACTCTATACTGTAAAAATATTCTAGAAGAATGTCTGGAATGGATGTAGTTTAATCAGTACTGAATCCAGCTTAACCAGAAGTATAGACAAGGGCACTGTTTCTCTACAGATGAATCTGTTTGGAATAGATTTAATTGCATAGTGGTGGTAATATTACAAGATACAGCTCCTAGTCCGGGAATAAAGTGTGTTCTGCAACTAAATATGGGGAGGAAAACAATCAGTGTCACAAGCAAGGTTGCACTGGTATTGGTCAGAAACAAGTTAGAATGGGAGACTGTCCGAAATGTGGTAGGCCGTGTTTTTTTTTTTTTAAAAAGTAGGCAGTATTGTTTGCTAGACAAGACATTGATCTTACAGCAATTGTATGCCAGTGTTTATTCTTCTTCAATACTAAGTTATAAAAGAGGCAAACAATTGGGCATAATTGAAGTAATTTTGAACAAAAGGAAATGGGTTAGCTGAAAATACTGTTGTAACAGAATGCTAACAAGTTTCTAGGATTAGTGAGCAAATCTACATTTGCACAAGAATCATCACCCAGCAGTATAGTACATGCACCAAGGCAAATTCTACTGACAGTCCTACCAGGATTGAAAGCTGAATTACAATTCATACAAAAACTAGGAACAGAAAAAACAATGCATAGTAGCAGTTATTAAAGAAAACTAAAGAGATTTTTAGCTATAAACAAAGTGTCATTAGAGGAGGTTTTGGAACAAATTGATAAAGTGAACAGTAATAAGTCACCAGGACCAGATGGTATTCACCCAAGAGTTCTGAAGGAACTCAAATGTGAAATTGCAGGACTACTAACCTATCTGTAACCTATCATTTAAATCAGCTTCTTTACCTACTGACTGGAGGATAGCTAATGTGACACCAATTTTTAAAAAGGGCTCCAGGGAGATGCATGCAATTACAAACTGGTAAGTCTGACTTCAGTACTGGGCAAATTGGTTGAAACTATATTAAAGAACAAAATTATCAGACACCTAGATGAACATAATTTGTTGGGGGGTCAACATGTTTTTTTGTAAAGGAAAATCATGCCTCACCCATCTACTAGAATTATTTGAGGTGTCAATAAGCACATGGACAAGGGGAATCCAGTGAATATAGTGTATTTAGATTTTCAGAAAGCCATTGACAGGGTCCCCCATTAAAGGCTTTTAAGCAAAGTAAGCAGTCATGGGATAAGAGGGAACATTCTCTCATGGACTGGTAACTGGTTAAAAGATAGGAAACAAAGGATAGGAATAAATGGCCAGTTTTCAGAATGTAGAGAGGTAAATAGTTGGTCTGTACTGGGCCCAGTCCTATTTAACATATTCATAAATGATCTAGAAAAAGGGGTAAATGGTGAGGTGGCAAAATTAACAAGATAGTTGAGTCCCGGGCAGACTGCGAAGAGCTACAAAAGGATCTCTCAAAACTGGGTGTCTGGGCAACAAAATGGCAGATGAAATTCAATGTTGATAATGCAAAGTAATGCACATTGGAAAACATAATCCCAGCTATACATATAAAATGATGGGGTCTAAATTGGCTGTTACCACTCAAGAAGGAGATCTTGGAGTCATTGTGGACAGTTCTCTGAAAACATTCACTCCATGTGCAGCGACAGTCAAAAAAGCAAACAGAATGTTGGGCATCTTTAAGAAAGGGATAGATAATAGGACAGAAAATATCATATTACCTCTATATAAATCCATGGAACACCCACATCTTGAATACTCCGTGCAGATGGGGTTGCCCCATCACAAAAAGATATATTGGAATTGGAAAAGGTTCAGAAAAGGGCAACAAAATGAGTAGGGGTATGGAACGGCTTCCATATGAGGAGAGATTAATAAAACTGGGACTTTTCAGCTTGGAAAAGAGATGACTAAGGGGGGATATGACAGAGGTCTATAAAATCATGACTGGTGTGGAGAAAGTAAATAAGGACGTGTTTTTTACTCCTTCTCATAACACAAGAATTAGGGGCCACCAAATGAAATTAATAGGCAGCAGGTTTAAAACAAACAAAAGGAAGTATTTTTTCACACAACGCACAGTCAACTTGTGGATTTCCTTGCTAGAGGATTTTGTGAAGGCCAAGACTATAACAGGGTTCAAAAAAGAACTAAATAATTTCAAGGAGGATAGGTCCATCAATGGCTATTAGCCAGAATGGGGACAGGAATGGTGTGCCTAGCTTCTGTTTGCCAGAAGCTGGGAATGGGCGACAGGGGATGGATCACTTGATGATTCCCTGTTCTGTTCATTCCCTCTGGGGCACCTGGGATTGGCCACTATTGGAAGACAGGATACTGGGCAAAATCAATCTTTGGTCTGACCCAGTATGGCCGTTCCTATGTTCTTATGAACATTATTGACTACTATGCTTACATCCACATTATTCAGTTTCCAATCATGCTTTTTATCGATCTCTATGGCCCCAGTCATGGTAAGATCAACTCCTATTGGATGAAAAAGCAGTTATTTCACAATATTCAATTTGCCAAAGAGCAGAGGGAGGTTTTGTAGCCTGTCACATAGTTTCAATACAGGACATTTTCAAGTGAAAGGCACAAGCCCATCAAACCTTAAAAAGTCTTCTCTGGAATTCCTGTTCTAATAGTTGATGTTGTCTCTCAGGCATGGCTAACAACATATAAAGGAAATGTGATATCTTCTTTAAAGGGAATGTATGTAAGAAATTTCAAATTCAGTGCACATGGACTCCACTTTGGAGTCCAGCAGTAGCTTATTAGGTCATTCATTTACTGAAGTTGACATTAAACTTGATCCATCCCAAATAAAGGCTGGTAGGCAAATGCCTGTACTGAAACACATCTGGAATCAACAGTAGCACTGCTGCAGGATTATCCCAGGCTTTAGCTACATTATGACAGTTTGTAAAGAAAGAGGTTCCATGGAGCTGGGACAATCAAGTTGTATAGCTTTTCAGAGAATGAAGGATATTGTCATTAGATCCAGTTCTTGGGGGGGGCATTATTTTATAAGGACCAGGAGTTTCTCCATGTTGTTGCTTTGTTGGATGGACATGGGGCAGTTCTGCTCCAAGATAAAAGGCCATTGGCCTTTGTGTCAAGTGCATTAACCAAGACTCATATGAGAACTGCTTACCATAGAATTTGTCATTGATTGTAAATACAAAAAGTCCCAATAACATCAGATCACTAGCTTCTAAATAGTGTACTGGGAAAGCCACTACATTCAGATGCCACCTTCCTATCCCAACGGCCCCTTTCCCCCCAAAAAAAAAATCTGTAGAGGATGCTGCTGATACTAGAGTCATTTGACTTTCAAGTGGAAAAATTCTCCAGGAAAGGAAGTAGCAGTAGCAAACTGTCATGCTACATTTACTCTCAAGACACCTCACATAAAGAGCCAATGCTAGAAGAGCAGGGAAGTCTCACAGTTACATATCTCAGCAGTCGGGAGAGATAAATTGAGAGCTGCTACTGGCAGACATGAAACATTGAAGGGTTTGATCAAAATATTACATAGCAAATGGCCTGACAAGGGAAAGCATTTAAGGTAAAGTTGTGGCCAGACTGGCAGCATAACAATGCATTAGCTGAGAGAATAAAAATACTGCAAGAGGGCAGGAGTACCACAAGAATTCTGAGAAGAATATTGGAGAGTCCTCCTGGGTTTCATCCGTGTGGATGAGGTACTCACAGTCTGAAGTTTGGTTTGTAATGAACTAACTCAACTGGTTTGCTTAGAAGTTCACTTTGGCTCCCAGGCCTCCTCTCTATTAGACATCTCAGCGAAGCCTGGTCGCTACCCTTCCTGTCCTGCAATTGGATGTTTGCTCCATGGCCTCGACCCTCTTCTGCAAACTCTATTGACTGTTGTCAAGTAGGGGTTCAATCTTTGCAGTCACAGAAGGGTCTCTGGAGGACAAGGATGGGATGGGTCATCAGGGCAGTGGGAGACAGAAAATACTGACAAGCCCTGCTGTCATAAACTGTGATTATCTAGTGAGTGCTAACATACCCTAGTCTATGGAGGTGCACCGTGTGGTTGGGATTACAAGGGTTCTCTCCAGTGCACCCATGCAGAGAGCTAAGGGGGCACTCCTTGTCCCCAGTTAGTAACACAGCTGGGAGCAGTGGGCGTGGCACTGTTTCTAAGTGCCTTTTGCCATGTTTGTGGCTTTGGTCTGCTACTTGCTCCTGAAAGGACCTGTCTAGAGGCAGCTTGTAGAGTCTGCAGGTGTGATAGCAGCTATCTGATGCCACCTGCAATCACAGGGGAGCAGTGCCAGAATTCCCTCCACTAGCCACCCATGCTTAATGATATAAGCCACACACTGAATTAATAGTCTACATCCTCTGGAGAGAAGCTGTAATCACAGAACCAACAGCAGACAAGCTATAGAAGAAATTGGGCCTGAAGAAATATAGAAGAAATCCAACGTAAGAGGACAAAAAGGATTATCTTCTTGCAGCTTATTTCAGCACCTATCTGGAGCCGATCTGTCTGACAGACCAGAAAGCTTTGCTGCAGTAATGCTGTATCACTTTGCTTTTTGTCAGACCTGGCATGTACAAGCCATTGGTCATGGGCTGCAGTTCAAGAGTGAAGAATTTTAAATGTCCCATGGAGTGGGAAGCAGAACATGTAACAACAAATCCCGTGTATCTTTTATTGAATGGTGTTATAGGACACTTTGCACCAGGAGCCCCGAACATGTGAAAGGAGACTGCCAGGGGCAGACTGGATTAGCTACTTTGGACAGTGGGCTCATAGAAATACTGGGTAGGCCCGGCAGGATTATCACCTGAGAACTTTTTTCAGAGTAGCAGCCGTGTTAGTCTATATCCGCAAAAAGAAAAGGAGGACTTGTGGCACCTTAGAGACTAACAAATTTATTTGAGCATAAGCTTTCATGAGCTGTTAATAGACAGGAGCAGCTACTCCCAATTCTGGGAGGTCTGATTGTGACACACCCTATGGTCCCTCTGTCAAGCCAGCTTACAGACCTGCTGGCTTCCAGTGGGGATTTTGGGAGGAGGGATGATTCCACTGCAGTTCCTTCCCTTAGTCAATCAGCAGTGCTCTTTGGGCAGGCAAGTGTCATTTCCTCTTCCCCTCTTCCTGCTGCCCTACCGGTGCTCAGCCAAAAGGGAGTAGCTGGATGAGAGCAGAGAAGGGGATTAGGGAAGCGACACACTTGAAATTCAACAGATTTATCAGCTGTGAGATGTTCAGAGGGCCACAGCTGTGTTTTTTGTCACTGAAATCTTTTTCAGTAATTTGCTGAAGCAATTTGCTATTGCCAGTGAATCTCTAAGATGAGCACAGTCAAATAATCGTGTGTTAGAAGAGGAATTATTAGGAAGAAACAAACCGCTGTGTTGTCATTTGGGTGAGATATTTACCGGTGACTGTGAGCACCTGCCCCTGCTCTATGGTCACAGTTCACACATGATACAGTGTCCCAAATTGCCCCCTTCCAGCAATGAAAAGAAAAATAAGATGAGTTTAAGGTTCCTTCCTCTTGACTTCTCAGCCCACACCCTAGGTCCGCTCCCTCTCTCATCTTTCTTATATACAGGTGAAATAACAAGCTGTTTGCATCTGTGAGATAGCAGAATCCACCTAATTATTCCCTAGAACAAGCTTCTTACCTTAGTGCAAACACGCCCAGCCGATGATCCTGCCATTATATGAAATCTTTAAACAGGTGTTATAAACAAACCGACCATTTGTCTCTGACTGTTGGAGCAGTACTGCCCTTCTTATTCAGATACGCATGTCTCTTATTGGCATCAGCCTTTAAAGTGGTACCGTCCACAGACACTTGGTTAAACTTTATCGGAGACTCATTATCACTTGAATAACTTGATTTCATTTTTTTTAAAACAGAAGCCAAAAGATTTTGAGACCAAAGGGGCAGCGATTCTTTCATTCCTGAAGCAGCAGGGGGTGGAAGTCTGTATCGCCCCAGCATGGGAGTCTGAACAGTGAGACAAATATAGATTCTGTGTGATGAATACTTTATCACTTATTTTACAACATGTCACACACATGAAAATAAGACGTATTTCTTCCCTTTGCTTTTTCTATATTCGATTCTATTTGTTTCTGAAATTGCACAATAAAAATGGAAAATGCCTTTATGAAAGCAGGAAGATAAGTTGTTAAAGATAAACATTTCCATTGTGCTTATGACTGTTACGAGTAATCCTTATGGTGGTGTATACGTATATTCCATTCTAAGAAACCACGTTAAAAGAATGTTAAGATCGTAAAATAAAGCACTCAGAAGTTTGAAAATGCCAGAATTGAGGTAGCCTGTGCAACCTTAATTCAGGTCCCCATGTTTACATTATAATGCAATCTGTAATTACAGGTTTCAGAGTAGCAGCCATGTTAGTCTGTATTCGCAAAAAGAAAAGGAGTACTTGTGGCACCTTAGAGACTAACAAATTTATTTGAGCATAAGCTTTCAGATCCAATGAAGTGAGCTGTAGCTCACGAAAGCTTATGCTCAAATAAATTTGTTAGTCGCTAAGGTGCCACAAGTCCTCCTTTTCTTTTTTTAATTACATGATCACATAACTTTTCTCCTGCAGTAACCCTGCCTTGTGAAAGTGGGGAATGTGGAGTTGAGTTGAACTTGTACAGTTGGTCCATTAGTTAGCAGATCAAAGCAGATTACGTGGAGTGGGAAGACACGGTCAGAATGGAAAGCAAAAGATTTTAGCGGCTGAGTTTTGGTCCACCTGGAGATCAGAGAGATGAAAGTGAGGTGAACCAGGCAGCAGTGGGTTGTTGTCAATAATAATGATGATGATGATAATTAATACTTGACACTTTTGGAGCATTTTCCATTCAAGAACTCCAGCGTACCTTGCTTTTGGCTTCAATAACACACCTGTGAGCTAGCTAAGCTCTTAGTCTTCTCATTTATCATAGGGAAACTGAGTGATTGAGTGACCCGCCTAACATGAAAATGATCGCAACTCACTTGGATGCCAGTGAAGAAAGGCAGTCGTGCAGCCGGTTTTCTTTTAGATTTTGATGGAAAGTGTGAGAGCAGCACCAGGGAAAGCAGGAGTGTGCAGCAGGCTAGGAAAAGGGAGGAGATTAAAGATACAGTCACCTCCAAATTCAGTTCTCACACTTCCTTTAAGAAGGTATCCACTGATTTACTGTAAGTCACAATAATGCAAGTTCAGCAACAGCAACGAACCCCCAGATGAGATAAACTATAACAAGAGAGACTATGTGAGGATTTTACTTTTAATCATGCTCTTAAGCCCTGTTGCTCAGAACAAGATGATAATAGGTAGGGTCTTTTTGGCTTTTTTGCTTGATTAAGCTGCTTCTGTTATCTCCAGTTATTTGTGCTAACTCTCCATTGCCATGATCCTTCTACAGTCATTTACACTAGTGCAAATTCAGGGCAATAGTGCTTTAGACTCACTGTGCACTGATGCAAATAATGTGTTTGGTTTGTTTACATTTTGTATTATTGTGCTGGATGAAATACTTGCCTTTAAAAAGGAAAGTTCAGCCTTCATAGCAATTAAAACCTGATTTCCCTCTGCACTGTAACCATACAAAACTGAAACCAAAACCAGATGGGGCAAGTATGTACTATGCATTTAATATTAGTTTGGGGCCAGAATTTTCAAAAGATCCCAGCACCCACCCAGATTTTCAAAAGAGCACAGCTCCCTGTTAAACTCCACGTTGAATGCTGAATGATTTTGAAAATCTGGCCATAGGTGCTACAATGGGAGCAGATGGTTGCTTTGCACTTTGAAAATTTGGCCCCAGGCATGATAGGCATGTATCACTGAACACAGTGGAACAGAAATAAAGAATATTTTGCCATTACCACCAAGCTTTGAACTGGCTTCCAGCTAATGACCCAGATAATCTTTACTTGAAATTGTATAATTGAGATGGAAGGCTGTCCGGGGTTTCTCGTTGATACGCAGCATCCGCATCCGTGAGCTTTTGACTATGGTTATTGAGCCGAAATACAGAAGGTTAAATCTCTCATTTTCATTATCAAACTGCCCCCATTTCCCCAATACAAATGTGACATTTCAATTTTACACAGTCCAACTCTTCTTAAATCATCTGTACAAAAACTTCAGATCTTGATTGAAGATGGATGAGCTATTTTCTCCTAAACCACCCAGTTCTCATTACCCTTTAAAGACATAGCTTATTAATAATAGACCTGAAGTGTGTTCCCAGTGGGCCATCAGCAATCCATTGTGCTAGTAGCTCAAAAGATTTGGTTTAAGGAGCAGGCATGAAATTTCCAGGCCAAAGCCATTCTGGAGGTGATGTATTCAGCTTCCTGGATGAAATATGACAAGGTTGTAAGAGTAATACAGTATATGACAACAAATCGGTGGGTGATAATGGGGAGATGTGGCAATGTCAGCATCCGGCGAAGTATCAACAACGGTAATGGATGCTGACCTTGAAAATTAAGGACAGACAGCCTCAGTCTGGAATATCTAATTTGTATGTGTAGGATACAACTTGCATGATATACTGTGAAACAGAGCTTTTGTTTGGTTTCCAGAGAAAAGTCTTAGGAGGTATAAGATGGTCTCCAGTTTTGTTTCTGAAATTCAGATTTGCAATCTCTCTTCTGACTGGTTACAGTGGATGTTTGATGACATCCTTGCACCCGGTTGAATACTTACCGTTCTCCACCCTCCTTAAAAATAAAATTCTAACAAAAACATGGTATCTCTCTCTCTCTCTCTTTCCCTGCCCTCTGGTTTGATAAATCCCAAGGTAGAACTTTAATTTTTAATCTGGAGTAGTAATATCACTTTCAGATCCAATGGAGAAAATATTTAGGGACAGATTCGGCTTTCAGACAGGTGCACACAGCGTCCATTTGAAATAGGAGTGAAAGCTGTCAGAGTTAAGGATACCTTACGGGATCTGAAAATACCTTGCTGCCTTAATCTGCACAGAAAATTGGGAGAAGTCGAACATCAGTGATTTTACTGTAGACAGGCCATTTATGACTGTTCAGGAGAAGAGCCTTTCTTGTGTTGCTTGAACAGATGGATAAGAAGAGAGGTCCTTACCCCAGAGAACCTGCAGTCTAAACAATGTGCAAAGTTGGGGGAAAGGATGCAACAGAAGCCTTTTCCTTCAGCTACTGTTCTGTTTTATTTTTTTTTTTGTTGTAGTGATAGTATGTGCTTTTTCATAAGAGCTTTTTCCTTCATACTTCTGCCTTATTCTACAGTGAAGTCACAATCCTGGTTGCTAACATCACAACTGCCATTCCATGGTAAAGACTAAAGCTGGTCAAACTATTCATTACAAATAATATTTGATGGATTTACCCACTTTCGGTAGTTAGCAAACTGTTATAAACTGATCCTGATGTTCTCATCTGCTCATTTTTCATAAATATTCTCTGCATGAGACATTTTTGCCCTGTGGGTTGTCTGTGAACTGTTTGCTTTAGCTATGAGTTAATATTCTCTGATAGGTTAGCTAAGTCACATGGTAAGAGTTCTGCTCTATTACTGGCTGATTGAAACTTTTTAAGGAACAGATATTATGGGTTGCTCATTTCTGGTCTTACATTCTGGGTGAATAATCATTCCTAAAATATTAGAGATTCATAAATATGTATTTTTCTTCAAATGACTGGCAGCTCTCCAAATAACGAGGACAGTGTCCTTATGACTCATAACAAACTGGACTTGGTGCTTTATTTTAAGAAAATATAGGAGTGACAGGATTTTCCCTTTTTTTTTTTACTGGTCAGGTAGCTCTAGTAATGATGATAAAATTTTTGCATTCACTTCAGAATCAAGTGGCAAGAGTAGGTGGGGCTATTCTCTGTTCTCAGAACCTGTTGCAACCTTTATGCTGGAGTGGAAGATGGTGTTTTTAGAGCCAAATCTCAGGGCAGATTTTCAAAAACACCTAATGTAGTCAACAGGACTTGTGCTCCAGAATCCTTTATCCCACTTTGTAAATCTCCCCTGGTGGAGACTTTGAAGCTGACTTTTACCCAGTGTATTGGGTATTTCAGGCAGCAGCAGACCAAGGGTAGAGTGCTATACCTGCTATATTAGGCAGAAATGCAATGATTAGACACTAATAACTTTCCAAATTTGCAAAAAAAGATTTTAAAAGCAAAGAGGACAAAAGCTAAAAATGATTATATTTAAGTAAATGATATTTAAAATACATTCCCATTGTGAACATCTCTTTCCGGTGCTTCTTGTACGAAGATTAGCTCCTATCTGCACAGTTAAAGAGCATAAAATGCACTAAGGGAGCCGTCATTCCATTTCCTACTCTTATCTCCCAGAAAGAGTTCAGCGAAAAGGAACTTCAGGTGTTTCATATGGAGATGGAAAAAAAGTCTGTCATTATTTTATTTTATTTTTTGGTCTACCTTTCTCTGCCAACTTGTTTTTATAATCTGGGATCTCTGCCTTTTTTCCTTTTGTTTATTGTTTAACATTGTCTCTTGCTTTCAGTGCAGTAAATTAAAATTAGATGTTGACTTTATGATGATGAGTTCGTTATACTGTAACTCTATTGCATATTGATCACATTTGTGCTTCATTTGCTTAACACATATCAGGGTTTATTAGGTCTTTCCAAGTATTGTTCTTGGTAAAAGAGCAGCAGGAAGCAAATCGCATCGGGGCCAGATGCTGAGCCAAACATAAATCAAATGTAATCAAACATAAATCAAAATGTAAATCAAACATAGCTCCACAGACGTCAGTAGGGTTGGGCTGATTTGCACCAGCTGAGGACCTGGCCCAAGAGGAGAAAGAAGAGACAAACTGATAAGGAGGAGTGAGTGTGTATTCAACAGAAAGGGAGGAGGAGAGCAAAAGTATTTGAAAGAAAAAACTAACCTCGGAACTTGCATTAGCTTTCTTATATTTAAAGGCCAGATTCTGAGATCCTTTGTCCAGTTTACTAGTGCCTTTCTTCATGAGTTACCTTGTTAACTTCAGTGAGATAATCCTTGGACAGAGAGACTATTTATTGGGAAATAAGGGTATCAGAATTTGGCTCTAAGAAAGGCCAGAGCAGACAAGGAGTGGGTGAGGTTCTGTGACTTGCAATGAGCAGAAGGTCAAACCAGCAGATCACAATGGTCCCTTCTGACCTTAAAGTCTACCAGTCTATGAATGCAATGCTTATTATTGACATTAAGGGTTGCTAATAGAAGTCAGAGAACTTGTTACGTTTACCTTGAGTTAACATTAGAGACAACTTGTGATTTATTGTAGTTACAGGAAAGGGACCTGATTCTTAAACCCTTATTCACAATTAATAGCTTCTTACTCCACATGTAGCTCCATTGAAACTAGTAGAACTGTCATAGAATAGAGGGCTATTTAGTGTATCAGAATGTACAGAAATTTCCTATCAAGCAAACTGAGACCATTTTTGATAAGCATTGTCAATTGAATGCATGTATAAATAAATTATGTCTTTGGCAGATAGTCAGGTATATCAATTGATAGCAACACTATTTAAAACCCATTTGTAAAATTTTAGCTGAAGATGAAGGTGGATCTTCAATTCTTCAATGTATGTCAGACAGTATTTTTTGGATCAGGATTTGGGACAGATTTGCTAATCCCATGTCAATGGGATAAAAATGAGAAATGGTCGCTAATCATGTTTTCAAAAGTCTTGCTAAATCCTGCCTTTCTCTTGGGACAGAATTGCTAGCAGCTGCTGTGTGGGATATGTCAGGGATCATAAGAATATCATACAGACAGATCAGTAGTCTACCTCTAATCTGGATTCCTTTCTGTGCAAAATAGTTATTATTGTCTCCATTTTAAGCCCCTTTTCAGTGGAAAAGACAAGCTCTTAAACCAAAGGTTTCCTAGAAATAAATGTCAATACCAGTAACTGATTAATGTGGAGGAAGGAGGAATTTGCATGTGATCCCTTATTTAATGTTATTTTATGGAAACTATCTCCTTTACATGGTATGTAAATCCTAATATTTGTAGTGAAAAATGAGGGTCTTATTTCCTTAGTGTTTGTAGATGTTAATATTCCCCTGAGAAGTTTTTAAAGATTTGCTCTGGATCTGTAGACTACAAATAACCTTAATCGTCCCCAAAGTAGTCAAGATTTACTTAAGAAGGATGCCACTCCTAGCAGCAATAGCACCCCTTAATGTCATTCTAAGATGCCATTCGTAAGTAACCTTCACATTTTCTTTGCTAGGACATGCATCTGTGACACTGAGTGGCTCCTGGGGTTTTAGCTGCACAGCTCTTATTAACTTTAATGAGAGTCACATGGCTAAAAGTTTGTCCTGTGCTTTGAAACACTGAAAAACAAGAAAGGAAACAGTGGAACCAATAGGATTTCTGGAAGGTGAAAAGAAATTGTTTTGAAAAGAAATCTTGCTGCTGCTGCTTCTACCTCGAGTAGAATAGCCTTCGCTATTGAGATCTGAGGAATCAGATCTTTAAGGAGATAGAGAAATAAGGAATGCTTAAAAAAAAAGTAAGCATTGCCAGAGAAATTATGTAATGACTAGATACTAATAACTTCACAAATTAGAAAAAAATATTTTAGAAACAAAGAGGACAAACTGTAACAAAGATTATATTTCAATAAGTTATAGTTAAAGTACATTTCCACTGTGAGTATCGCTTTCTAATACGTCTTGTACATGGATTAGCTCCTATCTGCACAGTTAGCCTAAAATGCACTGAGGGAGCTGTCATTCTATCTCCTATTTTAATTTCCTAGAAAGAATTCAGAGAAAAGGAACTTCAGGTGTTTCATAGAGGGGATAGGGGGAGTCTGTAGGGTTCCTGTCTGCCTTCCTCTGCCTACTTGTCTGTTTTTATCTTGCTTGCATTGCTGTAAATTACAGTACTTATGTTCAAGGAAACATTACAGCTGTCAGGTTAAAGTCCCGTAAAGTGAGATCCTCGTTCCCTCTCTGGCCCCTTTATGCCAGGAGAAAGGACCGGACCAGTGTACAGGGGGCTGTAAGCTGGGGAAGGATTTCTGAGGACAGCTGCATGTTGCCCAAGGACTAAGGTGACCATAAGTCCTGTTTTGGCCGGGACAATCCCCCTTTTTAAGCCCTGTCCCAGACGTCCAGACATTTTTGGCAAAAATGGGCATTTGTCTCAGTTGCAAGTTGCTCTGATCAGTTGGCAAGAGCAAGTGGAAGAAACCCCAGTTTAGTCAAAAAAGTGGATTGCATCCCCCTAGGGGGGTTGCAGAGGAACATTTGGGGAGGCTAGTGGTGACACGAGATGCTGAGTGGCGGGTCTTGGGCAGCCAGTCCAGGGCAGTGCGGGGCTCGGGCAGTCAGCCCCAGTCTGGAGTAGCATGGGGCTTGGGCAAGCAGCAATGCCAGGTGGCTCAGGCCAGCCCTGTGTGGGGTAAGGGTGGGGCTCAGGATGCCAGATTGCTCAAACCAGCCCTGCACTATGTCCAGATTTTATTTTAGTAAATATGGTCACCCTACCAAGTACCCCATCAAAAGCCCTGGTGTACATGGTGTCTTCAGTAACATAAGGTGTTTTTCAGAGCAGGGGTGGAGCACATACATGTCACCGCAGAAATTCTGGCCTGGGCTGCCATCCACAGAAGCTGCGGTCATTAAGACAGCTTCTCAGGGTTGTCTGTTACTTCAAGGACAACTTTACTGCCTGGAGGAGCCCATTCAACATGGTGCAAAGAGGTTTAAAAGCCATCTGAGCCCTTCCTTGCCTTGTGCTGCAAGTTCTGTGTTTTCTAGAGTTTTCCATAATGAATCTTCTGTGTATTTTGGATAAAAGCAGATGGGTTTCATCTTACTGACTTGTTCTGAAAAAGAACAAAGCAGGAGGGACAGAATCTTTTATTGAATCAGATTCAATTACAAAACTCAATTTTGGGAGTTGATGGGTCACCTTTTCTGATGACAACTCTTCTAGAATAGGAGACTTTTTTCAAAGGAATGCAAAATATTTTTGGGGATATAATCAATGGTGTTTACTGAGCTTTTTTCATGGAAAATTTTGACAAAAGTGTAAAGAAAAGTTTTTATCTAAATTCTCCAAGGAAAATTTCATTTTTTTCACCAGAAATTCAAAAAACAAAATATTTTGTCTGGAAACTGAAATATTTTGATTTGATTTGCAAATGCTGCCACAGTGCCTTATGGCAGTTGTAGTCCGGGTGCCTCATGATCCCATTCTACTCTATACACTTGGCTCCCTAGTGAGACTACAGTTCTCACTACGCACCATGATCTGCCTAATGGTAGTCCCTGGTCATGGTGCATCATAAGAGAGGCAATCCTCTTGGGGAGCACAGCCCATAGAGATGAATGGGGAGAACTGCATCTTCCAAATCAGAATGTTTCTGGGTTTGGGTGTTTTGGTTTTTCGATGAGAAATTAAAGCCAACATTTTCACACCAAAAAAATCCTTTTGTCAAAACCCCCAATTTTTCATCATAAAACAGTTTAGATAGAAAAAAAATAATTAGTTGCTGATAATTAGAAATTAAATATATGGTTGAGAAGACATGCGCTTGAAAGGAGAGAGGCTATTTCTGTTACCCCCATGATAACATGTGGCCCAATGCTAATACGCTGTCTATTTCCACTCCCCTGCATACCCCCACTATACTAAGGTCTGCAAGGGTGGTGGTGGTATTGGTCAGGAGAATTCTCAGTTGCCTGATGAAGAACAAAGGAGCTGTGTCTGGGGTCCAGAACCTGGCCCATAATTCCACAGTGTAATACACAAACACACAGCTTTTCTCTGCTACTGTATTTCAGGTGCATGAGAGAATGTGTCCTTTATCACAGAAGACTCTAGAGGATTTAACCTGAGAGTTGGCAAGTCGTGCACAGAACCATCTCTTATCAGTAGAGAATAGAATGAAGATAACCTTTCA
Organism: Dermochelys coriacea; assembly: GCF_009764565.3. Lineage (NCBI taxonomy): Eukaryota > Metazoa > Chordata > Testudines > Dermochelyidae > Dermochelys > Dermochelys coriacea. The sequence goes on along the minus strand of NC_050078.2, from coordinate 67,365,448 downwards.
GATAGACTGCATGGAAGAGTAATAATAGAAAGTGCTTTTCCATGGTCATGACACATGCCCCAAATTCTACCAGTCCTAAATAAGAGAATTCCTTTCTTCCCACTGCCAGTAAGACCATTTAGTTCATATGTTTTTAATTACATTTACAGCATGGGATTGTGCATGTCTGATTCAGACTAGAAGAGTGTACCGTTTCATTATTTTATCTCAACAAAATCTTGGACATTTACAAACACACACACAAATAAATGAGGGGTTCATTCCTAAGTAGACTAGAACAGCAGACGTTGTTCCCACAAACTCATCTGGAGACTGTCAAATCCCTTTGTATGACTGGTGTGAAGAGTTTGCACTGTAATCTGTGGCTATATTCGTCAGGACTCTTTTGTGTGTAAATAGATAGCTTCAATTTTCAAATTCTGCTAGCTGTTTGCCCTTCAATTTTCAGAGAGTTACAAGGGATTTTATCCATAATACTCGCATTTAAAATCAATGTTCCTTCCCCACCCCTAGAAGCAATGTATTTAATCAGCTGTACATCTCAATGCTGAAGAATTTGTCATCTTCTTCTTTGATACAGAAATACTGAATGGAGGGGTATACGTTGGCCAGAACAAGTTTCTTTGCTACGCTGACACCATTCATTGGCAGGATATCGTGCGTAACCCACGGGCTTCCAACTTCACTTTGGTTCCAACAAATGGCAGCTCGGGATGTAAGTATTGGTTTTATTTCCAGCCTTGTAGTAAGTACATCATGACATAATATAAATACAGTCCCAGGTATTCCATGGATCCTGCTTTAGAAGACTGTTAGCAAATTCTCCTTCCTTATTGTCCGTTCTTTAAAAATTCATTGACTTCTTTGGAAAAGTGTTTTGTCTAGAAGCGATTTTTTTTACATGTGTATTTTCTGTATTTTTTTTTCCCATTTATTACTAGAGCGATGGTGTGAAGACAGGATATGTATTGTTAGGATTTCTTTGCTCCTGCTGCTTGTTCTCTGCCTTAAGTTACAATCCCCTGTTTGTGACATCATAATTAGTTGCGGTAGTAATTCTGGTACAAACACAGGGTTATTATTAGTTTAGATGAGAAATGAACTATTTTCCTGAATAATTCTAGCAATACAAAGGACACAAAGGGAAAAAAAAGATACAGAGTAACCAAGTGTTTTTAAACAGAATGTTTCCCTCTTTCCCAGACCTTGAGCGTATGTAGAATTGTATTAACCAGTTAACATATTCCTCCAGCACTAAGGAATCATTAATCAATAATATTTTGGGAAAAAAGAGTCATATTTCTCAGTACCGCTATTATTCCCCCATGCGATGCTATAGTAATAATATGAAACCTAATGTGCAAAGGTGGTAGTGGAACAGTAGTGCTAGGGTGCAAATGGTACATAATGGGGTAAATTACATCCATAATAGAGTATGATTATGTAACCCAATGCCCCTGGGTGGGCTATTATCTGTAGGGCTTGAACCTGGCACCACTGGGTGTAAATCTACGAGACCTTGGAGCACCCTGCCACAAACCCCAGTATCAGGGTTTGCGGAAGGTTTCAGGAGGCAGGGCTGGAGCCCATGTATTTCTGTAGGGATACTGGGCAATGGGGACAGGCTGTTGTATCTTAGACAGTCTCCAAGGGCTATCTAAGTTATAGTGATGGCCCTGCTAGCCTCTGCAGCAGCTCCAAATTGGATGGGAGCAGAGGAGGCTTAAAGGTAAAAGTGCAGAACAAAATTGCACCCTGGGTAGGAGCCACAGGATTTGCGCCCATATTCATAAAGAAGAATCCATTTTGAACACGTGTACTTGTTCTTCACACCATACCAGCTTTCGCGCTAACAGTGAGCTGGCCTTTCCCCGTCTGTCTTCTCTCCCAACCGGGAAAAAGAGAACACAGCCACTTGACAGACAGGGGTCCCGTCTCCTAGTCGGCTGTGAGCATTCATTTCCTCTAGGGGCCCGTCAGATTTCATGGTTCCTGCATCCTCCAGCTCAGGAGCTGATCAACAACTTTTGCCTCTCAGCAAGTACCTTTATGTGCCTCTGATTTATACAGCTACAGTCGTAGCTCTTAAAAAGTTCATTCCATTTTGTTGGAGAATTCCCCACTGATTTTCCCCATTTTAAGTATAAGGAATCAAATCAGTGTAACCTTTTGAAATAGAAAGAACCTCTTCAGAGTGACCCATTGCAACAAGCAGCAGACTTAATTACAATTTTTCTCTTGTTTTGATTTTGTTTTCTTTTTTGTTTTTTGTTTTTGCATTGGTCCTGAAAAATCAACAAAAAACAATGCAATGAATGAGACATTTAAGGATGGATTTTTCAGTACTCCCGCTGAAGTTTCTGAGAGTTTTATCACTGACTTCAATGGAAGCAGAGCTAAGTCAATGCCAAGCTCTTATGGAAACCTCATCCTAAATTAATGTAGCAACCATTATTACCAACCTCAGGACAAAAAAAAAAAAGAAAATATACAGGCCTACTGCTTTATGTCTTTAACTTCTGTTTGCTTTACTTTGGAAATTTTAACACAGGAAAGGGCCAACACGTGACCATAGGATGCATGTATATTAGTTACAAATGTAATCTATCCAGTGTTGTTTTATTAATGAAATGCATGAGTGACATTATATCACAGCTTCATAAACCTCCACGTGGGAACAAATTTTAATATATTTTTCTCCATCTCTGGCTCATATAGAGTTAGTTGTATTTTTCAAAAATATAAAAATCCATGTACAATAAATACAGATTCATCCAAATTAAACACAGGAGTAATATAAATATTTGATGTACCTGGGAAAGCTAAACTACCTCTATCTACACATTGTGCATAGATAGGAAACTAAACCCTGCTCTATTAAAAAAAATAGCTAAAATGGGATGACAAAATGTACTGAGGCTTTGGGAGACATCAGAGAAAATGACAGCTTCTTAAAACTTGATGAAATATTATTCAGGTTCCACGTGCGGGCGTCACCCTTTCAAAATAGCTGCAATTAAGTAGTTGTATACAAAAAAGTCTTCAAATAAAATCACTCAAAGAAACGGGAGAACCTTATTACCACCTGTCAAGAGTTAGGGGAAAGTGAATATGTTACCTTGGTGCTTTGCAAAAGACTTAATACAATTTGTTTGTGCTTGATACTGAAAGGACTTGGTAAAACGATTTGAACATTGAATTATAACCCTCAGAGTGGAAGTCTGTACAGAAGTGCAAAAGATGAGGCATATGCCCTTTACTTTTGATTTAGAGGTCACCCTTATCCACTGGTAACATGGACCCAGCCAGACCAGCCTGACCTGGGTTATCCCAATCAAATGTATGCTGAGTATTTCAGAAGGACTTAGATCCTTTTTTTACATAAATTCTGTGGGTGTATTGTGATTATCTGTTTATGGATACAAGATGAATGTACTGTTTTATGTGAATTTGTCTGAAATTTCAGGTGCCTCTGAATCTTAGAAACTATACCGAGCTTTATTAAGTGCATATAGGAAGTTATTAAATAAAGTTAATTAGCTGCTGTGGAAACATGTTAACTAGGAGAGATGACCAGATAGAATCCTACGGGAGCACCTGGGGAGGAAGGGGGTGTTCCCTTTACTAACCTGAACTATCTGTTACAGAGCAGGGAAATAGCACATGGGAGAGCCACCTCATTTACTCTTGCAAGATCATAAAGATATGACTACAAAACCTCATTGTCAATGCTGACATAGCGGAGACTGTTAGATGCAATAGATTCTGTGCAGACGTGTTACCTGTCTCATTGCTATGAGATCATCAGCTATGGGGAGCAGTATTGTCTATATAGTGTGCTGTGCTGACATCTAAAACTAGACTGGAGGAATTGAGGTCAACTTGCAGGAACATACTTTGACTAGTTACTCCTACATCACCTCAATACTCTTCCTCAGAGGGGGTGTATTAGACACTGGGTGATAATTGGCAGGGCGGTTAGTGCCAAGTGTTTGGTCTGGTCTCTACATATTTAAGGGTTGCAAGCATCCTGTCTTCCTACAGTGAGGTGTTATCTAGCCTCCTCAATAATGAATGCAAAACCTCCCCACTGCTCCTCACCAGCCACGGCTCCAGCTTGATACAAGGATCTCACAATGATGAGTTTGGGCCACCCCACCTTCTGTCCCCAAGTCCCTGAATATACCTAAGCAGAACAGATTGAATTCAAGCAGAAAGGGTAATGCATTTATAACCTCCTGACCTGACCTTGCATCCATGTGCACATGTAGAGACCACAGCCACCATCCACATTCCACGGTTGACTTCCTTGTTCCAGACTCCCAGTGCTGCTCTCCACCCCAGGAAGCAGACCAGCTAACAAGCCCTGAAGCACAATAGTCCCGCTATGAGGGATAATTTCACTTGGAGCCCTCCCCTGCTGTTCTAGGGCACCCGGGGGAGTAGGGTTAAGGCGAGAGAGCGGAATGAAATTAAAATGCCCTGGAGTGATACCACTACCATGCTGCGGAGTTTGTGTCACTGTAGCTGCTCCACTGCAGTTACTCCCTATTTCCATTAGTATTACGACAAAGCTGAGTTTGGCCCATGGGCTCTAGGAATTACTCTCCTTTGCTTTCCTTCTCTGCAGCCTAAGCAATGACTCTCATAGCTGTATCAGTGCTAAGAAGCCAGCTGCAAAGGCCAAAGGAGCTTAACCTATCTGGTAGCAATAGTGCCAGTAAATTAACAAAAAGAAAAGGAGTCTCTAAGGTGCCACAAGTTCTCCTTTTCTTTTTGCGGATACAGACTAACACGGCTGCTACTCTGGAACCAATAAATTAACACCAAGCGCTGCTGCTACTTTATTTCTTAGGTGCATTCTCATCATATTTTCTCAACACATGCATGCAGAAAAACTCTTCCGTGAGGCTTTTGAATTACATGGTTGGTGTTGGTACTGTTCTGAATAAGAATACAACTAGTAGCTGCCAGCATACTGCTCGCTATGCATCACTGAAATGTAATAAACTAATACAGCAACACTGGACCAACCCTGCTTCACTGTTCTGGGTCTAAGGATGAAGATCCTTGTCCTGTGTTCTGATTTTTCCACTCAAATAATAGTATTTACCATTTTTGGTGATTTTTTTTTCTTCGCAATACCTTTTTATCTGAAACTTTACAAAATTATTATTATTTCAGGCATATTCTTCAATGTTAGCTAACCCTAGGCCAACGTTTTTCTGGCCTGGCACTTAAGGATGAGATTTTTCAAAAGTGCCTAATTGACATAGATATTCTTTCTTTGGCAAGTTTCAGACTAGCAGCCATATTAGTCTGTATTCACAAAAAAGAAAAGGAGTAATTGTGGCACCTTAGAGACTAACAAATGCATCCGATGAAGTGAACTGTAGCTCATGAAAGCTTATGCTCAAATAAATTTGTTAGTCTCTAAGGTGCCACAATTACTCCTTTTCTTTTTTTCTTTGGCAACTTCACCATATAGCCCTTTTCCTACTTGTTTGCATTTTTTTCTTCTTCCCATATATCTAAGACACCTGTCAAAATTTCTGCTGTGTTCTTCAAGTCTGACTTAAGAACATCTGCTGGGATTTTAGCCGGGACCGGTGCCTTTCCACTTTTTTTTTTAAGCCAATGAACAGCCCTCTCTACTTCTACTCTGGTTATAGGTCCTAGTTCAATGTCCAGATCTTCTCTTTCCTCTAGCTGGGGGATTGGCCACTGACTCGGCATTCAGTAGTTGATTAAAGTACTACCTACATATGTTTAATTGTTCTGATGTCTTCATTGTTAAGTAGCACTCATTGTCTTGAACTGGTCAGCTGGTATTTGTTTTTCTGCCTGACAACCACCTAATGATGTTGTACAGAATCTTCATGTTGTTTTGTGCTGAAGTGATCTGTGCATCTGATACCATTTTGCCTATAAAGTCTCATATGTCTTTTCTAGCCCCAGGGAGCCCTAGCTCTATGCATATTTTGCAAAGTGAGCAATTTTGCAGGATTTGACACAAAACTGGGTTAAACTCAGAAATTTGGAGTGGACAGATCTTTGCTCTAAGATTTTGAATTTGTTTTAGCAAAGCTTGAAGGGTTCAAATTATTAGTTTAACATAATTGAACATAGCAAATGGCAAAAATTCAAGTAAATCAATACTGCATGTAAAAATACTGAAACTATCTGGATGCATATTCATGGTAGAGTCACTAACTTTTTAGAAAGATTAAAATTGCTTTCCATTTTGTATTTTTTTAAACTAGTAATGCTGTAATAAATTATTCAGGAAAACTCCCCTATACAGGAGTGCACTGAAGTTAGTGAAATTTAAACACATGCTAAAGTATGGTTCTGACTTGAGGTTTATGGGCCTGATTGAAAGCTTATTGAAGTCAGTGAAAGAATTCCCATTGAAGTCAATGGGCTTTAAATCAGTTCCCATGTTAGTTGTGAAATAATTACATTTTGGCAAAATGTTTCAAGCTGATGGACTGTAAATGTATTTTCAGTGTTTTTTTATACATAATGTTATGCTATTCTGTCATTGCTTTATCTACAATAGCACCTGATAATGCACTTCATATAAAAAAGTTGAAAGCTCAGCAGAAGCAGTATATTTTTTTACATTGTTTTATAGATTAGAAAAAAGATTACTCCCTGTCTATTTGTATTTGATCTGCTAGATTTGTGTCGCATTAATGGGAAACAATTAGATTAAAAATTCCTCCTGAGTTCTAATACCACCATCTTAGACTATTCATAGAATTGCAGATTTTAAGGTCAGAAGGGACCATTAGATTGTGAAGTCTGATTTCCTCTATATCACATGCCATTAAAGTTCATCCTGTTACCCTGTGTAGAACCCAAACACTTGTGTTTGACTAAAGCATCTTTTAGAAAGGCATCCAGTTTTGATTTGAAGACATCAAGAGATGGAGAATCCATCACCTCCTAGTGTAGTTTATTCCACTGGCTAATCACCTTCACTATTTATTTATTTATTTATTTGGCCTTTTTCTCATTTAAATATGTCTGGCTTTCACTTCCAGCCATTGATTCTTGCTGTTCCTTTTTCTGCATGTTTAAAAAGCCCTTTAGTACCCCGTATTTTCTCCCCAGGAAGGTACTTATACACTGTAATCAAGTCACCTCGATCTTTTTGATAAGCTAAACAGACTGAGTTCCATAAGTCTCTCAATGTAAGGAATTATATCCAGCCTTTGAATAATGTTTGTGGTTATTCTTTCCGCCCTCTCTAGTTTTTCAAAATCCTTTTTAAAATGCGGTCACTAGAACTGTATGCAATATACTAATATTGGTCTCACCAATGCCATACAGTATAATAATCTCCCAACTCCTGTTTATACTTCTCTCTATACATCCAGTGATTTCATTAGCCCTTTTTACCACAGCATTACTCTAGCAGCTCATGTTCAGTTGTTTGTCCATTATGACCACTAAAGCCTTTTCAAAGTCACCATTTTCCAGGATACAGTCCCCCATGCTATAAGCATTGCCTGCATTCCTTGTGCCTAGATATATGACCTTGCATTTGCCCATTTGAAAATGCATTTTGTGTGAGTGAGCCCAGCTTACTGAGTTATGCCGATCGCTCTGTGTGACTGCCCTGTCTTCATCATCATTTACCAGGCCACCATCCTTTCTGTCATCTGCAAATTTTATATTTACTTTCAGATCATTGATAAAAATATTGAAAAGTGTTGGGCCTAAAACTTATCCCTGCTGAATCCCAGCAGAAACAATGATGACTGTCCATTGATAGCCACTTTTTGAGAGCTTGATTAGCCACTTCTTAATATTTTACGTTGTATTTTACAAGGTGAATTATTTTTTTAAAATCTAGTTGAACTTCTGCCTTTTTTGTTTTTCAGTGTTTTGCACTTTAGTTTAAAAAATGAAAATAGGCTGGACAGTTTCACTGTTGTTTATAATCGATTTTATTTTGAGGTTCCTATCTTATGTGGGAGCACAAAGTTTGAGCTGCAGATGTTGCAGGGAAATGTGTTACTATTTCAAAAAAGAAACTATATCCATTTACATTATATAGAAACATTATATATGGAAATATTTTTTATTGAAGTTAGATTTTGTGATAGCTTGTTTGTTCATCATCCTAGCTTTGGACCTAAATTGCCTGTCCCTTATCCCTTTAATTCTTCCAATCGGCCATAAAAAAAATCAGATATGCAGATGCATATGTGCCTATTCAAGCATACAACACTGGACATTTTATATGGTATTCCTTGGGATTTTATTAGTCAATGTTTGCATAGTGTTTTGTAGGTGTAAAGTGCTATGGAAGCACTAAGCATTCTTCTTCTTATTGGGAATTAACAACATGGTGTTTGTGTTTGATGGTAAGTGATATAAGGATGGTGTTGATATACAGTAGTTTACTGCGCCTACACAATAAGGTCTGAAGGGTAGTCAAACCATTGATTTAATATTCAGTATAATAGAGCTCTCGGTGGGTTAAGTCAGTGGGGGGGTACACAGAGGTCTTCCAAGGGGTACATCAACTCATCTAGATATTGGCCTAGTTTTACAACACGCAACATAAAAAGCATTAGTGAAGTCAGTACAAACTAAAATGTCATACAATGACTTGTTTATACTGCTCTGTATACTATACACTGAAATATAAGTACAATATTTTTATTCCAATTGATTTATTTTATAATTGTATAATAAATATGAGAAAGTGAGCCATTTTTCAGTAATAGTGGACTGATATTGAAGTATTTTTATGTCTGATGTTGTAAGCAAGTGGTTTATAAGTGAGGTGAAACTTGAGGGTATGCAAGACAAATCAGACTCCTGAAAGGGGTACAGTAGTCTAGAAAGGTTGGGAGCCACTGGTTGAGAGTCCTAGTGGTTAGTGCACCTAGTGCCACCTCCCAGCGGGCAGGTCTTGCAGTTCTGGCCCTCTTTTAAGCAGAGATGTGGTGAGGTGGGCAGTGGTAGGGGAACCTGGGCCCGCCCACTCCACCAGGGTCCAACCCAGGGCTTTTGGAGGGCCAACAGTGCCAAAGGTGCCCTCCAAATAACCCTCCCAGGTCACTTTCTGCCATCTGCTGTTCTTCCCCAGCTTCCACTCCAATATAAGGTAAAAAGAAAAGGCAACCAAGCCATCTGCCCCAGCCGGGCTCAGCATTCAGTCTTAGTCCCTCCAGGGGGCTTTTCCAGCACCCGTGGCAGGAGCCTTCAGGGGAGGCCCGTCCACCTCCCCAGCTTTCTTTTCTGAGCTGGGTTGCTCCCTTTGAACCCTTTCTCATTTGGAGCATGCTCTGCAGGTCTGGCCAGGAGGGGCTACCTGGGCCCAGTCCTACCCTTTAATCACTTCCAGCCCATATGGGGTTTGTATACCCCCATCACACCTTGCAATTCTTCACACAGCTCAGCAACTCATTTCAGGAGCAGCATGTCAAATATTAGAAAGGAGTCATTTTTACATGTAACTAGCCTACCCAGAAATTTCCACTCATATCTATACCTAAGATGTTCCATTTTGTAATGTCTGTGGGAGCCCTGTGTTCAGAACAGTGTAGTAGCTCAACTCCATGTAATCCCAGCCCCTTCCTAGTACTCCTTGTATTATAAAATCCTAGTAACAGTAATGCTGTATTAATATTAATTAGTCCAGCCCTCAAATATGTGCATACCTATCATGGACAGATGACAATCCAAGGCTTTGACGTTTGGATTGAGTTCAGATAAACATCCAAAATTGCAGATGCTCAGCTAACCCTCCTGAGAAGTACTTCCCTTGGCTGGTAACAATGGTGAAGTTTTACCATGGAAAGTCATACCTTTACACACCAGTGGTTTGTGTCACACCATCTGAAATGGATGCATGAGGGACAGATTTCATAATTATTTCATCACGTAGAGTCAGTGCCTAAACACTACCGCCTGTACCAAGCCTGAACAGTTGAGCTTGGCACAGGGCAGAAGACTATTATGTGTGTTGGATGGATGAAGTAATCAAAGCAGAAGCCTGGTTGCCAATGCTTCAGCAGAGATGCCCCTCTCAATGCAAAATGGGCATCGTGACCTAGAAATTTCTTCTTGAAACCTATGGATTCCTTCTTGTCAGAAGACAAACTTATGGCTAAGCACAAAATGATCTTTGTCCCTATTACTCAGGCTCTGTGCAGGATTCATGCAAAGCTACTCTGTTCACTTGCAAGCTTTTTTATTTCTTTTCAAAGGAGCAGGATTTATCCCTAAATAAATAAATACAAATCACAATTAAAATTGAACAAAAATATGTTAATGTATGTAGGCTGAGGAAAAGTAGGCGGTGCCTAATTCATACTTAAAACCAATTTTAAGACTATCTAGTATATCATTCCAGGTATACATCTAAATTGGAAACTACCTACAGGGAAAATGACATTCCAGAAAAGTAGATGCTGAAGACATTTGTTATTGCAGAGTTTGTAAAATTATAACCTATCATTGAGCTGCATTACTTTAACTTGAATTAACATTTTAAATGTATGTTTGGAGAACAGGGAAAGGGGCCTTCACAGACAGGTGGTCTCTGTATAGAATGCAGTCATTGCGACAGGTGTCACTGTGAAAAGCTAATACCAGTAGCTGTTCTTTCACACAGAGCACCATGAATAACTACACTATCCTGTGAAAGCTCTTTCGATGCTGAATACACCTCAAGTACTTGCAAAATTGCATTTTAACAGCAGTAATGCTTCCATGGATTTCTCAGCTGGGAGCACATTAAATCAGAGCTGAGCGGAGAGCCAGTATTTTATGTTCTTAAAAATGTATATATATTTCCTCCTCTTCCTACAATTAAAGAATATTGGTTCAGAATATAGTCTGCAATTGAAAGAATAATAATAATACAGAAACAAAACCAATGTTTCTTGAGGCATGGATTTTTGCCAAACTTTTGAGAACTAAAGGCGAGGGAAGAATGAAAAGTGGAAAATAAATCCACTGTGCTCCTGGCCTTCAGTAGATGCAACTTGGAAGCACCATGAATACATTTTATGTTTGGGGCAGGCCTGGCCTTAGGGAAAATGGCACCCTCGGTGAACTTTGTATTTTGGTGCCCTTGGCCCCCGTGGGCTTGGCACCCTCCCCATTGCGCCTGGCCCTGTGGGTGCTCTCCATTACCCCGGCTCCCAAGGGCTCCCCACTCCCCCTTCACCCTTAGCCCCTGTGCTCCCCTCCTGTGCCCCTAACCCCTCCCCTTTGTCCTACCCATGCACCCCACCTCCCGGGTGCCCATATGGGGAAACTGACCTGGATGCACCTGTTCACTCATCTTCCCTGACCCCATTCCCTGAGTGCTGCTCCTCTGTGCAGCTCTAGGGGACTGTGTGTGTCTTGGGGGGGGGAGCAAGAAGTGACATCAGGGCTCCCTGCATCTAGGTCACTTTCCCCACCTGGGCTGCGTAAGAGAAAGTCAGCATAGCAGCAGCTCCTGATGCTCACTTCACCTCACAGCCCCGGTGGGGAAAGTGATCTGGATGCACAGAGTGCTTAGTGTTTCTCCTCGCTCCCCCCCATGCCCTTTATAGCCCCCTAGGGGGGCGCAGAGGACAGTTGGTGGGGAGTATAAGCAGTATCTGTGCATCTCTGCTCATCCGTCTCCCCGATTCTTCTGCTGGAAAGAAGCCCGGAGAAATCTGGGCACTCCCCCACTTGGCGCTCCCCTGCCAGCCCGGAGCAGCTGCTGACACTACACCGGCAGCACGCATCTCTGCACTACTGTATGGCACCCCTTGACCATGGCACCCCTGGGCAGTCACCCGTATGACCCACCCCCTAAGACCAGCCCTGGTTTGAGGTGTCAGCCACTGATAGGCTGAACTGGTTCCGTGAGCAATAAGAACCTGGACATTCTTTTCTTTATTCAGACCAGCATGTTTGGATTTGGAGGGATGAATCTGGAAACTTAGGCCAACGTGCCCAATTTCTGGGTGCTTAATATCAGTGGTGTTGGGACAATTTTTATAGAGAGGGTGCTGAAAGCCACTGAACAAACCTGTAAGCCCTGTATAGGATGGAAACTACTTCAAGCCATGGGGTGCTGCTGCATCTTTAGCACCCCTAAATCCAGCACCCCGCTAAATATAGACACACTGAAAAGGCCTGATTTTTTTCATTGTGTTGGTACTCAGAACTTGCTGAAAATCTGGTCCCTTTAACGTCTAAGCATGTCCAAGTAAAAATAAATAAACACATACTTAGGTAACACAAATACAATGGCCAACTTAAAGAGTTTTTAATTTTTAAGCATGGAAATAGTTGAGGCGATTGTACCCAGAGATAAATATCTTTCAGAATCTTCCTTTAACCCTTTGAGTGCTTTAGTGTATTGTACAAGATCCTATGTGTTGTACCACCGCTCAGTTTTGTTCTAACATCAGAAGAGTTTCTTCCCAAAGGAATCCTAGATCAAGATTATGAAGTTTGAAAGATGCTGAAGGGAAATGAGATTTCAGTTGCTTCAAGATGACATTTAGTGCCCCCCAAAACTGAGGCACTGAAGATCACTAGTCACTTTTTGGCCAACAGTCTATGTTCAACAGCCCATGTAGAGTTCTGCCACCACTTTTGGTTAGGGTGACCAGATGTCCTGATTTTATAGGGACATTCCCAATGTTTGGATCTTTTTCTTATATAGGTTTTTGTTACCCCCCACCCCGCCCCAATTTTTCACACTTGCTGTCTGGTCACCCTGCTTTTGGTCCTGTTGTCACCATTTGTCAAGGTTCCTTCCCCACTCTGAACTCTAGGGTACAGATGTGGGGACCTGCATGAAAACCTCCTAAGCTTACTTTTACCAGCTTAGGTTAAAACTTCCCCAAGGTACAAACTAATTTACCCTTTGCCCTTGAACTTCCACTGCCACCATCAAACGTTTGACTGGGTTTACTGGGAAAGCGTTGTTTGGAAACATCTTTCCCCCCAAAATCCTCACCAAAACCTTGCAACCCCCCTGCCTGGGGAAGGCTTGATAAAAATCCTCACCAATTTACATAGGTGACCACAGACCCAAACCCTTGAATCTTAAGAACAATGAAAAAAGCATTCAATTTCTTACAAGAAGAATTTTAATTTAAGAAAAGGTAAAAAGAATCACCTCTGTAAAATCAAGATGGTAAATACCTTACAGGGTAATTAGATTCAAAACATAGACAATCCCTCTAGGCAAAACCTTAAGTTACAAAAAGACACAAAGATAGGAATATCCATTCTATTCAGCACAGCTTAATTTTCTCAGCCATTTAAAGAAATCATAATCTAACGCATATCTAGCTAGATTACTTACTAAATTCTAAGACTCCATTACTGTTCTGTCCCCAACAAAAGCATCACACAGACAGACACAGACCCTTTGTTTCTCTCTTCCTCCAGCTTTGAAAGTATCTTGTCTCCTCATTGGTCATTGTGGTCAGGTGCCAGCGAGGTTATCCTAGCTTCTTAACCCTTTACAGGTGAAAGAGTTTTTCCTCTGTCCAGGAGGGATTTTAAAGGTGTTTACCCTTCCCTTTATTTTTATGACACCATTAAAATCTTGTAACTTAACAGCCATTTCCACCAAAGTAAACGAATTACTACTTAGTCCAAGATTAGAAAAATGATATAGTAATTCACATGCCACTATGTGGCAGCTGTTGGTAAATGCTAACGTTTTAATGGCTGTCTCTGTATGCATATAATGTATTACTGCACACCACCTGTTTACCCGCAGACTGGCTGTTAAGGAGTCTTTTACCCAAGGGGGAAACTTTCAGCTTAAATACTTAGCAACTTGCTTCATCATAGTCACCAGTGTGTCTTGAAAGTAGGAAATAAACCCCAAATACTAGAATGTTAGAAATGATCTGATTGAATTGTGATTGGCATATTTAGAGTGAGTGGGTGGTTAAAATTGGTCTCTCTTGAGCAAGCTTCAGTGCTTTAGCTGACTGCCTTTGAAGGGCTGCTTGAAGAAGAAAAAAGAAAGGAAACATTACAAAACCAGTCACTAAATTGTATTGAGCAAGTATCTTCTTGAAACTTCTGGGCAGGTGCATTCCTTTGAAGTTATCTATCTGTTAGTACAACAAGGTGCCCTATTCCAGCCACTTCTTTTACTGACAGCACCTGTTGAGCACAGGTTTGATTTCATTCTGTATACATTCTTAGCACAAAGAAAATAAGGAAGGGAGTTTTGGTTGGTGGTTTGTGTGTGAGAGAGAGAAATTTGATTTTCTCATTTTAGGAGTACACAGCGGATGATCTTATAGTGGGCCATTCCAGCCCAGTCTCTTTCTGTTGCTTGCCTGAAAGAGAAACTTCACATCACTACAGTTGCATTTTCTAGGCATATGTCACATGGGCTTGTTTGGCTGAACATCCTCAGAATATGGGGTTGCCTCTATCAGTCAAGGCTTGTGTTCTTTTGCTTTGGTCGTCATCCTGGCCTACTTGGTTTCTTTCAGTCCCAAACTTCTCCAATACACTCTCTTAGAAAGTGCTCCTCTCATACCTTCCACTATTTGGAACAATGTGTTTGGATTTGGGAGAATGAAGCTTAGGGACTTTGGATGAGAGTTATGGCTGACAGGCAGGAAAAAAAATTAGCTAAATGAGGAAGAGGAAGGACCTTCTGGCTTTCTTGTGTGTACTCTCTTTAATTGCTCATTTGAGACTTCTGGTTCTGTCAGGAAGGACTCCATATTCAAGTCCTCCTGGGCCAATCTTCAAAGAAGCTCTGACTTCTCAAAATCTTGTTTCTATTTGTTACCCGGAAATCCTGTCTGGAACTATCTTATGCCTGGCAAAATATAATTCCCAGTCAGCTTTAGGAATATCACAATAGTCTTCATGTTAGGTGACCTGATTACAGAGGTGAAGCTTTTAGACCTCCCACAGATAAGATAATGACTTATAGGCTCTCAACAAAGGTAACCTCAATCAGCACAACTACATGTGGAAAAATTCCTATGTCTACATGACAAACTCACTATGAGTCCTCAAGAAGGTATGATCAACATGCGCAGGTCAACTCACTCTATGCAAGTCATTGTTATAGATGGCTAATTATCATTGTGATCCAGTACTCATCAAAATCTACAAGTCCCATTGACTTCTGCAGGTGCTGAAACGGCCCTCACTTTCTCCCGTTCACTCCTAAGGAAGCAAATGGGATGTTGACCTCACTTCATTTAATCTGAAGAAGATGGTGAAATGTGTCTCAATGTTATGCTAATGGCATCCTTGCTCTTTCTCCACCTCCTGAAAATAAGTTTTTAAAGAGACATTACTGAATGCTTGCAAGACTTCAGCCAGCCAGGCTTTCCCATTTAAGGGAATGTTGGGGATTCCATTTTTCTCCAGCTGCTTCTCTCTTCTAGCAACAATACTTTTTTCCTCACCAGGCAGGGTTTTTTTCAGTGGTACTTTACTTGCCTTACATTTCCCCACATCTTCAATTAAGTCATGCCTGGTAGGGTTTTGACTCACCCTTTCCTATTTCCCCTCAGAAAACCTGCATTAACACTGCTAGGCCTCTAAAAATTCCCCTTCACCACCAGTAAATATTCAGCCTCCACCATTAATGAACAGAAGGAAGAAATTGCTACCCCATCTAATATGGAGAAATAGCAGTAAGAAAAGGCGCTTGTACCAATTTTATTTCACCTAGGATCTTTTGTCAGGTTACAAATCCCTTGAGTATTTCCACTTATTCCTGCTATTCTATATCCTCTTCCTAAATCTTCTGCTTTCCTTTCTTTCCTTTAGCATATTCCCCCTTCTCCCTATTTCTGGATAGTTTCAGCAGACAGCCTAAGATCCTAAATGGATGTGACGACTGAACTGCTTTTTGTGGTGGTTCCTCATATTCAGGGTTATGGATAATTACCTATTCCTTACTATGCATCTAAAAATTAAGAGGAGACTTATTTTTGGCAGAGCCCTAAGCAAAGGATGTTTCTAAGATGCACTACCCTACAAGTTGTGACGCTGGCAAACGAGATGCCAGCTTATGATTAGGTCCCCATGCCTCACTTGGATATCGACACACACAGCTGGTAAAATAGGTATTAGAGTTATAAAAATGTGCTCAGTGTTTAGGCTTTATTGAATGCTTGTAAATTGCTGCATGCATGAATCTCACTTATAACATCTGTACCCTGTATTGTAAGGTAATATATGAGCATTTGCATTGAAAGTTTCTCTAACTGTGTAGATCTCCAGCCAGGAGAGAAGCGTTAACTGGTGTGAAATACTAGTCTTCAATAGGTGCTATGTCCCATCTGACGAAAAAGGTGCATTGACACCAGATGAACTATTATGCAACATCAGAGGACAAAAGAGTTGTTTGATTTCTTTCCCCCAGCTTCCTCGTGAAGAGCAGGAGATGGCAAATGAATTCCTCTCATCAGCTGAGTTTGCAACTCAAAGCATAAGGGTGGAAGGAATTAAAAGCCCTAACAAAGAGGAACTGTATTTTTATGCTGCTTGGATTCTGAGGGGCAAGGATTTCTAAGCATAAGCAAAAGATGCCCACTGCTTAGCCTGGGTTAGCCCTAAAGGACATACAGAGTTTGCTTGTCATAGAAGATTTCTAATAGATTTTGAAACTTAAAATTGGAACTTATTTGTATATATATGTTTACCTGCTTTAACCTTGTAAATAAATCTCTTATTTCCTTTTCCTATATAATAAATCTGTACATAGTTTATTATAGAATTGGCCATAAGTGTTGTCCTTGGTATGAGATCTGAGGTGCAATTGACCTGGGCTAAATGACTGGTCCTTTGGGACTGGGAGTACCCTAAATATTGCTCTGATCTTTGGTATAAGGGACCATCTATCACAAAAGTCTGCTTACCTGGGTGACAAGACAGATTGGAGTACCCAAGGGGACTGTCTGTGACTCCCTGGTTTGGCTGCTACCGTGCCTGAGGCGTTTACACTTAATAAATGGTTGATGAAAACTAAGTATAAAACTCACCACCAGTTTAGGATTCATGCCCTGCTGTTTAAAAGTCTGGCCTGAGTTTGGTACCCTTGCTCTTGAGCCACTGCAGGACAGCGTGAAATAAGTAACCCTAGGAAAGCTTGTGCCTCAGACATACCTTATGTCACATTTCCTCCCCGGCTTACTCCTTGCTGTGGTGGGAGAGGGTTAATATCCAATTATGACACTTTCCTGCACTAGCTCAGCTCTGCTGGCCAGTGATACCATGATGTGTGTATGTGCAGGCATTTGTGTGAGGAGAGTCAAGGCTCTGTTTGATAGTTAGGTGTGTCCAGTGGCAGAAGATGTGTGTGTGGGGGGGAGATTTATGCCTTTGTCTGAAGCATCAGCACTGGTCACTTTGGGAAAAGAAGGCTTGACTACTATGGATGGATCATCAGCATCTTCTGGTAGAGCAATTCCAAATGGTCGCCAAATCTCAACATTAGAGATGGTAATACATTGCAGAAAATGATGAGTTTTCTTTATTTGTCATTTATGGATACATGTTACTCCTTGTTTGCAAGATGACCACCTGTTTGTTCCTGAACGTATTTATGAATCCTGAAAGTTCCATCAGTTTTAGCAGGAATGATTATTCAGGTGAAAGTGGATCTTGGAAGTTTATTTTGTATTTGTTATTCCTCATTTCCTCCTGGCCGGAAATGAGCCGAAAATATTCATGGTACTTTGACACACACATCCACATCTACACAGACACATCCCAGCAGTACAGTACATTACAATATACATTACAATATAAAGTAAGGAAAAAATACCCTTCCAACTTATCATCTTTTCTGAAGAATATGACTTTATTTTAACAACGGAAGCTGCATTCTGCACCACCCTCTTGATCACTGCTCTGAATGCATTCTAATAGCAACCAAAAGATATCTCGTCTTATAGTCCAATAACTGAGTTATTGTTTTTTGGTATGAAATTAGGGCAAGAACACCACCAGCCTCATCATTCGCTTGTCAACGTGCCTTACATTTTTTTAGAGCCCTCCTCAGAAAATCTGCAATGACATTGGACTTTCTCACACAACATTATGCATGATCACATGGAAAGTACTTATGGCTCTAGCCTCAGATTCTCACCCATAATTATGCTCCTGTCAGATTGGATACATACAAAAAAAAGTTGTTTATCTTTTTGGTTTGTCCATTGCTGTTGCAGCTAAAAGATGTCGTCCAGCGTAATCGGTGTATATTAATTACACTAATGTGGATGCAAACATGTGTTTTGCATATGCATATATAATAACCTCCCACCTAGAACACAGGAGGGGGGAACTCCCTGCACACTCCCTGTGTAATTGTTGAGTTTAATAGAATTCTACGTGGTTGCTCTGTTTTGTTGTTTCTTGGGTCAGGAATCACAGATCAAAAGTGCCTATCGTGACATCTCAGAAAGAATAATGTGAACAAGTTGTGCCTAAAGATGGTATTGCTGCTCAAGAGGATGTTTACCTCCAGGCCCCAGTTGGCATATGTGCTTTGGTTTCAGTGAATGTGCTCAATTATCTGTGGCTCACACGTGGGAAATATATTTTTAATACAAGAGACTCCCAAGGGTTTGTTGATCTTGATGAGTCTGCCAAGCAGCAGGTATAACTTGACCTAGCCTTTTAGTCTTCTAGCTGGGTTTTCCAATTTGCTTGGGACCCCTACCTCTGTGTTTAGAAATTCATCTGATGCTGCTTGGAACTGATTCTCCATCACAGTGGGGGGAATTCACTTTACATTGTTCTTTGCTAACAGCTATAAGCAGTAATCATTAATAGCGCCTAATTGCTTAATCAGAGTAAAGTTTTAGCCCATGTCATAGGTGAAGGGTTTTTTTTTTTGTCTTTTTCTGGAAGACTAAATTTCCTATTAATATGTTGAGTCAGAAATCTTACCTGTTGTGTCTGTCTCAGTGGGAAAATGTTGGTATCTTTATTATGCCTCTTCCCTCCTCAAGTCTCTTTCTCTATTCATTACAATGGCCTGAAGACGTTTTCCTGTAGCAGCAGAACGGTAACATTACATTGAGCTTCCTATCAGTCCTGCTCTGTCAATGATAAATATGAATCCACCGACCTGGGCCAGTTCAGAGCTGCCGACATGATGTTATTTGACTTTTCATTTATTCCCTTATGTCTGGTGGTCAATCACTTCCAAGATCAACCCTGTCTGTTGTGGACATAGCTAGTGATACTCTGTAATTTAGGAATTCTGTACAGATTCCTCTGATCCAGTCAACACTGTCATGCTTAGGGTTGTCCCTATCACAAATTACATACTCCATTGTTAGCAAGTATTCTGTTTTCCTCAATGCAGGTTGAACTTTATCTCCAGTTTCCTTCTTTATTTATTTATTTATATTGTTCCCCTATCTCTTTCTTTGCCTGTCTCAATGTGTATATCGCTCGTTTTGTTTTCATTACGCATAGGTATTTCCCTTGTCAGTCTGTTTTCAGCTGACTATGTCTGAATCTGTGTGTGTGTGTGTGTGTATGTGTGTGTCTCTCTCTCTCTCTTTCTGTGCCTATCTAGAGAGGAAGATTAGTGGATAAATAGAGGGGTAAGAATGGTAGATTCAATTTTTTTGTATTAAAACTAGTTACTGAGGGAATATGCTTTCATCCCTCCAGATGTGTGGACGGTCTTGAGGTTCCAGTGTGGGGTAAGTGAGCTGCCCACAGAGAGTCCAGGCAGGGAGACCATAACCCCAGCATGAAGTAGAGCACTGCTCTTCAGTGGGATCTCTGCTGGCCCACAGAGTGACATGAGCCGATCCATATAATGAACAGATCAGCTACTAGCCTACGGGCTGCAGTAGTGATCACAGAAGGAGCACGTGGGTATCCTATACCATTCTTCTAGTTATGGGGAAATATTCATCCTTTATAATCCCTGCATAAGTCCTCAGTACCAGGGGATTTATTTAGCGTATGCCCAGATGATTCCATTCAGGCTTCATGGGTCTGCTGTGGAAACAATGGATTATGCTGCCAACTGCAAGGTCAGGTTCCACAGATCAAACCTGCCTGTTATCGTTCACCTTATCAAGGGACTTCTTAAAGGAGGGGCCGAGCCTGGTGAGCAAGTCGGGGCTCAGGAGCAATCACCTTTCGAAAAACACGTAGGGACAGATCCTGAACTTCTGCAAATAGTTGCTGCTCTGTTGAAATCAGTATGATTATGCCAATTTACACATTTATGTCCCATAACTTTTTGCATAGCGACAGAGAGAAAGCAAGTGGCATGTTTTTTAGAAGACGAGCATTCTATTTTACCAGAATTTTTGCTCTCTGCAGACATGCCTGTTTTTTCTTAGAGAGGAAACCCTGAAAAGTGTGAATCTCTCTATTAGGTAATTAACTTTCAAATCAATGGAAGCGATCTGGAGACTAGCACAGGGTTGGTAGAAAATGTAAAATGATTTTTACTTAACAAAGGAGTGTGAATGAATAAACGTGTGACAATAGGAATTGTTAGACAAGGACATGGAAAGTGTTACAGGCTGATAAAGGCAGAACAATTCATCACAACAATAGTATCTTTAATTCCAGTTAATACCATGCAGCAGAGTTTGAATTATATTTTGATTTTGCTATCAACTGTATCTTTTCATACAGAAAACTAAGTAATTTTAGCCGCTTACAAAAACCAACTGCAGCCCTATTTAAACGTAGTGTCATGTTTAAACAATGAAATGAAAAAGATGAGGCATCTTAATGCAGAATGTATTGGGATCATCCTACATGTCTGGGACCTCAGGGCAAGTTATGCTTGTATGGTTCCAAACCTCCTCATTAAAGCTTAGAGAAATAGTCAATTTCTTTGGTCACATTTTCAATTAAGATTGAGTTTATAAGTAGTTTATAAAGGGCACATAAATTATTATTAGATGTTTTAATCCAGAGTTAATCGATTATTTTAAGTTGTTATATAGAGGTCAAAAGGTCAATAGGTTACATATAACAATGGCTTATAACTGTGAATAGTACCAGCTACTAAAGTGCTTATAACCATCACATATGCTGCTTTATATCAGTAACATGCAGATAACATCCATTAATCATTTATTAACCTTTTATAAGCCATTTATAAATGGAGACTTCATGTAAAGTGAGACCATTTCTTCTCTGAATTCTACTGCCTTGTCTTCTTTCCCATTTCCTGCATGAAAGGGGTCTCCTTAAGGCAGCTATGACCAGTGATGAGCTGCCAAAATCTTAACTACTGGTTCCCTCCTCAGCCCACGAGGGGGTTGTTGCCCACCCCTGACCCCTGGGACTCCTGCCCCATCCACCCCCCTCCCCTGTCCCTTGACTGCCCCCAGAACCAGGCAGGAGGGTCTCGTGGGCCACCGTAGCGGGTGCCCACTCCTAAAGAGCTAGAGGGACCTGCCGGGGGGCGAGGTGGGGAGTCCCAGAGGTGCTTACCTGGGGCAGCTCCCAGGAAGCATTCGGCAGGTCCCTCTGGATCCTAGGGGCGGGTGAGTGTAGCTCATGGGGGGAGCAGGGGGAGCGGCTGCTCCCCCCACTGATCACATCAAAAGTGGCACCTTAGGCACTGACTCCCTGGGTGCTCCGGGGCTGGAGCACCCACGGGGAAAATTTGGTGGGTGCAGAGCACCCATCAGCAGCTCCCTGCCCCACACCCGGCCCCAGTTCACCTCTGCTCCGCCTCCACCGCTGAATGCGCCACCCCGCTCTGCTTCTCCGCCGCCCCCCCCGGCTTCCCGCGTATTAGCTGTTCGGTGGGAAGCCGGGGCAGGCTGTGAAGCAGGCGGCGGCTTTGCAGTCAGGCCCAGGGAGGCGGAGGTGAGCTGAGGCGGGGGGTGGGCGTGAGAAGGGCAGTCCGCACCGCAGCAGGTAACCCCAGGAGGATGGGGGGGCACAGGGGAACCCCTCCTCGCACAGGTGTAGCCATGCATTGGAAGAGTATGAAGATTTCCTGCCCCAATATCCATAATGAAAGACATGTTGCATTAATATTGGCCAAAGGGAGATGAGTCCTAGAATCATAGAACCATAGGGTTGGAAGGGATCGCAAGGGTCGTCTAGTTTAACCACCAGTCAAGATGCAGGGTTTGCTGTTTATAAACCATTCAAGACAAGTAGTCAGTTTTCTTCATGAGATTTGCCAGAACAAAATTACTTGACATGCTCCTCAATGACTCTGGCCTTTCAACGTTTAGATTAAATACAAATATATACAATTATACAGTCCTGATTTTTGCCCCCTCACTCCTCTTTTGTGTTTCAGTGAGTGAAACTTCATTATGTATTCAGAACACTAGTAATATTCTGAAATGGAAATGGAGCTGACATCACTAGATGTCTCCTTCAGACATTTTCGTCACTAGGGGTAAAGAAGGGACCACTGGAGGCTGCCTTTTCATGTGTCACTTAGGAAACAAAAGTCGATTGGGAAAAAGATTTTTTTTTTACTGCCTTTGGTAATGAATGACAATTGAGCAGATGGGCAAGGTAACCACTTACAAGATAAATTGCTTGAGAATTTTTTTCTCTGCATCACATATTGATGGCCAGGTTCCAGCTAATTGCTGAGTCTCAACATTTGATTGCACAAAGAATGTATGTGATGAATGATCACATCCGGGCTTTCTCTTCCTCAAATAAGGCTTGATCCTGCAAGGTGCTTAGCACTTGTTTCAAGTACTGAGTGCCCTCAACTCCCATTGATCCCATTGACACTTGAGGATGCTCCACATCTTGCAAGATCAATCTCCCAGTTTGCAAAGATTAATGGAGAAAGTCATAGGAAGGAAGTGTGGTTCCTTACCTAACCCACCTTGCTACTAAAAAAACCCCCCAAAACCCTCCCTCAAGCCCCCCATCAAGGATACTTGGCACTCTTCCATGCTTTAATGTTTCTTTATTGAAGTGAGCCTACAAGAAGTCTTCCACAAATTCCTTCTACTTCTCGCAGGATTTTTATTTTTATAAACACAGTGAGTACGATGAAAGGAATTGCCTACTTTACTCCCCAAATGTCTGATCTGAAAAACAGTTCTTCATTGGCGGCTCACGGTGAACCTTCTAAAATCTACTCGTGTCCATCAAGACCCTTTCTGAAATTCATTGTAGTGTGATACATAGAACTACATAAGAACAAAAGACTATGCAGACATCTCTGTCTCTGAGTGAATCAGCAGACTTCTCTATAGAAAGGTCCCTATTTTTGGATCTGGGGACAAATTTCAAACAGCGGACGTTTGGACTGATTCTTGCAAACCCTTGCTCATATGGATAGGACTACTCTTGTGAGAAAGAGTTTCAGAATCAGATCCATAGAGGACAACATTCTTCCCTGAGTTACACTTGTGCAAACAAACCCACTGTAGTCTTTGTAGCTACAAAGGATAACTGAGGGCAGAATTGGGACCAGTACTTGTTCATGTTGGGAGAGAACCAAGCTTCTTAACACTAACAACTAAAGAACAAAATGGACAAGCCACTTTTCTTATTCCCAGTGTATTTGATGTCTGACCTTCAAAAGAGCTTGTGATAATTTAATTGAGAGATGTGCTGTCTACACGCTCAGCTTCTCATTTTGCCTGTGTAACTGAGAAAAGAGAAAACAATGAAGCAGACACTTCGAACTCCCAATGAGAGAAAAGAGAGCTGGCAGCCTTCCCCCTGCTACCCTGGTCAATATATCTCTACTCAAATGCAAATTATCATCTGACACTGCCAAACAAAGTCATATAATAGGAAGCAGACAGACTAGTTAAAGTTCTTTAAAAACGACTTCTGAACACACTGAATCACGTTTATTTCCAGGATGGAAGGAGCTGGGTGAGTGAATTTTTGATTCCATACCAAGGATCATGTTGGTGCCAAGGAATTTGAGATGCAAAGACTTTTATTCATATGTGGCACTTTCAAAGATCCCAGCATGCACAGAAGTGTAGGAGGACTCATTGGCTAGGGGTCACCTGTCATAAAGTCTGAAGCTCCTGAAGCTCCTGTTATCTCACCACAGATGTTACTATGGCAATGAAAAATCCAGTGGGTACAGTAAATATAGGGTGGGAATAGAAGTCAGAAAAGGGAGGGATGCGATCTCATTTTGCTTCTGGGATATACAATTAACAAATGATCTGCTATGTATTCTAAGAGTTTAATATGTGTAGTCACAAGACTGCCATTAGATTTCTCCCTAACCATCTTCTCAGAACTCAATGTGACATTAGGAACAACCTTAAGCATAATCTGCACTGTTTTAGGAGTAACTCTGGGAGGTGCTGTGCCACCGAGATATGCCTGTGAGTTGGCTTTCCTCACCGGCTTCCCCCTCATGCCTGTATCAGCACCAAATTGCAACACTCCCTGCATTGGCTCAGATGCACTGAATAACAAGTGTTGACGTTGTATGTGGAATCAAGACTTTGCCCTCCTGCTCTGTGGAAGTTGGAATAAGTAGGTTTACAATATTTGCTGTGTTTGATATGCAGGATCCAATACTCTAGGGGCATAAGGCAAGTTCTTAATAGTCCTTACTCAGTTGCATGGGCCCATGGCCCTATTCACAACTGAGCCCTGACTGATAGTCTCTACTGTTGAAAGTTTCCCACGTTTGCTGTTCGCCTCACCCTCTTTTCTAATTTCCAGTGTTATAAATCAATTTAGATTTATTAGCTTTCTGCACAGGACTCCAGTAGCCTCTTAATAATAATTATCGTTATTACTGATTAAAGTTGCATTATTCATGCCAGATGGAGTCCCCATCCTGTCAGCCAGAATGAGTTTGCATTAGATAGTTATAATGTGTTTGTGATCTAAATAAACAGATGGCAGAAACTGACAGGAAATTATATGCTGATGATGTCAGCAACAATGCTTCCCAGACATAATTGCTTTAAATGAACTTCAGTAAGGCAAAGAACAGTTACTTTCAACAAGGTAGTTGGCACACACAGT
This sequence comes from Dermochelys coriacea, assembly GCF_009764565.3. Lineage (NCBI taxonomy): Eukaryota > Metazoa > Chordata > Testudines > Dermochelyidae > Dermochelys > Dermochelys coriacea. The sequence goes on along the minus strand of NC_050078.2, from coordinate 67,340,494 downwards.
GTAATTACTGTACACTATAATTAATTGTGCCATCAACACTGTATACATGTCAGAGTGGCAAAAGTGGGTTTCAAGAACATAATCCTTATGACCTTCTGACTTTATATAAATAAAATACCATATCTTCACCCAACCTGTGTTAGCCAAGTTAATAACACTTTTTCTTTGGGGCTAGAACTTCAGGGTTCAGAGTGTTAGTATAGGGATGTGGTCATATTTGATCTGTCAACATTCCCAAAGTTTGTGTATACAGAAGAGTATTACAAGTTAGTGCTATTAACACATTTATGAAAAGGCTCCCATTCACTTTAATGGGCTTCTGGATCAAGCTCTAAGTGGAAGCTTGCTTAATAGATTTTCTGAGCAATATTTTATGAAGAATGAAAGAGTCCTCAAAAATGAGGATAGGTTGCTTTCAGGGGGAAAAAACCCAACCTATTTAGCTAATAAAATTGTCTATATCTTTTAACAGTGCTTTGGCCATGTTTTTTTATTAGTCACTCTGTTGCCTTCCTTTTTCCCCAGAGAGTTTGTTTGTTCATTTGTATTGACTTTTATTTTCTATTATGAGGTTCAGATGTTTTTATGTATCATTTTTAACAGCAACATCCACCAGTAACGAGAGGCTAGTATCAATATCCAGCATAGACCATTATGTTCACTGCTTGGGATAGTTAATGGTGAAAATATATTTAGATGTTCCCAGTCTGGTTTTCTCCTCTGTAGAACAGCATCTGTTCTCAAGATCCACAAATTTAATTTATATGTTTAAGAAGGGGTACCAGAGTTAGGAAATTAAGCACCAATGTCATGTGCCTCAGCCTCATATATGTTTCACACACAGGGCTGGCTACTTAACTTGACTCTGTTTTGCCAACCATTCAACCCCAGTAAGGCATAGAAATCCTCATATCACAACAGTAGTGCTTCCCTTGAGGAATCACTGGAGGCCCAAGATTGAAAAGAAGCCGAGTTTCTAATTGACCTCTGTTTGTTTTCACCTTGCAGGTGGACGATGCCACAAGTCCTGCACAGGTCGTTGTTGGGGACCCACAGAAAACCACTGCCAGAGCTGTAAGTATGTGAGGACAGGGAAAGAAAGGAGTGGGAAGAACTGTAAGAGGGATTCTACCATTTCCATTTTAAAGGGATATTGTCAAGGTCTTTTTAAAATAGTTCTAGATTTTTCACTTGTACAAAAGCCTCTTTGTGCTTTCCCATCTAGCAATTTTGGTTGTTTTTTTCTGTGTTTCTAATTAAGCTTAAGCCAACTGGCTGCTTCTCTTCTCCATTTGCGTCCCAACATAGGGCATTGCTCAGGGGAGCAGTAACTACTACTTCACAATGCATTGGAGCAAACACAATAACAAGAATGCAAAACGATGGACTTGATCCTGAAATCCTTAGTGCGTTCCCTATCCTGCAAGAAGCTAAATTGGCTCTAAAATCCTATTACTTTCAGTGGGAATTTGAGGATCTGTGTCCCCTTGCAGGATTATGCTCTTGTTAAGGATCTCAGGATGTGGTCCATTGTATGTAGGTCCTACTTATATGGCCTATAATAGATATTGTTTAAAGGAACTTCTTTCCAATTATCTGGTAGATTGTTTAGAATTGTCTATCTGTCATTGTGTGTCTGGAAAATGTGACAATGGTGATGAGTGAACTTGTTTGTATAAAATAATAACCATCTGGAGAGAGAGTCTTTTCTTATAGTATTTCCAAACTGACTATACAGATATCATGGAGCAAGGAGCCAGGCAGCCCCAACATCAGCAAAATGTAAAAGGAGAAACAACTGAGAGTGAACACCAGCAATGGCCAAGGGTGATGGAGTCTTTCTAATAGTTGGGGATGCCACTATTGGGGATGCCAGGGGATGCCCTGCCCCTCCGTGACCCCTGCCCCTCCTTTTCCCCGTGGGGCCAAGCCAGAAGCCAGAGGTAGGCTGGGAAGCCGGAGCCCCTCCACCTGCCTGTGGTGCAGGGCCTGAGAGCAGCCCCAGCCCACGTCCCTAGCCTCAGGGCAGGTGGAGGGTCGGCCACTACACACAGATGCCTGCATGGCTCTTACCATGGCCTGGCTGCCGCTCTTTGGCCCCCCAGGCAGCCTCCTCCATGCCAGGCGAGAAACTAGAGCCGGGTCAGGGTAACAGCTGTGTGGGCAGTTCTGGGGAGCCGCAGACCCTCCACCTGCCCTGTGTGGGCGGACATGGACACAAGCTTGGGGCTGCTCTCGGGCCCCCATACCCCGAGCAGGTGCAGGGTCCATAGCTCCACACAGCTGCCTGAGCTCCTCGTAGGGTTGCCAACTCTGTCTTTTTTTCCCCCCAACATGACATATTGTCATTTTCTAAAAATATCCTGTTAAAATCTCCTGGATTGCTTTCAATGGTTGCTGCAAGATCAATGCCGATCCCGGGAGACTCCAGGCCAATCCTGGGGGGTTGGCAATCCAAGCTCCTCGGGCCTCTCTTACCTGGGCCAGGTTCCAGCTTCCAGCCTGGCTAGGGGGTGGGGCTTTCAGGGAAGAGGAAGGGCAGGGGGGCTGGGCCTGTGGCAAAAAGTGGATGGGCCAGGCCCGTCCACTTTCAAAATTTGGGAAGGCCATGGCCAGGGGCGCCAGGGGCTACTTAAGACCTAGTAGGTGAAAAAAATGATAACTTATTGTTTCTTCTCACACTCCCCACAAGGAATATCTTTGTTTGGCTGTGTGGAGCAATCCATAGATGTTTCTTTATTGTTTCTTTAATGTTTATTTATATATTTATTTTTACTTTGCATTTAAAATTGTGCATGCTCATTGGGTTCACTCTTCCTAGGAAGCCAACTTTTTCCATATATTTCCACAAGTGAGCCTGTGGTTCCATTTGTGCTTGGGGTCAAAAGGCAATAGATATGAGCAAAGTTCTTGCAAAAATAACCTAGCGACACACACATGCCTATAATACCTGATTCTATCATTAATAGTCCAATAGTATCCACCTCTGTTTAACTGGATTCATTAGAAATATCACTACTACTTGTACACATTTGGGACTACCTTCATGTAAGAGGTTACAAGAAATTGGAAAATGCGAATTCTTTTACAGGAAAATTTTACAAGAGAAACAAAACCAGTGTTCCAAGACTATTTTAACATTGTCTACAATGAAGAAAGGGGCCCAAATGACTACTGTTGAGGGCTGTCCCACACGCTTTGCACTCCACAATACTGCACCAAGATTTGATGTCACTCAGAAATCACTGGATCCAGATGTTTGTGGGTCTCAGCTGAGTAAACCATTCTAACTCCACTGACTTCAGGTTCCTAAAGTTTTCTATTCTGTCTGTGTCCACTGCACTGAGAAGAATCATATTGACTGCCATCAACCATAGGGATTCACCTCTCACATTGTCACACTCACAAGGTGTGCATGCAGCAGCTGATATCTCCATAGTGATTACTTGCTTCTGGTTCAGAAATGTCTTTGTTGACTCCACTGTCATGGTTCATAATGGTGAAGGCTCTCTAATCACTCTGCCAAAGTTAACTTATTTCCCACAAATATACAAGCAAAGTCTTCCACTTCAGATGGAATTTGACCTATGTTAATAAATGTGTTCTTGGCCAGGCCAGTTTATAGGAATCCTTGAATAATGCACCAGGTACAATGGTATTAGAAAGAGCTTGATCTTTGTTCTGCCCCATGGATCATGCTGGAACTTCTCTTTCATTTCCTGGCAGCCTTTATGATTGCAACTGAAAAGGTGAGTGCTGAAAAAAGAACTTAAATCAACGTTTCCCACTCAGCCACCTGGTGAAAAAGTGGACCTTAGCCAGCCAGGCACTGTTATGCATCCAAGCAGGCTCCTTTCTCTGTCTTACATAGGACTGTTTGTCTATCAAATGTATGAATGCCCTAATAGCCTGGGTAAAAATCCAGTTTTGGGGGCACTTATCCTTTGAATGTTTGGTTGTTCACCCGCCACTAACCCCAAAACAGATTACTATAATTTCATTGTAGCTCTAACCTTAGGTCCCTGCAAGCAAATGTGCTAACTCTCCATAGTTTGGGGTCCTATTAATTTCAATAGGGCTTTCTGTGGCTGCAGAAGTTCGTGTTGCAGAATGCGGGCCCTAGAACTGATCTACTAGGCAGAACTGCTTTGAGATAAGTAAATTGATTTGGTGGATTAACGTAGTAATGCCAGGGAGAGAGAAGTTTATCTGCAATGTTGCTCTGAAGTTGGAAGCTTAGAAGAGCTATACGGTAGTTTTACTATTTTAAAGACAACCATCTCTGTCTTTACAAGGACTGAGCAAACATATCTGAACACTAGGGACAGGGCAAGGCATAAAAGTGGCTAACAAAATAATAAACGATGAAAAAGGGAAAGTTATCTAGGCTCCAGAAAGATCTAATTTGAAATAGCAACTTTTATCTTTAAGCACAGTATCAGGATAGCTCCTTGCAGTGTCTGATTATCAGGGACTGCAGTTATTTTATCTTTCACACTTCTCTATCCCCCATGACCTAATGTGATCATTGGTAAGCACTTGTTTGTTAAGGAAAATATTGTTGCATATTAAACTAACGATGGGGACTTTTTAAAACCCTTTTATGCATTTTACACTAATATGGGCATTTATTGTGTGGCTTTTGTTTAATCATAGAAATACCCAAGTAGGAACCCAAATCAAAAACGAGAATACAACCAACACTACACTATTATTACTTTGATCTCTGCTTAAAATAAGCACATGAATTTTCAGTCTGATAGATGTTATTTTTGCATGTCATTCCCAGTTTGTCTCACACATATTTTATGTACCCTGAACTAGGATATTTGAGAATACCCACCTTTCAGATGTATGCAGGAAGACACTTCAAAAAGCATAACATCTTCAAACCTAAATATTTTCTTTCTGGAAACAGAACTCAAGGAAGGCATATCTGCATTTTAATAATTTCATTTTTTTATTGAGTCGCCAAAGCAAAAACTCTAATGAGCCCCCCCCCTCCCAAGTTAAGGTTTAGATTATTTTCCAAGAAAAGGGATAAAACCAAAAGATCCTAATCCTTGTCTTTCATTTCAAATTACACCAGGGGAAAAAGCAACAGGATAGTTTTGTTCTTGAATGAATATCATCCACCTAGTCTACTTCTTGTCTTGCCTTCCAGCTGTTTTTCTCTCTCTATCTTTAAGTCTCTCGTACACCACCTGTATCTATATAAATGTAACGTACATTTACATGTTTAGGAGGACAGTTAATAGGAAATTATAGATAAACCATTTTCATTAATAGGTAAAGAAGGGATAATTTCCAGATGCTGTATTGTACAATTAATTCATTTTCTTAACACTGAAAATGTTAGTAGATATTAACAACAAACATTTTCAAAAGTAGCTATGGATTCTGGGTGCCTCAATTTCATGGGAGCCAATTTAGCACGGCAAGTCTGATTTTCAGTAAGCACTGAGCCCCCACCAAATGAAAACAATAAATAAACCTTTTATAGTGAGACACCCCAAAATCTGGGCATTCAAAAATCTTTTGAAAGCCTTTCCTTAGACTTTATTATCCTGTCTGCTCTTGATGTCTGTGTTGGTTTTTTCCCACATGAAAGGAAATTGGAACTGCTGTAAACTTAATACATTATTTTATGAGAATGTCTGTGTCAGGATGGCACTGTCCCTTTAAGAAAGAGTAGAGCCTGTGCACCTGTGACAGGTCAGCTGACCCCATCTGAGCTTAAAAGAGGGCACCTGCAGTTAGATAGGGAGAGACCCACTGAGGAGAGCCTATCAGGAAAGGAGAAAGAGCATGGACATGGGGCTCTCATTGCCTGCTCCCTGGCAATAGGGAGCCCTGAAGAAGCTAGGACTGCCAGGGAGGAAGGCAAAAGGAACCTGAGGACTCAAGGGGGGAAACCCTATGGAAGCTGTAGCCCAAGATGAGTTGAGAAACTGTGTTTTTGTTTATTTGACTCAAGTTTGGACAATAAAACTGTGTAAAAGAGACTGTGGGAGTGGCAGAGTGTCCTTAGCATGTTGGGGAGAAGCCCTGCCTTACCCCAGATAGAGGAACAACCTTAAACTAAATACAGTTTAAAGAAGAACAACCTTAAACTAAATACAGTTTGAACCTACAGAAGACAAAGGAGGCAAATAGGCTTTCAAACAACTGCCAATATAAGCATGTATGTAAAGGGGGGTGGGAGGGTGGATGTGTATGAATAGGTGTTTGTCCTAGGTGTGATTGTATTTACAGTCTGTATGGGACAAATATGGTTTGGAAAAAGAAGGTGCAGATGCAGTAAATACCCACATAATGCAGTGAAAATCAAGCAGGAGCTGGTTGGGGGAGAGGGAAAGAGCTGAACCAGCAGTCTAGATCAATCAGGGTAACAGAGCGCTTTTGCTAGGAGCCAGCATCTTTAATTAAAATCCTTGTATGTCACTAAGAACTTTGCATGTTCATGAGGTTTTCTCATTGATTTTGGTTACTTCTCATTTTCTCTCCTTCACAGGTTTATAGTTCCCTGACATAATGTAAAATTAAGGGCAACATTAAGATAGACTGATTAATTACACACATTTGTGAAACAAAGCAACATCCTGCCTTCCCCCTTAATACGAGTCTAGGCCAAGTTTTTTTGTCATTTATTTATCATGTGTGTTACAATAGTGCCTACAAGTGTCAGTCCTGGATCAGGACCCCATTGTGCTAGGTGCTGTACAAACAGAGAACAAAGAGACAGTCCCTGCCCCAAAAAGCTTAAAGTCCAAGTATATGGCAAGAGACAACAGGTGAATATGCACAGAGGAGGTGTAGTATAAGACAACACTGAGACACTATTGGTCAGGATGCTAGGTTGTGGTCTAAAAGCAACTGATAAATAGCCCTCCACTCAAATCTTAATCCATTTGCATGTGTTGGGCACAAATCTGGTGTTATCCCCATTACTTAGCAAACTGGGTCTCAATCTTGCAGTTCTATACCGGTGGATCCTTTGCTCAGCATGGACGAGTGTGCCTTAGAGGATCTGACTACAGGATTGGGGCCTGGATCATTATTACTAAGACTCTCCTCTCAGTTTCACTGGTGCAGCTTGGAGGAGTATTTGTGCCTATTCTCTGCGAAGTGGCTGAGCGTCTGGCAGCTCACATGACACTTCTGCAATTGACAGCCTGGTTGTGCCTGCCGGCAGTTCATCCTCAGTCTCAGGTGTGTGGCTGAACTTCTGATGGGAGCTGCAATTCCACTTTTGTGTTGCACCTGTGGCATCTGCTGCATGGGCACCCAGGCACCTCCTGTCCCACTGCTGGCCAGCGGGAAGGAGTAGCGTGAGGTGGCAGCGTCTAGGGAAACGAGTGTCAGCAGCAGCACATGGGGAGTGGTCCAATGTTTGTGCCAGCTCTGTGATGCTTCCGGGACATCCCCTGGGTTGTGAGGCACCTCGCTACCACCTGTCCTTCATGGGAATCTGCCTTGCCCATGCCTACTTAGGGTCCATTCCCCAATACAATCAGCCTCTGGCAACTTAAGCACTGCCCTTCCAGGCCTCTGCTGGCCATGCTCTCTCTGCACAGGTTAATGACATGGACACATAGATTCATAGATTCATAGATACTAAGGTCAGAAGGGACCACTCTGATCATCTAGTCCGACCTCCTGCACAGCGCAGGCCACAGAATGTCACCCACCACTCCTATGAAAAACCTCACCCATGTCTGAGCTATTCAAGTTCTCAAATCATGGTTCAAAACTTCAAGGAGCAGAAAAGCCTCCCTCCAGTCAACCATGCCCCATGCTACAGAGGAAGGCGAAAAACCTCCAGGACCTCTCCAATCTGCCCTGGAGGAAAACTCCCTCCCGACCCCAAACATGGCAATCAGCCAAACCCTGAGCACATGGGCAAGACACATTCCAATCCCCGAATCCATTGAGCATCCCTCTGGAGTGCCCAGCCCAGATCCACTGGACCCTTACAGAATTCTCAGCTCCTCTGTTCCCAAAGGAACAGCACAGGGAGGCTTATCAGTCACCCTGTAGAACAAAGGGCTGCTTAACACACAGCACTTAGATATGTTTATGGTAAAAACAAGACATTTACTTAACAAAGAACAGGAGGTTCACATCGTGGCAAGCATAAATATTGGAAACAAAGAGTTGCATGTAAAATAAAATCAAAACATGCATCTTAGAACCTAAACTTAAAGAATAAGACATTGTCATGTCATAAGAGCAAAAACTCACCCAAATCCCTTCCAGCTATTACAGTCAGACTTGGCAGTGTCCTTTCGTTCATGAAACAAGCACACTGTCCTCTTTCATCCCAAGTTTGTCTCTACAGTTATAGTCCAAAAATCCATTGTCTGCATTTGCAAACAGGATAACTCCCATGGCTTGTGTTTTCCTGTGTAGCATCTTGCACTTTGCAATCACTTGATTAACATTTTGCTCAGACAATAAATGGCCCATTGTGAACCACAGAATACTCAATGTACATGTAGCCAGACAGATAGATAAACATTGCTTGCATTAAAGAAACCTGTGTCTGGCCTTTTCTGGTGACCAGCCCCATGTCACAAACCTAGAGAACATATTTTTCAGTGTGTGTATATACACACACACATAACTCCTTACATATTTTCTGTATGTATATTTCACAATGATTATATGGGCCAGTATGACACAAGCTTTCATTAGAGATCTTACATGACACTCTTCTGTGAACTAGTATGTAGATATCAGACCCATGGGATCCCTGCAGCCCTGATGTACGACCTGTGTGCCCTCTGCCAGCTGGCATCAAGAGGTCCCTGGGTCACAGGCACATGCCCTATCTCTCTCTCCCATATCCATACATTCACCCTCACTCACTCCACACAGCTGCAGCAGGTTCCCCCAAGGAAAAACTGCATGCAGCCCCCATACACCCTTAGCAGCATCCTCTACCCCTCGATCCCTTCCAACATTGATGCCAATAAAATTTTCTAGGAATTCCTCTTTAGAATTGAACACTCTAACAGTTCTGATGCACATGTGTCAGGGTTCCCTCCCCAGTCTGAACTCTAGAGTACAGACGTGGGGACCCACATGAGAGACCTTCTAAGCTTATTTCTACCAGCTTAGGTTAAAAACTCCCCAAGGCACAAATTCTCCCTTGTACCTTGGATTAGGTAACGCTGCCACCACTAAGTGATTTAGACAAACTCAGGGTAAGGACCATTTGGAATTCCTACTCCCCCCTAATATCCCCCCACACCTCCTTTCCTGGAGAGGCTTGAGAATAAACAAGATGAGCACAGACCAACCTTGGGTTTTTTTCGGACACTAAAAAAAACCCCAATCAGATTCTAAAAGAAACAGAACTTTATTAGAAAGAAAAAAGGTAAAAGAAGCACCTCTGTAAAATTAGAATGGAAGATAATCTTACAGGGCAATCAGATTCAAAAACACAGAGGATTTCCCTCTGGGCCAAACTTTAAAGTTACAAAAAAAACCAAAACAACCAGGAATACACCTTCCTCTCAGGACAGAGAAAAACACAAGCCAACACAAAAATAAGCTAACGCATTCCCTTGCTAGTACTTACTAATTCTAATGGAGTTGGATTGCTTGCTTCCTTGATCTGTGTCCAGCAAGCACACACAACAGACAGACCAAAACCTTTTCCCCCGCCCACCAGATTTGAAAGTATCTTGTCCCCTTATTCGTCCTTTTGGTCATGTGCCAACCAGATTACCTTAGCTTCTTAACCCTTTACAGGTAAAAGGATTTTGTGCCTCTGGCAGGAGGGATTTTATAGCACTGTATACAGAAAAGTGGTTACCCTTCCCTTTATATTTCTGACAACATGTAATGCACATACCACAGGATTAAGAAGTATAGATCATGACCCTTTTGTAGCATGTAGGCATGTTGACTTTCTTGGTAAAAGTAACAGAGCTGGTCAGAGAAACTTTGCTGGAACCATACTCAGTCAGAACTTTCCAGTTAATCCAAAACAGTTTTGGAGGGAAATGTCCATCTCCAAGAATTTGATAATCCATGTTCCTATTTGGAACAAAGCCAAATGTTGAAATCTCAAATCCTTCATGAAATAGTATTTCCATCATCTGCACAGGTCTAGTACCAAATTTAAAAAGTCAAACCAAACAAGACCCAGCTATTCATAGTGCAGGTTTTGTAAACAGTGTTATAAATTGTCAGTTATTAGGAACTGAGAATGTTTTCCAACATGAACAGCATGACAGAGGACCCAATTCAACACAGGCCTACCCTTAAATACATGGGTAGTCCTTCTGAGGTCAGTGGGCTTACGTACCTTGCTGAACTAGGGCTGGAATCCTCTACACTGGTGTGTGTGATCACTGTATGTTTGAGATAACATGCAGAGGAAATACAGTTTCTTAAGAAGCTGTGGGATTTATACAAAAGCAATATCCGTATCCTCCTAAATAGCACAAGCCTTACAAAGCTGGGGTCATGCTCCATTGCCCTGACCAAGAGAAGATTTTGCTTGCTATATAGGACTCCAAAAATTACTTGTCCTGTAGGACTGGGAACTGCTGAATTGGTGTCAGTGCTCTTCTCACCTACCACGCTGCTTGACTCTCTTTTTTGGGGCCTGCCTTTCCCCACCACGTTTCAAATCCTACTCCCCGTGGAACCCCTGACAGCTATAGGCTGGAGGAAATATCTGTGTGTAGCCCATAGGGTATGTCTGCACTTGGAGTTGGGGTGTCATTCTCAGCTCGACGAGACAGACTTGTGCTAGCTCTCATTGAGTAGCATGCTAAAAATAGAGTATAGCTGTGGCAGGGCAAATGGTCAGAGGGTTTCGCCACCCTGCATATGGGCCTAGGGTCTCTGATGGGAATCACACTCTAGCTCCAAATGTAGACATACCCATAGAGAGACAGAGCATAGGTCTTGGCCAGCTAAAATTAGCTGCTCATGGGTTGGGAAAAGGGGAAGTGTTCTTTCCTTCACCTCCTCTTAGTGGCAAGGAGAGTGGTGTGTGTGTGTTTTGGGGAGGGGGGGGTAATGGACATCTGTACTTTCAGAGAGGGTTCTCCTAGCCTTCTGCTACTTTCAGGATCCTCCCCCACAAAGTGATGCACTCCCTCAGTCCTTTGGTCACTGTTTTGGGAGGAGAGGAATTCTTGGCTCCTCTCTTTCTGGTGAGCTGTGCAATTGAGCTGCCAGAAATACATCTGTCTCTTTAGGCCACTTGGCCCTTTTAAATTCCTCCTTGGCTGACTGTCAGGAAGGTCCCGCTAGATAGGAGACAATACCCACAGTAGCCTCTGTGACTGCGTAGCCATAATGGAGAATGTTTATGTTTCCTATATGGCCTGTTTCCAAATAAGGAAGCTCTGAGTTTCCATTCGTAGAATTTCCTGCCCATAGTTTAGTTGGGGAGCGCCAGAGTTTACAACTGTGCAATGAAAGACCAGGGTAAAAGTAAAACAAATCCGATCACCAAAGCCCATCAACATTTCCCCTCTACTCAGGAGATGGGGTTCAAATTGTGTGTGTGGGGGGGGGGAACAGAGTTAGTGCTGATTGGCTCGCCGTTAACTCAGGAACTGTACTTAGTGTTGAGTGATGGTGTCGGTCTTTTTCACTGACCCTTCCCAAACTGTGGAGTCTACATGGCAGTAAGCAAAGGGTGGGAGACAATAGAGCAGAGGCAGCACAACTCATGCTGAACCCTCCATCACACCTGGACCAGCCAATTTATCAAACCGGCCCATTGGTCGGTACTTCAGTGAGAGGGTCTCAGAGAAAGTCAACTTTCGTAATGTTAACAAATACAGCCAGTCATTTGTAATGTGATTTTTGATCTAATTCCCACATCAATTGATTTTATGATGCCATGATTATTAGCCTGGCTTCCCGAGGCCACGGTAAATAGATTGCTTCAAGATATAATTAGGTTGATTATGTTAATCATGTTAATTTTCTGCTTGCAGCTAGTTTCAGCCAAATCTTTAAGGTTTGTAAAAAATGTTAAATTGTTCTGGAGAGAGAGCAAGGAACTTTTTTTTAACAGCATTGCTATAGTTAAAGTTTATAATGTGCTATCGTATACGCCTCTTTTTCCCAGTTTTAATATTTTAAATTGCATCAGCCTGAAATTTTGACTCTCAAACTCTCAGCTGTAATGCAATTTGCTCTTTTTTTTGTTTGTGTAATACAAAATAGTAGTAAATCCTTAAAGCTTCAGAAAAATATTTCTGGAACTACTCAGATCTGCTTTTCAAGGCTTTTCAATCCAGTCTCAACAACAACAAAACTAGGCTATTTTTTTTTTAAGTATAATTTTAAATAATGCAGATCCAATTTAAAATGGGCCCTAAGTTGCAGAGCCATCCTGTGGTCCAACAATAAGAGACTGATTTTCATTACTTTCTAAAAGGCACAGTTTCCTAATGCTCTCTGCTCTCTCACTCTCTTTCCCTTGAGTTAGTTCATTGGCACCACTAATAATTCCTTGTGTTCTGTAGCTCATGACTTTTAAAAATAACAGCTTGGGATTTTCAGAGCATGTAGACAGAATCACTTTATGTCATATTACTGCTAACTCCAAGTGTTCAAAAATTATGAATCAATCTACACAAATTTATGAGACAGATTTTTTGTTAAATAATAAATTTTAGGTTCTTTTTATTTTCCTTCTGGTCTGAGGGCCTCCTAGTGGTCAATGTTTTCAAGCTTTTTCTCTGCAGCCCTGAGGGCTAGAAGTGAACTTAGTAGCAGAACATCAGGGTTTTTTTTAATCACCTTGCTATAAAAAAAAAAATCACCAAATCTTGCAAAATTGATGGTAACATTATGAGAGTTAGCCATGCTGATATGGGTAGAGATTACCATGATGGATTGACAAAAAGAAGCGGATGTGAATAAGTGGATATGAACAGTGTTAAGACTACAGGCTAACATTTTTTAAAAATGCAAAGTGACTTAGAAGCCTACATCTCATTTTCAAAAGTGATTTAGGCACTTAGGACCAGATTTGCCAAGGTGTTTAGGTACCTTATGGTATTATCAAAGAGCCTAAGCACTTCAGGCACCTTTTCTGCTTAGGCGCTTTTGAAAATTCCACTAGGTGCCTAAATATCTTGGAAAATCTGGCCCTTAAGAGGTTAAATCTTGTCCACTTTCAGTGAGACTTAAGGTCCTATGGCTAAGGGCTAGATTTTTAAAGGTAGTTAGGTGTCTAAAGATGCAGATAGGCACCTAGTGGGATTTTGAAAAGGGGCTTAACTCGTATTGAAATCAATAGAATGTAGGTGCCTAGGCACTTTTGAAATACCCAGTAGGTGTCTATTTGCATTTTAGATGCCCTCATAGTTTTAAAAATCTGGCCCTAACTCACTTTTGAGAACAGGACTTTCAGCTCCTAAGTTAATTAGATGATTTTGAAAATTTTATCCACAGGGCTTTGTTAAAAACTTTTAGAGAAGAACAAGTTGGCCCAAATGAAATGAGGAAAAAAAGATTTAAACTTTTTCTGGAATAAACTGGGTACAATTTACCTAGGGTACAATTATGCTTATTTTTTAAAATAATGAAAAATAAAGTTGAAATGCATAACTGTTATGTACTTACAATTTTCCCCCTGGACAGTTTTGCAACAAAGCCAGCAGCTTGGTGGTAGCTGGATGCTTGCACAATATTGGGGTTAAGAGATGTATTGAGAAGCAGCTAAAACCAATACGTCTCTACACCCCCTTACAGTGCTTTTTAAACTTTAAATTCCCCTCAGTAATTTGTAAACACACTCTCCCTGTGCCCAGACAATCTCATTTCCTGGGGATGGGCCAGGGGGGTACTCTCTAGGGTACTCTCTAGGGAACTCCTTAGGAGCCAAGCAGCAGCTGGCTCCTGTAAGTAGAATCTAGCAACACCTACCTCTTTTCGAAGCAAGATTTCCCACCTGGGAGGCAATGAGGCAGCAGCAGTACAGTGACATTGCTGTAAGCCTCACTTCCTGGCTTAGCCTCCAGTGCTGTGCTGGTTTGTTTTAAAGTTCTATTGATTCTTCTTTTGTTTTCTTGTTTATTTTGTTTGGTTCTTGAACATAGAAATCACAGAATACACGATTCTCCTTGCTGGCTTGGCTGGTTGGTTACTCGTTCACTTTAATTTGCCAACATATTTCAGGGATGCAAAACGACAACACAAACCCCACGAGATATTGATCACTCATAATTATGGATGGGCACAAAAGTTGGTTCAGGATTTTGAACTTTGTCATCCAGCGACTGCCATCGTTCACATTTCAGGTGCTGTTCAGCACATTATGATGGAGAACTTTCACAGCCTTTAAATTCAAACCTAGATCTAGATACAGATCCCACTGCTCCCTTAAATTCTTGAAATTCTCTGAGGGGCTCTCCATATTGCCATTTATGGGTATTGCGCCGCCTTGTGGTGTCTCACAGTAAAAACATCTTCTGGCAGTGTCAGAGCACTCCCGCACCCCTCGGGCTCCTCCCCTCAGCATCACAGTGCACTGAGAGCAAGGCTATGCAGGGGGTAGCGCTCCTTCCCACCACCTTCCCACACCAGCCTGTATGGATGTGAACTGCTCCGGTCTCTTCAGAGTTGCAGTGTCTGACTGCTAGAAATAGTCTGTGTTAACTTGTTTCATATAGTTAGCGAATTCAGGTTTCTACAGGTTCCAGGTGATAGAGGAACTGAAGAAACAGAAGCAGCCAGGATTCAAGAAGTGGGCTTCCTGCCCAGCTGTCTGCCCAGCATCCAATGAACATATGCGGTGCCTCAAGTGCCTGGGAGAAGGAGACTTGCCTTCTGGGTGTTGGATTTGCTGAATCTTTAATCCCAGAGCATGCCAGGATAGGAAAATTCACTTGAAACTCCTTTTTCTAAAGGAAGCCCTTGAGGCTAGACCTTTTGGATTCAATCAAGACTCAGATCCCAAATCAAACAGAGCAGTTTCTATTCCTGTGGCTACCAGCAGCTCCAAGCGACTGGAGGTCTACAAGTTTTGGTGGGGTCTGACTCGGTGCTTGCGGCTCCATCAGTGAAGACTCTAAGGCTACAGATATCCGAACTGAGGGCCATGTGGTCAGCTCCATTGGCCCCTGTTCGATAAGAGAGGTTGAGAGAGTTCGGCCACCCTCATCGTTGCCATACCTTATGCTTCCCAACTCAGTGACCCCAATGGAAACCTTGCATCTGTGGAACCGGGGCTGGTTCTGACTTCCGCGTCTGTATCCAAGAAGATGGAATTGCTCAGTGTGTCAGAAACTGGTCCATCAGTGCCTCCGGTTCTGTCTGTTATGGAAAAAGAGGCTGGAAGACATAAAAACAGCCGTGCTGGGCAGTGTTAGCAGTGCCAATTCCCATGCATGAGAACTGTTGGATCCGTCAGATGCTGACATGATGCTATGGTTACCTGGCAGAGAGCCATTCCATCTTTCATAGCCAGGGATAATGGAGTGGTGTTGGATCTGATGTCGTTTTCAGATCTGCTGTCAGTTCTTTGGTTGGTTCCGATTATGTCCTCAGTTCCAGAAAACTCTGTCACCATGATATCCCAGATTCACCTACCGGCTCCCTTTGCTTCATTGGTTCTGAGTGGAAAACCACAGGGGTTCCAAAAGGAAACTTATTTCCCCAGTTCCAAGGTCATTTTCCCCATCTGCTGTTAAGAGGAGGAGGCCAGAAGACACTGTCGGTCTTCCCTAGAATCATCCTTTGCTTCCTTTACCTTGGACCTCTGCAGGGTCTCCCCAAAGAGCTAGATCTCCATTCTTCCCTTTGGATCCACTATTAGCACCATTACATTCCATATGGGATCCAGACTTGAATCCTTACCAGGAGGAAGATAGAGGACAGATACCGAGACCTGTGGTACGCTTTATACCACTCTGTGGTCCTCCTCCTGAAAGCATATTCCCGAACCCTAATTGTTGGGGTGACTGGCAACTGGTGACTGGGGTGACTGTTGGGGGGCCCATAGCCTTACTGGAAGCCACCTCATGAGTTTAATTACCGTCCGAGTGGATGGAGAGGTAATATTTCTTCTGTTAAGAATTTAATGGTCCAGAAATCTTGAATTCCACTCCTCTGAATCTGTTGACATTACAGACAGTGATGTGTTAAATACTTTTTGAGTAAGAAGACAAGGAGGTACCTTCTGTCTTTGGTAAGGAGCGTTTGGAAATGAACTATAAGCCTGATTTATCACTGGATGAATATGTGGGGGTGGCTTCATCCTCCTCTCCTTCCAAGGACACTATGGAGTTCCATAACTTTGTGGATCGTATAGTGCCAACTTCAAATCTTCCTGCAGCAGAAGAGACTTGTCACCCGGTGTGTGATATTCTCGGGGCTACTACAACTAGTAGAATATCTGTATCCATTATGGATGGTTTGCTACAGCTGGCTAAATCCATGTGGACCATGCCTGCTTCTTGCCAACCTGTTTCTAAGAAAGCTGACAAGCTGTATCAGATACCCTCTGAGGGGCTTCCCTACTTTCACAGCCACCCTGTCCCCAAAGTAGCTGCTTCCAGAAATACAGTGAGATTTCGACTATCATGTCCCACCCCAGCTGATAAAGAAGGGGAAAGGATTGATTTGTTAGGGAGAAAGATATTCTCTTCATCATCCCTCACTACGGATAGCTAATTATCAGGCGGTCATGGCCTGTTACCAATTACATCTCTGGGAAGTATGACATTGTTTTTACCAGACTTGTCTGACAACAGAAGAAGGTTGGTGAGAACCAATGTAATGTAGGGCCAGGATGTAGCCAGTCGTGCACCCAACATCTCGGTGGATGCTTCAGACTCTGCTACCAGAGCACTTCTGTCTGTTTTGAACATCATCAGGTGGTACATATGGCTTCATTTCTCCTGCCTAGCTATGGGCACTAGAATTAAGCTGGAGGATGTTCCTTTTGAAGGCAGTTTTTTTTTAATTGAGAAGAGGGGCTGGGAAAACTGAAGGACCTGAGATTGACAGCTCACTTTCTGGGTTTGATTACTTCTGCTAAAGGAATCTTATCTTTTGGTGACCCAGCAATACCAGCATCCTCCTAGGGCCACTGTAGGAAAAGACTTTTCAAGCCAAAATACAAATTTAAACAAACTGCTTCCTTATCATCGTCATCATCACAGCATAACAAGCATCAGTTTTGAAGGGACAATCAGGAGTTGAGAACCAGTCAGATGAGAATAATGTACTCTTTTCTTTGGAGACAGACTAGTCCACTTCATCAACAAATGGAGGCAAATTACAGTGATGCAATAGATTCTAGAGATTGTAGAAAGGGGCTATGCCATACAACTAAGAATTTTGCCACCTCCCAACTCCCCTACCCTCCTTCTTCAGGAACCATTCTCCTGAGGTGGTGCTTATCACAGAAGTGAAAAAATTACTTCTGATAGGAGCATTTGTGGAGGTTCCTGAATACCTGAGGGACCAGGGATTTTATTCCCTGGTGCAGAAAAATTATTGGAGGGTTGTTTTTTTTTGTTTTGGTTTTTTTTTGACTGATACTGGATTTAAGGGATTTAAATAAATACATTTGGAAGTTTTGATTCCACATGTTGGATTCTGGCCATCATAATCCCTTTGCTGTTGGTCATGGATTGGTTCACAACTCAATGCAAAGGACATATTTCTATTCTGCAAAATCATTGCAAGTACCTTCGATTTGTGGTGGGCAATCATCACTTCCTGTGCATGGTCTTTCATTTGGCCTTTCAGTGGCACCCAGAGTTTTTACAAAATGTCTCTTTGTGGTAGCAGCTTATCTGAGGAATGAGTGTATTTTTGTTTACCTCTATTTAGAGGACTGGCTACCAAAGTCGTCCTTACATGAGGATCCGTTAAACCATATGGTCTTCACCACCAGTCTCTTTTCAGACCTCAGTCTCTTTCTCAGCCACCCAAAGTCAATCATTTGCCCTTCACAAAAGATCCCTTTTATAGGTGCCATACTGGAGTCCATGGAAGGCAAAGCTTTTCTGCCAGGGGGTGCTGGATTCAGCAAGACGGTGCTTCAGTCTCTGGTCAATGAGGACTCTGTTCCCACCTCCAGGTTAGTTGAAGCAGTGCTTATCAGACTATCCCATAAGTGGAAATATGCAGAGCCACTAGCAGCAGAAATGAAGGTTTCTTACCTGTAACCAGAGTTCTTCAAGATGGCTCTGCATATTTACCCTTCCCACCCACCTTCCCCTCTCTGTCAGAGACCCTGTTATTCTGTGCCTCTGGCTTTGTGGTGGAAGGAAACGAGGTAGTGAGAGCACTCAGCCCTCTTTTTGGCCTCATCCTGAGTAGATCATGATGCTGAAGGGAGGGGTTGGAGTGGGGGGCATGGGAGGGCTCTAATTTACACTGCTAGAAAAGGCTTTTACTGTAAGGCACAGCTTGGTGGGGCTGTACCCATTAATGTGAATATGAAGAGCTGTCTCAAAGGACTCTGATTATAGATAAGTAACCTTCATGTATTTAAAACTGGGCATTGATTGGAACCAAACCTAATCATACGGAAAAAAATTGCAGCAGTACCAACTCTCTCACTTAAAAAAATGGGTTGATGATATAGTAGTAAAACTTTTTATGACTAGTGATGGATAAACCTACAAAAGATTCATCTTAATTTGGATAAATATCTAAGAATTTCAGAGACTTTTCTGAAGCTATAATCTGAAATTAATCAAATGTCTTTAATACAGAAATTAGGTTGTAAATTTTCTAAAATCGTGGTTTATCTGTAGTTTTCTGGTACTACTTTATATCAGCCAGTTCAAATATCTAGCGAGAATAGCTTTGCATTGAAAAAATCTGGTATTTCTTCTTCTAACCCTAGCTGAAATCTAGAAACTGGAGCGCCATGAAGAAATGAAGAGGGGGAAAAAATTATCATACATCATAGAATTTACAAAATGATTTAGTGAGATCTGAAAGGGTTAAGCACACAGTGTTTCTTATTTTATCCCAATGCTTCCTCCCATTCCTACCTATAACACCTTGGATTGTTTATTACAATCATTCCTTATTATTTTACGTCAATCACATGTGTGCTATATGCTTTAAACAGAGCACTAAGAGTCACATTTGTAGTGAATTTTTGGTTAAAATGAGTTAGAAGGTACCAATATTCACATGGGAGTTAACATTGTACCAAACTTTCAGACTATAGTAAAATAGATAGGCTTTCATTAGAAACTTACTTACACTGATGAATTTTATTTATCTGTATATACTAATTAATACATATATTGAATAATGAAATGCTATTGAAAGACAGACACAGTACAATATGAGGAAATTCTCAGCTGTTGTAAATCAGCATACTTCCATTGACTTAAATTACACCTTCTGAGGATCAGACCCTATCAGTTCATATTAGTATGATGGTTATGTACTGCCAGTTGTGCTTAGATATATTTATTGATTTGCATATCTGTTTTGAGATTGCATTGATATATGTTTATTTAAAGTAATTTAAATAAGCTCTGACTGTTCTTTCTACTAGTAAGTTGGCAGTAAGTGGGTTTGCTTTAAAAAAATCTTCCATTTGTGCTACAATTCAGTTTGCATAAGTCACAAAGAAAATATTTTCTATCCATGAGCTTGTTTTAGTTATCAGGATGGATAAAATTATTCTGAGTGCATCACTTTACTCCTTTAGGTCTTAAATGATGATTGCTTCTTACCTTCTCTTTGCTTATTTACACCTTTATTCCATACATAAATTTAAGGTCTTTAAATAGTTTTTTGCATTACCTAAAGTTCTAATAGATAGCGAGGGGACTTCACATTGAAAAATGGGTTCATTTACACTATACAAATCCTGTATTTTCTTAAATATAGTTTTTTACATATGAGAAATCAGCAATTTATTAAAATAAGTGTAGAGAAGAAAGTTGATAGGAAGTTTTGGTATTTTTTTGTTGAGCACTTGAAAAAAAAATTTCCATTCGCAAGCAATGAACTGCTTTAGAACAAAGTGGTCAGTTAAGGTTAATTATAGGAGTGTAGCATCATTACTCCTCCACCACAGTCAGCTTGAACCAGAACTTGCTGAAGTTCCACATCTAATGGTCTGTAGGGTTCCCTGTAAACTGTTAACGTCTCCTATTTTTCCCCATTAAACAGAGTCCCTGTGCAGTATGCCCTACAGCCAGATTGTGGTGTGCTGGGACCCTGTCATAGTTCACAAACCAAATGGGATTTAATCGGCTTCATATGTGACTGTGGTATGATTAGCATTATTTGTACCACGTTAACACTTAGAAGCCTCAACCAATTTAGAGGCTCCATTGCACTGTATAGACATATGGTGAGAGATCATGGCACCAGGGAGCTTGCAGTATAAAGAGACAAGGTAGACAAAATATGTGAAGGGAAACAGAGGTAAAGTGAT
Source organism: Dermochelys coriacea (assembly GCF_009764565.3). Taxonomy (NCBI): domain Eukaryota; kingdom Metazoa; phylum Chordata; order Testudines; family Dermochelyidae; genus Dermochelys; species Dermochelys coriacea. Next base: position 67,320,081 of record NC_050078.2, on the reverse strand, counting down.
TTGCCTAAAGTGAGTGTTAGCACTGGTATTAGAACACAGATCTCCTGATTCCCAATCTAGTGCACTGTCCACTACTACACTGCCTCTTGTTATCCCTAAAGACACCCATGTGTTTCAGGAAGCAGTGCCAGTGATTAAAGAGGTAGCACTTTTTGCCTCTGTCAGTACTGAACCAGTGCCCCATCATGTCATGTGGGAGCTCAGCACTGCTGCAAGTGAATTAAAACTCAAGTATTCTGGGTGAGACTCAAAACTCTGGTCCTAGTCATGTATTGTCATTCTTAAACCACAAACTGTCGTTTGTCAGAGTAGTAGCGTTCATCCCCATATATTGGGCAAATTCTAGTTTGGTTACTAAGTTCTGCCCACCTGAATTCCATTTGCCATTTCAATCAGAAACACCATTTCTCATTTTCTGTCCTTTGCATAGCGGGGCTGCATTTCATCCAGAGGCGGTTGTATTTTCGGCTTTGATGAAGTGGTTCCTGTGCATATTCTATATACCAGATCAATTATATAGTGCTTTGGGATCCTGCAGTATGAGAAGCAGGGCTACAAAGGGAAGATCATTATGAGTTTGTGGAGAAGCAAAGTGTATGTTTCATCTTACAAAAAATAAAACCGAGCCCTCAGTGAACTTTTCCAATTTCTTACTGAGAACTCCAAAAACCACTTTTTACAGCCTTTTAATACAATGAATCATTGAAGAGAGATTCATGTTTCAAGTAGACAGAGTTCAGTAGGTTCAATCTAACTATTACATTGAAGAGCACCGTCTGGTTGCTGACTACTCACTTTGAATCACCAGGAATTTAGAGAATTAGGAATTGTACCTGTTTTTATAAGTATCAAACTTCTCTTATGTTTTATGAGTGTGGACCAATAGTTTTTTCACCTGGAGAAGAGGTCTTGGTACTTTACGGAATAAAATGTAGAGGGTTTGATTTAATTTTTTTTTTTTTTTGGTAACATGGAAGACCTTGGGCTAAATCCTAGTGCCACTGAAATCAGTCAGGAAAGGAAGTGTCCCATGGTTGATGCAGCTTTTAAGCACCACAATTGCTTATGTTTTAAAGAACACGGTGATACATAAGTACAGAGAAACAGAAGATACTCAGTTGGTTCCTAACACATTAGATCAAATTCAACCCTGGCATAGATGAGGGTAATGCCATTAAAGGCTTACAACAGGGCTGAATGTAGTCCTTTCTGTCTGAAATTTAGGCTAGAGTGTAGCATTTCCCCAAAAAATGTAGAAAATTGATGTGGTATGTTACAGTACATGACCTATATGCTGCTCTGATAGGCCAATTCAGCAGCATTGACTACATGGGTGCTAGTTGAGAGCAAAATGTGGCCCTATGATTTTGCTGAACTAACTCTGAGTTTCTGAATATTATTGCATACCCCTGTCATTCTTTACGGAAAACCACATTAAAAGCGATTCATATCACAATAGGCTTTTTCCTAGCCAGACATCAACCTTTGCTAACTCCCTGAAAATTAGAGATTCAGGATTTGCGCTGACTTCCCAAGGTTAAGAGAACAAATCTCATAAATCCAGACATACCTGTCCTACCACCTGGGCATTTTCATGTTCCTTTGTAGATGGGATATTACACAGGACATGAGTGACCCCTGGGCTAGAGATTATTATAGAGAATCAGATGTTCTCTTCTTAAAACTCCCTTATCTTTGTTGATTTGTTTTGTTTTTTTTTCAATATCCCTGTTCAGTTTAAATGGCTCTCTCTTGACAGCTGATTCCTCTGTCCTTTCCAGTGACAAAGACGGTGTGTGCAGAGCAATGCGATGGACGTTGCTACGGGCCGTACGTCAGTGACTGCTGCCATCGGGAATGTGCTGGAGGCTGTTCCGGACCTAAAGACACTGATTGCTTTGTATGTTTGGGAGTTACCTAATTTCCCTCATCCCACCGGCCACAGTGCAAGTGTTTATCCTTTAATCCATGAAATTCATGATTTTTTGTCACCTTTAATTGAATTACCTCAATGTTTCAAGCTTTTAGCTGCACATTTTATCATTTCATATTTTTCCCATTACATTTACATTACTTATCATCTTATATTACTCATTAAAAGATTTATGAGATTTACAAATACAGATTGGGAACCATTTATATGCTAATCTATGTGATTTTTACTTTCACTTTCACTTTTCTAAAATTATCTCTTATAGATGGTGGGAGTTTTTACAGGCGTTTGTCATTACATTTTGCGCTGAAGGGTTTATATAACACACACACACTGTATTTTGCTTTATATTTTTTTTGTCTGAAGTTTGACAATACAGTTTGGCTTCTAAATTAAAGATTTTTTTTATGCTTCCCAGACTGTGTTTAAACTAATTCACCTATTCAACTGGGGTGTGCATTTTAGAAGAAAGAGAAGAAAAATGGTTTCCTATTCACTAAAATCCAAAGGCACACAATACACCCTTTCAAAAAGAAAAAGGGTTAAAACTGAACCAGGAGCTTAATTTTCTCAGACATTCTCAGTATGGCCAAATTCTTTCCAGATGCAGTCAATTAGTTGTGTAACTCAAAAAGCAGCCTTTGCTCCTGTTACCAAGGAAAGAGATTCATGTACCTTCATCACACTACCCCGCAAAGACGCACAGTCTCTTCATATCTTCAGTGGAAGCTGGGTACACACCTAAATTTGCCCTAGTAATTTCAGATTAGGTTCTGAACTAACCTATGCTAATATACCAGCATAGAGGGTGAGGTTTTCAGAGGAAATGGAAGTCAAACATTTAGACCTTTTTGAAAATCTCTGTCAGATAGCATAAGAAAAGACGATTGTGCATGGCATAAGCTGTGCTAATCTTGTATATTTTATTTTATAGCCCAATAGATAGTAATGGACTGGCTAGAATGTATGTGTACATTTGCCTCTCTTGGATGGAGGCAGAACTATCCAACTGTGTCACAGGCACACAAATCTTCTCCTTTAGCTCTAGTGGTAAGGGCCTGTGCTTTGCAGTATACAGGTCTAGTTCTGTCCCTGTCTCCACTGTGAAATTCTGTTTGGCCTTGGAGTGCAGCATAGTGACAGCCATCACATTATTGTTATTTGTATTACAGCCGCGAGCGACAAGATACCAACTGCGACCGGGGTCCTATTTAACACAGTATTGAAAATACACATAGTGGGCATCGTTCAAAGTTAACAGGAAGTCTGTGGAAGCCCTTACATTGACTTCAGTGGGCTTTCCATCAGACCCAGTAAGAGACAGTTCCTGTCCCCCACAGTCTAACTAGACAAACTATGAGATAAAGTATTATTACCCATTTTACAGCTGGGGTACTTGTTAAGTAACTTGCACAAGGCCACTTCAGAAGTCTGTGGCAGAGCTACGACTTGATCCCATATCTTCTGAGTCCCAATCTATCCCTTTAACCACCCACCTATCCTTCCTGAAGTGTTAGGAGGCCATGTATTTGTTACCACAGCGCACAGGAGAAAATGTGATTTCTATGGGCCATTGAACACTTCATATTTTTCTGGAGCTTCTCTGTAGCAATTATGGAAATGCCTGTGCTAAAAATCATGTTAGCACTTTTGTGCTGCTCTAGTGTGAAAATACAAAGGGCCCCAGAGGGATGCCAGGGGCACTTAGTATAAATGAGAATCAAAGCCTTAGTGTTCAACAGCTTTGAGAACTACTCATTTCCTTCCTATCATGTGATGGGATAGAAGTGGTACCCGTTGGAGCTGTAATGGGGGACATGCAGGGACACTGGATCAACATCTTGGAGAAAATGTAGCTATTTCCTTTTTAATTGAGATGTGCACCTTGACTTTTCCCTATGCATTTTGTTGTTTGTTTTGCTTTCATATGCATCTTGGGCACATTTAGAAACAAGTGCTGTAAGTTCTGCATATGTTAGTGAAACAGTGATGAGTGTACACAAAGTTTTATAGTAATAAATGAAAACTTCCTGAGTCTTCTAGATTGGTTTTTAATAGATTCTTCCTGGAAAGTGTCATCTCTTTGAGTAATGTATCATCGGTGTGCCTCAGTCTGATTATGCATTTACTAAGGTCATCACCAAAGGATGGTCAGGTTTGTGATGATGTACTTGCTAAGACAACAGTGGATATAGAAAATGTGCTGAGGAAACAAAGTAAATTAGTCTTTATCAATAAACAAAAGTACAGTTCAGGGTGCATTAAGAAATCCTTTGGCACATTATGGCAGCCTCTCGAAGCCTGTAATAATATCCTGTTGTAAAAATGTTTTTAATGTTGCTGGGAAAAGTTCTCCCATCCTCCTCGGCCCACTGGCGTTCATTAATCTGTGCATTCACCTTTGAAAGCAAGCCAGAAGCCATCCTGTGGCATAGCTGTTTCATGGTATTTACACACACACAGGTTTAATGATGTTCTCAGACCTGGGGTGAAAATAAATCTGGAGTGGAGACATGATTCTCCTTTTAGGGCCTGATCCAACTATAGAACTTACCTTTATTGGGAACTAACTAAATCAAACGCACTGATTCTGGTGAATTAATCCTAGAGCTGTAAAATTACTACCTATTTTCAAACACATGATTCTGACGAACCAAAAATGGCTGGTTCCGTTTAGATAGGCCAGGGAAGGGCAAACTTTTTGGCCTGAGGGCCACATCGGGGTTGTGAAACTCTATGGAGGACCGGGTAGGCAAGGCTGTGCCTCCCCAAATGGTCTGGCCCCCGCTCCCTAACTGCCCCCTCCCACTTCCCGCCCCCTGACTGCCCCCCTCAGAACCTCAACCCTTCCAAGCCCCCACTCCCTGTCGCCTGAGACCCCCCCGACCCTAACCACCCCCCCGGGATCCCACCTCCTATCCAACCACCCCCGTTGCCTTTCCCCTGACTGCCCGATCCATATTCACACCCCCGACCCCTGACAGGCCCCCCGGGACTCCCATGCCTATCCAACCCCCCCATTCCCTGTCCCCTGACTGCCCCCCAGAACTCCCTGCCCCTTATCCAACCTGCCCCCCCTCCCACTGCCCGCCCCCTTACCATGCCACTCAGAGCGATAAGAGCTCGCAGCCCCACCGCCTAACCGGAGCCAGCCACGCCGCCCACGCTGCTCAGCAGGAGTGGCGGTCCAGAGCACTGGTGGCACGGCGGCGTGGCTGCAGGGGAGGGGCCGGGGGCTAGCCTCCCCAGCCGGGAGCTCAGGGGCCGGGCAGAATGGTCCCGCGAGCTGGAGGTGGCCCGCGGGCTGTAGTTTGCCCACCTCTGAGATAGTCTGTCAACTCAAGAGGATCATGGGAACCAAAGAACTCCATGCAAGTCTGACAGTTGCATCCTGGCTCTCCCAGGTGGGCCCTCTCCCTTCAGCAGCACTTATATCCCCTTCTAGTCTTCTGGGGAAAAGGTATTACCACCTTCTCCCTTCCTGAAATCTTCAGGTATGGCCCAGCTGGCCCCCTCCTCATCCCACCTCTGTGATGCCTTCTGAGGCAACTCAGGCCCTGGACTGAGGTTAGGGCTTTTAGACGAGGCAGCAGAGCCAGAAGAGCCTTGCCCAGTCCTCCTGCTTCTGAATGTGAGAGGTGTGCTTTGAAGTTCCTCCCTGGGTATGGGGGCTGTGACCCTTCTTGCTAGCTCTTTGAAGAAGCAAGACAGAGAGAGGAACCAGCTGGCTATTTGCCGTATACCAAGGCCAAAGAGGTTTTGAGGCCATCAGGCTGCCGGAAGATGTATAAAGTTACATGGGGAGGCACAATCCTATTGCCAGCCGTACAAGGAGGATCCTGGGGCAGAATTGGGGTGACCTCCACTGGCCCAAATTATTTGCATAAACCTTTCATGTAAAACTTGAAACCAGACAGGATTTCTCGAATTTGAGAGTTTTGCTGTCTGCGTTTCTTATCAACTGTGACTGATACAATAGGCACGATACAGAATGGCAGAGAATGAAGAAATCAGTGTTTTCTCACATATCTAGGTACAAGTCTTGCATATTCAATTTATTTTTCCCTAGGTTCATCTACCCTTTTTATGCACACACTTGACTCCTCATGTGTCAGGGCCTTGTCCTCTCTCAGTAATGTATGGTCGAGCCTGAATATTGAGTCCTGTTTTCCCTTCCCAGTGTGTGAATTAACTGACCTGGTTACGCTTGCCACTTAGGAAAATGACCCCCTCCTGTGCTAGCTCAAAGGAAATGCTTATCCTCATTGCTGTCTAATTGGGAGTTTCAGTCCCTCTGTTGAACTGTGCCATGAGAGATCAGAAGGTTGGCCCTCTACGGCGCAGATTGTTAGTGTGTGTTCAGCCAGGATATGAGCAGCTTAAGTAGCTGTACACTGTTGTCAGATTTGGAACTGTCTGTCAAGTTTGCCGTTAGTTGATTGCTAATAGTAAGAAGAATAATGAAGAAAATAAGGTTTCCCTTTTAGAAGATGTATTGGCATCAAGTTACATTTAAACTGAAAATGTTCATATGGGTTCAAAATGGATTGCTCAGGGCTTTGGACATATACATGTTTTAATAATAATATCTTTAATAATATCTTAAGAAGAAACCTAAGTGGTTATATGCAGACAAGGAAAAAACAATGTGTCCCATCCACTGTAATTGCAACATGCCTTTGTAGGTAATGGATAGTCAAGGTTCTGCTCGGAAGTAAGTCAATTCAAAAGGAAGCATGACATGATCAACTTGCTTTCTTGTAAAAAGAATGAGGAGTTTGTAATTGAGTGTCCAGGGAGGTTGAAGTGTTCTCCGACTGGTTTTTGAATGTTTTAATTCTTGACGTCTGATTTGTGTCCATTTATTCTTTTGCCTAGAGACAGTCCGGATTGGCCAATATACATGGCAGAGGTGCCGTGGTCAATCACAGACCTAAAAGTGGCAATTCTTCAACAAAAAAACTTCAAAAACAGACTCCAATGAGAAACTGCAGAACTGCAATTAATTTGCAAACTGAACACCATCAAATTAGGCTTGAATAAAGACTAGGAATGGATGGGTCATTACATAAACTGAAAACTATTTCCCCATGCTAATTATCTCCCCTACTGTTACTCACACCTTCCTGTCAACTGTTTGAAATGGGCCATCCTGATGATCACTACAAAAGTTTTTTTTCTCCTGCTTATAATAGCCCACCTTAATTGATTTGTCTCGTTAGGGTTGGTATGGCAACCCCCATCTTTTCATTTTCTCAGTATATATATATATATCTGTATCTATATATATCTATCTTACTACTGTATTTTCCACTCCATGCATCTGGTGAAGTGGGTTTTAGCCCACGAAAGCTTATGAGCCCAAATAAATGTGTTAGTCTCTAAGATGCTACAAGTACTCCCTCGTTCTTTTTGCTGATACAGACTAATACGGCTACCACTCTGAAACCTTGCTTTCTTGTGTTTCAGGCCTGCATGAATTTCAATGACAGCGGAGCATGTGTCACTCAGTGCCCCCAGACTTTTGTCTACAATCCCACCACCTTCCAGCTGGAGCACAACCACAATGCCAAATACACCTATGGAGCTTTTTGTGTCAAAAAGTGCCCACGTAAGTTACATGACTGCTGCCTTTTTCACATTGTCATTGAAGTGCAAGTTGTGCAACTCCGCATAAAGAAAACATTAAGAAACCATTGTTAAGCAATGTAAAGTTTAAAGCTAAGTAAATTGTGTAATAGCTCCAGGTATGCTCTTTGGCAGTCATACCTAGAAGTTATATGTTAATCAAAGAGAGTGACATTTTGGGATGCTGTTATAAAAATGCCCTGTACTAGGGCCAAAGGGGGAGGGGAAAGACTTAAGTGGCTTTCAGTTTTTATGTTTATAACGCTTATTATGTTTATGTTCTTATTTGGGCTTTGGTAACTTTAGGAAGTATCCTTTATTGAATAAAGCAGAAAATCTGTACTAAATGAAAAAGGTTTTATAAAGGTAGAAATTCTAGTTTCAGTAAAATAACTTGTTTATATAAATTATATGCATGCTAGATGTTAATTAACTAGGAGGATATTCAGACATTCTCTTTCCCCCAAAAAAGATGAAGACTAGTTAGTTCTGACCTTTCTTCCCCAAATTTAGAAATGAGTCACTAATTTTGTAACCCTCCTTTTCCTTAAATTCAAGAGTTTAATAATCCACTATTCCAGTTTGGGGTTATCTCTAACTATAACGATACTTTATACAGTACAATACAGATTATACAGTACAAATTCTGAATACAATCCTTAAAGCATTAGGAAAAGCACTGTCATATTTTGACAAGGGTATTCTATCCTGTCCTTTCCTGTTCTATTCCAGTTCCTATTCTGGGCCCATGACCAGGGTATCTGAGTTTTTTCATCAGTTTTTTCCCCCCATCTTGTTACTGTGCATCCTTTGATGATACAAACAAATGTAAAATGTATGCTAGTCTAAAATCTTCATTATGATGGAATTACGGTGTCTGTTTCTTAAAGGAAATAAAACTGTAAAAGAATGCTGAAATTAACAGGGGAGACCACCAAGTATCACTCCCATCGGGGGTCCTCCTATTCCACTCTAGAAACGTCTTCCCTCCATTGAAACCCCAGGACTAGAGCTGGACACACACATTTGCAGTTAATTGTTTTAAGGATAATATTCTGGCAGTTTCAATTAATATTATTCTAAAGGATTCATTCAACCGGATGTACCTAAGATCCAACTATTTTACCTTTGGTGCCTTCAGGTGCCTACAGGAACTAAGAATCAACACAAATCTCTTCATCTTTTTCTTTAAGTGACAGGCACCTTTCTTTAACATTGCCTTCTCTCACATAACCATGTAGCTCTGTGTGTGTGAGAGAGCACATGCACGCATAACAAAAATCCAAACAAAACACACACACTGCCCTGCACACACTTCTTCCCCTGGGGAGAGGATGAGAGAAGAACCATGAGACAGATATTAGATAGTCACATTGCTTAATGCACTGCTGGAAAGTCCAGGGATACTAAAATGATCAGCCTAGTGTAAAGACCTCTATAGAATAGGTGGAGATTAGTGTCATTCCACCAGTAACTGAAAGGCCTTCTTCTTGGCCTATAGGGATGAGGGCTGGTTTCATGCTGGGTTGACACATGATATAGCCATTCAGTTTCATCTACCCATGTTTGCAGAAAGCCCTGACACACAGCCCCAGGCTGATTTGTAGTTAGCTTGAGAATTTTTGCAAATATTGTGCACAGCTCTAATCATGGCATAAAATTAAGTGCAAGTGTAATGCCAACAGACTCCGGTCGTCAGCAAACCTGGGACCTCTGGAGCTTAGTGCATGAGCCTCTACCGCATGAGCTAACAGCCAACTGGCTGTTAGCTAAAGCTGTAGAGCAGACTCGTATTTCTCTCTCTCCCTCTCTTCCTCTCCCCCCACACTCCTAGTGCCATTAGGTGGGACAGAACACCACACCCAGAAGGTGTGTGGGTTACACAAGTTTATTGGCCACCATTAAAATCGTAGCAGTTATCACACTGTAGAATTTACCGCTACTGTGGTATTCCGTATAATTGCAATGGGGAAAATCATGATAATTATGGTAACAATTAAAAACTGTGACTCTTAATATCAAGTAATACATTCTTCTGCTGTTACTTACATTGAGTAGTAGCATATTCTAGGAGCAGTGCCATTGATTTCAGCAATAGCTCCATGATGTTAATGGTACCCAATATACTTGCAGTCTATGGAAACAAAAGATAGCTGGCATATAGGATATTTCCCCCCCAAAAGTCTAAGATAACTCACTCTCTCTTGGTCGTTTCAGGTATTTAAAATCAATAACTCTTCATTAGTTTTTCTTTCCACAGTATGTTTCTTCTCAAGGTCCTATATACAGGACACATGGGTATTGTAGGCATGTATGTGACTTCTGTTGAAGTCCTTCAGACAGATATCTGCCCATTGCTGTATTTTCAGCAGTTGGATTCAAAAGGGATGACAATATTTTCAAAACATTTTTCAAAATCATATTGGGTAAAATTGTCATAAAGGTTTGCGTAACGTAGGTGCCTACATCCTATTTTCGAAGGTGACATGGGCACCGAGGAGAATCGGTCTCTATAACTTTCAGTGGGACTTAGGCTCCTAAGTACTTAACTCAGGAGCTCCTGAAAATCTTACCCATCATTAAGGCCATAATTAACTCATACTGATTTTCAGAACCCCCCAAATCATGCTCCAATATTACTTAATATACTGGCTTGTTTTTGAGCACTGCACTATTTCTTTCAGATAACTTTGTGGTAGATTCCAGCTCCTGTGTACGTGCCTGTCCCAGCTCCAAGATGGAGGTTGAAGAAAATGGTATAAAGATGTGCAAACCCTGCACTGACATTTGTCCTAAAGGTAGGTTATCATTTATTATAGCCTTGCTTGAATTTACTCTGCACTCTCGCAGAGCAAAGCAGGGTATTACTTTTAAATTAAGTGTATTCATGAATAAGTTCTAGGATATCCAGTGCTAAATGCCTTTGGGCATCCACAGAGCATAGAACTACAATGGCTGCCGTGAGACGAGTATTCCAAAAGATAATGTAGTGCAGGATTATCGCTGGACCGTGGTAATATCATCAAAAGGCTCATTTCTTCTTTGGGAAAAGTAGGGATAGTTTTTGGCCATTTGAGTGGAATAGACCTGTAGGTTTTTGTTATTGGTGGTGGTTGGAATTTGTTAACGTTCGCTGATTTGAAAGCATATCTGTTGGAACCTTTTAGGACCATTTCCAAAGCCCTGATTCTTCACTACCTTTATCGTCATCTTTGTGGGATGTCCCAGCAAACTGCTCATACAACTGCTGTGTTTCTGCTCTCTCAAAGCAGAGACCTGAGGTTCTCCTGCCTCCTCTCTGAATGGCTTTGAGAGACAAGAGACCCTCTCCTTTCCCTCCAGTAGCATTGATGAAATATCTAAACCCCTCTTCTGCCTCACCAGGAAGCTTCCAGGTGGAAACCTGAGTCATTTTGCCTTCCCAACAGCTCTGTGTCTATGGGAGATGTGAGACTTCTTCTTGCTATGTGGAGGTTTCAGCAGCAATGGGAACAAAACACTACTAATTTTCCTTGCCACAAACCTGTGTCATAACAGGGGAGATGCCAGCTAGCTCACCAGACAGCTACATAAAATCTTGTCCAATCAGCAAACAGCTACCCCCAGGGCATCATGAAACAGACAAATGCAAGGACTTCTGCCTTATGCTGATCAATACAACTAGCCTTACCACGTTCAAAATTGAATGCAAAATTCATCTACACAACGTACCTTTCCTGCAACAGACACCTCTTTCACACATATGCACATGTGCATGTACACACCATTTTCCATTCAAGTGCTTACTCTGACCTGTTGGGCAGAAGGAGAGAAATGACTGATTGTCATTTAAACACCTGGGAGGGGCTCAGATGCTTTGCTGATAGCTGTCACTGTTAGAGCCTAGTTAGGCAGGTCGATAGATATGTTGTCTTATTGTGTAATCTAGGGTACTGGATGTTCCTATGGGCAATGTATACCCCAGAGCATGCAAGGTTGGAATTAACTGGCCATAAGGACCCTATAGGGAAGTTTCTAGCACTGTTGCCCCCTTATGAAAGATACAACAGCCAAGCAATGATGCTAATGGGGCAAGAGTCTTTCCAGGCCCAGTTGGAATGTCCGTTGGATGGTGAAAGGGAATGAAGACGCCATTGGCACTTCCTGCCTAAAAGTCTATATCACAAGTACTCAGCGATATTTTTCACGCCTTGGGAAGTTTGTCCTCATGTTCATGTTGAGGGGCGGGCAATGGCTCGAATTGATTCTTGTTTTACCAGAACCATTCTGCCCATCCCTGGAGGAAATGAAAGCTCAGGTGAATAAGGAGCAAACATTTATTGATTCATTTAATCTTGTTGCAAGTTGTTTTCATGGGGTTCTTATTTTGGCAGCATGTGATGGCATCGGCACAGGGAGTTTGATGTCCGCTCAAACCGTTGACTCCAACAACATTGACAAGTTCATAAACTGTACCAAGATCAACGGGAACCTGATCTTTCTTGTCACTGGGATTCATGGGTGAGCACTAACACATTTTTGCACAGTATGTTACGGGCCAAGTTGTGGGACAGAACTAGCTGTGGACACGTCTGATTTGTGTGGTTGTAGGAATGCATGACTAAATAGAAGCCCTGAGATAAATTGGTTTTCTGCTCACTTTTTGAAGTGCTGGTACTGCCAGTTTGATTCTCACATTCAGCTTTTATGAAACAAAGGATAAGAAAGAAAATTTGTGCTGGGAAAAGGAAAAACAATTGGGTCATATGTTCAGTTTAGGAGACCCTGGCTGCTTGATTGGAGTGACAGCTGGTCAGGGATTGTGGGGAGAGAACAGTTCACTTCCACTGATTTTCTTATCTTGAACTAAAAATGGGCCTAATCTGCAAAATGTGGATCCAGATCTGAGGGAAGAACCTTAATTGATTTAAATGGCCATAACTCCCTTGCCTATGAGAATGCACAGCAGCTGAAGATCTGCCTCCTGGACTTTGAACATAAGACAAGATATGGCTGTGAAATGTGCATTCAAGTTTGTATTGCAAATACCCACAATGCTCAAGCGGGTTGTATCTGCTGTGTTTTGGTTCAGACATATCTGTACCTTGAATCCTTCCAAGAGTTATCAAAGGTTCGGAGACAACTTTAGAGAGAGAGTTATAAGAACCAAGGTTTGAGCTGGTTATATCTTGCTTAAGGAAGGCATACCAAAGAATTAATCAGCACTTTAGATTATGTCTTGGTGCCTCATTTGGTCACCATTAAAGTCAACAGTTAGTACCACTGATGTCATCTTGTATGAATGGGCATCATTTCCCAAATGAAAGGCCTCCTGGGGAAAGAAATTCTGTGTTTAGATATAGGTGACTGTAGCTAGCAGTTTTCTTTCACCGTCTTCCTTCCATCCTGAAAGGATTATCTTTGGTAGGAAAAAATATGATTAGCTCTCCTTTTTAATTCAGCCCTCATGTGAGCATCAGTCATCAGCCAAGATGAATTAAGGAGCCACTTTGTTGAGGTATAACAGTACCCATTATAAAGAACAAAATCCAGCAGATAGATCAGCACAGTTAAGTACCGTGGTAATGTTGCTGTTATGATTATAAATACTCTGCTGTTATGAGTGTAATTTCTTTCTTTGCTGTGTGGTAACAACAAAGACTATTCAATTATCTCTGCCACTACATAGCTTTTAAATCTTTATATCCGATCTTTAGGCTCCTTGAAGTTTTCAGCATCAGATGTTGAGAGCTGAGATCTAATTACAGTTTCCATGCCAAATCGATGCTTGCAACTTTGCCAACGCATGGGGAAAGCATGGTTAACAGCACTACAACAAAGGATCTGAAACCAAATTTTGACATGACTAATAGTGGTGGATTTTTCCATAGTCGTCCTGTGTGTTCTGTTATGTAGGAAAATTATAATGGCCTATATCAGGATTCAGAGTAGCAGCCGTATTAGTCTGTATTCGCAAAAAGAAAAGGTTTCAGAGTAGCAGCCGTGTTAGTCTGTATTCACAAAAAGAAAAGGAGTACTTGTGGCACCTTAGAGACTAACACATTTATTTGAGCATAAGCTTTCATGAGCTACAGCTCACTTCATCGGAAAGCTCACGAAAGCTTATGCTCAAATAAATTTGTTAGTCTCTAAGGTGCCACAAGTACTCCTTTTCTATATCAGGATGTATCTTTCAGACTGCCCTTAGGGATGAGGCGAAAGAAGCCTGATTCCATAATATTTGAATTTGTTATAGGGGCCAATTGTAGTGTACCTTCACCTACAGCATGATCCAGAGCACATTGAGGTCAGTGTAAAGACTCCATGAGAGTTGGATTGGGACCCCAGAGCTTGATGGTGATAAAACAGGGAAGTTAGAGTTTGATTATCTTTGAAAACTCGTGGCGAACGGGGGAAGTCCCGGATGACTGGAAAAAGGCTAATGTAGTGCCCATCTTTAAAAAAGGGAAGAAGGAGGATCCTGGGAACTACAGGCCAGTCAGCCTCACCTCAGTCCCTGGAAAAATCATGGAGCAGGTCCTCAAAGAATCAATCCTGAAGCACTTAGAGGAGAGGAAAGTGATCAGGAACAGTCAGCATGGATTCACCAAGGGAAGGTCATGCCTGACTAATCTAATCGCCTTTTATGATGAGATTACTGGTTCTGTGGATGAAGGGAAAGCAGTGGATGTATTGTTTCTTGACTTTAGCAAAGCTTTTGACACTGTCTCCCACAGCATTCTTGTCAGCAAGTTAAGGAAGTATGGGCCGGATGAATGCACTATAAGGTGGGTAGAAAGCTGGCTAGATTGTCGGGCTCAACGGGTAGTGATCAATGGCTCCATGTCTAGTTGGCAGCCGGTGTCAAGTGGAGTGCCCCAGGGGTCGGTCCTGGGGCCCGTTTTGTTCAATATCTTCATAAATGATCTGGAGGATGGTGTGGATTGCACTCTCAGCAAATTTGCGGATGATACTAAACTGGGAGGAGTGGTAGATACGCTGGAGGGGAGGGATAGGATACAGAAGGACCTAGACAAATTGGAGGATTGGGCCAAAAGAAATCTAATGAGGTTCAATAAGGATAAGTGCAGGGTCCTGCACTTAGGATGGAAGAATCCAATGCACCGCTACAGACTAGGGACCGAATGGCTCGGCAGCAGTTCTGCGGAAAAGGACCTAGGGGTGACAGTGGACGAGAAGCTGGATATGAGTCAGCAGTGTGCCCTTGTTGCCAAGAAGGCCAATGGCATTTTGGGATGTATAAGTAGGGGCATAGCGAGCAGATCGAGGGATGTGATCGTTCCCCTCTATTCGACACTGGTGAGGCCTCATCTGGAGTACTGTGTCCAGTTTTGGGCCCCACACTACAAGAAGGATGTGGATAAATTGGAAAGAGTACAGCGAAGGGCAACAAAAATGATTGGGGGTCTAGAGCACATGACTTATGAGGAGAGGCTGAGGGAGCTGGGATTGTTTAGTCTGCAGAAGAGAAGAATGAGGGGGGATTTGATAGCTGCTTTCAACTACCTGAAAGGGGGTTTCAAAGAGGATGGCTCTAGACTGTTCTCAATGGTAGCAGATGACAGAACGAGGAGTAATGGTCTCAAGTTGCAATGGGGGAGGTTTAGATTGGATATTAGGAAAAACTTTTTCACTAAGAGGGTGGTGAAACACTGGAATGCGTTACCTAGGGAGGTGGTAGAATCTCCTTCCTTAGAGGTTTTTAAGGTCAGGCTTGACAAAGCCCTGGCTAGGATGATTTAACTGGGACTTGGTCCTGCTTTGAGCAGGGGGTTGGACTAGATGACCTTCTGGGGTCCCTTCCAACCCTGATATTCTATGATTCTATGACTGTGTAGATGGTCTTATCGCTCACAGCAGGGACTAAGCATGAAAGGTTAATGTAGCATGGGATAAAGAGTAGGAATGGATAAAGAACCAGGTGTAAGCGATTCAAAGAAGTGCTGCTGCAGACTTGGGGAATCACTGAAGAGGGTCACCCAGGAGTCAATGGTCACACCTTACACTTTCTAATATGTACAAATGGCCAACCAAGGAGGCTGTGATAAATTTGTTAAACTCACATGACAGAAAGGAGATTAGAAAACACAAGAAAGGCAGCAAGAAAAATGTACAGGAATCTGAACATATTGTGTGCTTCAGCCAATGCATTAAGTGAAATGTAATTTTGAGTATTTTTAAAGTATTAGCTGCAAAAATGTAGAACAGAACTATGAGCTGAATTGTGCTAATGAATTTCTGTAGCATCAAGCAAGAAGTTGGGGCAAAAATGACCTTGGAATAAAATCATATTCTCTGAAAAAGGATCTAAATCATGGACTAGAAATAAAAGACAAGCACAAAAGCTAAAATATATTGCTGTGTTGGAACAGTGGAATATATGCATGAGACATTCATGTTGAAACCATACCATGCTCTAATCAGTGTCCTGCATGAAAATACTAATACCGGTCTTAAGCAGCACAGTGGACTTAATCTTGAGCATTACATTGGAAATAGGCCATAGATCTTGAAAAGAACAGGCTGGAGAAATATGCATCATTTTTGAAAAAAGAAGAGCTCAGAGAATGAATTAAAATAACATTGTAGTGCAGGGGATTTTGTTTGTTTGTTTAAATTTATTAAATTTTACAAAGTATATTTACAGAAAAGAAGTTACAAGAGCAGAAACAACTTGCAAAATAGAATTAAACAAAACGTACATTAAATAAATTGACAGTGTATTGCAATAATAATCAAATACATATTTGCCGCTCATCATTTTAAATAAGGAAGTTGTTTCCATGACTGCATATATTCAGGATGAATTCTAGCCTATTCTCTTTAGAAATGTATACTCTCTCATATTTCAAATTGTAGGAATTAAGAGTCCGTGGGGAACGGGGAATTAAGAGGAGTTTTTACAGTGGTGGAGAATCATTTTAGTTGCAGAGGTCATTAAAAGCATGTGTGCATGTGTGTGTTTTTTTAAATACTTTGCCTAATGAAGTACAAGATGCTTGTTTGTATTTTACTCTCACTTGGTGGGGAGTTGACTGTTAACTATTTAAATAGTATTGGCTCTTTGATTAATAGATACATATAGTATACTACCCTTCCCTTTTCTAGAGCAGCTTTGTAAAAATATTGCATCTCCACTCTTTTGATTCATTTGTTAGTTTACAAGACCTGTTAAGATAAATAGGGTCTAGTCAATAGCCCATTGACGTCAGTGGATGTTACCTTTCCATTAACTTCAATAGGCTTTGGATAATGCGCGTAGTCTTTGTCAATGTTAATACACGGCTTCTCCTTAAGTGAACTGAACTTCATGAATGCATTTGTGTACAATCTGGCATTCAGTCTGAGACAGAGAAAGCATTGGCTGAAATACAGAATGAGACACCTTTATCGTCCACAGGTGGTACTGGCTGCGATGTATGGTTTGGAAGCTTTGTAGTTTTAAAAAATAGTATGCCTTGAGAAAAAATGTCAGTGAAATCATTTCCATAAGCTCACTCTAAATAATTATTAATACCTAACCACAGACACAGGGGTTGGAATTCAGGAATGGAAATTCATAGTAAAATATAACCCAGAGCAGTTGCGCAAAAAAATTTTGGAACACTAAATGTGCAGAATGTATCCCCACCAGGACTACTTTGTTACCACCTTTCAAGAAGCAAGGATTAAAATAAATATGAGGCTAACTGAGACCCAAAGTTCTTTGTGTGTTCTTATGATCAGAAGGTGCTAAATGAAGGAAGCTATCAATAGGACGTTGGCCCTTGCAGCATGAAGTTAGTGAACTGCGGCTCACTTGTTCTCTACAAGTCCCATAATAGCACAGTTTAGTTTAATAAAGGCACTGGTACATGAGAGGTATTCATTTATGGCCTGATTCAAAGCCTCTTAAAGTCAATCAGAGGACTGTCATTGACTTCAGTGGCCTTTGGATCAGATTTTTAATCTCCTGTGTTTGGAGAGAAAGTTCAAGTACGATTGAGCAAACATCAGCATGCACAGAAAATGCATCTTCAGTGATTTTTATGTGCAATGGCAATAAAAATAAGTGGCCTAACGATAAAATATAATTGGAATAGATGGGGAAGAATGTATTATCGTACAGCTTTGTAAGAAAAGAAAATGGCTATATAAGATACATTGGTTTCACTTCTTTATCGGTGTGAACTATTTTTTCCTAAAATACTCACTGATATTGGGATGGGGATGTTTTATCTAGTAGTCTCGTGTTTAGCAAAGAGAGCTTTTTAATATTAATGAATTTCAAAAGAAAAATTATATTTCTTCTATTTAAGGATGCTGAATCCGTAAAACCTGCCATCTTTTTTTTACGAGAGCTCCAATTTTCTAAAATTAAGTGTGCAATATTTCTGTGGTCCACTGGGCTTTAGGTTAAGTTCCAGAGCTCATTTCACTCCTGCTCACCTGGAAATGCTCTCTGTAAAGGTTAGAAGTGACCCCCATTTCTCTGTCACTGCACTGAATCCTGAGGGCTTGCCTTTAAAGGCAGCATGTTTGATTACCCTTGTATACCAATCCCAAGTGCAATCTGAAAGACAAATAATGAGATGTTGGGAATGCATACTTCACCTTTTCTGAGGTTGCCTTCCATCCCAGGGAGGGATATATTTTTCTTTTTTTAAAGAATGCAAACATTCCATAGCACAGTATTATACAAAAACCTTTCCTTGTACTTTGTTCAGATCAGCATTTTCATATAAGTATTCTTCTATGGAGGGGTCACAGTCTAATAAAGTTTACATTAAGGGGGTATCTTTCAGGAGAATGTTCTCTTACTTTCTTTTATTTGCTGTGATAGGTAAAGGGTCATGAAATAAGACAACTCCAGCATTGTCTGCAGTAGCATAATCTGGCTAAGACTTTTAAATTTGTTTTGAGCACCTCAATTTTGGGGTGGCAAACTTGAAACACCTTGGAGAAAGCCTGATTTCCAGAGAGGACGGGAGCTCGGGACTTTTTGATAATCAACCCTTTGCGGTTTGATTTTCATGAGCATAGATATTTCCCAAAATGTTTTAAAGGTGATGAAGCTGAACCTTCCATCAAGCTGAACTGAAAGATGTTGGGCTCAGGACTTCTGGGGAAACACTCAAGGCTCAGGAACTTAATGAATTGAAAAATGACTTGGTGTACTTGCTACCTAAAAGCAAGGTGCTGATATTCCGAATACTGCTAATATATAATGTAGGTTTCAGAGTAGCAGCCGTGTTAGTCTGTATTCGCAAAAAGAAAAGGAGTACTTGTGGTACCTCAGAGACTAACAAATTTATTAGAGCATAAGCTTTCGTGAGCTACAGCAATGCATCCGATGAAGTGAGCTGTAGCTCACGAAAGCTTATGCTCTAATAAATTTGTTAGTCTCTAAGGTGCCACAAGTACTCCTTTTCTTTTTACTATATAATGTACTTTCAGATGCTCATTTTATATTCAGAACATTATAGTGTGTCCTTCTAATCTTCCAGGGACCCCTATCACACAATTGCAGCAATGGACCCAGAGAAATTAAATATCTTCCAAACAGTCAGAGAGATAACAGGTAACTCACATTTGTGATCCTACATAATTGGGGTTCTTTACTTATTTTACATTTGCCATTTGTTTATATTTAAAGGATACGTATTTTAACTGATTATGCTGCAAGTTTGATAAACCTTTAATGCTTAATCTCTTCAGTATCAGTTGTTGCTTACAAGTACATATTCTTTGTTCCTATTAATGCAGAATGTCGTCTAACTCTAGGGTTCTGAACCTAGGGAATACAAACAGGTGTCAGGAGGTCAGGACTTTCTTGCAAGAAGGAGATCCTGGTTAGATACAAGCAAGATGGGAGGAGGACTTTGGGGGGGCTCCTGATAGGGAAAAAGTGGTTGCTGTAAGGAAAAGGTTCCGTACTACTGCTCTGACTTAAATATACATCTTTAATGCATTGCGGTGGAGAAGTTTAGTTTGTGTCTCCCATTGGTTTGTGACACTTAATGGGAGTTGTATGGTTCAAACTCCATATAGTGCTTCATGAACTTCCACCATGTTTGCTCCAGTTTCAGCTTACCGGGCTGTGAAGTGAAATACCACAGCTATGTGTTCTCCATTGATTGCTGTTTCCAGTGCTTTATTTATAATTAAGGACAAGCAACAACCACATAGACAAACTCTACCCACTATGGGATGGTTATCTTGGGGAGGAGTTTAAGCAAGCTCTTGCCATTTTTAAATGACCTTATATTACATGCCCCTAAATGTTTTACCACTCAAACATCAGGGACAAATTGTGCCCTAACTTACATCTACTAGCAACCCCAATTGGTCAGCAGAGTTACCAATGTGCAAGTGAGCTCTGAATCTCACCCTAAATAATGAAGTGTCTTAAGTAATATAGGCATCAACTCAGAGAGGTACGTAACTACCAAACATTAAGCACCCAAATAGTCCCATTGAAGGTCGCAGCTTTAAGTCCCATTCATGTCAGTAGGACCATTCACATGCTTAAGTACCTTGTTAAATGAGGGTCATAGTGATGCCAGGCACCTGGGGACTGTGTGATGCATGGTCTTCCTGCTATGCATGTGCTGCTAGGGAGGGCATCAGTGTGGCAATGATACATATTTCTGTCACTCCTCCCCATCCCCGTGATTCATATTTATATCGCCCCAGCGATTCATAGTTATGTCACTGCCTGTCCTGGAACATCACAATGCCACATGTGGCAGAGAGGAGACTGGGCTACAATGCCTCCAATCCAAATTCTCAGAACTGTTTCAAAACTGGGATATTTTGTTAGATTTATCTATAGCAAAACGAACTCAACTAAAATGTGGGTTTTTCACACGTGTGTTCCTCAGTTCATGCATATCTTGATTTTGTCGGCTGACTTTTGCTAGAAAAATGCTGGGAAACCTAAGAAGTGTTGAATTTGCTCATACATTACAGGGCTTCTCCCATCTCCGGTCTCTGGGAGTGAACTAGTTCTGAGTTTTCTAAAACAACATATTTACAAATCTTTGCTCTTCTGGAGGAGCCTATTCTATAGTGACTGACATTCAAAGACAGTATCCTCCATCATTCATTACCCACCTATTTCTGCTTCTCAGACCCATGCTATCCTTTTATTCTTTCATAATTCAGGTACGTTATAAAACAGTTTCTGTGGTTGAGATGATGAGACACTTGCTAACATATCTGATTTTATCTCCTTCAGGTTTCTTGAATATTCAGTCATGGCCCCAAAACATGACAGATTTCCGTGTGTTTTCTAACTTGGTTACTATAGGTGGAAGAGCCCTATATAGGTAAGATGTGCTTTTCTCTATTTATGTAATAATTTATACTGTGCTATTGCCATTCAACGACTATCATATGCATAGCATAGAATGTAAAGTCCTTCATGAGGACCAATTGCATAATCACTAAGCATATTTCTCAATTACCAATGTATTCACTAACACTGGACTAACAGCTTTAAACTGTGCAAA
The DNA here is from genome assembly GCF_009764565.3 of Dermochelys coriacea. Taxonomy (NCBI): domain Eukaryota; kingdom Metazoa; phylum Chordata; order Testudines; family Dermochelyidae; genus Dermochelys; species Dermochelys coriacea. The sequence goes on along the minus strand of NC_050078.2, from coordinate 67,299,027 downwards.
TGCTATTGACCCTATTAATTATGTTGCTTTAAAAATCATTGCTTCTAGGTTTCCTGCCGCATTAATCAACTCATAATCCCCAAAATACCATTAATTATAGAATGTGCAATGTGCACAATCTTGCTATTCATGTTCCAAATCTTTGACTCATGAAGCAATAGCACTAGTTTTGGAGATTATGATTTATGACAGATACCGTGTTTCATTGTAAGGAAATATCACATTTGAATGTGTTGACTCAGATTCCATTTGCCTCTCCTAGTATGTTCGTGATAGTGTGCATATTGTTTCTTAAAAGGCAATAGAAGAGAAATACAGGGATGATCACTGAGCTGCCCCCGCTAGCATTACAGAATATGGCACCTGCAATAGTTTGCCAGTTCCACTTTTACAAATGACGTGTTGATATGAAAGCTGATGTGGAGAGGTTGCTGTTGGAGGAAGCAAATATAGTAAGAAATAATGGGGGAATGAAACAATATATCTACACGATATATACAGCAACCCCTGGCTCCGGGTGGTACAAAATGTAGTAAATCAGTCAAGGGAGTCTACTGATATCATATCAAGCAGATTATGAATAGCAGGGAAACATTGAGATTGAATTACAGCCCTGTATTCAGTTTTGAAGTAGCAATTTTCATTTAGAGCATCTGGAAAACAATTATAATCATTAAAATAAATGAAATAATCTAGAGAATACCCTGATTTCCGGCTTCACTCATTTTCAACTGTAAAATAATGTACATCATCCTTTCCATGTTGCACAGGGAACTCGTACTCTTCCTATGATGAAATGAGATATCCAGATACTTTGATACAAGAAAAAAAAAACAACCAAATGCTAGAAAGCATTCTGGAGGAATGTTCTTGAAAATAATCATTTCTTCCCATATTACTATAGCTGGCATTAATGTGACTCGTGAGAGAGGACTTTTGCACATTATGTGGGGCCGCATCTTTTTCTTTCATTTATAGCTGCTCTTAGTATTACTCCCCCTCTCTTTTTTTAGAAACCTTCCTTCCTTTCTGCAGTTGTCAGCATAGCACTTGAATTCAAAACAGCGAGAGTGGGTGAAACTGTATTTTGTGCCACAGAGGCCAGTAACAGCTGTAAACCTCCAGTCAGGGCGGGAGCGGGAGCATCACAGCTTATAGTATCATACCCCGATAGCACAGTCCCGCTCCACTAGACAAGTCAGCAAGGCTGCTTTGTGGTCTCTTACACTCAGTTCTTCCTCATGCTCATTCACTGCTTTACAGCCGTGTAACTATACTGACCTGCTATGAATCTTTGAACCATGCTGAGTGTATATGGCATTGGAAGCACTTGAAACTAACTCCCTCTTGAGTTGTCCTTTACTAATATTCCTTTTAGGTATGACATGCCATTGTCACTTCATGCATGGGATAAATCACACATTCCCGGGCTATTCACTGCTTATGTTTGATCCTGCAGTGGCCTTTCCTTGCTCATCCTCAAGCAACAGGCAATTACCTCTCTACAGTTCCAGTCCCTGAAGCAGATCAGTGCTGGCAACATCTACATCACTGACAATACCAACCTGTGTTACTATCACACCATCAACTGGACCAGCCTCTTCAGCACGCCCAATCAAAAGACAGTGATCCACCGAAACAAAAAGCCTGAGAACTGCAGTAAGTACTTCTGCTCAATGCATACATTTTGTTTGTTATGGGTTTGCGCGTGTATACACAGAACGAATCTCATATGGTGGGCCAGATTCCCAACTGGTGTCACTCTGCATTCAGTGATGTCAGTGGAGCTACATCAATTTACACTAGCTGAGGATCTGGCCCAGCTTGCCTCTGATGAGATTTATAGGCAATTACAGAGCATGTGGGTGTGAGCAACTGAAAAACAAGAACGCTGCTGGCTCACCATGTTTTGACTCTGGGACACTGAGATTCCCACTATTAGAAACCCAGTTTCACAATTACAATCTCTTAAAGCAATAAATGTGAAGTGAATGTAGTGGTCCTGAAACGGTGTTTGTTTGACAGCACTGAAAACTGTAGCCCCACCAAAGTGCCTTAGAGGGGTAACATCTAGGAATGTTTGGATGAGTTAATCTCTTTCACTCTTACTCCTTTCTTTCCTAGACCTCTCTGAGAAGGTTACCAATAGCATGCTAATTAGTGCTGATAGAGTGGCATGTCTGTTAGTAACTGGATTAAGACCACTGTACCGTGTGACAGACAGTGTGATCATAGCTACACTGAAATTAGGCCAGGAATTTGCATGAAGGCAGCCACATCATGGCATCCGTACAGTTCATTGTAAGCATCTGCTAGTGCACTTGCAAGAGATCAGATTCATTAAATTACTTCACCCTTTAAGTGACATTTCCTGGATTTGTGCTTTTACCAGCCAGAAATGTTACACTTGTGCTTTGTGCTCTCTTAGACTGTCAGACTGCAGTCCTCCTTTGTGTTTCCCCAGTCTCATTGCTCTCCCTTTGATTTCTAAGCTTGTGAGTGTGGCTTGAATGCTGAATAAGCCCAGTCCTGCGTGCAGAAAGCATACATTTTTTAGCACCACCATCTCATCAGTCTTCACATATTGTTAGAAACCCCATCTTGAGCCCCACCATAATTTAGATCAACCTCACGGCTGCTTTCAAATGTGTCAACTGGAACAGCACCTAGTTGCTGGTCTAGCGGCTGAGGGTTACTGGAATGCATGGTGCTCCAGCAATGCCAACTCCAATTATCCCAGCCATGGCTATAGCTGATCCTGGACAAATCCCTACTCTGTGGTGAGAGTTAGGATTATTCCCTGCACAAGGGAATGCTCAGCTACCCAATTATGGTGGCTTCCTGGCTGCTTTGCCCCTGCCTGAGCTGGCAGTGGGGAAGTGGCAAGGATCTGGCTGTATGCCTGCAATCTAGTAAGAGGCATGTGTTCAAAATAATTGTCTATGTTGTGACTGGCTATTCTTGGCCATTTGAGGTTCAGGGGGGAGAGAACTTTTTGGGCCAATGGCAAGGTGAGGTAATATGGTGCCTGAGTAAGAACAAGTTCTTGAGCTAGATGCAGAAATCACTGGGATGAAATATATGGCCTATGTTATGCAGGAGATCGGACCAGATTCTCTTAATGTCTCCTTCTGGCCTTGAAATATATGACTCTATGAACCTTTTGGACACAAGAAGCTTTCTCTTTTCTCTCCCACGCTGAGCATTGCCATAAAGAGTGCTTTGAAAGGGTCACACCGTGTCAACCGCTGATTGGATACAATAGGCTGGCTACGATGCTGCTGAATCCTTTCTTTTTAAGGAAACAGCTACCCTCCCTCCTGTCTTGCCACAAAATAAAAACTCAAGCAAGAAATAGATGAGCAGGAAAAACCAGGGACCCCCGTACCTCATACAATAACAATTCAACATTGCTTCAAGGTTGTTAGAGCTTGGAGACCATGTGTGAGAAGACAATCGAAAATAAATGGTCCAGGGTGAACCCAGCTACATATGTGAGCTGGGATGCTTTTCACTTCATAGAACAGTTTCTCATTTGTTGCACGGGCTTTGATTGCTTGGAGACTTAGGTTGAACACAGTATTAAATGGTTGGGGAGCTGGAAAGTACGCCCATATTAGCAGTCAGGAGTAGCTTTTCACCCTTTCATGTAATCTCAAAGTTTAGGAGGTTTTGAACTAGCAAAAGCTATCAGAGCATGGAATTCCCTACCCTATCCAGAGATGGAAGCCTGCATCCATTGTCAGATTGTTTTATTGCAGTGTAGAGTCATGTCAGTGGATTTATATGGAAAATACAAACACTACCAGAAAATGTCAGAGGAAAATACAAACATCACCATTTTTTGGCCATAATAAAAAGTGTTTTTCAGCAGAAATAAATCAAGATTTTGTGAAATTTTATATTAAAGGGACTGAATCACTGCTGATATTTCAGAAAGTCATTGGTAAATTATGAAGATTTTAGGATCCTGGAACTTCACATGTGAGTAACTTCAGTGAAGTTACCCACATATAGAAGTGTTTTCAGGAACAGGCCCCCAAACCAGAACAATCAGTCTGAAGAACTAAGGAGGATAGGAACAACAAGATGATAATCATTAATCCTTTGCATATCTCAAATGTCTAATATACTAGATGACCCAGAGAGGTTTGTGACCGAGAAACTGAAAAAAGCTGTATCTTTGTTGTATACTTTTGCTCACGTATCAGCAAAAGAAGGGACAATTAATTTAATTCTTTGTTAAGATATATGCAAAATTGAAAAAAGATATGTATATTGCATTCAGATCTTAACACTACAGATATTATATATACTTATATTCGTAGTATTACATTTTTTTTTCTTGTTATACTAACATCTTAGAGGCCCCAACCATGTTAGGCGCTATTCAAACACAAAGAAAGAGCTAACAGTCTTAGGCCTTGATCCTGCAGTTACTTATCCATGTGCTTTAACTTAACTATTGTTACTACTCCTGTTAACTCCAATAGGAATACTCACAGCAGTAAAGTTAAGCATGTCCGTAAGTGTTTGCAGTGTCGGGTACGAAATAGGCAAGGCAACCAAAGGGTGGGAGATGAAGTGATTTGCCCAAGATCACACAATTGGTCGGTGGCAGAGTCAGAAATACAACTGAAGTCTTCTGAGTTCCAGTACACTGTCCCATCCCGGGACCAGTGGTGCCCCGTACTTCCATAACATAAACCATTTCAATTAATATTGAAGAACGATTCTTTTTAATGTATGTTCGCATTTAAAAATCAGGTAGCGAATCATCTAAAACAGGGGTGGGCAAACTTTTTGGCCCAAAGACCAGATCCGAAGTCCTGATGGGCCGGATCTGGCCTGCGGGCCGTAGTTTGCCCACCCCGATCTAAAATGTGATTGTTGTTTACAAATTTTGGTATAATTTTTAGAAGATATTTTGGAAAAAAATGATGAAACAGGATGGAGATAAAGAGAATGGGCTTTTGGATCTCTATCACTTTGAAAAACACTAGAGAATTATCCTGGGCAGGAAGTACACGTTAATCTCCAGCATCATCAGCATTGGCCCATCATCATGTTTTTGCAGCTTCATAAAAACATGAACCATTTGGTGTTCACTCTGACAGTTTATTCTATAGGAATAAAGGCCTGAGCACTTTTTAGGGTGGTGATTCAGGTCAGGGCAGTAAAGAATTTCTTCCGATTTGCAAAAGCAGCAGATTGATTGAGCAAGCCTGATCTTTGCAAAATTATCAGGGATTTGAAAGGAGCATCTACAGTTTGAAGAGACTGAATAAGATGGCAGCTGATAACATGCAGGGAAAGGTTTTGTTCAACTTATTGGTTTAGTACTGTTCTACTGGTAACTGAATCACGGTTGAGTGCAAAATGTTTCTGGGAAAACTTTGAAACCATTCAGCCTAATATTAAGCCCAAATGTCTGAGAGATCTAAAACTATCCTGGACAAAACACAAAGAAGTATCAGTCTTGATCCTTGTAATTAGACCGGACCTGAAGTGGGATTTGCTGCCTTGAAGGGTGAATACCACTTAATAACACAGGGTTCCTTTAAGGTTTCAGAGTAGCAGCCGTGTTAGTCTGTATTCGCAAAAAGAAAAGGAGTACTTTTGGCACCTTAGAGACTAACAAATTTATTAGAGCATAAGCTTTCGTGAGCTACAGCTCACTTCATCGGATGCATTTGGTGGAAAAAACAGAGGCGAGTCCACTCTCCCTTGAGTATAAACAACTCCCTTGAGTATAAACAATCAACAACTAGAAAATAGAAAAGGAGAACTTGTGGCACCTTAGAGACTAACAAATTTATTTGAGCATAAGCTTTCGTGAGCTACAGCACACTTCATCGGATGCATTCAGTGGAAAATGCAGTATATAAATCTCCCCATTGTATTTTCCACTGAATGCATCCGATGCAGTGAGCTGTAGCTCACGAAAGCTTATGCTCTAATAAATTTGTTAGTCTCTAAGGTGCCACAAGTACTCCTTTTCTTTTTGAGGGTTCCTTTAAGACTCACTTCTTTCATACAGGACTAGAACAACAGACAAATCCAGCATTAGTCCTCCTGGGGACTATTCCTGGGGAATAGAAGAACTGTCCTAATATTTCTTTTCTGTCTCATATGATTCAGTCATCCTTTGTGCAGAGTGTACATCCAGGAGTAATAGAGCATTGGTTAGTGCTCTGATGTTGCTTCCAGGTGATAATTTGCTGGAGACGATAGATGTGTGTGCAGAAATTCAGATTTTTTTTTTTTTTTGCTGCACATAAGATACACATGGTGATGAGGGACATATAACTACCTGGATTGACTGGTAGAGGGGTACACTGACCATAGAAAAATTAGTGAATGTGCACAGAATTGATCCAGCATAAAATTTCTCTGTTTCTTCTATCAAAACAACTTTCTTTTTTAGTGAATATGGAAAAATTATGAATTTCTCCACATTCATTCGTGAGCAAACTTTCATCTATTTGTCAGAAAAGTTTCATTTTCACACAGCAATTTTTATTATTATTTTTTTTACCCCTTTGGCTATGTACTTAAATCTCTTGTTTTTGTGGAAAAGAGAAAAAAATTCAATAGCAAACATACATAGAAGCACATTTTATTTTTTAACTCATAGGCAACTCCTGGGACATTTATGGGTGTTTGTAGCATCTTAGCTGAGAACTGAATTTAACCCTATACATTTCACATGATTGTGAAATGTGGAAAATACAGTGGATGGATCTCTTTGCATAGTCCCAGTGGTAAATCCAGAAATTACATTAAAAAAATCACAGCATGCTAGATACTAAACTTGTTTGGGACTAGGGGTGGTGAATTGGCATCTTCCAGCAGGCAGCTGTGTTGTCATGTGTTTCAATAAATTATCCAGCTCTATTAAAATTAATTCTGGAGTAATATCCTAAATGCAATGCATGGGGCTCTGTTTGAATACAATCTTTTCCTTTAATTGCTAGTATAAATCCAGTATAAGATATAGTTTATTGTGTGCATGTGTCTTAATATTTTATGAAAATTTACTGTAAAAAGTGAAATACTGTAAAGCTTTTTCTAGGGAATATAGTTTGGTAGTTAGGTTTACCAACTTATCACCCTAAAATAAAGGGCCTGCTGCCTTTTTCTAGCACTAGGCCCACTGGTTCTTAACTTAATGCCAGCAGAGAGCATTCATTAAATATGAATTTAGAAAGATTGCTTTCGTGCAAAAAATTGTTTAAAATCTTCCAGTTTTATAGGCTCGTAGACTTCAGTAGAAGTCTTTCCACTGAATTCAGTGGGCTTTGGATCTTGCCCATGAAGAAATGATTGGTCTTTGGCTATATACTTAAATAGCTAATTTTCATGTTTCCTCTCTACCCTGTGGAAACATACTGGGTTTGATACTTGTACCCTGTGCAAGCCCATTGAGAGAGTATAAGCATATTTTCTGAAAATCTGTATGAAAATGAATTGCTGTCATAAGCAGTAACATCTTTGCAAAGCTAAATGTATTGTGTGCTTTGATTAGGCTGACCGGATAGCAAGTGTAACCCTTCTGCCCATCAGAGTTGGCAGCAACAAGGGCCGGGTTCAGTATCTAGGGGTTCCAGTCCAATAATACAATGCAAAACCGGCTCGAGCCCCCACCCAGTGACCTGGGACAAATATATCCCACCCCCGCTGTGCGCCTCCAAGAGGCAATACTTCCCCTCTCGCAAGCACAGAGTGTGAGTGTAGCAAAAGTCTTTTAATAACAGAGAGAAACAATGTGGCATTATGTTGGGGAAACACCACCAACAGAATTCATAACACAACCCAGGAGCAAAAATCCACCCCAAGCAAATTGGGGCACGTCCTTTCCCTTTGGTTCTTGAGTCCAGCAACCCAAAGACACCCAAAGTCCCAAGAGTCCAACAACCCAAAAGTCTCTGTCCCTGGTCAGTGCAGCGCCAGAGTTCGAAAGTTTATCTGCAGTGCTTTACCTCCCAACCTGGGTGGAGATGGGGAGAGGGTTAAGGAGCACTTTCAGTGGTCCAAAGCCGATTGCCCTCACCTCTCCATGGGGCTCCGCTCCGCTTCACTAGCAGTCCCACAAATCACTGTACCAGCCGCTCAGCTCTGCCAGCCATCCCATGAGATGCTCCAGCCACCCCACAAACTGTTCCGCAATATATCTTCAGGCCCTCCCACTACTTAACACAACACTCTGATTTCAGCTCTTAATAAGTTTAGCTCTTTTGTGATTTCAGCTTGTAGCAGGGGAGCCTCAGTGCTGGTGCACCATTGGCCCAAAATGAATTCAGCTCAACAGCCTGTAACTAGACTCGTAATGGAATCAAAATTAGCTCCAATATTCTACAGTGGAGAGAGGAGGCAGTGCATTTAGCATGTATGGCCCTCACCAGAGGGCCCATACCACCAGGTATTAATACCTGTCCCTAGCCTCTCTCAGTTCACTGAGTTTTGGAACCCATGTCCCTTGCCTAGCAAATGCTATTTAGTTGATGGCAAGTCACTCCATCATAACAAAAGGCCAAGTGCAGTTCCACTGTCCTTGATTCACATAACCAGGATAATAGCAATTTATTCTTCCTGCCCCAATAACAGAAAAACTGGGGAACCCACAGCAGCCAAAGTGACCATTTGGGCAGCTATGGGCTCATGCTACGAGGGGTGGGTGTGCCTATGCAAATGAGATCAGCCCCTGAAGTTCTTTTCTACAACTTGCCACAACTCACCACCAGATGTCAGGGTGGAGCTCATCCTGACTCTGCTTACACAAGTGTGAAAAATTGGGATGGGGTGGGGGGGTAATAGGAGCCTATATAAGAAAAAGCCCCAAATATCGGGACTGTCCCTATAAAATTGGGACCTCTGGTCACCCTAGCTTTGACTGTATGGGGAAGAAAAGAAAATTTTAACATACAAGAGGACCAAACCCAAAAAGACCAGACGAATGCATTTTTACAAGTTATCTCAAAATTTCAATCCTTCCCTACCAAGTTTCAGTTCAGAACACATTTTTATGGCTTAGTAATAAGCACCTGGAAATAGTGATTTCTTACTTCCTGTCTTCTTTTCATGGGCTGTGGATACACCTATCTTGTTGAGATTCCAACTGGGGTAATTACATTTTGCCTACCTAAAACTCCTCTGTAGTTTCAGTTTGATAAGACTCTCAATTTTCTGTCCTGAGTCATTTCATTACATTGATACATGCTATTTAAGCAGAAATGCCCAGGTAAGAATTTATATTAAAAAACACATTCTAATCACTATGCATTCAATTACATAGAAAAGTAAAGACGTAATAATTTCAATATAATGAAACCTAATTTAATAAGCAAATGGGAAGCTGCCTTTTTTTGACCATTTGCTTGTGCAAAGCTGAACTGAGAGTCTCAGTGTTAGCATTAGAAAGCATTGAAAATCAGGGCAGTCCAAAGGAACTAGAATACGACAGCTATTTTTAAAATTGTTTAACGGGTGCTTAAATCAACCATTAAATTAATTAATTAATAAAAACAATGTCTGTAAAGTATTTGCCTTACCACAACTGTGAGACTTTGATTTCTTGTGCTCTTAAATGCCAAAGCCAATTATTAAGTCTTATTTACTTATGTCACCTGCTGTAAAGTCTTGTTTTAAAAAGCGACAACAGCCTCCTTCAGTGAAGCAAGATACTTACCCAATACTAAGTATATCTTTAAAATATCCTTTTCTAGGACCAGTTTCTGCAAATGATCTTCCCAGATGCATTCATTTATCAAATTTAGCCCTTTAATGTATATTCTGTCTAATACATATTTATTTAGCTAACCAAGATCCCAATCCTGTGCTTCACATTATGGGGCTAAACACAGGATGTAAAGTAACACCCAAGCATAAGTCTTTGCAGGACTGAGACCTAAAGTAACATAAGTTGTCAAACCACTGCCACTTTTCTTCAGGTGCCTTCATTCTCAGAAAACAAATATCTTATTGATGGTGATTCCTGTGCACTGTTGGCTAAGTGGATAGTCAAATTATTGTTGTTCGATCGGGACATTAGATGAAAGACCCCTCTCTAAATGTTGTTGGTCATCATCAAATTTAGACATGGATAAGAGCTATTGAGTCATCCAATATCTTGAATTATTATTATTTATTATTATTCTGTTGACACAGTAACTTATTTTAATAAAGTTTAATACTATGGGTACAGTCCAAGGAATCGGTATATATGAGTGGCTAAAATTTGATGGAGATCACCAATCTATATGTTGTTTGATTCACCTGTAGCTTGGGGATGTGAATAACATGTACTATGGTATAACTGGGTAAGGAGTAGGGTCAGGAAAAATTCAGATAAAAATACTTCAAAGAAATACAGATTGGAGACAACAAGTAGCTATTTGAATTAAACCTGGGATGAACACTTCACTGCTGACATGAAGTCGGTGGAGCATCATGCATATTTTGCAGGGTTTGTGCAAATGCTTTCAGAGTGCTCAGATTCTGCATTTTATAAAATCTGTCCTTTGCACAAGCTCCGCTCACTTCTTCTCCTGGAGACTTATTTAAAACCAGAAAAAATCTAATGGTTCTTCTGCTGCCAAGAGTGGTATTTTGTTATCCAGTTTAGTCCAATCTATCTAGCTGCCTGGTAACCGACATGATTTTCAGTATCCATGGATGACAGTACTGTATTGTACATGAAGCTCCTTGAGAAACACTACAGCTGAAAAACTTTCCACATTCATGACTTTTTTCCCCTTGTCAATGCTTTGATGTCCTTTATTAAAAACATTGCTAACATACTCAGCGGTGTAATAGACTGGGAGGTCTGTATAGTCAGCAGTCCCTTCCATGATTGCTCGGTCCAAATCACAAATTAGGGAGATCCTGTGTGGTGACAAACTTTGTTTTGTCTGAGCTGAAGAGCTTGGGAAGGCTATCAGCAATCTCAGTGAGGAATCACCCTTATATACAACAACTGAAATCTACCTCTTCTGTACCATTTGGGACGCAGATCACCCTGGATAATAGACCTGTCCTAGTTAATATTCTTTTCAGAACTCTCACCAGTCTTGTAAATGGTACGTTATAGTTCTGTTTATGATACAAATCATAAAAGATGATTTCCACTCCCAGGAGACTAAGCAACAGGTCAGGAAATTCTTGCAGCTGTTTCTTTCAGCTACTGGAAAAAGCAATCAGTGAGCGCAATAAAGCGGTATAAATGAGCAAGAATTTAAACCTTCCCCTAGCTGGAACCCCTTCACTGTAAGCTGTTTGGAAAAGAAGCAGCAAGTTTGTAGTGTTTTCAGTCAATTAAGCTCATAAAACGTTGAGACCTAATTGACTTTTTCTTTGCTTGTTTAATTAACTGAGTAATATTATTGTGGAACTTTTGTTTAACAAAGGAGACTGGGACACTAGGCTCCTAATGAAAGATTACTCAAAAGTTTATTTTCTATGTAAATAGAGGAATTTTTTTTCTTCCTTTAACACAGTTTGTTTCTTTGTCAAACTTTCAGACACTCCTGGCAGAGCGCTGTTTCCGTTTAGGTTTAGAAATAGTCTCTGTCAGAGAAAAGAACTGTAGGCTTGTTTCTCATTCATATTTAAGGCCCCTTTACCTACTCTGGTGGTGTTAAAGGGGCTGTTAAGTGGACATGCATGTCACTTACACTAATTTATTACTACTACCCCTCAAAGGGCTGCAGCATACTCCCCCTGTGTGGCCAACCAGCTTCTCTGGCTAGTGTGTAGCTGTGGCAGACCAACTGCTTTGCCTGCTCTCCAGCTCGTGATTTTCCCTTTTGGGTGTTGGATGCTCCTCAGGGAGTAGCTAAGGAAGACTCCCTATGTTGAGTTCTGGGACTGCAATTCTGCTCAGGCATTATATAGGCCACATATGGGTGACTGGAGGTTCCCTGCTCCAAGCTTTCTCCCCCCTACGCTGTGCCCCAGAGTAAGAGCTATGCAGTGTCTGTTCCTATATTAACTAGGATCTCCGCCCTACCACCTTGTGTTATGCATGAGGAGATGAATGCCAGAGTGCTGCTGTCTTCATTAGTGTTACTTTAAAGCACGTTTGCAGCTTAAGTAGGTCGCTGGCACAATCCCACTTATGGGTCTGGGCGGGCTGTTCTGTTTCCTCCTAATCCATTCTGTTGTCTTGGTCAGTTGACAGGGGCACCATAAATCCCCAGATATTTCCTCTCTAGCACATGGATAGTCTGGTTGACATGACATGGGGTTACTCAGTGGTAGCTAGTTCGCATCTCATATTTTCAGTGCTGCTTTCAACAGTGGAGAGTTGCCATAAACCAGCAAATGGAAATCAGTATCATGCCAACTCACAGCCCATGCCCACGCCTCAGTAAAAAAGCAGTGGATCAATTTTTCACACTTGGTAATCCAGCAGTGAAGTGTTGATGGTGTTTTTTCCAAGATACCAATAGTAGTAGCTTGGGGAATCTGGCATCTCTACCTTGGAGTTGTCATCGTTCGTGTCCAGGCCTCCACTCTGACACCAAATGTCTAAGAATTTTTGTAACAGGAAGCATCATGTTGTCTACAATATATGCAACATTTGCTAGTGGGTGGAGATTCAGTGCCTAAAATACAAAGGGCTAGTACAAATCCATTGACATTGGAGGAGATTATTAAGAGGCAAACTGAATGAAATATCAAAAACTGCTTGGGAATATTAGAAAAATAAGGTTAGAGAGCTGTTTGAGAACCAAGCGACGTAATATAGGTTTACGGTTAGAATGCTGTTGAGGTGGTTTGAGGCTGAATCTGCTCTCACACTAGCTTTACATCAGTCTGGCTCTTTTGACTTCAGAAGCATTTATCCTGTTATGCAATAGTGAAACCGAGAAGAGAATCTGGGCCATTAATTTAGGTGAAATAGGCTTTCAGCCAAAATTAACATGTTCAAACAAAAATTGCATAGCCATCTGGAATTATTATTAACTTTAATAGTTTTCTTTCTGCTTGGGTGTAGCTGATTGATGCTTTGAGGAACAGAAGGAAATATGTAACTGAGCATACGCTTTTCCCTCTGCAATAAATGCTATTTAGTTGTTTTTTATTTAGTATGTGGATATTTTTACTCTTTTCTAGGCTAAAAAGTTTAAAGAAAAGTTGCCAAACTATTCCAGATATGTTTCAGAATAGCAGCCATGTTAGTCTGTATCCGCAAAAAAAAAAGCAGGAGGACTTGTGGCACCTTAGAGACTAACAAATTTATTAGAGCATAAGATTTCCAGACATGATGAATCTGTGGCCTGTTCTTGGTCCTAGATGTCTGTAGAGCTCCAGTATCCTGAGCTTCACATTGTACAGTAATGGATGAGACAATGCACAAATTCTGTGGAACCAACATCACATAACGTAGCCATTCTCAACCAGCATTAGCTCTGTACAAGGTAACAAGCTCAATAGTGAATTTCCTGCCTTTTGAAGCTGCTTGTATGCATGGGCTGGAGGACACTAACTCTCTGATTAGTTCTCCACACAGTCCCTGGAAGGATATTAAAGTGAAATACCATAAGCCTCTCTCAGCATTGAAGCCCACAAAAACATTCTGCGTGGAAAAAGAAATAATTTAAATGAAGAACTGCATTCCACAAGCTTTATAAGCCAAGGAACTAGGATAGCATCCAATTACAAGAACAAAGGAAAGGTACAAGATGTTTCTCAGAGCTGCAGTCCTTGCTTATGTCATTGGCTTTTCAGATACCTTGTTTGTCTTCTTGCTTGGGGCCAGCAAAGAGAAAACTATGAAAATGCAACATGTTTTGCAACATGTGATTGCACATGTTTTTCCCCCTAAGAAGTGCTTCATAGTACATACAGCAGGTAGTAAGCTGGATGATGATGGAAGGAGGGATCAGATAAGCAAAACAGATGAAAGGGATGCATCCTGTCTTTGCAACTTGAATATCATCTGTCACAGTATGATAAAACAAGTCTGAGAAAGACTGCGTAACAAATAGAAGAGGACATAAGCCAGGAATGCCTCACAGATCAAAAAGATGTGTTTGGCAAACATGGTGCCAACGCTGAATATTTCAGCGCAAGGAAAAATAGGTGATTAGCCGGAGTTAAAGAGGGAATCAATACATGAAGCAATGCACTCCTACTATACAGTGGGCTACTATGACAGATATTCAGCGACTGTTTAATGAGGCACATGGAGGCGCTCTGCCTTGTGATGTGAAGATAGAACAAATGCTTCCGCACCCAAGAGAAACTAAATATGAAACATTGTGCCGTACACTGTAGAATAATCAGGGAAAAACAAAATTCTGGGGGGAGGAGGCAAATTTAAGAGGGCTCTGTACTCATCAGCGAATGAACTTCAATGTGCAGTTCAGCAGTTAGGTGCTGTCCATTACAATCTTCCTTAACAACACTGTTGCAACCCTGACAGTGGCGATAAGAGCATCATCTGTTTTCTTGAAAGGGAAATGTGACATTCTTCAATCACCTCCTCACACTGCTACCCATCACCCACTTGTGGCAGTGCAAGAAAATACACACCCATAGGCTACGTCCCTAGTAACTTGCATGGGTTTGTACAACCGCCAGAGTAGTGTTTGCATTCTACATGGGGAATTATGCTTAATTTTGCTATCACCACTGGGTGAATCTGTGTATATAGGTGTGGGTGTTATTCTGTATCTATAATATGTGTCCACTCGATACGGCTAAATTCAGGCGCTGAATTTAGCTGTATGGAGTGGAAATCTATCAACAAATAAATTTGTTAATCTCTAAGGTGCCTCAAGTCCTTTTCTTTTTATAATATGTGTGTGTTTTTTATTGGACGTGTCATTTTTTTACTGTGTTTTTATGACATTTTGTAAAACTCTACCTAAAACCAAACAACATATTTTGTCATTTATCACTTCTTTTACTTTTATCAAATCATGGGTCTTCCTACTTGCTAATTGTGACAGAACATTTAAAAGAGAGCTCTTTGCTTTTTAATCTGCACAGTCTATCACATGACACCAACTGACATTAAAAAACCCCCACACATCTAGAATCTATCTAGAATGATAGCCTCCTCCATCAGGGATCTGGGGCTGGTCTAATCAGTATAAACTGAGCCAGCCCGGAAAGGCTGAGAGCCTGCGTTCTCTCCGCAGGACTGATCTGCTGCTTGTTCCAACACCTCTCACCACTCCCTTCCTTTGTCTTTCTGTCTGACTCATCCTCTCCTAACGTAACTCCACAGAAAGGGTTTAAATAACAAAAGAAAAAGAACAAAGGCTCCACACTAATATACTCCTTGCTGCCTTCACATTGGTTAGTCTGTCTGTATGTTAATCCCCTGTCCCTATCCTTTGTCTTCTCTGCTTAGACTGTAAGCTCTTTGGGGCTGGGGCTATCTCTGATTTTACAACTGTATAGTGCTTAATTCAATGGAGCCCTGTTTTCAACTGGTCCCTGGGAGCTACCATAGTAAACATGTTTCAGAGTAGCAGCAGTGTGTATGATAAAACCCATTGTTTCATGTTCTCTGTGTGTGTATATAAATCTCCCCACTGTATTTTCCACCAAATGCATCCGATGAAGTGAGCTGTAGTTCACGAAAGCTTATGCTCAAATAAATTTGTTAGTCTCTAAGGTGCCACAGGTACTCATAATAAACATGGTAAACAATAATAAAATGAGTAAAACTGCTTGCATTGCTCTAAGCTCGGTCAGGTCTAATTAAGTTATTTCATTGCTGTTTTCAGAACATATGTTGTGTGATGGATTTCTTACGACACCCTGCAGGGATTTAATTTTGGATAAAGGCCCCTGAAAAATAAATCCCTGTTAACCCCCAATTCAAGCAAGCATTTCTCAGAAGAGTCCAGCATTGGCCTAACCCTACACTAATAGAAGTCAATCCTACTTGACTTAAAATTAAGTTAGACAAACATTGAATGCTTCTGCAAATCCCAGCCTAAAGGCTTTATAGGAGAGGGGATATCACCCTTTCCCTCCTATGCATGTAACCCCCCCCCCCAAATCGACAGGACCAGTCAATGTAACTGTTCTGCTAAATCTTCCCCTGCTGGCAAATGCCCATGAGATCCACCATGATGGTTCATTGGCAAGAAATGGGAAAGGGGAAACCATGCAAACATTTACAATGGGTGTCTAGGAAGTTAATGCCTGATCACTCCAGTCTTTCTGCATCCCATGCATGGGCTGTGCTGTGGAGACCACTGAATCCCTCCCTGCTCTGAGGCAGGAAGGGGAAGAGGCTGTTCTGTGGGTAGTAGCTTCTTTGTGTCTGGACGCTGGGAGAAGGACTTCCCTTCTGGTGTGTTAGAAAGTAATACTCTCAATCTAATAGATAATGACACTAAAAATATCTTCATTCCTCTCTCTGTTTTCAGCTGCAGAGGGAATGGTGTGTAACAACTTGTGCTCAAGTGATGGCTGTTGGGGGCCAGGGCCAGACCAGTGTCTGTCCTGCAAACGCTTCAGCAGAGGAAGGACCTGTATAGAGTCTTGTAACCTTTATGATGGGTAAGACATCACCCTTGCTTGTTTGTTCCCCAAAGGGTATTGATTATGTTGACAGTTCAGGAATTACAGGGACAGATTCTGATGTTCTTACATTGAGTAACACCTAATTCCATCAATAGTTCCGTTGATTTCAACAGAAATATTCCGTGGAGTAAGGTGCTGTTTACTCGGTGTAAGTACTCGGAATCTGGCCTTGAGATGGAAGTATAAGCAGATGGGTTCATATGGTATTCCAGCTGTGATAGTACTTCAGGATACATTTTTATTTTCACTTCAAACATTCTCAATTCCCTTCTCTTTATGTTTCCCTCTGGAACAACAATAGTTATGTTACAAGCGATAAAATTGAGTATATACATTCATGGAGCCATAGTCTGTTCATGCTTCACAGTTGTCCTTCCTTAGTAATGATGTTCTTCTTTCTTATCCCCAAGCCAAGGACTTTGGCAGAGCTAACTGCAGGCGTTTTTAGAGTTAAGCTTTGGTAATGCAGGATTTAAAACTCTCATATGCCCTCACTATTGTTTCTTGCTAAATTTTGGAGTTTGATTTCTTTGCCTTTCTCCCTCCTGCTCTATAACTCCCACAATATGGAATTTCTAGATGTTTGTATAGACCTTCACTGGGAAGATGGGGTCCTACAGATCATGGAGACATAGCTGCGTCTTTTGACAGCACCTTTAAGCTTTATTTTTCTGTTACGTATGAAATACGTACAGAAAGACAAACAAAAAGGTTGGAGGGTGGAATCTCATTTCCCAGATGATGACACAACATGTTGCCCAACATTTCTTTATAATAAGATCAACAAATCCTAATTGATTTTAATATTTTTGCACCCCAAGAGGTGTTAATTAAAAATAAAAGCACTATATGGCTTCTTTCTGTTCTTTTTTGTTCCTTGGATACCAGTTTATGTGATTATCATAAAGAGACAATTGAATGAACTTCCTGTAAACACACTAAACTATTGCAAAATTCTTTCTTTCTTTCTCAAAGCAAGGAAATGACATGCAAAAAACTGTCAAAGTTACACTATAGCTCAAATTTTACATGCATTCAAGTCAAGGAAGATGAAGTTGTGAGGCCAGATTGTGCTGCCATTTAGGCCAGGGTAAAGCCGACTGCAATTTACACTGCAGCCACAATCCAGACATGTTTGTTTATACATTAGTAAGTACCATGTCCTGTTCACATGACCTGAGTAGGAGCTATCCTTTAAGCCAGGGTATTCATGTTCGTGTTGATAAGGAAATGGTGTTTGCCCCTTGCACAACGGGCAAGGATACAGTTGCCCAAAACTTCCAGGATCTCTGCAACTTTTGGGGGCCTTCAGTGGAGACCTGAACTGTCTGGGTGCAAGTCCTATGCTTTTGCAGTGGCTCCAGGGCCCTCAATCTCCCCTGTAGGCAGCTCCAGTGGAGACAGGCTACTAGGGTTGTGCCCTTCCACATGGGCAGTGACTCAGCATGAAATGTCTCTGCTTCAAAGTTAAAGCAGCTTCAGAGTCCATGCTACATTCTCTTCAATGAAAGTTTCCCATGGATTCCTTTTTATACTTATTTAACTGGGTTGCCATAATAGACCCTACTGGCACCAAGAGAGCAGTTACAACCCGTCAGATTTAGGTTGAT
This sequence comes from Dermochelys coriacea, assembly GCF_009764565.3. Taxonomy (NCBI): domain Eukaryota; kingdom Metazoa; phylum Chordata; order Testudines; family Dermochelyidae; genus Dermochelys; species Dermochelys coriacea. Next base: position 67,280,866 of record NC_050078.2, on the reverse strand, counting down.
AAAGTAACGAAGAGGGCCACATCCTCGGCCGTGACAACTGGAAGTGGCTCTGCTGAAGTCAACAAGCTTCACCACTTCATTGTTTGTAGCTGTTTCATGCACACTGCATGTCTGCACCAAGATCAGCAGTGTGACGGCAGCATGTGCAGACATAGCCGAACCAGCTTTTATCTATCAAGCTCAAATAACAGTCACTGGGAAAGTGCACCGGCTAGTCGCGGGAGTCCATTCGTAGGGTCCTGGGAGGGTTTGTACAGCCTGTGTTGCTACTGCAACTTCGCTGCTTGGGAGCTTGGGGGCGGGCGGGGGCACGCTGTGGAAATCAGCTGGCTGCAGTTCAATCCCACACCCCCGCCCCGTGATTGTGATGGTGTTCTTATTTCTTAATACGGACACAACCCGCCAAAGGGTCTAAACAAATGATCATGCAGGTGTTGGGTTTGGTCCTCATCAAATGTAAGTCAGCATAGTCCCACTGAAGTTAATGAAGCTATGTTGATTTACCCCAGCTGAAGATCTAGTCCATTAAATTCAGATCCGTTTCCGTTTGATTTTCATTAACCACTCACCAGTCTGACTAATGTTTCCGCAGGGAATTTCGAGAGTTTGCGAATGGTTCTGTGTGTGTGGAGTGTGATCCCCAGTGTGAGAAGATGGAAGATAACATGATCACATGCTATGGGCCGGTAAGCACAACATAAATACTTTAAAAGGAAAGGAATACTTGTGGCACCTTAGAGACTAACAAATTTATTTGAACACAACCTTTTGTGAGCTACAGGTCATTTCATCAGATGAAGTGAGCTGTAGCTCACCAAAGCTAATGTAAATTTGTTAGTCTGTAAGGTGCCACAAGTCCTCCTTTTCTTTTTGCAAATACAGACTAACACGGCTGCTACTCTGAAAACCATAAATACTTTGTAGCTGTAACCTGGTTAGTAAGGCTGCGCTAGTGTAGGCATTTTTATAAACATATGTTATTGTCCTATGGGACTTTTGCCATCATCACTCACGACCATTTCAAATACATCAGCAGTAAATAGTGACAAGCCAAATAAATTTGACACACCCACAGAACCTTCTTTAATCACTGTTGAGGTTTTTTCCCCCTCCTATGTTGAGTTGAATTCTTTTCCCTTCCATGCCTGCAGTCTCCTCGAAAAATTCTGTCTTAAGCAATTGCATTCTGCCAACACAGATTACTCGACTGGACAAAGAATTCCTCATGTCCATCCTTATAGCTGTATGAAATGTTGTTGGCAGCACTTTAAAGGATGATGAGCCTCACCAAAAAGGCTTTTTGGTAGTGGGGAAAGTAAAGTGAACCATATATTTTTGCCCTTTGTGCATAGTCTGAATAAAAGGCAGGAACTGCTTGGGCACTTGAATACATACAATCGCTCCCCCAATATCTGGGAAGAGCTTATATTTTGGGCTTTTTGTGGTTACAGATTGGCTGAGAGAACTTGGTTCAATTATTTATTTTTGTGACTCACTGATTACAGAGTGTGCTATATAGATGATCACGATCTGTTTTATTATAATCTCTGCAGTTCACCCATTCGGGAAATTAATGTCCTAAGTTTTCTACCAGTGTAGTATATTTGGATTTATAGCAGGCCACTGACAAGGCACTTGGGTTCTGCGTCATACAGAAGTTCTTTAGTGACAGCTGGTAGCACTATGCATAATTCCCGACTCCATTGGTTTTGGATGAGGCTTGTCATCAAGACCAGGAAACTTTATTTCTTTATACTTCAGAAGACTTGATTTACAGTTTGTAACTTTAGGTCTCCATGTGTAATAATGAAAATGAAATCCCCAGTTCCTGGAGGGAGACGTGACTGCATGCTATTGCTGGGACCAGAAATCACAGGCAAAATACAGTGTGGAGATAAGCCTGTGACACAAATGATCCCATCAAGGTGCCATCAGGACCACTTCGTAGCTTCATTTCATATTGAGCAGCGGTATAGGAAAATTCCAGGTATAGGAATACTCCAGAATAGGAACACTCCAGAAGCAGCACTCTGATAGTACTCTCTATGTAGTACATTTTCAGCATAGTCACATGGCGAAATCCCTGTTTGCTATGAGGGAAATGTACCCCTCTATCTTTGAGTGTACAGCATCCAGCATATTGTCAGTAGCTCTTGCATGGTAATAAATGGTAGAGTAAATCTAATACGCTGCGTTTCTCTCATGCTCCCCAGGGACCAGACCACTGCGCCAAATGTTTCCATTTTAAGGATGGCCCCAACTGTGTGGAAAAGTGCCCTGATGGCTTACAGGGGGCAAACAGCTTCATTTTCAAATACGCTGATGAGGACCGTGAGTGTCACCCTTGTCATCCAAACTGCACACAAGGGTAAGCTGGAGTTCTGCAAATAGCAAGTGTGGCTATTTAACGTTTATGTGAGGTAATGGTTTTGTTCGGTTACTGCTTGGCCAGGAAAAGTGTTTATTGTTCCTGGAAGTCTGTGCATACATAGCTATGACATCAACTTTGGTTTTAGGATCCAGAATCCAGTCATTAAGGTTTGCAGCTGATTAGTAGACTAATTAGCACTGCACTTCCAAATTTATCAGAATTGGTTCTTGCAGCAGTGCTCTTGGCCCTCCCAATAACAAGCTCTGGTATGGAAAGCATTTCTAATATGCGTACATGAAAGCAGGCAAGTACACAGACACCATATTGAATATTTATTTGTGTAGAGGCTTTTCTCACGGTGACCATCATCACATCTCAGCATGAATGGATTCGTGCCAGCGAGCCATTACTAATTCACAGATTGGAACTGCGGCAAAGGAAGATTAAGTAACTTGTCTAGGACCACACGGCAAGGTTGCACCAGAGCTGGGAACTGAACTTGGATCTCCCAAGTCCCCACATCATCCTTCCTGCTGAGACACAAAAGCAGTGGAGAGGGGAGGCAGCTGTGGCTTCCACTTTCACCTTATAGAAAGTTGATGCTAGAGGGCATTTGCCTTTCCTGTGCCATAGCCTGGCCTGATTCAAGTGCAAATGCTGACGTGGCCTTTTCACCAACACACCCTCTTGTGAGCTGAGCCAAGAGACCAGCAGTTGGAAGTGGCAGAGGCAAAATGGGGACAATTCAAAGTATCTATTATTAAAAACAGTAATAGGTAATCAAACATTCTATAGTCCCCTGCCTCATTGTGTCATTCCTGTGGTCAGCAATACTTCTCCCACCTTCTCCTCACCCGAGATGGGCCCCAGGAGAGAAGAGTGGGAAGTATTTTTCTAATGGTGGTGGCTCTCGGTTATAACGAATCAATTAAAAAAAGTTCTCACATTCAGAAGAGAGGCAGTGTCCAAAACTATCCATAAGGATTCATCTACAACAGTCAGCAGTAAAGTTGATTTCACAAATTGGATTACAGTCCTTTTAAATGCATTCTTTCCCCCCACTCTGTTGTCACCTTTGAGAACATCCCTTTCCATTGTCATTCAGCTGAATTTCTTGTTCCTCCTCCTGTGTTTCTCCTGTCCCCATCAATTGCCCTATCTGCTGATGGCACCTGGTACCTGATGCAGTGCTCTACATTTTCAAAAGCAACTAGTGATTTTTGGGTGCCCCAGTGTTTAGGTGCCCAACTAGAGGCACCTGAAAGGAACTCGATTGACAGAGGGCTCATTAATTTTGGAATCAGATCCCTTTAAGGTTTCTCAAGTTGACCCCCCAAAATCACTGGTTGCTTTTGAAAGCTTAGGCCATTTTGTCTGTCAGGTAAGTGTCCGTATCCAGATGAGGCTTCTGGGCCATCTGAAAGACCATCTGACATCAGGTATTGCAGAAACAAAGCAGCCAGTGCCAGAGGACTTGACTTCAAAGACTGCTCCTGGTGTGTATGGATCAAGAACCAAGTCATTTTCTAATGGCAGTCCTCTCAAAACGGGCCCCAGGTCAGCACTTTTTAAGAGATGTGAATTTTTACTAGCCAGAGCAAGGCTTCAGAAAGTGGCATGAGCATTAAGAAATCCTGTACCCAAGTAACTCTAGAGAAATAAGCACTTATCATTTTGCACTTGAGTTAAAAATATTCTTATGAGGAGACAATAGGTTATGTCCAAGGCAGAGGAAGAGCAAGAACACTTCATCCAGTGAAGTAATCCTCCACAGGAGGATTTTATTGTTTTGCAGCTAAAATTAAACCAGTAAATTATTCAATATAATGTTGATGTCAACAGCTGTTGCCATTCAAAATGAGACCTTTTGCTGTTTTTGCAAATCTAATTACAATAAAGCCATTAGGGAAATGAAAGCGAGATCGCAGAGACCCAGCCAGGATCTGTTGCAGATTCGTCTTCCTCTCAGCCCTTTTAAATCAGAGTTATGCAATTAAAAAAAATGTAGGAGAAGGGGATAGGAAGAAACACTAAAAAAAAAAAATAGAGAGAAACTTACCTCAGGAGCAGGGTTTCTGATGATGGCGTTAATGGACTATGGAAGTGTCATTCAGATCAACTACTTCTATGTCTAGATTCTACATTTACAGTCTGCCCTGAGCACGGGGTCAAATGGAGCTGCATTGACCGGAGAGCAGACTAGAAATTCACACTTTTGCCTCTGCTTCCCCCTTCTTCAGGGGCAGAAGAAGGTAAACTCAGCTCAGTCCCTTCTGTACTGAAATCTTTAAACCATGATTTGAGGACTTCAATAGCTCAGACATAGGTGAGAGGTTTACTGCAGAAGTGGGTGGGTGAGATTCGGTGGCCTGCATTGTGCAGGAGGTCAGACTAGATGATCATAATGGTCCCTTCTGACCTTAATGTCTATGAGTATACCCTGCCAGCTAATCAGCCCCTGGAAATGGAGAGGCATAGCCAATGAACCTTCCAATCCCCCCACCAGTTGTTCAGAGCAAGGCGTATTGAGCCAATGTGCCCCTGTTTTCCCCATCATGGCTGGTACAGGAGAATATGGGGGTAGGGGAAAAGGGAAATTACCCCTGTGCAACCTTCAGGTTCTTAAACAACTAGAAAGAAGCAAGCCATTGGGATTTTGCAGGGCCCTAAGCAGCTGGACTTTGTATTGATAATGTTCACTGGCAGCTCCTGGCTGAATGGAGCCACAGCTCCTCGTGCATTGGGTCTTTTGTGTTTTCGTTTGACACTTTAACCTTCGGCTTTCCCCTCATCCACAGCATCCGTGCTGCTGGGACTCATTAGACGAATGAATATGTCACATTGCCAGGATATGCCAGTCTGCGGGTGAATGGCAGACACCCGTAGTGATGGTGCCAAAAAGTTTTCCTCTATGCTCCCTGAGTAACATGCACACAGAGATATGGTTGGCCTCTAGAGCAGGTAGTTTAGCTTTGGCCAGTCGAATGCTAGTTCTAGTGAGATCCTCATCCCCTTCTTATAAAAGGGGGAACATTCCTTGAAACCACTGATCAGACACATCCAGATTTAAATTAAGAGTCTGGAAAACATCTATGCAAGGCCCTTTTATTTAAAAAAAATTATTATAATCTGGTTAACCTCAAATGTTCCTTTCTAGTACTTCTAAAAACATCCTTATATCATCTCAAATGTACTTGTATTGCTCTGCAGTTACGTTAAACTGCGATGGTCATAATGAGTGCCCCAGATGTCTGATTTTTATACATCGTCCGTCTTCTTGCCAACATTGTCAGGCTCTCATTGAGTGTGCCCGGGGAGAGAAAAGGAATCAATTTGTCTTCCCCGCCCCCTTCTAATTTAGAATTCTCCAGCTTCACTGCCTTCCTGTAGAAATGAGTATTTAAATTTTACTCCTGGAGCAGAAATCTTCAAGAAGAAAAAAAGGGAACAGTGATGGCATGCCTCTCCAGATATTTGGCCCACAAGTGAACTGGTTCAGCAAAATCATAATTATACTCCATCTAGTGTGTCAGCTAGCGTCTGTGCTAGATCGATGGTGGGAACAAAATTGACACCAGCAGTACAGCTAAAATATCTACCAACGAGTATTCTGCCGCTGCAGAGCACCAATCATATACAGTGCGAACTCATTCCAGCAGTGCTGCTCTTTTAGGGTCAGGATATTTGTCAAACCGGACCGTTAGCTATCAAGTCTTGCATCCTGCTGCCAGCAATGGTCAATCCCATTGGCCTACAGAGAAAGGCAAATGTCGCACCCCACCCCTTCTCATAATGCACTTGGACGAAACTGCTCCTTGGTACCTGCAGGTGATCAGTTTGCACACCAGAGCAGGGGTTTATTACCCCATCTGAACAGGTATAATTGCAAATACTGTTAGTGATCATAAAAGCAGCCAGCCCTTTTAATTGTCTTATACTGAGCAAGAGAACTGCCTAGAAGTGGCTTACTGTATGCAACAGCAACCTCATTTAGAAACTTCCAGCGTATTTGTCAACAAGTATCGAATGCCAATTTGGAGCAGATCTGAGGCGCACAAGACAGCTATCTCCTTTAGTTTATGGGAGTTCATGGCAGGTTCTCCCACCCAGTGATCCAAACCAGAACGCTTCCATGGAAATAAAACATAATCATTTTTAAAAGTCTCCGCCTCAGGATAGGTTTCGGAGTGGTAGCCATGTTAGTTTGTATCAGCAAAAACAATGAGGAGTCCTTGTGGCACCTTAGAGACCTTAGAGAAATCATGTACAGATGTCATTAGAATTGTGTGCCATTTGACTGGAAAACTAAGGACGTTTCATGGATTCTGACTGGGAAGAACCTTGCCTCCACTACTCTAAGGAAAATTGTATCTCTATGTTACTGAGGGAACTAAGGGGAAAGGATCACTTCAAGAAAGGACAGCTGTTGTTTTTACTTTTACGTGTTATTAACCTGCTCATTTCTTTTCAGAGGACAGTTATCTAAAATCCTGTACTGGCTACCAAATGTATCTATTTCTTTACCTATTGTGTATGGACTGTTATAAATCACTACACATCTGAACAGGTATATGTGCTGACTAACCAATTCATTTACAGGGAGACACTGGAAATGAAATCACATCCAGATCCCCAGTATTCCCAGGAGAGGGAAAATCTGGGGCCGAATCAGTACCATATGAAATGTATTGCTATTGTCATACATGGTCTGTACATCTTAAAACCAATCTGGAAACACTGCAACCAAGGCAGTTATTTCCAGAATAAAAGTGACTGGTGATTTCAGAATGAAAATGGGGATGGTTCTTCGCAAAATTACGAAATAAACACCAGGTTCTGCCACCCTTGCTCTCTTTGAGTACTGCCTTACTCCTTGTGTGGTTATCTTGAAATTAATGAGCCCAGCTGAGGTGTAAATACTACTCAGTGTCAGTAAGAGTGGCGGAAGCTGCCCCTAGAGGGACTTCTCTTTGAGATTGAGAGAACAATGGTATAAAGATGTTATATGTTTAACTCAAAATTGATGTTTAGACTGCAGGAGAAGTCCAAACGGCCTTGAGAACAGTTTCCCCAGGTTTAGGTCTTATTCTTCAAAAGCTTGAGAGATTAAATGCAACAGAGAGGTAAAATGACTCTAAGACAACAGGCTCTTTTTTACAGTAGGCCGCCAGTTATCTGAACTGATAATGGGCTTTCAGGACTCTAATTTGAAGAAGGCCTTCTTTTTACATATAGCAAGGGTCTGACCTCAGCAGCTTTTGACATGCTGGAGAATGGGTGCTCTGAACAACTTTTCTGCCTCCTTCATTACTGAGCATTACCATTTTTGGGGGGGAACTGCTGAGCATGCCATATGGGGAAGAAGAAATGTTACAGATGTGCCTGAGGCTGGATAGAATATAAACCCTTGAAGCCCAAGACAGCTGAAATTTCAAAAGTGCCTGTCAGAGTTCTCTGTACTTTACACTATGAATTGTATTTAAACCCAAGCCTGCCACGATGCACGCTGTTTAGCTACCTGGCCATTAAGTGTATCCACTTCATGTACAGAATTCTGCTTGAGTTCATTATTAAGGCAACCTTTGCAATCTGTTTTTGTTTGCCTGTCAGAGCATTTATGCAAAAATAAAAATGTCAGTAAGCAAACAAGAACTGAGGTGCAGTGTTATACCGCTCCTCCCGAGAAAAAAAGGGCAGGGACACTGGACTTCAGTGAAATCAGTGAATTTATTTTTTAAAGGCAGATTGATATTTAAATATTTTATTTTAAAGGAAGTAAGAGCTCATAAGTGGCAAGTGATCGCGAAGCGGAGAGAAGACCCCATGGGAGCCTATTTAAACTCCCTCAAATCTGTCTCAGGTCTCCTTCTGTCAGAACAGAAATGAAAGTATCTGGATATCTGGCTGGTGAATCTTGCCCACATGCTCAGGGTTTAGCTGATCACCATATTTGGGGTCGGGAAGGAATTTTCCTCCAGGGAAGATTGGAAGAGACCCTGGAGGTTTTTCGCCTTCCTCTGTAGCATGGGGCACGGGTCACTTGATGGAGGATTCTCTGCTCCTTGAAGTCTTTAAACCATGATTTGAGGACTTCAATAGTTCAGACATAGGTGAGAGGTTTTTCGCAGGAGAGGGTGGGTGAGATTCTGTAGCCTGCGTTCTGCAAGAGGTCGGACTAGATGATCAGAATGGTCCCCTTCTGACCTTAGTATCTATGAATCTATGAATCTCTGAAAGGCTGGGGTTTTCAGAGAGTTGCTTCCCTTAAGCTCCTTGGAAAATCCCAGCTCCTTGGCCCTTATTTAAAGACCTAAATGCATGGTTTGCTATTCATGAATCCCAAGGACCTAGCAGCGTTGGTGGGTGTTCAGCACTTCTGAAACTCAGTCTGCTTGTTTGAATGCCTAAATATTGAAGAAGGAGCTTAACTTTGTAGGCACCTATTTTCTGAAAATCTTGGCCACTGTCTTCATGCCACAATTGACTTTCCATTTAAGTATCCTGCCATCCGCATCATAGACTGCTCCTGCTGTGGGGATAGGGAACTCCAAAAGGTCCCCTATCCCATAAGCAGCTCGATGGAGGCAGATCCTCACTGACTTCAGTGGGGCTCCGTGTGAGCACAGGAGTCTTGCCCACGAGGAGTGGTTTGCAGGATTGGGACTTAAATCCTCACTCAGCATCTGCTTCGCTGAAGGCTGTTAGGTCTTCCAAAATTAGTCGATTGCCCAGGATTCACAGAGGCTCCGTGCCTGTTACTGGTTGCCCAAAGCCCTTGGCGGCATAGCTCTGGTAATGCCATGATACTTAAGGCTCCTTTACTAGTTGCTGCTCTTGAAGCTCACCCTCCGTTTGGGGCTGCAGAAGGAGATGCCACGCTGTGGAAAACATTGCAGATGGAGCCCCATGGATTTGATGTGAGATGATGCTCTGGAAAGTGGCAAGCTTCCTCTGCTACCACGGCTTGATCCCAGCTAAGGGGCTTCATGGAAGAAGACTGGGTGACAAAGACAAGTTCCATCCCCCCCCCCCCCCCCCCCCCCCCCCCCCCCTTATGCCTTGCCCACTTCTGCTTTTCAGCTGCCCTGAGATGAGGGGATGACAGGGCTCAAAATATTTCTGCCATGACCCTGTCTATGAGTGAGTACAGTATGAACAACATTAATTAAGGAAAATAGTTCTCCACCAAGCTCCTGTAGATCTTGAGCCATGCAAATGAACTGCCTGTGTGCAGTAATCACTGGTTTGATACTTTAAACAACTGACAAAAAGGCAACTGTATTGTTAGGCATCCCACGTAAGCAGGTGAAACCTGCCTCAAGTATTGTTCGAGCGAAGATTGGTCCAACCTTATGCTGCTGGTGCTGTTATTGTTCTCTGCTGTCTGTACTTTGTGTCACAAGCTGTAATTTCATGATGCCTTGGGTGTCTTTCAAGAATTATAATTAACAGTTTGGAACATGGCAGTGGGGGTGGGACTCCTGTTTTTTCTGTCTGTAAATAACGGATTTTTCTCTCTTTCTCTCCCTGTTTTTCAATTTGGATTTTCTGCAGGTGCATAGGCCCCCGTATTGAGGACTGCATCGGCCTAATGGATAGGTACTTGCTGAGTGCTTGCTCCCACTGTCCCCCTCCCATACTCCATGTGTGGGCAAGGGCGCGTGTGTGCATGTCCCTGTGAATGGCAAATGACATTTTCTGTTCTGTAATTGCCTGCAGGTGTAGAGGCCCCACTAGTCATGACTGCATTTACTATCCATGGACACGCCAGTCCACCTTACCACAGCATGCTAGGTAACATCCTCCATCTTTCCATCTTGTACCTCAGGATCCTTCCCCAGTTACCATAGGAGAGTTGTACTAACCAGCTGGGTTAGAAATATGAATTAGAGTGTGTAAAGTGTGTCATAATTTATAGGATATACAACTCAGCTTTTCGATTGCTTTACAGTTGAAAGAAAAGTTAGCTATGCCATTAATAGAATTGGTTGAAAAATCCCCAGAGCTATTCTGTATGACTTTTTTTTTTCAATTTCAAATTTTTTGTCAACAAAAATTCACAACTAAACAAAACAAAACATTTCATTTAATTGAGATTCCCATTTAGTTTTCAGAGTAGCAGCCGTGTTAGTCTGTATCTTCAAAAAGAAAAGGAGTAGCACCTTAGAGACTAACAAATTTATTTGAGTGATGAAGTGAGCTGTAGCTCACGAAAGTTTATGCTCAAATAAATTTGTTAGTCTCTAAGGTGCCACAAGTCCTCCTTTTCTTCATTTAGTTTTGGTTTTTGAAAGTCAAAATGAAAAAAAATTGAATTACAACTAAGTGAAAAAAGCTTTTTTTTTAATTTAAGTTTCCTCAAAATTGAACTGTGTTCATAAAACATCGCAACATAGACAAAACTATTTTTCTACCAAAGAAAAATCTCAAAAATTGTTGACCAGCTGTAACCACTTCATTGTTAATTTAGCATTCAAAAATGGCACTGGAAGTTGAGAAATTCAGTCTCTCCTTACATCAGGTTTGGTCTAAAATGCATCCATGATGACCAAGCCAAATTTATGTAGGAAGAATCTACATATGTTTGAGTTTAAGTTAGGCCTCTGTGTTCCCCTTTGTTATATCCCATTCATGTCCTATAATTTTTTTTTCATTGTATTTATTTTCAATTCAAACTGGTTAGTTTAGCCTTCAGGCTCTCAGGGTCTAGAACCTGACTAGGAGTTTTTCCTTTCAACCAACTTCACCTCATAAAACATTCTAGTTGGTTCTCCTTGGTTTGTCTTGAACATTTCCTTACAATGATACCAGAAGATTAATATGATGAAGCTCAGAGGAGCTGAATGGTTTTTTTTTAAAATGTTTCCATGCCTCCAGGTTACCTACTCAACATGAAACTCCTTATTTTCTAGTTTCAGAGTAGCAGCCGTGTCAGTCTGTATCTGCAAAAAGAAAAGGAGTACTTGTGGCACCTTAGAGACTAACAAATTTATTTGAGCATAAGCTTTCGTGAGCTACAGCTCACTTCATCGGATGCATTCAGTGGAAAATACAATGGGGAGATTTATATACTGCATTTTCCACTGAATGCATCCGATGAAGTGTGCTGTAGCTCACGAAAGCTTATGCTCAAATAAATTTGTTAGTCTCTAAGGTGCCACAAGTTCTCCTTTTCTATTTTCTAGTTGTTGATTGTTTATACTCAAGGGAGTTGTTTATACTCAAGGGAGAGTGGTATGAAAAACATAGAACTAGAAATGCTAGCCAAATCTTAAATGGCAATATCCGTTAATATTTGTTCCAAAGCCCAATGCAGTGAATGGGAAGAGGTCCAGATTTTCAGACATGCCTGATGATCATGGGTGCCTCAGTTTTTAAAGGCCCAACTTAAGACTCTTTGAAAATGAGGGCTTCTTAAAGAATCTCAGACTGTGCACCAAAAACTGAGGTGCCCCAAATCACCAGGCACGTCTGAAAATCTTAACTTCATTGACTTCACTAAGCTTTGGATCGAGCCCTTTGGCCTCAAATGAGCAAAGCATTTTAGCACATGCTTAACCTAAACAGCTTTAACAGAACTACACACATGGTTAAAGTTAAAGTGATTTGCATGACTGGGGCCTTAATTGTGTTTTTTAATTATTTACAATATTGTATTTTAAAATGAGAATGGAATAAACAAAATCTTAATAATATGGTAAATGCTTTGTACTGGAACGATTATTGGTAAGTAATGACATCATGCCAGTTGTGTACATCAGCTGTGGTCTCAGTATACATATTTTAAGTAAAGCTGCTTGATATTGTTAGCACAATAGGGAAAAAGCACATCCAACTATTCATTGTTTGATTTAACTGGAAGAATTGTAAGCTTAACTTTGAATTCAGAAGATGGATTTATTGTCTAGATACTTACTTAAATGTCCAAGTGCATGATCCAATGCACATTGAAATCAATGGAAACACTCTCATTAATGTCAATGTCTGTTAGATCAGATCCTAAATTTATGTCTCAAAATGAGTAATGAAATATGTGAGAGACAAGGTGGATGAGGTAATATCTTTTATTGGCCCGACTTCTGTTGCTGAAAGAGACATGCTTTTGAGTTTACATAGAGCTGTTCTTCAGGTGTGGGACCAGGCTTGAACGCTTGTCTCTTTCACCAACAGAAGTCGGACCAGTAAAAGATATTACCTCACCCACCTAGTCTTGCCAATATCCTGGGACCAACATGGTTACAACAACACTGCAAACACTAATTTGGAAGTATGCAGAATTCAGGCTGTGGAACTATGCTACAGATGATAGTTGCTAGTATGCTGTCGTTTTTCAAGACCTTAAAACAAACAACCGACTATCAGATCCTTTTATTTTAAGAAGTGTAGACGAGTGAATTCATCTCTCTGAATCTGTGATCTAATGTCAAGTCAGTAAAACAGACTACTGAGGGGTGTGTGGGTGTGAATATTAAAGTAGGTGTTTTAATCCATTCAAATGAGGCATGTCCTGCTCCCTTCAGTCTGAGTAATGAGTGACCCTCAATTATGGAATCTGGGGAACCATTTCAAAGAAAGAATGTTTCCTTTAGAACTGACAGCTTTGCTACACTTATTTTGTGCCAATGATGGCCATGTAAATGTGATTAAATTTTAGGATGTGTATGTTCTGTCACTTTCAAACCTATGTAAGAAATTTCAGAGCCAGTTTATGGCTTCCAAACCTATATTTTTTTTTGTTTTTTTAATTATCCATTTTTAAATTATGCCCTTTGTTTGGGACCAAAAAAAAGCAAAGGTGTGCTGGCAAAAATGGTATATTTTCTGTGTGATGCAAGTGATGAAAACCAAAGTGTGTGTATTTCACTTTAAATGGAACGCTTTACATATTCCTCTAGCTATCTTTTATCCACCATGACCTACTTCAGGTCATTAATGTCTAGTCTGCACCTTCACTATTGCTGCACATTGACTTGAATCAGTACTGGATTGAGAGGCAGAGAGTTTTGTTGTTCAACCAGCCAGCAGAAGATGAGAACAAAGTCTGTAATGCAGACAAATGAAATATTTCTCACTGCCTTCATCTGCTTCCATTTTCAAAGCAATGCTGTTTTTCTTTCCAGTTTTGCAATTTGCAAATTGTTTTTGCCATGATCCATTGGCCTGAAGGCTTTTGCAAGAGTCTGGTAGGATAGCAAAGGAATTTTTACTGTCGTGTTTAATAAAGATGAATCAGATGTGTGCTACACTACTTGTTTTCCAAAAGACCAGCAGTGAAATTTCAAAACATACCCTCTTTCAGCTTGTGTCTAGAGCCTTTAATAGTTATACATTATAACCCCTTTATTCAGGGATTTTTACTCCTAACATTTCCTAGTAGAATTCCACATCACGTGATGTTAGAAATGCTTTTATTTTCTCATTTCCATCTGAATGGCACTTACAAAGGAAGAACATTTTACCCCTTTCCTCTAGACCAGTTGATTGATATCCAAACATCTGTTAGATTGCCTGTTAGATCTATAAATACACTGATTCTTTGTTCCACAACGACCCAAATGTGTTTTCAATAAATTAATTTTATCTTTACAAAGGGTTTCACCACATTGTTAACTACCGGAAAAAGTTCAAACTATAAAGAGAGTAAATGTCTCCTTAAACTAACCAATAAAAGCTTTTAGAGCTCATGGGAGAAATGAACATCTCTTTTATTTGTGGCTAGTTGCCAAATTCCAGCTCTTGTAACGATAGGAGGTACTGCACTGTAGTTCTAGTAATACTAAGGAAAGCCATAGTTCTCCACGTTTCTGACACATTCTGTTGTGTTTAAGTAATGTCTAGCATGGTAGTATCTGATTGTAATTTATGTATTACACTGACTTTAGGAACAGATTCTTTCACTGGCTTCTGCCTCTTTGAGCTGCTCCAGTGACACTGAGGAACCAGAAATGGGACAGACCTTGCCAACTGAGAATTCCTAAAGCAAAAAGGAGTCCTTAGCTGGCACAGAGATGGCATAGTTTATTCCTATATCACCCCTTGCTCCCCAGAAACTCAACATATGGTACATACCAGGCCCGAGGTGTGGGGGGGGGGTAGAGAGGAGGAGGGAAATGAGGGGGCATGATCAGAATGCTATTGAACTCTAGTATTCTCAGCTAATTTAATTGGGAAATGTTTGCACACCAATCCTTTCCTGAAAACCAAGAGGAAAAGAGAGGTGAATCATGTATACCATGGAGAGATGTACACCGGGATTTTCCAGGGAGCCTAATGGAGCTACTGTATATGCCTAGCTCCAACTGAATTTCAGTAGGAGTTGAGACCTATTCCCTCAGGTGCCTTTGAAAATTCCAGCTGTAATGATTATGAGGAGACTTTAGGAGTAATTGAAAGGGGGGTAGGGAGAGGGAGTGTGAAGAGATAAACTCCATCATCTTATTTTTTAAAACAAACAAACAAAACAATGCCCAGCAATACATATGTGGTCTTTTTCCACAGAATTTAACTGCCCAATTCAGTTATCCAAGCCAGGCCCAGGATAAAATTCAGTAGCGTTAATGCGAATCTAGCAAAAAGAAAAGGAGTACTTGTGCCACCTTAGAGACTAACAAATTTATTTGAGCATAAGCTTTCGTGAGCTACAACTCAATTCATTGGATGCAGTCAGTGGAAAATACAGTGGGGAGATTTATATACATAGAGAACATGAAACAATGGGTGTTACCATACACATTGTAATGAGAGTGATCACTTAAGGTGAGCTATTACCAGCAGGAGAGCAGGGGGGAAAAACCTTTTGTAGTGATAATCAAGGTGGGCCATTTCCAGCAGTTGACAAGAACATCTGAAGAACAGTGGGGGGTGGGGTGAGGGGGGCAATAAACAAGGGAAAATAGTTTTACTTTGTGTAATGACCCATCCACTCCCAGTCTCTTTCAAGCCTAAGTTAATTGTATCCAGTTTGCAAATTAATTCCAATTCAGCAGTCTCTCCTTGGAGTCTGTTTTTGAAGTTTTTTTCTTGAAGAATTGCAACTTTTAGGTCTGAAATCGAGTGACCAAAGAGATTGAAGTGTTCTCCAACTGGTTTTTGAATGTTATAGTTCTTGACATCTGATTTGTGTCCATTTATTCCTTTACATAGAGACTGTCCAGTTTGATCAATCTACATGGCCGAGGGGCATTGCAGGCACATGATGGCATATATCACATTGGTAGATGTGCAGGTGAAGGAGCCTCTGATAGTGTGGCTGATGTGATTAGGCCCTATGATGGTATCCCCTGAATAGATATGTGGACAGAGTTGGCAACAGGCTTTGTTGCAAGGATAGGTTCCTGGGTTAGTGGTTCTGTTGTGTGGTGTGTGGTTGCTGGTGAGTATTTGCTTCAGATTGGGGGGCTGTCTGTAAGCAAGGACTGGCCTGTCTCCCAAGATCTGTGAGAGTGATGGGTCGTCCATCAGGATAGGTTGTAGATCCTTGATGATGCGTTGGAGAGGTTTTAGTTGGGGGCTGAAGGTGATGGCTAGTGGCGTTCTGTTGTTTTCTTTGTTGGGCTGTCCTGTAGTAGGTGACTTCTGGGTACTCTTCTGGCTCTGTCAATCTGTTTCTTCACTTCAGCAGGTGGGTATTGTAGTTGTAGGAATGCATGATAGAGATCTTGTAGGTGTTTTTCTCTGTCTGAGGGGTTGGAGCAAATGCGATTGTATTGTACAGCTCGGCTGTAGACAATGGATCTTGTGGTATGGATGAAAGCTGGAGGCATTAGGTAGGAATAGTGGTCAGCAGATTTCCGATATAGGGTGGTGTTTATGTGACCATCGCGTATTAGCACCGTAGTGTCCAGGAAGTGGATCTCGTGTGGATTGGTCCAGGCTGAGGTTGATGGTGGGATAGAAATTGTTGAAATCATGGTGGAATTCCTCAAGAGCTTCTTTTCCATGGGTCCAGATGATGAAGATGTCATCAACGTAGCGCAAGTAGAGTAGGGGCATTAGGGGACGAGAGCTGAGGAAGCGTTGTTCTAAGTCAGCCATAAAAATGTTGGCATACTGTGGGGCCATGCGGGTGCCATAGAAGTGCTGCTGATTTGATGGTGTACATTGTCCCCAAATGTGAAATAGTTATAGGTGAGGACAAAGTCACAAAATCGCAGGTTTGCCGTGACATTATCGGGGATACTGTTCCTGATGGCTTGTAGTCCATCTTTGTGTGGAATATCTATGTTTCACTAAGTTTCCAGTATTTAAACTTTCAGATGAAGCATTCAAGCTATAATTGAAATGAAAATAATTATTTAAGTAAGGGCTGAAGCTGCTATTTTTCTGGTCTGAGATCTATCATAAAACTGAAGATGTAATCAGGGAGGAAACGGCAAGGAAACAGCACCTTATGATGTTCCCGGAATAAACCTGTATTGATTTATACCCTAACTAAATGGGTTTCATGTTTTCTTTTAACTAACAGAAGCTAATTAGCCTGGTCCCCCACTGTGAAGTGGTTACATAAAACGATATGTAGTTATTAACTTAAATTACAATATCCTCATACTTTCTTCCTATTAACAAAGCACTCTCTCCCAACTAATCATCCCTTCACAAACAAAAGATTATTTTTATATACAGTGTATGTATACAAGAGCTAATTAACAGTAAACCCTTTGTAATGCTGGCAGATCCTTTCATAGCTGTTTCATAACTGCCTACACAGTGTGATTTCATTAGAATTTCACAGTACGTCAATAGTACAGAACACATGAGAGGGGAAGGGAAACTCACCTCTAATAAACTATGAGTGCTCATCATTTTTATAGCACTCTGTTCCAGTGCTTGGAGTAAAGCATTCCATATGTTCAAGTTATTTATAGAATAATTACAGCCATTCCTGAAAGAGTGTGAAAAAAACCAAATAGGCCCCACAAAAAGCTCTCCCCATAAAAATTTACTCCAAGGGGGGAAAATAAGATTTATTTGTGAGTATAAAACTATAAACCTACCTCTTGATGGGTAAAATATACTATTCCAGAGAGACTTTCTAATACAGTTGCAGGACAGATCAATTCAGGGCACGGATTGTATTTTTAAATATTGAAAAAGAATAGAAAAACTATTTTTGGTCCTGACTTCTATGGATTTGATGGTTGAGGTCACACTTTTATCCCTCTAGGATAAAGCAGAGTGACAGATAAAGTCATGTTTCTCATGAGAGGCGGGTTGATCTAGTGGCTAGAGCACTGGTTTGGGACTCAAGAGACCTGGTTCTATTCCTGGCTTTGCAACTGGCCTCGTAGGTGACCTTGGGCATGTCACTTCCCTCCTGGTGCTGCTTTTTCCTCTCCCATGTTTTTATCTGTCTTGCATATTTAGACAGTAATCTCTTTAGGGCAGAGACAGTCTCCAGCTATGTGGGTGCATGATGCCTGCCACAATGGGGTTCTGATCTTGGGTTTAGACTCTAGGTGCTGGTATAATGTAGATAACAGTAATGAATTTAGCAGGACTTGTATATACATACAGTGAAACCCACTGTGGGCTATGAATTCTATCCCTATCAGCGCTCTGCATGAGCTACTGCTTATGCGGGCTTGAAGCCGATCAGAGGAAGCGTAGAAACCAAGCAGGGGGGATTGCTCCTCAGAGGAGCTACCAACAGCAACAGCCTAATATGAAGGGAGAGAGGAGGGGCTCCATTAGATGCAGCAGTAGCTGCCTGCAGAAGGGAGAATTACATTCCCACTCCCCACTGCCTTGAGACCCCTGTAAAAAGGCCAGATGCTCAAAGTTAGAGTAAGGCAGTAGATTTGGCACTATAGTGAGTAAAGTAAAGGAGTGCAATGCAATGAACTGAGGCAATTCGGGACTTTCGCTACTCTTCCTGATAGACAGCATCTCCCTGCAGTAAATGATCATGATCAGTGCATGCAAAACTTGATTGTGTGGCTAAGCACTCAAAAGTAAGCAATGCCAAAGATAAGGTTGCACGTGCAACCTTAATACAGCCCCGCCTGTGTGAATGAATAGTTACAGTGCTCTTTAATGACATAATCACATAGTGTCTATCAAATATAATCTTACACAGTGTGTGCTACACCTTCCTGCCTTCCCGAGCTACAGAGCTCCTCCGGTACATTAGAGCAGTGCTCTCTACTGCCCAACCTTACCAAATATGCAAGCAGGCCTCTGCAATCCTTTTGCACCGACCAACATTCTCAGTGATTCCTATGTGGCCCACCACGCAGCCTAAAGTGCGCTGCAACACAGTGCCCTTTGCAAATTACAAGGGCCAAAGAATTCACTTGGCTTAGCCTCAGAACATCTTGGCAAGTCTTGCAATAACCCTCCCTAATCCTAACTTCAGTACGTAACTAGGTTACCTATTCATGCACCTTCACCACAGCCTTTCATGAGTGCATGCTTTTCAGATTTGCGAGAAGCACAATGCAAAATATATCGTGCATGCTTAATGTACAGTTCTCGGTCAAATCACAACCAAATTACATCAGCACGCTCAGAGGCATCTCTCCTCAATGAAGGTTATTTCCATACCCAAATTTCATCTCTCTGCCACAAACCGTTTCAGCCGCAGAGCTATTCTGATAAAGTAGGTTGCAAAAATTGTTTCAGGAGAGGAAATTTGTATTTGTTTTAAAACTTTCCAAGTACTTGAAAATGACTGAACTGAAAAGTTCTGAGCAACTGAAAACTGATAAGCAACGTGCAACCTTATATTTGGCATTTCTTACTCTTATTTATATAACTTATCGCAGTCACTGCTTTTGTCATCATAGTGTGTGTGTACACATCCAGTGAGACATGCTTCTGGTGATCTCAGATATAGGTAAACTCCAATAAGAGTGAGGTTGATTAGAAGCTTGAAATTCTTCCAGTAAATTGCAGTGTATGAATTACAATTCTGATAATAGTGAACTTCCATGTATAGTGATATTGTGCAGTGAAAAAAGTGACTTTGTTGGGGCATGGCTGCACTGTTCATCCCTTCAGTCTTGTTTGTTAATTCAGTTGCCTCAAAGGAGGATTTAATATAGATTTAATAGGATATTATAAATTAATTATCTATTTATTATTAAAAATTCATTCATTGAGCTTTAAAAGTATGTAAGATGCAGTGTTTAAGACTCAGTGAATAATTTCTTAATAATTCATTAATATTTAACATACAATAAGTGTGGACGAAAGCCTGCAGACTTTCTTCAATTTTGCCTTAATACTGTTGCAGGATTTGCCCCTCTTATTAAATGTGAACAATATACATGACAAAGTGTATTTAATTTTAAAGTCTCAACATCACATCATTCTCTGTGGCCCTAGCCTTCACTTTTTGATCTGTGGAAAGATGAAGAAGCTACAATTGTTGCATACAATGGAAAATGTATTGCTAGTGTAGTTGTGTTGTGGGTATTCACAGGGTCAAATCTGTTTGGATAGATTTCTTCATGTCAATTTCTAATGTTAAACCACATCATTATTATAAAAGATGGATTGCCTTTTGGCCAGGGATAGAGCCATTCGTGAGTGTGTGTGTGTGTGTGTGTGTGTAAAGTATTTCCTACTATTTTACAGTGCTTGATTTATTTACAAGATGGTTAAACCCTGCACACCAAGATGTTACCATGTAATACAAATTAGATTGAATTAATTTACAATCCACAAAGTACACTACTTTGCTAATTCTTCACTCACTCACTAATTCTTTGCTCTCTCTTTCTCTCTCGTGTTACTCTGCAGTTATTTTCCAAAGCTTTTTCAATATTCGATTAGAAATAGCAAATAACTTGAACTAACCTTACTTCAGACTTAGATTCTTCAGTTTGTTTTATATGAGTGGAAATACAAGATTTTTATTTGTTAAAAGGGATTCTAGTCACAGAGCCATGAGACCTGCAAATACATAATCATAAGCCAATAACATTTTGTTACAATTGTAAGAAATTAATAAGTTTCAATGGTGCTAATCGCAAAATACTGAACTACAATAATTACCAAAAGATGAAGGATTACCATAAACATCAGCAATTGTGCAGGTTCAGAGCATTAGCAAATCAAATGCCATCATGTTGAATTACTTTCTCTTATTGTGTATATACATTTTTTCATACTATGAAGTGAAGTAACATGCTGGAAAAATGCCATGTAAATTATTGGTACTTTTGAGCTTTTGAGCAAAGACTTACCAATAACTGAATTTGTATTTGAACTGGAAGGGTGTTCTAAATCATTCATTTCACATGCAACACCCTGCCTGTGTGAAACCGATTCCGCTTCATGGCTCTTGACCATGTTGCAGAAGCATTTTGCTCTTTGTCTTCTTTATTATGACTAGAGGGGGAAAAAATCTACTGAGATGTCAGATGGAACTGTACAGTCGTCTACATAGTCTGGGATATTCAAAAGCACTCTGTTTTAGCCTAACTCATTGACTTCAATGAAAACTGAATTAGACCAATGTTCAGTACTTTTGAAAAATCCAATCCATACTCTTCCACTGACTGTTACTGTTTTCTGATGGTAAGTTTGAACCCTGATGATTTGTGATGATGATAATATGCTTCTCTATGCTCTGCCCAGCAACCTAATGTTGCCAAAGCCACTTAGGCAGGAGTTTGCACAGGGAACTGATCTGCATCATCATACTGACGGGCGTGGGAAAATTACGGAGAAAAATGAAGACTAGTGAAGGTTGAATCTCAGGATATTTGGAAGTTCTTGTAGATAAAAATTTGGATACTTAGCAGAACCATCTAAACTTTGTGTGTCTACAAAACTAGACTGGATACCTCAAAATTGGAGGTGTTTTCTACTATAGGTGGATAGAAATACAATGCAAAGAGATGTGCTTCCAGTACCAGCCAGAACAAGGACACCCAGAAGTCTAGAAAACTTAAAAAATATGGGTTTCAGAGTAGCAGCCGTGTTAGTCTGTATTCACAAAAAGAAAAGGAGTACTTGTGGCACCTTAGAGACTAACATCCGATGAAGTGAGCTGTTGCTCACAAAAGCTTATGCTCAAATAAATTTGTTAAGTACTCCTTTTTTAAAAAGTATACGGCAGTTCCCCCAAATCCTTTTGCTTGTCAGAAGATTCAGTTTAGGTTCTTTTCAAGTTTTAGGAGAAAGTGGAGGTCACTTTTCATTTAACTTGAACTGATTTGCCCATTCTGAGAGAGGGCTTCAGCTCTTCAATACATATGTCCTTGATTTAGATTATTGCTATTATGATTTGTCTTGAAGCAGCGCCTGTCTGTCAGAAAGCAGGGCCTGCAGCAGAGCCAGTCTCCAGGCAACCTAACGAGCACAGCTGGCCTGTAATCGGCTGCCTCATTGGCTATGCCACCTGTTTGGTTGGAAGAGTCAGCAGACCGGCTCTTAAGCCCAGCAGCCGCTGCTCAAAGCATTCTTCATGGCTGCAATAGCTCCTGTGCCTGCTTTTTCCCACTCCTCCTGCTTTGTTTCCAGTCCTGCTTCAGGCCCACTTCTGCCTTGGCCTCAGCCTTGCCTCACTCCAGGTAACCTGGTTCTGATCCTTGGCTCCAGTTCCTGATCTCTTATTTCAGCTCTGACCCTTGGCTCTGGCATATGGCCCCTGACTCCGGTTTGGATGCTGGGCTCTGGCTCCTAACTCCAGCTCTGATCGTGGGCTCCAGTTCCTGGCTAGCAGCTCTCATTCTAACCATTAGGCCTGACTCCTGCTCTGTCCCTATCCCGTGACACTGTCTCTATTTCCGTTATGCACCCTGTAGTTGAAGAACAGTCTTTTTTTCTCTCTCATTACCCAGCGAGAGACTCATTTTCATGTTGCATCTAAAGTTAAAGGTGAGGGGTTCATTAGGTGATCTGGCATTCCCTGATGATCTCTAGCCCCCATTTGTTCTAGCTGCCTATTCTAACATGCTAGCTGTAAAGGATGTAAACATCGTTTTCCAAATGAGGTCTTCTTTAGGCTTGTTTGCTAACGACAGGATCACAAGGCTCCTTGTTTGAAGCTCAGCTGTGGTATTGTGTAGTCATGCAGTCAGTGAATCTCGCCACTAGATAGTAGCTTCCAGTTCCCTCTGGCTTCAGTACCTCAGGTCCTTGGTCTGCCCTAATGCCTGGCCAGAAGCGAATGTACACCCATCATTGTAGTGAAATACACATTTAATTGTTAGGAGTTCGGTGATGATGTTACTTCTGAGTTTTCAAGCTGAGCAAGGTGACCAAGAGCGTTCAATGGGATTGGGCTCAAGCCCACAGTCACCCGAGGGAGCCATGTATTTTGTCTGAGTAAATAATTGGCATATTTTAAAAAGTTATGTCTGAATTTATATATAATGTGGTGCTTTTGGGGACAAGTGTTCTTCCCTGAGTATGAATTTACATTATTGGTAGAAATTTTAGGATCTATATTTATCTCGGGTATTATGCCCCGCTCATTAACAAGGTATTTAAGCACCTTGGATTGTCCCTCAATGCAGACGGTTGGTTGGTTTCTTCCTCTTAAAGATGCATTGCTTTGAGGTGCTGTTTGGAGTCTATTCAGTATTATGGAGTTATTTGAAGTCAGTGCCGTTTATGCAAAGGCTCCAAGGGACGTGTAGATTTACCCAAAGATGCATTCTCTTTAGAACATGTGGGTAATGGGTTTTGCTGGTGTAACCTTTTGACATCCTCAAGGAAGTTGCCTTGAGGGAAGACTGTAATTTTAACAAATGTCTCATATTATTTTTCAATCTGAACTAAACTTTTAACAAACTCAGCTCGATACCCTGGTAAGCAGAGGCTTCCTTCCAGACATGTCAGCTGTTAAGTCCACAACAGATAATGCAGATAATCATTTTTGGAGACATTCGTAGTGGAGCAAGTTATTAAAAAGAGAAGAAATGGTTGAGAGATAACATGAAAAGCAGGTGCTGGCAGGTCCTGATGGAGGTTTGTTGGCAGAGGAGGGTTGCACTATGTCTGCCTACTCAATGCATGTCTCTGGCCAACACGACTAATCCCTCACTTTCAAGTGTGCAATGTTCAGAGAAAAATTCAGGAAGAAAGTCAAAACATAGTGATGCAGGCAAAGGCCAGATTTTGGTTCAACAAAACTGGATGAAACAAGTTTTCATATAAGTTCTGACTTGTAAAATTCGTGAAGCCTTATGTGCAGTAAAAATTGGCACAAATACAATTTCCCTTCAACCTTCACAGTAAAAACATGCCAATCATTTCCTCAAACAACTTGTCTTAGACTCCCTCCAAACCCTGTTTATAACACACACTGTTGATTACAAAAATGCAAACCAATATGCCATCATTCATTTGTCTTTCTAGTGGCTTTTTTAAAATCTTATTTCCTGTTATTTTGCAAATTATTTCATTTTAACTTTTAGGTCTCAGGACTTCATACACTCTAAACAATCCTGTGTAGATATTGTGCAGATATATCTAGCTGACAGTACAGGGTAACTCAGATGAGTCTTAAGAAGTACTTAGACAGTAACCCAAGGAAGTCTGAGGGAGGTGAGAAATAAGATATGGTAATGAAGAAACAGAAGCTAACAAGGGACAAAGGGTGAGTATTAATTTATCTCCAAAGACCATTTTAGGCATAGGCTAAGTAGACAGCCCCGTACAGATGGTTCTACAGGAATAATGCAGAGAGTGCTTCAGTCACTCAAGAACATATTAATCTTGAATTACTCTTCTGTGGTTATGGTTTCTGCACACCCCGTTTCTGCTCAGTCAAGTTCAATAGCCACCTTTAATTAACACACACATCCTAAAACTCTTTGCACTGCTGGCTAACAAAGTGCTCAACTGAAGCACTGCTGTGTCTCACACAAAGAAGTGTGGAAAATGTCTGGGAACTGAAGATATCCACTGCAGATGACTGAACAAACAAACAGGCACCCTAGTGGAAGAAAGAAAATGGCACAGGCTATTAATTATATTACTATGTATTACTGATCAAGCACCACAGATTAAATATGTTTGCTATCCCAACTAGCTTGTAGTCTAAGGTTCTGATCCTTGCAGCATCAGGGTCTAAATT
Source organism: Dermochelys coriacea (assembly GCF_009764565.3). NCBI lineage: Eukaryota > Metazoa > Chordata > Testudines > Dermochelyidae > Dermochelys > Dermochelys coriacea. The sequence continues at coordinate 67,256,462 of NC_050078.2, read as the reverse complement.
AGATGCAGTCAGTATAGTCCAAATGTAACCTCATGCATACGATAAAGGTGCGTGTAAAACAATCATGCTACATGCTTGACGGTCAAATTACCAGATAACCATTGCATTTTTTTCTTTTAAACACCTCATTTATTGGAAGGCCTTGTGGAAGAAATAGAGTTTTGAGGAGGAATTTGATTGTAAAGAGGGGAGGTCATCTGGCAAACAAGGAGAGCAAGGAACGTTCAAGAGCAGGGCACTGGGTCGAGAACTGAGAGGAGACAAAAGAGATGGTCAAGTAGGAGGAGAGAAGACAATAGGAAGAAGATCAGGAGGAAATTCAGACTACAAATATGATTCATCTTTTTAACTGTGAGAGCAATTAACCCATTGGAACAATTTACCTAGTGAGATGGTAGATTATCCATCAGATGAAGTTTTTAAATCAAGACTCCTTGTCTTTCTAAATGATATGCTCTAGTTCTACCAAAAGTTATGAGTGTAATGCAGAAATTACTGGGTGAGGTTCTACAACTTATTATGCAGGAGGCCAGACTAGATTATCATAATGGTCTCTTCTGGATTTAACACTTGTGTAGGTTGGTCAGAAGAAAGCAGCAGAAAAATAAGTGGGCTGGAGGAGATGAGTTCTAATCTAGCAATTCACCAATGCAGCTGCAGCCAGATCTGTCTTCTACTTGTCAACTCTGGGCCTGATCCAAAGCCAATTGAAGTCACTAGGAGCTTTTCCCATTGATTTCAGTGGCCTTTAGATAGGCCCTGGGCTGCTTAGTTTAATAACCTTTCTCAGTGAACCGGGTAAATTCTAGAAGCAAATTGTCAGTCTACCTATCCATCATGACTTTCAGGAGGAAAAGATGTATTGTCACATCAAAAATGGGCCAGTAGCCATTAATATGCATAGTCTAAATCACAGTAAGGATAACAGACACAGAACTGATTGAAAGGATATTCTAGCTTTAAAATACCCGTTTCCAGTAGATGTGTGCGTTTTTTTCTTGTGAGAGTGATATCCTTTGCATGTAGATGAATTGGAGGCAAAGTGCAATATTGTCTCACCATTGCAGCTTTGTGTGAATTGGCTCTGTTAAGTTGTCAAATGGCTCAGAAGCCAGATTCCTGTTATCCACAGGTTCATGTAATCTTTCAATCACTGTTTCTCTCCCACAGCAAAGATAGATCTGTAACTGGGGATGGATTGGCATTTAGTTAGAAAGGGGAGGAGGGGAAAGAGGAAACCAAAGATGTATCAGCATCTTTACTTCAGTTCTCTCCAACAGGGTGTCCCAAGTTTTCTCATGGTCCTCCCCTAAACACTGAAAATTCACTTGAAAATCTAGCCCTCCACATATTTTAAAAATGTGATGTATGGCAAATGACCTTTGATTGGTGGGGCCGGGGGGAAGATGCAGTTGGACCTTCTCTCTGGATTTATTCCTTGATCGTGAGTAGGGTCCTGACTTTTCTATCTGATTAGATATCCATTCAGAGCTTCAGTGAGCTGTGTGAATGCACCAACAGTACCAAGTTCAGCTGTCTGGCTGAAATGAATACTGAGGTTTCCTCTGAGGTCAACAGAAGGAAATGTCTGCATGTGTAAACCAGCTCACCATCCACTTCCTGGATGCTTGTCCAATAATATTCTGAGAAAGGGCTGGCATAGGTAGAAGGGAGCTGGAGAGCCTGGAAACTCGCACACCGAGTGACTCTTGCAATATATGCGATGAATTTTGGGTTGGTCTCCCATACAGAGATTTGGGAGAAAGTAGGACTGTTTAACCAGGTTATATACACCCATTTAGGTGGTCCCATTGACGTAAATAAACACATGAAGACAATTCTTCACCATTTTGAACAGTGTGCTAACCATGGACCTAAACCATATTTGGAATCAATTATGTTACATCCTGGTTACAAACATGATAATAGGTTTTAGTGTAGACAGAACTACAGTGATTTGTCCCAGGTTACACAGCAAATCACTGGCAAAGCAGGGAGCAGAAATCAGGTCTTTTGAAACATAGTCTTTGCTCTGAACAGTGTCCTTGCTTATATGTTTAGCTGCCGATGCCAGTTCAGCCCAAATAATCTGAACCTATTTAGTCTGCAAAATTGAACTGAAAGACTCACAAGATTAAGATTTTTTGTATTTCTTCTTTCTGGTAAGGCTGGACAGAGCATAAGAAAAGCCTTTTGTCTGGTACTGAAGCACATCTAGTTACAGTTCTGTCTCGAAACAGGAAGTGCAAAGGGACTTGGGAATGAAAAATTTTCAAACATCAAAAACAGATTGGTTTGAGTGTTGAATGAAGGTTTGCTTTAACCAAATAGGTACATCTATTTCTTATAAAGAATAGATTTATTCATGGCAATTTTTAGTATTATAATCCTCCCTTAACCACATTCCCTCCCCAAGTTTGCCACCCATCCAGTACAATTGGCATGGACTGAAAAGGAGGCCAGAAATAGAACTGAAAATTCTGTTTTATACCTTTGATCACTGAGATTTCTTTTTATTTTACTTCTGGGGGGGGGAGTTGAGAAAATTAAATTGAAGCCAAATGCTATATGGATATAATTATAATTGCCAGGAAATTCAGATTTATTGTTACAAATCCATCCTAGTATTTTGATGGCTAGCATAAGCACCCTTGAAGATATTATTTACGCATTGGAATTCATAATATCCATTTCTTTTCTGATAAGACTTGCATTTGTTTATATCAGTCTCTTCACTTTCTATCTCCCTCCACCTCCCCTTAATCAAATGGGATTTCCCAATGATTGGTATAATTTGTGTAGGACATTTTCACAGACAGAATGCTACTCCTGTAATATAATAGTAGAAACTCCCAAAGTAGCATCAGGCAAAAGCAGAAATACAGTATACCTTGTTATGCATCTACCATGGATTCTTCTTGATATTTATGAGCACTGGTTAAGTTTATTCCCTCATATGTCTCCCAAAGATAAATTTTGCATTTTTGGAATTTAATGAGAAATAACAAGAGTACATGTTTGAATATAAATACAGTATCGTGGCCATTTTGAGGCATTTATTAGAATACCAAAAAGTATCAGTGCACATGTAGCCCACACACCTTCTGGGTGTGATGTTCTGTCCCATCTTGTGGCACCGAGACCACTTAAAGAGAGAGAGAGATTGAGTGCTCTGTAGCCTTAGCTAACGGCCAGTTGCCTTTTAGCTCATGCAGCAGAGGCTCACTCACTAAGCTCCGGAGGTCCCCGGTTCGATCCCGCCTGCTGATGACCGGGGTGTGTCACCGTTACACACATGCAGGACTAACTACTACCATTGTTTGTTGCTAGACTATGAGAGGAAATATATTCTAATCATAGGGTGACCAGATGTCTGGTTTTCGACAGGAACACCTGGTCAAAAAGAGAACCTGGCGACTCCAGTCAGCACCTCCAACCGGTCCATTAAAAGTCCAGTCAGTGATGCTGTGTGGCTAAGGCAGGCTAGTCCTTACCTGTCCTGGCACCGTGCTGTGCCCCAGAAGCGGCCAGCAGGTCCAGCGTCTAGGCTGGGGAGCCACGCGTTGCCACTGCCCCGAGTACTGGCTCTGCACTCTCAGCCAATGAGAGCTGGGGGTGGTGGTGCCTGAGGGCAACAGCAGCATTCAGAGCCTCTGGGACCCCTGCCTAGATGCTGGACCTGTTGGCTGCTACTGGGGCACAGTGCAGTACCAGGACAGGTAGGGACTAGCCTGCCTTAGCCCTGCTGAGCCACTGACTGGAAGCCGCCTGAGGTGAGCCCCAGCCTTGAGCCCCCCCTAAACCAGAGCTCCTTCCTTTACCCCAGACCCCTCATTCCAGCCCAGAGCCCTCACCCCCCCTGTACCCCAACCCCCACCTCAACCCACAGCCACCTCCCGCATGCCGAATCTCTCAGCCCCTCCCCCCAGCCTGGAGCCCCTTCCTGCACCCCAAACCCCTCATCCCCAGCCCCACCCCAGAGCCTGCACCCCTGCTCCAGCCCAGTGAAAGTGAGTGAGGGTAGGTGAGAAAGAGCCACTGAGGGAGGGGGAATGTAGTGAGTGGGAGCAGGGCCTCGGGGCAGGGGCAGGGCTAATGTGTTCAGTTTTGTGTGATTAGAAAGTTGGAACCCTATCTAATCATTTATAGAAGCACTCACATGATATAGTACCTTAGATATAGATATATGAACGTGCTATTAAAAGGAAAACACATCAAGGCTAGACTGATGGACCCTTCATGCATTGTAATATAGATGCCAAATATAGTGTAATACAATTTAAATGGCCAAATTAAGGATTAATCTTGCAAACCCTTGTTGAACAGAATTCCCATTGAAATCTATGTGAGCTCCACATATGGGTGACTTGCAGGACTGTTACATACAGAAGGGTATCCATTGACAAAGATCAGGCACGCTGCTTCAGCTGTGTTCTCACCTCAGTTGTTTCCTGCCAAAATGTATGGTTCAACCACCAATGCCCCAGTCCTTCTGCCCTGACTCATGTGAGCAGTCCTGTTGGTTTCAGTGGGACTGCTCATGGGATGAAGTTGCAGGACTGGCCTGTATAGGACCAGTTCTGCAGAGTGCCAAGTTACTACTGAGATGTGCTGAGCTCCTTGAACTCTCATTAGCATCTAAGGGAACTGACGGTGATTATGACTTCACAGGATCAGAAAAGTAAAAAATGAAGTCATAAAGGCCGGGAAAGCACAACTTCTGAAACAAGGAGGTTTGTAAAGGACTTCAGCACCAGAACAGAGATGCAATTCTAATTATTCTGGTCTGAATTCTTCCTGGAGCCCGAGGAAGCTGAAGTTATCCTAGATAATTCTACAGCTGGGACTGAAGAGTCCGTGTTCACCACCACTAAGCTAAACTTCATTAAATCTGCACTGTGATTCTTAATCTCTTGGATAACGGCTCTCAAGGGGACTCCAATACCCATGAAGGGCTAGCATTCCAAAAACCAATCAAAGGAAATAGAATTGTGCCTTACAGCAGCAAAGACAGACACACGCTTAAAGGGGTTGCCTGCTCTCTAAAGTGAGAAAATGAAGAACTTTGAGCGCAAGAGTCAGTGCTCTGATGGATGGTCAGTTGGGATCCCCCAAGGAAAGGGTGACTGACATGGAGTCCTTCCTCCATTGTCTTTTGTGCCTGACACTAAGAAAGGGCAGTGGTCTAGACACTGAAGCTGAATGAAATCATAGGCTCTATAAACCTAACCTGAGGATGGATCAAATGTTCAATGTAATTAGTGTTTATATTTTATATTACACTGATAGAGTGCTTTAATGCTGGACCTCAATTCAAGTGCATGAACTTCATCACTTTAGCTAAAATACTCTACTCCGTTCCCAATTCTTACCTCTTTCTTAGGCTCCATAACCTTACAGAGCTGGTTTTATAATTGGGAGAAGCAACTTTTGAATCCTCCAGTCAGGGTTTCCCCAGATTCTGTAAAGGTTAGGGGATTCCCTAACTTGCATGGATCATCATGGGACTCATTTAATCAGTCACTGGAATGCAGCCATTTCTGTAGTGGAACACCGGAGCTAAGTAATAGTGCACAATGGCTTTACAAAAACAGCTCAGTGCAGGAAAAGAGGAAGAATACTGTACCTGAATAAATAAGTGCCATACAACTGGTTGTTTGAAAAATGTATGCATCCAAGAGTTCCTATTCAGTTCTTTATTCTTGGCATGTGATTGATCACCTGAATCACTTGCTGTTCTTTCTGTACCTTGATTGGATGACTGAAACATTCTAGAAAGCAGAATAATGACTGATTGCTCTATTGATTCACAAATACCCAGGCTTACATACATGTGGGCACGCTAATAAACAACTATTCCCAATTTTTGTGTGTGAACAAACACTTTTCCATGCATGTGTACATAGTTGTGCATAACTGTAAATAAAGAGAGGTGTGCATTTGATTGAACTGAGCTGTCAATTGCAATCCTAATGGATTTCCAGTAATCCAGGATTTACAGTATTTACTCAGCTCTATGCACAAGTTGTGAGGTGGTTGTGGAATCTCTGAATAATTATGCTTGAGTTCTGCCTTTTCTGTGAAAAGTTGTAGAGGTTGAAGGGTGAAGGTAATGCAGAAGCTACTATAGCACAGTTGAATTTAGTCTACCTGTCCACTTTTGCTAGGAGTGAATTACATATTTTGGACACAGAGATTAAGCAATGAAGAAAAAAATCCTATCCAACAATTCTTGTTGCAAGTGTCATGTGATGTTTCCATTCAGGTCAAGATGGAGTGTTGTCTCCTGGAACCTATATTCTCCGTTATGCACACCTCCCTATTAAAATTGTGGTTGTCCATTGATTGAATTAGGTCATACCACCATATTTTACTCATCCAGGTCTCCAAGTTGTATGACACTTTCTGCCATATAAAGTGTTGCTTAATACTGTCTTAATTGACTTAATACGCCAGTAAAATATTGGGTAAAGAAAAGGATTGGCCTAATTGTGCACTCTGAAAACCACAGTCTGACCAAATTTAAACTACTGTGGTTCTCGTGAAGTAGGTGTTTCCATGATAGACTGACCTGCTGATGTATGATATCCTACAACTGAGTGTGCTACATGCTTAACATTTAAGGAAAGCACATTTTCAGTTTTAATAATGTCATTTGCACAAAATGAAACATGAAGTCAACTGCATGCAACATGGTATAGCGAAGCCCATGTACCGTATCCTAACTCAGTTTATTGGACCTAACATGTACTCTTTATGTATGCAGAGGGGAGCTGCTTAAGTTGAAGCCAATGGTCTTAGTCACAAATCAGCTCATCAGTGCACACTATCGATAAAACTGGTTTTCTTTCTGTGAAGCAAAAATTACTCTTTCCAAAGAAAATGGAAAATATGACAAGAATATAAATGAACTGTTCTTTGACTTGATGAATCTGCTTCACCTGTGAGTCAAATCTAGTGGATTTAGCTGCCTTTCCATCACTGATAAATCAATCCACCTTATCCAGGAGCTAACTCGGCATATTTTATAGGACGCATTAATCATTTAAATGACAAGCTTGGAAACAAAGTCATCGTGCAAGTTCTTACCAGTAACTTTCCCTTTCTTCTTTTTGTGGTGGAAGAGAAAAATCTCAGCGTAAAAATATCAAGTATGCTGTAGTGTCAAATGGTCATCTCTACTGTATGTAGATAAAAGCACCTATATTTTACTACAATGATAATTGGTACCTCATCATTATTTATTCCCAGGCAAAACCTATATTGATGTGGAGTTAAAATTGTGAGTACATATCAGTCAATTCTGGTGAAAACAAGACAGGGATGTTTTAATTTTCACAAATCAAGCATTCAAAATTCAGGGCTAAAATTAACCTTAAGGAAATTTAGTTTAGAAATGAATAATTACGCCACCTAGACAGTCTTAAACCTGTCATTTAGTGACACCATGCAATAATTGTACAATTATAATTAATATATATTAGTGTCTGTGGTCCCAAATTAGACTGATTTTTAAAGACATATTATTCTTCCTGTCCCTCCACATATTTTACAAAATGAAATTACCCATCATACTATTAAAGTGAAACATAAAATTATCACATTAAGAGACAGTTAGGACATATTTTTACCAATTAATTGATCTTCCCACAGTGTTTGTTCATCACATTGGCATTTGGCTTCCATTTCAGTAAAAACTTTTCTCATAATCAGAACAAGTACAACCTTCTCTAAACATTGGCACCTTGTGTTAAACGATTTTTATTTGTTTTGAGGACAGCTTGATTAATAGTTTATTTTAAGAAGGGGAAGAACTTATTTCCAGAGTGATGCTAGGGATCAATTTTTTAAGGTGCTGAGAACTCTGGCACTGATCCAGTAAAGCTTTCAAGCACAGCTGTAATTCTAAGCATGTGAGTACTTTAACTGAAGTCAGTTTCCCCCTCTGTAAAATGGGGGGTAGGGATACTGTCCTTCTTTGTAAAGTGTTTGAGATCTACGAATAAAAAGTGCTATATAAAAGAGCTGAGTATTATTGTTGCTCAGGTACTTAAAGTTATGCACATACTTAAGTACCTTGCTGAATCAGTGCCTAAGATGGGCATGAATGTGGTGAAAGAGAATTGACATTTTGGATACAAATACATGTTTGTCAATACTGGATGTGTCTACACTGGGAAACATTATCGTGTTTAAACATTAGTTTTAACTGCTGAGTTAGTTAATTCAATGCTGACCATGACTTTGTGGTCAGTGTAGACAAGGGTAAGTTTTGGTTTAAAACCTGCTGGAATCCAGGTTTAAGCATGACTAGATGACATAATGTTGAACAGGTTGGCCCTTGTCTACACTGAATATAGAGTTGTGGCCAACATTATGTCAGCTAACTTAATTGTTTTTTAAAAAGTGTTTAAACATGATAAAATTTTCTAATACAGACAAGTTTCCCCACTGAATTCAGTCACTCTTTACTTACAAGCCAAAATAGACAAGGAGTGGTGGAGAAGAAATCACTATTCTCTGAACTAAGAAGATGTTTAATGTTCCCTGAATAAACACAACGCAAGGCCCATTTTATATATGCAAGCAGAGTTAGCTTATTTCTTCTCCCACTTCAATGGACTTCAGAAGAGCAAAGTTATGTTAGCTAACACGGAATGTTTTCAGAAATCCCACTTGTAGAACTTACTGAGGATGGGTGAAGACAAGAGAGAGATGCTATTAAAACACATTTGAAAACAATTTACATGCTATTCTGACTTAATAGGAAATTTCATATTTTGGTTACAGAGTACCTAAGCGTATGTTCCAGGAGTGGCAGGTCTCTAATAGTAAAGCATTATGGTCATGTGAATTCTCTACGGAGGGGGATATGCCATATGCAGATTTTGTGAATTGTCTGTCAGGAAATGATAGCCTCTAGTTAAAGAACTCCTTACCAGAAAAACAGCAAGAAGCTACTGCTTACAAGCATTCAAGGTGATAATGAATCCTACATGGATATATTAAAATATTTTTTAAAAAAAAACCCTATAGCACTGTAAAAACCAGGCTTCAAAGCTCAATTTATTTACATTTTATGGTATGTGGTTTAATACTGAAGATGGGCTGGGGAGAGAACACCTGTTCTTCTTTCTCCATGGACCAACATTTTGTCTTTTTCTCCCGTTTGCCAATCGAGAGTATGAAATCACTACTATATGTAATTAGGCTGTGTTATCTGGTTTTTGCAGCGTTGTAGACGTTTTGGAGTTGTTGGAATAATGTTACGTGCCCCCTATTGAGCACTCTTATATTTGGGTGGAATACTTGGAATACTAACTTTGAACTTTCTTCTCAATTTTGGTGTGCAGGAATGGCTATTAAATGCTTCTAAATATGAAGACACTGTACACAGTTAAAAGAAAATAGCTGTTTCTCCAAAGGGGATACTAGGATCCTGCTTTCAGTATTCAGCCACATGTCCACAGTTTCCAGTTTAGAAGTCAGAATATTTCTTATAGAGTATTTTTCTAATAATTAAAAGCTGGATTGGCACCTTGCAATCTGCCCCCAAGTAAGGGTGTAGTGCATAGTTGTGCTGTCCAAGGAGTAGAGCAGGGACTGAATAGTGATTCAGGGCACTACCTGTGCCTTAGAATGGCCAGAGATAGCCAGTGGAGAATTCCCTTTGCAGAATTCTCCACCCCAATGTAACCAAAGGATTTTCTGTGGCCAGGTTCAGTACAGAGCTTACACCAGTGACAGAAGTTAGAGCAGGCTTGGAGCTGTTCTAATTTCGACTAGAGCCAGGCAGGATCACAGAGCCAGCAACCAGCTTCCTGCAGCTGTCACTCTCTACTGCGTCTTAGCATAGCTGGGACATAGCAGAGAATTGGGACCCCAGTGGTTTTGAAAATGATTTATGAAAATCTCCACTTTGGTGAGGAACTTCCTTTGATGTCTCACAGTTGACATTATTGCTCTTAATTTTCGTGGCGTTCATTTTAAGCCTGCAGTAAAAGTGGCGGGAGGAGGCAACTACTGGTGATTGCATTCACAAATAGATTGGTTTGTAACAATAATGTAAGTCGATTAAGCTCAATGCCACTAGAGATTAGGGGTTTTGTGTCCAGTCACACTTTAAGCTGAGGCCATGGGTAGGTGGCTGTGGCACATGAAGAAAGACCCAGATTAAAAAATATGATGGGAAAAGGTTTCATGCCTGCGATTACACTCTGATCAACACCACCTTGCACAGATCGGTGTTAAGCCCACTTTCATTAAGGAGCCTTATTAATGACATGGAAGGAAAGGGTAAACAGCATATTAATGAGATTTGTAGATGATATTAAATGTGAGGTGTTGCAAATACCTGAGACAGTAGAGAAATAACACAAAGGGGCTCAGTGAAGTTAGAAATATAGACAGGAAATGAAATGAGTCTTAACAACAACCAAAAGAGCAAGTTAAGAAACTGAAGCGTTAAAAAAAAAAAAAAAGAGAGCGAGAGATGAGTGTTACTTGCAAAAAAAATTAGTGCCTAAAAGTGATCAAGGGATGATAGTGAATAGAGTGAAATGTGAGGTTTCAGTGCAGTTATGATGTCAAAAAAGTGATGGGGTCAAAGGCTTGTCATTTAAAACTACACAGGAGAAAGCATTTGACTCTGGGGGAGGAACTCAGCATTGGCAGGAAGATGAACAGGATGATCTAATATCTCTTTCCCTCTGTAATGTTTGCGAGATTGTATGACTTTTAAGACATGATGGTGGAGCTATAAATGAAGTACTATTACAATGAAGGAAATGTTTACTATTCTGTTCCAAAGCAAAACCTACCCCAGTTTTATTGCTTAAGTCTTATTAGTTAACACTTAGCAATGCTTGTTTCAAGCCCCACATGATCTCTACTATGCCACTTTTGGGGGCATAATAATGAGTTGGGTGTTTACATTCAGCTCCTGAAGTTTTGAATAACACATGCAAATTTCTGCGGTCTTGAGACTCGATTTGGATTACCTACAAATATTGGATTACCTACAAATATTTGAATATCTAAGTGATGTGTTAAGCGCCTAAGGACTAGTCACTTTCCTATGGGTAAGCATGATAGTGAACATTTAAACATGGAGCTTTATTACCCAGATCTGGCTATTTAAATTTGGCAGATTTAAATTTATGCTGTCTGAATTTGATACAGTGCTTCTGACTGATCAGATCTGTCTGATTTCAGACTGGTCAGAGGAAGCAATTGGAAGAATCATTGGGATTTTCAGCAGGTTACTGAATGTAAAACTCCTCTGTTTTCAACAGCAGTACAACATGATATTAATAGGCCATAAGCATTTTTTCTGCATCACCTGTGTATGGTGCAGGCGTGCTCTTGTAGAGAAAGGTCATCTTCACAAAAAAATATTTTATGATTGTCCAAGTGACAGCTTTAACTAGTGTTGCTTTTTCAGAACCTCCTTTGGGAGAGCCTTTGTTTTGTTATTTGTATGAGAAATGTTAAGATCTACATGTCTTTTTAATGAGAGTTTCTACCTACTGAAATAATGAAATACTATAGTAAGAGCAGAGGTAATGGATGATGAGGTACAACACCTCACAGCTTGATTTCTAGCTATTAAATTAGACTTTTCTGAAAACATGTATTTATAAAACTAGAGAGACAAGATGAGTGAGGTAATATCTGTTATTGGACCAACTTCTGTTGGTGAGAGAGACAAGCTTTCACCACCCAGAGCTGCTCTTCAGATCTGGGAAAGGTGTGTGTGTGTGTGTGTGTGTGTGTGTGTGTGTGTATACACATACATTATATATATATAATATAGGGACGACTTCACCCCAGACTGAAAAGCGGCCATGTCTGTGGGGGAACTGGGATGTCATTGCATAACAACATTAGCAATGTTATACAGCTGATTTTGTATCATTTGAAAATAAAGGAGACATTTAGGCAGGCAGAATGTAATATCAAGTTGTGTGAAACTTTCATAATGACACCTAAAACCAAACAAAATGATTTCATGTTTTCTTAAACTCCTGGAACTTTCACCAGGTCACAACATTGCTCTCTCTAATCTCTTGGTGTCTGAATTTCCACTTATTGACGTTCACCTGATCTCTTTCAGCATTGTCCATCAATTCTTTCTCTCTCACCCTGTCACTTAGCCTTTCTGTGATTCCCATCTGTTGCATTGATGACTTCTTATCTGCTTTCAGTTCTCGCCTCCTCTTTCTTTTCTTCCATTGATATGATTATTTATTCTCTTCATCCCTCCCTCCCTCTCCTTCAGCTGTTTCTCTTTTGTCCCCTCTCCATTCGGAAAGTCTGCCCAGCCAATCCCCAACCCTGCCTCACACCGCAACATCTGCTTCTCTTCCCACTCTCACAATGCAGTCTCTCTCTGGTGGACATCATATCACCAGGCTGACTTCCTCCACTGCAAATTCATTCTCTCTTCCTTTAGATCTTCTGTCTTCCTAGCTAAACAACTCTACTTCTCCAACTACATTGAATCCCGTGTCCTCAATCCCAGTCACCTTTTGCCACCTTTGACTCACTCCTCAAACTCTTCTGCCTCCACTTCTCTCTCCACACAGAATCTCACCAATTTCTTCAAAGAGATGATTGACGACCTTCCCTCTGCCCTCCTACAACTCTTCCTTCCTGCCACAGACTCAGAACTGTCTTGTCTGCTCTCCTACTCTAATCACTCTACATGAGCCAATGACCTCCATCCCAACTCCTGATCTTCCTTGTGCCAATCCTCATCCCCTCCCTTACCCTTCTCCTTAACCCTTTGCTCTCCTCTGGCTCTTTCCCCTCAAAATACGGACATGCTTTAGTCTCTCCCATTTTAAAATAACCCACCCTTGATCCCACTTGCCTTTCCAAATATTGCCCTTTCTCCTTTTCATTTCTAAGCTCATTGAATGCACTGTTTATTGTTACTGTCTGGAGTTCCTCTCCTCAGATTCCATCCTAGACCCTCTTCAATCCAGCTTCCATCCCTTGTACTCCACAGAAACCACTCTCACCAAAGTTTACAATTGTTTCTTCCTAGAGAAAGCTCAGCACCATCTTCATCCTCCTTGACCTATCAGCCGCCTTTGGCTCAGTTGACCATGGTCTTTGTGAAATTTTGTCCTTGCTTGGCTTCCAGGACTCTGTGTTTTTACCTCTCTAATATCATCTTCAGCGTGTCTTTGGAGAACCTCCATCATCTCCCCTCCAGCATTCTGAGGAAATTCCACACAGTTCTGTCTTTGGTCTCTTCTCTTCTCCCTCTCTACACCTTATATCTAGGTAAGCTCATCCACAAACACAAATTCAGCTACCATCTCTATGCTAAGAACTGAGATCTACCTCTCTACAGAGGCCTCCTGCTGTCCAAATTCAAGTATTGGCCTGTCTCTGACATGGGTGTCTACCCATCAGCTCAAACTTAAAATGCCTAAAACAGAGCTTACTCTTCCCTCCAAGTCCTTCCTACAACCGCCTTTCTAGATCATGTGGACAGCACCACCATCCCGCCTGTCACTCAGGCCCATATTCTTGGTGTCATCTTTAGATTCAGATCTCTGTCAAGGTCCTCACATACAGGCAATATATTAGTCTTTCAGATTCTTTCTACATTAACATCTCTAAGATACAGCCTTTCATCTCCATCTACTCAGCTAAAACTCTCATCCAGGGTTGCATCTCACATCTTGACTACTGCAACACCCTTTTCTCTGGCCTTGACAAATGCAATTTTATCCTGCTCGTATGCATTCAGAATGCCCCTGCAAAGATCATTTTACTAGCCCATCACTTGTACCACGTCACCCCTCTCTTCGCATCCCTCCACCCACTCCCCTTCTTTATCGCATCAAACATGCACTACTTGTCTTACTTTAAAAGGTCTTTCCAGCCTATCCCTACCCTACCTATCTTCTCTCACTCGCTATGGAGATGTCCACTCCCACCTCCAATTGCCCACTTGTTTTCAAACGGGAACCTTTGGGCTTTCTCTCAGGCTACCCCTCATGCTTTGGAGAAGCTTCTCATGAACATCCGGAAAGCTACCTCGTAAACCTCCTTCAAATCCCCCTTTTACCATGGTGCCTAAAAAAAAACTAACAACAGTCAGGCTTCTGATGCACTGAGACCACAGCCTGCCATGTTGACCAATATTGGCTCATTGTTTCTTGTACTCATCATTTGTCTATCTGTTGTCTTTTTTGTTTTACACTTTTAGCGATTTAGGGCAGGCCCCATCTTTTGTTCTATGTTTGTACAGTGCCTAGCACAGTGGGGTCCTGGTCTATGACAAGGGCTCAAAGGTGCTAGGGTAATACTAAGTGTGATGGGGTATGTAAAACTTACTCTACTACAACCACTAAGGGGTTCCAGCACAGATTAGCTACCTCTCCAGCTGTGGCTATTTGTTTGACCAGCAAGAGTTGGGGTGAGAAAAGATAGGGGTTGCTGGAGAAGCTGAGAACTACCCTGCATCAGCAGGATACTTACAGAAAGCTGCCCAAGATGTAGGATCAGAAGCCCTGGTTGGACTGGAGTGAGACTGCTGAGGTGTGGGAGTAGAAGCCGTAAGGGGTTACGCTTTCCCCTATGCTCCTTGAGCTGAAAGAGAACATAACTCTTTGTGCCAGGTCCAGGAGGAATACGACATGGGGATTTGAGATTAGCTGGAGTTGAATTAAGAGGCTAGGGGAACAGAGTCATAAAGGTCTGGTATACTCCCAAGGAATCCATGGCCAGATGAAAGGGGCTGAACTTCCCCCTCTAGATGTTCACAAACCTTTTGTGCAGCTGGGGCTGAGTTGTGGATGCCAGGGAGGGATTTGTATTTTTTTTTGTGAAAGCCATGCATAATTTGGCAGTGTCACATGGTTTCAACCTTAAACAAGACCTAACTTGGCAGTCTTTGTCTGCCATTTGAGTTTTGGCATTTGTTTGAACCCAAATATCATAGCAAAACTTAGGGGGTACAATCACATGCAAAGTCATGCCAAACAGAAGTCCACTGAACACTTATCAACTAAAACTGCTGAATTGTGCACAGTTCTGATATTTACCTAAGGTGAAATGTATTTGGACACTGGGAGCTAACATCCTAACTCTTGCAAAAACATCAGGGCTTCAGATTTACATCTCCATTGAAATATGGCACCTCCAGTAGTACAGTATCTTAAGCACTTTATCTGAAGAGCCCCATATAGCAATGTCTCTGGAATTATGTTCCTCTTTCAGAACCAGCCTTGATTAACTTATGATCACAGCTCAAAGTGGTATCAGTTAATCCTTCATAATTGCAATGTTATTTTTTATCTCAATATGCAAAAAATAAGAGTTAATCCAGTTGGATTTAAAAAGGAAGACATCATATTAGTTAACTTCCTTGCAGAACAAACTTCTGGTACATGTATCCTCATTTTGCCATTGCAGGTTTGCATTTGCCATGAAAGTGCATGTTGTGTTTCCTTGTCCGTGACTTCACAAGTATGCATTAAAAATAATATCCTAGATATGATAATGGAAAGCAATGTCACACTTAATGAGCTTTCCTTGACTTATCATCTGACATGACTGCATTTTGAGAGCTATACGCTTCATAAGTTTCCCAGGTGGTTTATTTCATGCATGCAGCTGTTCTTTGCTCTGTTTCCCTGCCTTGCATTAAAGTCTTTGATTCTGATTGGTAGAACCCCCCTGATTGCTGCAGGCGTGATTGGTGGACTCTTTATCATCGTCATTGTGGGCCTGACATTTGCCGTTTATGTTCGGCGGAAAAGCATCAAAAAGAAGAGGGCCTTGCGGAGGTTCCTGGAGACTGAGGTGAGGATATTTTCAGTTGTACCACTCAGAAAAGCTGAACATTTGGAAAGATGCAGGGTACTGCTCTACTTTTTATGCAGAATATATTAGGATTCTATTCCAACCCCCACTGAGTCCCTGGAAATACTTCCATAGACTGGATTTATTGGATAGTGTGAAAGAAGCTATTCTAGGACATTAGTTTTCTATTGATACATCCAGAGGTGCTGACTTTCTGATTTCCTGGGAGTGCTCCCCCCCACCTCCAACCCAGGCCCTGCCCTCACTCCACCCTTTCCGCCAAGGCCTGCCTCTTCCTGCCCCTCTTCCACCCCTGTCCTGCCTCTTCCTACCCCATTCCACCCCTCCTCCAAGCATGCCCTGCTTTCACACTGCCTCTTCCTGCCCCTGCTCCTTCCCTCTCCCCAGTGCCTCCTGCCCTCCACTGAACAGCTGATGCTCAGCATGTGGGAGGGGGAGGAGCTGATTGGCAGGGCCCATCAGTGAGTGCGGAGCACCCACTGTTTTTTCCGTGAGTGCTCTGGTGCTGGAGCACTCACGGAGTCAGCAACTATGGATACATCAATTCATATATTTTAATGACAAGAAGGGAGCATTATGATCATCTTGTCTCACATACATGTCCCTATCCTGTTCCCAACAGAAATTAGACCCTAATTCATCTAATTACTTAATCATATATTCAAAGCCCATTGAAGTCAGTGATAAGACTCCAGTTGTCTTCAGTGGCCTTTGGATCAGGCTCTTGCTGAAAGCGATTGGTGTTAAGCACATGCTTACATGCCGGAACTTTCATTTATTACATGTTTGTACAGTGAGTAAGACAATGTGGCAAGACAAGTAAGTTTGTACAGTGAGTAAGACAACCTATTTGAGGCCTGTAGGCACTACCCCAATATAAATAATAACAAAATTGCTTACTGCTAAAACTTCCATTGATTCAGATGGGAACTGGACTAGGCCCATGGTCCCATTAGCTAAAAAGTGAGATGGAGCCTTAGAACAAACTATTTGGGCCCAATGTACCCTGCCTACTATCTTGGATTCACTATTGTGGCGGTGGGGGGGGGAACAGTCTCAATGCTCTTCAAAGCTTTATTTTTGGTTGGAAATGCATATTTGATCATCATTAAAGTTTAATCTTAAATTTTCAGCTACAAATGAAGGTCAACACAGGATCTCCTAAACCCTATGTGTCTCACACACTTTCAGAGATGTATAATACAGACAGATCCATCTAAAGGAAAAAAAAAGTTTAGGAAAACCAATAGCCATTGGTCAGCTGATTCCATTGTGTTATGATTGGTGTCATTAAGATCTTGCTCCTGCTCCCATTGAATTCAGTGGTGCGAGATTGATTCCAAATGACTTCCAGAGCAACATTGTGTTTTCATTAATCCTCTTCCTGAATGGCTGCAATTTTGGGTTGTTTCTAATTTTTATTAATAATAATCAGTCATCCAGGAATATCGGTAGATGGAATTGATACCATCCTGAATATATAATTGTTTAAGGTAAAGTTTGTAACCAAACATTGGTTAAAGATAAATTATTGCAAAGAGCTTTAGGGAATGACAGTTATTTTACGTGACAGGTTTCAGAGTAGCAGCCATGTTAGTCTGTATTCGCAAAAAGAAAAGGAGTACTTGTGGCACCTTAGGGACTAACAAATTTATTAGTCTAATTAGACTAGTAAAATTAGACTAATAAATTTGTTAGTCTCTAAGGTGCCACAAGTACTCCTTTTCTTTTTATTTTATGTGGACACCGAATTTCCATTAACAGCTCTCTGATTCTTTGCTTTGATTCTAGCACAGGTGAGAGTGGATGAGGGGTTACTCTAACCTGCACCAGATGGCAACCATCCCCAAAGGACTGTCCAGTGGCTGAGCACTTGTGACAGTTGCCATCCTAGTTTGAGACACTGTGGAGTGAACCAGGGACATCCCACAGCTAAAAGTATGAGTTACTATAGCTTGAGCTAAAGAGCCAGGCTTTTTAGCTGAGGTCTGTAACAGATCCATAACCTCTGCAAATCAACACACACGGGTTACACCTCTACTCTTGTTATATCTCTTTCTTGCTGCTCTCCATCCCAGCGTGCCCTTGTGCTGGTTGGAGCAAGGTACATCAACTCTTCATCTTCTGGGGATGGCCTTAGACTGGGAGAATCACTGGCATGAGTGAAACCGCAGATTCCATCTCCTTTGCACGGCCAGGGCAGCACAAAGGGGAATAGGAATTATTTGGGGAAAAGTTCTGTGGGAATCTATGAAGTGAACCAGAGATTGTGGCCCTGTGTGTGTTCACCTCCCGTATCTGTATTTTTTTTTTACATTTGACCTACATCTTCCATCGTAACAAGTACTGAAAAGTAAACTATATTGGGGGCCAGGGGGAGGCAACCTATGAAAATATTGACAGGTTTCAGAGTAGCAGCCATGTTAGTCTGTCTTCGCAAAAAGAAAAGGAGTACTTGTGGCACCTTAGAGACTAACAAATTTATTAGAGCATAAGCTTTCGTGAGCTACAGCTCACTTCATCGGATGCATTTGGTGGAAAAAACAGAGGAGAGATTTATATACACACACAGAGAACATGAAACAATAGGTTTATCATACACACTGTAAGGAGAGTGATCACTTAAGATAAGCCATCACCAGCAGCGGGGGGGGAGGAGGAGGAAAACCTTTCATGGTGACAAGCAAGGTAGGCTAATTCCAGGAGTTAACAAGAATATCAGAGGAACAGTGGGGGGTGGGGTGCGGGGGAGAGAAATACCATGGGGAAATAGTTTTACTTTGTGTAATGACTCATCCATTCCCAGTCTCTATTCAAGCCTAAGTTAATTGTATCCAATTTGCAAATTAATTCCAATTCAGCAGTCTCTCGTTGGAGTCTGTTTTTGAAGCTTTTTTGTTGAAGGATAGCCACTCTTAGGTCTGTAATTGAGTGACCAGAGAGATTGAAGTATTCTCCAACTGGTTTTTGAATGTTATAATTCTTGACGTCTGATTTCTGTCCATTCATTCTTTTACGTAGAGACTGTCCAGTTTGGCCAATGTACATGGCAGAGGGGCATTGCTGGCACATGATGGCATATATGACATTAGTAGACGCGCAGGTGAATGAGCCTCTGATAGTGTGGCTGATGTGATTAGGCCCTATGATGGTATCCCCTGAATAGATATGTGGACAGAGTTGGCAACAGGCTTTGTTGCAAGGATAGGTTCCTGGGTTAGTGGTTCTGTTGCGTGGTGTGTGGTTGCTGGTGAGTATTTGCTTCAGATTGGGGAGCTGTCTGTAAGCAAGGACAGGCCTGTCTCCCAAGATCTGTGAGAGTGATGGGTCGTCCTTCAGAATAGGTTGTAGATCCTTGATGATGCATTGGAGAGGTTTTAGTTGGGGGCTGAAGGTGATGGCTAGTGGCGTTCTGTTATTTTCTTTGTTGGGCCTGTCCTGTAGTAGGTGACTTCTGGGTACTCTTCTGGCTCTGTCAATCTGTTTCTTCACTTCAGCAGGTGGGTATTGTAGTTGTAGGAATGCATGATAGAGATCTTGTAGGTGTTTGTCTCTGTCTGAGGGGTTGGAGCAAATGCGGTTATATCGTAGAGCTTGGCTGTAGACAATGGATCGAGTGGTATGATTTGGATGAAAGCTAGAGGCATGTAGGCAGGAATAGCGGTCAGTAGGTTTCCGATATAGGGTGGTGTTTATGTGACCGTCGCTTATTAGCATCGTAGTGTCCAGGAAGTGGATCTCTTGTGTGGACTGGTCCAGGCTGAGGTTGATGGTGGGATGGAAATTGTTGAAATCATGGTGGAATTCCTCAAGAGCTTCTTTTCCATGGGTCCAGATGATGAAGATGTCATCAATGTAGCGCAAGTAGAGTAGGGGCATTAGGGGACAAGAGCTGAGGAAGCGTTGTTCTAAGTCAGCCATAAAAATGTTGGCATACTGTGGGGCCATGCGGGTACCCATCGCAGTGCCGCTGATTTGAAGGTAGACATTGTCACCAAATGTGAAATAGTTATGGGTGAGGACAAAGTCACAAAGTTCAGCCACCACGTTAGCCGTGACAGTATCGGGGATACTGTTCCTGACGGCTTGTAGTCCATCTTTGTGTGGAATGTTGGTGTAGAGGGCTTCTACATCCATAGTGGCCAGGATGGTGTTTTTAGGAAGATCACCAATGGACTGTAGTTTCCTCAGGAAGTCAGTGGTGTCTCGAAGATAGCTGGGAGTGCTGGTAACGAAGGGCCTGAGGAGGGAGTCTACATAGCCAGACAATCCTGCTGTCAGGGTGCCAATGCCTGAGATGATGGGGCGTCCAGGATTTCCAGGTTTATGGATCTTGGGTAGCAGATAGAATACCCCAGGTCGGGGTTCTAGGGGTGTGTGTGTGCGGATTTGTTCTTTTGCTTTTTCAGGGAGTTTCTTGAGCAAATGCTGTAGTTTCTTTTGGTAACTCTCAGTGGGATCAGAGGGTAATGGCTTGTAGAAAGTGGTGTTGGAGAGCTGCCTAGTAGCCTCTTGTTCATACTCCGACCTATTCATGATGACAACAGCACCTCCTTTGTCAGCCTTTTTGATTATGATGTCAGAGTTGTTTCTGAGGCTGTGGATGGCACTGTGTTCTGCATGGCTGAGGTTATGGGGTAAGCGATGCTGCTTTTCCACAATTTCAGCTTGTGCACGTCGGCGGAAGCAGTCTATGTAGAAATCCAGGCTGCTGTTTCGACCTTCAGGAGGAGTCCACCCAGAATCCTTCTTTTTGTAGTGTTGGCAGGAAGGTCTCTGTGGGTTAATATGTTGGTCAGAGGTGTGTTGGAAATATTCCTTGAGTCTGAGACGTCGAAAATAGGATTCTAGGTCACCACAGAACTGTATCATGTTCGTGGGGGTGGAGGGGCAAAAGGAGAGGCCCCGAGATAGGACAGATTCTTCTGCTGGGCTAAGAGTATAGTTGGATAGATTAACAATATTGCTGGGTGGGTTACAGGAACCATTGTTGTGGCCCCTTGTGGCATATAGTAGTTTAGATAGCTTAGTGTCCTTTTTCTTTTGTAGAGAAGCAAAGTGTGTGTTGTAAATGACTTGTCTAGTTTTTGTAAAGTCCAGCCATGAGGAAGTTTGTGTGGAAGGTTGGTTCTTTATGAGAGTATCCAGGTTTGAGAGCTCATTCTTAATCTTTCCCTGTTTGCTGTAGAGGATGTTGATCAGGTGGTTCTGCAGTTTCTTTGAGAGTGTGTGGCATCATCAAGGATCTACAACCTATCCTGAAGGAGACCCATCACTCTCACAGATCTTGGGAGACAGGCCAATCCTTGCTTACAGACAGCCCCCCAATCTGAAGCAAATACTCACCAACAACCACACACCACACAACAGAAATACTAACCCAGGAACCTATCCTTGCAACAAAGCCCGTTGCCAACTCTGTCCACATATCTATTCAGGGGATACCATCATAGGGCCTAATCACATCAGCCACACTATCAGAGGCTCGTTCACCTGCACATCTATCAATGTGATATATGCCATCATGTGCCAGCAATGCCCCTCTGCCATGTACATTGGCCAAACTGGACAGTCTCTACGTAAAAGAATGAATGGACACAAATCAGACGTCAAGAATTATAACATTCAAAAACCAGTCGGAGAACACTTCAATCTCTCTGGTCACTCGATTACAGACCTAAAAGTGGCAATACTTCAACAAAAAAGCTTCAAAAACAGACTCCAACGAGAGACTGCTGAATTGGAATTAATTTGCAAACTGGATACAATTAGGCTTGAATAGAGACTGGGAATGGATGAGCCATTACACAAAGTAAAACTATTTCCCCATGTTATTTCTCCTCCCTACCCCACCCCCCACTGTTCCTCAGATATTCTTGTTAACTGCTGGAAATAGCCTACCTTGCTTGTCACCATGAAAGGTTTTCCTCCTTCCCCACCCCCCTGCTGCTGGTGATGGCTTATCTTAAGTGATCACTCTCCTTACAGTGTGTATGATAAACCCATTGTTTCATGTTCTCTGTGTGTGTATATAAATCTCTCCTCTGTTTTTTCCACCAAATGCATCCGATCAAGTGAGCTGTAGCTCACGAAAGCTTATGCTCTAATAAATTTGTTAGTCTCTAAGGTGCCACAAGTACTCCTTTTCTTTTTATGAAAATATTGCTGTCAAATTCTCCGTACTCACTTGACTTGTTGCTGTTTGTTATATTTTCTTTAAGTACTTTTTTAAAGTAATTTCCAGCTACTGGTATTTCTACTTGCACCAAAGCAGTTTGTTCAGCTAACGAAGTAGTCCATGATGCTCATAGAAGCATGATAATAGGGCTCAAACTGAAGAGCACAATGCACTTAGCCTTGTAAACAGACACTTTGAAATACTGCAGTGGTTTCAAACCAATTTGAGTAGGAGTAGCCCTTAATTATTTTCCTTATCCTGAGAGAGGACAGGCTATTTGTCAGTGTTTAGAGTATTGTCCTTTTCATTTACTTTTCATTTATTTTTAAAGAAACATTGTTTTTCATTCAAAGGCAGTATGTTGCTGAGATCGGCTGGCTTTTTGACTGAGCATCCCTCTGTACTTCATTCACAAACTTTGTTGGATTGTAATTCACAACGTACCAATGCTTGCAATAAATTAGCTGTGGCTGTAAATTATTGTTTTGCTGCAGATATTTTCTGCTTCTGAACAAGCTGCCCTCCTTTAAGGCACAACTAAAGCACAGAGGAATGAACCTTACTCCCCAAAAAGAGGATAAGAATTTGATGAACCAATAAGTCACAATTATTCAAAAGCAAAACAGCCACTTTAAAGGGGCACTAAAATTGCCAAAAATAGAATATGGTGCACTGATAATCATCATATAGAAAACATTTATATTGCTGCAATTAGCAAAAGTCATTGGGGACATATTGTGACACTGGTTCAGTTTTCAGTTCATAATTGTATCATGCAGCGCCTAGTGGAAATTGTATACTCCACTAGGATCCTTCAGCTGGTTTCTGTTGTTTTTTATTGGCTTTGACTGGTTTCACTTGAAGAATCGATTGCCCTGGCACCAGTAGACCACTAGATCCATTGCTTTATTCTAATAACTAGTTAGCCAACTGGAATGAGTAGGAACCAGATGAAAATTTTCAACAGGAATTCTCACGAGGTCTTCCTGTGTCCGGTGTATAATCCTGATGGATTTTGATTTGCAGCTGGTGGAGCCCTTGACTCCAAGTGGCACAGCACCCAACCAAGCACAGCTTCGTATCCTGAAGGAAACTGAGCTAAAGCGAGTCAAGGTCCTTGGCTCTGGGGCCTTTGGAACTGTGTATAAGGCAAGTATCTTCACTGAACAGCGTCGAGTGGCCTTATTTCTGTTTTGAACCCTATAGATCACTGAAAGTGCTACATCGCAGTGTGGTACCCAGCCTTTGTCTCTATAAGAGATGGGCCTGAATCATAACCTGAGGTCCACATGCCACAACCTTTCAGGGGAGTTCATCTGTGGACATGATGATGCATCTTGAGTACATCTCTAGTTTCAGCTGCTGATTTCAGCTTCCCTTGGTATAGGCACAAGGATTACTGCATGTAGAGAAAAATTATGCCTCACACAAACATACAGACCTGAAGAATATACAGGATAAATAGTCTTGAAGTTAAAGAACAGGAATGGGATTTTGTGGTTCTATTTGTAGCTCAATAACTGACGTAATGTGCACATTGTGCAAGCCAGTTAATCTCTGTACCTCATTTGATCAAGCTGTGAAAAGGGTATAATCATAATTATAAAATAATAGAAACATAATTAGCTAAGCTTTGATCCTTTTCCCATTAAAAACAATGGCAAATCTCCCTTAACTTTATTAAGTTCCTTTATTTTTCCTTTATTTTATTCCTTTATTAAGCACTTTGGATTCTACAGTTTAAAGGTCATAGTTAAAGTGCTTAGAAGCACTAAGTAGAGTTGGTTGAAAAAGAAGTGGGGAAAAATCACTTCTTCAACATTTTGTAATTAAACTTGTGATGAAATTTCAAAATTCAAAGAAACCTGACCAGAACCTATAATTAAGGATAAGATTTTATATTGGTTATTTTTAGTAAAAGTCAGTAAACAAAAATTCACGGAGTCCGTGATCTGTCCATTACTTTACTAAAAATAACCAGGGGGCAGGGCGAGGTAGGAAGGAGAATCCACACCCCAAGTCTCCTGTAACACCACCATCAATGGCAGTTTGCTCCAGAGGCCTGGCAAGGAGACAGGGACTCTGCTTCTGGGAGTGCCAACCCTCCTCTGCCCAGCTGTTCCAGATCAGTCAATAACTGCCCCCTCACCCACCCAACAGGGATGGAGGGAGCGCATTACTAGGGGAGCAGAGCCCAATACAGGCTCCTTGTGGAAGTGGGGCAGAGACACGCAGGCAGGAGCAACAGAGGTCAGAGCCAGGTGTCTGCAGCTATGGGAGAGAAAGGAACATGGGCTGTGCTTCTGAAATGTGGCAAACAATGCTTTACACTGGGTAGCTGCGATAGGAAATGGGACCCAGGGTGCTAGAGCCAAAAAGGAACCCAGCCAAGCGCTCTGCTGCTGGTACCCATTCACTGTAAGTTGAGGCCTACCCAAATTGCCATTCCTAACTACGCCACTGGTTGGAAGCAAGGCCAAGCAAAGGAACACGGATAGTTCTCTGTGTTATGGACATGCTGACATTACTGAGCAGAAATGGCTGAAAAAAGAGTTTTCATGTCATGAAGGTTCATTTATACTAAAACTTTTCCATTCTGCAGTTTTGTCTTTGAATTTCCAATAGGGAGGATATATCCAGCGGGGTCCTGCAGGGGTCTGTCCTGGGTCTGGTACTGTTCAATATTTTCATTAATGACTTGGATAATGGCGTGGAGAATGTGTTTATAAAATTTGCGGATGACACCAAGCTGGGAGGGGTTGCAAGCACTTTGGAGGACAGGATTAGCTTTCAAAACAACCTTGACAAATGAGAGAATTCAACAAGATGAAATTCAATAAAGACAAGTGCAAAGTACTGCATTTAGGAAGGAAAACTCAAATGCGCTACTATGAAATGGGGAATAACTGGCTAGGCAGTAATATTGCTGAAGAGGGTCTTGGAGTTATAATGGACCACAAATTGGCTATGAGCCAACATATGCAGGTGCGAAAAAGGCTAATATCACTCTGGGGTGTATTAATAGGATTGTCTTATGTAAGACACAGGAGGTAATTGTACCACTCTACTTGGCATTGGTGAGGCGTCAGCTGGAGTACTCCATCCAGTTCTCGGCACTACACTTTAAGAAAGATGTGGATAAATTGGAAAGAGTCCAGAGAAGAGCAGCAAAAATAATAAAGTTTAGAAAACCTGCCCTATGATGAAAGGTTAAAAAACACTAGGCCTGTTTAGTCCTGAGAAAAAAAGACTGAGGGGGAAACTGAGAAGAGTCTTCAAATATGTTAAGGGCTGTTATAAAGAGGACAGTTTGTTCTCCATGGCCAGTGAAGGTAGGACACGAAATAATCAGCTAAATCTGCAGCAAGGGAGATTTAGATTAGATATTAGGAGAAACTTTTGTAACTCTAAGGGTAGTTAAGCTCTGGAATAAGCTTTGAAGGGAGTGGGATGGAATCCCCATCACTGGAGGTTTTTAAAAACAAGTTGGACAAACACCTGTCAGGGATGGTCTAGGTTTACTTAGTCCTACCTCAGTGCAGGGGGCTGAACTGAAGTCCCTTCCAGCCCTACATTTCTATGATTCAGTGTACTTACTGGTTTCAGAGTAGCAGCCGTGTTAGTCTGTATTCGCAAAAAGAAAAGGAGTACTTGTGGCACCCTAGAGACTAAAAAATTTATTAGAGCATAAGCTTTCGTGAGCTACAGCTCACTTCATCGGATGCTCTAATAAATTTGTTAGTCTCTAAGGTGCCACAAGTACTCCTTTTCTTTTTGAGTGTACTTACTCTGTGTGTGTTGAGTTCTGATATTCCTTGCTGAATTGGATATTGTATAATGAAAAGAAATATAGCCATGGAGGAAGAATTAACAATTGGTGTGGAGTTAATTTTTGTATCTTTCTTCCCTAGGGTATTTGGGTTCCCGAAGGAGAAACAGTCAAGATTCCTGTGGCTATTAAAATCCTTAATGAGACGACTGGTCCCAAGGCAAATGTGGAGTTCATGGATGTAAGTAAGAGGTGTACACCCTCTCTGACTCTGCCTATATATAATATGCTAGTGCTGACAGTGGAAAAAAATCAGTCTGTAATCTCCACAAACTCTAAAGATAATTTTCTGCCTATTTTTTATTTCTTTCTATTTCAGTATTAAGTGGATGCCAGTCTAAGGGCTCTAGGTGCCCTAAAACTTAATTAAGTCTGTGTCTGTGCTACGATCCCCCGGCTCATGTACGCACATTTGTGCTAGTTGGTATATACCTAGCATGTGTATAAATAGCAGTGTAGTCATGGTAGCACGGGCAGTGGCAGCAAGTATAAAGCCACCTAAAAGCAGTGGGCAGGTACTGGACAGAGCTCGGCCATGCCTTTGCTGCCAGTACCCATGTTACCATGGCTGTTTATACTTGTGCTAGCTAGCTGAGAGCTAGCGTGAGTATGTGCACACAAGCTGGGGAATCCACTCCTAGTTTAGACGTAGCCTGATGCTACAACACACTACCCCCAGTAGCAACATAGTCAGGTCTTGTGTACAACCCTTGGCTCTCCCGCACCTCCACCCTGTCATTTTGGAAACTTATCCTCTGCCCTCTCTGTACGGCAATCTTCAAAATTAGGGCTTACAACATCAGACGTGTTAAATCAGCCACGCTCGATGGAAGCCAGTGCAGGCAGGCAGGTATACCCCAGCAGAGGTAGTCTCCACTGGAGCGCTGTCTACCCTGCTCCCTTAGAGGAATAGGGGGTAGGGCATGTGTGTAAAGGATGTGTGGTGAAACAGCTGTCATGAGGTCCCCAGTGGCAGAAGTCAGAATAGGCCCCTGGCTGCTCTAACGTCCTCCACACCAGGCAAGGAGGGTCCAGGAGCTGCAATAACCAACTACGTGTAAACGGGGGAAAGTGAGAAAAAGTATATTGGATTTTTATTAGCCCGTCAGTTTTAATAATCTAGAGCAAGGGTTCTCAAGCTGTGGGTTGGGACCCCAAAGTGGGTCGCAACCCTGTTTTAATGGGGTCACCAGGGCTGGCTTAGACTTACTGGGGCCCAGGTTTAAAGCCGAAGCCTGCACAGTGGTACAAGCCTGTGGCTCAAGTCTTTTGGCTTTGGCTTTGCCCGCCCCCCCCCCCGGGGTTGTGGGGCTCGGGCTTTGACCCTCCCTACCTGCGGTGGTGGGGCTTGGGTGGGTTCAGGTTTCAATGCCCCCTCCTGGGGTCATGTAGTAATTTTTGTTGTCAGAAGGGGGTCGCGGTGCAATGAAGTTTGAGAACCCCTGATCTAGAGTGTTGTTAATGAGAGGTTGGGATCATATTTTTATAAATAAGTTTTATATTCACAAAGTCCGTAAGTGCAATTTTCAGCTCAGTTTTAAGAGAAAAGGTCACTGTCATTATGAACATGTGTGTCTCATGCAGTGACAATATTTTGACAGTCCAGATGAGTTTTCTTCTTGTTTTTGGCCAGCCCTAAATTATAAAATTCCTCTTTTTAACTGGGAAATTACCAAAGACTTTCGCATTTCTAAGGGTGTGTGTGTGTGTGTGTGTGTGTGTGTGTGTGTGTGTGTGTGTGTGTGTGTAACTTGATTAGCATTAATGATAGCAGAAACCAAACAGAGACTGTGCTCCCATTATGTAGTCTACTCTGTCATTGAGAAACCAGCAGAAATGTACAATTACAGCTTCAGCTATTTCAGACAAATTACCATGTGTGAACTCTCAGGCACTCAGGCTAACACTGAGATCAAGGTATTTTCAACACTCTTCAGAACACTGCACAGTTCATGCTGATGACATCAATAATCGTTGTTCACAAACAAAGAAGTAAGTCAAAGTAGGCCAAGTTGACTTCTGCTCTGATAGCCCTCCTCCACTGGGTGTTTCTAAGGAGGATTGAATGTTTATTTAATGGGCAAAGTAACTGTCAGGCTTCTAAGTGAGTAGTAATAACTATAGATCTCTGAAACATTAGGGCCCTGATGCATCATAATCAAGCCTCCCTGTGAAATAAATGTGCAAAGAACGAAGGACCATTCAGTGGGAGCTGAGCCTCTCTACTTAATGGCAGAATTCAACTCTGTGGGCCAACACCTCAGCTAGTGTAAATTTGGCCCAGCGTCCTTCACATCCGTGGAGCTATGTAGTTGATACCAGCTGAGTATCTGGCCCTGTCTGTTGATAAGGTATAAAATAAGAAAACAATTGTATATAATTGTGCATACATAACGCTTGTCATCCCTTGATCTCAAAGCACCTCAGAAAGGAGGGCACATAAAGATGGCGGTACTGGGCACCGGGAGGGGAAGTGACTTGTCTGAGATCACCCAGCAGTTCAGTATCAGAGCCAGGCATAATCCAGAGCAAAGCTTTATTCACCGGACCACTGCCTCCAGTGTATACGTCATAACGTTTGATACATTGCTCAGGAATAAGGGCTGTTTCCTTACCCTTCTAGAAAGTTATAACAGTAGCATATATCAAAAGCAGTCATGTTAGGCTCAGTCCCACTTCAAATTATGGTCCCTTAGAAGCTAGTTTCTCCCCCGCATCTCCCAGTGGTCACAAAGTGGAGAAAATTTAAAGATGAGTCATCTTAGTTCTAACGCATCTAAAAACTCTGGCCCAGATTGCCAGCTGTAGCTCTGTTGGAATCATTAGAGTGACAAGGGACAGCAAAATGGAGAGAGCATTAGCTTAATATGACACCCTTCAATAGATGCTGCTATAACCCTGGGGTCACAAAGACCACCTATATCTCTGAGGACTTTCTATAACTAGGGATAATTATTTGTGGCAGCAGAGTCAATCTCATTCTTTAGAAGAAACTACCAATGCCCATTTTATTGTGATCTGTTGGCAGAGATTTTTCCCCCCCTACATCTTCTGTGTTTTGAAATAAACAGGAACCCAATCCTGAACTCATTTGTAGCTTTTTTTTCAAAATGTATTTATGTAAGAGAGTTAGGTCTTGCCTACACTTAACAGTTTTGCCACTTTCACCAGGCCAGCCTAGTACTTTGAGATACTGATAAAAACTATATATAACAGCTAGGTATTATTATTATTATTATTTTATTATTAGTGTAGATTCAGTTGAGCCAATATAAAAGTGCTTATGTCAGTTGATCTTATTCCAGTTCGATGGAGCAAAATAAGCTATACTGATATAAAACATCTTTATACCAGTATAACTCCATCTACACTGAGCTTTTTATTGGCATAACAATGTTGTCAAACTATTGCAACCCAATAACATTATTATGCCTACAAAACTTTAAGTCAAAGCAATTATATTGTTCTGGAAAAGCATTTTTACAGACATTCCCAGTGGCTTGGCTAGTTAAAAGCACTTAGCCTTCAATCTTCTGCAAGCATGCAGCATAACTGTGCATCTTGTGAGGAATTATTTCATACATCGTGATATGTGTCCTTGTACCTTGCACTTAAAACTGGTAAATTTAGCATTGCTGTCTGAGAGTATATGTAATGAATAGAACCCATCATAAACTCCATTTCAATTCATGTACACAATGGTATGTCTTAGGTCATCTAACCATTTGAGTGACATGAATGATGTACAGAAAAGATCCAGCATCCCATACAAGACCGAGAGATTAGCAGTAGGGCCCATTGGTTCTTGTTAAAACTTCTAATGTCGACAGAATGCAAGTCAGAGAATGCTTTATGAGCAGTTGAGATTCTGCTAAATGTTGCACTAAAAGAGAATAAGGCATGGCAATTTGGCGACTAGGCTGTCATTTCAGCACCCTGGAACACCTGCTAATGGATCCATAATACATATAATGGGATATGCATCATGTTAGCATAGACAACCCGCTCCTCCTGTCAGGCAATACTGATTGTCTTACCAAAATACATGCCTAATTTTGGATATTTCTTCAAAGAAGCATAGAAGGTAGTATTTTCCTTGTTTTCTTTACACATTCCTGGTACAGTTCTTTCCGTCTGTTTCTTCCACCTAGCACCATAGTCGCAAGCATCTTCCAATGCTGAATAAAGCAAGGAAAATTGCATTAAGTGGCCTATACATCTCCCTCCTCAACAGGAGGCTGTGGGAATTAAATCTATGTGTGAACTTCCATCTTCTTCTCCTTAGAGGAGGTAGTTGCTACTGTTGTGGGAAGACTAGGTTAAGGAGTTCTGCACTTAGTTGTGAAGATAGTGAAGTCTGTGGTTCATTTCACCTATTCACAGCATATGATTACTTGCCTGAGTCACATGGCATTGTTCATTCTCTCTGGTTGGAAGACCTCATTTCATCTGCAGCAGATCACCACTGGAATTGATGGAGCAATGTCTCTTGCAGCTGGCCTGTCTGAAAGGAGCTTTTCATACATCATACATGTGGGGGGAAAGTAGCTGATGTATCCCGAAGGCCCAGGAGGCAACAGGAGGGAACCGAACGCCCCCCCTCCTCCCATTAGCCAAAAGTTGGCAGCAGTAAGAGAACATGAGGGTCCTGGGTATGGATATGTAGGAGGAGAGGACAGTTATCAAGGGTAGGGCAGGGGAGGACTCCCCCTGCTGGCTGGGTCAACAACGTTTAAGCAGCAGTCTATAATTTCCAGGCTGCACAAACTCCTTTCCCCACCTCAAATTAATTTGATGCCATCATGAATTCCTAACAAGCCATGTAGCCTTTGACCCAATCAGGTGGCTTTACATCAAGGCAAAAAGATAAGTAAAACTAGGCTTATTATGGGCTCCCAAGTTATGCTGCAATTAGAAAGCATAATAAACCTTCTGTGATGCTAAAAATATTATACTAGTTTGTCACAGTGAAACAGGCAATCAAGTGGACCCTTGATCTCATCAACAATAAACTCGGTGTTTCCGGGAGGTGATCTCACGAGCTATGATTTTATCCAGAGGGTTGATCCATTTACAAGTTTAATCTAACCTCACTGAACTTAAGCGTTCCATTATCTGTTAGGAAATAATTAGAAGCTGCAAGCTGAAATCTGCATACACAGAGATCCTTGGGAGTCCCCAAGCTCATTGAGATGAAGACAGTTTGACTGATGCTGGTCAGTCGATATTGGGCTAGAAGCTAATAATAGAAGGCAAATGCTGCTTAGCTACATGAGAAAGTTAACTTGGGAAAAATTAAAATGAAGGGTTTGGGATTTATGATTGGAAATTCATTTTCCATTCTCATTTGTTTCATGGTAAGAGAACTGCAAAGGGAGTCAGTCTGTTTTATGACTTTATAATTAAGATCTAGGGAGCTTCTTGACTTCAGCCAGACTTATTGTTTTTCCTTGTGATCCCTAGGAATAGCCAGCCAGCAGTGACCAGGAGAGTGTGTGTTAAGCGATATGTAAAGATAGTAAATAAAATTGTCCAGTAATTTAGCAACTACCACATCTACCAAGCATGTGGCAAATACATTAAAGCTGCATAAGGATGAGGGGTGGTGGTGGGGGGCGGTGTTGATTATAATGCGAGAAAAAAGATGAAGGTTTGTCTAGCCTAAAGAACTAAATTAATAAGGCCGCCAATCTGCTGCTTTAACTGCAAAATGAAAGAGAAGAGGTTTCTCTGAAAATGTAGGCACCTTTTATGGCAAAGACAAACTGTTCTGTTTTGTAAGGCATGCTGTGAATGTGCACTGTTCATTGCTGAACTGGTATTTGCTTCACAAGTCTGAAGTGAATAATCACCTGCCGAAATAGAGATGGTGAAATAAAGTGGCATTCAAAAGCCTACAGTGAGAGAAGCTCTCAGATTTCAACTATTATTCCATGCAAGAGGATTGCATGGCCTTTCTGGACAAATCACGCTATTTTCTGTGCTCCTTCCAGAGTGGCTAGATAACAGTGTGACAAGCACTTTGGAGATGCAGATAGAGCCTTTCTGTGTTTTTCGGTATTTGCCCTGGGTTGGGAAGCAGGACTCTCAGTTTGGACTCTCAGCACTGTCCCTTGCCATTCTATGGTCCTAATCCTTTAAGGAGCTCCATATGGGCAGCCCCATGTGCTCACAGGGACCCTCACTGATGAGGCCCCTGGTCCTCTCATATCAAGATCCTTGAAGGATCATAGCCTGTATTACTACATAGCTGGCAGTGGAAAGAAATAGTGCCTCTGTTGCATCCTTCTGAATCATGATTTGTTCCCAACACCATCCCTGGTTCCTGGGCAAAGATCGCAGCACATTTCTAGATTCGCCTCAGGAAACTAGCTCTTCTTCCTGGTAAATGTTGAAAGCATCACCTCAGCCACTCTGCCAGTCCCTGCCCATCTGGAAAAGCATTGCAACATCACTGTAATTGGGTGTCCCACTTTGTCGTGCAATTTGCTGTCTGCCTCACGTACAGCTAACGCTTTTCTTGCACACGAAATGCAGCATCATTGAATACTGAGTCCCATTTTAAAGGGCAACTTAATGAATAGATCAGGAGCTTCCATAATGGTTTGCCATTTTCCTTTGTCTTTCTCTTCCACCTTCTATACATGCATCTTTCTTTTAAATTGGCTTTAGCGGTCCCCAAAAGAGTGCCTACTCATGAGAAGCAACACAACAGCAGTCTGCCCAGCACGACTGTGCTTCCGACAACTTCCAAACACTGTTGTGTTCACCCTGTGATGCTAAGTTATTAGAAGGAAGAAAAAAACAAGCTCTTGATTGCAGATCCCCTTTTGTGCCGTCCCCCTTGCCCTCCCACTTTACACATCCTTTAAGTGTAACCACTTTGAAGAGGAACCTGTTTGCCTGTCACTTCCAGGCACAGAAACTTGCTGTGACTGCAATTACAATTTCCAACTTATCCAGAGGTGCCAGAAATCAAGCTGTCCTTGAGAGCTATACACACACCATGCACAAGCCCCCTAGAGTGGCAACCGCCGCAGAAGCTGGAAGTCTGAGCCCTGCTGAAGGTTAACTGCTTTTAGACATTTAACGGGAACTGTTTCAAGGCCATGTTCCTTTTTATTTCTATCTTCACTGGTAAATTTCCTCTTTAAATATTTACTTACCCCGGTAATCTTTTCTTCCATAGTATTATTTTTGTAAGGTTCTTGAGAAAATAGCATGACTTTTTACTGACAGAGGATAACGTATAAGCACAGACAGAGCAGGCTAGGCTGGTTGGTTACAATCCTTTGGCATAATGTTCTAATGGAAAAACACAACAAAAGAGACTTTGCTTCCTACAGATGATGAAAGTTAAAATAATACCAGAGGGGAAGTCCTGGCCCCATGAAATCAGTGGGAGTTTTGCTATTGACTTCAGTGGGGCCAGGATTTCACCCCAGAAGTCTGACAAGGCTGCCATTGGTTTTTAAGGGAGAGCCGCACACATGATTGTGTTTTAGGTATTCAGTCTAATGTTCCTTCTCTCCTGGATGATTGTAAAGGCAGTCAGCATTATTTATTTATTTGTTTTGCAGTAGTACCCAGAGGCCCTGACCAGGATCAAGGCCCCATTGTGCTAGCTGCTGTCTAAACACACAGTAAGAGACAGTCTCTGCCCCGAAAAGACCAAGCATGGTAGGGTGGAAAAGAAAAGTAAAGGTAACATAGCATGAGCAGACACATCCTACTGAAATTCGGGAGACATAAACTGAAGCTTTTGAAACTTGTATTTTCCTAGTTGCTTCCCTCCGGTGCTGAACATTTAAAAATATTATTATTAATTACTATTATTATTATTATTTATTTTAGTATTTATATTACCACACACCTAGGAGCCATAATCATGGATCAGGACTCCATTGTGCTAGGCACCGTACGAAAGGACCTTGACCCTTCTAGTTCTCAGCATTTTGCTGAAGACCGTTGCTATATATCAGAGATGGTCTGGATCCAGAAAGTTCTGATCCAGATTCAAATTTTCCCAGGATTTCAGTGTGTTCCATCTGGATCTGAATTTTGAGTTGGATGACCTAATCAGATTTAAGGTCTCTACTAGACCTTCCTGTGAAGAAAGAAGTGCTGGGACAATCTTACTATTAGATCAACCAAGTAGCAACTGATAGGCTTGTATGTCCACAAATGCAAAACAAGGCAGTTATACCTTTACATGGCCCTTAGTCCAGCAAGTAATGCATGATAGGGAGTATTTGGATTTTATGTATATTGTTCCTGACATCTTAAAATGCAATTAAAATTACAAAAGTGAATTATGCCAAACAATAATAAAACAGGAGACGTAATTACTCATTGTGAGCAGAAATTGACAAAGAACAGCCAACTTTAAAGTCAACTTTGGCACCAAGAACTGGACAATTAATGCCAACACATCACAATAAGAAACTGAAAGCCTATATTTAAGAACTTCCTATTATTTAGGAATTTTCTCTGCATGCCTCCAGCTCACACTAGCAATACAAAGTAGATACAGTGATGTTTCAATTTCTAAAGGGTAATGTATATGCGAGATTGCTGCTGCATTGACAGTAAATGAAGGTTTTATGGGCTCTCTGTTAATAATACAAGGTATTATTTTCATCGACTTAAACATAATAACTTTCAAACAAGCCACTGTTGGTTCAAGGTTAACCGTCAGCCAATCAGGATTTGATGAAAGCTTGAAGAAGAAATGTCTTGATATTTAAGCCAACCAAGCAGGCTGTGGAAACGTATGTATGTGCCAGCTAAGCAATTTTTAAAGCATGATTCTGTGTGACTGAACTGCCCCTTTGGTGATAAGTTATTACATTACGGGTTTTTCATGATAACAGATTGTTATGGCTGAATACTAGAGCTAGAATATTCCTCAACTCAGTGACTCACAAATCAGCAACAATGCAGAAAATACTCGAGGACAAAGGGAGCTGAAGGACCACTGCTATATTTGTCATTCTTGGTGTTGTACTGTAAAAGTGCCCCACATTTAAAAGGTGGTCAACATTAGATTAAGGAAGGACAAAGAGATTTTTGTTGCGGTGAAAAAAAATCAAAACTTGTAAGAAGTATGAATATGAGAGCCACACTATGTTATTTATAGAAATTCAAGAATAGGAAGGAATATAAGCTCTATATGAACTTGGTGAAATACCAGTTTCATCATCTATTTTGCCTTTAAATTCTTCCCAAAACTGACAGTTTGGAATACTTCTTCAGAGCAGGTGGAACTGATTTATCTGCCCAATGTTCAATGACAGATGACAATATTTCTTTGTCTAGTTGCTGATTCCTGGCAGCTCTGATCCATCAAAGATAACATTGATTGACCTATACAAATAAAAGAATTAACATCTGCTTATATAAATATTCACTGTATTGTCTAATACTGATAAGCAAAAGATGTGGACTGTTGACTGCCAAATTGTTGTATTGTAAGAAATAGGACTGGTAAGTCCATTACATGCGGGAGGTTTTGATAACTTTTGTAATGTTCTACTTATATCTTCATAGACATAATTGGAGTTAGTAGGATATACTGCAGTGGAGCTGAGATCATAATCCGTCTGACACTAATTGTTTTCTTAAGGCCTAAGCCAGCACCACTGAAGTAAATCGAAGTGGACTGTAGTGGGAACAGGGTCAAGCTGTAAAAAAAACAAAACCCTATTTTCCTGCAGGGTTGCTGTTTGGTGCATTTACTTAGATTATTGTTTGTATTATGTAGCATCTAGAAGCCCTAGCTAAGATCATGACTCTACTTGCGCTATACATATGGGTCCCTGCCCTGAGGAACTTACAACCTAAATAGGCAAGGCAGTTGGCTTTTGGGAGGAAGGAAGTGGTATCATCTTCAGCCCTATTTTACAGAGAGAAAACCGAAATTGAACCCAGATCACATAAGTCTCAGACCAAATTCCTTTACCATGAAACTGTCTTTTTCTCTGGTTTGAACATGCAGAACTGTCTGTGAATCTAGATCACTAAATTATATTGGCAAATTACTAGCAGTGAGGAGGTTTGAAAACTAACTTCCTAAAAAATTTTTGTGAGATAACTAAGTTCTGTAATGTTCATGATAATATAAATGAGTATGAAATGGTAAAATAGTTCTAATCAGAAATAATTACAGGGAAAGGAGCTAGTCTTCTCTTAGTCTGGAATCAGTTATTATTTGCAGGAGAATTTCTATTTTACAAATTGAACTGTTGATACTGATTTTGTTTTACCTAATATAAACCTAAAAGTTTGAAAAGGG
The DNA here is from genome assembly GCF_009764565.3 of Dermochelys coriacea. Lineage (NCBI taxonomy): Eukaryota > Metazoa > Chordata > Testudines > Dermochelyidae > Dermochelys > Dermochelys coriacea. Next base: position 67,220,315 of record NC_050078.2, on the reverse strand, counting down.
AATGTTTGTAAGAGTTCTAGGTAATAAAATTGCTTGGGCATACACTTCACGCATAAAATGACAGATATGTAAGGCTCACTTTGAAACAAAGCTGATTTTTCTGGTCAAACAGGAATAGAAACCTGCATTCTAGATTTCAGAGTAGCAGCCGTGTTAGTTTGTATTCGCAAAAAGAAAAGGAGTACTTGTGGCACCTTAGAGACTAACAAATTTATTAGAGCATAAGCTTTCGTGAGCTACAGCTCACTTCATCGGATGCATTTGGTGGAAAAAACAGAGGGGAGATTGATATACACACACACACACAGAACATGAAACAATGGGTTTATCATACACACTGTAAGGAGAGTGATCACTTAAGATAAGCCATCACCAGCAGCGGGGGGGGGGGAGGAAAACCTTTCATGGTGACAAGCAAGGTAGGCTAATTCCAGCAGTTAACAAGAATATCAGAGGAACAGTGGGGGGTGGGGTGGGAGGGAGAAATGCCATGGGGAAATAGTTTTACTTTGTGTAATGACTCATCCATTCCCAGTCTCTATTCAAGCCTAAGTTAATTGTATCCACTTTGCAAATTAATTCCAATTCAGCAGTCTCTCGTTGGAGTCTGTTTTTGAAGCTTTTTTGTTGAAGGATAGCCACTCTTAGGTCTGTAATTGAGTGACCAGAGAGATTGAAGTGTTCTCTAACTGGTTTTTGAATGTTATAATTCTTGACGTCGGATTTGTGTCCATTCATTCTTTTACGTAGAGACTGTCCAGTTTGGCCAATGTACATGGCAGAGGGGCATTGCTGGCACATGATGGCATATATCACATTGGTAGATGCGCAGGTGAACGAGCCACTGATAGTGTGGCTGATGTGATTAGGCCCTATGATGGTATCCCCTGAATAGATATGTGGACAGAGTTGGCAACGGGCTTTGTTGCAAGGATAGGTTCCTGGGTTAGTGGTTCTGTTGTGTGGTGTGTGGTTGCTGGTGAGTATTTGCTTCAGATTGGGGGGCTGTCTGTAAGCAAGGACTGGTCTGTCTCCCAAGATCTGTGAGAGTGATGGGCCGTCCTTCAGGATAGGTTGTAGATCCTTGATGATGCGTTGGAGAGGTTTTAGTTGGGGGCTGAAGGTGATGGCTAGTAGCGTTCTGTTGTTTTCTTTGTTGGGCCTGTCCTGTAGTAGGTGACTTCTGGGTACTCTTCTGACTCTGTCAATCTGTTTCTTCACTTCAGCAGGTGGGTATTGTAGTTGTAGGAATGCATGATAGAGATCTTGTAGGTGTTTGTCTCTGTCTGAGGGGTTGGAGCAAATGCGGTTATATCGTAGCGCTTGGCTGTAGACAATGGATCGAGTGGTATGATCTGGATGAAAGCTAGAGGCATGTAGGTAGGAATAGCGGTCAGTAGGTTTCCGATATAGGGTGGTGTTTATGTGACCATCGCTTATTAGCACCGTAGTGTCCAGGAAGTGGATCTCTTGTGAGGACTGCTCCAGGCTGAGGTTGATGGTGGGATGGAAATTGTTGAAATCATGGTGGAATTCCTCAAGAGCTTCTTTTCCATGGGTCTGTAAAAGAATGAATGGACACAAATCAGACGTCAAGAATTATAACATTCAAAAACCAGTTGGAGAACACTTCAATCTCTCTGGTCACTCGATCACAGACCTAAGAGTGGCTATATTTCAACAAAAAAGCTTCAAAAACAGACTCCAACGAGAGACTGCTGAATTGGAATTAATTTGCAAACTGGATACAATTAACTTAGGCTTGAATAGAGACTGGGAATGGATGAGTCATTACACAAAGTAAAACTATTTCCCCATGGTATTTCTCCCTCCCACCCCACCCCCCACTGTTCCTCTGATATTCTTGTTAACTGCTGGAATTAGCCTACCTTGCTTGTCACCATGAAAGGTTTTCCTCCTTTCCCCCCCTGCTGCTGGTGATGGCTTATCTTAAGTGATCACTCTCCTTACAGTGTGTATGATAAACCCATTGTTTCATGTTCTCTGTGTGTGTGTGTGTATATAAATCTCTCCTCTGTTTTTTCCACCAAATGCATCCGATGAAGTGAGCTGTAGCTCACGAAAGCTTATGCTCTAATAAATTTGTTAGTCTCTAAGGTGCCACAAGTACTCCTTTTCTTTTTGCATTCTAGAATAACTAACATGGATTTCTATCACTCACAATGCTTGCCGCCAAAGACTGGTATTTTAAATAAGTTGGAGTACACTTGATAAAACAGGCAAGCTATATATAGCAATGGGGGGAAATTAGGAGTTCTTATCTCTGAGTTACTTATAAGGTGATTGAAATTGGATCCTAAAGCATTCTGCTTTAATGCAGAAACCCAAGTTTTAATTGAATAGACAAACTTTTATTGCACAAATCAGAATTAACTAATGGCCAAATAGACCAGGACCAAGTGTTATCTCAGCTCTGAGCATTGTAAGCGTGATCAAAATGTTTAAGAAAAAAGAGGTAATTACTTAGATCATGGAGATGTGATACCAAATTGCTTCTGAAAATCATGGTATTAGTGGTCAATAGCATCTTCCAGGGTGTTCATTAATCAGTTCACAAAGTTATATGCTGTAATATGGAACAATAGCAATGCACTGCCATGAAACATCTGAGCTGTAGTGAAATAACTGTTTATCTGTTTGAAACGTGAGTCATCAGCAAATGAGGTCTGTTTTAAATCAGCACCACTTAAAGAAGCATACCATGCTTTGATATTGAGTGATATCAACAAAAGTGTAGGACAACCTTTAGCCTGAATACCTTAAAAATATACCCTGGTATTGCTGACACTTCTCATGGTCAAATTTTACCCTCCATTTTAGTTTAATAGGAGTTCCACACATGTAGCCAAAGGCAGAATTTAACTCTTAGTAAATTTATATTCTGCAGCTATTCCACCTCAAGCCATTGTTTTGTAAGTGAAGCAGGATTGGACTAGGTCAGTGCTTCGATGGAGACATTTGTGGCCAAAATAGGTACTATAAGAATGGTGCCAGTGATAGAGCTGGTCAGAAAACAGGAAAGAGAGGAATAGAGATGGCAGGAGGAGTGAGGCTGATGTGAAAAGACTGAGTGGATGGGTGGGAGGTTCTGGCTTCTTGTCTTCATGGTGAAATAAAACCAATATTTGAACTGGTAAAAAAAAGAAAAGATGGCTTAAACTTTAGAACTTTTATATTTCAGAAAAAATATTTCCATGATATTTTTAAAAAATTCCATTGAAAACCATTATTTGTTTACACTTAAACCTTCCCCTGCAATGTTTGCAACTCAAATATGACACTCTTGTGCAGTGGTTCTCAAACTAGGGCCTCCACTTGTTTAGGGAAAGCCCCTGGCGGGCCAGGCCGGGGGCTGCGGGAAGCGGAGGCCAGCACATCCCTCGGCCCGCGCCGCTTCCCGCAGCCCCCATTGGCCTGGAGTGGCGAACCACGGCCGGTAGGAGCCGCGATCGGCCGAACCTGCGGACACAGCAGGCCTGGCCCGCCAGGACTTTCTCTGAACAAGCGGCGGCCCTAGTTTGAGAACCACTGCTCTTGTGACAATGCACGAGAACCTGAAAATGAAATTGTCTAGAACCAAAAGTGAAACTGTGAAATCTGTTTTGATTTCTCAGATGCAAGACATGAAGCAACGTGCTAAGGCAATAAGTATATTCAATTCCCCACCCTCTAACCTTTCTTTTAGTTTTAATATTGGTAATATAATCGATAACCTTAATTAAACAGACCTTTTAAGTATCTGGTCATAAAGTCAAGCTTTTCTGTGGTGTGAGAAAATTACCTGAATGTGATTTTTTCAAAGTAACATCCCAAGTCTCTTCAAAAGGACTGAGAACTTGATGAATGTTTTCCATTGAGACACTGCCATCTCTCTTCTTACGTTAAAAAAACAACCAAACAAAGCAGTAACTCTCTGCTGCTGAAAGCAGTTTACAGCTAAAACTATGAAAATATTTATTAACTGATCAATTATGATTGGTTTTTGTCCAGTTGTTGTAATGATCACAAAGATTAATGTTTTTGGATGATGTAGTTTTGAAAGTTTTTACTATTAGCCATAGGCAATTCTCACCAGTCAAAACCAAAAGCAATTCTCTTTCTCAATTTTTTTCTGAAAATAATGGTTTGTTTCACAAGCTGAAAGAAAACCCTTTGCCAGTAAGTTTGTGAAATTTTCAGAACAGCTATGCATACAATTTTACATGGGGAAAAAAATTGTAAAATGTTTCACTTCCTTCGCAAGATTTTGCTGTATCAAAGTGAAACCCAGAAACTTGCAGAGATCTGGTCAGAGCATAACAGTAGGTCAAATTTCCATCTTGCCGCATCATTGCGGGGGCTGAAATTGAATGTAAAATTGCTTAACTTCAGTGTATTAAATCTGGATTATTGTCCTAAGCTTCAGAGGTCCCTGACAGTTCAGCTCCCCATAGGGGCCATAATTTGTAACACCATCCTTAGTTGAGTTGTGTGTGGGAATCAAACCTATGACCTCTGGATATGAAACTGTGAACCTCTACACTGTGTCTGGGCTGATGGACTTGGTCACATGTTAGCATGAGTCTCACTGTTGTTAAAGTTTGATTCTAGTTAGTCTTTCACATAATTGTCTGAAAGGTGGGCTCAATAACATGGAAAGCTGATGCATGTAAGCCACTGTAGCGTGACGCTTTTAGGAGAAGGTCTAATTTAACTAGTCCTGCTGTTGTGTGATGCAATCAATGGCAATTTGTAAACTCCCAGCTGGAACACTTGACTCATATTTGTGGTGGATGCAATTCTATCTATGGTCGCTACACTGATCTGAAAACACCACAGGCACAGATCAAAAGCATATTTTCCTATATGCAAAATGAAGGTGCCGGTATATTCTGTGCCAAAATATTGACTCTGGCTGTTGCAGTGTGAAATAAGCTGGGCCCACTGTTTTGTGCTGTCATTGACAAGGTAGTCAGAAATGCTGTTAAAGGTTAGCACAGCTGGAGTTTTGCTCATGCTGTCGTTCAGTTGAAAATCCTCTAAACATATTTTGCATTAAGGAGTTATGCTAAGGAAGTGATAAGTAAACAAGCAGAGGAGAACTGGCAATGAGAGTCTAGAACAAAATAAAAATATTTTGTTTTTTTTTCCTCCCAAAGGGAATGAAATCTCACAGACTGCTGTATAGGATTCCCAACCTCACCCATCAACATTTCTGTACCTTCTTCTGTGGGACAGGCCTGTCATTAAAACATGGTGCTGGGGTTCTGAAGATCTAGGCTCCATTCCCCCATTCTGCCACAGACTTCCTGGATGACCTTGGGCAAATCACTTAACCTCTCTCTGGGCCAGATCCTCAAAATGGGTGAAATGCTGTAGCTCATCTGAAATCAGTGGAGTTACAATTTACACCAGCTGGGGACCTGGCCAAAGTGGGGAGGGGTGTCTATGCTCAGATTACTAACATGTAAAATAGGAGTAATACTGAATTGTTATCAGACAGAGGTCTGTAAGACAGTGGGGCCTACTCACTGGCCAGTGCATCAAATATAAAGCTCCCAACAGCAGCAGAATTCCAGTTCCTTTCTTCAGGGATGGGTTTTTTTTTTTCAAAACAAGAACAGTCCAATAACACCAGGTACTTTTATTTGCCTTTCCCACATTGGGGTTTGATCTCTGCTAACAAAGCAGTTATTTGCCAGCCAGGCCTTCCAAATAGCTGATGTGGAGAGTGTCCCTTCATCACCTTCGCTAAGACCCTGGATCTCCTGTGGGAAGCCTCCTTCTCCCTGCAAGTCTCTCCCTAACTGAGCTGTTTGCTGGCCTTTGATCTGAGGACTATACGAGTTTCTGGGTACCATCTAAATCCCTGGCCTCAAACCCGTCACCTGGGAGAGAGCTAATTAGGCAGAGGTGGGACTTAACCCACCTCCCTTAAAGAGCTGTCATACTCCATGACAGGTTATTATGAGGTTTTGATTGTTTATAATATGCTGCGAGCTCTCTCCAGGGAAAGTATCATAGAAATGCAAAATGGTTGTCGTGTTGTTTTCTGAGGACGACGTACAATGTATAGTTCCCTCGTTCAATGTTTCTAAAAGCTCTGGGATATTTACACATGGCACCAGTTCTGAATGTTATGCTGCTGGAATTGAGTGAATGGAATTGTATTCTTCCAGTGTTTGCCTCTAGGTATTCTTTACAGTGTTCTACCAAATACATGAGAGATACTTGCTTCTAGCTTTTCCTCTGATGAGCAAGTTTGGATAGTTTGATTTTATTGATCAACCTGAGATTTTTTTTTTAAATTGCTGTTATGAGGCTAGTGTGTGTCTTCAAGGCCGCTTTCATACAGAACATTGGCATCATCACAATATGTGCTTCCCTCTGCTTGAGGTGACTAATATTAGCAGCGTGCTAATATGGGTCGCCATAGGCAGAAGGAGTTAATCTGATGACACCAAAGCTCTGTATAATTGTGTATACAACAATTTATCTTGATAACATTTGTGTGTGTATAGACAGATACTTATCTATTGGTTTATCCAGAGGTACGCTTATCTGTCTGTCCACACATGTACAAAGAATTGGAATATCACTCAGGTGATATTTATAGCTGTAATATATGCATACATATACACACACCCACATGGGGTGCCTGCATATAGTTGTATATTTCTATGTACCACCTCTAAAAATCCACATTAAAATAATGTTAAGGTTGCAAAATCAAGTACTTAAAAGTTAGGAGATGATAGAATTACGGTTACCCCTTGTGCAGGTGCCTAATGATACAGTCTTTAATTACATGAACTCATACAATTTTCTCCACAGGTCCCCAGCCTAATTTATTGAATGGATAGTTATTCAATATTTTTTTTTATCCTCCACAGTCCATGTGTGGCTCCAGGCCCTATTTACTGCACATATTCAAAACCTGCACTGCATACAAAATTATGATTTTCCTTCTGGGCATTTCCATGGTGCTGTCACCATAATATCAGAGTGTTTCACAAACACTGATGAATGTATCTTCACAACATTTATTTGGTGGAGAACACAGAGATTAAGGGCAAAGTTGTCAGAAAAGCCCACTAATTTCATCAACTTGGGTCATTAGCAGAATCTGGACCTTTAGATCCTCCCCAGAGACCTTTACCACTTAAGCTAATGGAGTAGCTGGTAACAGTAGTAGGTTGTTATCCACTGTGGACCAGCCACTAGAGCGGAATCGTAGGCGTCTCTGGCCAGCGGGTTTTACAGCTATTTGCTGACAGCAGAGGAATGTAGAGACTCAGAACTCCTGGGTTTGATTTCAGGTTTCGGAGGGCAGCTGGCGTCGGCCTCTGTTAGAAGATAGGATACTGGGCTAGATGGACCATTGGTCTGACCCAGTATGGCTGTTCTTATGTGTTCTCTAGTATTTAATAGAGCATTTTGCTCCTGTGACCTCAGCTTATCTCTGACCCCCCTCAATCAGATTTCTTTTTTGTCTCCTGCACCCCTATGCTTCTATCAATACCCCTACACCCTGTCCCCTCCCTCTCTGCCACTCCCCACCATATGGTTCTTGCCACTCCATCTCCCCACCCTTTCTTACCCCTCATTCAAATCAGGAGCTTTCTCCTCCTCCTCCATGCTGGTTGGATGTGAGCACAGGGAACATTGAGAGTACAGGAGACCGTGGATCTCTCTGCTTTCAGTTCCTGTGCCTGGCATCATGGCAGTCCCCAGCAGTGCAAAGAGCAACTTCAGGGCAAGTCTAGCTCATCCTCCAAAGCCTCATCTGAGCATACCAACGCAAATCAGCTGCCAAACTCTAACAAGTCTCTACTAAGCCTGTGCAAACTACATTTTTAATTAACTAATCTATTTATGTATGTGGAGGCTCAGAATTTGGCCATATTTGGGAGAATTTCCATGGGGATGACCAAAGGGATGTCCTGGACACTCCTGCAACTCTCTGATCCAAAGCATGATAGCAGTAGAGTTTCTCAACAAAATGGTTGCAGGCTTTTCTTTAACAGACAAAAAGAAATGATTTTTCCCCTAATTTCATTCTTGGAAAAAATTCAGCTTGAGGCATGGAAAATTTCATCCCAAACGGTTAGCTTGGCAAAGTTAAAAGCAACTGAAAACAGGTTCTCATATTGGGAAGTATCAGGCAACCATCACCATCTATAATAAATGTGTTTTGTATCTGTGTATATCTATCTCCTGAAGTTTTTGCATAGTCTACATATGGCCAAGTCAGCTGTAAGCTAAAGGTTTAGCAAGGCCCAACAGGGCATATTAACTGGGAGGTTTTGAGAACAAAATGTGTTGAAAATATATCAGTCTATAATTGGATTCTCCCCAAGGCAGATCAGACATGCACTCTAGGCATGGTTTCTTGCTCTAGCTATTACAGGTATCATAAAATTAATGGAAAAAGAGTATCCACTGTAGTATCTCTGCTGTCACACAACACACATTTTTGGCTTTCAAAGAAATGCATAACCCAGTAAAAAAAAAACAGCTTTTTTAAGTACATACAATTATTTCCCTAGCAGTGAGCTAGGAAAATTAGGTGGGAAATATAACTCTAAAGAAGAATTGGGTTCCTTCTTTTAAGTTGAAAAACAGTTGGAAGCACCAAGACAAGGAAACAAGTGTTGTTGTTGTTCAGTTTTTTGGTTGGTTTTTTTTTTCAGTTTGTAGGACATTCACACGAAAAACGTTCACTCCAAGAGCCACGTACTTCACCTGCTCAGAGAAGTAGAGCTTATCTAAGCACTCTGGACTAAATTAAGCTTGTCCTTGTGAGAATGCTCTAGAATGGGAAGATTATTTCTCCTCCTTTGGTTCAGGTGGGCAGGTGTCATCTGACGAGACCCCCAGAAGGCTTCTCCACCGCATGCACGAGGAAGGCTGCATTTGAAGGAGCATTGGCTACCTCTTTGCAATGTGTGAAAACCCACTCAGCATTCATATCAGGGTTCAGGAGTTTACCTGCATCCGGGCACCAATCCTGCAGGAGGTGCATCTCCTTGTCCTATCCAACATGATTCAGGCTCTTGAGAGTCATAATCAGGGCCTTTACGGGAAATTAATAAACAATACATTGGATCCCTATTTTTTGGTTCTATAACAGGTTTGTGGGTAAGAGTGAGCAAACCTCTTGTTAGAGGGTGGCAGGATCTACAACCCTCTGTTGGGGTGCAGGGCTCTTCTGAGGACTTGCTGCAAGAATAGGAATTAGAACCATGCATAAAGCAGCTTAAATACGTTCTGTAGACTCTTGGTGTCTGGTGCAGCTTGTTAACTCCCACCTGTTTATAAAAGAGTTGGGCCTGACCCTTCAGTCAAAGAACACTAAGGTCAGAAACCAGGTGGTGCCATGGGAAACCCTAGGAGCAGCCAGGCTGATATTCATGTTCAATTGTCAATTATTATTTCACCAAGAAAGCCACACACTAGAAAAGGGATAAGTTCAGTGTTGCCTTATAGCCTGTGTGTAGATTTTACTCAGAGCAGAGGGGAATGCTTCCTGTTCACATCTTTGTTTTCCTTGTCCTTCATGAGGGAACTGGAACACAGTGGCTGTCTGTGCTGAATTTGTGGCCAAGTTACATGATTGAGGCTAAAACCATTTCGAGCATGGCTTGTCTGCCCTGTGTGGCTGGGTCCAGAAACCATTTTAGCTAAAATTTGGGCTTTAGGTGCCCAACTCCCATTGAAACTCAATGTGGTTTGAGTGCCTAAATCCCATAGGTATCTTTCAGATCTCACCCTTAGTCCTCAATTTGGTTACACGCCCATCCGGCACAGACATAGTTTTACTCACCAGCGGTACCTACACAACTGTTCTCCTCATTGGGTATGTTGTCATCTTACTAAATGGCCTTAACATTGGGATCAGTGTTGAACATTAATATAACATTGACATTAGTTTACAATTTAGGCTGTGTACATAAATCAGAGTTGAGTTTAATATATCTGGCGACAATAATTAAATTCATTAAAAAAAAAGAGGAGAGAGGCTACGAATGAGCAACATGACAGATGATTTCTTTATGTAAAACACCCTATGTGGACATCAGAATACTAAATGAAAAACAGAATGCTTAATTAAAGTCACTTAGCATTCTCCCTTAGATGAGGCTGATGCAGTAGAACCACATTGCTGCAGCTACCTGAGCAAATAGCCATTTACTGAAGGGAGGTCTTTCTTCACCCACCTTCACTGAACCATAGATTTGGTCTGGCTAGGTCAGACCCTCTTCTGGTGGACTAAGAGCCCAAGATGAGTCTTCTTGTCACTACAAATGGTCTGTTGTGTTTGTCTAACAGTGAATTAGTGTCCGATGGACTATCACATATCCACAGTCCTGTCATTCTTCAAATTCTGACATAAGCAATGACATTATTGAGATTGCAACATTTTGTGACTGATCAAATGTTTTGTCCTCTTCTTTCCCTGCTTTTTCTTTGAGAGAGAGGTTATATCTTGTGGTTAGATTGGGATTCTGGTGATCTGCGTCCAAATTGCCAACTCTGCTGTAGACTCCCTGTGTGGTCTTCATCAATGATTGTGTCTCTCTGTACATCATTTGCCCATCTGTAAAATGGGGAGGATGGGTAAAATTTTCAAAACCACCTCAATAATTCAGGATCCTAAGTCTCACTGAAAGTCAGTGGGATCTAGCGGCCAGATCTGCAAAGGTTATTTAGAGACCTACTGGTATTTTCCAGCGGCATTTTGAAAATCCCCCTTGTGGGAGTTAGATGTTGTCAAGGTTCCTTCCCCACTCTGAACTCTAGGGTACAGATGTGAGGGCCTGCATGAAAAAAACCCTAAGCTTATTTTTACCAGCTTAGGTTAAAACTTCCCCAAGGTACAAACTTTTTTACCTTTTGCCCTTGGACTTTATTGCTGCCATCACCAAGCGTCTAACAAATATATAACAGGGAAAGAGCCCACTTGGAAACTTCTTTCCCCCCCAAATCCTCCCAAACCTCCTTTCCGGGGGAAGGCTTGATAAAAATCCTCCCCAATTTGCATAGGTGAACACAGACCCAAACCCTTGGATCTTAAGAACGAGAAAAAGGCAATCAGGTTCTTAAAAGAAGAATTTTAATTGAAGAAAAAGTAAAAGAATCACCTCTGTAAAATCAGGATGGTAAATATCTTACAGGATAATCAGATTCAAAACAAAGAGAATCCCTCTAGGTAAAACCTTAAGTTACAAAAAGACACAAAAACAGGAATATCCATTCCATTCAGCACAACTTATTTTATCAGCCATTTAAACAAAACAGAATCTAATGCATATCTAGCTAGATTACTTATTAAGTTCTAAGACTCCATTCCTGTTCTATCCCCGGCAAAAACAACACACAGACAGAGAGAACCCTTGTTTCTCTCCCCCTCCTCGTCCAGCTTTGAAAGTATCTTGTCTCCTCATTGGTCATTGTGGTCAGGTGCCAGCAAGGTTATCCTAGCTTCTTAACGCTTTACAGGTGAAAGGGTTTTTCCTCTGGCCAGGAGGGATTTAAAGGAGTTTACCTTTTCCTTTATATTTATGACAGGTGTCTAACTTGGTTAGATGCTTCTGAAAATCCCTCAGGTGTCTATCTGCATTTAGGTGCATTTAGGTACCTAAATACCTTGGAAAATCGAAAATCTGACCCTTAGCCCTGTTGTGTTAATTTAGATTAAATATATGGGTCCAAAGAGTTAAAGGTGCTGATGTAGTCCAGTCACTATCCAACATCAAACAGTTTTAAGTAAGATTCAAAGTTTGGTACACAGAGACCTCAGCTTGCTTAGTGACTTGGCAATCACACAATTAAAAATCCTTTAAACTCTGTATTAAAGATACAACAAAGAAGGAAAAAATAGTTAAAGCATTTGAAATGTAAAATACTAAATAAAGCAGTGGTTCTCAATCAGGGGTCCGGAGCCCCCTGGTGGCCCATGAGCAGGCTTCAGGGGGGTCCATCAAGCATAGCTGGCGTTAGACCCGGGAGGGCCCAGGTCATAAAGCTGGAGCCCAGCTGCACAGGACTGCAGCACGGGGCCCCAATACCCAGGGCTGAAGCCAAAGCCTGAGCAACTTCGCTTCACAGTGCCGGAGGTGGCGTGGGGCCACGGGTAATTTCCCTGCTTCCTACCCTTTAATGCCAGCCCTGGATTTTATATGGAGAAAAACAGCTGTTGTGGCATAGGTGGGCCATGGTGTTTATATAGCGTGTTGTCAGGGGCCTCAGAAGGAAAAAGGTGGAGAACCCCTGAAATAAAGAGACAAGGTGGGTGAGGTAAGATCTTTTATTGGACCAGCTTCTGTTGGTGAAAGAGACAAACTTTTGAGCTACCCAGAGCTCTTCTTCAGGTCTAACTCTGTGTAGCTCGAAGTCTTGTCTTTCTCACCAACAGAAGTTGGTCCAATGAAAGATATTACCTCACCCACGTTGAATCTCTAATATCCTGGACCAACACAGCTACAACACTACAAGTATTAAATACGCCTCTCATTTTAACATCCTGTTCCCTTTCCCTTTGCTGGAAAGAATATTTTTGGAAGGGAAAAAACCCTTGTTTGACTGTCTTTTAGATGGTAATAACTGTCCTTTTGGGGAAAAGAGAGAGGATGTTAGTTGAGATGGGCTGGAGTTGTCATTGCTGCTGCTGTTAAAGTCCAATCCCATTTTCTAGAAAACAAGCCAGACACACATAGGAGGGGAGAGAAAAGAACAGCACAGCAAAAAAAAAAAAAAAGCAGCTTCTTCCTCTAAAGTTGACTTTCACTTGCAACCTCATGGCTGGAAAACACAGTCCCAGAATGTGGTCTTACCAGCCACTCCGAGAACTGGCGACCTTGTACCAGCATTAGGTTGTTTAGGGCATTGCTCTGAATTGCCTCTCTGGTCATCGGCTGACATCAGTATAACAACATATGCAGTCTTGGCCAGCTGAGCCAGACTCTGATTAAACAGAAGGCAAAAGGAGAGAGAGGAAAGAAAATATTTAAGGTGAGGAAGGAAAAGGGGTGAGAGGTGGGGTGGGGGTGGGGGTGGGGGGGGAGCCAAAGTGGTGTTCAAGAATTTAGTCCGCACCAGTGGAGGTAGTGGTTTCAGCTGTCTGGCCCAATTTGGTGAAGACATCCCTCAGGATTACTGCATAGAAGGTCCAGGCTCCCAGGAGATGTTGAGGGTGTTGGGGTTGGTCCTGCTTTGAGCAGGGGGTTGGACTAAATGACCTCCTGAGGTCCCTTCCAACCCTGATATTCTATGAGGGTAGCAGCCATGATGATAAAACTTGCTGCAGCAGTTGTTGGCAGACAGTTCCTTTTTCACCTAATTTTCCTCAAAGTCTTTTCCTGTTAAGAACCCCAAAAGGGAGTGATGGGCAGAATAGGCCGCCCTCTCATTATTTTGCCCACCATGCGTCCTAATTCCCAACACACCAATTTTGTTTTCTTGACTTCTGGTCCTATACTCCTCTTGTTTACCAAGCATAATCCTCACACAGTACTTAAGCAGTATCAGTAAAACCCTTTCTGTTTAAAATAATTCAGTCTTTCTGTCTCCTGACATCTTGTCTTAAACAGTTTTCTATAATAGGTTATTGTGACAATTTCACTCACTTTTTACAGCTGACATTACAGGTAGGATAAATATGTGAGCCCAAATATTACTACAGCCCTGATGTGTCCAAATTGCTTTTGAAAATGGGACTCAGGCTCCTAAGTCAATTAGGTGGTTTTGAAAATCATAATACCTCCTTCTTATTGTTGTTTGTCTGTCTTGTCTATTTAAATTATAAACTGTTCCAGTTGGAGTCTGTGTGTGTGTGTGTGTGTGTGTGTGTGTGTGTACAGTGCCTAACACATTGGGGTCCTGATCTCAGCAGGGTCCTATAGATGCTAATGTAATACAAATAGCACTAATTTTACCAATGAAAAAATTTGTGTGAAGTCAGGATTCATGAAAAATTAATATTCCTTGCAGATGAATGGTCTAGAACTGTAGTGAAGGTGTTGCTGCTCTCTGCCACATTACAAGCCTTAATCTAATACAGAGCAGTCCTTAAAAGTGTATAAAAATACCACTTTTTTTCCAATACCTCTGTCCAAAACTCGTGAGGAAACATGAACTTCCTTATAATACGAGGATGTGACAAATGGCAGTGCTTACTTTTATTATTGTACAGAAACGTCTTCCATTCAGACTCAAATAGAGTTACAAATGATATGTTGCTAGAGACTAATAGGAGAGATGCTTCAAAGCTCCTAGTCCACAGTGGGCCAAAAAAGAAAAAAAATGGTTATGTTCTAATCTGTTCTCAATATCAAGAAAAATGCTCCCACTTCAAAGGTGCTAGAGAAACACCTGTTACATTACCCAAAGCCAGGAACGTGTGGGGGGAGATTTCCCCCGGTGCAAGTCCAGGAGAAAATATATGGGATAATAAAGAAAAAGAAAGGCAAAGTAATTTTGTTTCTCGAAAATGGATAATGTACCTGTCAACATGTATTTAGTCTGGCGGCCTTCAGTGACATTTTCTAGTGACAGCAGAAGAGAGGCTAAAATTGCATCGAGGGGACCCCATATAGAGTCGGGAAACAGAGGTCTGTATTAATTTTAACATGGAGCAAATTGCTTAAGGCAAACTCCCCTCATCTCATTTGTTGCATTAGGATCTCCCTCACACCCCTCCTCCAAAACGCCCCGCTGAATAGTTCGGTGTTGGGGTTGTTTTTTTTTGTTTTTCTTCACATTCATTTCAAAAGAAAAAGGGGAAAAATCTGAGGCCATCTGCTATCTTCTTTATGGGAAAAAAATAAAACCTACAATTAGTGTCTTGTTCATCTTTTCTTTTTCAAAAAAAGAGAACTATTATGCAAATACTCCACAATTTGGTTTCAAATACTCTTTGTACTGTGAGGAACAATTTTCTTTAATACAAACCCAACCTCCTTGCCAAGACTTTTTTTTAATATGGGGAAAAAAACTTTTATGAGACTTTTCTTTATTGTTGTGTTCTTCTGCTACTAAGGTTTTGTCATCCTCTCTATGTGCAGTATTATTTTTGCTGTTATTCTTTAAGTTGTCAGTTATACATTGGACAGGTTTTTTGGGGGACAAAACCAAAAGAGCTTCACAAAACTCCATTTCCATGTCACTTTTCAGTGTTCCTTTGCCTCAGTGAAATGATTGCCACTGAAAGGCAGAGCTCAGTAAATCCAGAGAGGCTTTCCCCCTTGCCTCTTCTGAAAGCTGCCTGCTTGGTGTGAAAGGAACAGAGGTACTTGTGACACTTTAGAGACTAACAAATTTATTTGAGCATAAGCTTTCGTGGGCTACAGCCCACTTCATCAGATGCCACTTGGCTGTGGCAGCTTTGTTGTAAGTGAAGATTTGTAGTTGAATTATAGCTGCAAGCTGTAGGCTACTTTGGTGTCTGATCCTGCAGGGCTTGCAGTCACTGGGAGATTCTAGAATAAGGACTGAGTGTATAGAACTAAGTTTTCCATCCCTTACTAGCAGCATTATTACAGTAGCGTTTAAAGACATCAGCTGAGATTGGGGGCCCCGTTGTTCTATGCAAACAGGTAGCAAAGGACAGGTCCTGTCCCAAAGAGTTTCCTGGTCTAGAGAAGACAAAGGGTGGGAGAAAGGAAGGGTTATTATCCCCGTTTTATGGCTGGGGATCTGAGGCCTGGAGAAATTAAGCGATTGGCCCATGGTCACACAGGAAGGATGTGAAAGAGCTTGGAATTGAACTCAGGAGTCAGATTTTCAAGAGTCTAAGTGCCTTAGGAGCACAAGTCCCACTGACTTTTGATGAGATTTATGAGCCTAATTCACCTAGGCACATTTGAAAATCCTGTACCAGATCTTCTCTGTCCCAGCCCAAGGCATGAAATAAAAAATGAACTTTGAATTAGGGAAAATTCCCATTAGTGTCAGTTTGCTACATTATAGGCTGGATCCTGCTGAGCAGTCTGACCATCATCCTACAAGGCCCTTCATCAGAGGCTTAGCTTTCACTCTATGCTTTTAGTATTTTGCTGGGTCTGGGCCAGAATGGGCAACATCATGTAAGATTGAGCTCCAGGACTGGTGTAGCGCTAGGAGTAAGAGCTGCAAAATCTGGCTCTTACAGTAGAACGCAGAGGTCCCCAAACTGTGGTCTGTGCCCCCAAAGAGGGTATGGAGGCACAGTCGGGGAGCACAGTGGGCCCTGGCCAGCCTTCACAGGGGGCGGGAGCACCATCCAACCCCACCACACTCCCAGCTCTGCTCCGGCCCAGCCCCTGGCCGTGGCCCTGTCCTGATCCTGTCCCTAGCCTCAGCATAATTCTGCACCCAGCCAGGATTCTGGCTGCTGTCCCGCACTGTGGCCCAGCTGTGGACCCAGACCCAGCCTCAGGCCCTGGCTGTGGCTCTGTTCCCAGCCACACGTCCAGCTGTGGCCCCAACCTTGGCCCCCTTCCCCTGTCTGTGCCCCTCTCCACCCCAAGCCATGGCCCCACTATGGACCCTGGCTCTGGGCAGTGTGGGTGATGTGGACAGGGGGAACGGGGGCATGACCCTCAAAAGTTTGGGGACCATTCCTATAATGGTTCCTTAATGCCAAGTGGCCTTCTCCACATTTTGGGAAAGATTCAAGGAAATTAATATGAGTAGCTACATCTCTTAAGGAGAAATAGATCTCATGCTAGGAATATGGTCAGCTATACCACTATTCCCTCTTCAGGGGACTGTCACAGCAAGAGGCGGTGGAGGGCAGGGCAGATTTTCCCAAAACAGCCGTCTGTGGAGCAATGCTGCTTTATAGCAGCTGAGGACTAGGCCCATTGTTTAGCCTCGTGTAACATAAATTACATCAGTTTGGACCTTGCTGAAGAGTAGCTTGTGCTATCTCATCACAACAGGAAGATAGTGTGAACCTTTATTGTACTTCAGGGGACACCAAATCTCTTTTGATAGTGTGTGGGGGAGCCATAAATCTGCAGGGCCTAGAACTTTTGAATGCAATGATCGATTTGGGATGTTTTTGTTGTTACAGGAAGCGCTTATCATGGCAAGCATGGATCATCCACACCTGGTGCGATTACTAGGCGTCTCCTTGAGCCCCACCATTCAGCTCGTCACTCAGCTCATGCCCCACGGCTGCTTGCTGGACTATGTTCATGAACACAAGGATAACATTGGCTCCCAGCTTCTGCTGAACTGGTGTGTCCAGATAGCCAAGGTAAGGTCCGACAGGTTTTTGGATATTTCCAGGACTAAACAAACGAGCACGGTCATTTCTGAAAGTCAGCAGTACCCATTCCTATGCAGAAAACAAGAGAGGAAGATCTATTCTTATAAGGCATTGGTGATCTTTTTAATTACCTCTGTGCAATAATACAATATGTACTGGTGAGGTAACAATCTGACTCAGACCCATACACAAAGCGTATTTTACTGTGGGGTTTTGGAAGACTTGAAGAGGAAAGGCTTCCTCTTCCCTAGATCTGAGTCTTGGCACAGAATGATTATGCAAACTTTTCGGCTGCTGCTTCAGTAAGTAAGAGTGATGCCTTCAGAGTTCAGATGTGTACTTGATTGCTCAAAGAGTGTCAGTTGAGAGGTACTAACAGTAGACTGTAAATCCAGCCTTAATATACTCCTTACACAGTAGTGTGTTGTTCATGAACTCGTTGCAACAAATAAGTTGGTATTTAATGGCATGCTTAGAAATCATTTTTTTTAGATATCCGGTCACAATGAATGAAAAGATTTGGAAGGGTTAAGGGACTACAATTTGCATCCATCGTACACTACCAGGGTGGTATCTCTCTTGCGTATATGGCAACCAGAGAGGTATGAAGGTGTAACTGACTGTGAATCAGGCACTAAATACTTGTAAAATTATTTAAAAGTAACATTTTCACAACAGAACAGAAAATGTTAGTAACTCACATGTGAGTGCATGTTACAGGTCATCCTTGGTGCCCAATCTGCAGACGATCTGCTATAGCAGCTGCTAACAAGTCCTGGCTCTTAGCTCAAGTTGTAGCAGCTTTAGTGCTGGGGGTCCTACGTTCAATCCCCAATGTGTCACACCAGAGGGCAGTCATCACAAAAAATATTGTTGTGGAGTTTGTTTGCTTTTTGTTTTAACAAATGAATATTAGTGAAGCATCAATATAGTTGTCCAATGCAAGATGCAGCCCTGCATTTGTGTGCCAGGAGGGAAATATATCTGAGGGTTCAAACAGGCCCATCTTTGCCTTCCTGCCTATATCCCCATGGGGGCAGAACACAATGGCAGTCCTCTTGCTCTCTTCAGAAATTGCTCATTTTTCCAGGACTAGAGATTCCATTATTTTTCATTGGCATTTTCAGTTTCCTTGTCATCCTCTTCCTCAGCTCTCCCTCTTTTCCATCTGCCTTCCGCTCTCTAGATTATTGATGGTGCTTATTATTTATTACAAAATCCTTACTTAGTACCATACGCATAAAGATAACCTGCCTTTGTTTTCAAATGCTACACTAGTACTTGGTTTTGCAGTGTATACTGAGACCAAATTCCCTTTGGCTTAGCCTAATGAGACCTACAATGGCACTTGCTATTACTCTGTAATAGCTATGGATGGTTGGACTGGTTCCATGCAGGAGTTGAAGCAGAACTGCAGTGATCAGTAGCAGAGGGTGCTGCCAGACACTCAGCACTTCTGAAAGGAGTTCATTCAAAATTGAGGCCCCTTATTTATGGGATTCTGTGTGGATTCAGGCACGTTTGAAAATTGTAGCCTAAAGCTCTTCTTGGTGTGTGTGTGTGTGTGTGTGGTGAGAGAAGCTGGTGAGGCATTACAGGTACTTAAAGCTATTAGGCTCTCCAGCACTCCAAGGAAGGATAGACTAAATGTGTAATATTAACAGATGAACCATGAGGAAGATGGAGGGAAATTCCCCGGAACGAAAGGTGGCCTATTAATGAGGGGAAGAAGCAAAGTTTAATTAATCCATCTTTCTCCACATCGCAGTGGCATATGGTTAATTTTAATTCGGCCTCTTTCAGCATCAGGGTCGTCTGCTTGGCTCCTCACAAGGGAAACTGTTATGAGCAGCTGTTTTTCTTGAAGCTGCATATTGCTTGCTAGACATAGTTGCCCTTTTAGTTCTTTGTAGTCACAGCTTAATTGGATCTGCCTCCTCTTAGTTGCTTACTGTGCATCTCCATTTATTTTGCCTGCCTTGCTTTCCATGTGGGGATCACTATTGATTTGCAAGAGGACTGAGAGCAGGAGAATCGAACCTATGTCATGGGATGTTCTCCATTCTGCTGGTCTAGCTTATCAGTGCATTTCTATGGTATGTAGTGATGAGGTGGCTCGTTTAATTGGGAAGGTTTCCACAAATGTTGAGTGCTACTGCACAGTGCTGGTGTGGCAAAAAACCCAGTGATGGGTAAACCTCAGAGTGTTTAGATGCTTTCTTGAGCGCAAAGATTCTGATTGAGCCTGGCTTTTGAGTAGAAGGTTCACGGGGGGGAAAGGGTCACCATCAGCACATGTGCATAATGGTCAAGTACAAGCAAGCCCTCAGTGTGTAATCAACATTAAGGTATCACAGAAGAGAAGAAATAGTGTGTGGGATGGTTCCGACCCCTGTCACATGCTAATGTTGCACAGCATTATTTCTGCGTCACATGGCACTCCCCAATGGAAATTCCTAGACACGTTTTCTTGCAGCTCTCACATGATCTGGGTGTTTCTCATCAAATCAGTTCTCTGCCATTGATGCATCTCAGTTCTTCCTATTCTCAGCCTGTGGCACAAAATAGTTCAGTCTAATCCAGGTTATTGGGTTAAATACAGTGATAACTGGATGGAGGTTAGTGTCTTGTGATGTGCAGGAGGTCAGAGGTAGATGGTCCCTTCTGGCCTTAGACACAATATGATAAGGCTCTCCTTCATTTAGAGGCAGATTATGGACAAATTTGGGGGGTAATGATGATGAAAAGAAACTTTTGGAGCACTGCAGCTGGACTGCCCTTAGTCCAAAAAGTGTAATAAATGTGCGGGATGGATCCCAATCACAGGAAAATAGCAGTATCACTGTGCCACTCATCTGTCACCTTTAATGATCATGGTAATCAGCTGGCATTCTGAAAATAGAGAGATTCAGTTTGCCTTCAAATACTCCAAGTTGCCAATGGAGTGAAAGCTGAAACAGACTGTTGTGTCAAACTACAATTTCTACTAGATAGCTGAGTGAAATGCTTTACCTTCTGAGCGTCTCTATCCACGGAGAACTCACTGTTCAGTTTGCAGGCTCCTTCTGGGCATGTGAATTTCTCTCAACCTCTCACTTTTTTTAGGCATGTTGAAAAGCTTTATTGTGTCTTTCTGAAGGCTACCAAAAATCCAATCGGGTATAACAGGACCCAGAGAATGTTCAGTGACCTCCTAGATCAATGGTTCTCAAACTTTGAGAACCCCTGTCCTGCATACGTTTTCAGCTGCCTGAGGCAGCTTCTGAGGTCTGCCTTTCATTATATGTACCCTTTTTGTTCTGTCTGGTTTTGAAGTCAGTTTTCTCTACCAAGAACAGAGATGAAGGAGGTGGGAGAGCCTTTATTTTGGGTGGTGGGTTTTTTTTGGGGAATGATTTAAAATCAAATTACCATGACTGCAATATGCACTATTCCCAAGGTCTTTCTCTGTCTGGCATGCAGGCTGTTGTATATTGAAGGTGTTGCGTCAGAGTTAACTAATGCTGCCTGGATGCTCACTTCCAGCTCTCTGTATTTTCTTATAAGTAGATGCAAAACCTAGACGGGAAATAGGCCTGGTTGCCAAGGTCAATATGCCTCTGGTGATCTTCTTTGAAAGTTGACTATAGGGTGGTTATTAAGTATTTTCCACTTCCAGGTGAATGAGAGCTTAGCTGAATTTCTTTGCTTGCATGTACGGTGTATACTTTATTTTGATTATTAGATCATTGTAGACCAATGGTACCTTCTTTCCAGCAGTTGAACTTCTTTTTCCAAAGATGAAAGTGACAGAAGCAGAGCAACTTCACATATTCTAAATAAAATATGGCCATTAGGCGGCAGCCAAAGCTATGGGAATACCAGCCTCCTAGTCTACAGAAACACAGAGTACTTCCAGTGCATCATGGGATACACAGTAGATGAATCATGTTCAGGTGTCTCACTTAGGAACTGAAGCTTTGCCTTTTAGCCCAGCGTTCTAATTGCTAAAGATTCTATTGGCTTGAGGGTTCAGCTGTCATTGACTTTAGTGAAGAAACTGAAGTGCAACAAAGCAATAAATCTCCAGCCATTACTCACACAGTCAGAACTATTCAAGGTGAGCAAGAGCGGCTGGTTTAGTAGTCTCTGAGAACCTAAGAATGGCTATACTGGGTAAGACCAATGGTCCATCTAGCCCAGTACCCTGTCGTCCAACCGTGGCCAATGCCAGGTGATTCAGAGGTAACAAACGGAACAGGTAGTCATCAAGTGATCCATCCATAGTCGTCTCCTCCCTGCTTCTGGCAGTCAGATGCTAGGGGCACTCAGAGCATGGGGTTGCAACCCTGACCATCTTGGCTAATAGCCATTGATGGACCTATCCTCCATGAACTTATCTAGTTCTTTTTTGAACCCTGTTATAGTCTTGGCCTTTACAACATCCCCTGGCAATGAGTTCCACAGGTTCACTATACTTTGTGTGAAGAAATACTTCCTTTTGTTTGTTTTAAACTTGGTGCCTATTAATTTCATTGAGTGGCCCTGAGTTCTTGTGTTATGTGAAGGAATAAATAACATTTCCTAACACACTTTCTTCACACTGTTAATGATTTTATAGACCTCTATCATGTGTCTCTTCAGTCATCTATTTTCCAAGCTGAAAAATCCCAGTCTTTTCAATCTCTCATCAAATGGAAGCTGTTCCATACCCTCAATCATTTTTGTTGCCCTTCTCTGTACCGTTTCAAATTCTAAAATATCTTTTTTGAAATGGGGTGACCAGAATTGCATGCAGTATTCAAGGTGCGGGCGTACTATGGATTAATATAGTGGCATTACAATATTTTCTGTCTCATTATCTATTCCTTTTCAAATGGTTCCTAAGATTCTGTTAGCATTTTTGATTGCTGCTGTACATTGAGCGGAGGTTTTCAGAGAACTACTTATGATAACTCTAATATTTCTTTCTTAGAATCATGGAATCGTAGACTTTAAGGTCAGAAGAGACCATTATGATTATCTAGTCTGACCTCCTGCACAATGCAGGCCACAGAATCTCACCCAGACACTCCTGTGATAAACCTCTCACCTATGTCTGAGCTATTGAAGTCCTCAAATCACGGTTTAAAGACTTCAAAGAGCGAAGAATCCTCCAGCAAGTGACCCGTGTCCCATGCTACAGAGGAAGGCGAAAAACCTCCAGGGCCTCTCCAATCTGCCCCGGAGGAAAATTCCTTCCCTACCCCAAATATGGCGATCAGCTAAACCCTGAGCATGTGGGCAAGACTCACCAGCCAGACATCCAGGAAAGAATTCTATGTAGTAACTCAGATCCCACCCCATCTAACATCCCATCAGAGGCCATTGGGCATATTTACCGCTAATTGTCAAAGATCAATTAATTGCCAAAATTAGGCTATCCGCTCATACCATCTCCTCCATAAACTTAGTCTTGAAGCCAGATATGTCTTTTGCTCCCACTATGGGTGGTAAAAATTAATTTAGACCTCTTAATTTTTGTATGTAGAGTTGGGATTATGTTCCAGTGTGCATTACTTTGCATTTATCAACACTGAATTTCATCTGCCATTTTGTTGCCCAGTCACCCAGTTTTGTGAGATCCCTTTGTAGCTCTTGGCAATCTGCTTTAGACTTAACTATCTTGAGTAATTTTGTATCATCTGCAAATTTTGCCACCTCACTGTTTACTCCTGTTTCCAGATCATTTATTAATATGTTGAATAGGACTGGTCCCAGTGCAGATCCCTGGGGGAAACCGCTATTTACCTCACTTCATTCTGAAAATTGACCATTTATTCCTACCCTTTGTTTTCTGTTTTTAACCAGTTACTGATCCCTCTTATCCCATGATTGGTTACTTTGCTTAAGAGCCTTGGGTGTGGAACCTAATCAAAGGCTTTCTGAAAGTCCAAGTATGCTATATCCACTGGATCACCCTTGTCCACATTTGTTGAACCTCTCAAAGAATTCTAATAGATTGGTGAGGCATGATTTCCATTTACAAAAGCCAGGTTGACTCTTCCCCAGCAAATCTTGTTCATCTATGACTGATAATTTAGTTCTTTTCTATAGTTTTAACCAATTTGCCTAGTGCTGAAGTTAGGTTTACTGGCCTGTAATTGCCAGGGTCACCTCTGGAGCCTTTTTTAAAAAATCGGTGTCACATTAGCTATCTCTAGTCATCTGGTATAGAAGCTGATTTAGATAATAGGTTACATACCACAGTTAGTAATTCTGCAATTTCACATTTGAGTTCCTTCAGAACTCTTGGGTGAATACCATCTGGTCCTGATGACTTATTACTTTTTGGTTTATGATTTTGTACTAAAACCTCCTCTGTTGACACCTGAATCTGGGACAGTTCCTCAGATTTGTCACCTAAAAAAAATGGCTCAGGTGTGGGAATCTCCCTCACATCCTCTGCAGTGAAGACCGATGCAAATGATTCTCTGCAGTGTCCTTATCTTCCTTGAGTGTTCCTTTAGCACTTTGATCATCCAGTAGCCCCACTGATTGTTCAGCAGGCTTCCTGCTTCAGATGTACTTAAATATTTTGTTGCTGTTAAAGTTTTTGAGTCTTTGGCTATTTGCTCTTCAAATCCTTTTTTGGCCTGCCTGAGAAGCCAAATATGGAGTAAATGATCATATAGCTTGAAAAGTTAGTACTGATCATTCCAGAAATGGACTGAGGGCCCAATTTTTCAAAAGTTTTTATGGACCTAAAATGCAAATAGTCACTTACTGGGATTTTGAAAAGTTTCTAGGCTCTTAACTCTCAACTCTTGACTTTGAAAATCCTACTAGGTGAAATATCTGCATCTTTAAGCACCTAAATACTGTTGGCAATCTGGCTCTTAGGCACTTAGTGTCTTTTTTATAAGCACTCATTTCATACAAGCTTTTTAGTAAAATTACAGAGGCCACAATTTTTAAAGGTATTTAGGTGCTTTGCTCCTATTTATTTCAGTGGAAGTGTAGGCACCAAAATACCTTTAAAATACGGCTGTAAGTCCTTAAGGTTACAACATGTTGTACCAAACAACGTAAAATAAATTATTAAAATTCAGCAAGACGAAAAACAGGTGTCATGTTGCATCAGAACTTGAAACCTTGGAC
The DNA here is from genome assembly GCF_009764565.3 of Dermochelys coriacea. Taxonomy (NCBI): domain Eukaryota; kingdom Metazoa; phylum Chordata; order Testudines; family Dermochelyidae; genus Dermochelys; species Dermochelys coriacea. The sequence goes on along the minus strand of NC_050078.2, from coordinate 67,195,942 downwards.
AGTGACTATCAGCTGACCAAGAGAGCCAAATATCCTTCCTAACAATGTGGTGGAAGCTCTTTGCTGCCTGTAACTGGAACCTATTAAGGCTTGAGTAGAACTCAAATAAATTGTTGTTATTTTCAGCCAGATTCTGATATTTTTACTCAAAGTGACTAGTAGCTTATTCCATCAGTGGTTCTGTTGAAGTGAATGTGATATCTTGTGGTTTGAGGTTCTGCTGAATGTAAGAGGGGAAATCTGGTCCATTATAATTACATTTATTGTATGACCTACCGAGGCCTGTCAAGCACTGTGGATCTTGAACTCTGGTGGAGTTAAAAGGATCCAACCTGTCACTCAGGGATCTGCTAACTGTTGTCAGAATAGGAGCTGAACTCAGATAGAAGACCTCATGCCTGGGAGCTGATTGGCAGAATGCTGGGGGTTCTGATTGGTCCACATCCCCTATTTAAACCTAGCACAAGAACAGAAAGTTGTCCATGCTCTGGATTGTATGCCTTGTGCTTCCTGCTCCCTCTCCACTAGCCTGACTTCCTGGTAACCTGACCCTGCCTGCCTCCTGACACTCGACTCTTGGTTCACCCTCTGGCCTGTCTCAGACTTTGACCTCCTGGTATCTGACCTGATGTGACTCCTTCTCCTGATCTCTAGGTCAGATTGCCCACTTCCCAGTCGTGATATACCCTGACAACTATTATCATGCTTAGAGAATATTAATACAGGGCTTGCATGTGATAGGAATAAGGATATTTTACAAAATTTGGATAGCTAACATGTGGTAACCATAGATTCTGTCACGCTTGCTCTCATTGAGCAGCAGTCCCATACCACGCAGTTGTTCCTGTAGAACGGACATGTGGCTGTCCTGGTAAGTAGGCTATGTTACTTTCCAAAGTGTTCCCTTCACATTCTGATGCAATGCGATACCTGTTTTCCATTCTATTGAATTCCATTGGTTTGTTTTTCTTTGCTCCTCACACTGCAACCTGACAAACACCTCATTTTCACTAAAAATCTTGTTTCAGATAAGTGCTTATGAATAAAACTGGATCTGTAGCCTTGCATACTGAAGTCCTAATTCACAGAGCAGGTACAGGGAGGAAATGGCAGTGAATGCTAATGTGTGCTGCCCCACTAAGTGCTTCAATGCTGTTCTGAAATGATCACCTTAAGAGATAGGGCTCCATTCATTAGTATTATGTATTTATATTGTCATTATGCCAACAGGGCCCAGCTGAGACCAGGGCCTCTCTGTGCAAAACCAGCAAGAGACAGTTCCTGCCCTGAAGAGCTTATAACCTAAATGGACAAGGCAGACAAAGGGTGGGAGGAGAAACAAAAGCACAGAGTGGGGAAGTGACCTTCCTTAAATCACACAGCAAGTAACTAGCCAAGTCTAGAATAGCACCCAGGTGTCCTGAGTCCCAGTCCAACACCCTACCCCATTCAATCTCTGGTCCCTCCTGAGGCTGCCAAGCCTGCTTATTACATTTTAGAGTACAGTTATTCCATAAGTGTTACTTTAGAATAATAATAAGCCAAAGCGGAAGCAGTTTGATATAGTGGCATGCTGAGGAAGGAAAATCAAGTCCTGTGGGGGGATTATTTTTACATCTTTTGAATATAAAAGCTTCTCAAATTACATCAACCTGAGGCCTGCACAACCCCAGTTATCCAACTATATAGAGAAAATGTTTGAAAATACCCTAGAAAATGGAATTGGAAAGAAAAGCTGCTGGGATCAAATTCACTGAAGCTAAAGTGTTGAAGGGAGATGCAAATCCACATCTGTGCTCCAAGTAAGAGTCCTCCCAAAGCACACAAGACATGTTTTTCTCCAAGACAATGGGTGATGTTGGTTTGCAGGAGTGGCTATATAGGAGCCCTCAAAGCCAAAGGTTGCAGAGGGAATGTCTGTATTTGGTGCATCTTCCTGCTACCTTGGCTACACCCCTCTCTCAGCTAACTCTGCTCACTTTATGGGCCCCAATGGCCTCCCACAATTGGCAAATGGGATCTCACGGTTGCTTTCTGCCACTGTAACTTCCCTCCATGACAGACTTTTTAGCTGAGTATTTTTAGTCACCTGGGGTGAAGATTCAAATCCGGATTGTCTGCTGGTGTAAGTCACCAGGGCTCTAGTGATTTTAGAAGAATTATATTGATTAACACCAGCTGAGAAGCTGGTCCAGAAGCGGCTCCTGTTGTACTACCAATTTCGCATCTCTCATGTGTGTTAGTTTCAGTCTCCACTGCAGACTACATGAAAAGTGAGGGATGCTGGGGGAAAAAAAGGGAGCTGAGCTTAAGGACATCTGGCTGCATTGTTTGGAGAGGGGCTGTTGGACTCTCTTTGTGCGGATTTGATTGATAAGCAACGGCTTGCTGGAGACAGCTTTTGTTATTTTGCAGCAGTCAGGGGTGAGAGATGGACAGAATGTGTGTGCAGTAGGAGGAAATGGGTGAATGGAAAGGTTGCAAGGAGGTGAAGAAGAGTGGCTGTGGTTCAAGGTCTTTCTTTTTCATTTAGGATCTCTAGCCTACCGCTCAGTGACCTACTCCATCACGGAGCAAACAAAGGATGAGTTTAATGACAGTCATCTGTCAGCTGTCCACGTTTTAAGCTTCAAGATGTCTCTATTCCCAAAGCTCCTTGCCATGACAAGGCTAATTGTATAATTGTAATGCTATACCGGTCCCAGTCGACACAGTCACACTGGTAAGGAGCAGGGCTAAGGGCTGTGATAATTATCACTCCAAGCAAGTACATTAGCATAAATGTAGTTTACTTATGGGGCTGCTCTATTAGGAAGTTCAGCATGTAGAATAGTCTGGTTTAAACCAAGGACTATAAAATTAAAGCCATATTGAAACAATGACTTAATTGTGTCGAGCAGCAAAATCAAAATAGGTGGGAAGGATATATTTTTTTACGACATTGAATTCACACATATATTCACAATTTTCTGTACCCATAATTATCACCTTTCATCTTCTGCTGGCAGGTTGCAGGGGTCTACAGACAGCAAACTGAAAAGAGGGGCAGCCATTCTGCTTCTGGTGCCCCTGGAGAGCTGTGCTGAAAGAGGATATTCCCACTGAGTCAGGGATAGGATCATCCACCCAGGCACCTGTTTTAGTAGCAAACACACGCAGATACAGAGACAATTTTACCCTTGAGAAACACTAGCCGAAAAGAGCTTAATCCAGGGCGAACCTGTGAAAATAGTTCTGCAGCCAACCCCCACCCTATCCTAAAATATATGTCCCTCTGAATTTTAAACTTCTTTCCACTGTGATTACATCACTATGCATGGGATTGGCCTGGGTGTGTGAGCGGGGTTGGAGATGCTACTGAAATGAGTTTTTTGGGAAGACCCCAAACATAATCAAATCACCTTTGTATTGAAAGTGGGTGTGGAACAAAATCCACAGCTCGGATCATACCCCCCACATGGAAAAACCCTCCATGCCCATATAATTATGGGAATGAGGGACCCCCACCCAACACCAGCCTTTCCTGCTGCAGAAGCAGAGCCCAGCTTCTTATGCTAGGGTTATGGAAGAGCTACCAATATCTAAGCCTTTTTTTCCCCCAAGAGACCGTTCTCCAAATAAACCAAGGGACTGGGTCCTTAGCAGTAGTATTGCAATAGCAGCCAGCTGCCTCCAGACAAGATCAGAACCCTATTGTGCTAGGTGCTGTGCAAATCCACAGTGAGAGACAGTCCCTACCCTGTTTACAATCTAGACAGACAAAGAGTGAGAGGGAAACAGAGGCACATACAAGAGAAGTGACTTAACCTAGGTCACAGGCAGGTCCCTTTATTGCACATGGCTACGGGGATGTGTCAGCAAAGAAGCTAATTCAGCCACAGGAAGGGCATTGTCGTGGCAGGTGGAGCCCCAGTTTCGGAATCAGTTTGTTACACCTCCAAAAAATCAAGTAAACCTCTGCTGTGGTTTCATGGGCTCCAAAAGCCAGCCTGCCTTGCATGAATAATCGGCCATCATTAGGAAAAATCAAAGTGACAGCTCTTCATGTTTTCTAGTCTAATTTTGCAATGGCACGGAGCTAGACAGGTTACTGTTTTGTTAAATGAAAGCTGAGCTTTGCACTGACTTTTATAGGGGCTCCAGTACTGGGGGACCGAAAGCTGTTGGCTCAGTAGGCCCCAAAGGCTTGTTCCACCCTAAAATACCAACACTGGCATCAAGTATACTGAATGACTGTGGAAAAAAAAATTATGATATTCCTAGCAATCCCCAACAGACAGGCTTGGAAAAGCATTATTGAAAACCACTCCTAAATCAAATTCAAGATGTTATAGCAGTACCTGCTAGGCTCTGTCAGGATTTCCATTATAAACCCATATTTTTGGGGTTTATAACTTAGCCGTAAATATTCGCGCTGGGCTGTGACTTGGCATAAAAAGTGTCAGCCCAAAACATTTTTTGTTGTTATTCAAGAAATATATGTATTGAGTTATTTCTAAGTTGCTAGCATGCAAAAGTAAAAGCTGGATGCCTTTTGTATCCCTACACATTAAAAATGATTTTTCTTCTGTATACTAAAAAGTTGAAAGACATAAACTCATAATGCAGCTTATCCTACTTGCAATGAATGACCAAGACACTAAAGTTTGCAAAGTGGATATTGTAAATTTGAATAGATAAATGCCCATATCAGTCCTTCACTATAAATTTTGGATCCATATTAATATTCTAATTTGTTCTGTTTCTTATATCTTCACCACTCGACACAGGGGTTCCAGAAGGCCTCTAAAGTTATGTCTACACAACAAAGAAAAACCCATGACTGGCCCATGCCAGCCGACTCACCCCAACCCTTCTCACCCTGCAGGTTTCTAGAGCCCGGGCTCCAACCCAAGCCCAGAAGTCAACACAGCAATGAAACAGCCCTCCAGCCTGAATCGGCTGGCCCGGGCCAGCCGTGAGTTTTTCTTTGCTGTGTGGACGTACCCAATCTCTGCAGAACCATGGTGGTTCTGTTGCATGGTGGAAAGGCAGCTATGGGGCAAATAAAACCCACTGGCCAGGGTGCGTTACATGTCCCCTTCTCTGCCCAATCCATAGGTGACATGAGGCTGGTGTAGCCCCCAGTCATAGAGCTTAACTCCTTAGATCAAGCTGTAGAGAAGTAAGCTGCACTGGCCAGTGTACAGGAGACAGCTTTAAGCTGTATGCATGCAAGGGGGAGTAGTGGCCAAGTGAAGGCTGCTTTCTCCCCTCCCCTGTCCCTCCTTATTGTGACCTGTAATAACGGTAACCGGTGTAGGGGAATAGAAGTCATTTTACACCCCTGGACTCCCCTGCACCTGCCATATCCAAGGCATGATTCTGCCCCTTGTAAAGACCTGACAGTCTATCCCTATGCTAATATTCCTCTTCTGTCCACAGAACGTAGTGGTACAGCTGCCATGAGAATGTGATGGGTCACGCTCAATGAATTTTAAAGGAACAGATCCCCCTGTGTGCACAATTGAATACAATGCTGACAGCAAACACAATACAATGCTCAGTTAAATAGCTGCTGCGTAAACTGTTACTAAAAGTGCTGCCCATTTAGAAGATTATAGTTTCTGGGGATGCTGTATAATCTCCATTGCATTGTGTGTGCTCACGTGTCCCTGTGTACTACAGAAGACCAATGTTAGCCTGTTTAATGAAATGTGAGGGGGGACAGGGCTGTTCTAACTGGCTGCTGGCACCATTTCAGGTGTCATAACAGCGCTCATACCTACAGGGTCATCTGGCAGTCAGGTGTCATTAGTCAACACTCTCTCTTTTCCCATCTGTTTCTGTCTAGCCTGTTTGTGGAAATTAGATCTCAGTATGCAGCAATTCTCACTGTGGTCCTGGTTTTCTTTCTGCATCCTATGACCTTCTTCTAACTTGAGACTGTACCTTTGCCTGTATTGGATCCTTTGGTCTAAAATCCTCAGTGCTTTTGCTGTTATATACCAATTGCCAGTGCTGCAAGATAGTTAAAGAGAGAGAGGCTCATATAATATACAGTGACCAATTATAGCCCACCATCCAGCAACAAATTATTAGCTCCTAACTAGAGCTGGTTGGAAAATGGATTTTCTGGCCTATGGAAAATTTTTAAGATTTCAAAATAAAAATCATCCCGAATCAGAAGAAAAACCCCAAATTATTTTTTTTGGTAAAAAAAATCCAAAGAAAGTATCAACTAAAATATTTTGTTTTGATAAATTTGAAATGTTTTGCATAGATTTCAAACCTTTTTAATTTTTAATATAACACATTTCTGAACAAAATGTCATTTTGAAATAAAAATGTGATACCTTTGCTTTGGAAAATGGCAAAAAGGGACAGTGACGCATTTTTGAAGTGTTCTTTTCCATTTTTTTTTCAAAATGCAGTTGTGTCTAAATCAATACAATTTTGCTAAAAACTTCAGTTTCAAAATGGCATTTTCTGACAGAAAACTGTTTTACACCAAAACTTTGCCTGCCTGTGCCCAGAACTGGATGATGTTCTCTAAACTTTTGGGGGAAGGATAGCTCAGCGGTTTGAGCATTGGCCTGCTAAACCCAGGGTTGCAAGTTCAATCGTTGAGGGGACCATTTAGGAATCTGGGGCAAAAATTGGGGATTGGTCTCCCATTGAGCAGAGGGTTGGACTAGATGACCTCCTGAGGTCCCTTCCAACCCTGATATTTTATGATTCTATGTGCAGTAATGGGATCAGGAACTGTCTTTGCAACCAGGCTCATGTTGAATTACTTATGCTGTAAATTCCTTAAGGCAGGGATCCTCTCTGTGTGTCCTGAACTGCATCCCTCTCAGTGCTCAACTAATAATAAACATGACTTGTTGTAGAAACGGGGAAATTGGCAGAGGAATGGGGGAAAAGGGGAAATGAAACATTAAGAGGGAACCTGGAAAGGGGCAGTAACTGTGAATTTCGGGACATTTGGGAATGAAGACTGCTTAGGAATCAGAAGTCATAAGGAGGTCTGTGCAGAGGGTGGTTATAATAGAATTTGTCTGTGTCCAGGGTCTAGAGACTACACAAATAATTCAGGCTTTGCTCTTGTGGTTTGATGGCAGAACTTTGCATTGAAGTTATAGTGTCAGCTCAGTGCTAATGTTGTACAGTGTACAGCTTTGTGTCATCATTCCTCCTTAATGAAATGAGATAGTGTTCACATCTCTGTGCATTACTCTAATGTGCACCACTGATCCACCTGGTGAAATAGCTTGACTTGAAAGGCAAAAGAAAAATCTCCTTTTACCTATGCCAACTTGTGTATTTACCCGTACATTCAGTTGTGTGTAGGTCACAAAAGTAAACTCGAGCTAGAAGCTGAAGTCCCCAGGACCGTGCAACTGTGTTTTTGAGCATAGCTCTGGTACGTAGATATACATAGAATCATGCATTTTTCATCATGATTGATGCAATCTATGCTAACTGAGCGCCCCCTTGAAGTCTGGCATGGCACTATACGTGTGCCACGGCTTCATTTCCCCAAGTGGAGCAGCAATAGCTTTCAATAAGGCAGCCTAGTGCAAGGAAACGCCTGGACACATTAACTAGTGGCCATGTCCCTTTTAATAAGGCTTCAGCCCTTGATTCATTGCAGTGAACAGTTCTTCATTCTATGAATCACTACAATAATAATTTCATCAGGCCCCAGGCTCAGGGATCCCAAATTTATAGTCTACATCCAAGTCTCTGTGTCAGGTTAGGCTTTCCCCAGATGCCATATGGAGCAACTGCCCCAGCTTCTCCACCACACTCCATTCCCCTCTCTCCTCACTCTGCTTCCTGTTCCTATTCTTATATCATTCAGCCTAGGGCCTTGTTGATTAACCCCTGGCTGCAGGCTCCAGCCTGTCCCTTAAAGGGATAATACCCTTCTTCTCCAGGCACTCTTTCACTGCCTGCATTACTGTAGTAGTGCCTCATAACTCTTAGTGTATTTACCCTACAACATCCCCATTAGGAAGGAAAGTATCCCCATTTTATACATGAGGAACTGTGGCATTGAGAGGCCAATGTCACACAGACAGTCTGTGGCAGAGCAGGTCCCTCTGGTGTCATGAGTCTCAGGCTAGTGCTAACCACTGGACTGGGTGACCAGATGTCCCAATTTTACGGGGACAGTCCTGATATTCGGGGCTTTATCTTATATAGGCACCTATTGCCCTGCCACCCACTTCCCCAACTTTTCACACTTGCTATCTGGTCACTTTACCACTGGACCATCCTACTTCCCCAGAAAGAGTAAATGCAACACACACATAAAAGAACTTAAACTTCTATCAGTGAGGCTTTATTGCTACTAAAATAGAAGAAATATTTCTGAGCTGAGGTTGGTGTTGAGAGATAGCAAGTGAAATGCCATAGGGTTAGAAAAAAATCTGGAGAAATATAAAAACCCTGCAGATGCCTTCTTCTGCAATCATATCTTAAATTACTTTGTGCCCATTTTCTACCTATCAGATTGTAGACCTTTTTTAAAAAAAATACAAATAGTAACTGGACGGATACTCATGCCTCAATCAGTTCCTCTGTGAAAGGAAAAACCCTTAGTCCCTGATGCTGCAATGAGCTTCTTGCAGTCAGATGACTGTGCCCACACAGATGCCCCCTAAAGTCAAGGCAAGAGAAGTCAAAATGAATGCCTTGCATGCACTTCTCTCTTTCATATTGAGGGAGTTCCATCTTGAGCTTCCCTGATGAGCCCTTCTTGTGGCAGTATGACATGAAGAGGGGGTGATTCCGTAGCTAGCTTGGAATTTAGGGTTTTATATGTTAGAATTCACCACATCATTCTGAATATAAAAATAACTATATTTTACATAACTATGGGTGAACATTTGACAGGTCTGGTGATTTATTAAAATATTATCTGAATCTCTTTGATCTGGAATTCTAGCTGGAAATCTTGTGACATCCAGTACTTCATGGTTTTGCCCACCTCAGAGAGACTATGAGTATAGTTGTTTGTTTTGCTCTTGGTGTTGTTTGAACCAGCTGAGAATCTGGCCCATGTTTTGGCTTAGTAGAGCTATGCCAACTTCACCACCTGATGACTTGTCCACTCAGTGCAGATACATTTTAAAAAGAGGAAGAGAGAGAAATGTGTATTTTTTCAAACCTAGAGATTGGCTCAAATCACAGATCTAAAAGCCAGATGCTTTGAGGAAATTCACATGTGGATTCAGATGTGAGCTTTGCAGCCCTAGATCACTAATAGGACAACCCAACACGCTGGGGCAAAAAAATATTTCCAAGCTTTAGGGTAAAGAGAAGGGTTGCCAACCCTCCTGGATTGGTCGGGAGTCTCCTGGAATTTGAAAAGATCTCCTGGTGGCTACTGAAACCAATCCGGGAGATTTTAATAGCCCAATAAAACTGTGGCCAGTGACACAGCAGGGCTAAGGCAGTCTCTCTACCTACCCTGGCTCCACGTGGCTCCCGGAAGTGACTAGCATGTCTGGCTACTGGGCTCAAAGGCGACCAGGGGGGGTCTCTGCTCACTGCCCCTGTCCTGAGCACTGACTCCACAGCTCCCATTGGTCAGGAACTGCGGCCAAGGAGAACTGCGGGGGCGGTGCCTGCAGACAGGGCAATGCACAGAGCCACCTGGCCACCCCTGAGCCTAGGAGCTGAACATGTTGATCACTTCCAGGAGCCGCCTGAAGTAAACACCGCCTGGCCGGAGCCCACACCCCAAACCCCTGCTCCATCCCTGAGACCCCTCCCGCACCCAAACTCCCTCACAGAGCCCGCACTCCGAAACCCCTCCTGCACTCAGCCCTGAGCTCCCTCCTGCACCCAAACTCCCTCCCTCAGCCCACACACCCATTTGTGCCCCAGTCCTGAGCCCGCTACTGTACTTCAAACCCCTGGGCCCCAGCCAAGAGCCCCCTCCTTCACCTGAAACCCCTCATCCCTGGCCCCAGCCCAGAATCTTCATCCCCAATGGGAGCCTTCACCCCCTCCCATACCTTAAACCCCTCCCCCATCCCTGAGCCCCCTCCTGCACCCAAACTGCCTCCCAGAGCCTGTACCCCAACCCCCTCTGGCACTCCAACCCCCAGCTTTGAGACCCCTCCTGCATCCAAACTCCCTCCCAGAGCCCACACCCCGAACGCCTCCTGCACCACAACCTCCTGCCTCAGACCTGAGCCCCCTCCTGCAACTTGCTCCCAGAGCCTGCTCCCCTGCCCCAGGCTCAGCCTGGACCCCCTCCCACACTCCAAACTCCTCAACCCTACCTAGCAGCCCAGAGCCTGCACCCCCTCCCTAACCCAAACCCCAACCCCTGTCCCAGCCTGGTGAAAGTGAACGAGGGTGGGGGAGAGTGAGTGACGCAGAGAGCGGGGATGGAGTGAGATGGGGCAGGGCCTCATAGAAGGGGGCAGGGCAGGGGCAGGGCAAGGATGTTTTGGTTTGTGCGATTAGACAGTTGGAAACCCTAATAGAGAGTCCTGATATGAAATATGCAACTCTGGCCTATTTCTGTTTGAAGAAGATCAAGGTTTGGTTTGCACTGTGGACATAGTTGGAGTCGTTTCTTTTATTCTCCTTGGTGCATTCATCCTTCATTGAAATAGGTTCAGATTTTATACCTTTACTCATATTGAATAGGATCAAGCATCAGAGGTGTAACCGTGTCAGTCTGGATCTGTAAAAGCAGCAAAGAGTCCTGTGGCACCTTTTAAAGGTAGCCATCTTGCAGCAAAAATACTTCAGGACCAGACTTCAAAGAGAAACTGCTGAGCTTCAGTTCATTTGCAAATTTGACACCATCAGCTCAGGATTAAACAAGGACTGTGAATAGCTCCCAAACTACAAAAGCAGGTTTCAGAGTAGCAGCCGTGTTAGTCTGTATTCGCAAAAAGAAAAGGAGTACTTGTGGCACCTTATAAATTTGTTAGTCTCTAAGGTGCCACAAGTACTCCTTTTCTTCTTACTACAAAAGCAGTTTCTCCTCCCTTGGTGTTCACACCTCGACTGCTAGAAGAGGGCCTCATCCTCCTTGATTGAACTAACCTCGTTATCCCTAGCCTGATTCTTGCTTGCATATGTATACCTGCCTCTGGAAATTTCCACTACATGCATCTGACAAAGAGGGTATTCACCAACAAAAGCTTATGCTCCAATACATCTGTTAGTCTATAAGGTGCCACAGGACTCTTTGCCGCTTTTATTGAATAGTATATTAGTCTGTGAGTAGTCTCATTGAAATCACTGGTTTCAGAGTAGCAGCCGTGTTAGTCTGTATTCGCAAAAAGAAAAGGAGGACTTGTGGCACCTTAGAGACTAACAAATTTATTTGAGCATAAGCTTTCGTGAGCTACAGCTCACTTCATTGGATGCATTCCTTTCTGTACGAGTTTTTTCATGAAGTTGATAGATTTCCACTCCATACGGCTAAATTCAGTACCTTGCATAATGACAGGTTTCAGAGTAGCAGCCGTGTTAGTCGGTATCCGCAAAAAGAAAAGGAGTACTTGTGGCACCTTAGAGACTAACAAATTTATTTGAGCATAAGCTTTTGTAAGCTACAGCTCACTTCATCGCGTCTGATGAAGTGAGCTGTAACTCACGAAAGCTTAAGCTCAAATAAATTTGTTAGTCTCTAAGGTGCCACAAGTACTCCTTTTCTTTTTATTGAAATCACTGTGACTGCCCCTGGATTGAGAGATTATCTGTGCGAGAAAGGGTATCTAGCCTATTATGTTGAAACCTATGAGAACCTCTAACGAAACCTATGAGACTTCCACACCGTTCTTTTCTTACCCAACTGAATCAAACTATTGTCTTGGGTCTGATATCGGTAAATCATGATTCATGCACTGTAGGTGGCACACACACACTGCAAGACTAGCACGTAATGGAGTTCTATGTATTTTAATGAAGAATGTATTATTTTTAACCTAAAAGTGTTCGAATTCACATTATGGACTAATGACCCATAACTTTTCATCTGAGGAACAGGCATGTCTGGAAAAAAACTTAAATAATGGTTCTGGGTTTGGTGGCTAGCTATATTTATATTTTTACACATTTATAGACATGAAAGCATCCTTGGACACAGACTACCTTGTGCACTACATTTCATTTTGAAGGCACTACATTGCCAATCCACTCCCAACGTTCTCGCCATCCCTCTTGTCTTACAGCTCCCTTAGTCTCTTCTATGATGCCTTCTTTTGCACTTCCCCCTCTATGAAGAACAATATCTCACTTCCTGTCTACTGAGGCCTGCTCCCACCTCTTCTTTCCTCTTCACATTCCATTTCTTCCAGCTACACTGTATTTCCTTCCTTCTTTCTTCATAGTCTGTCCTCACTCTCTTTAACTTTTCTCCCATATTTTGTTCTATCTTTGTAAAACTGTATTCTCCATGGGGCAGGGCATGCATTATACTCTGTAAAGTGAATGCTAATTTTGACATCTAATTTAAAAAATGTAAAAATAGGAAGGCAAAGACGGTTGATAATGGAAATTGTGAGAGAGCTTTATTCTGACAGCTCTATTAGTGGAGTATAATTATTTTCGTTTATCTCTCTCTCCCAACCAGTGTAATGAATACAGATTTATTTTCTCTGTGTGAGAATATCACTCCAGAACACTACATTTTCTGGGAAAGAAAGGAAGTATGTTTGTATTGTTGGATATAAAAGGAAGAACTAAGTTTTTTTGACTTAATACTGTGTGCCATGCTAAGACAAAACTTATCGAAGGGAGTTTTGGCTGAGCAAGTGGTAGAGGGTTAGGTCCTATATGCAGTAGTGTCTTTTTGTCTCTTCTCATTGCTGTTATTTACTAATGAAAGGCTCAATGGTGGCATTTAGCTATGGCACCACATTGGGGAATGGAGCACCTCAAGGGAAGCACCAGGAGGCATACTGCTTTTAGAAGTGTCTCAGTGCATAGAGCAGTTCATAGATTGCTATGGCTTTTAAAGGTGGGCAATATATGTCCCCCCATGAGGCCAGCTCATATGGTGAGAAGAGCATAGCTCAACCAACTCCCTGCCTCTCCTCACCCCTTTTCATCTGAACTCCTACCAGGGCAGAATTGTGCTGTCAGGCGCTACATTCTCCCAAACATAGAAGCTGCAATTCTTGCAGGACCCTATCCAGGTCTTTGCTTCCAGGTAAAATTGGGCATTGTCGCCCTAAGTGAAGACAATGTGCTGCTCAGAACCGTAGAAATCAAGAGCTAGACCTGGGGTTTAAAAAGGCTTCATGGAAATTTCTCTTCACTACATTCATCAACCTTGCTGTGGCTTTTCTGGGTTTTTCTTTTAGGACCAGATCCTAAACTGGCACTGAAGTCAGTGGAGTGAAAATGATTTATCCCAGCTGAGGATCTGGCGGTTAATTTGTTTTCCAGACCTTTTAGTCTGTAGCTATTTTTCCTCTAAATCTCAGAAAAAAAGACAGCAGAACATAAGCCAGGAATAAATGATTGGTAAATGCATGGAAAATAATTAAACAAGCCCTTATTGAGAAGCATTTTCTGACATTATTCCTGGGTGCAGGACAGGTTGGCCTTGTTAAGTCTGAGAAGCTCTTCCTTATAAGCCCCTACTCCACTATAAATCAGGTACTTTAACATCTCCCTCCTATTAAACTGAAACCACTTTGCACAAGTTGACACTCTTTAACAGTGCACTTATTCTAAATGCAGTAACTTTCATTGTGTACTTTTCATGGCACTTTCATTCATCAAAGAATCCTCTCTACTGCTACACGTTTGCTGAAGGGCAAAACTGATTTGGTGGATAGGGAGAATGTGGTGGACACAATATACCTGGACTTCAGCAAAGCTTTTGATACAGTCCGACATGACATTCTGATCATAAGCAGGAGAAATGTGGGCTTGGCAGAACTACCATTAAGTGAATACATAATTGGTTAAACAACTGCAAACAAAGAGTAGCTATGAATGGAATGATGTCAGATTGGAAGGAGATCTCAAGTGGGGTTCCACAGGGATCTGTTCTGGGTCTGGTGTTGTTTAACATCTTTATTAATGACCTAGCTATAGGTATAGAGAGCATACTGATCAAGTCTGCAGATGATATGAAGTTGGGGTGTGGTTGCCAGTGCTTTAGAGGATAGAGCTAAAATTCAGAGGGATCTTGATAAATTGAAGAACTGGGCTATAGGCAACAAAATGAAATTCAGCAAAGACAAATATCAGGTGATACACTCAGGGAAGAAAAACCAAATGCACAAATACGGACTGGGGGAAAACTAACTTGCCAGCAGCACTGCTGAAAAGGATGTGGGAGCTGTGGTGGACCACAACCTCAACATGAATCAGCTGTTTTGGGGGAAAAAACAAATGCAATTTTAGGTTGCATTAACAGAGGCATAGCATGCAAGTCATGGGAAATGATAGTACCACTCTACTCGACGCTGGTTAGGCCACAGCTGGAGTACTGTACTGGAGTACTGGAGTTTTGGTCACCAATGTATAGCAAGAATGGAGTGAAACTGGAAAGGATCCAGCAGAGAGCGACAAAGATGATCGAAGGGATGGAATACAAGCCATATGAGCAAAGGCTGAAGGAATTGTATGTTTAGTTTGGAAAAGAGGAGATTAAGAGGATATGATAGTAGTCTTCAAATACTTGAAAGAATGCCATAAAAAAGATGGAGAAAACTTGCTCTCTTTTGCCACAGAGGGCAGGACAAGAGGCAATGGGTTCAAACTACAGCAGAGCAGATAGAGATTAAATCTCAGGAAAAACTTCCTAACTGTAAGAAGAGTAGGACAATGAAACAGACTGCCTTGGGAGGTTGCGGAAACTCCTTCTCTAGAGGTTTTCAAAATGAGATTGGATCAGTGGCGCTGGAACACTTTTTATAGTGGGGGTGCTGAAAGCCAGCGAAACTGTAAAGTGGTGGTCCTCAAACTTTTTACCTTGTGCCCCCCCCATCCCTATCTGCACCTCACCCCACATCACTTAGAGTTGGTGCCAGGAACAGGGCCATGGCTCCGGAAGGGGGGGGGCACAGACAAGGGTAAGGGAGCTGAGGCTGGGGCCACAGCTGGGGGTGAGCCTGGAGACCTGGGCACAGGGCCAGCAGCTGGGACCTAATGTGCGGGGCCGGGAGCAGAGCTCTGGGCGCAGGGCTAGCAGGTGGGACCCTAATTTCTGCACCTATGGGCTGGATAGCCGTCTGTCTTGGATGGTTTAGACATAACAAATCCTGCATCTGGGCAGTGAATTGGACTAGGTGATCTCAAGTGGGGTTCTTGCACTTGCAGTGCTTTCTAACCCTGAAGTTCTATGATTCTGTAAAAAACAAAGGCAGCAGTCTAAGGATATGTCTACACCACCCGCTGGA
Source organism: Dermochelys coriacea (assembly GCF_009764565.3). Taxonomy (NCBI): domain Eukaryota; kingdom Metazoa; phylum Chordata; order Testudines; family Dermochelyidae; genus Dermochelys; species Dermochelys coriacea. The sequence continues at coordinate 67,180,565 of NC_050078.2, read as the reverse complement.
TTGGTGTAGTGTAGACACGATAAATCGATCCCCAATCGCTCTGCCGTCGACTCCTGTACTCCACCAAGGTGAGAGGCAGAAGTGGAGTCAACGGCGAATTGGCGGCAGTCAACCCCACTCCATGAGGATGTGAGGTAAGTCAACCTAAGATACGTCAACTTCAGCTACGCTATTCTCGTAGCTGAAGTTGCGTATCTTAGGTCAATCCCCCCCACAGTGTAGACCAGGCCTAAGACATAAATTTGCCTCACTACTCTGTGAGCTTCTTCACAATCTCTACAGCCAATGAGAAATACAAAGAATGTGTTTTATTTATTCCACTTCTGTTTAGACTCATAGGCTATGGGGCTATCCAGTCCTAAAGCCCCCTCTGTTTTAATTGCTATCACTTTGTTTTAACCTGTCTTAATAGGACACTTTTTTAGTAGCTTTTTCATTTTATCCCTCCAGAAAACTGATCTCTGCTGCTGGGCTATTTTCCTTGCTGAACAAGGCAAAGAAACAATTCAGTTCCTTAGCAGTTTAGCATCCTCTACTGTCATCAAGCTTCTCTTTTTATATTTGAAGGAACTTAAATTCTGTATTATTCTCTGTGTGTTTTTTGTAAACATGTAACAGTCTACAGGTGAAATCTTGGCCCCGTTGAAGTCAACGTTGATGATTTTTTCATTCTTTTCTTTTTTGTGTTTCCCTCCTTTCTGTCTTGAATTTTTCAATTACTTTATTTGGTAATCTTCTGCTTTGGCCTTCCAGACTTGGCATCTCATTCTGTGCTGTGCCTCCTTGGGAGGTACAGCACAGAACATGAAGCTCAAGCAGATGGAAGTAAAGGTAGCTTTTAGTCACTTTTTTGTGCTGCCTTGATTGTGGGTCAGCTTGGGAGTGGTGTAGTTCCCAGCACAAATTTAGAGCAGCCCCAATGGCTGCTCTAACTTATTGTATGCTCCCCAAGGCTGCCAATGGACTGAGCTGCAGCCTGGAACAGCCCAGAATCTCTGTTGTGACATGAGCTAGAAGATACCTTTGTCTATAGTAGGGGGATCAGCATAGGGCTGCTTAACCAGTACCTATGCTACTCCTGAGCTAGGGCAGTTCTCTCCTAGCCACATACGGTGCCCTTACAGATTCTATATGTACACAGTGGGTTACATGGTCTGGAGCAGCAGAGAGAATCTATGCCTTCCATTCACAGCTGTGATGGGAGTTTCTCCTGGTCTTCTCCGCCCTTGACCATCCTGATTGTCCACATTGGTAGTTTTCTACATCTAGTAATTTTTCTTCCAGTTATATGTATATTTGTTGACCTCCCTCTGACTTGCCTTTGATTTCCTCTCTGTGACTTTAGTAGGGTATGTAAAGAGATGCTTCCAGTTGAGTTAAGTGTAGAAAAAACTCTTAAGGGCAGAAAGAACATTCCTTGTGACTCGCATATTAGAGCTACCTACTATGGACCCCTGGTATCCTGAGGCTCGATTGTTGTAATATCCAAAATGCTCATACAGTGCATCGAACCACAGGCCAAGGACTCTGTTAAGGTTTCTGGCAAACAGTTGGCTGTTTTCAGGATAGGATGCAAAGCCCACTTCTTTGAGAGAGCCTTCCCACAGTAACATAAACTGATGAATGCAAATAGGACAAAAAGAGAGAGGAAAGGAAAGGAAATAAAATAATGAATACAATCCCTTCAGCTTAAAAGGACTTGGAAGTATGGTCTTAACATTAATGCAATAATAATAATAGCACAGACCTCTTAGATAAACGTAATAACAATCATTAGTTGTGGGAGGGGAGGAATTTAGATACTGCAGTGATTGGATGTGTTAAGAATGCCTGTGATCGATTTCAGGGACCATTTCAATGTTACTCATCTCTGCATCATTTCAGTCGTTCTTATCTGGCTGTCTGTAACATACCGTGTTCCTTCCAATCACATTCATTCCACACTTCTAGTTCCTCGTTTGCATGTATCTTCATGCATCTCACATTTCTCTATTAATATCTTAGTGTTAGGGCTCTTGGTGTTTTGCGTAGTAAATGAAGAAAGAAATTACACACGATAATCGGGAATATATGTGCTTGCTAAAGACCATCATTCTGTCATTGTTTCCTGTGACAAATGTGGTTCTGTCTTGTAATTTGCCCAAATTTAGCAAACTGAAATCTAGGAAATCATATGCATCTCAGATTTTTGCATAGGGCAGGAATCATGCAAAAAGAGCCATGTATAGCATCTTGCAACTGACACGCGTCAACAAGCTGAAAAATCCTCAGGCACGTAAGGTAAATATGTGATCTTGGACAATTCTCTATTACAGTCTACTCCTATATGTAATCCTGCATGAGGAGTTCCCTGGTTTCTCATGAAAATCAAAGTGAGCTGTAGCTCACGAAAGCTTATGCTCTAATAAATTTGTTAGTCTCTAAGGTGCCACAAGTACTCCTTTTCTTTTTGCGAATACAGACTAACACGGTTGCTACTCTGAAACATGGTCCTAGGTTACATACAACAATGACAGGCAAATATACTTTTAATCTGGCAAATTAACACCCTTTATAAATTCTAGAGTTGAATGAAAGTTGAGAAAGATCACTTTAAATTTCAAAGCAATGGACCGCATCTAGTCATTGCTTTTTAAGCAGAAATCCATACTGAAGTTAGCCAGCTGCTGGGGTTCCCTTGGCAGTGCGGTCTGCCCTCTGGTGTCATCTTGGAGTACAGGGCTCATCAAGGGTGGATGGATGCTCTCATGATAACGTATGGGGCCAAGCCTAGTAGGAACTGGACTTCATTGCTGGCTTTGCCACAAAGCTTTTGGTGAGAGCTCTGACAGGTCAGTTAAACTCCCTCCACCAAACCAGGGTGTTGTGAACCTTAATGACGTAAAGCACTTTAAGATCTTCAGACAAAAGGCACTAGTCAAGTGAAAAGTATTACTGCTTCACATTGAGATGATATCCCAATGTTACACCTGCCAAATTCAACTCACAATATTCTAGTTTAGTTTAGTTGACCAAAAAACAAGTGGTGCAGATTGATTCCAGTATTCTGACAAATTTTTAAGCTTTGGGCTCATCTAAATACATGTGAAATACTGTTTTAAAAGCAGGTCCTAAGTGTGTTTGTCCTCTATATATGCCACACCTCGTCCTTTCTGACATACACATGCTTTCTTTCTTTTTATTTCTGTCAGTAATTTCCCTCTCATCCTCTTCTGTCAGGCCAAAGAAGTGGGTAGGCATATCTAAGCATATTTAAGTCTATATTTGTTAATTACTATGAAAACCCCACATAAAATGTGAATATTGTAGATATTAATATCCATATTCAGAGTTGTACCATCTGATTTTCCATATCTTTAAATACTCAGGTGCAGATCCCCCACCGGTATGTAATTCTCTTCTAAAAAAAATAAAAATAAAAGGAATTTGTGGTCCAGTGTTGATTGATACAAAGAACCAACACTTATCAGAAATGGTTAGAAGAGGCTCATAAGCAGCCTACTATATAATGTGAAATCTAATCTTTCAATGCTTTGAGAGGTAATGGGTATTTTGAGCTCAGTTGCATATCTGTACTCAGAGGTAGTTAAGAACAGCAGATATTTTAGCATCAGCAGATCTTCAATATACTGGGGTTGTTTTGTTTTAAGTTTGCACCATTCAGTAGAGACTCATAATGAACATGCAGGTACCTCTGCGTAGGTGTCTTCTGTTTCTACAACAAAAACCCCTAGCTTATTGATCAGCATCTTATCTGTTTCTCTAGAGAGAGAGAAAAAAACAAGATAACCTTTCAGCTCTGACATCAGCAATATCTAAAGTAGCCATGCATTGAGCTGCCACATAATTAGTCCTGTTCAAAGTGTTCATGTACCATACAGAGCTAGATGGCTCTTTAGCTCCTCCCAGCATGCAATTAAAGGAGGAAAAACAAAAGTTTGTCTGAATGTTTTGGTATTCAAGGCCCTTGCAACTGGGTCTGTGCAGGTAGACCTCTTTGTCCACAGGCAGCTCTGTGGAAAGTCAGAGGAGATCAGTTTGGTGAGCTAGTTGTAGGATTGAGACCTAGGTAAATATATTTAATTGAATCTATATGTATATATAGAAATCTTTGTGCAGACCAAGCTCCTTTTTTTATCCACCACATCTGTGGTACTCATTTATGTTGGCATTTGAAAACGCTTCTTCCTCAGATATCATCACAATTTAAGAATGAATTCTGAAATCGAACCAGCATTACTGGAGATTGGGAAAGGGTTGTAAAACAATTTCATTTATCAGAACAGCATGCTATTTAAAAGGAATGTTATGGATGGTTTTACAAGGCTTGTCATTTCTCATTAGGGTCAGTATGACTCAAATTTGGTCTCCCAAGTTATACAGTCACAGAGATTTGAATTGAAATTACAGCCTTTTAATACCCCCCAAGATCCAATCTATCCTACATGTTGTTTCTATCTCTATTAATGTTACCTATGTGTATCATTACCAGCTATAGACACGTACAGGTAGAGAGAAATGATACTACCAACATTGCTGTAAAGTTAACCATTGGAATTCCAGTGAGAGTTGGGTGCGTAATTCTCTTAAGCTCTTTTGAAAATCCCAGCCTGCAATAAGAGAAAACATGGTGGTCACTGGAATGATGTAAACCCCCACAATGGAGCTCACTTATAGCTAACAAACTATTTTTCTAATGTTACTGTATTAATGTAATAATAAAATTGCCCAATTCAGTTATTTTATTTAGTGCAGGTTACATTAGTAAATAGTTTGACTGATATATGAAAGAGAACATTATTGTCCATATAAGGGCTTCTTAGACTCATCGAATATAAAACGTACTCCTGAGGTAATTATGTGCCAAAAGAATAAAAATGCTGGGCACAATATTTTAAAATGTTGCAAAATTCTGCATATTTTATTTGTCAAAATAATAATAGAACCACACCAGTTCCAATTATTTTGGTAATTTATTTCAAAATACCCGTCAACAAGTATGCCTGTAACAATATGGACAACAAAAAAGATTCAGGAAATGTTTTTAGACAAATAGATTCTTTACTAAGCATATTAATACAGTACTTTGAGTAATTCATTTAAACTACAATACAGAAAAGTATTTCCTGTACCCCTCAGAAGCAGTGCGAAGGCTTGGGGGAGTCAGGGGTAATGAGGAGCTGAGGGAGAAGGAAGTAATTGCTTGGAAGAAGCCTGGGAGTGAACCTGGAGGATTGCTGGGTATGGTTGAGAGAAGTGTAGTCTTTGGTGAAATAGGATATTACAACCATTTATTTTTGAAGTGATCAATGCACTTAATCCTAGATATCCCCTTCCATCTCATAGTCCTCATATGTTACTTAGATTCTTCACCATAAATTCTCTGTCAATTTTGTCAACATTCATCTTCTTCTGCAAAACAAAGCCCTCAACTCCCAAGCAAGAGGCCGTTTCTCTTCTATTTAATGTGAGCACTCCCCTTTTGGCTTATAACCTTCAGGGCATTACAAATCCCTCTTATACTGAGCCCAGTACGTAGCATGGTATTATAAATGAATGGCAAAGGATACTCAAGTAATACAAAGAGCCAGGGTTTAAAAGACAACTGGATAAATTCATGGAGGTTAAGTCCATTAATGGCTATTAGCCAGGATGGGTAAGGAATAGTGTCCCTATCCTCTCTTTGTAAGAGGGTAGAGATGGATGGCAGGAGAGAGATCACTTGATCATTACCTGTTAGGTTCACTCCCTCTGGGGTACCTGGCATTGGCCACTGTTGGTAGACAGGATACTGGGCTGGATGGACTTAGATCCCAATCCGTTCTTATGGGATTGGGATCTTAATAATTATCTCTGATAAATCTGAATCAGGCATGCAGTGAATACCAACCAAAAACAAACAAGCCATCTGTGGATCAGGCAATTACATGATGTTATTTTGTAATGGAGAGGTTACTATACCACATTTTATTGGCTTTCAGTGATGACATAATGTGAGTTTATGTACTATGTGACCATTTTGGGGGCATTGTCAAGTTAACTTCAATGGGAATATTCATGCTGAAAGTGACCAACTGATAGTTTTGTCTTCTCATTAATGGATTATGGTGAATCTACGGCCTGTTCCTGCATTCCTTGAACTCCAGATTCCCTTTCCACTGTTTGCTATCACTGAATAGCTCACAAAGACATGATGCAACTGCTAGATATGGCAGCATGTTACCTATAATACTTGCATAATGGTGAGATGCACTGCTAACCCCATTTCAGACACACTCACCCTGCAATCACTCTTGCTGGGTGGATCGCATATTATCATAATTCCCAGAAGTACCCTCACCCCACTGGATTGAAAGATTGAATATTAATCTGCCACATAGGTGTGTGTATTGGAATGCCCACAGTTATAATTTTTTGACAGCCAGTTCAACTCTACTCTTATTCCTTTCAGATAGTCTAGCACATTTCTATAAAAAAAATCAATCTCAAATGTTAGTGTCCAACTGCATTGTAGAAGGCTAGTTTGGTGTCTGGTTGACACAAAACTTATATTAGCAGGATTTAAAATTTCAGACAAAGCCGAACAATGATATTATGAGGTTGCATGAAGGTTAATGTTGTTTAGGCAGATGGTGAATTGCTGATTCAACCTGTTGTCACAATAATGAATGTGTTTGAAAAGACATTTATGTGGCAAATAGGAGAAAAATGAAACAGCACACACACACACACTCTCACGTGCACACAAATTTAGTATTGCTGGCTACTGTTTCTATATTTTCTTTTAAAAAAATCTGATGTATTCGATCTGTTTCCACCAATCAATATGAGAAGAAGCATTATAGATTTAAAAGAATGCACCTTTCATACTGATTCACCATAATTTTGCCTGACAGCAATGACAGAAGCACTTGATCCGAGTCGGGCAGAATTTTATAGCTCTATTAAATTTAATTCCCTCCTCCTCCTTCCATCCACCACATTCATTTTTACCCTTGTTTCTCTCTCCAAGGCACAGAGCCATAGTAAAGTTGCCCCCAAAATAAATCTGGTTCATGGAGGGTGGGTATAATAAGGTTGAAGTATTTCTCCTTTGCTGACAAGCTTTGTGGTTGTTTTCTCTTTGGAAGCTATCTTACAAAATGGGACTGCTCTGCTGAAATGTAGGAAAGAGGAGAATAAAGTAGTTTCTTCCCATTCCTCCATTTATTTGCTCAGTGCAAAGTGGCTGTATTTTTAAAACAAATATTTACAACTCTTCTAAAAGGTATGGAGCCAGATCCTCAGCTGGTGTAAATCGTCATAGCTCCATTGAAGCCAATGGAATGATGATGATTTACACCAGCTAATGATGTGGCCCAGGCACTTTTCTCAAGGTTAATGATGCTAAGAGGGTTAAAAGCAATTTTGATCATTAAAAGAAATACTCCTGTTTTTTTAATTGTTCCCAATCAGTTGTTCCATACAATGCAATCCTGGCAAACTAGAGACCAAGCTGTTAGGTAAACATCTGTTAACTTTCAAAGCATGTTAAGCGATGTGGTTTAGACTGTCTTGAAGGTATCACTCTTGAAATATTACACATTTGTTTTAACTGTTAAGTGATTAAAAATTAACAATAAGCAGCTTTAAAGAGTCAGACATGTTCTTTTGGCAATCCTGGCAGAAAGATCACTTAAAAGAGAGGCAACAGATAATGACTTTGGTGCGATTCTCCGCATTTTGATAACACAGATTCAGAATCACAGAGCTGGAAATCAGTTTTGCTTGAATCCTATTGCAAACATATAAATGGTCCTTTTAAGCATTTGGTAACATGGAGATTGTAATTTAAATTCACAGTAAAGTTTTCACATGAAGGAAAGATGATGTTGAAGAATACATTAGCCCAGGCATTCTCCTGCTGGGGTCATTACCTCCTGGGAGTTTAGAAACAAGTGTTGGGGGTCATGACCACCTTGTCCTTCCCATGCTGCTAAATGGTAGCAGGCTCCTTGGTAGATCCTGGTTAACTGGGTGGAGGATACCTAGTATAGAAGAGGCTGAGAACCACTGAACTAGCCTGTTTTGATAAATTTAGGTCCAGTTTTGCTTTCTCATGTGCATTTGCAAGTCTCCCTGAAGCTAATGGGAATTGTATGGGTGTAGAATTTGACCCACTGAGTACAAATTTTGCTGAGTTTACATTGTTGAAATGAGGAACATCCTCTGTATCTTACTGATTTTCTGGTAAGTAAAGGAAAAGGATCGACCCTAGTAGGCTGAATTTAGGTAGAGGAGAAGACACCAAGTCTAGGTAAAAGGAAAGCACAGTAGAGCACATTACATTGGGCTGAGCTTTAGGTAGAGAATTTGACTTCTTGTGTCTGATATTTTTTAATACTTTTATTTCTTTTTGATCTCTTTTGAGCATAGTGCAGTATAAATCCTGAGTACAGCTGACATTGTTGTAAGGGAGCAGTGGCCATATACAGCCATGTCAGTCTGGTGCACGCTGGGACAATTAATTGGAACAATTGACCTAATGTGCAAGGAGAGATCTGTTCCTATGCCACAAGTGGTAAGTGCGGAGCTGCTCAGGAGATATATGTCTACGAGCACCTCCTCTCCCAAGCAGACTTGCACATGCCCTGAAGTTCTCTCTCCCTTCCACTCTATTCTCCAGCTTTGGACTCAGGGACCTTTTTAATCCATGGGCTGCACTGTGGAACTCATTTGCAACTATAGGACAAGGGAGGAGGTGGGGACCAGGTCTTAATGTACACATGTTGTCAGGATGGAGAGAATCACTGGGTTACTGTTGGACTGTCTACCTATCTACCTATGTATAGTTTTATGCTTCTGGGCCATCACCATGCTATCTGAGCATCTTGTGATTGTGTGAAATCAATAGCAAATGAGGAAGTTCCAAGTGGACTACAGAGAATCTCTACCACTTTCTTTTAACACCTCTGATTGGGACAGGAGGATTATTTTTGACTCTTTAGATTTTATTTTCCCCTACTTTGTTTGTGGTTTGCTTGCTTGCTTATGTGGTAGAGGGTTATTGAGTAGACAGGGCTTCAGTGTTGTGAGAATCATTTTTGTGATTGGAAAGGCTTTTTCAGAGAGGGAAGTTTTTCAGGATTTCCTAAAGAGGTCAGGTTCTGGACTGGCTTTATTTGCTCTGGAAGTTTGTCTCATAGCCAGACCCCCTGGACATCCAATGCTTTGTCCCCAGCTCTCACATACTTCACCTTGGGTTTTGTGATGTCCCAGAGGAGCACACTACTGCAGTGGTTCGTATGTTGAAATTTGGTCTTTAATGTGGTTGAGGCGTAATTGCTTTGAAAATTAGAACCAATGCCTTAAACTGGTATCCAAAGTTGACTGGGAGCCAGTGGAGAGATTTGAGCACAAACTTGCTACGTGTCTTCCCCAGCCAACAGCTGCCATGGGCAGGCTCTCCATTCTGACGTACCTTGTCCGTCCAAGCTTCCTGGTGAAAAACCTTTCAGAGCTCATTAGACAGCTCCATGTCAACCTGCCTTTGGGCTGCATGGCCTGTTTAGTCTCCAGGGCTGAGACTGAGGATGCCATCTCTCCCCTCTGGCTAGGATATCACGGAAGCACTGGCTCCGCTGACAAAGGCCTAACTGAGATATGTAGCCTATGGAAGGACTCCCTTGCTAAGGAGAGGAAAGGGTTGGGTGGCTGCAGGTCCGTTGCAATGGGAGGTCCCCCTCAGGATTCCCAGGATTGTCTGTGGCTGTGGAGCCTCGCCTGCTGGCTCTGTGCCCTGGGTGCTTTTATGGCCAGGATTTGGCCTTTTTTAACTTCCTGTGTATACTAGAAAATCACGTTGAAAGCAAGAAATAAAAGCAATGAATAAATCTGTGAACCACCACTGCCACCCACCTAAACAACACTTTGATCTGATTTCAGCAGGCACTGGGACGGATTCCAGCTGAAAACACTGCTCTGGCTACATATAGGGGCTGGGTGTATGTTGGATGTGGGAGGTGTTGTATCTTGGTGGGAGGGGAGTGGCCTTCCCAGTCATCACTGTGTAGATTCAGAGCTTGCGTGCATCGAATAAGCAACTAACGAAAGGCTGATATAAAAACTGGGCAGCGGGAAGGTGGTGATGCAGCACAGAATCTGTTCCAGTATGTCTATGATTGCCTATATCATTCCATATTCCCTGTGTGTACAACCCACGTTCCAGCACATGGAGTTTAAAAGGTCTGTAAAGTAGAAACAAAATGATCTTCATCATCGTTTTCCTTAAATATTAATAAAAACAATATTGTTTTTAATGTCGTTACTTACACAGATTACGCACAGGAACAAAACACATTGTTCTCAGATGTAACATTTCTCAGATCTTCAGAATTCTTGATTGATTGATTTGCTAGCATTATAGATGTATAAATCACTCCTAATAAGAAATTGTGTGTGCTGATCAGGGGTGGGAGAACCCAGTTCACAAAACATAAAAAATTCCTCTTCTTATCCTTCATCTATATTTACACACTATTTTGAGCAATGGTTTCCCCTGAGTTAATGAAAAGTTCAAAAGACTTTTCATCTCTGTATTCCCACTGGAATCAGGGATGGAATCCAGCCTGCAATGAAGTCAGTGGGAGTTTTGCCATTGACTTCAGTGAGGCCAGGATTTCACCCCAGGAATTTCCATATTCCATGAGATAGGCCACTCTCAATGTTTATTTCTAATAAATAGCACCTGGACTATTGTGCTAGGCACTGAACACACACAGAATAAATAGACAGTCCTTGCCCCATAGAGTTTATAGTCTAAGTAGAAGACAAAAGACAACAGATGGATACAAACAGACTGATGGGGGAGTACCAGGAAACAAAGAGACGATATTACAGGGGTGGCCAATCTGCAGTTCTGGAGCCACATGCGGCTCTTCAGAAGTTAATATGTGGCTCCTTGTATAGGCACCGACTCCAGGGCTGGAGCTACGGGCGCCAACTTTCCAATGTGCCGGGGGGTGCTCACTGCTCCCCTGGCTCTGCCACAGGCCCTACCCCCTCTCCACCCTTTCCCACCCCCTCCTCTGAGCCTGCCATGCCCTCGCTCCTCCCCTTCCTGCTCCTCCCCCCCCCCAGAGCCTCCTGCATGCCACAAAGCAGCTGATTCATAGATTCATAGATACTAAGGTCAGAAGGGACCATTCTGATCATCTAGTCCGACCTCCTGCACAGCGCAGGCAATGATCAGGAGGTGCTGATCGGTGGAGCTGCCGGTGGGCAGGAGGCGCTGGGAGAGAGGGTGGGGGGAGCTGATGGGGGGCTACTGACATATTACTGTGGCTCTTTGGCAATGTACGTTGGTAAATTCTGGCCCCTTCTCAGGCTCAGGTTGGCCACCCCTGCAATATTATCTAAATAGACAAAACAGATGCAGGCCTTATCTAGCTCAAAGCAGAAGTTATGAAAAATCTCCCCATAAAACCCTGTCCTCATGAGATCCCCCAGCATGTTTTAGCAAACTCCAGAGGTTCCAGTAGTTAGGATAAGCATCCAAACACTTGGATGTCTGTCCTAGCTGAATCTGAATTCAGAGGGTCTGATTCGCATTCTTGGGCCTGATTCTGCTCTCATGTAAACAGTGGGCCAGATTCTCTCCTATGCCAGAGCCCTACTCAGAGCAAGAGAGAGGTCTTTGGGAACCAGTTACAGTGTCTTGATTTTAAGGGCTGATCCTGGCCCCAGCACAACTTTGGACTTCTGCTGGGCCACTCTTAAGTTGCACCACTGAGGAAGGGTTCAGTGGACCCCATGTCAGTGGAGGACAGGTGGAATAGATCTCTGTCGCACCCCTTTCATGCCTTTAAAAGTGTTCCCAACATGCTCCCTATACCAATGTTGAGATGGCTGGTTCAGCACCAGACTGCTGCATATTTGCACTAGCAAGAAAGTTCCCCTCCAACAGTGGAGTTCTCTTAAGGCTCTTGGCAATCAGCGTCTGATCCCTTTACATCTTCTGAATGGTGCAAAGAGGCTGAATCTCAGATGAGAATACAGCTCATTGATTTCTGATATTCACTGGTGCAAGTGAGATCAAAATGACACCTGGAACCCTATAAATTAATACCAGTCAAACAACTCTGGTGTGTATTATGCATTTTTATTATTTGTATTATCATAACACCTACCAGCACCAGTCATGGACCGGGACCCCATTGTGCTAGGCACTGGGACAAACACAGAACAAAGAGACAGTCTTAGACTCAGAGACTTACAATCTTAAGTAAAACACAAGAGACAACCGTGGATACAGACAGATGAAAAAGCACAAGGAAACAGTAAGACAATATTGGTCAGCAAGATCAGCAGAGGTCTTATTACACCAGCAGCCTTATTGTTGTTGAGTTTTTTTGTAGGTCTCATTTCCTCCAACTCCGGCTTGAAGAAGAGTAAAGAAAATTATTTGACTTTGTTCAAATTATTTTTGTTCTGAATATAGACATTCATTACAGCCAGATTTATCCAAGACCTTTTAGCAGTCTCACTGCAACTTTTCTTTTCTTCTGCCAAGCTTTTCAAGATTAGATTTTCCAGTGATTGCATACTTGGGACAGTTTACCGGTGTGATCAACCGAATAAATATTTAAAGCTGTGATTCATTTAGCAAAAATAGCACGTTAATGTTTGTCAGCACTGTTACGAATGTTCTCCTGAGGCTGAAAATCGGTCTATTTGATAAACCCTGCCCTTTTGTATGAAGACTTATTGGCCTGATTCTGATATCAGTTTCCCCAGTGTAAACCAGTGCAAGCGGGGGAATAGTCCCGCTATTGTGAGGAACTTTCCTGGCTTCTGCACTACCCCGGTGAAGTGGGCTAGAGAAAGGATCTGAGTCCTCGCTCCCACTTCCTTTACCCAGTGGCCTCCCTGCCCTTGAGGACTCCCCTTCCACTCTCCTGTCTGGCAAAGTCCTCGTAACCCCAACAAGGCTGGGCCCAGGATTCCTGGGGGGCTCGACCCCCAACCCTGCTGTGGTCACCTAGGACAGGGGATAGGGTCTCCCCACTCCAGGGTACTCTCTCTGCACCAGGCTCTTCTCTGACCCACTGACCATTACATACAAGTTAAAGCAAATGCAAGTTATTTAATCAACAATTAATTTTAAAAAGAATAAGGGAAAATGGGAAAGGTTAAACGAAACACATCACCCCGCTCGGTGGCAGGGAACATCACAAACAGTGTCTCTGGAACGTCAGGGCAGTCCCCAGTCTGTTCCTTGAAAGTCCCAGGCCTTCTTCTCAGGCCCTGGCTGGGCTGCAGGGATGCTGCGGGTTGGACACTTGCTCTGGTGGTGGCCACATGGTCTCAGGCTCTAAGTGGTAGGATCCTTCTTCCCAGTGTCGCCCCCGCCCTGTCGGGGTTACGATCAAGCCTGGCCTGCAGAGCCTCTTGGCTGAGGCATCTCCCTGTGCTGGGCCCACTGCCCTGGGTCCCCCTCGGTCTCCCCAGCTGCTCACCGCACCCAGCTCCGGACTGCTCCAGCCCCAGCTGCACTACTCGGTCTCTGCACTGCTACTGAGGCTCTGCCTCCAGCTCCCTGGGCTGCTTCTTTGGCCCCTCTGGCTCTGGTTGCTGCAGCTCCGCTCCCAGGACAGATCTGCTCTGCAGGCTGCTTCTGTTACTCTGCTCCCAGCACTGACCTGCTTCCTGGGCTGCTTTTCTGGCCCCTCTGGCTCTGCTTGCTGCAGCTCTGCTCTCAGGGCAAGTCTGCTCTCTCTGGGCTGTGCCTCTGGCTTTGGGGCTGCAGCTCTGCTCCCAGGACAAGTCTGCTCTCTCTGGGCTGCTTTTCTGGTCCCTCTGGATCTGGCACAGTTCTGCTCCCCAACTTAGCTTGGGCCCCTATTTTTTCCTTAAGTTGGCCCCACTCTGTCTGATCCAGGCAAATCCAGCTCACACAGAGGATGGGACCTCCCTGGCCTCCTGACTCCCTGATCACCCTGCTTGCCCAGTCATTCAGGCTGACCTGGAGCTTTGGCCTCTCCCCATTGTTCCTGGGGGTTGTCAGTCTCAAGATCCTGGTTCCCCATCGACCCTTCCCCCTCTTTAGTACTGGGAGCTAGCAACTAAAACACCCCCTCTGAATGTTAGTAAGGGGGCAACAGTCCCCTTATACCAGGATTAATTCCATTTAAGTCCATGGAGTTTCTCCAGCATCACCACCTCACTAGGTTTGCTTTATCAATGCAAACATTATCACATGATGGTTGAGTAGGTTGAGTAGTAAGAACAAATCCATGAGTAGGCAGGGGTTGGCTGAATGCATATTTGAGCATGGATCTGGCCCAGAGAAGGCTTTTATTTTGACTGTCTAAGATAATTGAGCAAGTCTTAACCCACCTTCCACTTTGAAGCCATGTTTGCCAACAGTGAAGCAGCGTACGTGGTTGAACAGAAACAAGTAGCTTTCATGTCTTACTATAATAGAACTATCTCAACAAAGTCTATTTACGCTGATGCTGCATTAAAAACTATCTTCCTGTTCTCAGTGCAATGAGATCACTATATCCCCATCAACACTGGGCCACAATGGAGATGAAAAGCTACTCCTATATGAGTGTGAAAGGTATCTAAAGACCTGCAGAGGCTCATTACCTAGCAGGCATCAAGGAGGATTCAAAAATCTGATCTGGACTTAGAATGACAACCTCTCCTCCACTCACTGCTCCATACTGCATTATATTCCACCACCTCATCAATGCATTGAAGATTGGGCTGTTCCAGGTAAATTGCGTGTATCACCCCCCCCTCCCCCCGTCCTTAATTTCTGAGATAGCTGAATGTCTACAATAGTCCTGGTATTTTAAACACTGGGGTCAAGGTGCATAAGAAAGTCTGTTCCACGCGCTATGTATCATTTCTCTCATGATGTCCTACTTAGTTGGGGGAGTTGTGGAGAAGGACAGGGTGCAAAGGAGTGAAGAAGCAGGCCCGGGATGTTCTTCTATTCTAGTTCCAGAAACTCCTTTGCCCAGTTCAAAATCTTATGTAGTGTACAGTGCAATCAGAAGTATACTCTGATCTTGGATAATTTTCATGAAATACTTGCCTCTCTAAAGATTCCATCCATGCAGGATTCTTGATCTTAGGTTTTAGTTCCTTAGCAAAAGAATGGCTTTGCTCCCAAAGCTCTTAAGTTTTTCTTACCCTTAAGGTAGCAATAGCTAGAAAGTAAACCAGGCTCTGCCTGGCTGTTGAATACCACTCCTGGAGCATTAATTCTTCCCTCCAAAAGTTCCAGTCGGATCTTTCTTGACAGAACTCCCTGCAGAAACAGCACCATGTTGGGAATTACTTCAGCTCTTCACCAGAACCATATCACTGTATATCTATACCTTGTTGGGCATTCTTTTCTTGTCCCCCACCTTGCCTTCCAGTCAGACTAGTCCTGTGTTAAATTTCAGAAGACTTTTTGCCTTAGCACTCTGGCACATTCCTCTAGGATTAGGACCTCCACCAGTACTCTGATAAAATGATCCCTGCACTGTTCTGGTACCTCCGTGCCTATTTATTTTATTGCATCAATGCCCTTTCTTTGTACTGGGGTGTGTCTGTTAGCACCTCAGTACTACTGCTGCACTTTGCTGCCAGTGTTGTCTTGTTGCTTCATGCCCTGAGTTTGGACATGCGTTAGTGCCATAGTTACCATCCACTCTGGACCTAGAACTGGTGAGGAAATGATTTTGCCCCACAAAAAACCTTAAAAAATATTTTTGTGTTCATCATTTTTCTCCATTTTTTTAATTTTTGTTGAAAAATTCCCACCCCATATTTTTCAAATGAAAGCAGAATATGTTTGTGAAAAAAAATCCATTGTAAAGCCATTTTCTATCCAAAAAAACCAACCGACATGTAGACAGAAAGTTTTACACCTTTTCCAGCTGGACCCACTAAGTGCCACAACGTCTTTAGCTCTGTAGCACCAAGCACTTTTTGCATTTGGACTCTAGAACTGGGTTGGTGCTTTGGGGGTTCTGGAGCACTATGTGCTATTCTTGTTTTCTCTAGCTCTTATATGTGCTTGTCATACATGTCATGATGTATTTCAAGAAGTGGGAGCATCTTGCCATTGGGGAAGGGCACTCCCAGTGGTGTGTCTTGCTTTTGGGTTGATGTCGGAAGGAAGTGTTCTTAGGATATGGTCCTGAGAGTCTCATTACTTAACTGGACTGGCTGGGAATGTACTTGTTCCACTACTTTTATAATTCATTGAACAAAGACTGAACTTTTGACACCCTCCAAAGTGATGTCTGTGTCATATGCAGGGGGATTGGGATCTAGGTTCCCGATAAACTACCAATAGTGCCAGCTTGACCTCTGCAGGCAATTAGAACGTACGGGAGCCTAGATCTGATAGATAAACTCTCTTGGTGTCTTCAGAGGAGCAGAATTGTAAGGTAAGTAATTTCCCCTTACATGGAGTATGAATCATTAATACAGTCTGGACTCCTTCAGAGGGTTTTTAGCCCTCATTTATTGTCCATGTGCAAATGCTTTCTTGGTGTGTCTGTTATCAGACAGAATGCCAAGGAACAGAACCACTCAATGAAGGGGCTGCTCAAAGTGTAGCCATTTGAAATTTGAGAGAGGATAAGGTCTGTTATGAATTCTAAACATCCTTGTCTTACACTTTGAACTTACCAAATTCAAAATAATACAAAGACCTCTGATCTTAGTATGAAACAGAATAAAACAATTTTTTGGAACAGCTTGGCACATTTCAATTTAAGGTTTTTTTTACTTTAAGTTTGATTCTGTACTTTAGATAGCTGTGCAAACCCACTGAATTACACTTTGGGAAAATTGATATTTTTTGTGGACATAGAAACTGAAGCTGGGCAAAAAGAAAAGTACTCCTTTTCTTTCTGTGAATACAGACTAACACGTCTGCTCCTCTGAAACCTGAAGCTGGGCAGAATTCCAACAGGGAATACAACTTTTACAGTGATTGCAACCGTGTGTGTGTGTGTGTGTGTGTGTGTGTGTGTATGTGTGTGTGTGTATAAAATCATGTGTTTTCCTTGGTGGAAATTTGCCAATTTGAGTGCCAGTGGATTTCTCTCTCTCTTACGTCACAAAATAAATCAAAGTAGAAGTTAAAAATATGTGGCCTTTTTCTAATCATCATAAAAATGTGGGTTTTTTTCTCTTTTCTAAATTTGCAATATGGAGATTGGATTTTTGGGCCACTGTCCAACATTCAGCACTTTTTAAATATTTTTCCATTATATTTTAACCTCACTGTAATTATTTTGAATCCTGTTGTTTACCTCATTGGTTGCAGCTGTTGTGTCCTGGAGGGAATCCATGATAAAACCAGAAGCATTGCTCGATAATGTCTTGAGACTTGACGATAGCTAATAGAGCAACATATGGCTCCTTTGCAGAATGACAGTTACAGTAATCAGTGGAGCCTGGAAAAGAAGATTTTATTTAATTTTTCCCCACTTATTCTTTTAATGTGGCATCATCATTCCATAGGTAATCATTCATGTAGGAAAAAAATACCTAGAATCTCAAAACCGAACTAATCAATCACTGCATTTCTATTTAAAGGTGTCCAGCACAGAGCATCTTAGAAATAGCCTCTCTTTCTGGGTAACGTCATCCAGGCTGGGATGAACAGGATTAGCATCTGTTACACTCAAACCCTCAATTCTTCTACTTCCTGGGTACAAATATTTACCTCCAGTATAATCCAACTGAGCAGCAAGAAGAATCAAAGGTACAATTGGCTGTGTAGACACAACTGCTTAATTTCAGAGAACAGAGTAAACAAGTTGGAAGAGAATCAGAGGAGAAAACTGTTTGATTTGATCAGCCTCATTACCAAATGATTGCTGCACTAACCTTTTTTGGTTTGGATTCTCTGTTTATTTGTGTCATTAATTCCCCACCTTTTCTTAGAAGGATTTCTGCTGGCACTTTCATGGGCAGAGCTAAAGTGAGAAAAGAGATTTTTGCAGATCAGAGATATTTCATGCAGTGCCATGTATTTTTATATTAAATAAAAGGACAGTTTGTTTTTTTCCACCGGGCGTGGGGGGCAGTAGCTCTGGAATTCCACAGGAGAAATCCCTTTTACAATGTAGGAGTGATGTGTATATGCTTCTCATTGGCTTTTTCTCATTGTGGAGTTCTCCGAAAAAAGTAACAAATCATAGATTTAAGCCTTTAAGAATTATGTTCCAGCACAATGTCAGCTGGCAGTGAAAATCTTTTTCTTTCAGGGGAGATCGACTGACTGTTCATATAGTACAAAGATCACCTGATTAAGGATGATTGGATTCTGTGTTTTAATATTAAGTCTATCCTCTGGGGAATTGGCCACTGTCTCTTCTGTGCTGGCCTAGAAGTCTTCGGTTTTTCCCCACCTGGTATGGCTAAGCACTACCTTCACCAAGATACTCTCCCCCTCCTCCCACCTTTCCTTGTTTATGCTCTAAATCCCACTAAAATCATTGGGAGTCTTTATTTTGACTTCAATGGTCCTTGGACCAGGACTATAGTCCTGTCTCTTTAAGCAAAATCATGTCATCGCGACACAATATTTAGTCAGAAGATGCTGCCTTAAAGACAACAGTAGCTCTGCCTGTCTGAGCAGTTGATCTTACAAGAGGCTAAGCCCACCCCCCCCCCCCCCGCCCACTACCATTAGGTGCTGAAGAGCTGCTGCTCCACTTAATTGGAGATGAGGGGGCTCAGCACTTTGAGGTTTGGACTGTGAGGAAAACTGCAGGATTTAAGTGTGTGCATCTCTCCCTTGTATATAAAGCTAGCTTTGTTTCAGCTGTTTTGACACCATTGACAACACACTGTTTTGATGGTGTGTGACAGGAGGTGGGGTGTTATGGGGGAGAGAACAAAAGCACGTTCATTTTAGAGCACGGTCACGTGTTTGCTGCCTACCACAACAAAGGAAAGGTTGGAGGGGCAGCTGTTCTGGAGATTACCATCATTCTTTCAGGGAGTGCTGGTGTTTTCCCAAGGAAACACCAACATTTCTTAATTATTCTCTCCATGTGTAGCCATGTGTGGAGCTTACTGAAGGCTCAGCAGTGCATTGTTGTTCCGAAGCCTTGGAGAATGAGAATGCTGGCAGTACAACGCTCCAATGTCCAAAATTTGTCTCCTTTTTCTCGCTCTTCATTACACCAGCTAATTACTTTGACCGCTAGTGGCTGTAGAGAATTGCTCTCTCTCCGTAACCCCGGCAGCCCTCTGCCGTCAGTGTAATTTACAATAATAGCATAACGTTCTCTTACTGCTTCAGTTCAGCCCAGGAGAAATTTAAAGGCACACGGTCCCTTTGCTATATTCAGTTGCTAAATCAACATCGTTCAAATGAGTGGCCACCTCTGCTCTTGCCTGGTGAAGATACTGTCAGGGTTCCTTCCCCAATCTGAACTCTAGGGTACAGATGTGGGGACCCGCTTGAAAGACCCCCTGATCTTATTTCTACCAGCTTAGGTTAAAACTTGCCCAAGGCACAAAGTCTTTGCCGTTGGATTAGGTAAACGCTGCCACCACCAAGTGATTTAACAAACAATCAGGGAAAGGACCATGTGGAGTTCCTATTTCCCCAAAATATCCCCCCAAGCCCTTACACCCCCTTTCCTGGGGAGGCTTGAGAATAAACAAGATGAGCACAGACTAGCCTTGGATTTTTAAGACCCAGAAAACCCAATCAGATTCTTAAAAAACAGAACTTTATTAGAAGAACAAAAAAAAAACCCCCAAGAGAACAACTCTGTAAGATCAGAATGGAAGATAATCTTACAGGCAGTCAGATTCAAAACACAGAGAATCCCTTTAGGCAAAACCTTAAGTTACAAAAAGACACAAAAACAGGAATACACATTTCTTCCAGCACAGCAAATTTCACAAGCCAAAGCAAGAAAACCTAACACATTTTCTAGCTAGATTACTTACTAACTTTACAGGAGTTGGAGGGCTTCCATCCTTGATCTGTTCCTGGCAAAGATATCACACAGACAGACAAAAGCCTTTTCCCCCTCTCCAGATTTGAAAGTATCTTGTCCCCTCATTGGTCATTGGGTCAGTGCCAGCCAGGTTACCTGAGCTTCTTAATCCTTTACAGGTAAAAGGACTTTGCCTCTGGCCAGGAGGGATTTTATAGCACTGTATACAGAAAGGTGGTTACCCTGCCCTTTATATTTATGACAGATACCTACATGCCACTTGAGATGGTTTGTACCAGAAAGAGAGAGTGAAGGCTCTTGTTTCTGACTCTTTGCTGTTTAAAATAGTGAAAATAATTAGGGTTTCACTTTAGCTCTCAGATATGCCCATAGGTCCCAGTGCTGAATGTAAGAACAGCAGCTCTCTAGACATTCTATTTGTTCTGCCTCACCTCACAATAAACAGTTGCATTTAAATAATACTGTGGTGGATATACTCCTGCATTACTATCTGGATTTGTGGGTATAGTATGCATATGAACATTCAATGGGTGTCAGATGCCTAACGGCCATTTGTGCTTTTGAAAATTTCCCATATACATCCTCTGTGTGCGTGTTCCGATGAAGCAAAAATGAAACACTGCCATGTACCAAAACATTGCCGTGATAATGATACCCCACATTTAATTTACGCTAGTGCTGCTATTAAATCTGTACATGGGATTGTGAACTATAGTTGATCTCGAGTGTCTAAATGAAGAACTGAAAATGGGTGTATAGAGCACTCTTTAAATTTTGGAAGTCCATCTGGTTCATGAACAGAATCACCAGCAGCCATGTTGAGAGTCCTAAGAAGTGGGTGTATTGGAGCTATCAATTTTAAAGCTTTTTTCACCCTCCTAGAAACTTTTGTTTTAATTAGAGCCTAAACAATGTTCTAACAAGCTTTTTCCTGTCAACACCAAATTTTTTCAAGCTTAAATAAATTCACAATTGATGGCTATCTTTGCACAGTGGAGAAGCAGGCAGTATTATGTCCATTTTTGAAATTGCATTTCTTAATATTGGGTGCAACAAAGGTCAAAGTTTACACCTTGTCCTACAGGAAGCATCACATCAGCAGCAATTTCTGGTTTGCCACTTATTATGGCAAAAAAGGCCAATACATTTCCCCCCCCCCTTCACATGCCAATTCAGGAGTACTACATAAGACATCTGAGCATGTCTCCCTGCCACCAAACACACACACACACACACACTCCTGATATTGAGAGATACATAAAAGGTTACTAAACATACAGTGCTGTAGACAGAGAAACCAAATCATGAAATCCCACTTTGCACTAGTGTAAATAACTGCACCAGGTTCAGGGCAATGGTGAATCAGGCCCTTGGTTTCCATGGGTGAAATCTTGACCCTGTTGAAGCAAAACGGAAAAGCTCCCATTGACTTTGATAAAGCCAGGATTTCATCCATAGGTGTTACTTCAATGTATCCATATCCTGGTTTAAAATCAGATGAATCATCTGCCTTCAAAAGTAAATCTGCTTTTCTGAAGCTTTGGGGCTAAATTCAGACATAATTCAAACAGATACATCTCCATTGACCTCATGAGACTTCACTCTCATAAATCAGATAAGAATCTGGCCTATTATATTCAGGCAGATCCTAACACACAGGTCATGGTGACATCTTATGACAGCTTACCTTTAAATCACTCTAAGAATATGAAGTCAAACATATCACAACATCCTTTGCTTACCCTTTCCCTTAAAAATTTGGCACACAGGGTGTATTTGTGCCTGAAGCATTACCTCTACTGTCTGCCCTCATTATTATTTCCAAAACACATCTCTGCACTCTTCCTTAGCTGGGAGCAAGCTTTGTTACTTTGCTCTCAAAAAGAGCACCATCAATGCTTTATTTGCGACCAAAACATTGCCATTTAAACAATGCAGAGATATGACATGGCTGTGAATTTCTACACCATACGTATCTGCCATTCATAGTCCTCTGCAAGGCCAAAAAACTGCTTCAGCACTACTCTGTGAAGCCAAAGGATTTGGCTGGCACCTCATCGTACATGGCCTATGTGCATTGGCAAGGGTGTGACAGCATAGTCTGTCTCCTTGCTGACCTTGCTGCCAATGCCAAACATGCCAGGGATCGTTTACGATGGCATTGCTCAAAGGTCCTTTGTCAAACTTGTTGTTACTGACCTAGAGATTGAGGTACTGTCTGTGACTTCGAAATCAGGGTTGTGTGTTTGTTTAGTGCTTTTACAGTAACTGTTCCGCTAAAGGTAACATAATCCAAAAATACCTGTAATCTGTATTTTGACTAGTGAATAAGCAGTCAGAGACTGAAGGAAATAGTTTTTAAAGCAATCAGTGACTTCAAAAAAACCCTGCTGTTCTATAGAGTTGAATATGGCATATAATAGTAGTAAATCCTTGGGAATAAGTCATTATTGGACTTGGCAATTGTGGTGTTACAAAATTAACTGCCCTCAGACTTGCCTTAGGCTGCTAATGAGCAAATTGGTTATTATTGGTAGTAATGACTGATTTAATGGGTATTAAAGCTTAATTATAAAACATGGAGGTTGCATAAACAGCTGTATAGCTCATTACAAAGTCAGATATGTCTCTTTGGCTTTTAGGAGGACAGACAGTTGTTTGGCTTAAGAATTTCAGTTAATTTCAACACCTGGGGAATATACTATATACAGAATGGCAAAGGGTCATTCCATCATCTGGCTTCTGAAAAATTTACCTGTGCTACGTTTTGTTTTTTTGCTTTTATCTGGTGATCTTAAGAAGATCAGCTGGGTCACAGGAGGGAATAACCATATTCTCTAATACAAACCAGAAACTATATTCTGTGTTTTTAGAGGAGTTTGAACCATTGTTGTTTGGTGAATCATTTTAAAAAAAGTTTCTAGTGTAATTCATAATTGGAGTCTCATGAAAATACTGAAGCCTCTAGTTAAATACTGTTGAGTTGGCGAGTATGCTGTGAGAGCAGATCATTATTAAAAAGGAAATTACAGTCTCAATAAAAAATGGGATACTTTATTTATTTATTTATTTGCTGTAGAGGCAATTTACAGAATGTGTGGTCAGCCCCAAGGGGTTTTCCCATAAAGCTGCTGTTTATGTCAGCCTAAACTGCAGCAATAAAACCCTGGGGTTTAGTTCAGGAATATTCCAGCCAGAGCATGCAGCTGAACAAGCAAGGAACTTGGATGGTATCTGTGTCGGTATTGATGCTAGTGCTGGGGATGTTTTGAGGCTATTGTGAAAGTGTTGTGCCAGCTTGCAGGGCAGTGTGTCAGACTGGCCTACAAAGCTCAATTTGATTGTTTCATATTGGTATTATAGTAGCTCCTGGAAGCCCCATTGTGCTAGACCTGTACAAGGACCTTGCCAGAGAGTCCCTGCCCCCAAAGAGCTGACAATCTAAATTGATTAGACAAAGGTGGGGAGGAGGGAGGAAATATTATCATCCCCACACACAGATGAAGAGGCACATGGAGATTAAGTGACTTTGCTGCAGATTTTCTGCATATTCTGGGGTGAGGCAAGAATTTAACTCAGATCTCCTGAGTCTCAGTCCACTGCCTTAAACACAAGAGCATCCTTTCCTCTGTGGAACTCCTCCTCAAGTGGAATTTTCTCATGGGCTTAGTTCAGATGTCTGCACTGTTCTTGGCTGGTGGCATTTTCTATCAGAAAATTAAACTCCTCCACAACGATGAGCTCTGATGTTTTGAAGAGTCTCCTTCAAACCCTGAAGTTCTCAGGTCATTATCTCAGATGTTACAAGTAACCAGTGTAGTGATCTGAGACAGAAGGGTGAAGGCAGAGCCGTCTCGTGTTGCACGGCAGGGTGATGGCAAACCCTGAAAGCAGAACTCTACAATGTGATATTCTCGGTTGCCACTGACCCTGGAAGTTGTTTCAGTTGGTGCATTTGCCATCTTCTGGGAAAGGGAGACAGAATGACATATCAGAGGAGGAGTTTGAAGAAAGAGATTGGGACATCACAGAGAATAGTTCTAAGTGATCAGAACAGTAATAAACATATAAAATGAGGAAGCAGGTTTCAGAATCCTAATATGCACTAAACAGTAATTAGATATATTTTGCCTTCCAGTGAAAAGCACAATGCTGGACTACTTACTTTACTTATGTCAACCGGAGTGGCAAAAAGGTGAATCTCTCTTTCTCTCCAATCCAGAGAGGTGCTTCAATGCTCTACAATGGGAGCAAAGGGGACTCAACACCTTGAAAGACAGAGTTCTCTCTGACAGGTCTTGTGAAAGTTAATACTTTGATGGTTGAGCAAACTCTTTTTACTCCGTTTAAAGGGTTTTATTAAATCAACCTCTTGAAAATGTAAACAGTGCTAATGATGCTGCCACCGTCTTATTTATGTGACCGCTTCTAGTATGGGGTCAGTGTAAGCTTCCAGAATATTAGGCAGGGCAGTGCTACTCTGCCCTCTAGTGACTGAAGAAGAGTTCAAGCAATCATAATGTGAATGTTTAGGCTTCAATATGCAAGTGTCCAGATCAAAAATGATAAGGCGTACGGGGTTTGCATCCAAAGTTCCATTGGCATTGCTGTGCTCTCAGTTCAGAGCATGCATACGCTTATGTTTCATTATATGTACTATTCTTGTCACATTAGTTATATTCAAGTACAATGTGCCCTTTTTCCTGTATCACAAAGTGACTGGTCCTTATCTTAGTTCTGGTATCTTTCCTGAAAGCATCGGGACATTGAATCACTCCCATAATGGCTACATTCAACAGAATGATGTCACACACAAGGAAAGGCCTATATGATACTTTCCCTTCCAGATTTGCAATCAGGCAACATCCCCATTTGATGCTGATTTTTTAGATCCCTTCTTGTTTTTCAACCAGCTCTTCAAAGGAATTCACATGTTCAGTCCAGGCCTTAAAAGAAAGCTGCTCCCAATGTGCTTTGCAGTCAGAAAGTTCACATGTGAATATTATGCATTAAATAAGACTTTAAAAAAATAACTTTGCCGTGTGTGGGACTACTGCTGTCATTTTACACAGGAAAACAACCAGCATTTGAGTTACCTGCAGAAATGGAGCCAGAGGTAAAAGACAGTAAAAACCAGTTTCCATCCTACTGTTTTTATACAATGAGGATTTTCCTGTGGAAACCCAGACCTTTTTATTTAAATATTAACATTCCAATCTCCTAACATCTGCATTGTAACAGGGTGGCAGCTGTGCTTTGCAGTTTCTTACGTTGGGTTTCCATTCTGTATAGAGCCACACATTGTGTTACTATCTACAAGGTAGCTCCAACCAGCGGCAGCCGCACAGAACTGCCAATGTTGAGGAAAAGCTTTCTTCCCATCGACTCTGGTAGAGTTACTTCTGATTTATAATGAGAGCAGAATTGGGCCCTTTATTTCCAATGCAATACACAGCTGAGAGCTTGAGTGTTCTGAAAGGGGCACTCAACACAATGACTATATACCTTCTATCAAAGGAACCACCAAGTGCCTCAAGCAGGGGTTGTTTGTTCATTATAAGTGTTGAGTATTTTAAATAAATGACAAAGTACTCACACTGTGTTGTAGAATGGTCCTGGTAGGTTATTACCTACTGACCACCACTACCCCACCAAAGCTATTCACTTTCAGGCTTGCCCACATATCCATTTTTTTTTTTTGGATTGTGTGTTACTTGCTGTGAGATTGTGAACAGCATCTTGTTCTGGGTAGGAAAGAACAACATGAGTAATTACCTGTACTCACATGTGTCTCTTTGAATACTCTGCTACAGTTCCATGACAAACACAACAGATCAGTTACAGGAACGCTAATTAAGGGGGAATTAGACAAACCAATTGTAGTATTAGAGCAACTAAATTGTTTTTTTTTTTAATTTAATGGGGCTTACAATTCTCAACCAGCCTTGTGCACAAGACCCGTGGTGAAACCTGTCCCAAGTTAATGAAGCTTTTCCAGCGTTCTAAACTTAAGGTGAAAGAGGGAGTACAGCTATGTCACTGGTTTCATGGATTGATTGTGTATGTGTGAGCCAGAAATTGTAGGAGCTGTGTTTTGTTTTGCTTCTGAATTTGTAATTCATTTCTGACATAGGCAAGAATCCACCACGATTCCCCAGCACATCACCCCTCCTCCGAGGGAAGAGAGAGAGAGAGAAAGATACATACGCCCCCTCCTCCGCCCTGCATACACATACCTCCCAAAACGGTGATACATGACAGGCCGGCTTCTTTTTTCTCTTAGGCAGGGGAAGGAGTTTACCTTCCAGCTCTGCTTGGTCTCATTACATGCAGGAGCAGGTCTCTGCCGTTCCAGACTCCTGCACAGCAGCTTCTGCCAAGGTCCTCTGGAGAGCTGTCAGCTTTCTCATCTCTGCCAATCTAGTTGTCAGTGCAGTAGATGAGGTTAGGAAGCATAGAGCTGCTACCTTTGAGGGCTTTTTTTAGACTATTTTCTAGAGGAAGAGCACCTTTTTTCTCATTCCCTTGCTGGGTCCAAGTTATCTGGGGCTTAAAAAAATCAGATTGATGTTTAGTAATAAATCCCCCAGTGTGTTATCTGTTGTTGGCAGTATTTCCTCTGCGCAGCCATCCGATTTTGATTTTAAAAATCTCCTTTTTTTAATCAGTCAGTCAATTCCATTGACCTTCCAGTCTGTTTTAGAAACAATGATATCTTCTTACAGGGTATCTTTGTATCAGCAGGCATCGTAAGCACCCCCACACCAAATAACTGTAGGAGCATGTATTTGTGGGTCTGTGTGTATATATATATATATATATATATATATATATATATATATATATATATATATATATGTATTCTGCTGAATTTTTTCACCTGTTTCCACAACTAGAAACATGCTCATCCTAGCAAGTAGACAGACATGGGGGTAGGAGGATAGCTTCCTGCTTTGCTTATGGATCTCCTGCTATCACAATGCTGTTTTCTGTCTGGCCTTGGAATTCATAGATTCCAAGGCCAGGAGGGATCATTGTGATTATCTAAAAAAGAAAAGGAGTACTTGTGGCACCTTAGAGACTAACAAATTTATTTGAGCATAAGCTTTTGTGAGCTACAGCTCACTTCATCGGATGCATCTAGCCTCACTTCCTGCATAACCTGGGCCACAGAACTTCCCTGTTAGAAAACCATCCAAACTTGCTTTAAAAATCACCAGTGGTGGAGAATCCATCACAATCCTTGGTAAATTGTTCCAGTGATTAATTACTTTCGCCGTTAAAAAATCTTTAAACGTCCTCTTGTCTCTGCCTTGGATATCATGGCAGAAACTCAGACAGAGCTGGGCATTTTTAGTGATCCTGCTGTGCACTTTTCTTCAGCTTCTTAAACATGAAGTTTTCCAGCACTCCTTTGCCCCACCCCTTTCTATTTCTGAACTTACTCCTCTTAGAAGGAATATAGGTGTCTATTTGTTGCATATTTTGTATGTGAATGCTCTCTATCCTGATCTGCACTGCTGCTATTGCATTGTAAATGTCTATCTAAGCAATCCAAGACAAGCTGTTCTATGTGGAGTCCCACTGAGTTTCATGGGGATACAGGGGCTCCCCATGTTTAGAACAGCTGCAGAATCAGGGCCTAAATTATTCAGGATAATAATGAGGAAAATTAGATCTCCGTGGTAAAGTGCTTTGAGGTCTACAGAACCATATCACTGATAAGATCAATGTACTCCGGGATACTGAACTTCGCAATTTAGTAATAACTGCAGCTGACTTTGCAATGCGCAAATAAGTAGTGAGGTCTGTTTCTATTTAAAATTATTTAAAAATAGAGCTGGAGTGCAACTAGTACCATGTAAGAACCAGGGAAGCTTCCCTTCCGCTAAGTTCCAGAGGAATTTGGATTTAAGACTAGTATCGCTTTCTTGATGCACAGAGAGAAAAAGAGATAGAACCATTCATATGTCATTGAAAGAGGATTTTTTCTCTCGCAGCTAAAACATGTTATCTACTTAACTACCTGTAGTATTATAAAGCAACCTTTTACCTATCACAAAATAACTGCTGGCACTTGACTCTCACTAAGTGAATGCTATTGTGCTGAACAACAATGCCAACTTATGAGGGGAAAGAGATTTTGTGTAAAAGGTTTTATAGAGTCTTTTTCAAAGGCTGCAGTGCCTGCCTCTCTCTGAAGCAATTTTTATTCATGGAAGGAATAAAAAAATATTAAGATGACCTCAAAAATGATTCCACCTTACGGTTTCTGACCTTTTGTCAAATGCCGTGAAAATTACTTTTCCACTGGTAGTGTGCTTCTGCAAGGCAAGGAGCACATGAAAAAGATTTTGAACTTTACCCTCTGAACCTAGATTTAGAAGTGCAGAATTACTGAGACTGTAATTATAGAATAAACATTTGCTTTGTCTCCTGCTGGTCCCCACTGCTTTTCAAATGCCTAATTGCCAAGAACAGCCTCTCTTTCTGAAAGGCAACAAAGCTAAGGTCTGCTGCAGAGATGGCACATTTCTGGAGCTGGCTATCATCCAACAAGTCCAATGAATGTCCATTTGGAAATGCACTACCTATTACATGTATTTTCTAATAGATTGTACCCATGAAATATTTGGACACTGTGCATTATATACTCTGACTTCAATGTAATGAACACATTAATCTTCATAAACATATGCAGGAACATATTGCACAGACTGGCATCTTATTTTGTGGGTAGGTTTTTGTTAAGAATGGGCAACCAGATAAGATTGTACATGTTCACAAGTGATTGCCGCTCAGGTGTCTCAACAAGAGTCACCATTAAAAAGCCATCATTTATCCATACTTACCACATGAGATCCAACAGCATTTCCCTTTATGGTGAACGGGTAATACATGCAAGATCTCAGCATGCTGTGGCACCTGTAGGTTAATGACACATTTCAGTGGCAATATAGAAGCAGAGAGATTCCAGGTTGGTTTAAACATAAAATAGCTTGCACGGTTGCTTGCCTGTAAAAGCTGTCAGCTTCCTTCGTTTTGCAGCTATGATGGCTAGTTGGGATTCTTTTCAGGTGGGAAACTACAGGGGATGCTCAGGGAATCCCCCAGATGTCCTAAAGCAAGGCGCAGGTTCTCCCTGAATACAACAGGTACTGGAACTTGGGGTGCTGCCAACCCCCTGGCTTGAGGTAGTAATAACATCCAAATCCAAATCCGGGGTTTCTGCCCTCAGCACTCCCACTATAAAAATTGTACCAGCACCACTGCCTGAATAAGCACGTCAGGCAGACAGGAAAGAAATTCAAAGGGACCATGGCCTGTTTTATTTCTCTCTTCCCGTTCCCTGACTGACACCAATGTTCCTGAAATTAGATGTTTTAATCGCTATTTATTCAACATCTATGATGGGGAAATTAATCAAGCAGCTAGATTAAACAGTTCTAAATACCGCACCTCAGGATTTAACCTGTCTGCAAAGGAAGTCAGTAAAGGGTGGTGTATGGCCTGAAGTCTTGCCTTTTATTGAACTGGTGACAACGTCCTCCCCACCCCCATAATTGCAAACTATTAAAAAAATATCTCCACAAAATGTTGACCCCTGGGCTATACATTTGGCAGAGGGAATGGGTGCGGGGTTAATTCTGAAATACATACTGCATATACTGTATTCCAAAAGGGAAGAATTTAGAAAATCTTACCAGGAAAGTGAAAGTCTCTCTCTCTTATTCCACCTGTAACTCACCTTAATGTGTAAGTACCTCTGGTTAATTCAGCATCGGATGCACCAATGAAGTGAGCTGTAGCTCCCGAAAGCTTATGCTCAAATAAATTTGTTAGTCTCTAAGGTGCCACAAGTACTCCTTTTCTTTTAGCATTTATATGGTTTCTGTAACCACTAGAGGGCAAGGCCATCACACCCCAAGAAACATGTTTAAGTCTGAGCATCACAGTTTTAGGCCACTAGTTTCCCTTTTGAGTGTTACTGTAACTGGCAGTATCAATCTAGCAGACTCAGACCCAGCAGACAGCTATTACAACAGCCTTTTGTGAGCCTCATTCTTAAGGATGGAAGAGCAAGTCTGAATAATATGGGAACCGACCAGAAAGCTCGCCCAGAACTCAATGTGAACCTGAGCAGAATTCTTTTGAAAGGTTCAAAAAATTCAGTTAAGCTGCATTTTGTTGTTTCTCATTTTCATTCACGTCTGCATTTGCTGGTCCCCAGAGAGAGAAGTGCTGCAATACCTTAAAATAGTCTCTTTCTCATGCTCTTTCTGAGTCTAGAAATATTGGAAACCTGCACAAAAGTAACATAGTGAGAACCTCCTTTTACAACCTGAATTGGACAATTTGTAGTTCAAACAAAAGTGTGAATAAGCATCCGAACTTTGGAATGTTTAACAACCCAATCTTCTGCGTTTCACCCTTCGTAATAATCAAATTCTGTGAAGCAATCCTGGGAAAACCCCCAGGACTGTAAATTTATATACAGACTCTCAGCATCAGAGTTTTGTTTTAAATTCTGCAGTGGTTGTATTGTAACTGATATTCCATTGCAACAGGGTTGTCTTTCAGGTAAAAATGTGCACAAGTACATTTGCTCCCTTCCCTTGTGTGGAAGGGGGAAGAACTATAACAATACAGTAGAAATGGGGATGGGGCACAACCCAGATGGGAAAGGTGGCTTTGTGGAATGACTCCACCCTGTCCCTGCATCTCCCACTGCCACCTTGCGGTCTTCAGAAACTCCACACGACTCTCTAAGAGAGTAGCCTGGGGTCATGGGGAGACAGTCAAGGAGCAGCCATTCCATGTGGCATGTTCCCACTGCCAAGTGAATGCAAACACAAAGGATTAGTTAACGCTACTCGGCATGAACTATCACTCCATGCTATGTGGTCCCGTTGGAGGATGATTATCCCATAAGCACATGGCAACCAAGTCAGTCAAGTTGCTGTTGAGGAACCAATGGACTTGGAGTGCAGAGTAAAAGATTCTATCCTGTTAGCATGTCTGGTTGAGATCTGTGATTTGGGTCAGGGTCCCCCAGCCTATCCACCATCAAATTTAGGCACCCCTCCCACTGAGCCACCAGCCACAAGTAGAGAAAGGATGATGTGTTCTTTAGCTTCCTAAGCCCTGGCCAACATTGTTGATAGCTTGTTCCCTGCATTGTCATGTGAGATAGTTAACACAGAGGCTTCTGTCACTATGAAATACTACACTGTACTAATATTTTGTAGTAATCTTACAAGCCCTTCCCAGGAGCTGCTTTGGAAACAATGATCACTGTGTGGTAAGGCTACCTCATTCCAAATGGCACATAGAATAATTCCTGTTTGAATTGAACCTGTTGACCATTCCTTAGTAATATTAACTACAGTGCTATTTCGTTTGGATTAATGTGCTTCATGTCATTTTCAGTTGAATATCAATCATTATGCACCATAGTGGCATCAATTAAAACATCTGTGTCAGTGAAATACAATGAAATGGACCAAATTCATCCCTCGTGTAACTTCAGGGTCATCTTTTGCTCTGTACATTTTATTAATGTATTAATTTTATTAATTGCTGTGCACTATAACTGCTCAGTGAACGGGGACAATGTCTGATTTACCAGATTAAATTTTCTTACCTTGAAAGGGCTTCACTTTGTAGTTGCCTCTCTTTGTATATAACTGATAAATAAGAGCACAGCAACATGGTGTTGATCCCAACTAGACCTTCAAATTACTGTTTTTCTTGTCCTGTTTCACTCAAGAAAACCACTATTGAGCTTAGATGGATTTTTTCCTGGGTAAAGAGGGCAAGACTGAGCCTCAATACCAAGTAAAAAAAAAACTTTTTATGATTCAGGCTAAGTGCTGGCACGCCGGTCTTGGAAAATATCTAGGTCCTGTGAGTCTCTCTTTCTTTCATAATGTACGTGTGTAATATGAGAGAGTGTAACATATGATATAATGTAGTACTTATACAACATTTTACAGTAGAGAAACATCATGAGCAAAATGATTGTCCATCCTTTATAGAAAGGGTCAACTAAGGTACAGAGAAGCTGTGAGTTGCCAAATGTCACACACAACGGAGGCAGAAGTAGAACCCAAGTGTCTTGACTTTTATCTGGTGTCTTATCTACTGGAGCACTCTACATATCCATAGAATTAATTGTTATATTACGCTTCCCCGAAAGGCCCTGACAAGTTGAATCCTCATTGAGCTAGGCGTTGTTCAGACAGAGTAAGACATGTGAGGAGTAGAAAGAGAAGCACAGAGAGGTGACATAACTTGTGTAATATCACACCGCAGTTTAGTGCAGATTCAGATATAGTACCTGGGTCTCCTAATTCTCAAGCCAGAGCCCTGCCCACTAGACCACACTGCCATTCTATTACAATGTGATACACTATTTGGCTTCAGTAGTGATTTATCATTGGTTTCTCTGCTTGATGAATGAATTAGTAACATCGTGCAAGTTAATTGAAAAAAAAAGTAATAAAACCAATAAAGAAAGGAAATCTAGTAGATTATGGCATGGGAATTGCGCTGGTGTTATGTGTGACAGCAATTGTTGTGTTGTCTCTTTAATGCCAAGAAAATTAACTACGTATTTTTAAAATATCACATTCAGTCGGTGGTTTCTAGTGTCAGAAATTGGTTTTACCAAATGATGTCAATTTAAAGTGAGCGTAAATAAAAATTGAGAAAATTGTAGAGCCATGTGAGTTTTGCCCCACAGTTTAAAAAATTCTAACCTTGAAAATAAAATAAAATAATTTCCAGAAAGCAGAAAACTTGTACCATTAATTAAGAAGCCAAGTACATGGTGGTAAGTGTGCAGGATTTCCACGCTGTGCTGCTATAAGATGCCAATTTTTGTGTAGCCAACCAACCTCCATCATATTTTTTCTCTTTGTAAACGTGAGAAATCAGTGTCCTTTGGATTGTTTCTTTATTAACCTTGGTTTAGTATCCCCCTGAAGCAGTGTGGCAAGATTTACCTTTCTTTGATTGCTTCTGCAGAAAATGTCAAGGGGATCACTTCTTTGTTGATGATTCTGAGAGGGACTAAGGGAGTCCCAAAGCCCTTTCAAGAAAGAAACTGTCCCTCTCACAATTGACATTATGAACATCATGCTGTATCAGTCAGTAGTAATAGTGTCCTGCCAGCACAAGATGCCCTCAGTGATACTGGGGGAGGGTGGTCTAGTGACTAAGGTCCAGGATTGAAAGTGATGTTCCTGGTTCTACCACAGACTTCCTCTGTCACCTTCATCAGATCGTTTAATCTCTCTCTGTGTGGCAGGTTGTTATCTATAAAGTGGCAAAAATCTTGCCTACTTCATGTAAGTGTAATGAGTATTAATTCATTAAGGTTGTTCAAGATCATGTATGGAAGGTGCCTTAGAAATGTTCATTACTATTGTCGAATGAAATAGGAAACAAGCTGCTACATATTTTGGGGTCAAAAATATTTGGGATTTTATAAACACCATTCTTAAGGCTTGAAGCAAAGCCAGTTAAAGTTGATGGAAAGACTCCCATTGACTATAATGGGTTTTGGATCAAGTCCTTAATGTACATCTCTCTCTCTCTCTCTCTCTCTCTCTCTCTCTCTCTCTGCTATTCCACTTGAAATTTTATTGGGGGAATTTTCCTAGCTGTAGTGAAAGTCTGGCTGGCAATGTTATTGTTGTGCTCTAGATAGATAGAGAGAAGGAGAGGCAAACTCAAACTTCAGAAATGGTGAGCGAGTCAACAGCAATTATATTTGCTAAGGTCCTATGGAGAAATAGCAGTACAGTTATCTTAAAG
This sequence comes from Dermochelys coriacea, assembly GCF_009764565.3. Classification (NCBI taxonomy): domain Eukaryota; kingdom Metazoa; phylum Chordata; order Testudines; family Dermochelyidae; genus Dermochelys; species Dermochelys coriacea. The sequence continues at coordinate 67,146,765 of NC_050078.2, read as the reverse complement.
CTTGCAGGTGGTTTGGCAATAAGATGTGGATAATTATAGGGTTACATTTTTTTTTATTCCTCCTTTTGAGATATATCCTCCAGAAAGGGGCAGGAGGAAGGAGCAATTTTCCTTGTAAGCTTATCTTTAACTTGTCAGTTGATTCAAGTGCTCTTCCTCGGCGACCTTCATCTCCCAGTGCCTGAGAGATGTAAGAGATGCTGTTGTGACAAATATACGCCCCAGCTGCCTCAGCTCATATTCCAGACACTGCGTTAACATGGCATGTTTGGTGCTGCATATTGCTGTCTTGCCGACAAAGTGGCAGTGAAAGCTATTGCATTGATCTGGGAAGGAGAGTGGAGAGGAATGAATGCCATGGTAAACAACATTGCCTTTCTCCTCCTCCTCCTCCACATGACATTAATCATGTTTGAATGAAGAGGTCAGAACTGAGAGATTTGGGTATTTAATGGTGAGCTGAGAGTCCGCCCTAGCAAACCACACTGTATGAAAGAGAACTAGCACACTGTGCATTATGAAAGCAACCCCAGGCCTTTGTTTAATAGGAACATGAAAGCTTTTCTAATTGCACAGGAAAATCAGCTATGGGAGTTGGGATATGACTATGTGGGGAATATTATACTACACCTTCCCAGCTATGTTTGGATGGGTCTTTCCAAACATTTATTTATTGTGTGACCAAATAAAAAGGGCACATTCTCATTTGTGTTATGAGCATACCAACATCACTGTATGTCTCTTTGTCAGATTGGGGTTCTACAGTGTGAAAGTGTGAAGTGGGGTTCTACAGTGTGAAAATATAATATTAAAAAACAGTGCTAGGTATACACCTGCAATACGATTTCCTCTCTAAAATGATGGGTTTGTTTTTCACCCCTTCCATGTTCCCTCTTTCTCCAAATAAAAATAGATCTTTTATCACCTATGGTTGTGGTTATTAGAATGCAAAAAGGCTCATTTCTGGCTGGTGTATACAAGCTTTTGCTCGGTTGTGTGAAGATCTCTTTTGATGACTGCTGCATGGGAATGCATCTTCTTATATCTCTGTCTATCCATCCTCTTACTGTTGTCTTCAGTTTTCCCTTTCTTCAGCTTTTGCCTCCAGACTCTCCTCTTCGGCTAACCTCAACGCTCATCTTTTCTTTCATTGTTCCCTTTCCCTCATAGAACTTGTACAAATGATAGGCAAGCCCTTGTCTTGCCCAGCGCAGCCATGCTGGGGAAGAAGGGGCTTGCTGACTCGGCTGCATAGCCTCCAGCATTGATGGTCAGTAGGTGTGAGCGGGAGCAGGTTTCCATGGGGCTGATATTATTCCACTGTGCAGGTAGATAAGAGAGTGGGTGGGACCATGGGTCTACCCTCCTGCCCCACTGGCCAGTGCAGATGAGCTGCTACAGAAGAGAAAGTGCTTTGCTACTAGTAACTAGTAGCTGATCACTTCTCCTGACGAGAACAACATGGGAACAAAGGCGGGACCTGTGACACTCCTGGGGTGATGCAGCTATGTGCTTTCTTCTTACTTCTCACCCTGGGCCTTTTGCTCTACTCCCCTCTGCCTACCAGTTTGGCAATCAGCAAAAGTACTAGGGTCACTTTTCATGTGTCCCCCGCCACTCTTTTTGGTCTTGAGTTCTGTGCATGCATCCATAGGATAATATACAAGATACATTTCACATTTTTGCATTGAGGGCACAATTTCATATTTTAAAAATGAAAATAAAACCATAACATACAAAACAAATAGTTAAGGGCCAGATTCTGCCCCCACCTCCACCCCCCACCCTGCAGGCAGCATACTACCTTATTCCTGAAGGAGTTGTATTGAAACCAGTGTGTGCAGAACAGTCTGGCTCTAAACCAGGAGAGGCAAAGAGAGACTTTGGGATGGTGAGGGAAGGAGGAGGGGTGGATTTTCATAGATTCATAGATATTAAGGTCAGAAGGGACCCTTATGATCATCTAGTCTGACCTCCTGCACAACGCAGGCCACAGAATCTCACCCATCCACTCCTGCAATAAATCTCTCACCTATGTCTGAGCGATTGAAGTCCTCAAATCATGGTTTAAAGACGTCAAGGTGCAGAGAATCCTCCAGCAAGTGACCTGTGCCCCATGCTACAGAGGAAGGCGAAAAAACCCCAGGGCCTCTTCCAATCTGCCCTGGAGGAAAATTTCTTCCCGACCGCAAATATGGTGATTTTCTTCTTTTCTGTGGAACTAAATGATCTGGATTCTGCAACAACGCAGTCAGCTAGAAATCATCCTAGCAGCTCTTTGGTGCTGCCACCTGCTGTACAAAACCTGCTTATGCCAGGACTAGAATATATATTTTCTTAAAAACATGGGGTCTGCAAATTTGAATGTGTGATTATTTTTTTATGTCGTGTAATAGCTGTTCTGTTGGGTGAAGTTTCAGAAAATAGCTTCCCAGGTCAGCGGGTAGGAAATCATGCTTATAAGTCTATCAGGGAATTTACAGTTCGATCACAACCTATAGTGTCCCAAGGCTGCACTGCAGGTACTCACTTTAGTATTTACATATAAGCCTTCTATTGAAACGACCTTCTCCCCTACCCTCATCATTCAAATACATATTTCCATCCAACAGCAAGCCGTTTCAGCTCGGTTTTCCTGGAAAAGTTCATTGTTGACAGACTAAGAACTGGAATTAAAAATGTGTGACAGTGCATTAAGGAAAGACACAAAAAGGGGGATTAAAGAGCATGTCAAGGATACAAAGAGAGAGAGAGATGGAGTGATAGATCCAGCAGGTGCATAGCTGCCTGCGAGTGGGAGGAAGTGGGGAAATGCACGGTCATTTCTCTTGGAAAGAGTTTTATAACTAGCCAGCAGACGCTGACAGCATTCTGCCAGCCAGCCAGCAAGTAACTTAAACAAGTGAAGGGGACAGAACAGTGCTGACAGGAAGCATCTGACAAGCTGGATGAGAACTAGCCAACCTTTTTGTTTGCCTAATAGGAAGAGTCATTGCCTTCTCCTGCTATCTCAAGCAGGCTAATGGAGCTCTCGAGGGCCCCTCTATCTGTTCCTTACAGTAAATAACATCAATTACCATGGTCACGATTAATAGAGGGGAGGGAGAAGAGGAGGAGTAAGTTTGAAATGAAACAAGTAACCCCTTGTATGACATCTTTTATTGACTTTCCTTCTGCCTTGTCCAGCCTTTAAATTCTTGTTCACTGTGTTAGTTCACAAATGGGGTAGGGGGGAAGAGGAGGAAGCTATTACATGTCCGATGAAAATGGACAGAGAAATATTTGTCCTAAGTTGCCTGGTGCCAATGAGCCTATTAACAGCAACAGCAGTATGGTACCTCATTTGTTAACTGCCGTGCTGAAAATGTCCCCAGGGATGTGTGAGGCCCTGATCTCACAATGTGCTCATGCAACAGGCTTGCCTTTACGAGCGTGGATAGTCCCACAGAGTTTACTGGGCTACTCACATGCATGCTCACAGGCCTGGGATCTAAAGTTGTAAGGAAGAAAATATAAAGTCACTATAGCTTTTTGCCAATGTAGGTTTTATATTAGAAAATGTGTTTTTTGTTGGCGGTAGTGGTGGTGGTTCTTCTTCTCCTTCTCTGTCTTCTTGTGGTTATTGTTGTTACTAAAAAAGAAAAGGAGTACTTGTGGCACCTTAGAGACTAACAAATTTATTAGAGCATAAGCTTTCGTGAGCTACAGCTCACTTCATCGGATGCATTTGGTGGAAAAAACAGAGGAGAGATTTATATACACACACACAGAGAACATGAAACAATGGGTTTATCATACACACTGTAAGGAAAGTGATCACTTAAGATAAGCCATCACCAACAGCAGGGGGGGGAAAGGAGGAAAACCTTTCATGGTGACAAGCAGGTAGGCTAATTCCAGCAGTTAACAAGAGTATCAGAGGAACAGTGGGGGTGGGGTGGGAGGGAGAAATACCATGGGGAAATAGTTTACTTTGTGTAATGACTCATCCATTCCCAGTCTCTATTCAAGCCTAAGTAATTGTATCCAGTTTGCAAATTAATTCCAAATCAGCAGTCTCTCGTTGGAGTCTGTTTTGAAGCTTTTTGTTGAAGTATAGCCACTCTTAGGTCTGTGATCGAGTGACCAGAGAGATTGAAGTGTTCTCCAACTGGTTTTTGATGTTATAATTCTTGACGTCTGATTTGTGTCCATTCATTCTTTTACGTAGAGACTGTCCAGTTTGGCCAATGTACATGGCAGAGGGGCAATTGCTGGCACATGATGGCATATATCAAATTGGTAGATGCGCAGGTGAACGCAGCCTCTGATAGTGTGGCTGAATGTGATTAAGGCCCTATGATGGTATCCCCTGAATAGATATGTGGACAGAGGTGGCAACGGGCGTTGTTGCAAGGATAGGTTACTGGGTTAGTGGTTCTGTTGTGTGGTGTGTGGTGCTGGTGAGTATTTGCTTCAGATTGGGGGGGCTGTCTGTAAGCAAGGACTGGTCTGTCTTCCAAGATCTGAGAGAGCGAATGGCTCGTCCTTCAGGATAGGTTGTAGATCCTTGATGATGCGTTGGAGAGGTTTAGTTGGGGGCTGAAGGTGATGGCTAGTGGCGTTCTTTACAAAACTAGACAAAGCCATTACAAACCACTTTGATTCTCTACAAAAGAAAAAGGACACTAAGCGATCTAAACTACTATATGCCACAAGGGGCCACAACAATGGTTCCCGTAACCCACCCAGCAATATTGTTAATCTATCCAACTATACTCTTAGCCCAGCAGAAGAATTTGTCCTATCTCGGGGCCTCTCCTTTTGCCCCTCCACCCCCACGAACATGATACAGTTCTGTGGTGACCTAGAATCCTATTTTCGACGTCTCAGACTCAAGGAATATTTCCAACACACCTCTGACCAACATATTAACCCACAGAGACCTTCCTGCCAACACTACAAAAAGAAGGATTCTGGGTGGACTCCTCCTGAAGGTCGAAACAGCAGCCTGGATTTCTACATAGACTGCTTCCGCCGACGTGCACGAGCTGAAATTGTGGAAAAGCAGCATCGCTTACCCCATAACCTCAGCCATGCAGAACACAGTGCCATCCACAGCCTCAGAAACAACTCTGACATCATAATCAAAAAGGCTGACAAAGGAGGTGCTGTCGTCATCATGAATAGGTCGGAGTATGAACAAGAGGCTACTAGGCAGCTCTCCAACACCGCTTTCTACAAGCCATTACCCTCTGATCCCACTGAGAGTTACCAAAAGAAACTATAGCATTTGCTCAAGAAACTCCCTGAAAAAGCACAAGAACAAATCCGCACAGACACACCCCTGGAGCCCCCGACCTGGGGTATTCTATCTGCTTACCCAGATCCATAAACCTGGAAATCCTGGACGCCCCATCATCTCAGGCATTGGCACCCTGACAGCAGGATTGTCTGGCTATGTAGACTCCCTCCTCAGGCCCTTCGTTACCAGCACTCCCAGCTAGCTTCGAGACACCACTGACTTCCTGAGGAAACTACAGTCCATTGGTGATCTTCCTAAAAACACCATCCTAGCCACTATGGATGTAGAAGCCTCTACACCAACATTCCACACAAAGATGGGCTACAAGCCGTCAGGAACAGTATCCCCGATACTGTCACGGCTAACCTGGTGGCAGAACTTTGTGACTTTGTCCTGATCCATAACTATTTCACAGTTGGTGACAATGTATGCCTTCAAATCAGCGGCACTGCGATGGGTACCCGCATGGCCCCACAGTATGCCAACATTTTTATGGCTGACTTAGAACAACGCTTCCTCAGCTCTCGTCCCCTAATGCCCCTACTCTACTTGCGCTACATTGATGACATCTTCATCATCTGGACCCATGGAAAAGAAGCTCTTGAGGATTCCACCATGATTTCAACAATTTCCATCCCACCATCAACCTCAGCCTGGACCAGTCCCCACAAGAGATCCACTTCCTGGACACTACGGTGCTAATAGCGATGGTCAAATAAACACCACCCTATATCGGAAACCTACTGACCGCTATTCCTACCTACATGCCTCTAGCTTCATCCAGATCATACCACTCGATCCATTGTCTACAGCCAAGCGCTACGATATAACCGCATTTGCTCCAACCCCTCAGACAGAGACAAACACCTACAAGATCTCTATCATGCATTCCTACAACTACAATACCCACCTGCTGAAGTGAAGAAAACAGATTGACAGAGCCAGAAGAGTACCCAGAAGTCACCTACTACAGGACAGGCCCAACAAAGAAAACAACAGAACGCCACTAGCCATCACCTTCAGCCCCCAACTAAAACCCCTCCAACGCATCATCAAGGATCGACAGCCTATCCTGAAGGACGAGCCATCGCTCTCTCAGATCTTGGGAGACAGACCAGTCCTTGCTTACAGACAGCCCCCCAATCTGAAGCAAATACTCACCAGCAACCACACACCACACAACAGAACCACTAACCCAGGAACCTATCCTTGCAACAAAGCCCGTTGCCAACTCTGTCCACATATCTATTCAGGGTATACCATCATAGGGCCTAATCACATCAGCCACACTATCAGAGGCTCGTTCACCTGCGCATCTACCAATGTGATATATGCCATCATGTGCCAGCAATGCCCCTCTGCCATGTACATTAGCCAAACGGACAGTCTCTACGTAAAGAATGAATGGACACAAATCAGACGTCAAGAATTATAACATTCAAAAAACCAGTTGGAGAACACTTCAATCTCTCTGGTCACTCGATCACAGACCTAAGAGTGGCTATACTTCAACAAAAAAGCTTCAAAAACAGACTCCAACGAGAGACTGCTGAATTGGAATTAAGTTGCAAACTGGATACAATTAACTTAGGCTGAATAGAGACTGGGAATGGATGAGTCATTACACAAAGTAAAACTATTTCCCCATGGTATTTCTCCCTCCCACCCAACCCCCACTGTTCCTCTGATATTCTTGTTAACTGCTGGAATTAGCCTACCTGCTTGTCACCATGAAAGGTTTTCCTCCTTCCCCCCCCTGCTGTTGGTGATGGCTTATCTTAAGTGATCACTCTCCTTACAGTGTGTATGATAAACCCATTGTTTCATGTTCTCTGTGTGTGTGTATATAAATCTCTCCTCTGTTTTTTCCACCAAATGCATCCGATGAAGTGAGCTGTAGCTCACGAAAGCTTATGCTCTAATAAATTTGTTAGTCTCTAAGGTGCCACAGTACTCCTTTTCTTTTTGCGAATACAGACTAACACGGCTGCTACTCTGAACACCTGTGATTGTTGTTACTGTATCACATTATTGCTCAGCCTTGCATTTCTAGTTACTACTTCCCTGGGTCATTTTTTAAATGGATGAGCAAAATATTAGAGCCAACTTCTGCAAAACTCCTATTGAAGGCAACAACCTTCAAATGTTTATATTAATAATAGGTGGGTCCTTCGTTTCAAGAGCAGGTTGGGTTTTTGTTTTGGGTTTTGTTTTTATTGTGTCCCTGGGCTAGTGCATTTTCACGATGACTTTGCAAGACTGTATGCTATTAGAAAATGGGAATAGCCAACCATGCAACCTATTTGGAATTGACTATTCCAAATAGGAAACAATGTACCCGTGCTTACTGAAAATTGAATATGTGCATGATAATACTGAACACACCACGATGCAGAAAACAATCCTTTAATGGATAAACAGGGGAAGAAAATCCATAACTTTTTAACTACAGATAACAATCACACTATTTAAAGAGGGGCACTTCCTAAAGTTTGGTAGATGAAATGTTGTGGATGGTTTCTAATATATATCCTTTATTGACATTTAGGTGTTTCTGGGATGCTGGATCAATTCCAGATTTTCCATTGTCTGCAGTCTTTTAAACATCACCGCTGTGTCTGGTAAAATAAGGGGCACACATTAGAGCAGGTAAACAGCCATCTGGAAAAGAGGAAAAGGAACAGGTGGCTTTGAGGCCCTAAAGGATTTTTTTAAAGTATTGTCTGTCGCAAAGTGTAATGCTCCCACTGTATAAGGAGCCAAGCTCTTTTGTAAGCTATAGTCAAATGCATGTTACATAAAATATGTCTGTGCTAGCAATAAGCCTGAGATACAAGTTCAGATCACATCTGGTCTTTCGAAAAGCATAGGGATGTTTGTCTTTTATGGGATGAACCACAATCATGAATCCAATATTCAGTTCTGGATCTCAAATTCAATCAAATCTGGGATGTCTGGATCCTGGGGTTTTGTTTGGTTCTGGACCACCTCTAATTTGTAACAGACCTGCATGGTGGTAAGAACCACAGAGTGTAGTAACCTGGTGTCAGGGGTATCTCCATAACGCCTAAACCTTTCTGAGTGAGTAGAGAGTTCAAGTCTGGAGTTGATAGGCAAGAGCTGTATAGAGAGCCCAGTGTCCCCATTGATCACGTTCTGGCTAGTTGAAATCCAGTTAATATTCTCTATGTGTGCAAAACCATGGCAGGCCAGCTAGTCACAGGGATTCCCTGTAGCTCTCATGCCAAATCACTGTTATCATCAGATCAAGAACCTGGCAGTATTACGGTGTTCTTCCCATCCGCTGTGTTGGTCCTGCTGTGAACCTTTATTAAAAAAGCTCAGGTAACAGAGCAGTGCAGCAATAGCATTAGGAGAGATCATAGAATATCAGGGTTGGAAGGGACCACAGGATGTCATCTAGTCCAACCCCCTACTCAAAGCAGGACCAATCCCCAATTTTTACCCCAAATGGCCCCCTCAAGGATTGAGCTTACAACAGTGGGTTTAGCAGGCCAATGCTCAAACCACTGAGCTATTCCTCCCCCCCAGATAAAGGACTAAGACTTGAAAGTAGTAGTAGAGAGCAATTGTACGTCAGCACCCGGAGTGAGATCCCCAGCTGGTGCTTCAATTGACTGTTTACACCAGTTGGGGATTTGGCCCCCAAAAGCAAAATATAGTTCATGGACAATGGACCACTAGTGACTGGAAATGGTTTCGGAGATCTCCCCTCTTCCAGCAAGCATTAAACTTGAGGTAGGAGTTGACCACCTTCTCTATTACATAGCAATAAGACGTTCACATGGTTGAGGAAAGGGTTTTCGTAGTTCCTTGGCAATCTTGTAAGTTGTGATTCAGCCATTTTCTATATAAACAACCGGAATCATTGTATGGTTCCTCAGGGAACTGGTATCTGTGACAATTAATTTTTAAAAGTCACAGTGGAACCAGATCTTAGCTTTGTATGCATCCCAAGAGTGCATTGCCGCTGGAGTTAACGAACTAGCTGCACTTGCTCAAACCCATAAGAACTCCTTTAAACATTATCCCCAATTCTTTACAGCAGTCTGGCTAGGCTTTCTATGAGAGCAAAAGCAGCCTGATTTGGATCAATCTCATGAAGAATTGTGAGGGGAGGGAATTGCGATTCAATTTCAGTAACTAATATTGATTAGCAATAGCGTGGGGCTGATTTACTAATTCCCGGAATTAAAGATTCAGTGCAGAGATTCATTTATCTCATCTTCCTGGGCTGTTCTCAGAGCCATTAAAGTATTGAGTGAAGATGATCCAAAATAAAATTGTAATTTGGGTAGCCAGTGAAGAGACACAGAGAACATTTGTCTGTTGTGCAGCAATATATTTAACTTTTTAGGGCACCAGTGATATAATCATAACTGGATGAATTTTATAAGAGATCAAACTACCACATGAAACCTGTCACAGGCCTGCCAGGAAATACCCAGCAGGAATTAGAGGGCATGTCTCTTATTTTTGAAGTAGTAGATATTGATCTGTTACCCAAGTATATGAAAATTGTTGTAGAGGCATACTGATAGCTTGTAGCTCAAAGAGCTACAGGTATATAAATTTCTCATATTTATGAGTCATTATTCAGCAAGGACCTAGTCCAAAAGCCATTGAAGTTGAAAAGTCTTTCCACTGACTTCGGTTTTGGATCAGGCCCCTAATTGCCTTCACATATTAGGGTAAAATTTCATACATGCCTGCCAGGAAAAGTTTATATGTTCAGCTGAATTGTTGACTGAATTGCCAGTAAAGTTATATATATGTACCTCAGTTTATTCCCTTTATGTCTCTTGAGCTAAATTCTATGACACTTAGAATATCCAATAACTCATTCAACAGCTTATCTAAATATACTGTGCTTACAGTACAGCTTAAATGTTATCCTGATGAAAGAGACTGAGAAAAGAAGCAAACACTAGTACTTATTAGGAAAAATTTGGAAGTTTATATAAAAATATTATTTTCCTATTATATTTGGTTGTGCTTTCACTTATTTTTGGAGTAAGTAGCTAACATTTTTTCTGTCCTCCTTTATGTTTGCTGATGCTCTTGAAAAATAGTCTTCTTCACAAGAAGAAGAAAAATCAGCTATTAACAAGGTGTCTGATTTTTTGCCTTTCTTTCTTTCTTTCTTTCTTTCTTTCTTTCTTTCTTTCTTTCTTTCTTTCTTTCTTTCTTTCTTTCTTTCTTTTTCTTTCTTTCTTTTTCTTTCTTTTTCTTTTCTTTCTTTCTTTTTTTTCTTTCTTTCTTCTTCTTTTTCTTTCTTCTTTCTTTGTTCCTTTTCTTTTCTTTTTTCTTTCCTTTCTTTCTTTCTTTCCTTCTTATCTGTCATACCCATCACCCTAGTACCTGGGCACTTCCATTCTGATGGGCAGGTGCACATGTATTGTGGTAATTTCAGGGTCAGATTCAAATCTGAACCCAATTATTTGAGGTTTAGATTGGAAATTGCATTCCCCCCACTCCCTCCCAAGAACTTCAGCTGGCTTCTTTGTCTTCCCTGATGGCATGTTGGTTCTCTATGGCTGTTCATGTTTCCCCTTCCAGGGCTCTCTTATACTTACTGAAATTTAGACCCATAGCAATTCTCAATCTTCAGTGATTTTTTTAAGTTTAAAATAAAGGTTCTCCACAGCTTACTGCCCTTTTAGACTGCTCAAGTTAGTTAAGACCAAAGCAGACTGTGAGAACTTCAAAAGATCTCACCAAAACTAAGCGATTGGACAACAAAATGGAAAATGAAATTTAATGTGGATAAATGTAAAGTAATGCACATTGGAAAAAATAACCCAACCATACATACAATACGATGGGGGCTCACTTAGCTACAACTAATCAGGAGAAAGCTCTTGGAGTCATCGTGGCTAGTTCTCTGAAGACGTCCACACAGTGTGCAGCGGCAGTCAAAAAAAGCAAATGGGATGTTAGGAGTCATTAAAAAAGGGATAGAGAATACAATGGAAAATATCTTCTTGCCCTTATATAAATCCATGGTACACCCACATCTTGAATACTGCGTACGGATGTGGTCCCCTCATCTCAAAAAAGATATACTGGCATTAGAAAAGGTTCAGAAAAGGGCAACTAAAATGATTAAGGGTTTGGAATGGGACCCATATGAGGAGAGATTAGAGAGGCTAGGACTTTTCAGTTTGGAAAAGAGGAGACTAAGAGGGGATATGATAGAGGAAAAAATCATGAGTGTCTGGAGAAAGTGAATAAGGAAAAGTTCTTTACTTGTTCCCATAATATAAGAACTAGGGGCCACCCAAATGAAATTAATGGGCAGCAGATTTAAAACAATAAAAGGAAGGTTCTTCTTCACTCAGTGCACAGCCAACCTGTGGAACTCCTTGCCTGAGGAGGTTGTGAAGGCTAGACTATAACAGGGTTTTAAAAGAGAACTGGATAAATTCATGGAGGTTAAGTCCATTAATGGCTATTAGCCAGGATGGGTAAGGAATGGTGTCCCTAGCCTCTGTTTGCCAGAGGGTGGAGCTGGATAGCAGGAGAGAGATCACTAGATCATTACCTGTTAGGTTCACTCCCTCTGGGGCACCTGGCATTGGCCACTGTTGGTTGACAGGATACTGGGCTGGATGGACCTTTGGTCTGACCCAGTATGGCCATTCTTATGTTCTTATATTGTTATGTCTAGAACAAAAACCATTGCCCCAATATTAATTCCACAGATTGTCCAGGATAGGGGTGTGAGGATCAAATTTTTCAAAATTTGGACACTAAATCCACATTTGGGCACCCTACATAAGTGGCCTGATTTTCAGAAGTGCTAAGCACATTCCACATCTCCTAAAAGCCACTTATATAAGTGCCTAACTTTAGGTCCTCGAGTTTGAAAATATTGACCAACATTTTCCACCTGCTGTGTAACTTTCATTGCACGTCAGCTCTGAGGTTGAAATGCATCACAATGTCCCTAATTATTGCTCATTCCCATGAGAAAATAAGAGTCATTGGTAGACACCAATCTTGGACTTAAATGCTTGGAATCTCTGTCGCCCTCCCGAGCATTAATATGGTTCCTTAAAATTCCACCCCAGGCGTCAGGAGGCATGGATGTGGATGTAGCTGGCAGATAGTGGTTGTACCCATTGTATATCAGTCTTAGTTGTGAAAGTATCTGAAGGATGAAAATACTAATACAAAACAGAGATAGGTCCAAGCCATGAAAATCTGCAGCCAGATTTGCCCAAATGTCAGGAGTTGTATGGTTTTGGGATCATTATAGAGATAGTCCAGGTCTATAACATTTGGATCTAGATTGAAGTTGCATGAAGTTTGAGGGATTTGGCTACGGGGATGTGGTTTGAGCTGACCTTTAGGACAAATGTTAGGGGCCTGATTCTTCACTACACTGGAGTTACTCCATTGATTTTAGTGGATTCCCAGCAGAGTAAAATTGGTGTAGCAGAATGGAGAATCAGGGCCTAACCTTTTACCAAAAATCTTATTTCTAGCAGGATTGAATTTTAGAAAAGGAGTTGCCCAGTTTGTTGGATTAGGCAGGGTTGCATTTAGATTTGCATTTACAGTGTCATTATCCACAAGGTCTGCCATAGATAATTGTTTCTCTTCATAATTATTGGAAGACTGGGAAAGCTTGCTGTTTTTTGTTTTTTTAAAAAATAATGAAATGAACTACTTTGAAAGGGCAAAGAATGCTACTACAGTGGTTATTTCAGATTGTGCTAAATCCTGTCATTAAAAAAGTGTTACAGTTGTGTTAGATATATTTAAAAATGCAGAATAGTAAACATGGTGGAACTCTCTGAAGTACTTCAGCTTCGACACACACACTCAGCTAATAAAAGCAGAAAATATGACCATTACCTTCAAAACTGTGCCAGTATGGCCGCTGAACAAACATTCAAATAACTACCTGAGGCCATCTGAAAACTGAGGGCATTGCGCTTGTGAATCCATCTTTCTGTCTTGCTCCCCGTTCCTTTCTGACTTTTCACAGTGTAAATGGTTTATAAGAGCTCTTGTCTGTCTTGCTGACCACCACTGATCCACATCCCCCTAGCCAAATTAGTCCTTCCAAAAGCGGCAACCCCTGTTGACCACTTCAACAATTCCTCCATTTCCGGGGGGCCTGATTCAGCATTGCAGGATAAGTGGATTATAGGCCACCTGCAGCACAAACACAATAGAATGGAAAGACCACAAGGATTCTAGAAGCTGAATCCTGAAGCTAAAAAGCAAACTGAGGCTTGGGAAGAGAGGTTGTGATTTGATCACCTGTGTCATCAACATAACAAGTGATAGTTGAGCTTTAAGTTTGGGCCCAGTTCAGATAAACCCCCAAAGTCTGGTGACTTCTACAAAGCTGTTTTGACTAGTCTGTTGGCTCTGAAGACTTTCTCTGGCATTCTCTCATGAACAGCATTTCTTGGTGTGTTTTCAAGGGCCAACTGTCACCCCAGGGACATGCAAAAATTAATCAATATTAATGAATCATCAATAATTGTTACCACTTTTGACATAAAAAGGAAAGGAGTACATGTGGCACCTTAGAGACTAACAAATTTATTTGAGCATAAGCTTTCATGAGCTACAGCTCACTTCATCGGATGCTGTAGCTCACGAAAGCTTATGCTCAAATAAATTTGTTAGTCTCTAAGGTGCCACAAGTACTCCTTTTCTTTTTGTGAATACAGACTAACATGGCTGCTACTCTGAAACCACTTTTGACATAAGCAGATAGCCAGTATTCTGGATCTTGTGGGTTGTTTCTGTTAGGAGGACAGATTGACGATGGAGTTAGGTATTTCTTTGATGCCATCCTCTTTATTTACAAAGAATGTGCATAAAAAGATCTGTTTCCCTAAACACAGTATGAATCAAACAGCAGGAGAGACGTTTTATTTGCTCACAATTTCAGGTCTCTTTCCATCCAGTACTTTACCCAAATGCTCTTACTCTTAACTTTATCTCAGGATCATGCTACAAAAGTCCTTCTCTGGCTGTCCTTGACTTTCTGCTGCTTTCTTTCTGGACATCTGCTATATTTCTCTCTCACACATACAGCTGCAATCTAATCAATCTCCAGCCCTGTCATTTCTGCTCAGATTCTGGGAAAACCTTTGGGCCACCTGGCTTAACTCCTACTCCAGCCTAGAGCATGGCCTATGTTTGGGGCCGAGGCTCGTCTTGTTTCTATAAAGGAGCTCAATTGCTTTTTATGTTTATCTTGAAGGAAGGTGGCTGTTAGACCTGCCAATTTCAACAAGACTTCCATCCAACCCTCAACATAACATTATGAATTCTCCTATGCTGCCATTATAGAACAGCGATGTTCCTTGTACAAATCTGCACCACCCTGCAATCTCTCCTTAAAACACACCTCGGTCATGAGACTTACAAAACACTTGACAATGACTATACAGTTGGTGCTCATTATACTAATCACTGTTATTTAATTCTCCCGTTATATTTGTTATATTTAAGGCTATGTTTTAATCACGGGTATTTTTAGTAAAAGTCCTGGACAGGTAATGGGCCGTAAACAAAAATTCACAGGCGTTGGCCTGTCCATGACTTTTAATAAAAATACTTGCCCTGACTAAAACTTGGACAGGGGGTCGTGGGTGCTCTGCAGACAGGGTGGGGAAGGTCCGGGGATGCTGAGAGGGGGATGCCAGGCCGCAGCATGTGGTCCAGAGGGAGCTCCCCACTCCAAGGTAGGCACCCCCCCCCAGCACTCCCCAACCCCTGCCCCTAGTCCTGAGCTCCCTTCCACACACCCAAACTGCTGCTGTTGCTGGCCCAGGGGCTGCCTGGCTCACTGCAGAAGTCACGGAGGTCAAGGATGCCAGCACCAGCCATTGCAGAAGTCACGGAGGTCACGGAAAGTGACGGAATCCGTGACTTCCGTGACGTCTCTGACAGACTCAGAGCCTTAGTTATATTCACCTGTCATCTTAAACCCCAATGCTTAACTTTATGCGTGGAAGCTCATAGATTTATTCACATGCTTAACATCAGTAACAATACTAAGAAGGAGTTAAAACTTCTTAACTTTCACCAAACTATTGGAACTACTGGAAAAAAGGGTTTGGGTTTGGAAAGCTGCTTTCTTTATCCATGTCTCTTTGCACCTTCCATTTTTGTGATTTTTATTGCATGTCTCACACTATTGGTGTTTTCCTTGAAGCCCGAGTTATCAGAATCAACAAGCTACATGAGAATTTCAGCTTTCATTTAAAAAAAAAAGACAAGAAAAGTTTGAAAATCTGACCAAAATGTACCTTAAAGGCTCAGAGACCAGAAGGCAAATTAAAGGCACATAATACAGATTTTTTTTTAATCTCCTGAATTTGGGGGCCTGGCTCATGATTTTTGAAAGTGTGGGATTTAGTAGTGCATGTATCCAAAAATGAAGCAGGTTAGGGAGTGATAGGCCTGAAACGGGAACAGACTTAACCATCGAAGTGGCAGCAAGCCTATTGCAAAATAAAACTTTCAAATATATTTGTATTAAAGAGTCATGCATTAACCAACCTTCTGAAAGGCTTATTGCTTCTGAGGAGCTGGGGAGTTAATGATTTGCAGCACTCTGAAAATAAGAAAGAGAGAACCTGGCTAGAACTCAGCTTGTCCTGCATAGATCTGCCAGTGAAGCAGTAGCCTGGTCTGTGATACACTGCTGCTCCTGTACATTCGCTGTCTTGCTCAGTGGTTTGCAGTTCAAATGAAGCAGATGGTAAGTATCAGAGCTGTGCTAAATAGTCATCCATAAAATAAAAGGGCCAAAATATTTTAATTGTGTTTTCTCGCAAGCTTTAGAATGAAAACAAACAAACAAAAACACCAAACGAACAAAAAGTACTTTTAAAAAAATCTGAGGGCATCTTATTTTATTTGAAAAGAAAGTAGTTTTGTTTTTTTCCTTCAGTTTTCTTTTTTTCTTTCAAAGCATCTGGTCCTCTCCACTGCCAGAGGCAGAATTCTGTACTAGGTGGACCAAATGCTGACCAGCCTGGCAATTTCTGCATTCCTGGGGAAGTTCTCAACCTCTCTTAGAGCATGCATCATGTTTTAATACCAAGATTCTCGCAGGGACCTTTGGCCATCTCATTTGTGAACACGTGAGCTGCCACCTCCCCTGTAAGGATTGCAGAACATCTGTGTGGCAACGATGGCAGGATACAGCAGTGTCCCAGATTGTGCCCTCTGAGATGTGTTCATGGAAGGGTCCTCCACATGCCGATTTCCCATCTTTTTGTGGAGATGTGGTAGAATCAGGCAAGACAAGAAGAGCGGGGAAAGCATATTGTCTTCCATCTGACACCCCAAAAGAAGGTTGATTCCCCAAAGGCTCTTAAAGTCAATAGAAGTCTTTCTGTTGATTTCAGTGGACTTTGGATTAGGCCCAAGATGCCTCTGAAAGGTAAAACAGTCCCCGTCTGCATTAACTCTTCTGTGGATTCTTTCTGGGTTTTCCAGGAGCCACCATGGCTACATGGACAGTCAGTAATGGTGGGGCTCTATTGGAATCAGATGTCCACAAGGCGGGGCCTTGATGCAGTTAGCCCTTAGTTTTTCAGAGATCTTGCAGGATCCTTTAGGCTTGGGGTGGGGGTGGAGATTTTCTACAAGGAGGAAAGCACCCTTGGCCCTCTGGTGGAACAATTTGGGTTAATTTCCACAGGGAATTCCTTAGAGAGATTGCCAAATAAAAGGTCCCTTCCAGTGTTTTTTCTGCAGGAAAGGATAATCTGGCCCATTATTAGAAAAAGTATTTAGCATATTTTTAGCCAAGGGCATGTCTATACTGCCCCGTAATTCAGACTACAGGGTGTGTGAATAGTGCTCCCCAAAGCGCTGCACTATAACTGCCCCATGTGACATGAACGAAAAGGTTCCTAGGTCACATTAAGGTAGTCCTACAGGACTTCTGAACTGCAGGGAAGGATAGACATAGCCTAAGCAGCTAGAAATAAGAAAGAGCCAGCACCATGTGACCAGTCATTAAACTCTGTTTTAAATCTATCGCTCAATATAGGGCTAAGAGTTTGGTTTTTTTGTTTTTCTTCAGTAAAACTTTATAGAATTCCTGATCTCTTAGAACAACTAAAGCTATAAAAAAAAATACCCATGCTCACCAGGTAGCAAAACATTTCTAAATTTTATCAAAAAGAAAACAAAGTACGGTGATTTATAGGCATCTCAGAATGGGAATGGCACTGCAACCACTAAATTTCATTTCATTTCTGAAATCCAAAAATGGATTTAATCCATATTTTGCAGAGCTGACAGGCTGATGATCTGCATATCTGGCAAATCATTAGCATTCAGTTTCTAATTAACATCATTTACTACCATGACCTATTATTGGAGGTTTGAATATGTCCTGTACTGTATGGGCTAATACGTTGAAAGTAATTTCATATTGATGCAGTATGGTTGACCTCATTATTTCAAGAACGTGTGACCATTTTTATGGGAGGAAGGGAGGGAAAGGGGAAGAAATTTCTTTTGTGTGTGTGTGTGAGGGTAATGATCTTGTGAGTAATAAGATAGTTGATATGATTGTCAGTTACTGTGGCTCTGCCGAAGAGAAGTACTTTCAGTTAATATTCATGCCACCTGGTGACAACACGGCAATTACTGACATGATATTTTTCTGATGGCAACTGGATTTCTCAGTGACAGCCTGGTTCTGCCTAACCCCTGTCTTTAAAGAACCTTTCTCCTAAAGACCTTTTTGTGACATTTCTCTTGGGGTCATCATGGTGTTTTTCAGGCATGTGTTTTAATCAGTGTGTTTCAGTCAAACTGCAGAAACATATTAAGTCTGGTGCCACTTAGTTTTAATTGATGAAAAAACCCATGATTAAGTCCTTGGGGAAATGGTGAATTTTTCACAGCTGCGCCTTCTAGCTATCAAGACAATTTGAAAGAGGAAGAGAAGCAACAGTGGGTGAAGCAGCCAGGAGAAACAGGTGTATTAGAAAAATTCTACCAGAGAGATTTAGATGGACAGTGGGCACAGTGAGGCTGGTGTATTTGGCCCTCATCAAACCCCATTGAAATCAGTGGCAGGCTTTCCATTAACTTCCATGGGTATTGAGTCAGACCCCTTATTATCTTTTACCAGAGTTTTGATTTCAAAACAAACAAGTCACCTGACGAAGAAGGTGAATGTTAAATGTTATTGACTGTAGGGTGAAACAGCTGTACGGACACGAGAGCCGGTAGGGTCTAGCAAGAGCGATGTTTTTGTAGCTATGGAGGAGATGCCTCCTGAGGCAGGAAGAGAGCGCTAGATCCCCACCAGGACTCTGACAGGTTGAAGAAGGGAGCTTATACCTGGTGAAAAGGGCTTTGGCTACTCTAGGCAATGCCCCTCTCGTATTCTACAGCTAGAGCTCGCAGTTTGTCATTGTAAATTATGCAGAAAGTCACAGCCTAGGTGTGGGATAAAGGGAAAAATGTCATGAATTTAGAGCAACAACCAAAAAAAGGCAAAAGTCACAGTATGCCTCACTTTTATTAACCTTTTCTTAAACACAAAGGTTTGGATTTCTAAAGGAGCTGAAGGGAGTTAGAATTCTAATAGTTAGAATGATCTTTGACTTTCTCATTGAAAAGCCCAGCCTACTCGTTAAACCAATCATTTAAAATCATTTAAATACACATTCCTGGTGCTTGCTTGAAGTTCTGCAACAGCAACCATGATTTCCACCCTGTCAAGCATGGAATCTCTGCTCCACCATGCCCATTCTGTGCCTGTGGGTAAAATTTTCAAAAGTGCCTGGGTGATTTAGAAGCCCAAGTCTGTCAATGGGATTAAGACTCATAAATCACTCGGTGCTTGAACCCGCTCCCATTAAAGTCAGTGGAAAAACTCCCATGTTACCATGGATGACAAAGCAATAACCCTAATTTCTCATTGTTCCTGTTCTTCTAGTGACCTCTTTTAACTTGGAAGCGCTCAAGCTTTTCAGCGAAGCTTGTTCATACCTCCCACCCATATGGTAAAATCCTAAACTGTCAAAAATCATGGATTTTTTTTAAAACTAAACATGAAAGTCATGGAATCTATGACTCCTGTGGCAGCTGTGACAAAGGCGAAGCCTTAATTACGGGATTTGATATGCTACAGATTTCCATTAGAACCCTCGGCTCATAACTTACCTAGCTCTTTGAGCTGAAACTTTCTATGCTTGGCTTCACCCTAAAGGCAAACAGTTTTGGAAAGCTTGAGCCAAACATGTTTAGATATTATTGAGTTAGGCAATCAGGACTTTTCCTGCTTTAAGAACATTATGAAGACTTGTCCATAACTTTAAAACTAGACTTCTGTGTGGCATTGTGACACTTGGTGAACTTGAAAAACCGATGTAAAAGAATAAGGTGGAACCAATTTACAAATGTTTTGTGGATGCACAGTACAAACTGTTACTATGGTTTAAGTTATGTAAGTATCTGGGTCACTATGGAGCTGCATGGAAAATGAATACTGTTCTACCAGATCATCACTTACCTTGCACACTGACACACAGTGACATAAGGGCCTCACTCCCTTGCACTGGTTTTGTGCCTGGCAGTTCATATCACATCAGGGAGAGAGCACCTCTCTGCTACCAGTCGCTGTAATTCATGACTGTGACTTTGAAAAGAAAAGAAAATTAGAATGGGGAGAGAGTGATTCTTTATAGAGCTTTCCATTCAGAGACACTCCTGTCTTCTTGAGCTAAACACTCGTGCTTTGTGATCTTGCTTGAAGTCCCTCATAGCCATTGTGGCCTTTACAATAACTGATAGCTGCCTATCACTTGTTCTACATGGGCCTGCTGGCCACATGCATTAGACTGTACTGTGCTACCGCAACAGGTATTCCTCTGTTTAGGGCTTGTCTACATGGTGCATTAGACCACACTAGAGGGCTGTAAATTCTAGTGTATATTAGCTGGACCTCATGGATCCTGCTGGCATGTACGAGAGGTTCCTGAAGAAGCTGTAATGTAGTCCCGTTTCATGCAGTGCTATGTTAACATGCACCAAGGGACTTCTAGCGCAGGCCAGCTACTGCACAGCACACTCCTGTGAACTAGAATTTACAAGCCTCTAGTGCAGGCCAGACACCATGTGGACAAGCCCTTTGATTATCTGTCTATCTCTGAACCCCTCACTCTTTAATGTATTTATTTTATATTTATGTATTTAAGTAATTTGCCCCAGGTCATACAGGCAGTCAGTGGCAGAGGAGGTATCAGAACTCTGATCTCCTAAGTCCCAGGCTGACACCCTAACCACTGAACCATCCTTCCTCTCCTGACTCGTTGCTCCCCAAGGACCTCTTTCATATGCCAAAAGAGCATGGAGCTTGAGAACAATTATAGCCTTTTCATGTATTCATGGGTAAATTAGACATGTTTAAAACAGCAACATGATTTTTTTTAATGCATTTACTTATTAAACACTCAACAAAGGGTGTTCAGGTCAAATGCACAGAACTAACATGGCATGGTGGCAACTTGACTCTCACTCTGGGCTCTTGCTGTCAACATACAACTGCCATGATCTGTTGTAATTTTAGCTGGGGAAAAGATCCAACTCTTGAAACCAAAATGTGTTTCTCTCACCCACTCCATCCCTATGATATCTAGGCTCATTGAATTATGCTAATAATCTATTTTGTAGTTTTTTCCAGCTATTATCCATTGGCATACTCTGAGTGTTTGACCAGTTTGTCTTGTTCCATAAACTACAAGTTTCTCAATTAAAAAGAAAAGCTAGTATGAAATAGGTAACTATGGTTACCGGTGCTGTGGATGTCTAAAAAATGTGCAGAAACCTAATGGCAACAGAGTTTGGAAGTTCAAGGCTTTAATTTAGTCAAGAACTCTTGAATCAGAATACTGAAAGTATTTAAACTACATCAAAGACATGTTATGATCCAATAGTGTAGCTTCTACGAGGTACCTGGATACTGGCCCTGCTCAGAAAATGCAAAAAATAAACCAGAGTAAAATATTTTTACCCTCATCCCTGTTCTCTGTAGAACACATAATTGGTCTGTGGAATGGAATAGCTTGTCCAGATGACAGACCCATGGGAAAAAGCTCCTTCCATGTCCCACTATGTATAATGCACATGGGTATACTAAAGTACTGGCTTTCAAGCAGTAGGACTTCGTGGGGCAACCCATCACCCACACTAAAGCATTGAGAGGCACTTTCCAAAGAACTCATAAGTAAGGAGTGCAATATCTTCACATTCCTGAAGGGAGCTTCAGTAAGCAGCTGAATATTATTGAATAAACTGTTAGCCACAACACACAGGACTGGGGAGGGGGGGGCACTTTAATAACTACATTTACGGTTAGGGCAAGTTACAGTGGCCCACCTATAATGTTGACCTAAAGGGGCCACTAAGTGAAACTTCACTTGGGTCTTAATTTGATGAGAATATGGGATAATATGAATCTTCTTTATTGAACCAAAAATGCTTTTATAAAATGCACATCCTGGGGTCTAAAGGTCCCATTTCAACTGTTCTCAGGGACAAATAGAAATATTTTTGTGTAATGCAAATCTGATGTCCCCCAGTTGTTATCTGCATTGCTGTAGTGCCTAAGAGCCCTCATCATGGATCAGGGCCTCATTGGAGTAGGCGCTGTACAAACACACAACAGAAAGGTGGTCCCTGAGCCAAGGAGTTTACAGTCTAAGTTGTATGATTCTCATCTGTACACAAAAGTTAAGCAGCAACAACATAGCTTTTGTGTACTCAACAGGCCCTGCCAAAGGGTAGGACAGGCTAAATGTCATATAAAATTCTTTAGCTGTCCTAACATCTCCCATAGGTGGGCCTCAGGATGGGCAGAATCTATTCCAATAGGAAAGAATTATTGTTTTATATATTTTATTGTAATAATTTGCATTTTAACCTGACATCTGGGCAATGTCACATCTTAAAACCCTGCCTTCAGTTTATAACAGCACCCCAGGAGTGGCAATGCTAATCCCCCAGAAGGAAATAAGAAAGAATAGACAAGACAATGTTGTAGATTAGAGAGGAAAGATTTGTTTTGTGGTTAAAACTTTGGACTGGGATTCTGGAGCTCTGAGTTCAGTTCCCACCTCTGTCACAGACACCTCGTGATTTGGGCACATCACTTAATCTTTCAGCTCCTTCTGTGTAAATGGGAATAATGATACTTTGTGTATTTAGATTGTAACCTGTATGAGGCAGGGACTGTCTCTTACTATGTACATGTGCAGTGCCTAGGACAGTGGAGCCCTGGACTTGGGTGGGGCTTTTAGATACATCTGTCAATGGCTTGTCTAGGAACATACGCCTTATACAGTACTTTGAGTGCTAACGAACTCAAGCTCTGAATGCAGTACCAGAGAGAAGAACTGTGACAGCTGGAGACCAGCAACAAGAATGCCCTGTCTCCAGTCCACATTCAGACACTGTTAGCACAATCACCTCAATGGATCTCTGTCATCAGCGGTAAATAGGTCATTAGTATTCTCAGGATGGCGAGCTGTTATCATCAGAACTTTGTCAGGGAAGTCAGATAAACAGTTTGCATGCTCAGTCTCACCAGCTCACACCAATGACATTTCTCCTACAGAGTTATCCCTCTTCCAGAAGGTGGTTGCTGGGATCCTTTAGCTCTGTGCTGGCTGTTACAGGTTGTGCATGACAATGAGGGTCTTGTACGGAAAGTCAACAACATAAATATAGAGACTCTAAACTCTTAATGCATGTATTCCTCCTACTTAACCACTCACAAACAAGTAGTGCATCGTTTATTGGGGCCAGAAATAGTGGGGGAATTTTTTGAGTCAATGAAATCCTGAGTCAGAATACTTATTCTGTTGTTTGAAGTCTGCACTCTGCCGTACACTTACTGCAACCCAGAGAAGGCTGGGCTTGTATCTGTTAATCTGGAGGTTGCCTTATTAATAGGCTGCACACATCATCGATTTTTAATTAATTTCTGAAGAGACAGAGGATAACTACTGCAGCCCACAGACATCTCTGTACTTATTGCAGTCCACATCTCTATTGATCGTCGGCCTAAGGAGCAGAAGTAATCCATTTTAAATACAGTTCTTGGTGAGAGTGGATGCACTACACAATATACCTTCCCAATTGTAGTTGTGTTGGCAAGAGGTCAGTGGTAGCAGGGAGGGGGCGAGTAACACATTGGTTAGTATTCTGCTGGCCATGTGAGGATCTGAGCCTTTTATACATGCTTAATGTTTCAGGAAAGCCAGGTTATCTCACTTATAACTGTGGAGTATTGAGAAAGCACTGGTAAGAAAGTAGCCTCTGCATTTGGCCCTGGTGAGACTGCTGCTGGAATACTATAGCCAGTTCAGGAGCCCACAATTCAAAAAGGATGTTTATACGTTAGAGAAGGTTCAGAGTAGAGCCATGAGAATGAGTAAAGCATTAGAAAATCTGCCTTATAGTGAGAGACTCAAGGAGCACACTTTATTTAGCTTCACAAAGAGAAGGTTAAAGAGTGACTTGATTCCAGTCTGTAAGTATCTACATGGGGAACAAATATTTAATAATTGGCTCTTCAAACTAGCAGAGAAAGGTATAACATGATCCAATGGCTGGAAGCTGAAGCTAGACAAATTCAGACTGGAAATAAGGTGTAATTTTTTTAACGGTGAGGATAATTAACCATTGGAACAATTTGCCAATGGTAGTGGTGGGATTCTCCATCACTGATGATTTTTAAATCAAGACTGGATGTTTTTTTTTGAAAGATCTGCTCTAGCAATTTTTGGGGGAAATCTTAGGGCCTGTGTTAAACATAAGGTCGGACTAGATTATCACAATGGTCCCTTCTGGCCGTGGAATCTGAGTCACAACTGCATAGTTAAAGTTGCAGTGGAAATTCCTTTTTGAAGACCTATTTTGCCCACCTAACATTTCAGAGGAAGGCCCAAGTGCTATTACAATTGCAGAGATTAATGTAAGGGAGGAGAAAAATGAGATACAAATCTTTCAAATGGAAAGTGCTCAGATATGAACCATCTTGAAAAGTACCAAATAGTTCTCATGAGGTTTTGACCATCTGTGGCTTTAAAACTGAATGCCCTACAATCTCCAATATTCAGAAATAGGAAGATTCTTTTATATACTGTCATGTGTAGCACAGGTTATTAGGATTATGATTTTTGAAACAAAGTTACATATTAACAATCTTTGTTATAATAAATTGTATTGCTTCCAGGCACTTAACTTTTATCAGTTGGCAATGAGTGTTAATTGACTGGCAAGAAAACTTTAGGTTACTAAGAAGTTAGTACTTAAAGGCCTTGTTTACACTAGGAAATGTTGCCATCATATGTTAGCAATGGTTGCATCTGAACCAGTGCTGAGCATACTTCAGAGAAGGACAAGCCATGCTCATTCCAATTTCACCTAGCTGTTATTAAACCCTATTGTTAAAAGCCTAACCTACAGAGTCTAGGCATTGTAGTGTAACTGTGGAATGGCTTCATCAAACTGGAAGGAAACAAGCTGCAGAGCTACTTGGTCCCTTTCTCACACTGGAATCCCCAGTGGCTTCTGCCTTGCTTTCTCCTCTACTTGCATTGTTGGTGATGGAGAGAAAATGGCCTTTAAAGAGCACCTGTTTCGTTGGTGCTACTGTTATAAGCCCTTGTGAGTAGTAAGACATGGCAGAGCAAGCACAAAGACATCAAATTCCCAATGGTTTAGCAGAGAGTTAGAGAATTACCTCCTACCCAGAAGTCCTTACTTTACTAAATTTCTTCTACAGCCTCTCCTAATCATTTCTGGTAACTGGAGAACCAAGAACTCTTTGGTCATGTCTTTGCTGTGATTGGCAGCCTGCCTCTGCCCACCCCCCGCTCACTCCATCCCCCCTCCCTCTTTTGCTTGCTTTCCCCCACCCTCATTCACTCGCTCATTTTCACTGGGCTGGGACAGGAGGTTGAGGTTCAGGCTCTGAGGTGGGCCAGGGATGAGAGGTTTGGGGTGCAGGAAGGGACTCCGGGCTGGGTGGTGGAGCAAAGTGGTTCGGAGTGTGGGAGGAGGCTCTGGGCTGAGGAAGGGGGTGGGGTATAGAGGGGGTACAGGCTCTGGGCTGGAGGTGCAGGCTCCAGGATGGGACCAGAAATGAGGGGGTAAGGGTGTGGGAGGGGGCTCCAGGCTGGGGCAGGGGGTTGGGGTACAGGGTCTGGGATGGAGTTTGGGTATGGGAGGGGGCTCAGGAGAAGGTGTGGGGTGCAGGCTCTGGGAGGGAGTTTGGGTGTGGGAAGGGGCTCAGGGCAGGGGCAGAGGGTTGGGGTGTGGGAGTGGGTTTGGATGCAGGCTCCAGGGGGCTCTCAACTCAGAGGGCTCCCCGGAAGTGGCGACACGTCCCTCAGCTCCTAGGTAGAGGCATGACCAGGCATTCTGTGCGCTGCCTCCATCTGCGGGCACCACCCCCGGAGCTCGCAATGACCATGGTTCCTGGCCAATAGGAGCCAGCACTCAGGATGGGGACAGCGTGCGGAGCCTCCCTGACTGTGCCTCCATGTAGGAGCTGAGGGTCATATCGCCACCTCTGGGGACTTGTGCGGAGCCAGGTAGGCACCTTGCAAGCCCCACCAACCAGACTTTTAATGGCCCAGTCAGTGGTGCTGACTGGAGCCATCAGGGTCCCTTTTCGACTGGGCATTCCGGGCGAAAACTGGACACCTAGCAACCCTATTCCAAGCAGAGGAAGGGAATACAATTTTTAGATTCTTACTTCATGTGTCTTACTATTACTGCCGTTTTACACATTTATACCTTATATACAGACATCTCTGGGGTGCGACAAGCAGTAAGAGATGAATGGCACACTGAAAAACAATGAAGGGAGAGAAATGTTTGACCAGGACAGTGGGACAAACTCTTCTTGCAAAAAGTTCCACAGGATCTTTAATGTCCATCCACAGCAGATACGTTGGCTTTAAAGGTCTCATCCCCAAAATCTCCAAGCAGTAAAGGGGATGGTACCCCATTTATCTGCCTTGGGAGAATGAAGGGCTGAAATGAAACTGCTAAAACTGAAACTGATGGTTTCTGGGCATTTGGACATTTCAAAGTCAATATGTACTTTGTTTCGCTTCTGATTTTTTTCCCCTCCAGCTCCATCATTCTCTCTTTATGAATCACATGCCATTCTGAAGTAGCTTCATGCCCAGCCTGCATATTCTTTGAAACTGGCCAATCTAAAGTTTTATCTCACTGGTTACTAATTTATTTCCTTTTCATATTATTTCCTTGCCCCATTTTGTCCAGTTCTATTTTAACTCCTTTAATTTTGTATCTCATTGAGGCTATGTCTTCATTGCAGAATTGACTTGTTGTCTACACTTCAGCTAACTCAGGAGGAATTAACTTATCTTGTGTGACACTGGCACACTGCAAAATAACACTTGAGCAGCATGAAGCAATTGTGCTAATTGTTGATGAGTTGTGCTAATTTGAGCTATAACCTGTACCTGCTTCTTGAGCCGGCCAACTTGAGTTAAAAGCACCATCACACTCGAGTTAAGGCTTTTTGTGTGTGGATGGGACTCAAATTCAGGGCAAAATTATAACTCAAATTAACTCTGCAGTGAAGACAGGCCCTCAGAGAGCAGGGAGGAAGGACATGTCCTTTAGAATAATTTAATCCTTCTCTTCCTCCATGCAGAGGAAATCCAGCAAGGGGGACATTCTCTTCACCCACATACAGCCTGATGGGTGAAACCACCCCCAACTTGAAGGCCCGGGGTCAGGCTACAGTGCCGAAACCCCAGCCTCCACGGTAGCTTACTGAGCTGTAGGCATTTTCAGAACACCTTAGCAACTGATCTTGTGGAAGAATTGCATAATGCAGGCGGTAAATCCCCAGTTCGATTGTACCTGCCAATTGGATTTAATTCTTTTATCATCCCTCACTGTCTCCGCGCTGCGGGAATGGCCCGTAGGTCTAGTTTCATCGACAGAACCACATAGCAAATCATATTTTTGCCATGAATGAGTCTTTTTAAAAAATCCTGGGCAGTGGAGTCAATATATTGCAGAGCAACTTCAGTTCTTCCTCCACATAGTTATCTCAGGGAGTTCCCGCAACCTAGATGATGCCCCAGTTGCTTCTGACAACAAAAGGTGCCTCTGTCCCTTGAAAGTGTATTCAGCTTTCGCCCTAGGTAGAATTATATGATATTTTTAGTGGGGAAAGGGGAGGAGAGATGATCATTTCAAGCTTTCTTTACTGATGATTCCTATTATTAAGCAAGCTTCAAGTTATTAAGAAGAAAAGAAGATGATGTACTCCTGCCAGCTCTGCAGATTAATATCCATGAGGTCCTACGTTGGCTTGAAATTTCCTAGCTTCAAGCGCCTGTTTGATGATTCTGCTGCATGGTATGGCTGTGGTAAGCCGAAGTTATTATCGGAGTAAGTCAGGCCTCCCTTGACTTCCTTTAGCTTCCTAGGGAGAGTCAGATCAACATTCTCTCTCCTCACCATTCTACTTTGCGAGAAGTTAATATTTGTACTCAAGAATAGAAAACCAGTCACACTGAGAACATAATGACCTTACTGGATCAGACCAATGGTCCGTCTAGCCCAGTATCCTGTCTTCCAACAATGGCCAGTGCCAGATGCTACAGAGGAAATGAACTGAATTTATCGAGTGATCCATCCACAGTCGTCCATCCCAGCTTTTGGGAGTCCATGGTTTAGGGACACCTGGAACAGGGAAGTTATTTCAGCACATCTGCTCACTTGTAATACTGTGAAGAATAAGTACAGCTTTATTTAAAATAATAATAAATTGCCATGGAGAATTAGGCTGCTGATCCTGCAAACGCTTAGCACATGTTTAACTTTACATGCATAAGTAGTCCCATGAAGCTGACAAATTAAGCATATGAGTAAGGGAATGTCTACACACAAAAGTTCTATAGTGTTATAGTTAAAGTGGTACAACCCTGCTAGTGTGGATGCAGTTATGCCAGTATCAAAGTGCTTATAACATATATATATAGCTTATTCCTGTCGGGAAGGGGAATAACTATACTGGTATAAGGCAACTTTATACGGGTATAACTGTACATTAGGGCTGGTCCTGGTTTATTATAGCCATACTAAATCGCCCTTCTAACCATCATAGTTACACCAGTAGTCTTTCAAGTGTGGACTAGGCCTAAGAATTTGCAGGATTGGGGCCTCAATAATTCAGGAAAGCACTTAAATACCTGCTTCAGTTCATCCCTTTTAATTATCCCAGAGTGCACTTTGACTTCAATGCAACTTAAGTACATGCTTCAGTGCTCTCCTGAGTAGGAATGCTGTCCTGAACTGGAGCCTTACATAGTCACACAAGCGCCTTATGGAAGCAGACTTCAGACAGGGCTCTTTTGAAATCGAAGCATTTGACTTTTCCTAAGCAACTTGCAGCAACTGTGAAAGACTCAAGGAGTGTCTGGCGCTGAACGGGTGGTACTTTGAAAAGTACAAAAAGGTACCCAAAAAATCAAATAAAAATGTCTGAACAGCCCAGACTTGCAACATCTCGATTACGAGCTGTACAAAATGCAGCTCTGCTCAACAACTGCCCTCAGGAACTGGGAGACAAATGATAGCTACAGAAAGTAATGCTCGGCAATAAAGTAAAAAAAAAAGCAAAGGTGCCCTCTCTTGAAGGCAAGGAATCTCAGGGGACAAATGTATAACTCAGGATGACATCTGAGAAGCTCAATTTTATTTCTTTAAAAAGATCTCCCTCTACATACTTTTATTTCCATGCACTCCTTGGCTGCCCTGCTTTCTGGATGCCTATGTTAGCAGCAATCCTAATACTTTATGAACCTATTAGATACTTTTCTGCTGCAATGCAGCACTTTATCTAACTCATGAAGCTGTTCCATGTCTTAACTGTACCTCTGGAATTTTTGGACAAGAAGTCTCCTTTCTTCTTTCCCAGGGTGCTTTTATCTGTTACCAACACATTGTCTAGTGGTCCTCTCATTTTTTGTTATGCCAATTTTCTCACAGAAAGATACTAATAAATGAGAGCTGAGGGCTCTGAGTTGCGGTCTGTTTGAGAGCTTAGAGACCCCAGCAAACAATCCCTAACCACCGTGAGAAAGGCCTCTTCTTCTGAGGCTGTATAATGGACCAAGCTCTGCTCTGAGATATACCTAAGCTACCCTGCTGGAGTCATGGGCATTGCACAGGGGGTTACTGAGAGCAGAATTTGGCCCATTCAAACTATATGTATGTTCTTGCATTTAATTATAGGGGACATTTTCAAAATCGCAAATGGCAGATGGAGGCCAGTCATTGACTTTTAATGGGAGCTAGGCACCTACGCACCATTCCTGCCTTGGAGTCTCCCAGTATCCCTTACCTGTCTGCCTTCCTTCTCAGTAAAACCACCGTATCTTCCTATGAGCCTGATCGTGCACCTCTGAAGGCAATAGGAGTTTTGCTCTTGTCTTCTATGGAGCAGCACCAGGTCCTCTGCAAGGTTAGTAAAGCTCCTGGTTAATGTATGGTGCTATGTACGTGATTCTATGTAGTGTACTATGTACTTTATAGGCAAAGCCCTCCTAGTATTAGACTTGGCTTAGATTTTTCAGCAAGGCCGTCAGAATGATGCAGTAAAGTCCAATTTGGCAGAGGACTCTACCGCCATAGCAGACTCTCTTGGCTAAACGAGTCCAGACTTGACCAAAATCACTCCCGTTCAGCTTTAACTTCCCTTCTGTCTCTGGGAGGCCTGTACAGGAGGCGAGGGTCTCCTAAGAGTCAACCCTGGCTGAGGGGAATGTGTGTGTGTGTGTGGTGTATTGAAAACTGTTAAAATTATAAGCTGTCGCTTTAAATGGTAGAGGGCTTCCTGGTCCGACTTGCAGGCTAGGGGGCTCTGATCCAAGTGTGCAATCTGGCTGCTCAGCAGTTAATCTGCAAAGAGCCGGCCTAGAACAAGCTGGCTTGAGTTGTGCCTCTCTACCTTAGGGAGCAGCCTGTTTTGTCACTTTGTTTTTGAGTGTTAGGGTTCTAAGGGGGCTTGTCTAACTAGAGAGATAATGCACACAAACTGGGGTGCAAATGCTCAGTTTTGCCAAAAAAAAAAAGTTGTGATATCCAAGACAGGGCTTAAAAGGGGGATTGTGTCTGATCACCCTAAGACAAACCCTAAGAAATAAAGTAGTGTTATATTGCCATCTGCCAGCAAGAGTATTTTACCTTTTTCACTAACTTCTCTGTTTGTATGCTGTGACTATACCAGCTTGAGAAAGAATTTGCAGCCGGGGGGCTGTTAAGGTTCAAACCAAGCTTGAGGAGCTGTCAGGAGAAGAGATGTTTGACCTATGGAATGTGTGGGAGCCTCACCAGGCATCCCCCCAGATGCAGAGCTCCTAAGGGGCTCAGGAGAAGCACTGGCCCTCCCCATTCCCAACCAGCCTTGTCTACTTGGACCCCACTTTGGTGGAGCTTATAAAGTGCACAGATGCAATCTTCTCTTTTGCTATTGTTAGGAGCTCAGCAGCTAGAGAAGATATTTATATTGCAGGGTTCCTAATCTCTGTTGGAGCAGTACAAATTCTTCCTCTAAAATCTTCCCACTGTGTGCCTGTCTGTGACCTACTCAGCTGCTCATTGGTCTTATCTTGTTGAAGCCCCAAGATTTCTGGACAGCCATTTATGCAGTGTGTTTACAAAATGAAGAATGATGGCATTTGCACCGCTGCATAATCAAACAGTAAAAGAGGCCTTGGCTATATACATCTTATATATTATATTTAGACTTGGAAAGATTTAATTTTTATCAGTAAATGTCAATTTCACCTTGCACACTCAAACCGACAAAAAATAATAATGGAAATTTGCAGATAGGTACAGTAAGAAAAATACTGTCTGAGAACTTTAATTACAGACTGTCATTAAATCATTATTGTCTGACGCTCCCATAATTTTCTGCAACTGTGAAAATTTAAATCGATAAAAATACAAAAAATGCTTAATACACAAAATTCCATGCAACTGTGAAAATGTAACTCACTAAAAATTAAAGAAGCTTAAAAATAAACATCAATATTATCCATCAAGATTATAAAAAATAAACATGAAATTCTGCCAAGCCTAAGTATATTTAATGTTATATATGTGTGAGTAAAGACTAGGTGTAGTACAGGTTTATCTCTGTATGTGGTTATTATACTGGGTTAGGATGAGGGGTATGATTATTATAAATAGCAGGCCGATCCTTATTCATGCTAACATTCAAAAATGGCTTACTAAACTTATCTGTGTCCCAACTGTGTGCTTTGTGTTTGACTTCTTACTGGCATTAACTGCTGATTCAGAGAGTGATTGTATGTTAGCGGATCCTGTTAATTGCACTTCCAATGATCTCCTCAGTGAGGAAACCATTGCAGTGAAGAGGTTTTGATGATGTGTTAGTCAGAGCTGATCCTAACATCTGTAGGAGGTTAATCTGGGCATAAGGATCACGGAAGCAACCAAGGCTTATGTTTTAGCCTTTATAGCATTGGCTCTTCCCTTTTAATGTCTCATCATAAAAAGCACACCTTTTAGCAAATTTTCAGGTACCAATGGAGACACAAAACCGCAGACCTCTGTACAACCCTGTCCAGTCAAATTATATTCTGATTGCATTTTGCAGTCCTCATTTGGAGGGGGCTGATCATGATAGGTGTTGAATTTCAAAATTCTCATGGACAGCAGACCAGAACCTTCTCAGGACCAGGCTTTTAATGTAGTTTTTTTAGAAATCAGTCTCTCTGTCCCCATTGGAAGGGTGTCTCATAGCTCTGTCAATGTATCTCACATAAAATATTCATTTGATATTTGACCATAAACCTACTGGATGCTGTTGACACCAGCTGTGAAATGCAGATTTTTTTTATTGCAATATGCCTGCATTTTATACACAGGTTAAACAAACATATATAAGACTGCTCCTGCCAGGTTTCAGAAGGTCTTCAGACGATGTTTCCAGCATAATATATGTTTAAAAGGTGCTGTGGCAATTAACACCACAGGTTTCTCTCGTCCCTTCTCTCCATTGTTGTGCTTTGTTTATATTGTACATGGCCCACTATGCACAGCCCATGTTAATCGGATGCAGAGGAAAATCAATATGTTGTTTAACTTGGATATTCCCAAAAGCACGTGCAATCCTGAAGGTTATGAATCTGCAAAAGGAACTTCATGCTGCCAAGAGGATCTACCCACATGACTATTTTTGCAGGATTGGCTCCATGAATCTTTTTTCAGGTAAACCTCTCATTTGAAGTTATTATTTGGAGTTTTGCCCAAATAAGAACTTAAGGAGTGCCACTTCATGGCAGTGAAGGTTTGGATGTTTCCCCCTAGTTCACAAAATTAAGGCCATGTTGTAAGATGTGTAAGTGGAAA
Source organism: Dermochelys coriacea (assembly GCF_009764565.3). Taxonomy (NCBI): domain Eukaryota; kingdom Metazoa; phylum Chordata; order Testudines; family Dermochelyidae; genus Dermochelys; species Dermochelys coriacea. Next base: position 67,114,007 of record NC_050078.2, on the reverse strand, counting down.
AGGGATTAAACAGGTGCATATGGAGTCCTCTGTTTTCGGAAACATTGTTGTAGCAAAAATGTACAAGAAAGAAGATGAGTATGGGAAACTGCATGGAACTTGGAGGGAGAAGCACAGGTTGCAGGTTGCAGGAAGAGTTTAGAGGTTGCATAGGAAAGTCAGGTTGCAGATGGAGCATCTCTGAAAATAATTCTCTTAATAATGAGCCAGTTCAGTTTCAGAAACACGGAGTCCTCTCAAGTTATTACTAGCACAGGGTACACGAAACAACAAGAAATATATAAATTCACAGCCTTATCGGGATTTCATGAATTAAGGGTAACTTTTTAAGAGCATAAGAATGGCTATACTGTGTCACACCGGAGGTCCATCCTATCTTTCAACAGTGTCCAGAGACAGATGCTTCACTGGGAGTGAACAGAACAAGGTACTTTATTGAGTGATCCACCCCTGGTTTTCCAGCCCCAGCTTTTAGCAGTCAGAAATTTAGAGACACCCAGGGCATGGGGTTGCATCCCTGACCATCTAGGTTAATGGCCATAGATGGACCATGAACTTATCTCATTCTTTCTTGAATCCAGCTACACTTTTGGCCTCCGCAGTTTCCCAAGGTAACTGTTCCACAAAGTGATACAGCGGTGCATAAAGTGCTTCCTTATGTTTGTTTTAAACCTGCTGCCTATTAATATCATTGGGTGGCCCCTGGTTCATGTGTTATGTGAAGGGGTAAATCACACTTTCTTATTCACTTTCCTCCACACCGTTCATGATTTTATAGACCTCTGTCATGTCTCTTCTCAGTCCTCTCTTTTCCAAGATGAACATTGAACAAGATGTTTTGAGAGAACTATCCACAATGATGCCAAGGTCTCTCTCCTAAGTGGTAACAACTAATTTCGACCCCATCATTTTGTAGTTGTAGTTGAGATTATTTTTTTCAATTAGCATTACTTTGCATTTATCAACATTAAATTTCATCTTCCATTTTGTTACCCAGTCACCCAGTTTTGGGAGATCCCTTTGTATCTCTTTGCCGTCTCCTTTGGATCTCACTATCTTGAGTAACTTAGTATCATCTGAAAACTTTGCCACCTGACTGTTTACTCCTTTTTCCAGATCATTCATGAATATGTTGAACAGCACTGGTCCCAAAACAGATCCTTGAAGGATGCCACTTTTAACCTTTCTCCACTGTGAAAATGGACCATTTTTTCCTACCTTTTGTTTCCTATCTTTTAACCAATTATTGATCCATGAGAACACCTTCTCTCCTATCCAGTAACTGCTTACTTTGCTTAAGAGCCTTTAGTGAGGGACTGTGTCAAAGCTTTCTGAAAGTCCAAGTACGCTATAGCCACTGAATCCTCCTTGTACATATGTTTGATGACCCTCTCAAAGAATTCTAAATAGATTGATGAGGCATGATTTCCCTTTTCAAAAGCTGTTCGACTGTTCCTCAACATATTGTATTCATCTATGCGTCTGACATTTCCGTTCTTTACTATGGTTTCAACTAATTTGCCTGGTACTGAAGGTAAGCTTACCAGCCTGTAATTGGTCGGATCAACCCTGGAGCATTTTATTAAAAATCGGCCTCACATGAGTTATCTGACAATCATCTTATACAGAGACTGATTTAAGTGATAGATTTTCGTATCACAGTTAATAGTTCTGCATTTTCATATTTGAGTTCCTTCAGAATTCTTGGGTGAATACTATCTGACCCTGGTGACTTACTACTGTTTAATTTATCAGTTTGTTCTAAAACCTGTTCTATTGACACCTCAATCTGGGACAGTTCTTCATATTTGCAAAAAGAAAAGGAGTACTTGTGGCACCTTAGAGACTAACACATTTATTTGAGCATAAGCTTTTGTGAGCTACAGCTCACTTCATCGGATGCATTCAGTGGAAAATACAGTGGGGAGATTTATATACACAGAGAACATGAAACAATGCGTGTTATCATACACACTGTAAGGAGAGTGATCACTTTTAAGATGAGCTAAAAGAAACTACAGCATTTGCTCAAGAAACTCCCTGAAAAAGCACAAGAACAAATCCGCACAGACACACCCCTGGAGCCCAGACCTGGGGTATTCTATCTGCTACCCAAGATCCATAAACCTGGAAATCCTGGACACCCCATCATCTCAGGCATTGGCATCCTGACAGCAGGATTGTCTGGCTATATAGACTCCCTCCTCAGGTCCTACGCTACCAGCACTCCCAGCTATCTTCGAGACACCACTGACTTCCTGAGGAAAGTACAATCCATTGGTGATCTTCCTGAAAACACCATCCTAGCCACTATGGATGTAGAAGCCTCTACACCAACATTCCACACAAAGATGGACTACAAGCCGTCAGGAACAGTATCCCCGATAATGTCACGGCTAACCTGGTGGCTGAACTTTGTGACTTTGTCCTCACCCATAGCTATTTCACATTTGGGGACAATGTATACCTTCAAATCAGTGGCACTGTTATGGGTACCCGCATGGCCCCACAGTATGCCAACATTTTTATGGCTGACTTAGAACAACGCTTCCTCAGCTCTCGTCCCCTAATGCCCCTACTCTACTTGCGCTACATTGATGACATCTTCATCATCTAGACCCATGGAAAAGAAGCCCTTGAGGAATTCCACCATGATTTCAACAATTTCCATCCCACCATCAACCTCAGTCTGGACCAGTCCACACAAGAAATCCACTTCCTGGACACTACGGTGCTAATAAGCGATGGTCACATAAACACCACCCTATACCAGAAACCTACTGACCGCTATTCCTACCTACATGCCTCCAGCTTTCATCCAGATCACACCACACGATCCATTGTCTACAGCCAAGCTCTACGATATAACCGCATTTGCTCCAACCCTTCAGACAGAGACAAACACCTACAAGATCTCTATCAAGCATTCTTACAACTATAATACCCACCTGCTGAAGTGAGGAAACAGATTGACAGAGCCAGAAGAGTGCCCAGAAGTCACCTACTACGGGACAGGCCCAACAAAGAAAATAACAGAACGCCACTAGCCATCACCTTCAGCCCCCAACTAAAACCTCTCCAGCGCATCATCAAGGATCTACAACCTATCCTGAAGGACGACCCATCACTCTCACAGATCTTGGGAGACATGCCAGTCCTTGCTTACAGACAGCCCTCCAACCTGAAGCAAATACTCACCAGCAACCACACACCACACAACAGAACCACTAACCCAGGAACCTATCCTTGCAACAAAGCCCGTTGCCAACTGTGTCCACATATCTATTCAGGGGACACCATCATAGGGCCTAATCACATCAGCCACACTATCAGAGGCTCGTTCACCTGCGCATCTACCAATGTGATATATGCCATCATGTGCTTGCAATGCCCCTCTGCCATGTACATTGGTCATAAGGACAGTCTCTACGTAAAAGAATAAATAGACACAAATCAGACGTCAAGAATTATCACATTCAAAAACCAGTCGGAGAACACTTCAATCTCTCCGGTCACTCGATTACAGACCTCAGAGTGGCTATTCTTCAAAAAAACTTCAAAAACAGACTCCAATGAGAGACTGCTGAATTGGAATTAATTTGCAAACTGGATACAATTAACTTAGGCTTGAATAGAGACTGGGTTATTACACAAAGTAAAACTATTTCCCCATGTTATTTCCCCCCCACACACACCCCCACTGTTCCTCAGATGTTCTTGTCAACTGCTGGAAATGGCCCACTTTGATTATCACTACAAAAGGTTTTCTTCACCTCCCCCCACCCCGCTGGTAATAGCTCATCTTAAGTGATCACTCTCCTTACAGTGTGTATGGTAACACCCATTGTTTCATGTTCTCTATGTATATAAATCTCCCCACTGTATTTTCCACTGAATGCATCCGATGAAGTGAGCTGTAGCTCACGAAAGCTTATGTTCAAATAAATGTATTAGTCTCTAAGGTGCCACAAGTACTCCTTTTCTTTTTGCGAATACAGACTAACACGGCTGCTACTCTAAATTCTTCATATTTGTAACCTAAAATGAATGGCTCAGATGTGGGAATCTCTCTCACATTGTCTTCAGTTAAGAACAATGCAAAGAATTCATATAGCTTCTCTGCAACAACCTTGTCTTCCTTGAGCGCTCCTTCAGCACCTCAATTACCCCCTGTCCGCACCGATTGTTTATCAGACTTCCTTTTTCTGATATACTTTAAAAAATTCTATTAATTTTTGTGTTCTTCACTAGTTGCTCTTCATGTTCTTTTTTGGCCTTCCTAATTATACTTTTACACCTGACTTGTCAGGATTTATGCTCCTTTCTATTTTCCTCAATAGGATTTGACTTCCAATTTTTAAAAGATGTGTTTTTGTCTCTGACTGCCTGTTTTACTCCATTTAGCCATGGTGGCATTTTTTGGAACTTTTACTTTAAAAAAAAAAAAAGGGGGTATACATTTAGTTTGAGTCTCTATTATGGTGTTTTTTAAAAGTTTCCATAGTGCTTGCAGGCATATCACTCTCGTGACTGTTCCTTTTGATTTCCATTTCATTTCCTGTTTCCTTTTGATCTCCTCATTTTTGTGGTGTTCTGCTTTGTTATGTTAAATGTTACTGTGGTGGGTTTCTATGGTATTTTCTCCCCTACAGGGATGTTCAATTTAATTACATTATGGTTGCTATAAGGTTAACCTCTTGGACCAAATCCTGTGCACCTCTTAGGACTAAATCTAGAATTGCCTCTCCCCTTGTGGGTTCCAGGACTAGCTGCTCCAAGAACCAGTCATTAATGGTGTCTATAAATTTTATTCCCAATCTATATGGGGAAAGTTGAAATCCCCCATTGTTATTGAGTTTTCTGTTTTCGTAACATCTCCAGTCTCCCTGAGCACTTCACAATCACCATCACCATCCTGGTGAGGTGGTCAGTAGTACATTCCTATTGCTATACTTTTATTATTCAATCATGGAATTTCTATCCTTATAGATTCTATTGTATAATTTGTTTCATTTAAGATTTTTACTATATTTGATTAGGTTTTTTTTACAGTACCATTCCCCCCACCAACGTGACCTACTCTGTCATTCCTATATATTTTTTATCCTGGTATTACCATGTTCCATTGATTATCATTGCTCCACCAAGTTTCTCTGATGCCTATTATATCAATATCCTCAGTTAATACCAGGCACTCAAGTTCATCCATCTTAATATTTAGACTTCTTGCATTTGTATACAAGCACTGTCAATATTTAGTTGTCTGACTTCATGTGATGTAATTGAATGGGAATCTTTTTTCATTTAACTGTTTCTCTTCAGTTCCTACCTATACGTTTATCAACTTCTATCCACTCCTCTTTACTAGGCTGTAGAGTATTCCCTTTAATAAATTCACCCCTAAGACATACATCTCTCCAAACCGGGTGCTCCTCTGCACCTGTCAACTTTTATTGTTGCTGTTGATGCTGCTACTTCTGTATCCTGGAATGTCACTGGTATTGATCGATAGGAGTGTTTTATACAGTATCACTTGTTGGTTGCGTTCCAAGTGTTAGTACACAAGCTTGATCACGATACCATCTGAAGTAATCTGCCTTTTCATGACATGCTTGGTATATGGTTCATAACTGTTTGCTCTGTGAGATTTATTTGTCTGTTTTTTCCACAGCTTTTGTTTTGATGTCAGAAACTCTTAATCCTTCAAAGTGTACAGTTCTGATGTTGAACAGCCCAGCAGCATTGATTTGCAATTGACATGAGAGAGTGCTTGCTTCGACTAATAGCACCTTTTAAAAATAATTCTGTTTGCTGTATGCCATATAGTCCCCACGTCCCTGTTCAAACTCTCTTCATGTTGACTGCAGCAAAATATATTGCATTAAAAATAAAATAGTATTTATGCTGAGGCTCCCCCATGAGCCTTTCATAACCTTCTGTGTTGATTGCATTGAAATCTTCTTGTTAAAAGAGAAGTGTTATGGCTACTGGTTTCCTTTTTGCTGAAATACATTTCAAAGTGCCCCTTGGTGACTTCTGTCGAGGTTTTCCCTTCTTCTGTCAGGACTAGATTCTACCACATTAAATTGAATAGTACCTTAACCTAGACACAGACCCGTAGATATCAATAGGGCTAGTTGTGTAGCACCACAGTATAAGGGAATCGGAATTTGGCCCATTATACTGAGTAATGTGCTTACTTTAATCACTGACTGTGACTCTTCGAATTATCATTTTACATGATACTACAGCTTCCAATATTTTTTTCTAAATTACTGTGTATGTTATAGAGTTGATATATTAAACGTTACCGTAAGGGTAATTGCCAGGCATGTAATTTCATCTGCAGGTCCTTATAATGACTGCTAATGTCATAAATTCCTCTTTATGAAATTACAGGCTTGTAACCCTCTCAGGGCATTGCATTGTCCATATAAGTACTAAGGCTAAGCTTTGGTGGTGATTTCAGTGCCACAAAGCCTCATGTAAACTCACACGCTGATCGCAGGCGCTTAGTCTGTCATCAGACTAAGTAAATGATTAGGGCAGATGCAGACCAGACAATTTGGGCATGTGTTACTGTATCTGTTAAGATACCTGGACGGCTTGTTAACAAAACTACTTGTAACAGAATGTATACGCTCATAAAAGACATTGACCATTGATCTTATATCCAATTATAATACAAGAGGTAAAGTTTTAATAGGGTTGGAAAAGCAACTGGATTGTAGCCAGAGGAACACAGAGTTGTTTTCCCCATAATTCACTAAGAATATTGAAAATTTATATCCAGCTCAGAGGCTTTGGGTATAGAACAGGAGCATTTTCTTGTAATTAGCAAGCTGGATTGGGCGTCAAGAGATCCGGATTCAATTCCCAGCTCTGCCACAGACTCCTGTTGAGGCCTTGGGCAAATCACTTAATCTCTCTGTGCTTCAGGTTCCCTGTCTGCAAAATAGGGAAGATAATCCTTCCTTTCTCTATCTTGTCTATCAAGGTTTCAAGCTATTAGTGGTGAGGACTCTCTCACTATGTACAGTTCTTAGCATCCATGTGGCTCTGAGCTCTCGGTACTATTTTATAATATAATAATAAGATAGACCAATTTTCAAGATATCACGGAAACAGGTTGCAAAAAGGGGGGAAATATGAAAAATATTTAAAGGTTTATTTGACTTAAAAGAAATGTTTTGTGTCCCTCAGGGAATGATGTACCTGGAAGAGAGGAGACTGGTTCACCGGGACTTGGCAGCCCGGAATGTCTTGGTAAAATCACCAACCCATGTAAAGATCACTGACTTTGGCCTGGCCAGGCTCCTGGAAGGCGATGAGAAAGAATACAACGCTGATGGAGGGAAGGTGGGTGCATTCACACCAGCAGTCCTGGCCTTGCTCTTTTGCAGGGGCCTTCATTCATTCCAGTGCAAAGCTCTTGTTCTCTCTATTCTGTCACTTGAAAAGGGCATAACTATTGGAGCACGACCATGTACAGTATTAAAAGGAAACTTTGTCGATGAAGGCTGAGATTTTCAAAAAGAGAAACTGAACATTAGGCTCCTGAATTCACATTCTGGTACAAGCCTCATTATTCAAAAGTCCTGAGTGCACTAGAGCTGCCTTTGACCTCAGCGGGAGCTCAGCACTCTGGGAAATCAGGGCCCAGTCCTGCAATCTATTCCATTCTATTCATTGGGACTCTGCAAGGTACAGGGCTTGGCCTAAGATGAGCAAAACTGAGCAAAACAGGATCGTGGCTGGGCTTTGTTCTTGTGTCTTCCATTTTGTGCTGCATTTCTACTGCAGTGAAAACATCTGAAGTCAGTGCATTGCAGTTGTTCCAGTTCGTCATAGAATCATAGAATATCAGGGTTGGAAGGGTCCTCAGAAGGTCATCTTGTCCAACCCCCTGCTCAAAGCAGGACCAATCCCCAACTAAATCATCCCAGCCAGGGCTTTGTCAAGCCTGACCTTAAAAACCTCAAAGGAAGGAGATTCCATCACCTTCCTAGGTATCATTGTAGGCTATTGCTAGCACTGAGTAGTTTGCAGGCTACTTTTCCTAGACAGATCCAGCAGCAACAAGGGAAGGGGGCAGGAGATGTTTACTTGTAGCATGTCCATTAAGGTTTTACATGTGGTTTCCAACAATCTGCCTGTCGGCTCACAGTAAAGGAACCTGTGCATGCTCTTCCCCAGTTCCTTGTTGGTGCCAACAAGTGCCAACATTTGCTCAAGACATCTCTGAAAGGATGCAAAACACTGGGGCATTCAGGAGATCTGCTGTGTGTAATTAAACAGGCAGATTTTAACCTTGACACCTGGGACACTTTCCGCTGTTCTTCCCATATTATTGCCCATTGCACCTCCACAGTTTTAATTCCGTATCGTCTCTTATATAGACTCACCATGACAAGACTTGATAAAGGCACCCACATAGAGGCATCACAATATTCAGGTGGTCCCAGACACAAGTTCCAAGTGGTTATCCCTTATGCATCTTTGAAATGCCTCACCAAAAATCTCATCTTAACTTGCCTTATCTTGCCTTGTCTCTCCTCCAATCCCATAAAGTCCCTGGTGGGTCTATGTCTCTCCTCATCCCCTTTCCCAAATCTTTGGTTGCTCTGGTGCTTTACTTGTTCCCGCCCCCACCCCTGTCATTTTCTCTGTTCACTTCTGCTGGTGGCTGACTAGAGACTGCTGCCATCATCTGTTACTTCCTGGGGAGAGTGGCTGCCTTCCTACATATGTTGCTGCTGAGTCCAACTATTCCATGAATAGGAATTGTGTGGCGACAGGCAACAGGGATACAGCTGGTGGGGCAAGAAGCATCAAAGAAACCAGCAGCAGGTCCGGGTGAAATTTTTTGATTAAAACTTTTTTTTGGGGGGGGGGCAGGGGCAAAAATTGCAGATTCAGGTCAAACGAAACATTTCACTCATTCATGCAGAACTTGCCCAGGTGTTTCGGTAAAAAACAAAAAATCCAAAAATATCTCAACATTTCCGATTTTTATTCAAATGACTTTTCATTTTGAAATTTACTTCACTATTATTAAAATAAAAGTTGAAATTTTTTTAAAGTAACACAAAACATCTCACTTGGGATCGAACAAAATGTTTCGTTCAACCCTAAAAGGAAGAGATTTTTTTTTAACTTTTTCCATTCTCCAAAAATATATATATATATATTTTAAATTGGGTCAAGTGGAAACCCCTTTTTCCCTGAAAAATTGGTTATTTGCACAGCGATAGTCAGTGGTTGCTTTCCAACTCCCCAGCACCGCAAGGACCTTCTGGAAATGAGGACAGAGATTTGGCAGCCTTCCCTGACTCCTCCAGTTCCTCTGATCTCCCCTCCAGTGCCCACTCTGCCCCTTCTCCACCCATTCCTTCCCGTGAAGGACAAAGGCAGCCTGTAGATTCTTCCTGCAGCTCTTAGAGGGTGTCCTGGACTCATGGGTCCAAACATGAGGGGGCTGAGGTAGGATGTATGCACCAGAAATGTGATTGTTCTGCTTCTGAGAAGTATCACTTCCCAACCCAGAAGTTGTTTGCATTTTAAAGCTTTACTGTAAGTTTGCTAAGGAGGGCTTAGGCAGCTGATCAATAATACAGCCCTGCTGCTGAAATTGTTCATGTCTGGAAAAATCCTATAGAATTTAATAGACTTCTGCAGAAATTAAATAGGTCTCTGTAAAACTCAGTATGATTTCCTTTCTGTAAAGGTATTAAACCAACCTATAGAATTTAATAGAGAATGATATCCCGGCAATAAATATAGAGATAACAGTTCTCTAAACAACTACATCGGATATTTTCACAATGCCGACCCATTTACTGATACCTGGGTTTAGGGCCTATTCATATTATTTTATTCATTATTATTTTTTCTAACTTTCATTATCTTTTTGCTCCCAAGATGCCGATTAAGTGGATGGCTCTGGAATGTATACACTACAGGAAATTCACCCATCAGAGCGATGTTTGGAGCTATGGTAAATCTTCCGTGTGATTGTGCTTAAGAATTCATCTCTTGTGAAATACATAACGTTCTTTTATTGTGTCACTGATGTTTATTTATCAACCCATATTTCCTAAAGGTGATAACTGTTACCTTGTGTTTCCTCTATTTTTTAAAAAAATATACGTCTAAATTGCATTGTTACCTGTCTTCTGTGTTATTTCCCTGCTCACTAAAATGTTATTTCCCTGCTCACAATGTCCCTGCTGGGTTGCCTGACAGAAGCTCTGGTTTGGTAGCAGTTTGGCTGATCATTGTGACAGAAAAAAGCCTTTTAGTTTCGCCACAGATTGGTAGAAATATGACTGCGAGTCATAATTTCCAACAGTTCTCTGAATGCCAGGAATGTCAAAAAAAAATTTCTGGCTTATGGGAGTTTCTGTACTACAGTCACATAAAAGGGAATATGTCATAACACAGAACAAACGCAGCCGGGGGCAGGGGGAAGAAAGTAAAGAGCAGAGGCTGGTTTATTCAGGCTTAGGTTTAATTTCACAAACAAATTTGGAATGGGTGAGAAAGGCCAGGCCACGAGGAATCTAAACTGAAAACCAGGTGATTTCAATATTTAGAGAGTTTATTTAACTGTGTTAGCTACAAGATCAGAATGAGCTGTTAGGCATCTGCTTGGTTGTTTGCCTGTTTAACTTGTCCAGCTGTTAGTGAGAAAGAAACCTGCACCTTTACAAATGGGATCTCACAGCATCAGACCCATAATAGGTAATTAGAGACACTGGACCTCATCCAAAGTTTCTGTTGCTGAATAGTTTTGAAACAAAGATGTACAGTATCAGCTGAAACTCATTATTCACTTTTACCTGTGAGTAGCAGTAAAATACACTGTTTGCTATTGCGAGATAGCGATCTTCTTCTGTCTAGCTAAGAAAAATATATGATTATCTGAGATTAAAACTGTATGCATAAAGCAGCTTCCTCCCCACCCCCAAACTGCGGATTGCCCCAGTTAGCAAAATATACATCTTCCTCCATTATTTATGCAGCTCAATTTAAAACAGGAAGCCCAGCACATCTGTGATTTTAAGAATAAAACAAGATGGTTGACAAGATTTAGTTATTAAACATCAGTGTGGTGGTGAATGGGGGAGAAAATAAATGCATGTTTCATGGATATGTATTTTTACTTCTCTCTCCTCAGATTAGAAATGACAGTCTGCAAAATACGATTACCAGGCTGGAGGCATATTTTAAATGACCTTTACAATAAAATAAAAGCAAAACAAAGGAGAGTGTTGGGAAAGCAGCAGTTTTTTTAATATTAAAGATTGTCTTTGGGGATAAATTCTGTTACTTGTGATATATGTTATTTATCTTTCTGCTTAGCTGCCAAAAAAATCCTCGGGCTATTCAAAAAGAGGATCCCAGGTTTAAATCACAGCATTATCATAACCCAAATCCATAAGGTGATTTAAGAGAAACCAACACAACTGACTGAATGACTTACAAGGCAAAGATAATGACATAACCTTATTCACTCTGCATCATTATGGGAAACTGATGCTATAATTTAGAGAACATCTTTAGGTTTTTTGCCCCTTACAATAACATCAACCATTCATTTTCCATTTTGATATGATAAAAGAGCAAGGCATATTCTTCTGTTATTGTTTCCATTTATATGTTCTGAGTCTTCCATATCTGTCATGCCTGCACTCTACACCGCTTATTTGTTCTAAGTCTCCCCATCTGTCATGCCTGCATCTTTTCTTAACCCAATACAAACAAGAGCCATCATCCTTAGAATCAAACTCAAGTGCTGTTCCACAATCTTCCTATAGTCTTTAAGTGGTGGATCCAACATAAGTCCGAGCAAGCTCTGGACACTTTATATGTGCACTGGTTCTGAGAATGAATGAGACAGGTTCATCACATTGTAATCCAATAATGGGCCTCAAACTGATCCATAAGGTGTTTTTAACAATTTAAATAAAACATTCCCCTAATCTTATACTCATTTGTTCCCAGGTGTCACTATTTGGGAGCTTATGACCTTTGGCGGAAAACCCTATGATGGAATCCCGACACGAGAAATTCCTGACCTGTTAGAGAAAGGGGAACGGTTGCCCCAGCCTCCTATCTGCACCATTGATGTTTACATGGTGATGGTGAAATGTGAGTATCTGTCGTTTTAATATCACTGTGCTCAATGCTAGCAGAACGTATTCCATTGCATCTGACAGCGCTTGCTAATAATGCAGACTGTTTCAAAACAAAAAGCTTCCTACGGTTTTATAAATTACATTTGAACATAGCATGCACTTTTCTCCTCCCCTCTCTCCCCCCCCCAATTGCAAAGGATATGAGTTTAGCTGTGAAGGGTTTGAGTTAGCTCCTCTTCTTATTACTGTGAGATGGTATCACACATCCTTGCTATGAAGTCAAAATTGTATGATTGTGATTGTAAACACTTGTCATTTCCATGACAATTGATTTTTATGTAAAAAACGATAGCATTAAACATAATTATGGTACATGGGTAGTCAGGCATTGAAGGTGGCAAAGGGAAGAGTTGGCTCCAAAACAGAAATCTCAACTATTGAGGAAAGAAATCCATAATGTTTTTTTATTAAAGAGAAATTGACTTAATATAACAAATATAACACAGCTGAGGATTTGTTTTTGTTTGTTTAGCTGGATCTAGTAGTTTATGGACATTTATATTTTAGCAAAAAATGAAAATAGTTTATATCTGGATTCTCACTTACCCTGCCCTCCTTCCCGCGCAAGAGAGACACAGAGAGAGATGTGCACGCAAATGGATCCTCAAAGCCTAAACTTCTAATTAAAAAAGAATTAGGAACATCTCTGTGGTGTTTCTGACTTCATTTAAGTGAAATGAACATACAGCCATCTCTTCGTTCTAACATGGGCTTTTCCCTTTTGATTTGCACATAAAAAAGAGCAGAACTAAAAAGATAAACTGGAGGAGGTAAATATGTATATTCTTAGTAAGAAAATGGGATTTCTCTCTTCTCAGAGTTGCATTTGTAGCCTGAAGCTTGTCATATGGGTGCACTATATCACTCAGGAGATTGTTAATGGGATATAGTTCCTTTCACCCCTAACTGCAAGATTAAACCCAACACAGGTCATAAGAGGCTGAAGACTACCACACATGTTCAGTACAGGGGCTCTTTGGTGGCTTGTGTTTAATAGTTTCATCTAATTCCCAATGAACAAGTGTCCACATCACAAAAATCACAGTCCCTTAGTATCAATATGCACCTCCTTCCTGGAAGTGTTAGCAGAGAGGCCACGGGTTGTAACACCCTAATCTTAGTAATGGCTGTAGGTTTGAGGCACATTGGTCAGATGTTATAAGATAATTTGCAACCTCGCTTCCTGTACTAGATACACTCTGTGGGTAAATAGGAGCTGAGTCTTCCACACTGTCTATCTGGAACCTACATGGGCCCTAAAATCCAAACACAAACAATTCTGATAGGGATAAATGGAAGGTTTTGTTTTTCAGCAGACTGCCTTTCATTTAGTCTTTCACAGTGCTGATACAAGGGCAATCTACCCCTTATACAGTTTGATTGTCTATGGCTCGGGTATTGTTTTTGTAAGAATTGCATGACATTTCCTTTAATATAGGAATTCTCCTCAATATATCATTTCAGCCATAGAATCTGATTCTGCATGTTTTACTCATGCTGAAGAGTCCCTCAGCCATGTGAATAATCCCATTGACTTCAGCGGGACTACAGATATGCATAAATTTGTGAGAAAGGATTGGAGCATCTATAAGATATGGACGATAAAAGAGCAAGGCACTTGATTATCATGGCATCTAGTAATGCAACGGAATGTAGTTTGGAAGTCGACTAGAAGAGCTAAACACATGGAAGGGGACCATTTGGATCAAACTCAAGAATATTCTAATAGAATACAGTTCTAATGAATAAGAAAGAGTTCTATAGTGTTGAAAGCAGATGCAGGTAGACTGGCTATTCCGGACATCTGACATTGGGGAAGCCATTGCTAATGGGGTACCTTTTAGCATTCTTGCCAAACTGCCTTCTGGCTAAGGAAGCTTTGATTCTTCTACTTTGGTCACATCTTCAGTGTAATAGGGCTGCAGGAGATAAGGACCATTTCACTGACAGTCCCTGCTAAATGAGGACACATTCCTGGAAAATTGCTGATAGAAGCTTTTTGAAGCAGAGGTTGGCACTGAGGTTGGCATTTATCAGTTGCTTTGCACTAACTGTTTTGCAGCAGGCATTCAAAGAGGAGGCCGTTCTTTCTAATGAATTTTTCTGAGAGAATGTGGGGGGAGGGGGTAAAGTCCTTGCTTGTTTAAGGTGGAATGTGTCTCGATAATAGATATAGCCTGCAGCGGGGCTTATGCCTGCAAATAATGTTAAAGTGTAGCCAATAGCTGATGATGGCAGCACTAATACAAAGTTACCCGAATGGTGAGGAGGGAGAAAAAATAATTGAGAGAGGTGAGAGTGTTCAGATCTGTTTAACAGTCTGCTATAACCTGGAATACATTATGGATTAGCAGATACTAGTAGTATTATGATAGTGCCCAGAGGTCCTGATTGAAATACAGGCCCCATTGTGCGAGACACTGTACAGATCTATAGTAAGAGACATTCCCTGCCCCAAAAACCTTCTGATCTAAATAGACAAGACTGACAAGTGGGGTGGGAAGAAAGACACTAGTACCATCCCCATTTTAAAGATGGCAAACTGAGGCACAGATAAATTAACCTACTTGCCCAAGGTCCCACAGCAGCAAAGCCAGGAATTGAATACAGATCTCCAGGCCTTAGCCACAAGATCCACCTTCCTCTATTTTAGAAGCATTGTTTATTATCATCTTTCCAATTTTCCTGAACAACTGAATTGTGTTTTTTCCTTCTGCAGGCCAAATACACCAAAGGCATCATCGCACTTCAAACTAAGGATTGTTTCAAATGTTGTTCAAAATGTAATGACATCCTTGTTACCAATCAACTTTTTTTTTCTTCTTAAATCTGTCCGCAGGCTGGATGATTGATGCTGACAGTAGGCCTAAATTCAAGGAATTGGCTGCTGAATTTTCTAGAATGGCTCGAGACCCTCAAAGATACCTTGTCATTCAGGTCAGCAACTCCGGAACATCTGGAAATCATTTTAATTCTGCTTGTAATATCCCTGGAATTAATATAAGTGCATCAGAAGCTCTCACATCACCGCTAAAGAAAAAAAGCAGTTGTGATAATAATAGAATCATAAAAATGTCGGGCTGGAAGGAACCTTGAGAGGTCATCTAGTCCAATCCCCTGCTCTGAGGCAAGACCAAGTAAAGCTAGACCATCCCTGACAAGTGGTTGTCTAACCTGTTCTTAGAAACGTCAGCTAATACTTTAAGAAAGCTCAATAGAGACCAATGCTGAGATTTGAAAAAATGGGCGCATGGAATTCAATTCCTAACTCCATATTTACATTATCCCAAATCTACCCAGCACTGGTGAGGTCTCCGCTGGATCATTGTGTCCAGTTCTGGGCACCACACTAAATGTCAGGAAAGATGTGAACAGATTGGAGAGAGTCCAGAGGCAAGCAACAAAAATGATAAAAGGTTTAGAAACCCTGACCTGTGAGAAGATTTTAAAAATGAAAAATGGGGCCTGAGTAAAGAAGACTGAGCTGGGACCTGATAAGAGTGTTCAATTATGTTAAGGGCTGTTATAATGAGGACAGCGATCAATTGTTCTCCATCGCCACTGAGCGATGGACAAGAAGTAATGGGCTTAATTGGCAGCAAGGGAGATTTAGGTTAGACATTAGGAAAACTTTTTAACTATCAGGGTAGTTAAGATCTGGAACAGGCTTTCAAGGGAGGTTGTGGAATCCCTGTCACTGAAGGTTTTTAAGAACAGGTTGGACAAAGAAATGGAGATGAATAAAAATTGCAGTGCCAATAACATAATTATTAAATACCAGAGGCCAGAACATGGAATCAGTTTGGGCCAGATTCTGATAAGCTAATTCACAATGATCAATACAGACAGTTCAGGGGAACAATTTGATCAGTAAAACAATAGTCAGCATGAGTAATAGTATCATAATGTGGCCTTTTCCTAGCAATACTCCTCACTGAGCTCAAAGGGGAGTAATGTTTAAAAAGATGAGGCCACAGAAAACCTGCCTGGATAATTATTTCACTAACTAAAAGAACTTACTGCATTCATTGTATTTCCTTTCATTATCTTTTTAATCTCATTATAAAGGTAATTTGCAATATAATCTGGTGGGTACTTCATCATTTGAGGTCACTCATGTGGCCTCTTTCATCGTGCTGTTTAGCCTCTTCCATAGTGGTCTGTTAGGACACTAAAGGACAAATGCTCACCTCAATTTAACTCCATTGCAGCACTCGTGTCTCGGCCCTTGTGGAAAGTCCTATGGAATATAATCAGGAATGATAACCTCTCCATGAGTGAGGTAAGATCTTTTATTGGGCCAACTTCTGTTGATGAAAGAGACAAGCTTTTGAGCTCCTCTGAGCTCCTCTTCAGGTCCTTTCACCAGTTGTCTTTTTCACCAGGAGAAGTTGATCCCATAAAAGATATTACCTCACCCACCTTGTCTCTCTAATATCCTGGGCTCAACATGGCTACTACAACACTGCAAACAACCTCTCCATTGGAGTTTTAAACCAAGCTATATAATTCTATGGCAGGGTTATAATTCTCTATTAAATTCTACAGCATGGTTAAACAATTCTCTAGATAGGATTTTATTCTCTATTAATTTGTATAGGTTTTTAGTGTAATTTCTACAGATCACGAGCTCTTTGAAGCAGGGGACTGTATTTTGTTCTGTGTTTGTACAGGACTTAGCACAATAGGGGCCTGATCCCTGACTGGGACCATGGGCACTAAGGCAATCCAAATGTTGTCATTACCTAGTTTAATTCTTATTGATTTCATCCCTATTAAATTCTTATAAGGCCTTCCATATGGCTAACAGGGGAGTTTCACACAATAAATCCTTAAAAGATCAAATAAAAATAAAATAAAATAAAATAAAATAAAAAGCAAAGAAGCTCACTTTCCATATTTTTTATATATATATATATATATATATTTCCTGCATTAGCCTTAATATCTCAAATATTTCACAACATACATCAGACCTTGCCAGAAACTGGTCTACTGGGTCCAGAATTGAGTTTATTTTAAAAAAGAAAGAAAAAAAGCTCAATAACAGGAGTGCAAAACATTTATTTTTGCTTGATTAATGCAGTTATTCCCCTCCTGTCATCGTATTCCCAGCCAAAAATCAAAATAGACTATGTAGCTGTGGTGATGTAGGGCAACCTGAGTATAGGCATGGTCTCTGCACCATGACTGCCAGGTGGTATAGAAAGCAGGTAACTATGCTCATAGAATTAATTCAACTCTGTGTTATCTTCCTCTGTCCATATGACACATTCAGGGTGATGACCGTATGAAGCTCCCCAGCCCAAATGACAGCAAATTCTTCCAAAATCTGCTGGATGAGGAAGACCTGGAAGATATGATGGATGCTGAGGAATATTTAGTTCCTCAGGCCTTTAACATCCCTCCTCCTATCTACACCTCCAGGGCTAGAATCGACTCCAACAGGGTAAGAGCAGCTACTGACTCGCAAAACCAGGACTAGAGTTTTAAATGCTCTAATCAAGCATAAGCCTGAGTTACCCTGGGAAATCTGAGCTTACATGCATGGAGAGTGACTACAAAAATGGCATCATAGGAGTTCCAAGTTTATTGTGTCTCCGTGAATTCCACATCACTCGCTCTGCTCACCAGTGCACAAAGGTATTCTTTGAACAGCCAGTCCTGAATCCTCAGCCTAGGATTGCAAGGCCACGCTGTGTTCTTTCTGGACAGTGAATCATCAGTACCAGTAATCACGAGTCTTTCAGTTTACATCTGCCATGCAAACCCATTACCTGTAAAGGGATTGCTCAGGTGTAACCGAGAGCAGCTGGAATTAAGTACACAATCTTGTCGATGCATCTTGAGTGAGAATGGAATCTAGCTCTTTTTCCAATCTATCTATGGGCTCTTTTACTACAGTATCTGAGCACCTCACACTCTTTACTGTATTTAGCCTCTCAACCCTAAGAGGTAGGACTATTATTCACAAGTTACCAATGGGGATCAGTGGCACAGGGAGGCTAAATGACTTGCCCAAGGTCACACAGGAAGTCTGTTGCAGAGTAGGGGATTGAGTGCCAGTTGCCTGAATTGCTGGCTAGCTCCCTACAAAAAAATTTCTGTGGCAACAAGTCTCAGAGCCTGGGTCAGCTAATTCAGGCTCACACTATGGGTCTAAAAATAGCAGTGTAGATGTTCCCACTTCAGCTGGAACCTGGGCCCTGGAACTCAGCGAGTGGGGTTGGTCTCAGAGCCTGGACTTCAGCCCGAATGGGAATGTCTGCACTGCTGTTTCTAGCCCTGTAGCGTGAGCCTGAGTCAGTGGACCTGGCTCTGAGACTTACTGCCGCAGGTTTTTTTTTTGCTTTGTGGACGGACCCATGGACTTTAGAGCATCCTGCCTTCTGGCTCTGCACTTCTAACAGGAGCTTAGAAATATTTAACTAGGACTGGTGATCTGGTGTCTTCTCTGAAGTGAGGAGAGATGACACTAAATGCACCAGACTAGGATAAGAATTTGTTATTTTGTCATAGACACATTTTTCCAAGGGAAACCACATCTAGAGCACTGACCACAGTCTCTCCAGAACAGGCATGGAGTTTTATTTCCAGCAGTGCTAAACACCCACAGCTCCAGCTAGAATCAGTGGGACCTCAGCATGTGCTTAAAGTTAAGCAAGAGTTTAAGTGCTTTCCTGAATAGGATGCTTTCCTGAATGAGGGCCATAGTTGGCTGAGCTTGCGATATACACCCATAATGCGTCTCCAAACTGTCTTGGGTCAGTGAAATTGTGCTGTAAATTGGCACAGACTATAACAACATCCAGTAATCACCACCATTATTGTGGTTTACTCTCACAGTTTGATTAACAGCAATGACATTTGTTCCTTACTGCTGAGAAATCTTCCGATTCCCTCCTTAAGCCAAGCAGTTCCACATTCATGCAGTGGGATGGATTAATCATTTCCCACAAATAAAAATAGATGTATTTGAACTTCAGTTCCACTTGCAAGGTGCTTCTCTTGATCACTGTCAGCTTACACTGGAGAACTAAAATAACTTCCTTTTACAGGGCCCCATCTTCACATAGGGAAAAACAACATGAGTTTGAGCTCACAGGGTTGCCACCTGAGCACTCCTGTGTGAGGGTGCGGGATTTGCTGCCATTATCGAAGGGTCTTGGCTCCAAGTCCCATGAAGCTTGGGAGAACCCTCACCACTCTACCTTCCCTCCTGGCTGCTATGGGAGCCTGGATCAGGCAGGATCCATGCAGCCGTCATGGGTATGTCTACACTGCAATAAAAACCCCACAGCACTGAGTCTCAGAGCCTGGATCAATTGATTCTGGCTCACGGGGCTTGGGCTGCAGGGCTAAAAATAGCAGGGTTGGTGTTCAGGCTACGCTGGAGCCCAGGTTCTGAGATCCTTTCCCTGAATGGGTTTCAGAGCCCAAACGTCTACCCTGCTATTTCTAGCACCACGAGCCTGAGTCAATTGCCCCCAGCTCTGAGACTCGGGGCCATGGGTTTTTCTTTTCAGTGTAGACGTGTACAGTGACACCTGCCCCTTCAAGTCCTCTTCCGAGAAGAATGTCACATTATAAGATGAGACCAGTGTTATCTAATGCGAGAGGGCAACATTTTCTGCCAGTGGGATTGGGTGATGGCTCTGAATTTTCCTAGAGCATCCTATAAATCTAGCGTTTTAACCAATATAATATTATACTTTTTCAATAGTTTTCACTCTATGGGTCAAACTTCCTGGGCCAGCTATGGAAGGCCCCAAATGCAGTGTAACCAATGAGATATCGGTTTACAAAAACGGGGCTAGGATACAGAGAGCCTACAAAGTCCATTCGCACCCTCTGCATGCCATTGTGCCGTACTCCCTGGGGGCTCCATTCACCCTCATTCACAGGTGCTATTTTTAAAGGGGTGGGGAAGGAGAATGCTGAGGGTGTAGCCGATGAATGTACAATTTATATATAAAAGCAGCTTCTGGAATCAGCAGAGACTGACTTCTCTCATGTGACAGGGATATTAACTATTATAACGCAGAGCCATGTCAGATGTCTCGGGTCAGCACATAAAGCCTGGTCTCTTGCTAGCAGTCATGTATCTTACATTTATTACAGGAGTCACCAGGCAGCATGCACACACATGCAGGCATACACATGGCTAGATTTAGAACTAAATCAGCATAATGCTGAAGTACCACCCTGGTGTATCAGATATGCTGTGTCTAAGATACATAGTTGCCATAAAAAAAGGAGGACTTGTGCCACCTTAGAGACTAACAAATTTATTTGAGCATAAGCTTTCGTGAGCTACAGATGACTGCTGTAGCTCACAAAAGCTTATGCTCAAATAAATTTGTTAGTCTCTAAGGTGCCACAAGTCCTCCTTTTCTTTTTGCGGATACAGACTAACACGGCTGCTACTCTGAAACCTGTCATTATGCAAGAATCTGAATTTAGCCGTATGGAGTGGAAATCTATCAACTTCATGAAAAAACTCGTACAGAAAGGAATGCATCCGATGAAGTGAGCTGTAGCTCACGAAAGTTTATGCTCAAATAAATTTGTTAGTCTCTAAGGTGCCACAAGTCCTCCTTTTCTTTTTGCGAATACACACTAACACAGCTGCTACTCTGAAACCTGTCATAGTTGCCATAGAGGCTCCTGATTTCTAATATAGATAGGGGTTTTTTTCCTGGATATAAGCTCTGCTCTGTTTGCTCTGCAGTTGCAATAATGCAGATAATAATGAATGGAGATAAGACTGCCATTGTTCCTCCTCTAAACATTCATGTTGATCTAAAACTAAATGCACGGTAGCTCCTTTAAGAAGTATTCTTTCTACTGTGCATACTTTAAGTACAGATGGATGTCAGTTGCAGGAATCACACAGAACTGAAATACCTTCAAGTATCTATACATACAATGCTTTGCGTCTGGCTTATTCTGTTTCCTTTGGGTGACTTGGATTTATGCTTGTTTGGTGTAATGGCTATTAATATTAAATGAACTCATTATGATCAGTGTTATTACTGTGAATACCAAATACATTGATGCAGCTCAGGCAGTTTATGTTCCTTGTTACTGGAAAATTAAATTTTATGTGACCGTCTCCATGCTGCTTAGTTAAGGCAAAACACAGAAACTATAGCTATGGAATCTTCAAGTCTTTCCTGGCGACAAGGTGCTTGAAAAATATGGCCCTGCACTTATTGGTGGTTTTAATTTTAAAAAATGAGGCATGCGTACTGTAAGCCGCTAATGTGCTCGTTCTCTGGGCATATTGCACAGAACCTTGTGGCTTCAATGTGTCCTAGCACAGTTCTAGCTCATGAAAGCAGGGAGATTCTGAGCCTATTTGTGTTTAGACATTGAAGTCAGTGAACTGAAGTAAGACCACTTGTTCGCTAAGGAAAGCTGTGAAGTTTCTGCTGTACAATCCAGGCAAGGTGATGCTAGGGTTAGGCACCAATGAATGAGGATATACATAAGACAAATACAAAAAAAAACCACCCCAGTCTAATGTACAGTAGTGACATAAAGCTGTATCCCGTAGGAAAAAGGAAACTTCAGTGGGATGGGGTATGCCCTCCACTGAAATAAACACGACATTGCCTTCCTAATCCTCTGTGATCTGTTGAGATAGGCTGGAGGCACAAGGGCAAAGCCTCCCATTACTCCATCACCACACACACACACTATTTTCCTGGCAGCCCATGGTACCAAGTTTCCTGTTTATGGTTAACTCATGGACTCCCTTAGAGAAGAGTTCCTCCTTAAAGGGGAGTTCCCCAGCATGGAAGGGGCGCCGTGCAATAATTAATACAGGGGCTGGTCTGTCTGAAATTTGGGATTTCAGCTAAACTACATTTTTCACATAAAGTGTCTGCTTTCCACAGAAAATGTTGACTTTTCATCATCCAAAAAGTTCCAAAATCAGCAAAGGGGTTAACGACTAGTGGGTTTCCAGTACTTAGTGTTCTGTTTGGGTGAATAACTCCATGCTTGTGAAAGTCTAGTCACTGCCACTGCAGTGGTTATATAAGCCAAGACTTTTGTTGCTAGCGCTAGCAAACCTCCTACATTCACAACCATACAATTATTGACTCCGATTTTTTAACAAGTACTGTCCTGTTTGAACAGGTACAATGTTAGAACCGAGGGAAGTCTCTTTTGTTTTCGCATTTGTACACCACAATGCTTTTACCTTGGCTAATTCTCACTGCTGCTAACTGTTTATATTGTTCAGTAGCTCCTCTGAATGCAGCCCTTGTTACTGTGGTCTGTACACTGTATATTATAGAAGCCCTTGATGCCATCTATGTAGGTAAGAGTCAGGTGATATTTCACTGCTGAATCTCTATTTATAATTAAGTCACTCCAGAGTGAAATAGGGCAAAGTCTCATCAAGGCTCTTAATTTGTTTTTAAAAACATATAAACGTCTGGGTTTTAAAGGGAGTGAAAAGAAGAATGAGCATGATTATAAATAGTATTTTATAAGGACATGGCAACTTTCATTACAGATGTTGGGCACAATTTTAAGAATTGAGACGTTTGCCACATGGAGCACACCAGAGCTCTGGCTTGACTAAACTCCTTCACCACATAGGTGGCTACACAGGAACCTAGAGGGCAGGTCCTCTGCTGTCCGCCGGACTTCAAAGCAGAAGTGGAGCTGGCCTATTCTGTGGCAGTGGCCTACTGCACCTATTACTCAGATTACATTCCCAATACACCGAGCACCAAATCAATTCCTTACAGATTAGCCCCTTTGTGCCTCTAACAGGTTTATAATACAGGTCATGAATCAACAGTTGATTTGGTATTAAGAGAAAAAATTATTTAAAATTGCTGAGATGATAGGCCAGCTCTGTGTCCTGGAACAACCTCATTTACTATTGCAACCCTACTCTAGTCTGCAGGGTGATGCAAAGGGTAAACAAAAGGTGGAGTTGTCCCACTGAATTTAAAACCCGCACATTGCAGCGATGGGGAACATTTCACCAATTTAAGATTTTTTTCTGCATTTTTTTACGTTACAATTATGCCTTCGAATTATGTCATGACAGTAACATTAATTGCATCTATAGACATATACTGTAGTAATTGCAATGACTATAGAAGTATTACAAACTTCAAAATTGCCTTTGAAATTTGAAAAATCACTGGAAAAGTGGTCTAATTGTTGTGAGAAAACTCCACAAAAATGAGGAAATTCACAAAAAGAATGGAGAGTGCTTAGAGGATTGAGCCCTAATCTTCCAGTATTCTCAAATTATGGGTTGGGCGATAGAGACCTTTTAGTCAGACACTCCTATAGCCTCTCTTGTGAATTCCTTTCTTTTGGGGGCTTGCCTGACAACTGTGGGGAGATAGTGTGCAGGGGAATTGCAGGGAGTAAGCATCTGCCTTACGCACTGGCATGGACTTTCTAGACTGCAGATGGTGGAGTAAACAGATGTTGTGGGCAATGCCAGTTCCCCCAACTAAGTTGGTGCAAGGGGTGTTGTAAATTGCTGATAGGACAGGCTAGCAGTCAATCATTTCCCTCTGCCCCCATCGCAAGGAGGAAGCGGGGAGGGAGTTGTTTTTCCCACCCTTTGCATTGAGGGCTTTAATAACAGGATGGCTATGATGGTGCCCTCAGTTACACTTACTCATCCCCACTATTTTCAATGAGTGGAACTCAGTAAACGTTTCTGCTGATGATGCATGAGCCAGAATAGAAGCCAGCTGCTTCTACCAGACCTCTGCCAGCTCTGCAAGGGTAATAGGAGGCAAAAGGAATTATTACAAGGAAATACCATGGCCTGTGTTATGCAGAAGGTCAGACAAGATGATTGCTAGGGCCCCATCTGCCTTAACTCTAGGAATTTATGAAGCAGAAAAAAGCATACTTGGTCCTAATGGTCAACAATATGACTCTGTAGTCATAGATTTTAGGGCCAGAAGGAACCATTGTGATCATCTACTGTGTGACCCCCCCGGATAACACAGGTTAGAGAATCTCATCCATAACTTCTGCATCAAATCTATCACTTGTGTTTGAGCTAGAGCACCTCTTTAAAAAGTCATGAGATAAAGATTGAAAGTGATGGAGAGTTCACCACAACCCTAAATAAGTTGTTCCAATAATTAAGAACCCTAACCATGAACTTTTTTGCCTTATTTCTAGTCTGAATTTGTCTAGCTTTAGCTTCCGACCACTGGATCTCATTATGCCTCCTCCCACTAGATTAAAGAGCTGCCGACTAGTTGAAATCTCTTCTGCTCTGGGAGCAGGTTTGCTGAGCAAAATGGTGCCATTTGTTATATACTCACTGTTCAGAGCAAACCTGCATTTCATATTGCCTTTTTGTTCTGGTTGACTTCTGCTATATGCTGCCTTCTGTATTTCTTCAATACCTTCTTCATAATAAACTGACCAGAACTGTCCATGTTTTCGCCAAATGTGACTTCTCTCTCTACTAACCCCATTTCCACTGCAAGACACGAACTCTCTGATTCATAGAAGACTTAATGCTTTTATATATGCAATCAAGAACTTAACTGTTTTAACTTTGCATCCAGTTTCATTCATTCCTTCTCCTAAGTCCTGGTAATCAAAATAGGTGATCAAAACTTATCCTAATATCCTAATATCCTAATACCATTCCATGTCTTGCCACTAGTTTGTGTCATTTCTTTATCCATTCAAGTGCTGTAGTTCATCTCCAATACGATAACAGATGAACTTGTAGATTAATAGGATACTGTATCAAAGGCATTCTTAAAATTCAGGAAAATTATGGTTGACAGTGTCCCTCCATTAGCTCTCTTGCTTCTTCAAAACATTTGGTTAGGCATAATCACCCCTTTTATTAATCCATCCTGAATATCTTTCATCACATCATAATGTTCCAGATATTTCCCTACTATGTCCCTAATTAGTGGTTTTAGTATTTGGTGCAATGATAAAGTCAAATCTATAGATCGGTTGTTTACCCAAGAATCGTAGAATCATAGGACAGGAAAGAACCCCGAGAGGTCATCTAGTCTAGTCCCCTGCACTCATGGCAGGACTAATTATTATCTACACTATTCCTGACAGATATTTGTCTAACCTGCTCTTAAAAATCTCCAGTGATGGAGATTCCACAACCTCCCTAGACACTTCATTCCAGTGCTTAACCACCCTGACAGTTAAGAAGTTTTTCCTAATGTCCAACCTAAATCACCCTTGCTGCAATTTAAGTCCATTGCTTCTTGTCCTATCCTCAGTGGTTAAGAAGAACAATTCTTCTCCTTCCTCCTTGTAACAACTTTTTATGTACTTGAAAACTGTTATCACGTCCCCTCTCAGTCTTCTCTTTTCCAGACTAAACAAACCCAATTTTTTTCAGTCTTACCTCATGAGTCATGTTTTCTAGACCTTTAATAATTGTTGTTGCTTTTCTCTGGACTTTCTCCAATTTATCCACATCTTTTCTGAAATGTGGTGCCCAGAACTGGACTCAATATTCCAGTTAAGGCCTAATCAGCACGGAGTAGAGCGGAAGAATTACTTCTCGTGTCTTGCTTTCAACACTCCTACTTATACATCCCAGAATTATGTTCGCTTTTTTTGCAACAGAGTTACACTGTTGACTCATATTTAGCTTCTGGTCCACTATGACCCCCAGATCCCTTTCCACAGTACTCCTTCCTAGGCAGTCATTTCCCATTTTGTATGTGTGCAACTGATTGTTCCTTCCTAAGTGGAGTACTTTGCATTTGTCCTTATTGAATTTCATCCTATTTACTTCAGACCATTTCTCCAGTTTGTCCAGATCATTTTGAATTTTAATCCTATCCTCCAAAGCACTTGCAACCCCCTCCCAGCATGATATTGTCCACAAACTTTATGTGTGCTCTCTATGCCATTATCTAAATCATTGATGAAGATATTGAACAGAACCAGACCCAGAATCTCCTCTTAGGTATTGCCAGTTAGTTTTGGTACCATTTCCTGCTTTTTAAAGAGTTGGGTTGTTTTAGTCCAAGTCCTCTACTCTTTCTGCTTTGCGTCTCCCTTAAAAAGCTTTGGATGGATTTTAGAGTTTAATCAATGTTTTTTGTCATCAGACTAGCTTCAGTCATTTTTGTCTCCTTGTCCCTGGGAAATGTCTAATGTCATGTATCTGTTTCTAGCCCCTGTATTGGAAATCCAACATCAAAACACGGTATTTATGCCTAATACCCAGATAGCATATAAACAGAAATTGAAACTGACTGGTCTAATTTTATTGCTTAGGATGAGTAGAATATAAAAAAAACATCACATCTGATGTAAAATAAATTAGATTAAAACAGTTCAGTTTTACAGATGTATCTTAAAAGATAGATAATTTACAATGTCTCTTTAAAATATGCTACATTTGTGACAGAAAAAAAAGGAGAGGGAAATTCATATGTAGGGATCAAACAAAACACATGTGGTCCGACACCTAGCTATAGCAGGGTATATTTTTAGTGCCAGATTCTGTAGCCTTATAACAAGTAGTACCTCACTCCATGAGCAGTCCTATTGAAATTAGCAGTGCTGCTCATGGAGAAAGGCACAGAATAAGCAAGGGTATCAGAAGCTGGCTCTTAACATGCTCCATGGTATCTAGCTGTTGAAGGTCATGTTGCAAGAGTTGCCCTAATCTTGTCCCTCTTGTTTCTTCTCTGACATATATGATCCCGATCCGATCCACAGCGTTTAGCTCCAGATTCAACCATTCTAGTTTTGGGGTTATTTGTTCTACGTTTTTTAGTTTGGACACATATTTGCTACCAATTTAATATATATTTGTGATCAGCCGGTTGTGCTCTTGCCTTGCAGTGGGCTTACCCTCCCACAGTTAGAATTACCATGAGTTCACACTCTCACCAAAGGACAGTAACCAGTCCAGGGGACCACAGCTGTACTTTGCAAGAGCTATCAGTATGTGAAATTGAATGTACTGAGCTTCACTGTCACTGGTTTAAAATCAAGGAGCATCTGCCTCATCTATGAATAGTTGTTGGCTCTGTTAACAAACTAGAGAACTTGCAGCTGTTTCACTTCATCGTCTTTCTCCAAAAAAAAAGTCTATGGCTATAAAGGGAGTGACTGCCAAATATTTCTAAACTCCACCGAGGAGGCACTCTGTGAGTTTTCAAAAAACATTTTTATTCGGGACGCACAGCTGGAAGAGAGGGTGAACCTGACCAGAAAGACCAGACCCCAGATTTTCAAATGCCCAGACCCCTCAGTGAGGGTCAGAGTTCAGAAAGAATCCCATTTAGGCACCTAAATAGCGACCAATTTTTAAAAAAAATGCTCAGCACCAAGAAGATCGACTTGTGATACGATACATGTGGCTTATTTTCGAAAGAGTTCAGTACGCAACATACATTTTGGAAATTTGAACACTTATTTTGGTGCCTAAGTGGGAGCTGAGCTCTTTTAAATACCTATTCCTGACTTGTGGGTGCCAAATTCACTTGAAACTTTAGCCTATAATGCAAGTGGCGCCTATGCAACCAAGTAGATGGTACAAAATGTATGAGTCTCCACAACACGCACACTTTAAAATGCACTGACACTCCAAGCGTTGTCCCATCATTGCAGATACCTTATACAGCCCTTACTGGTACCAAGGGATATTTGTAGCTGACCCAGGAACTTAACAGGGGGCCTGGGCTCAGAGTGTTCATCATTCTGCATGATAGAAGCTGTTGCACTGAAGCACTACAGGAAGGGTCAAGGTGCAGTAGTCAATGTTGTATTGCTGTATACTCATGCCAGCTGGAGGGCAGAAAAAAATCTTGAAAAAAGCAGACTAGACAACTCTGCATAGTTCAAGAGCTAGGACAGCAGACTAGGAGTCAGGAAATAACTGACTCAATGAAATTTTTAGCCAAAAAAAGTATCACAGTCTTTGAAAAGTCACATTTTTGGCAAAAAAACCCTGAATACCCCAAAACATTAAAGTTTTTGGCTTATAAGTGAAAACCAAAAAAAAAAAAAAAACCTGATTAGGAAAAGCGTGCTGAAGTGCCTCAATAAGAGTTCTGTTTGAGTGCCTTCTGCCCCATTGTCCTCTATGGGTTGGGCTTCTGAATTGGTCCATGGAACTCCCATGATGCATCACAGCAGTCCATCAAGAGGGGAGATGATGGTGCATCATGGGAGATGTAGTCTGTCCAGGGATTATATCCCCTAAACATATTTTTAATGAGGGCGATATCCACTTGGTATAAAATGACTTTTGGTAGCCAATGTAAAGATGGTGCCTTCCTTATTTGTTAAATGCTGATAACAAAAAAGAAAATCAGAGCTATAAAAAGAAGCAAAGCTAGGTGGAGTGGGGTAGAATGGAGGGGAAGTTTAGATTTAGAATGCTAATGATTACTTTGTCCAAATCAGTTGGATGGCTATTTCTTTTAAAATATTATTGCCACCAGATTCCCAGTCTTGCTCTAAATCATCCCAGCATCTCATCAAGAAGCCTATTCTTTGCATTAAGAGACAAAGCGTGCACAATTACAGGTTTCTTTTCCCTTTGCATAACAAAATGGAGAGATTATCATCAAGTTACTATTCAGATTTTAGGAGGATTTTTTTTTTAAATCACCATCGTTATCTATTAGAGCTTCCTGTTCAGGCCAGCATGCTGTAATGATTACTCCTGTAAAGGCTTCGGAGAAGATGTGCTCTATTTCATTCTCAATGAGGGTTGATGGCATTTTGAGAGGCTCAGAATAGCCTTTGATTACTGGATAAAACAGAATGGGGAAGCTGGTTATGTGGAGTGGGGGATTGCCATGAGCACTCCTCATCAGCTGTCTATTATGCTTTTTCTGCTGGGAACTTATCACAATCACAAATCACAAGCATGTGTTTTTAGCTTCCTTTCCCTGCTTTTCAAAAGTTGTGTGCTTTAAAGTTCAGAGTTCTGGTTTAACAGCCGTGTACAAAGGGGTGATTTTCAGACTCTATGGTTCCATCAGGTACCCACTGCGTAAAAGCAAGGCCAACATCTTGACACTGTCATTACACAGACTATTTTTATAGTCGTTAGAAACTGGCACGTATTCTCCTCTACACTGTGGGGACATGTTATTGCGGTATCATTCATTGTACAGTGCAAGGGACCCAGTATGGGAGAAAGAATGACAGGGGATCAGTCCTGAGGAAAGTGAAATGGACTGAAAAGAAGGATTAGAGAGAGGGACAAGTATATGGAGCCTCTCCCCCCCCTCCCCAGGCCCTTGGCTTTCCTTCCAGCCTGTTTGATGCCCAAACTGGATTAATATAAAGTAAGTCAATTTTATATGAAAAAAATACTCATGTATATATCAATATGGCATGCTGAAAGCAAATTAGTTACTATGAAGGTTTAGGCCTATTTTGCATGTCTTTCCCAATACTTCCCCTGACATTTTTTCAACAGATAGTTAATACTATACAGCAGAACACTTCTGGTTTATTCACAGACAAGGTATAGTGCTGGGCAATGGCAGTGAGCCTGGACTCCCAGGTGCAAGGCTGTAGAGAGCAGCTCATTCTAAAACTTAGGATCATGGGTGTCGCTGGGGCCACTTTAGCCCCCACCGTAAATTAGATCAACCACAGAGGCCATGGACTCTGCCAATGAATGCCAGAACACCAGGTGTTTTGACGTCCCTCTCCTGGTTTTTGGTGCACCAGCTCTCTGTGGGCCAGGACTTCCCCTGCACGGGAAATCCACTGTTGTCCTATTATAGTAACTTTCCAACCCCTTTGAGCTGTTCCAGTTTGGCTAACAGGAAGGAGCAAAGCTATCCCCTTACAAAAAGGTCCCTGAACTCTTTAATGTCCCGCAAAGCAGACAAGACCTTGGTTTATAAGGTCTCCTCTGAAAGGCCCATGCACAGTAAGCTGCATGGAACCTGCCGTAATTTATCTTCCTTGGAAGGACTGGCAGGTTGAATCGAGTCGACCCTGTTGGGATAGCTGCAGGGAACCAAGGTGTTTCAAAGCCGAAACTTAGTCTACAAAGCCCTCTAGATAGCATTGTACAAACATTGATTCATTTATATGTATCATTATTAGACCAATTTTGTTTTACAAAATTTCCCTTCCTCCTTTTGGTTTTGGGTCAGATATATTTGTTGTGGGTGGTATAATGCCAGAGCAGAGTAAGCAGCTCACTCAATGGTCAGAAGGAGGCCCTGAATCTTCTGGGAGGAGGTGGATGTTTTCCAGGGGAGCTGTTTCCAATTTCAATTTCATTTCAGTTTGGGTCAGTTGTAAACACCAGCCTGTTCCTTTTAAATGTATCTGGTGTTTGCTCTGGGCTGATGGGACAGCTATGGATTGTTTATTCTGTCTGCAGCACTACCAGAGTATCCAAAGCTCGAGTCAGATCCACTGGCGTAAACCAGCTGTCCTTATTCCAGGTGGACGGCTGAAATCTTTATGCTTACAGCAGCAGCTGTGCAGTCAGGTACATTTAGGAGGCTACAGTTTGGTGACTTAAGGCTGGATACTCACTCAGTTTCTATCAAGTCAGTTTCTGTTGATTAGCTATTCTTAGGTACAAGCAGCCCTGGCATGGAATTTCACAAAGAGAGGTAGGCTGAGCATGTGTGAGGTCCGAAATGCATGTATAAGTGATGATATAAACCGTGCACTGTGGTGCAGTCATTTACTCCTGTGAAAAATGGGTGGGGGATGTTGGGAGTATTTTACTCCTACTTTGCCCTCACTTTGTGCAGGTGTAAATAACTATCTAAGATGCATAGTGAAGTGGGGGGAGGGAGATTTGTATGTGAGCACGAGAGAAAGATTTATGAGACAAATCCTGAGGTTATTGCTTCATTTTTATTAAAGTAAACTCCAAGAGCCTGGTGCCGGTTAAGGTCAGTTGGCTTCCTTTCTGAGTACCACGCAGTAGAACTGTTAAAGAATCCCCTTTAAGAAATTCCTAATTTCCTGTGAACATTTTGGGGGTTTTCAATGAAAAAAACAAACCCCAAACTCATTTTTAAACCATAAACAGAATCAAACCCTACAGATTTTCCCATAAATTATTTTGGTTTTCTATTTCCATTTTTTTGCTGAAAAAAACCAGAACATTTCAACTAAAATTACAATGTTTGCTTTAGTCGAAAGAGCCATTTTTAGTCCAAAAATGTTCCACAACAAACCTCTTTTGACTAGCTCCGTCAGTAAGTCATTTTGATAGGGCATAAAAACCCTGATGCCTGAGAGCACTTACCCACCAGTCCTGCCAGAGATTTCAGCAGGGGTTTAACTCCCAACGGGACAGCTCTTCTCTGCTACATAAATTGCCAAGTATATCAGGCAAAATGCACCTCTAGTCCTGACCACTGGACAATATACATCTGAGTGTTCTTCGGAACCATCCTATGAAGCAGTAGAACCTCATGGCAGCCCAGATACTGGAGTGGAGGTCCGGCAATGAAGCAGTTAAAAGATCATATTAGTGTCACATTTAGCTGACTAATACAAGTATTCTTCCTGAGTACAAGCCTGCCTGACCTCCCCGGGTCTGTACGCAGGTGGCTACCCCGTGCCATTGCCAATGTTCACACTGTTAGTTTGAGTGTGCTAGCTCAAGCAAACCAAGTATGTGTCTCTCTGCTGTAGTCAGTGGGGCTCTTTGCAGAGTTAGGTGTGGTTCAGCTTGAGCTTGGCAGACTCTGCCCTATAGTAACAAAAACACCCTGGATAATGTGAATTTAGGGTTGATTTATAACAAGAAGTGGCTCCAGTTTTGCAAACTTCCTTATCAAATGTTTGTGTTTCCTGCCTGACAATAATGAAAACCAGCATCCCAGCGGCACTCAGAGCTGCTGCGGGAAAGAACCAAACTTGGGGATGTTGGACTCTCGCCAGGGATAAAAGGGATGTGGGTGCAGGGGTGAGCACCCCGAGTCTCATCTGGTAGTATTAAGACTCACTGATTCTCAGCACTTTCTGCCACCTGAAAGATGCCGAGTGCAGCTCTGGAGAAGACTGTGTGTCCTATCAACCTGGTCCAGGGGAGGGAAGTGGGGAAGATGCTGTGATCAGGGGCCCATAAGCACTGCAGAAGGGGAAATGGAGTGTGAGACACACAGCTCAGAACGATAATGTGGGCAGGATCCCATCAGCGTAAAATGAAAGGAGACGCAGAAGAGTTCCAATGGCTGTTCCAATGGCTGTGTAGAGTCCAGTATGGAGCTGCTGGTTTATCTTTGTTTTCATTACATTTTAATGCACCACCACAACAGCATTATGTCCCCGCTATGAAGAGAGGAGCTATTGACTGAGTGAGACTGCAGAGGCTAGGAAATGGAAAACAGATTAGCAGACAGAGAGCAATAATACAAAGCAATACCCACAAAGGCCTTATTTAACTTTGTTTTACTGAAGCTCATTTTACACGCATGTTAGAAGTTATAATAGCTCTTATGTCTGTGGCATTTAATACCACAAGGCCCTCTTGAAGGGTGTAGGGAATGTTTTTGCCTGTTTTTATGTTTTGCCTGTTGTACTTTGCCTTGTGCTTGAAAGGGAGTCACAGACCAAAGAAGTTGGAATCTTGCATGTTCCTTGTGAGGGATGCTGATGGACCCTTAGAAATCCAGGGTTCCCTATAACCTATAATCAGGGTTTAAATTTAGGGGGATGTATATAACATAGATGTCCAGCCTACATGTTCAAAAGTGACCATTGATTTTTTCAGTCCCCAGCTTGAGATACTTTCTGAAAGATCAGCCAATTTTATTTAAAGTGCTGAGCATGTGCCCGCCGATAATCAGACTTCCTCAAGAGGGATCTCAAGTTGAGCACCCGGACCTGGAGCAAAGCAAAAATCACTAATTGCTTTCGGAAACCTAGGCCCTATATGTGAGGGGAAAGGCACAGTATAGAGTTCTGTTTATTTTCTATCATTCAGACCCGACTTATATTAAAACTTTTCTTTCCAACGAGTGTGTAAAATGCAAGTACAAACCAAACCAAAAATGTAATAATCCACAAAGTATTTTGTATCAGATTTATAATTTCAGCTATTGAAACTTCACCACTGGAAATATTAAAAGTATTCTGTGCCACACACCCCCGCCCTTCCCCCCCAAAATGTAATTTGCTGGCCAACGAAAAGAGACTCAATAAAATAAAAGTTGGCTTGGTTCTGAAGTACAAAAAGTTGTTTTTGAAGCCTACAGAATTATGACATCACATTGTAATTAGGAGGCAATTTAACAACATTTAAACAACAATTATATCACATTTTCAACCCACTAATTTGCACCACAGCTGTTCTCTTTGCCTCCTATTTTGGAAAAACGACTGCGGAACTTTAATGATGGCAAAAAATAAAATGAATTTAAGAAGTAACTGCTCAGACAACAATAGATATGAAAAGAGCCTTTTTTAGTAGTCTATGGTGAGAATTCTATGGTTAGCATTTATGGCGAGATAAAGGAAATGCATGAGGAAAACATCATTACCGTGATGTTACTTGGCAGCATGTGTAGTGTGAAGGTTGCTGACCAGAGGTTGTGAGCATAAGCTACCATAACTGCATTCATGTTGGTATGTCCCCTCCAGATGTCATGGAACGGGGTTATTCTAAGAGGGTCTTGTAATGAGTTATTCTAAGGTGGTCAGTTAATTTGTTACGGTCATGCAGTGTATATTTAATTGAAAGCCTAATAGCCAAGAAAATATGGAGACAGTATAGAGCTTTTAGGGATGACTGCATGATTCATGGAGCAAAGCAAACCCATGGTTGTTTCATCTTAGAACAAACAAAAATAGAAAGTTTATTGTTGTGTATTCCTTCCCTACTATACAAATATGATTCCATTCAAACTGAATAATATAGTCGTTCCACTTGCAAGTAAGTAAGGCAGCAAAAAGTCCTGTTTCTCCCAGCTGACAGAAAGACTCCTGTTGACTCAACTCTTTTTTTTTTTTGCTGTCTGCAGCCTACAGGCATAGGACCACCCCCCCCCCCCCGTGTTGATTCATACACAGCGTTCGTCTGGCATCTGATTCTTTTACACTTTTCTAATCTCCTGGACAGCAGGAAGGATGTTGATTTGATCAGAGGACAGATGAAGACAAGAAAGGAGAACTAAGAGATAGCTAGGGAACTCCCATCTCAGGTTCCTTGTTTCCGAGAGTGCCCCTCTGAGATCATCACTTCCTAGTTCTCAATTCACAAATGATCAATCTGCAATCGTCAGTTTTGCCTGAAGCCTCTGCCTTCTCCACAGACTCCTGCTTGTCTCCCTTCAGTCTTTGCGTCTGACCCATCTTTTTGGAGTAGGCCAGGAATGTTCCCTGAATGTAGCATTTTAGGGGAAGAGGGTTTTCTTTTGAGCACAGGATCCTACCTTTCAGTGTGCTGGTTCTTCCCTGGTGCAGTAATAGCCACTGCTAGTAGGTCTGATCAGCAGCTGCAGGTTGGGAAGCATCTTTTCCCTGACCTTTATCTGTTTCTTTCTCAGTTGCAGTCTTGTTGCCAGATCCCAGCCCCCCCCCCCCCAAAAAAAAAAAAAAGCCTGATGGAGGACATTATGTCTGGAGAAAAGGCAAGACCAGTAGTGTTCAGATCTCAGTGAGCAGCTCTCCACCTCTTGTATCCAACATCTTTTCCCTGCTTAAAAGCATATACTCTAGTGCCCCAAATCCACCTCCAAGATCCTACAGCTTGCAGAGATTGGTTGGCAGTGATCCCAACTCACAACTACTGTATTCAAGTTCCTACTGCATGTCTCTCTGTTGCCGTGAACACACTCTTGTAAAGTGGCTTCTGGTTTCTCTTCCCCTAGCAGCTTCTCTTTACTCTTGGTGGAGATAGGTTTAGGGAGGCAGTTGCAAAACTGGTAGCTTACTTCCCTCTATAAATCTATTCTGTACTCCTTCGTGATGAACAGATAAGTATATAAGCCCCTTGCTAACCCTAGAGCCACAGTGAGAAAACCCCCTCTTTTCTCAGAGGAGTCATCCCAAATTGCAAATATCCCTAGAGGTTGATGCAAAAGTCCTGAAACTCTCCTCCAAATCAGCCTTCCTAATGGGCACCATAAGTTGGGCCATCTGTCAGACATTGTGGATGAGCGGTGGAAGCTGCCATGCCTCTGGAGGGTGCATTTCACACTGGGTTTGCAGCTCAGGCTGCTCAAGGGAGAGGATTTTTTTGCACACAACTGGGATGGGACTGAGGCATTTTCTTGCTGACTCCTCCAAGTCCTCTTCATTCCCCTGCCTTAGACGGTGCTTTCCGTGCAGCTTGTATCATCCTCCATTCTAGACCTGGCAGCAGCCACAGCTGGCTCAGAAATGACATCTCTCTTCCCAGAGCCAGAACTGTACTGCAGCTCTGCCCTTCAGAAGTAGAAAGCAATTTGGCAAGGACTTAAGGAACACAGCCAAGCATTTCCAGCCTCCAACCAGAGCGTCATCCAGCCGCGTTATTTTATTCCCAGAGGAACTGTAGATCATTTGGGGGTTATTTCCTCTCTGTCCATGTTTCTTCTTTCCTTTGGGGTTGTTTGAAGATCCAGGGTACCTACCACACTTATAAGACCAAATGTTGCCCCTGTATGGCTCCAAAAGGACCTGTTTTGTCCCTGGAGGCTAATTTCAACCTCCCCTGCTCCAAATCAGGATAAAATTTTCAGCAGGTTTCTCCCAAGCAGTCTAGCCTAATCAGTCCTGAAGGGGAGATAGCTTTCCAGGCCTGCAGCTTCCCCTGTTATTGGGGCATGAGATACAACATTTTGAGCAGGCAGGGGCTGAAAGCTCCTTGAACACACGGGCCTTCAAATCATTCTCCCAAGGGCATAGGTTGGGACTTCTCCAGGCCCCTTGGCTCTCCGGATTCAGGGGCCAATCCTCTGCCCTGTGTGATGATCCAGGCTTCAGCTCTGGAAGCTCAGCTCCAGGAGCTCTTCAAGGAAATTACTGCAAAAGCCACTAAGAGCTATGCTGTTCTTAGTATTGTTTCCTGATCCCCCAAAAGAGGAGATTCATAGCTCGTTTTGGAGGCTTCTCAGTCATAAGCCTCATTTCCTGAAGCAGATTGCAGAGAGAAGGCTATCCTGTAGTTCCTGCCTCCTGAATACTTGCTTTGTTTGGTAGGCCTGAAAGGTACGGATGTTTGCTTGTCATTGTCCAGCCCTCAAACCAGCAGTTATTTCGGTTTTGCAGACAAGCCTTTTTCAGTTCTTCATTCTATCTTTTTGTCTTGATTTCGCCCATAAATTCTCACAAGCTGTTGATGGTCTTATTCCACTGTGCTGCAATGTTGCAGGATACACATCTCTCCCTTCCTGGACAGGCTCTTTCACTACAGAATTAAAGACTATATCATGATGCATATGCACAGAGGGGGAGTGAAATAAACCTACACTGTTTGCTGACATGAGAGGAAAGTAGATTCAGGATTCCAGGTTCTGTAGAGGAGTGTGTTCCGGTGGTTACAGACCATTTCTGCTTCTGCCTGCAGCCTCTTGCTGTCCCTCCATATTCCAACCCACTGACTAGGGGAGGAAAGGGGACTTTCTGTGATATTGGTGTGTGCTAAAGCTGCATGCACTTTTTGGATGCAAAGTTTCCCCCTCCCTGCCACTTTGTCTCACATTTTCCACCTTTTTCCAGTTGAAAAAAAAATGGGCCACACTTTTTTAAAAGTAAGAAAAAGTGGAATTTTCCCCCCTCACTGAAACAAAACAAAAAATGTCTAAATAAAGTGTTTCAGCTAAATTCAATTACCGGGAATTTTTATCAAGAACAAATATTTTTAAAAAAAATGAATTAAAATGAAACCTTTTTTCAAAAAAATTCATGGCAAAAAATATTGGTTTTGACCAGCTTCTAGTGTGTGCAGATCTGGTGTAAGAGCCTCACTGCCGTGCTGGCCTATTACAGCAGTTAAAAGAAGCAAAGCAGTGAAAAGAGGCCCTGTAGCAATTCCCATAGCATAGGCTCTATAGAAGATTACACTGCCCTTCAACCACTCCCTTAAAAGCCCTGGCATATGAGGTATGCTGGGGGTAGGGTTTGGGGAAGAGGAGGTGAGTCAGGAACAGGGCCCCAGCATGCAGCTCTTCCAAACTTGCAGGCAATGCCGGGGCCCATAGGACGCCCCAGAGAGGCTTCCAGAACTTAGAGAGGCCCCCAGGGCTGTGTAAAAAGGCCAAGGGCTTCTCCATCTCCTGGAGCAGCTCAGGATTGGGAGGGCACAAAGGTTGTTTAAAGCCACCTTAGCGCACCCGTTGCCTGAGTTCAAAGTTTACATAGTTTTTACCCTGTCCTTGCTGGTTGATAAGAGTGGAAAAGGAAACTTTCTCTATATAGACCAGGCTGATTAGAAATGGTGGCACTACATACCCTTCCCTGCTCTGCAGTGTTTCTGGGATGAGCCTGCCTTCTGCATGCGTACCTCATTCTCTCTGTACAATCTGTCCTTTCAAAAATTAAACCAAGGATATTGGTAAGACACACTCATCACTCAGCCAGTGCAGCACCCATTCTTAATCTGCTAGGGATAAATCCTGTGGGCCTTACTCAGGTAATACTCCCATTAACACGGACGGCTTGCTGACTTCATTGGAAGTTTTGCTTGAGTAGGAATGGCTGGAATTGACCCCTCTTCAGTAAACCTCATTGTTGTGCATGTTTTTCCCCATTAGTTCATACAGCTCATGTGACTTCTTCTTATATCCATCATTCCATTTTTCTTTCCTATTAGAGTGAACTTGG
The DNA here is from genome assembly GCF_009764565.3 of Dermochelys coriacea. Classification (NCBI taxonomy): domain Eukaryota; kingdom Metazoa; phylum Chordata; order Testudines; family Dermochelyidae; genus Dermochelys; species Dermochelys coriacea. Next base: position 67,076,046 of record NC_050078.2, on the reverse strand, counting down.
ACACAGCCCTCCTCCTGCCTACGCCCCTATGTCAGGAGTAAGTATTTCACAATCAACCTTCATCCTTTAGGTTTTTTCGTCTTTTTAAACCTTCTGTTTCCTCCCCTATTCTCTTCATAAATTGCCCAATTTACTCCAGTGCCAACAGTGATCAGAATTAATACCTAGGTTGGGCAAATATACAAGGTCGCTCTAATCCCAGTCTGGATTCGCCAGGAAGCCCAGAGTTCTATGGTACTATGCATCCCAAAGGGTGATCATAGTTCATAAAAAGGATCTAGCTAAAGCGTTTTGATGATTGTCTGTTTTGTCATGATTCTGAAAGTGATGTGCTCATCCTGACAAGAAGTTATTAGGTTGAGCCAAAGCAATGAGTTGATGCACCAATGGGAAGTTCCCAATGGAAACAGTATATCGTTTATATGACTGCTCATTGACTGTTGCTACTTATTTACACCAAAACCAGGCCCACTCTGAATAAAGATAGTTCAGAGATGGGGGCCTTTTCTCTTCTCTCTGGAGGAAGGTTTCCACCAGGTCAGGTTTAAGGTTTGTTGTTAGGAGAGCATTTGTTCTTGCCAGCCCAATAGTTAAGGAGAACTACACATATTATGGTCCCTGCTACTGTATATCTCAGTATTACATCTTGTATAGACTGGGAATTTGCCCTACTACCAGCTGTTGGTGGCCAGCAATTTGTGTAGTTGCATCAGTGTAAACAGGCAAAACCATGATTGTCTCTATTGGAGTTCCAGTCTGGCCGAAACCCAGGTACGCACAACCAGTGCAAATAGAGGCTTTGTGTATCTTCACCAGAGGTTGTAATGGTGGCAAGCCTCCCCGGCCTAGACAAGGCTTTGACCATTCAATAAAATGAAGCATTGAGCCAACTTTGATGTGAAACCAAAGGAACTTCCACGTCTGTGTTTAGTCAGTTGCTTTATTTTGTCCTTCTCTCTTGCACCACTTTGTCTTTCCCACAGAACCAGTTTGTGTACAGAGGTGGCGGCTTTGCTACAGAACAGGGAGTGCCTGCGCTGTACAGAGCGGTCAGCTGCATAACTCCAGAGGTGCCAGCCATCCAGGGGGCCACAGCAGAGATCTTTGACGACACTTGCTGTAATGGTACGCTACGGAAGCAGGTGGCTGCTCTCGCACAAGATGACAGCAGCACTCAGAGGTACAGCGCTGACCCAACAGTGTTTGTACCTGAGCGGGGCCAACGGGGCGAGCTGGATGAAGATGGGTACATGACGCCGATGCGAGACAAGCCCAAAACAGGTAAAACACTAGCATTTTGTGGTGAAAGATCTGACTGAGCTAATTACAAATTTTTGGCTGAAATACACACACACGCCCAATACCAGCGTGCATAATTACGTGTTCCTACTGTACCTAAATTCCTTCGTGTTTTCCATTGGAGAAGTTATTATGGACTTTCCTATGTTTCTAAAGAACGTACGTTATGTGGCTGACACTGCTGAACAGCAGCTGAATTCCATTGCCCAATATATAGAGCTGGACTGTGACTGCACAGCTGCCCAAGGGAGGTGAAAAGGATGCAAGGAGCTTTGCTCATCTGCACCCTCATTCAGCAAAGCACTTGAGTGTGTGCTTAACTTTAAGCATGTCCTTAAGTGCTTTGATGAATCAGGGCTCAAGAGAGGTGCTAGTCAAAATCCTTGTATAAATTGTCTGATTGGACTGTTTGGGATTAGTCACTGTAGCCTCCTGAGAGGGGGAAGGAAGTGTTGAGAGTGGGGATTAGTTGCTTTGGAACAAGATGTAGCCTGATAGATTTTTATACTGATTATTGATTAATCTCTGAGCCTGCAGTGGCCAATATGGTTTCAGTCTTGTGAGCGGCTACAGCATCAGGAAGCTTGTTACCAATATTATTAGAATGAGCAAGCCGAGGAACAAACAAGGAAACAATTGCAGTTTATCACAAGTCCCTTTATTAACAAATCCACTGAGCTGATAAGCAATCCTGCAAACAGTGAAATACAATAGCAGACAGAGAAGTCGTACAAAGTGTCTGGTCCTATGATTGTCATCACTCACAACTGCTGAATGGGAAACCATTAGTCATTATCATTAGTCATTATCTTCCTCAGCATCATCTTCATCATCCTCTCCCATGGCACACAGGCCGCTTTATACCTTTTATAATGAGTTACACTGATGCCCATTGGGGTTCATACGTATTTATGAAGGTTTCAACTCCTTTTCCTTTGGTGCTTTCACACACCATTAAATTTGAGGTGCCCTGTTTCCCACAGGCTAACTTGTTAGTTCCCATTATACTCATTAACATTTAGGTCCCTCAGTCACCATAACAACTTGTGGTTAGCACATCTGCTGACATCATAGGTCTGCAAAAATCTGCAAAGTCTTCTAACCAGCGTGAGCTGGTCCATTGCAATATACATTTCCTAAATACCAGCAGCTAACACATCTATTACTGTAACTGTTTCACTTGTGACAGAGGGTCACTCACTGGTTAGCTACTCATGTCAGCATATCTTTAGGCCTGACGCCTTGTTTGGCTAAGCTAAATATCTTACAGACCTAAGGCCTCTTGGCCCTCTGTTATAACATTAATTAATACTGATATTTCATCTCTGTATCCTAAATGTACCTGATCTCTTTAATCCTTGGCTACAGTGGAATATCGCACATTGCACCCTCTCCAAATGTGCAGCATGAGCTACCCTGGCCCCTGTTCCCTGGAGACAAAGGCCTGAATCTCCACTGCCTTGCATGGGGTTCTCCACTCACTCACACCAGAGTGTAAAGGACATACTAGGTGCAAGTCAGTGGAGATTCAGGTCTATTGTGCCTACTTCCCAGTGAGGTGCACACCACCCCCTATCCAGGGCTGTGGCTTAATGCTGCTCTTAAGTGCATAATCTAATAAGATGCATTGGGATCCTTCAGGATGAAAGACAACATCCATTCAAGAAGCGGATTTTATCCAGCTGTTTTTGGACTTGAATGAACTGGATACTTCTGACATTTCTCACTGCAGATGTCCCCCATCAGTGATTTTTTTTTCCCTATAGTTAACCTCCAAGCAATTCCATTTACAGTCCACTACTCTTGCAAAGAGCTCCGTTGACTTCTTGGTCACCCTGAACTCCCTGCATCTGATGTGCTTTGTGTTTTACAGTGAAACATTGTTTCTCATAGAGCACTGTTGAGACCCTGGAGGTCAGTTAACACATGGTAACCAAGGCCTGAGGGCTTCAGGCTCTGACCTTGGGAGAGAACTTGCTAACAAAGTTGCATTACTCCAGAAGGGGTGTGCAGTATCTTACAACCATCCAGCCTCCTAACATTTTGTTCCTAATGGGTTTCTTTTGGAAATCGAAAATCCTTTGTGCCATTGTGTGAGAGTGACTTAGCTCTCTTCTCCCCTCCCCCCCCCCCCCCGAGCACCACGTGCCATTAACCTTTCCTCGTTTCAGCTGTGACCCTCAGTATTGTTTACATCACAGTGTTGACATTTTGTACTAATTTCACACAGTCCTACTTTCGGTTTAGTGCTAGCTCAGGAACTCTTCTATATCCCTCTCCATGCTAATTAGAAACTTTGTTCCTCCACATTCTAAGGCTCTTTGTCCCTCAGTCGGGGCAGCTTTTAATCAGTCAGATAGCTGTGTTTTTAATAAAACAGCCATACAGGGTTAGACTGTGGAAATGTTTATAGTAGAGAGGTGACTAAGTGGAGATAATGCTAATCTAGCATTTTCCAGGTAGGGATGCTGAGAGAGTGGTGAGTTTCAGTGACTTAGACACGGTTGCACAGATAGTCGGTGGAGGAGGCAGGCATAGACCCCAGTATAGATTCATAGATATTAAGGTCAGAAGGGACCATTATGATCATCTAGTCTGACCTCCTGCCCAATGCAGGCCACAGAATCTCATGCACCCAGTCCTGCAATAAACCTCCCACCTATGTCTGAGCCATTGAAGTCCCCAAATCATGGTTTAAAGACTTCAAGGTGCAGAGAATCCTCCAGCAAGTGACCCATGCCCCATGCTACAGTATCCTCCTTCCAGTTCTTTCTTCACTGGACCATACAGCCAACTCTTCTAGAGAGTGGTCAGTGGCTAAAGCACTGGACTCAGAGAGATCTGGGTTTAGTTCCCAGTAGGGCTGTCAAGCGATTAAAAAAATTAATTGGGTTTAATCATGCTGTTAAACAATAATAGAATACAATTTATTTAAACATTTTTGGATGTTTTCTACATTTTCAAATATATTGATTTCAGTTACAACACAGAATACAAAGTGTACAGTGCTCACTTTATATTTATTTTTATTACAAATATTTGCACTCTAAATAACAAAAGAAATAGTATTTTTCAATTCACCTAATACAAGTACTGTAGTGCATTCTCCTTATTATGAAAGTTAAACTTACAAATGTAGAATTATGTACAAAAAATAACCGCATTCAAAAATAAACCAATGTAAAACTTTCAAGCCTACCAGTCTGCTCAGTCCTACTTCTTGTTCAGCCAATCACTCAGACAAACAAATTTGTTTACTTTTGCAGGAGATAATGCTGCTAACTTCTTGTTTACAATGTCACCTGTTTTGGATCATTATCAAGCAGAACCTGTCATCAGCATGGAAGCATGTCTTCTGGAATGGTGGTTGAAGCATGAAGGGGCATATGAATGTTTAGCATATCTGGCACACAAATACCTTGCAATGCTGGCTACAAAAGTGCCAGGCAAATGCCTGTTCTCACTTTTAGGTGACATTGTAAATGAGAAACAGGTAGCATCATCTCTCATAAGTGTAAACAAACTAGTTTGTCTTAGTGATTGGCTGAACAAAAAGTAGGACTGAGTGGACTTCTAGGCTCTGAAGTTTTACATTGTTTTGTTTTTGAGTGCAGTTATGTAACAAAAAAATTTACATTTGTAAATTGCACTTTCACGATAAAGAGATTGCATTACAGTACTTGTATGAGATGAATTGAAAAATACTATTTCTTTTGTTTATCATTTCTGCAGTGCAAATATTTATAATCAAAAATAATAATGTAAAGTGAGCACTGTACACTTTGTATTCTGTGTTGTAATTGAAATCAATATATTTGAAACAGTAGAAAAACATCCAAAAATATTTAATACACTTCAATTGGTATTCTATTGTTTAACAGTGTGATTCAAACTGCAATTAATTGAGATTAATTTTTTGAATCGTAATTAATTTTTTGAGTTAATTGTGTGAGACAGCCCTCATTCCCAGCACTGCCACATACTCCCTGGTGACCTTGGACAAATCACTTAGTCTCTCTGTTTCCTGTCTTCTGCCCTTTGTCCATCTTGTCTGTTTAGGCACTAAGCTTTTTTGGGCAGGGACTGTCTCCAATTATGAGTCTGTACAGCACCTAGCGCAATATGGCCCGGATCTCAGTTAGGGCCTCTCAGCACTATTTGATAGTAGTGAAGTGAAAATAAGCAAAGTGTGTTGTAACCATTGGGAACCTTGGTGTGAAGTTTACATTCAAATGAGCTGCCAGGCAGAAATGCTTGCTGTTGTGTGAACACATTACCATGAGTTGACATGCCTTCTATCTTTTTTAGATTACCTGAACCCGGTAGAGGAAAACCCATTTGTCTCTCGACGGAAGAACGGTGATCTTCAAGCTCTGGACAACCCCGAGTATCACAGCGCCCCGAACGGGCAACCCAAAGCAGAGGATGAGTATGTGAACGAGCCGTTGTACCTCAGCACCTTTGCTAATACCTTGGAAAACGCAGAGTACATGAAGAGCAATGGGCTTCCTTTGCCAGAGAAATCCAAGAAGGCCTTCAACAACCCAGATTACTGGAATCACAGTCTGCCACCGCGAAGCACCCTCCAGCACCCGGACTACCTGCAGGAGTACAGCACAAAATATTTTTACAAACAAAATGGACGGATCCGGCCCATCGTGGCAGAGAACCCTGAATACCTCTCTGAGTTCTCCCTGAAGCCTGGCACTGTGCTGCCCCCACCACCCTACAGACATCGAAACACGGTGGTGTAGTGACATCAGTATTAAAGCAGTGGAGAGGCAACCCCTTCTAGCCCCCAGTCTCTCTTTCTTTCTTGCTCTCTCTCCCTCGAGCTTCCTCTTTTTGCCGATCACTCACTTTGATATTTCCAAGTAGAAGGACACCTTTGAGTCATTTGCTGATCGGGTTAGGAACCTAGAAGGAAAGAAAGAAAAACTGAATGAATGCAAGAAGGCCAAAACCTGGCATTTCTCACCTTTCGCAGACCCTGAGGGTCAGAAGGTCAGAAAAGCCAGTGAACACCAGTGAAGGCCAGTGGCAGTGTTGCCTGCTGTCAAGTTAGTTCTCCGTGATTCAACTCGGATGCTGTAGGGGAAGTCACACAGTGTCTGTTTCTATCAGCAGGAACTGAGGAGAGCCTATTCAGCATTCCTGGAAATCGCAATGCAGTTTCCATTAAGGGGGAAAAAAGGACAATTTTTATATCACATGTGATAGCATAATAATTGAGATTTCCGAATCCAATTTCTTTCTCTAACACTTTCTATCCTGGCAACTGAAAACAACTAACCAAGCTTTTCATAACCATTCAGTTCTTCATCACAGCCATCAAGAAATAATTAATAAAATAAAAAATGAGGAGACTTTGTCTCTGGCCTGTCCCCTCTTCTTAGCCACTCCCACGGTTTTATCCCATTGCCTAACTGCAAAGACGTTCCCTCAAAGCTCCTGTGCATGACAGTGCAATTTTTTTATATGTGTCGTCATGACGACAAGTATTTTCAACACAAAAATCCCATCAGGAAAGAAAGAAAACACAAAAAAGCTCACATCTTCCATTGAAGCTAAAAGAGAGGCCAAGATCCATGATTTGTATACACAGAGCCGCACCTTCATGTTTTATACCGACTTAATACAAACAAAGAAAGTACCCATACAAATTCTCCTCTCTTTCTTTTTGCTCATCGATTGAAATAGTTGGGGATGCAGCAGGCAACACTGAGGACAAGACAGAAGGAGGAGAGTTTAATAGATTCAGGAAACCTGGTGGTGTTCTAAGCGGCGACCGACTAAGGAGTTCTTTAAACTGGAAGAAAGACACTGGAGAGGGTAAAACGCACATAGCAGTTCACTGGAAAGTTAGTTTGCACTTAAGCTATGATTTTATTTGTCCTCCCTCTGAACTGTTTTCTGGATTTTGAACGAAGCAATATGGAAGCGACCAGCAAAATAAAATAATTTTAAATTAAAAAGCGAAATTATATATAAAGGACGACTGTGGAAATGCCAAAATGAAGCAAGTCACGTCTTTGGAACAGTATCCGCTGGTTCTGAAAGGCCAGTGTATTGACTACTCCAGAGAATACAGTGAAGGAGTAACCAGTTCAAATGCGGCTGCATGAAGGAAAAGCAGGGCAAACAGTGAAGGGGATTTGGGGAGAAGAATGGCCAAGTCTGGTTTGGGTCCCAGCAAGGACTATAGTTTTCTAAAAGGAGGATTTCTCTATCACATAAGCTGGTACATACAAGGTTTTTCAAGTCAATATGTGCATGACACACACAGCTTTCAGTCAAAAACATAAATAATGGGTCGATCTCCGTGCACTTATTTCCCCTTTGTCAACTTCAGCTTTCACAGGATCTTTGGTTTATCTCCCCATGGCTAAAAATATTTCCAGCCAGAGTTTTTGAATCATTTTAGCATCAAAAATGGAACACCACGTGAAGTGGAAGAGAAGACTGGGGTTGGTGTCTTGCTTTCGATGCACTACGGTTCTAGTTGTTTAGGATTTTAGAGAAAATCTATCTATCTAATTAGACTCAAATTCTAGGAGGGACAACAGTATTCAAATATATGCCATTTAGTACTATTAAAATGATGGCCCTTTGGATGATGGAACCCAGCAACGGAGCGAACAGTCTGGAAGCAATGTGTATTTTCTCTTAAATCCTAATATTTTAATGGACAGCCACCATGACCTTTGGTGAGCTCCCTGTCAGGGAGATCTGACCCCTCAAATTGAAAGAGGCAGACTGGAGAGTAAGCCCCGATCCTCATCCTTAGTCTGCCATTTTAAGTTAATTTTAGGAGTGGATGTCATGCCGTGTTATACAAGCAGCCAGTGATGGATTCATGAGGTGACATAACATAATTCCTCCCCACCCTATTCCCAGGGCCGCCATGCAATAATTACTTAATTGTCTGTGTCCTAGTGCTTGCTAGACAAAGTCAGCTCTGGGTCGGAAAGAGACCCCCAGATTTGAAACCTGGGTTAGTTCTTAGTCCTGTACTTTGAAATAGAATTTGTGGCTGGTCCTTACAGTGTCCATCAAGACTTCAGGTCAAGGCTGGTTCAGCCAATGTGGCATTACTGAATTAGGTGCTTCAAGTCAATTTGAACTAGCGGAACTTAATTACCAGCTGCTGTGCACTTATTAAGCCCATAAACCTTGTATGTAGATAAATGGTTTATAAACACGAACACGAAGTCTTTGCAGCTATTAATAGGAGGCCTAGTGGCCATGTAATACATCAGTTTGTTGTGGCAGAATAAAATGAACAGCTGACCATTAAAGCAGGATGGATGACCACAGAAGCATCATGCATCTGAACGAAGGTCTGTCTCTGCGGAGAGGTCTCTTCTGCTCTTGATGCCTTCCCATAGCTCCCAGTGAGGTTAATGGGAGATACAGGCGAGCATTAGGGGGAATTAGACCCCCTCAGACCTTCAAAAACGTATGCCAGTGGGCGCACTCAGAGTACGTAATATTAAGCCTCTTGAGAAGTGAGAATGGACAAAGGATAAAATTCGGGGACAAGGTTTTTTTTTATGTCCCTTTTGTGACTCAAAGAAAGCTAAGAATATTAAGGGGGGGGAGGGGGCTTGATCTCCATCACTGAACAGATATAAGATAAGGGTAATATTCTAATGGAAATCTACATACAGGTTGTGTATTTGCATTTGGGGCAGTGCACTAAAAGACTGACTGTGAGAAGAAATGTGCACACCTTGAAAATATTGAAGGCAAATCACTACAAGGATCTTAGAATCCAGCTGCTAATGGAAGGTAGAAAACCTGTTTGTGTTCTTTGATAATTCAGTAAGGTCAACATTAAAACCAAGCCCCATTTTAAAAAATGATGTGTAAATATGGTTGTTCTTTTTTGCCCAAAAGTATTTTAAGAATTATTTATTTACTTTTTTAATTGTTGATTATGGATAAAATATACTCAGTCACATGGACATACAGCGGCTCCTTGCAGGAAGCATGAAACCCTGAAGTCGGCTCACAATTACAGGCTGAGCAGTGTCAAATGTGTCTTTAAAAAAACCAGACAGTTAATACAGCAAATGTAAATGCAGCCTGTGAAATGCAAAGTAACAAATGTCTGTCATTTATGTTTCCTGGGTTACTGGTTTGGGTTAGTCCCGTTGCCAAACATTGCCTTTAACAATTCATTGCCTCTGGTTACAAGGTATTGACCTAAACATCTAGATTCTTTTTTTTTAACCTCAAGGGATGATTAACCTTGACTCACACGAAAACACAAAGTCAATAGTATGTTTTGTTACATACAGGCTGAATGTTTTCAACAGAAATATCTAGCTACGTTCTGACCCACCTCCAGATAGAAGCCAAGCACTTCCCAAGAATGAAATAAAAAATCTGTCACTGCTAGGTTTAATTTTAATTATGGTGAGGGGAGGCCACAGATCATGACAGATGTTGGCTTTTTTTAATTACATCAAATTTTTCTTTGGAAAGCAGATGCTTTTCACCAAAAATTTCATTTAAACTCAGTTTTTTCCATGAAAAACAAGTTCTGACTGAATTATTTTTGATCCCTTAGTCAAAACTCATGCTATTTCTGTCCCTAGTCAGTTTTTAATGACTTTATAAGCATATTTTCCTGTTTCTTTTTCCCCTATGGCTGGAGCACAATGATTAATTTTTCAGGGGAAACAAACAGGGCATGTGCCAAGTATTCACACGCAAACTAAATGAAAGATGAATATGCTGTTGGTTTTGTTTTGTTTTCAATCTCTTGCCAAGCTAGGTGTTACATGTAACACTAGTAGGTGAACGAATTTTAGACTTAGTGCTTTTTTTTCTGATTGTGCGAAACACCATTGGACTAGATGTCACATCAACAGCATCCATTTTAATTATTTGGGGGGGATGGAATTTTGACTAGATTTTAAATTGACAGCATCCCTTGTAACTCATTCCTTTTAAATTGACAAATGTCAAAAGATTCTTTAAATTTAGGGTATGTTTTTTTTCCTGGTCAGTGGAAATTACCTAGTTAAGGTAGGAAACAGTGGAAATAACTAGAGCTTTAGGTCAAGAGACAGAGATCAACTGCATTGCTGAAAGGACTAACCTCAGACCAGAAACTGTCCTAGTGGTGTGGAGAAACTCTGCGTTAACACTTTTGCAGCTTTTAATTGACTGATGCCATCACCTGACTGCACAAGTTGCAACCCAGTCAGCTTGTGCCATTTATTTCTGTGGGTTGATGGAATATGGGGTGGGGCGGGGGAGAGCTGTCCTGCTTCACTTCTCCCACAGCTTGTAGTGCTAAAGGGAATTCAGGTTGTTTTGGTCGGACAGAGTAGCCTGGTACGGACACATTAGTGACCCAATCCTGCACCCACTGAAGGCAATGGGAGCTGGCATATGACCTACATGGGAAACCTTCCTTCGCTCAACACTTTGCAGGAAAGTGAACACGCTGCGGTTGCATCTCAAGTGCCCTCACCATGCGTAGTCACGTATAGCTGTGCAAAGTGGGTTGGATATAACTAAGTTTTGGTGTAAGTAACAAGAAACTGGGGCGGGGACCTGAGGCTTAGTTACTCCAAGGCACCTTTGTACAATGGAGGCCTGACTGCTCATTTGTGCTAAGGCTCTTTTACATCACTATGGCGGCATGCAGGGACTTTAAATGAAAGCCTTCTTTATGTGGTGCGCAAGCTATAAAGGAGTTTTAGCACCACTCTGAATCAGGCTGCCTCTGTTCTGGGGCCATGCCCCTTCTCCAGTGTAACAGCCTCAGGGTTGCTCTAACTTAAGCTTTGTTTCCCACAGCTCCCTGTGTATGTACCTTGGGATGGCTGGTTATTTGCAGGGAATTCAGGACACCTGCTCTGATCTGTTCCAGGGACTGAGCCAGTATAGAGCTATTATGGACCAGGGCGGGAGGGGGAATATTTGCCAGAGTGGTATTAAGGGGCCTTGATTAGCATTTTACAGCCATTCACATTTTCTTGGTTGTAAATGCAAGGTGGGTGCAGAGGTGCTTTAGCATGACTGCTCATTTACACAGTCAGTGATAGTGGCACCCACTTTAAGGCTACTTTATATACTGGTATATAAGGGCCTTTGTATAAATGAGACTCAGGCCATTTGTTACCAGAATGCCGGTTGGCTTTTGAAAAGTTACTCCAGGTAGATGCTGTCGCCTTTATTTTTCACTCTGTAAATACCTTTTTAAAGGTACATTCTTCTTTTTCGTCGCAATAACAACATGAAGCCTGTAAATTTAGTCGTATCAGTTTCCTGCTCCCTTTCAAATCTGCCACTTGTAATTCTCTCATTACCGTTGACCTCCAACCTCCCACTGCTGGTGTATTCATTGTAAAATAACCATATCTATTTGCTTTAGAAAGATGGGCCTATGGATTATTGATAGGTGTTCTTTCTCTTTTATTTTCATGCTTCATAACGTGGTGGAGACTGTTGCAGTCTAATAGGGCATCCTTTGCCCAGTATTGCTTTTTTTAGCTGATTTTTTAAAAATGTTTTTTTCAGTGAGCTTTACGCAGATGGGTAGGAAAAGTTATTTGTTCAAATACATTTTTAAAAATAGAGGACAAATGCACAGAAACAAAGTTGTGTGGCTGGAGGCACTAGCTTAGACTGTCCAAATTACTTTGTCGACAAACTTTTCTTTTTTCCCTCTGCCACTTCCTAGTTGGGATTCTAACACTGAGCCGCTTCTTTCAAAGATAAGGGCCAGCGTCAGACACCCTTACTCACAGGAAATACCTTACTTCGTAGCATTAATGGCACTGGGGTTACTCAAGTTGTAAGGTATTATTATTTGTATAGCAGAACATATCAGGGATTGGTGCTGGGTATTGTGCATAGCTATAGGTCCCAGTTCAGGAAAACATCCTGATCCAAGCACTAGCGGAAATTCCATTGAAGTTGGTGGGATTACGCACAAGCTTCAAGTTAAGGTGGTTCCGGCCCCACTTATCTTACCATTTTCAGTATATGACAAGAAGCAATAACAGATGGGGGAGTAGTCAGATGATCATGATTAGAGAAATAACAATCATTGCAGCTGCCTAGTCATGTCATTGGTGGTGGTCACAGGAGTGGTACAGCATAAGTGTGCCCAAATCTGGTCCAAAACAATGAATCGTCAGCTCCTCACAAGTGTTTAATTCCCATTGTTTCAATAGGAGTTAGGAGCAGCTCCTCAGTGGAATTTAGGTGCTTAAGTCCTGTACTTGCTCTGATGGGAAAGCAATTTCATTCTGGTTGTTTCAGATGTGCATTTTTGCAAATACTTCCTTTCCAGAGCCCCGTTACCCTTTCAACCTTTGTAGGGCGGAAACACTGTATTTTCCATAACACTCCGAAGACTCAACCATTTTGGGAAAACCACAGTAACAAACTGTGAATGGTATTTTATAAGTAAGTGTAGATATGTAAGCCGTTTCTTTTGAAGTAAGGTACTATGAAATATGTAGCATAAACTGATACTGCTGTTAAATGGGTCGATTATTAAACTGAGCAGCTGTGTAAAGGGTAACTAACTTTGAATGCACCAAAACAACCTGCCCTTTGAAGATGACATAACTTAGATGGCTTGTGCGTATGGTGGAAGCTGTCTTTTTATAGGTTGATTTTTGGAAGGGTTGGCTTGGAATATGTAGAAATGGCCCCAAAATGATACAGCATTCTGAGTGGCCCAGAAATTAGAGGTGATGAAAGAATTTTTTTTTTAGAAATTAATGTTCAAAAATTCTTTTTTTACTCATTTTTCATCCAAAGTGTAGAGCAGGTTGAAATATTACAAATTTTGAACTTGAACTGGGGGGAAAAAATCAGAAAAATTGCTATTTTCCCCATTTCAACCCACTCTAATCCAAATATGGCTCTGAAATCCACTGTGTAGGCTCCCCTTTAAACATTCCTCCCTTTGAAGGGGCTCAAGAGTTTGGCTTCAATGGGCATAGGATCAGTGGATTAGATTCCAAGAAAGGTCACACCAGAGGAATTATATGAGTCTGCAAGAATCGATGTCCTATTTGCAGTGCAAGAAAATTGTTGAGTTCATTGTTCTTTCCCATCACACTCCATCTTCTCAGCAAAGCATTCTTTTGTAGAGTCAACATGGGGTGCTTAACTGGAGGTACCTGAAAAGGCAGAAACTTAGAGTGTTATATTTTTTAGCCAATTCCCTGCATTCTTAAAGTGTAAAAATACAAACAAAAAGATCTCTGCCTTGTGAAGTACCTTCAAGGAACAGAGAAGTAACATCATGACATCCTCATTCACATGACACGGTGCACTCAGAGTTAGCTACCTTTTTGAAACAAACAAAAAAACTACTGTATGTTACTTTGAAAATGTGAATAGTATTTTTATAGCTTGTTAAAGACATGGCTAGTTGCATTTGTAAATAAGGATAATGTTGTTTTTGTTTTCTTTTTGTGGACATCATTATTCAGAACATAATTGTCTTTAGGGTTGATTTGTATATAAGTAATTTGCTGGTGATTTATTTCCTTTTTTTAGCTTTCGTTGGAGATATCATTTTGACATTCGGTGTGACTGTGTTTAGCACTATTGTGGTATGCTCAGACTTTCTGCACTTGCTTACACAGTAACGTATGCCAATTGTGTGTGGCGTAATGTTACTTTAACCTTTTGTCTCATATTTCAGCTATGAAGGATTATGCACTGTTAAAATACATACTGACTTCGGTTAACATTAGCTATATAGTTTAGTATTATTTCCCTTTGCCTTGATTTTTCATGGGTTTTTTTTTCGTTTGGAGGCTGGGGAGGCTCTTTTCTTTGTCTGATTAGGACCTTCTTTTCAGTGTACACACTCCCAAATCCCGCCTCCTGGTGATAGTGCTTTTACCTGTTTGTTAAGACAAATGTAGATTGGGACCCGCTTAGCTCATCCCCCACTGATCATCCCAGCTGAACAATTTGAAAACTGTTCTGCATTTTTGTTACATGAATCTGTCAGAAATATATTTTTAATTTAATATAAATGAAATTCAATAAAATATGAAAGAAATGTTCCTTTGTGCGCCTCAGATTTTTCATCGATGGCTCCATGATTGCAGCAATTGAGTATGCCTGTCTTGGCATAACATAGAAAGAAGGGTAAATATCCTGAAATGGTCCATTTATTTCCCCCGCTTTGGAAGATGGAATGGAAATGCAAGATTGTGGCTTCCCCTGTGCAGTGGCGCCAGCAGCCTTTGCACAACTGTCAGTCCATTCCCCCAGTGCATTGGCCACCAGGGGAAGACATTTTCAACTAATCCAGACCACTAGATGATTACTTTTCCTTTGAGTAAAGGAACAAACCAACCAACCAACCAAACAAACAAACAGCTACCCAGGAACCCCCCCCCCATACACACACACACACACACACACACACACACACAATAAACAGAGGGGTGAATATGTTACCAGCACAGCTCCCTGATGCAGAGAAGGAACTTGGATTGCGGTCTCCCCCATATCCTAGATAAATGCCCAAACCCCTATGCTGTACTGTCATTCTCCCTGGCCTAATGACTTCATAGATAATGAATAGTCATTGGGCCAGGGAAAGCAAACAATGACAATATGGACGGTTGGTCAGAGCACTCCCCTATGTGGTGGAAAACCCAATGACAAGTCCTTGCCCCACTGAAAGTTATTTGTTAAAACTGGAAGAGCTTTCACAGGAGAGATTGAGAAAGGCCTGTAACAGAGTCCATAGACACATCGCTAGTACTGGCATCTGGGCGGGGGAGACCCAACTTCAAATCTCTTCTCCACAGAGCAGGGACCTGAACATCCAGTGGAGCTACAGCAAACTCTAAGGTGTGCCACACTTGAAATGACTTACAGGACCCTTCCCCACCTCCAACACAAACATATGAGATAAATTTGCTTATTGCAATGAAACCAATCACGCCTAAGAGAAAAATGACAGAACGATGAGCAGCAACGCAATTGATAATGAAGAGGAAAAAAAATCAGCCTTGGATGGCTAACTAAGATCATCCCCTTGGGGCATGCAGAGAGGCTAAATTTTCTCCTACTTTCAAACTGTCAGTAATTTCCAGGAAATCTTCCTAGCTAGCTGAAAAATCGTTTTCATAATGATCTCAGCTCCTCATTGCATGCCACTGTGCAGATAGGGATTTCACCAGTGCACTGTTGCCAACTCATGCAGTCAACGATTGTGAGACTCTCTCTCGGCTCTCAATTAAAAAAGTGAGTTTCTAGCCATCCTAGTTGCAGAAAAAAAGCCTGAAAATATGACCCAAGTGCTCAAAGGTATCTTGGGGAAAAAAATTTTGTAAAAAAATCTCAGTCTTTCTGGGGGGGGGCCTGATTTAATGATATTTGAAGATCTGGGATTGCCAGTACTGCCCATTGCCAAGCAGTCATCTCATTGTACGGCGCATTGTTGGGGAGACAGCATAGTCAGACCTTACAATTATGTAACAGTAGGAAGCAGCCAGGTCTTGACCGTGCCCTGTGCATTATCTGAACCGCCTGTGTCTATATCAGCCACAGTATACACTGGCCCAATAACACACTGTGACGCTTCCCGACACCTGCCGTCTGCACCAATTATACAGTCTGTCTGGAGGCCAGGCTATTCAATGAAGAGTTTTTAAATTGAATTAAACTGGCTTCTCTGGCTGAGCTGGGAGGTGCTAGTAGGATTTTATTCCACTGTGTGTTTTTTAATTTACATTTCAAGCCCCTTCCCCGGCTGTTTTTAAAGTTCTGTTAGCTACCGGGGTAGGGAATTTCTACAGTCAGAGCCAAAGGTGCTATGTCTAGATTCTGTAACTGCTGTCTACTGTTGGATAATTAATAACCATGGTATGTGAGTTGCTACTGCATTGGACACAGGCAGACCCTGAATGGGGGAGAGGTTTGCTTTGTGCCTTGGCTGGATAGTTTTCAGAATACTGAGAACCATCAGGCCTATGTGACCTACTGCTTCACATGACCATTTTGGTTGAGATTTTCAAAAGAGCCAAATCAATAAAAGTTAAGTCACACAGGTTACATAGAAAAACGGAGGCTTAGATTTTCTCTATCGAATGATTTCCTCTCATTCTTGTACTTGGTGGACATGTCACAAATATTAAAATAATTAACTAGAAGCTGCCAACATCAAGGACTAAATTGGCATAGAACCTGAAATACCCTATTCCTCTGGAAAGGCGAGTCCTCCAGGAGAGGCCAGAGGCCTATTTGCAGGAAGACTGGGGACGCCTATGCTACACCTGTTCTGTTCAGGAAGGGTGACCTTCCAGCACTTTGGTGGGCACTGCCCACCAACTCTAGGATTTGCCTACACCAGCAGTAGCACTACATTCACCTAAAATATTTAAGAAGTTCAAATCATACACAAATGAGGGAAGATCCTTGAAGTGTGATAAATACAATAAGGCATAATCCTGCCCACACACTGGTGTGAAACCAGTATAACACCATTAACCTCAATGGATTTACGCCACATTTACACTCCCCTAGATCAGAGCAGTGTTGGGTTAACAGTTTGCATTGGACATAGACAGTTTACCACTGGGTTTGCTCGATACATTTCCATATTTGTTTCCTCTAGGCTGGATTCACATTCCAGGCTTCAAGGCCCACTCTCCTTTCCATGCATGCTAACTCCTGTTAATGCTAACAGGAGTTAACGTAAACGTGGAAGGAGGAAAAACACCCATCCATGTGTGAAGGCTGACTAGTTGTCTGAGCGGGCCCTCTCCGAAGGTTAATATTATCATTTTGTTAGCTAAATGGCCACCATATAACATAGCCTTCTGAGACACCTATAACAGAGCATTCGTCCCTGATTCGCGATCCGCTATTCAGTTCAAATTACGGAGATGAAAAAGAAGAGTAGAATTGAAGTTACAAACACCAGGACATTATCTGCAAGCAACGTCCCATATCCAACTCTCCCATCACAGTCCTTTTCACCCGAGAGTCACCTCACTGAGAGGTAATCTGGGATCTGCACACATTGCATGCAAGAGGAGTGGGGAAAAGTCTCTCCCATTCAAAGGTTTCCATAATAAAATTGTAAGCAGAGCAAGTGCACTTTATTAATTTTTTTTCCCTCCAAAAAAAAATCTTTCCAAACTGTACAATTAACAATGGGGAACAAAGCCATTAGGTAACCAGCTGAAGATGCAAAACAGAAAGATTGTCAACCAGATAGCAATTTGAAAGCTATAAACGGAATGATTCGCCACATGATAGCAATCTGAGGGCTATAAACCAAATGGTTCACAGGAGACATACAAATACTGAAATACCTCCACTTGCAAATTACCTGCATGTATTTAAAAAGGAAAAACCATATTTCCAATATATTTTACCTGTTTCCTCGTCCCACTTTCACTAAAGAATGCTCCCACATTTCTTGTGGGAAAGGGTACATGCAGTGGCATGACATGTGATACAAAAGCCCTCTGAACAGAAATCAGACGCTTGGTGGCAGGGATGTCTAGGAATTAGAAAAGGGGAAGCTAAGGGAGCTGGCTTCTTATCCAAACTAAATAACACAATTTCCCACAGTTATTGATTCTCTTTGGGTGAATCATATGTCAATTTCCCTCTGCTTCAGTTTTGCTAGCTATCAAACAGGATGATCATAAGTATCGTAAATTACTTTGAGCTCCTCTGATGAAAGGAGGATCTATAAATGCAAAGCACTGTTTTCTCCATTTGCTAGTTAAACTAGAGATTACACCAAATATCATGTACTCTGAAAGGTAGCCTATATGAGTGAAATGTTACTGAGAAGTTGAAACACTTCAGATTAAAAATCAATCCTCCATTTATAGCACCAAGAAATCAGCGGTATTGAGAAAATTTGCTCCCATTTACATCAGCGTGAAGCAGCAGTACGTCCATTGATGTCTGTGTTGAACATAATTATAACTAAGATCAGACCCATCAGAAAAACTGGGGGAGGTTTTGTGTATGGTGTTGCAGTATGTGGTCACAATGGGCAACACATTATTGGAGGCACTCAGACACTGTGGTGAGGAGTGCAATATAAGACCCTTTAGAGAAAGGGTGAACACTGAAACACTGGGCTGAGTTTTTGTACAGCTAATAGCCTGGGTTTTGTTTTCTGGTTGAGTATTGTTAAATTGTCACCTAGACAATGAACTGTACCTGAATAATAAATAAGTAACAATGATACCTAGCTCCAATCTAGGAGCTAGGTATCCAATACCTTTTCAGCAATAGATCTCAGCATGTGTTACAAAAGCGTGTCAAATATCATTATCCCGATTTAAATACATTTGATTATCACACTCAAGGTACTAATGGCAAGTCAGACTGCAGGCAGAGGCTTCCGCCCAGTGCCTGTTGAAGCCAATGGGAGTTTTTCGCTTGACTTTAATGGGTGTTGGCCTGGGCCCAGATTGAGATCTCTGTCATAAATATAAAGGGAAGGGTAACCACCTTTAGATGCATTAGATTTCCTTTTGTTTAAATGGCTGGTAAATAAGCTGTGATGAATGGAATGTATATTCCTGTCTTTGTGTCATTTTGTAACTTAAGGTTTTGCCTAGAAGGATTCTCTAAGTTTTGAATCTGATTACCCTGTAAGGTATTTACCATCCTGATTTTACAGAGATGATTCTTTTACTTTTTCTTCAATTAAAATTTTTCTTTTAAGAATCTGATTGCTTTTTCATTGTTCTTATGATCCAAGGGTTTGGGTCTGTGTTCACCTATGCAAATTGGTGAGGATTTTTATCAAGCCTTCCCCAGGAAAGGGGCTGTAGGACTTGGGGGGCTATTTTGGGAAGACGTCTCCAAGTGGGCTCTTTCCCTGTTCTTTGTTTAACATGCTTGGTGGTGGCAGCATAGGATTCAAGGACAAGGCAAAGTTTGTACCTTGGGGAAGTTTTTAACCTAAGCTGGTAAGAAAAAGCTTAGGGGGGTCTTTCATGCAGGTCCCCACATCTGTACCCTAGAGTTCAGAGTGGGGAAGGAACCTTGACAATCTCTTATAGGTGTTTGTTTTTCATCCGCAAGTGTATTCCTAATATTGCCTCAGACATTACATCTGCTCAGTGTTTATGTGCGGGCTGAGGGTCTTTCATTCGAACAAGATGTTTCCCTTGAAGCATTCGTTTTACCTTTTCTCCGAGTGCTGGCTGGTTGGTCATTCCAGGCTGTTATCCTGTTGTGAAGTATTCCATGGCCACGCTCCAGATTACTCTGCCTTTAGTTCATTCTGGCTGTAATTTTCCATGGCCATCTGGCTGTGCTGTTCACCACAATTAACCATAGCATGAAAGGAAGTGTTAGGAGAATGGGAACCAGCATTTTTTTCTTTCTTGGACTAAGAGTAGGTTTAATATTTTTTCTTTCCTCAGGGCTCTGCCCAACACTCCTATGAGAAGCCTGAGTAAATGGACTTTGCCTGTAGGATCTCTGCATTTGTCCAGGGGGATGGAATTGCATGTCCCAGGATGCAGGACATCAGCACACTCAGTACTATAACAGATAGATTGTGTTAGAGACGGATCCAAGGCTCAGTCCAGGCAATGGCAAGACTCCCATTGACTACAATGGGCTTTGGGGCAGTCTCACAGCCTCAGAGCCAGGACAGTGTCTAACATAGGGTGGGCACCACACAAAACAAAAAATAATCAGGGCAGCACAAGCCACAGCCCTCCCCCATACCAGGTTTGGGTTCAGTCAATCCCCAGAGGCACAGAATGACAGGCTGAGCCCCCAGCCCAAACCCTCTCCTGCAACGCTGAGCTCAGCTGCTGCTGTAGTGCTTTACTCCTAGGCATGCACGGGGGGGGGGGGGCACAGAGACTCCTCTGCATGGCTTCTGCACAGCCTCCACCCCTGTGGAGGGAATGATGGTGTTTCTGTTGCAGCTAGGGGCTTCTCTGCTCAGAGAGGGAGAGCTAGGATTTGCCCCAGCAGAAGGTTTATACAGGTATCTACCATTGTTTTCCCTGAAGGGTAAATAGCAATGCAAAATACCTGAGTTTTTTTTTTTTAACCACGTGACTTCCTGTCTAACTTTCCATATACTCTCTGGCACAGCGTATCCCCCGAGAGTCTGTCAAGGATGCTTCCGTGGGGTGAGAGTGGACAATAAGCCTGATTGAACAATTCATTCAAGTCAAGGGGCATTTCTCCACTAAAGGATGAGGCCCCAGCCACAGTAGAGGACAATCTCCAAATGGCCAAACCAGTTTTGCTCTGCTAAGTTTATACAAATCACAGAGCCCAGAAAAAGCTCATGTGGATTGGAACAAAATATTCACAGCTGAGGGGATCCGGCCTTGGAATGAAATTCCAGAGGAGAAAAGACAACTTCAGAATCTGCCCATCTTTAAAAAACACACTACATGGCCTTCCTGCATCACAGTCTCAACTGCTCCTCTCTTCCCCCCTTCAATAATATATATATATATATATATATATATATATATATATATAAATAACATAAAACCAAAGTGATCCTTCCCTGAGCAGTGTGTCCCATAACTCTAAAACTGATAAAAGCAGGAGGCTTCATATGGTCCATTAGGGATTTTGCTGTCAAGTATTCTATGATAGGGTCTCAGTGCTAATCAAGCACCACAGAAGAAGCCAATTGCAGTACACAACAAGTGGTACTGAGCCTGCAAAACCCATGAATTATGCAACATATTCTTGAGCAACCTATTAGCTCCCTATCGACATCTATGCCGACACCTGTTATAGACTGGTTATAGACTATATACACAGACTGACTACAATGGCCGTTGAATCAGGCCATTGTAGTCAGGTCAGGAAGTTTTGTGCAGAACCTGATCAGGCATGAGCCTCTCTATAACAGTGGTCAGAGCCATGTGTCTTCTGTACAAATCAATCTATCACTGGGTGTGTGCCACTGTACCAAGCAGAGCTCCTAATCTACCTCGGCCAGCAGCTGTTCCTTCTGTTATCCAGTGCTGGGGAGTGAAAAGATGCCAGAACGCAATGGATGGGGAATTAAACTAAAAAATCCCACCTACTTAAAATTCATCCTAGAAGTCTAGCTATTGAGGTTACAAATGACCATTTATTAGCTCTGATCCAGTGAAATTTTAGCAGAGAGCTGGATGTAACATAGTATTTTGTAGGACTATTTTCAAGCATTATACTTGCACAAAAGGAATGTAATTGCATGGAAGTCCTTAAGTAAACCAGTTGACCTCCCTGCTGTTTTCCCGGTGATACAGTGAATGACAGAGAGTGCATGTGTGTAATAACCAGGCATTCTGAAGGCATCACAGCTTTAATTCTCACAAGAGTCCAAGTTTTCATTCTGTATGGAACATAAATTTGTGCTCCTGTGGTAGCCATCTTTATGGGCTAGATTGTAGACAGTGAAGAATTGTATAATAAAAATATTGACACAATAGTTTGGGGGGGGCGGGGTGTTGAAGGGATAAGATAGACAGCAGCATTGACTGGCTGATTGTGCAGGAATCTTTGCAGGTTTTAGCAATGAAACTGCAGTACTTCCAGTGCCAGGTCACTGCAGTTGACCAGAGATTGGGGATCAGAATTAATACCTGTGTTATGGTAGCAGCTAGAGGCCCCACCTGAGATCTGTGCAAGGTGCTGGCCAGACACGGTGAAGGAAAGTCCTAGCCTGAAAACCTTACAATCTAAGTAAAGCCTAAGGCATTGGAGGGCAATAGAGGCCAAGCACTAGATCCACAAAGAGCCTTGGGCGCCTTACTGCCTTTTTAGGCACCTAAGTTCAACATTTAGGTGCCTCTGACATCCTCAAAATGACAGCTCAGCTGCCATCTAACCCTTCAGGTGCCTGAATCTACCTAGGCAAAAGCCTCATCCCTGACACTGCCTCACAGCACTAAGCTTTAGCTCATGCCTAAACAGCAGCAGGCTTCTCAAACTAGGCCTTCCCCATCTATCGTCCCAGGGTAGTCCCTAAGAGAGAGGTATTGCAATATCTAATCCCATTTGTATATCTAGCCTGAAGAGACTTGCCCAAGGTCACACAGGAAGGCAGTGGCAAAGATGGGGCCAAGATCCCAATCCAGTGTCTAGCCATCAGCGCACACTGTCTTTTTATAGTTGGGAGGGGGGTGGAAGAGTAGCATGGAGTGAAGACTCAGCAAGAGAGATAAAAGATGGAAGACAGACTCGGGCGGAAGGGGGGAGGCAAAAAAAGAGGAGGGTAAAAGGAAAGTAAATAAAAACACCCCCAGCCCTTGAGATGGGGCTCAAAGTAAGTGAAAGCCGTGTCCTCCATGCCCCTTCAGCACTAACTAGCATTGATCAGCGCCCCATGATGCTTGAGGCATGTCTTCAAAACATGCCACAGGCAAACAAAACAATTGTTTCCAGGAGCTGTTTTCTTGCAGATCATCTTTCTTGTCACCTGGCCTATGCCCTGCCATTTATGTTAAACAAATAACAAGAATATGCCATTGCCATCTGTGTATCCATCTCTCTCGCTGCATGCAGGGACATTACTTAGTGCCTTCCTCTGCAGGAACTGGGGGTTCCTAACATTAAAATGGTGTCCTCTGGAGCTGAAATTAGTTGGTGGCTCTCAGCCACACAGCTGTGTGCTGGTTTAACTAAAACTGAGAGTTTCAATTAATTTAGTTAAACCAGTGTCCCATTGGTAGAGTGTGATTTAAATCTGGTTTATTTCAGTTTCGCTTAAATTGATTAGGTTTATGCTAGTCCTTGATATGATACTCTTAAACCAAAGAAGAGTGTTCACACAGCCTTTAACTGAAGTGGTGCAAGCAAGGCCTCCATCCGGGTTCTGTATCTATTACAGAAACCATCATAACAAGTGGTGCCACCTGGCAGCCCTATTAGCATTGTTCTTAGGAACCAAGTATGGAATAAACATTAAGCTATCTCCCTCTGCAAAGAGGTGGGCCCTCCAGGTCAGACTTGAAGGCACGTTGGCAGGGTGATGCTGGGACGTGTTCCCTGCCTGCTTTTGCTGTATATCCTTGCAAAGGCTAGGGATAGGATAGGGATAGATTCTCAGCTGGTCTAATGGCACAGTACCACTGATTTCAAAGGATCCCAGCAGATTTACACCGGCTGAGAATCTGGCTCCATGTTCCGATTTGCAGTAGTGTCCTCTGACTGTTATTTCTTAGGCATGGAACTCAGCCATTCCGACGTATTCTCATCTCTCAGAGAAAGCAGCTAACATTGTCGCCCCTAAACATGTGCTGGAACTTACTTTCTATTATTCTCTCTGTCTCTCTCTCATGTAATGAGGCCACCAGACTCGAAATCCAGAAAACGTTACATTTATACATCATTTTAACGTTTAAAAAGGCCTGGGCATTAAATCTTCTGAATTCCAGTGAAAAGAAACCTAACAATTATCCAAATGTTATTTAATGAAATTACAGTAATTAAATGCAAATTTCTCCCTGTTATTCCACCCCAACCCCCACCTTGGCTTGCTTTGAGTTCTTTCAGAAGTGACATCGTCTCACTTGTGCTGAAAGCTCCATCCAACCATGCCCAAGTGAGGCAGATGATAATGTCTATTCATGCAAGGCTGGAGACGAAGTCGAGGCCTAGTTGTCACTTTAAAGGCTCTCTCGTTGCACTGTTGAGGCACTTGCCAAGAGACCAGTGGTTTTGCGGGCTTCTCAAGACCTCATTCCCAAAAGCATGCCTCCCGCTTCGCTAGTCTCTCCAGAATAACACAACCATTACAGCAGACTACAATTAAAATTTCTATTGCACATTTCATATTCATTCTCTCCAGTTGCTACCAGTCATATGAAATGGGAACAAGCTCTTCTGAGCCCACAGCACATGTGTGACATGCCAACATAAGCAATTAAGTCCAGAAAGTAGGCTCAAGCCTTGCATCTAGAACCTTTACTGATAACAATGATCCTTAGAGTTTATCTAGCACCAAAGAGTTTGAAGTGGGTAAGTTACGATCCTCGTTTCACTGTTGGCTATGCTGCTACAGTGGAGAGGTTGAGTGACTGTGCACCAAGTGGAGCATGGATGCAAAAAGGAATCCAGCTCAGTAGCTAAAATGACATTGCCCTGCTAGACCTGTTGGGTGAACTGCAAAGGTTTGCTTCAGATCCAAGCTTTCAGATGCTTCTCTGCACTGATCCATAAGCTTAACTAGACTCTGATATGATACTTCCAGCTTCCAATTAGGCCAGGAGTATTTCAAAAGTAACCTCTCTCATGGCATCTCAGCACTTCAGCTTGTCCAAACCCAAAAGTGCAGGGGGATGGGAGAAATTACTCAACTTTTTTATCTGATCTGAGCCAGATCACCCCCCACCATCTGAAGACCTGCCATAGCATGAAGACCTGCCTTTGGAATCAAGATGGGTGGGCTTGGTCTTATGCTCTAGGCCCTGATTCTGGAAAGCATCCTTATTCGGGGCCATGCATGCTCAACTTTCATCTCAGGTATAAATGCCATTGAAGTCAATGTGACTTAAGCACACACAGTTAAGCGGGTGCTTAAGTGTTTTCCTGAACTGGGACCTTGGTTGCCCCTGGGGTAGCATCTGTGCTCTACAGATGAAATCTTCCAAAGGGAGCCTTTAGTTTCAAAATCCTTGGTTAATGCAATGAGTTTTGGCAAGTGCCCTAAATCTAAATGTGCTAACTTCCCCTGGATCAGCCTCTCTCACTAACTGTATTATCAGGACTCATGAGAGCATTTTAAATTTAGTGAGAAACAGTAAAGGTCATTTGGCTCTTCAAGGCACATTTTAAAACACTCCGATCTCCCTGGATTGCAACTATTTGTTTCGTAAATGACCTCAACATTTTATACTCAGTAGCCTGGAAAGGTCATTTCATAGATATTTTTAACTGTAAGCGTACATGGTTTCCAATGTTTGTTTGGAATCTATTCGTTAACTCCCACATCTAGTGTCAGGGCAGCAATACTGGTGCAAACGAAGCTTGCAAAAATATCCATGCATTTGAAATATGTGCTGCATATAATTTCCCCACCTGCTGGGAAGTTCCTTATTAATTATTATTGCTTGATTAAATAATAATTAATAATTTGCATGTATATAGCAAACAATCTCTAAATGCCTTACACAGATGGACAAATGTTAGCTGCATTTTACAAATGGAGAAACTTAGACACAGGATAGCTAAGGGGGCAGATTTCCAAGTGTTTGGCAACCATAGTTAGAGCCAGATTTTCAAGGCATTCAGCATCTCAGCAGCTCCCATTGTGAAGAACGGAAGTAGCTGGATGCTGAGCACTTTTGAAAATGCGTCTGCATGGCAGAGTCAGAATTAGTACCTGGATCAATCTTCCAACTCCTAGTTTTTTAAAGCCATTAGATCACCTTTTCTATGTGTCTCCTTTACTCCAATCATAGACACGAGCATTTCAGGTCTGGAGAGCTCAATGGCGTAAGTTAGGATCACCATAACCAAGCCAGTCACCTGAATCTCTACGGGATCCTGTTTTATAAAAGGAGGTAAAGAGCTCATCAACAAGCTGGGCAATATTGGAGCAAACAACAGGCATCATTTGAGAACAATGTATCATGCTTAGCAGGTTCCACGGGACAGGCATGGACCAGTGTTTACGTCGCGCTCCCAGTCAGTACTCAGCACAACGAATCCTAGTCACATGCCACCTGAGGGCACGTTGCACATACACTAAGAAGCAGGGTCCACAAAACTTTGGTAGGTACCAAGTGAAAACTTTATGAAATATGAGGCAGTATAACATGTGAGCATGAGCCATAGACCATAAAGAATCAATGTATGGTTCTGATTCAATGGAAAAGGTCAACTGGAAGATTCCCATTGCAGGCCCTAAGTGAACAAAAATTGAATGGTAACAGCTAGGAGGACGATACTGACAAATAGAAAGAAATAACAGAGGAGATTCTCAGCATATATAAATTGGGATAACTCCCTTGACTTCAACAGAGCTAACTCTGTTCATACCAGCTGAGGATCAAACCTGATGCGTCTATATTTTACATATTTTCCACTGCTTGATTTGCAAGCTGTCTTGGAAGCATTTGAGAATATTCACTAAGAAAGAATTTTAAAACTGTGCATTATATAAACGTAATTAATACTTCACACTGGAGAGCAGTGTAGGTCTGTTCTGACAACAAGGCTGGGATTGGCATAAAAAAAACTTCTTGATAGGATTACTGTAAGTCTTTGGTAATGCATCAAAACACGCAATTCATGGCACCTGTGGAAGACATGCAAGGGACCAGATTATTACTAAATGCCTTGTTTTTTCCAATTGAATGTTATTTAACTAGCAAAAGAGATTAATCAACCAGCATTTTGCTAGTGAAACAACATTAATTTGTGGCCCTACAATGCTCATTTAGGAAGGTTGTACAAAAACTGTTGAAGTCAGGTGTTCACTCCCGAGAGAAAAGTGCAACTTACTATTGACAAGCTAGTTTTCTACACTAATAGGTAAGTTGTTATCTAAAGTTTTACTCCTTACATTAAATGGATGGCCAAACATAAATGAAATTACTCAGGAGAGGAGGTCTTATTTTTGCAAAAAGGATAAGCTTTCAGTAGCCCTGTACACCAACATTCCACACAAAGATGGACTACAAGCTATCAGGAACAGTATCCCTGATAATGTCACGGCAAACCTGGTGGCTGACCTCACCCACAACTATTTCACATTTGGGGACAATATATACCTTCAAGTCAGCGGCACTGCTATGGGTACCCACATGGCCCCACAGTATGCCAACATTTTTATGGCTGACTTAGAACAACACTTCCTTAGCTCTCGTTCCCTAATGCCCCTACTCTACTTGCATTACATTGATAACATCTTCATCATCTGGACCCATGGAAAAGAAGCCCTTGAGGAATTCCACCATGATTTCAACAATTTCCATCCCACCATCAACCTCAGCCTAGACCAATCCACACTAGCGGTCCATTCCTGGACTCCACTCTGCTAATAAGCGATGGTCACATAAACACCACCCTATACCAGAAACCTACTGACTGCTATACTTACCTACATGCCTCCAGCTTCCATCCAGGACAAACCACACGATCCATTGTCTACAGCCAAGATCTAAGATACAACTGCATTTGCTCCAATCCCTCAGACAAACACCTACAAGATCTCTATCAAGCATTCTTAAAACTACAATACCCACCTGCTGAAGAGAAGAAACAGATTGACAGAGCCCGAAGAGTACCCAGAAGTCACCTACTACAGGACAGACCCAACAAAGAAAATAACAGAACGCCACTAGCTGTCACCTTCAGCCACCAATTAAAACCTCTCCAATGCATCATCAAAGATTTACAACCTATCCTGAAAAATGATCCCTCACTCTCACAGATCTTGGGAGACAGACCAGTCCTCGCTTACAGACAGACCCCAACCTGAAGCAAATACTCACCAGCAACCACACACCACACAAAAAAAAACAGGTTTCAGAGTAGCAACCGTGTTAGTCTGTATTCGCAAAAAGAAAAGGAGTACTTGTGGCACCTTAGAGACTAACAAATTTATCTGAGCATAAGCTTTTGTGAGCTACAGCTATGTGAGGCAGCCGATGAAGTGAGCTGTAGCTCATGAAAGCTTATTCTCAAATAAATTTGTTAGTCTCTAAGGTGCCACAAGTACAACAAAAACACTAACCCAGGAACCTATCCTTGCAACAAAGCCGGATGCCAACTCTGTCCACATATTTATTCCAGTGACACCATCATAGGACCTAATCACATTAGCCATGCCATCAGGGGCTCATTCACCTGCACATCTACTAACGTGATATATGTCATCATGTGCTAGCAATGCCCCTCTGCCATGTACATTGGCCAAACCGGACAGTCCTTACGCAAAAGAATAAATGGACACAAATCTGACATCAGGAATCATAACATTCAAAAACCAGTAGGAGAACACTTCAATCTCTCTGGCCACTCAGTAAAAGATTTAAGGGTGCCAAT
Organism: Dermochelys coriacea; assembly: GCF_009764565.3. Taxonomy (NCBI): domain Eukaryota; kingdom Metazoa; phylum Chordata; order Testudines; family Dermochelyidae; genus Dermochelys; species Dermochelys coriacea. The sequence continues at coordinate 67,047,735 of NC_050078.2, read as the reverse complement.
TTTGCAACAGAAAAGCTTCAAAAACAGACTCCAACAAGAAACTGCTGAGCTTGAATTAATATGCAAACTAGATACCATTAACTTGGGTTTGAATAGGGACTGGGAGTGACTGGGTCATTACACATATTGACTCTATTTCCTTAAGTTAACTATCCTCACGCCTTCTTATCAACTGTCTAAATGGGCCATCTTGATGATCACTACAAAAGTTTTTTTTCCTCCTGCTGATAATAGCTTATCTTAACTAATTAGCCTCTCAGTTTGTATGGTTTCAGAGTAGCAGCCATGTTAGTCTGTATTCGCAAAAAGAAAAGGAGTACTTGTGGCACCTTAGAGACTAACAAATTTATTAGAGCATAAGCTTTCGTGAGCTACAGCTCACTTCATCGGATGCATCCGATGAAGTGAGCTGTAGCTCACGAAAGCTTATGCTCTAATAAATTTGTTAGTCTCTAAGGTGCCACAAGTACTCCTTTTCAGTTTGTATGGTAACTTCCAACTTATCTCTATGTATATATTTATCTTCTTACTATATGTTCCAGTCTATGCATCCGATGAAGTGGGCTGTAGCCCATGAAAGCTTATGCTCTAATACATTTGTTAGTCTCTAAGGTGCCACAAGTACTCCTTTTCTTTTTTCAGATAAGAAAGATACTTCCTGTGGGGTATGAGAACCAGTGTTCCAGAGATGTATCAGCATTAGACTTCATGTAAGCCATGCAGATATGGTATGTGTGAAACCCTGAGCCAGACAGCATGCTTAATGGCTAGATACGGAATAGAATACTGAAGAACCAATTCATAACTCTAAAGCTTATCAGCTTGTATAAACAAAAGCTTGTGTTACACCAGCAGATCCCTGGATATTGCCATCATCCCCATCGCAGTGAGTAGGTATTGATTTTGCTCTTCCATTATATCACACTAAACAAGAAGTTATCTGCACTGTAAAGCCTCACTTAGGGCCCAATCTAAGGTCCACTGAAGTCAATGGTAGTTTTTCCATTGACTTCAATGAGTGTTAGATTAGCTCCAGAATTCAGTCAAATACTGTTAAGGCTTTGTGATTAGTTTGAGAGTCATGTTATACCCAAAGAATTAATATCTAAATAAATGGTCCCAAGATACATCTCAGTATTCAAGAACTCTTCCCAGGTTAAAAATATATAGGGCCAGATCCTCCGCTTGTGAAAGCCAGCATAATGCCACTGAAGTCAATGCAGCCCTATCAATACACACTAGCTGAATATTTTCCCTCCCCTCCTCCTGTATTTTATCAGCCTTTTTTACCATCCAAATTCTAATTAGGCAACTAAGTACTTTGTAAGAAAATGTCAAAGTTGCTATGAGAAACAACAAAATAGAGAAGGTACCTAGCGCCTTTTGTGCTATTTTGTTGAACAATACTACATAGTTCTATCTAATTTATCTGTCAGCATTTCTAAAGTGCCTATCACAGATAGGTTTTATATGGAAAAACAAGAACATCTGTACAGAAGAGAGAGTCAATTTTCTATCCTTCTACTTGGCTTAGCTTCTACCTTTGAGTGTGCTGTTGATTTTCTTCTGCTATAGTGATCTGTAAAAGGTTTGGTGGAGCGTGACCTGGGGCTGGCTAGCACTGGATGTTTCCTGATGTCCTTTCGAGATCATTTCTGATGTTTGGGAGTGCTGTTAGAAGACTCTGTCTGTGGAATCCTCAAGTGGACACCTGGAGGGTTTTATCCTCTGCACTGGGTTGGAGAATCCCAGCTGCCTCTGCAGATCCCGGGAGAAATGGCCCTTCACATATTGTCCTGGCCCGTTAAGGTCTTTGTAGTTCTGCAGTAGAATCCTAACATGGATTAAACTACTGCTGGGGGAGCCAGTGCAGGTTGAAAGCACTGGTATAATATGTTCTGTTGGTCTAGTCCTGCTTAGGACTAAGCCACTGCGCAAATTTACCAGCTGTTACTTCCCTGTGAATGTCTATAAACTATACACCAGCCAAACACATAACAGGAAGATATTTACATGCCAGACTGGAAGCTCCATCACATGATTAGGGTCACTATATCTGGGAAGGAAGCAAGGCCTATAGTAAGAGTTGAAGAGCGAGTACAAGTTTGTGATGATAGATGTGGAGAAAAAAAAAGACATTTTAATTCAAAGTGAGGTTAAAAAAAACCTGGGAGCAGTGACGTTATCAGGTCCAGGGAGGAGACCTTTCATAGAATCACAGAATATCAGGGTTGGAAGGGACCTCAGGAGGTCATCTAGTCAAACCCCCTGCTCAAAGCAGGACCAATCTCCCACTAAATCATCCCAGCCAGGGCTTTGTCAAGCCTGACCTTAAAAACCTCTATGGAGATTTCACCACCTCCCTAGGTAACGCATTCCAGTGCTTCACCGCCCTCCTAGTGAAAAAGTTTTTCCTAATATCCAACCTAAACCTCCCCCACTGCAACTTGAGACCATTACTCCTTGTTCTGTTATCTGCTACCACTAAGAACAGTCTAGATCCATCCTCTTTGAAACCCCTTTTCAGGTAGTTGAAAGCAGCTATCAAATCCCCCCTCATTCTTCTCTTTTGCAGACTAAACAATCCCAGTTCCCTCAGCCTCTCCTCATAAGTCATGTGTTCCAGTTCCTGGAAAAGGCAATTGGCTGAGGGCTCAGTCATGAGCCTGGTTGCACACTCATGCAGAAGGCTAATGGGGTGTAAGGAGGTCTCTTACTCATCTGCATGTGATACCTGTATTGTCAAGTTCTGTGCAGAAGTGAGCAACTACTGCAGCACTGCTAGCCCTGCCGCGTGCAGATGGGTGGAGCCTTCATTCCATCCTCCCCTTGTGTCAGCCAGCATAGCTGACCCAATACGGAGCTGTGCCAGGATGTGGGCTGGTGCAGCATTTCCGCCCACTGAGCGAGAGGCAGGTGGGGTCTGACCTATACCTCTTAGAGTCATGAATTGGTTCCAGACCAGCTCTTGGGGTAACTCACCTATGTGCACCCCCCGCTCAGGCTGGACTGCATGGTTACAATCTAGCCCTGACTGATTTACCAGAGTCTGAAGAGTGAACTCAGAACGTAAGGGAGGATGGTGAATATCAAGAACCTGTTATCGCTCCCATTCTCCCAGATTCCAGTTTTCCAGCCGCGAGGTATAACAGAAGAAAATATACCCATTTCCTGATCAAAGCACAACGTAAATTTAAGACCCACTGGTCATAGAAACACAAAGCACTACACTACTATCCCGTTCTTTTCACCAAGTGAGCACTCACAGATTTCAGTGTTTTTGAAGCATGCCAGCCTATTTGTGAGATGATTAAATAGATTATGCATAAAATGGGTCAGGTAAATGACAGAGCAGAACCATCCCTTTACTACATGTAAGAATTTAAAGCAGAGGTTCTCAAACTGGGGGGTGGACGCCCATGGGGGCTGTGGGAATGTATTCTGTGGGGGGAGGCATGAGAAGCTTTAGGGGGAAAAAACCGTACTGTACACATATTACTCACAGCAATGAATCACTAGCAAAGCTGACTCCTCCAGACATATCAGGTCCTCAAATGGAACGGTGCGTTTGACTCTAGATGGTGCTGTGCATTTTGATGGATTTCTGTTAGGCTTGCACAGCATAATACAAAGTCGTTGCCATCTGTACGGTAACCCCTTGGTTATGACGTGATGTGCACATTTAATTGTAACCGTCGACCAAAATCACAGTTTTGCTTTTGCTCGTATTACAATGGATTGTTGGCTCTGTTTGAATCAAAGTCTTGCAGTTTTTAATATTTAGTGAGAGTTGCATGTTGATTTTTGTATTGGTATATATGTACTTGTGTGCCCGAGTGGGAGGCGTAAACTACTACAGACACAAAAGGGGAGGGGGTGAGATCAAATAAGTTTGAGAACCACTGATTTAAAGGTGGTTAAACCACTGCCCTGACCCTGTACTATTTTAGGTTATGTTCAATCTATAGTGCCTTTGTTACAAGTATTCAAGACAATGTATTAGAGGACTTTGGAAGTACTTTATATGATACTCCAGAATGTGGTATTCTTCTTAGTCTTAGAAAGACATTACTGATGTTTGAGCTGGAGTGGGGAAGTGTTATGAAGTATGCTAGCTAGCTACTTTCAAATTCTGCAGCATTTGGGTCCATTAGTGGTAGGAAAGATATTCTGTGCTCGTGGAAATGAAGGGACCAGACAGAATAAAGCTGCAACCATTGACCCGTCACCTCTCTGTTCCCCTGTGTTCTTTGGTAAAAGAACAGATTCTACACTAGCTCAAGAGAGGGTGATAGGTGGCTATTTTTTTTTGGCAAGTTCTATGCCTGCTGACTGCTGTTGATGTGTATACATGGCACAGGAACAATGATGAACTCCTGGTGGACCAAATGTCCATAACAATTAGGACTTGACTATTGTGCATCAATTTCTGTAATCCGTACAGGGTTGATACATGCTCACAAGGACACGTAAGGGAACAATTCCTGTGTTTCTCCATGTGCAGGAGTTTTGATTGACCCTGGCCCTTGTGCAGGATTGGGGCCAGAGACAATCCATCTCATTCTGTTTGCCCCAGCAAAGCAGCTGCTGAGACATTCCTCCAGTTCAAAAGCAGACCAGGCTGCACCAATTCAGCTGATAACAGAGCACAGCCAATTGGACCTCAGCACTATTCTGGCCAGCCTCAGCCACTTGGTGAATTACTTCTCAGGGCAAATCACTCAGCAATGCAGAGGGGTGACATTTACAACCACAGGAGAGTTCCTGGTGCTAGACTGTGAGTTCACACATGCTTGCACTGTTGAAGTGGAACTTCCTCATTACTATTCACGAGCATTTTAAGATCCTATAACCATAAAATCAAAGCATTTAACACACACTCACTTTTAGCATGCATCATCATAAATAACTTTTCATTGGTACTACAGAGTCTGGAAGCAAGCCACAAGTCTAGCCGCTCAGCCCAGGGGGAAGCTGCAACTGTGCTGAAGTATGTGTTGGATAAATAAGGTTGCCATGTCAGTGCTAAGGACAACAGCGAACCTCCTTGGCTGTAGTAGTTGGAGAGTCTGTCTCGCAGGCGATGCTGCAGCTCACTCTGAACTGTCAGCATTTGTTACATGGATCTTACAAGGCAATGGAGTTTGACACTGGCCAATCCGAAGGCAACAGGCCTGACAGGCAAAACAAGGGTCACCAGCGCCTTGCATGCACCAAGTGGAGATGACGTATATACTGCTGACCAAGCAGACGCCATTAGGGAATACGTTTGATTTCTACATGCCATGCCTGGCCAGTGGTAGGACAACAAGAACCCATATATAGTCCTGTCCTTGAGTCTTAGTCCTGATCTAGAACAGAGGCCTGCTGACCTGATGGTGCCATATCACACCCTCAATTTCCATTTGTCCTGGGATTTCCAATGCAACAGGGTGAATCTATTGATTAACACCGAGCTCCTATCAAAAAAGCCCCTCTTTTTCTCCTCCCCCCACCTTTCCTGCAGGACTGAGGGGCTTTTAAAGCTTCTTGTTACAATACTCCACTGCTTGGTAAATCTCAGTAAGATGTAGCCATCCGTATCAGTCAGGTATTTTTTATAGTGCCCTACTGTTCTCATCGGTTACTCCTTCCAGTTCTCCAGGGCTCATCCTTGGCATTCATAACAATAGCCTGGCAACAAGACTGTCACACATGGCCTAGAAGAGAGAGGAGACTACCTGCAGTAACTGAGCTCCATTCGTTTTCAGCATCTGAGCACTGCACAAGCTTTGACACAGAGAGGCTGTGACAGACTGGCCTCAGGCAAACAGAGAGGGAATATGGAGGGAATCAACATGGACTCCCTGAGAGCCATAAGCACACCCCAGGTAGCTGGCAGGGACCAAAGCTGGAAGCTGCTAGCTTTTTCAGACCGAGCCACATCATGCTGTGGAACAACTGCTAAATGGAGCAGCTAAGCAGATGCCAGCCTCACTGGGTTTTTGGTGTTTATTTTCATGTGAATATAATGCCCTGATATCACAGTGATGGGTGACCATATGAAGGCCTAAATGGAGAGACAGACAGCCTTTCTCTGCAACATATGACAATGGAATTTGAATCAATCAGCTGAAGATGCTAGAGATTGACTTAATTATCAGAAATAAAGTATCATTCAACAGCTAAGGCAGAGATGTGAGGTTTAGCAGTAGATGACAATATTGGCCATTCCCTCCTGATATCTCCAGGAGATGGATCATGAGAGAGAAAGCACAGTCCCACAAGCAGTGTAAACTAAGTATTTTAACCATGCAGAAACTCCATACAATTGGGCTATATAAGCCCAGGATAGCTGTGCTCTACCTTCTACCCCTGACTTCACCTGCATGAAGCAGAAACACCATTTTCTCTTCCCGGGTTGTGTGGCAGGAAGGGGTGAAGGACTGAGATGCTATCTTGGAAGTGACTGAGGGATGGAATAGAAGCAGCAGGGTGGAGGCTCTGTTTACACTTCTGATGGGTCCCAGTGACCATAGGATATTGGTACTGTGTCAACTTGTGGGGTGCAATTCTCCTGTGAGGCACACCCCAGTGGTTGAAACGTACTGCACTTCAAAGGCAAGTGAGCAGCAGAGAGGAAAGATGGCCTGGATCTAGGGCCCAGCATATCATGCATTAAGCACTCAGCCATGGAGATGGTGTGGCATAAAGCAAATGAAAGCTCCCAAGTTTCCTCTTAGGTTGCTGACATTAGATATCACCTGTATGAGCAGCTGTTCCCAATGTGTATAAATAGAGTATGGCCCTGCCTGCACTATTACAGGAAACGGCAGAGCTGGTCTGAAGGAAAAAAAAAAAGCAGGGGGTCGGAATTCTTTTCCATTAAACATTGCCAACAAAATGGAGATTTTTCTTCATTTGATGAGAATTTTTTCACTGAGTTTTCCAACAAAAATTTCAGAATGAAACATTTTCAATGAGCTAGAAAACTAAAGCTTTTCAATTAAAACAGAATGCAATTTAAATGAGTGGTGGGTGGGTTTTTTTCTTTGCTCCAATGGTTTGGTAGAAAAATAAATCAGAAAATTCACTAACATACCTGTATTGTCCAAAATGTTTGGATCAGCCCTAGCAAACAGGGAAAAGGAAATGTTTTAAGAGCAACTTAATTATGGTGAGATTTATTCAAAAACTAAACCAACAGCATGCCAGACTTGAACATAGAGATACAGCACCACAGTGCTTCCTAGTGTTACCCACTGAGCTATGCAAATATAAATCTCACTGAGTCTAGCTCTGCATCCAGTAGGATTTAATTTGAACTATACTAATTATGCTGATAATGCTAATGGTCTTTTTTTTAATGTTCTTTGTATTGAGTTTTCAGCGCATTTCTAGAATAAGGATGAGTTGAGTATAGCAAAAAAGTCTATTCAACATGCAGAAACAGCAATATATGCTGGGCTTATATACTAGAAATGTACGTATATATTTATACACATGCAGGGAAGGAGAGATTAGAAGGTTAAAAAAACACCCCGTATGGTTCTCAAGGAAGTAGGAGGCAAGAGAAGAAATTTGAGCAGCGGGATACGCAAGATATTCACCCTGAAGGATTAACTTCAAAATGAAACCATAAGAGGGAAAGGAATATGCTATCCCCAGGATGCTTTCCTGCCACCAGAACCACACAACTAGCAGGTGCATATTTTTCTGTTCCAGACCCAGAGTATAAACATTCAGGGCCAAACTCTCTGCTGAAACAACTCCTCTGAAGTCAATGGATCTACACTGGCAGAGTTTTAGCCCTGAAGTTTATATTCTGGAGCTGAAGACAGAGGATTTGGGGATTCCACTTGGAAAATCCTGTTCCTTTTGCAATTACCCCACCCACCTTCACCCACCCCACCCAACCCAACCTTCCTATCACTGTAACGCTTCAGGATGAGAATTGTATTTTTGGGGGGGTGTTTTGTGCAGCGCCCAGACCACAATGAAGATAACACTCCCAATCTGAGGGTTACATATCACGTCTCCACGTTTACAAGACATCTTTGGAAAGGAACTCACCCCATGCCTGGGGAAGTTCGCCCGAAACACGCTGCTCTGGTTTTCAACGCATGCTTCTCCCTCATCCCAGGTTTTAACCAGGTGGGGTCTCTGGCACAATGGTTCCCTATCAGGTTCAGTGTACAGATGTTTCCTCTCCCCCCAGCCCTGACTATTCACCGTCACGTACAGATGACCATCACTCAGTAACCTTATTCTGCTGACCTTGCCGTTTAGGAGTGCTGTTGGTTCCAGTGCAAAAAAAAAAAAAAGCTTATATTTCTGTGGGATACCATGGCTCTGAAGGCTAGCAATGGTTTATGAAGGCTTTTTCCTTTAGGTCAGTAATTCAACTCCTGCCCAGATGACTGAAGATGGGAGGGCCAGATCCTCAGGGGGTGCAAATTGGCATAGCTCCAATGAATTAAACTCAATGGAACTATGCTGATTTACCTCAGCTGAGGATCTGGCCTGGAAAGCCATTAAAGTCTGATAGCCTTTCTGAAATGAGTTGGTGGTCTCACTCCATTTCCTAAAGGACAGCGATCTATGTCCCAAAAAACATCCTGCAACTGGTATGGCTTGTTCCCCTTGGCTGGCAGTTTTAACGGCCAGGCAAAGCTTGATGTCTGAATGGTCCTTTTCTCTCCAGAAATACAGGTGCATGGGGATCTGAGGGTTGTCTTTTAATTGTTTACCACAAATGTACAAGGAAAAGGGGAAGGACTCTGACCGTAAAAGGTATTTACTCACATTGAAATCAAAGGAAGTTAGGAGCCTAAATACTCTGGAGGATCTGGGCCTCTGTAAGAAATCACTGGCAGACTGTGCACACTGCAACAAGATCCAACTTCCATTGAAGTCCAGGAAAAGACTTGCTGTTTTCCAGTGGGATCTGGACTGGGAGATGGGGAATGCTGTCCCTCTTTCTGCTCAGAATATGGCAGTGTCTGTAACTGCCTGGTGGCTTCTTTATTCATCTTTAGGGCTTGTTTCTCTTTGTAATTACATGTCCACTTTACGTTGGGAGCTTTACGCTACTCTATACCAGCTGTGTCCCAAGCTCAAAAGAGTTCTATCAGTCTGAAAAACCAGCAAAGGAAACATATGCTACTGTTTGGGGATCACTGTTGAAAGGAGCACAGGGGGACTGCAATCTTTAAACATGAGGGTTGTGCAGGGCAGAAAGGGGGACCCTCCCACCCAATTATCAATTCCAAGGCAGCCACAGAGAGTGTTTTAATGATATGCAAATATTGTCCTCAGAGTTTATGCTGAATGCTGTTTGCAAGACCCAGCCATTACACCTGCCAGAAGGGAGTGAAACAACAGAGTGATAATAAGAATGTTTCTGTCTTGTCTAATTAACCTAGGAATTAAGACCACACCCATCACAATGGGATCCTAGGCCCAGATTTTGAAAGGTACGTAGGGTGTTGTGCTGCATAGTGGCACTATGCCACTCTGGAATCCCTCAGTAATTTGTGAGCATCATTCACAGCTTGTATGAAAATATGACATGCCAAGTAACATGTAACAGCTAACTGAGTCAGCCATTTGAGGTTACCATGGGCATCAGAGAAGGGTGTCTTCCTTTTCACGATCCACAATCTTTTCACTGGTGATGGATTGGGTAATGAGAAAGACCACATAGAATCATAGAATCATAGAATATCAGGGTTGGAAGGGACCCCAGAAGGTCATCTAGTCCAAACCCCCTGCTCAAAGCAGGACCAAGTCCCAGTTAAATCATCCTAGCCAGGGCTTTGTCAAGCCTGACCTTAAAAACCTCTAAGGAAGGAGATTCTACCACCTCCCTAGGTAACGCATTCCAGTGTTTCACCACCCTCTTAGTGAAAAAGTTTTTCCTAATATCCAATCTAAACCTCCCCCATTGCAACTTGAGACCATTACTCCTCGTTCTGTCATCTGCTACCATTGAGAACAGTCTAGAGCCATCCTCTTTGAAACCCCCTTTCAGGTAGTTGAAAGCAGCTATCAAATCCCCCCTCATTCTTCTCTTCTGCAGACTAAACAATCCCAGCTCCCTCAGCCTCTCCTCATAAGTCATGTGCTCTAGACCCCTAATCATTTTTGTTGCCCTTCGCTGTACTCTTTCCAATTTATCCACATCCTTCTTGTAGTGTGGGGCCCAAAACTGGACACAGTACTCCAGATGAGGCCTCACCAGTGTCGAATAGAGGGGAACGATCACGTCCCTCGATCTGCTCGCTATGCCCCTACTTATACATCCCAAAATGCCATTGGCCTTCTTGGCAACAAGGGCACACTGCTGACTCATATCCAGCTTCTCGTCCACTGTCACCCCTAGGTCCTTTTCCGCAGAACTGCTGCCGAGCCATTCGGTCCCTAGTCTGTAGCGATGCATTGGATTCTTCCATCCTAAGTGCAGGACCCTGCACTTATCCTTATTGAACCTCATTAGATTTCTTTTGGCCCAATCTTCCAATTTGTCTAGGTCCTTCTGTATCCTATCCCTCCCCTCCAGCGTATCTACCACTCCTCCCAGTTTAGTATCATCCGCAAATTTGCTGAGAGTGCAATCCACACCATCCTCCAGATCATTTATGAAGATATTGAACAAAACGGGCCCCAGGACCGACCCCTGGGGCACTCCACTTGACACCGGCTGCCAACTAGACATGGAGCCATTGATCACTACCCGTTGAGCCCGACAATCTAGCCAGCTTTCTACCCACCTTATAGTGCATTCATCCAGCCCATACTTCCTTAACTTGCTGACAAGAATGCTGTGGGAGACCGTGTCAAAAGCTTTGCTAAAGTCAAGAAACAATACATCCACTGCTTTCCCTTCATCCACAGAACCAGTAATCTCATCATAAAAGGCGATTAGATTAGTCAGGCATGACCTTCCCTTGGTGAATCCATGCTGACATCACAACTAAGGGCCATAAATGAACTTTCACACAGAAGTTAGAGGACCTTGACTTTGCAGATTACATCTATTTGCTGTCCCATACCCATAGAGACATGTGAGCCAAAACTACTTACACACAATTAGTAGGGTTGAAAATGAATACTGCAAAAACAAAAACTATGAGAATCAACACAAAAGAAACACCAGTAACACTTTCTGGGACTGACATGGAAGAGGTCTGATATTTCACATATCTTGACAGCATTTTAAGTACAATGAGTACAACAGATGGAACAGGCAAAGCTGGAATAACAAAAGCCAGACATGCCTTTGTAACTCTAAAGCAGATCTGGAGAAGCAGAAATCTGGCCATCCATTCTAAACTTCAGCTATTTAACACCATTGTAAAGACAGTCTTACTACGTGGTGCTGAGATATGGAGACATTAAGACCTTACTATTGAAACTCCAAGTTTTCATAAATAGCTGTCTAGGACAAATCCTCAATATCAGATGGCCAGAAAAAAAAAATCACAAAGAAGCCTGAATGAGGATGAAATAGAAAGCAATAAGACAGGAAATTACAGAACGAAAATGGAGGTGGCTAGGCATACTATAGAGGAAAAACCCGAACATAACAAGACAGGCATTGGACTGGAACCCTCAGGGCAAGAGGTGACGAGGTAGACCAAGGATAACATGGAGACGCACAACAGAAGCAGCACTGAAAGCTAACAAAATGCTATGGGAAGATGCTAGGACTGCAGCAGGTGACTGGTGAACATGGAAAGCACTGGTGAAGGCCCTGTGTTCTGCATGGAACGCTGGATCCCAGGACTCCTACTTCCCAGCTGAGTAGGCTATAGGGTACTGTGGGGTGAATCTCTCACCTCTTCTACTTCGTAAAATAAATATTCTTTGGACCAGAGGGAGAGTCAGAACAGGAGCCTAAGTCCCACTGACTTTCAGTAACACTTGGGCTTCTAAGGCCCAGATTCTAAAGGTAGTTAGGCTTAACCCCAGGTGCCCTACCACCTAGTGGAATTCTCAACCCTGCGTGAGTCGGCCAAGTTGCCCATACAATGCATGAGGAGAGTTAGGCACCCAAAAATGGATCCTCAGAACCCAATAAGCTGAGCAGGGAGCCAACTAAGCAAGTCGGGAGTGAAATAGAGAGGAAAGGTACAGGGCTAAGGGCCCAGATACTTAAAGGGACTCTGGCACCAACACACTGTGATTGAGCTAGAGCATATAAGCATAAGACAAGTTTTTAAAGCTGGGCCTTCAAAATCACTAGTCACTTTAGAAAGCAAGCCCAGGGGGATCATCAGATACAGAGGCATATGGGTAGGGCCCTACCAAATTCATGGTCCATTTCATGGTCATAGGATTTTACAAATCGCAAACTTCATGATTTCAGCTATGTAAATCTGAAATTTCACAGTTTAATTGTAGGGGTGCTGAACACAAACAGGAGTTGTGGGGGTGTCATGAGGTTATTGTAAGGGGGTTGTGGTGCTGCTATGCTTACTTCTGCGCTGCTGCTGGTGGTGGCGCTGCCTTCAGAGCTGGGCAGCTGGAGAGCGTTGGCTGCTGGCTGGGAGAGCTGAAGGCAGAGCTGCTGCCAGCAGCAGCAGAGAAGTAAGGATGGCCTGGTACGGCATTGCCACCCTTACTTCTGTGCCGCCTTCAGAGCTGGGCCCTTGGACAGCAGCCACCGCTCCCCGGCTGCCCAGCTCTGAAGGCAGCAGTGCAGAAGTAAGGGTGGCATGGTACGGTATTGCTACTCTTTCTTTTGCACCGCTACTGGCAGAGCGCCACCTTCAGAACTGGGGACTGGTCAACAGCTGCAGTCTCCGGCGGCCCAACTCTGAAGGCAGCGCAGAAGAAAGTGTGGCAATACCGTGACCCTCCTATAATAACCTTACAACCCCCCTACAACTCCCTTTTGGGTCAGGACCCCCAATTTGACAAACGGTGGTCTCCCCTGTGAAATCTGTGTAGTATAGGGTAAAATTACACAAATGATCAGATTTTACAGGGGGAGACCAGATTCCATGGTCCGCGACATGTTTTTCATGGCCATGAATTTGGTAGGGCCCTAGATGTGGGCAAAGAAAACAAAACAATTTTGTAAACAAAATTGCCTACTTCTGACTGGCACGCTGATTACAAACACCTCTGAACTGAATTGCTGTCCCCATAAGTCCTCCTAAATAGTTTCATATCAGATTAATGGCAGATGCATGACTCAAGCAGTCATTTAAACATAAACACATTTATTTTCACAACAGTAACCCCGTGGGCTAGTTCCCTGAGTATCTATATGCTGTGCAGCCCTAGTTCAGCACCCTAACTCCAGCAGCCTGCCTACAACAGCTCTACCCTGGTCTCCACCAGCCTTGATTACTACTAGCTGAGGGATCCCAACACATCTCCAGTCTCAAATTTCCCCAAAACCATGTGCACTGAAGCCCTCTCATGGAACATTCTAATGAATAATAAGGATCCATTGCTCCTTTAAAGAGACAAAACCATAGCAGTTTGTCACTTTAACTGGAGTTAACAATCACTTCAATTCAAACACAGCATTGGGTTGGTTTACATTAAAAGTAAAACAAGTTTACTAACAAAAAGAAAGAGGATTTTAAGTGAGCTCAAGTGTAACAGATAAAGACAAAATGGTCACAAGTGAATAAAAGTAAAATATGCTTTCTAGCGGCTTAGAGTTAACATGCTACAGCCTTGGTTCAAGATAGATTTCTTACCAATCTTTTCCTTTCCAGCCATGGCTGACTTTCGCTGTCAGGATCTTCCACAGAAATACCAGGCTTCCCTTGTCTTCCTTGGTGAAAGATTTATGCCTAAGCAGGTTTGTAATCTGTATTCAGTTCCCAGAGACTTTAACCCCCTGGGTAGAAGGACCCATCTTTCTCAGCTTGTGAAAGCTCTGGGCCCTTGTGTCTGTCTAGTGATGAATACCAGGATAGTGTCTTTTCTCTCCTTACATCTTCCCAAAGTCATTGTTTTGTCCCCAGACTCAAGATGACCTCATGCTGGTCTTCTCTTCCTCTGGACTTCCCATTCCCTTGCTGATTTGGATGCAAATGGGGTTTCCATTGGTTTTGGTCACACCTTGTTTAACTTAATTGGAGACAGGTAGACAACTCCCTACCCACCTGTCCGGGAGAAATCAGAAAACCTCTTTATCAACTCTCCCTGACCTGCCTCGTTTAAACAATTTTTAGTCACAGACTTTATAAAGCATAATTTTAGTGAGTATTCATAATTTTTATATAGTATTAATACCTACATTTCACAGTGATATAAGATCCCCTGTGTTTATAGTTAACAGGCTCTCTTCCCCACTCACTAGATTGTTGGCTTTGTTTACCTTTTATGTGCCTTCATTGTTCCTGCCTGATAACCAGGATGGTCAGACAAACAAATAAATACACATTCCTTTGTCCAAGGCAGACTGTGTTTATGCATTGCTCGCCGAACAGATTTTAAGAATAATCCTAGCACATATTCATAACTCATTGTTCACAGCTAGTCCATACATCATGAAAGAATATTAATGATCAGTGAGTACTGTGACTGGGATCCTACTGGGGAGCCAGCTGTGGTCACTCAATTAGGGTGAACTGCAAAGAAGGGAGCAGACAATCCTCAAAAAGCTGGTGAATATTCCAATACTTAGATTTGCCAAGCCAGCATAAAAGAGCTTCTTTATTACCTCACTGGTTACTCAGAAGTCCAAACAACAATTTCCTTAAAGTGATCCAGCCTCAGGCCATCATCCAGGTACCTAAGTCAAATATCATGATTTCTGAAAATCTTATTTCATCATATAAAAGAAAAGGTTCTGCAAATCCCAAAGGATTGGACACATGACCTCCGAGGTTATTGAATATTCCAGATTTTACCTAAATACACACTGCAGCCAATTCTTATTAACTAAACTAAACTTTATGGAAAAACAAAAGAGAGAGAGTACAGTTAAAAGATCAATATACATACAGACCTGAATTCAATTCATTTAGGTGCAGATTCATAGCAGAGATGGTGAGCTTCGTAGCTGCAAAGAGTTCTTACAGAAATAGTTCATAGTTTATAGTCCAATGTCCAAATCTCATATTCAGGGAGTACCAGCATAACTGGGACCTCAGTCTTGTGACTCAAACTTCCCCTGATGAAGCCTAAGCAGATTTGAGATGACAGAATCAGGACCCAAGGATCTTTTATACAATTTCACGTCTTTTGAGAAGTTGGAGTTCCTCAGGGAACAAAAGGTAATTAGGATGACTTTGAAGGAGGTCCATCACCTGTACTTAGCTATATGAATGAACAGAAGGCCATTTGCTTGTTCCTCCACCATTCACAGTACATTCCAAAGAAAGATGAATACCGAGATAGCTCGTGTTTACAATTCATTTAAATGCTAGGATGTTCTTTTTATCTCTGAACTATCAGAATACAGCATAGACAGGGACTGTTGATTACTCATATATATGTAAATATACAAAAACACAAATATTATCTCTCCACATGTCTTTCGAGGGTTATTTATTTTTCAGGATGTTTAACCCTCTCTGGCTATGTGTCACAGAGTTATTTACCTGACACCTTTTAGATGCAGATTATTACAGCAGTGTGTTAGGTATAGTGATTATGTCAGGTCTGACAAGAGCAGATGACACAGAGGAATGAGCCACCAATGGGCCTCTATGTCCCATAGTCTAAACAGACAAGACAGTAAAAGGAATTATTCTTAGTCCCATTTTACAGATGGGAGCTGAAAGATTAAGTGATTTGCCCAAGGTTTATAGTAGAGCAGAGAAGTCAAACCCAGAGCTCTGAATTCCAAGTCAGGGCCTTATCCACTAGAATATCTTTCCTCCCATTTAAACACCATAGAGACCTTGGTCATTTTCTCCCCAAGAAAGTCTAGTAACTAATATCCTGCCCTCACCTGAGCTTCTCTGTGGGCAGAGTTTAAATAGAATACTAAACTGAATTCAGGATCTTTGCATAATCCAGGACTATCACTGATTTGCTGGGTGGATACAGGTAAGTTACATGCTCTACCTCTGTTTCCCCTCTATGTTCAAACAGGGAAAATACCTACCTCCTCCAGAGTGGTGCTTTGCAGACTAATTAACAAATGCTCATTAAGCACTTTGCAAATGCCAAGCTTGGTACAAATGCCAAACAGTATTCTGAGTAAACAGCTTCCCAGAGACGAGGGAACAAATAGGTGGGTTGAGGCAGACCATCATACCTGTTATCTGTAGGGCTCTGCTAAGAATCATTTATGTTTAAGTAAAACCCTTTCTGTTGATTTACACTGAAACTGTGCCTCTCATCTGCTTTAAGCGCAATCTGAGGAAACACAAATTGAGTTTGAAAAGGTTTATCACAGTACCTGCACCACAAGGCCTATGCATGGCCATAGAGGCTGTGAATCACCCAGGGAGACAGGAGTACAATTCACAGGGTGCCTTTTGCATGGCATTTAAAATATTCCTCCACAGTGCCCCACTTTCTCCCCCCAAGATGTATTGCATATGATGGGCAGGAGAGTACATTTCCCCGCAGCCTTTAATATACATACATCGGGGAAGGGAGGATTTTTTCCCATGCTTTACCTTAGGGGAAAGGAGACACTGGCAATATTTCAGAAAAGCCTTCACTCAAACAGAAGGTGCCATATGGCAATGAGAGGGATGGACCCGCGTGCACTTTGCCTGGGGTCGATGAGAAAAACACCGTACCAGCCTTCAATGCTGGGTTCAACATGTAGGAACAGCTTGTTCCCAGTGCCATCCGATGGCCCTGCAGCCATGTCACTTTATTAAACCAATGTCCTTTGCATGGAGTCAACAAGCCCAGTGAGAATGTTATGGTCTTACAGAGCTCGATTGAAATCCAACTGAAATCTACAGGAGCCTTCCACTGATTTTTGGATCAGGCCCATTGAGGACAACTTTGCCCAAATGGGAACAGTAAGTACTTACCCCTATTTTACAGGTGGGGAAACAGACACAGATAGGGTTATGTGTCTCGACCAAGGTCACACGGTAAGAACACAGCAGATTCAGGAAGAGAACCTTAGTCACCTGACACCTGGTCCTGTGCTCTAAGCACTAGACCATGTTGCTTACTGAGACATATGTCCCAACCCAAGAGGACTGTAGAATCCGCTTAGTATCTGATGAATCACTAGGCAGTGGCCTTGATGATTTGAATAAGGTATTTTGGGTTTTCAGTCTCTAATTATTATAAGCCAATTGCATGGAAACACTTTCCGAAGTTCTGATGTATTTTCCTTCAGAAAGTAGAGAATCATAACTAGGCAATTAAACTGCAATGATAAAGAGTCAGGTAGACAATGCAGATGCGTGCAAGAACAGAGCAATTAACTTGGTTCCTGTGTATTAAGGGGCAAATGAAATTCACAGTCCACTCTTCCCTCAAAGTCCTGCTGCTCTCAGGCACTTCAATTCCTTCTGTACGTGACTTCATTATTTTGGAGTGAATGTGAATTACTTTTATGTTTGTCACTATTAAGTTTCACTTGACACCTGGCAGCCTATTTATACAGCACATCCAACACCTTTTGAATTCTAATTGATACGTAATGGGCCCACGACCTGGCCTCATTCCTTACACAGGCAAACTCTCACTGAAACCTTTGGACAGATTCTCAGCTAGGGTAAGTCACTTATTTGCCAAGTTATCTTAAGTCACTTAAGTTATCTTAAGTTATCAAGTTAAATTATCAAGTTATCTTAAGTCACTTATTTGCCTAGTGATCAATGGCTCCATGTCTAGTTGGCAGCCGGTGTCAAGTGGAGTGCCCCAGGGGTCGGTCCTGGGGCCCGTTTTGTTCAATATCTTCATAAATGATCTGGAGGATGGTGTGGATTGCACTCTCAGCAAATTTGCGGATGATACTAAACTGGGAGGAGTGGTAGATACGCTGGAGGGGAGGGATAGGATACAGAAGGACCTAGACAAATTGGAGGATTGGGCCAAAAGAAATCTAATGAGGTTCAATAAGGATAAATGCAGGGTCCTGCACTTAGGATGGAAGAATCCAATGCACCGCTACAGACTAGGGACCGAATGGCTCGGCAGCAGTTCTGCGGAAAAGGACCTAGGGGTGACAGTGGACGAGAAGCTGGATATGAGTCAGCAGTGTGCCCTTGTTGCCAAGAAGGCCAATGGCATTTTGGGTTGTATAAGTAGGGGCATAGCGAGCAGATCGAGGGACGTGATCGTTCCCCTCTATTCGACACTGGTGAGGCCTCATCTGGAGTACTGTGTCCAGTTTTGGGCCCCACACTACAAGAAGGATGTGGATAAATTGGAAAGAGTACAGCGAAGGGCAACAAAAATGATTAGGGGTCTAGAGCACATGACTTATGAGGAGAGGCTGAGGGAGCTGGGATTGTTTAGTCTGCAGAAGAGAAGAATGAGGGGGGATTTGATAGCTGCTTTCAACTACCTGAAAGGGGGTTTCAAAGAGGATGGCTCTAGACTGTTCTCAATGGTAGCAGATGACAGAACGAGGAGTAATGGTCTCAAGTTGCAATGGGGGAGGTTTAGATTGGATATTAGGAAAAACTTTTTCACTAAGAGGGTGGTGAAACACTGGAATGCGTTACCTAGGGAGGTGGTAGAATCTCCTTCCTTAGAGGTTTTTAAGGTCAGGCTTGACAAAGCCCTAGCTGGGATGATTTAACTGGGACTTGGTCCTGCTTTGAGCAGGGGGTTGGACTAGATGACCTTCTGGGGTCCCTTCCAACCCTGATATTCTATGATTCTATGATTCTATGATTCTAAGTTACTCCAGCTGCAGATTTGTCCATGGGCTGAGTAGAACCCTGAGTAATGACGCCAGGATGTGGCTGTCTTGGCTACAGGACTAGCTGCACCTCTGTCCCCTTTCTGGTGTCTCTGGGTGCATGCCCTCAGGCTTCAAGTCTTGGGCCTTTGCCTCTCCTGGGGTGCAATTCCCCAACTCTCCAACTCTTATGGTACCTCTACACGGCAGCTGGAGGTGTAATAAGATCCAGTCCCTGGGTTATAGTGTCCTGCGTATTGATTGTGTTTGTGCAGAAGGTCTGACTGAGCTTAGCACATGCAGCTCTTCCCCTCAGGAGTCTGTGATCAGACAGCCCTGTGAAAACCAGTGTATTGCTTATTTTGCAGTGGAAAAAAAGCTTTAGAGAAAAAGGATTTCAAAATAAAGTCTATCTGCGAGGCTTCAGCCAGTTGATACTAAGGGGTCACACTATGTTACCTAGTCTCACCTTCTCCTGATGATGACCCAGCTTCTTCTCCGGTTCCCCCAGATAATTATTGTCCTCTCTCGAGTAAGTGCTGCTTTTAAAAACCCGCCCGAGTTCCTTTGTTCTTTGGTGTTCATGGGCCCTTTCCTGATCTGGTCAAAACCAGTTTTGTGGGTTGGCTGTAGAGGAGGTGAAAATATCAAGGCAAATAGCTCTGGGCATTGGCCTTTAACAACTCACAAGTGTTTTTTCAGAGGTGGCTTATCTTGAGTCAATCTTTTCTCTCTGCCTATTTTCCCAAACAGACTCCTTTTGAGTTACCTATATAGTCATATAGAAAACACCACCACAATAACCAAGCGGACATACAGTTGTCATCAGTTATCACAGGACAGCTCCAAATCAATCGCAACAGCCACAAGTGGAAAAATATAGGGAATGTGTTTGCTTCTCTACCATGAAAGTGGTTCCTTGTTCTACAGAGATTACAAGTGAGGGTGATTGGCCAGTGGGACAAACTACCAAGGCAAGTGATGGATTCTCCATCTCTAGAAATCTTCACATCAAGACTGGATGCTCTCTGGAGGATGCTTGAGTCTATCACAAGTTACTTGGATCCATACAGTGGTAACTGGGTGAAATTCTCAAAAAGAAAAGGAGTACTTGTGGCACCTTAGAGACTAACAAATTTATTAGAGCATAAGCTTTCGTGAGCTACAGCTCACTTCATCGGGTGAAATTCTGTGGCTCGTGATAGACAGGGGTCAGACTAGATGATCTAAAGGTCCCTTCTGGTCTCAGAATCTACGGAAAAAACTTCTGAACTATCCTGACCCTTCATTCTATCATTCTTTATCATACTTATTCTTTCCCCTCACTGTTTCAGGAGTTGCTAGTATGCCCCAAAAGTCACTTTTTCTTAGGCTGATTGCTAATCACATGCTAAAATCCTTTGGTTATTGCTAATTCTGATTTGTGTAACATGATGACTATAGCAGGCTTGTCACAAGCTCTTCAATATTTGTAGCTGCAGTATTTACCAGCTACATCCCTGACTTTCAGCACCGTTAAAGGGTTGGGGCTGCTCTCTTGAGCCGTACTAAGGAATTAAGTTCCTTTTTATATCCCACTTATATCATTTTTTTATTCTTCTCCCTCCTTTCTACCAGTGCTTTCAAGAGCATGTTCTTCAGCATCCCTGGGCTCAGACACAGTTACCCTTAGATACGACATGGGATCCCGATGCCCACTTCACTGGGAGCTATAACGAGACTCAGCACACACACAGAATGCCTCTTTGGTGTCTGAGGGAAATACAATTCCAACTGGATAAAATAATCAGAGATCACTGCCCTCTATTGCCAATCCTCTAAAGTGACAGGCCCAGACCCTCAGCTGGTGAAGCAGGGGCCCCCATTTACTTCGATAGAGCAACACCAAAATGCAGCAGGCTCTAGCCCACAGACTCAATATGGCCACCAGCCTTCTGTAATCCCCCTCCTGATTCCCTACTCGTGGGAATTGCTGCTAGAGCCAGACCATCCAATGCCCGTGGCTGTTCCCAAACTCAGAGGGATTGCACTCCATTCTCCCAGCTATGGCCCATGGAAAAGAGCTATTTTTTGTTTATTTGAAGTTGTACCCCTGAGACGTTAGCATATGGCTGCAAGGGAGCTAACATGGTTCTGGCACATGTAGCCTTTCTGTGGGGGATAGTGTGGTTCTCCCAGAACTCAAGGCCCAGAGGTAGGGGGTGGGGGAATATGCTGTCCCATTAAGCCTAAATCAAAGGCTCCCAGGGCTTCCCTATGGGCCGCAGTGCTGCATGCAGTAGCCACACTCCCCTCTGATGTCCTAGCCACAGCCACAGCTCTTCTAATACACCATGGCTTGTGAAGGGGTCTATCGGAGGTGCCTTTACGGCTGTCTTCAAATCCTCACAAGGGAAAATGCTCTCTGGGCTGGATCCTGAGCTTCTGGGACTGCTTTGTGCCAGTCTGTTCCTTTCAACGGAGCAGAGAGGAGAATCTCCTCTGCTCTGTGTAACATGCAGCAGATTCAATACAGCACAGCAGAGGATCTAGATGGCCAAGAAAGCACGGGAGGACCAAGAAAACCCAGTGGGCCAGCACCTCAGCTGGCATAATTTACCTCAGTTCCATGAAGTTAACAAGATTCAACTAACATTCACTAGCTGAGGAGCTGGGCCAGTTCTGTTTTGTTTTTTAAATTACCCATTTCTTTTGTGATGGTTACAACACAAGCAGTTGCAATTGGGGAATTGGCAATTTGGTGCACAGCAGGGGCATGCTTCCGGGGCAGAGCCAGTGCTAGCTCATTGGGGGCCCTAAGCAGGAATATTTCTCTTCCTCCCCCCTCCCAACACTAAACCAGGCAAGTTCTTATAATAAAAAGTGAATGGGTGCCCCCCTTGAGCTTTTCAGGGCCATAAGCACTTGCTTATTCTCCTTATGCTTAGGGCCTGCTCTGCTGCCAGGGCAGAGGGGTGGCAAATTCGGTGTGTGGGCTAAAGAATGTATCTGCTTTTAAATATATATATATATATATATATATATATATATATATATATATATATATATATATATATTAACAGCAGGAAAATGCATTTGAAAAATGTAGGCATTTTTAGAAATAACTGAACTTCGACCTGTGTCTGCTCTCCCATTCATAGGGGAGAAAACCAGACTAGTAAATAACTGGAATCATAGCTGTTGATACAGGCCCGGATTCAGCAAGGCACTGAAGCACATAAGCTCTTTGGGGCAGGGACTGTCTCTTATTCTGTGTTTGTCCAGAACATGATAAATAACAATAATAATAATAAATGCCTACTGCTTCATGGGCTTAAAGTTATGCACATGATTAAGTGCTTTGCTGAATTGGGGCCACAAACCTGGGATATGGAATCCGGAAAACAGAAATTGACCATTCCATTTGCCATAAATCACTGGCAAGGCCAAATTAGTTTCCGTGATACATCATCCCCCGACTCAAACAACTTCACATTCATTATGGCTGCTATTTTTTTAAAGCCTTTATTATTACTATGCAAAGAAAATCTGTCTGAACTGGATCCTGTGCAGCACCAGCTAGTAAACAAGACCGTTGCAACAAGGGAAGAAAACATGGTTTCTTTTCAGCTATTCCCAGAGCAATCTGCTTTTGTCCTTGTTATATAAGGCAAATGTTGTAGTGCCCCATGTGAGGGCATTGCAAGGAGTAGATCAGAGGAATTAGAACAAAGAAAACCTTTTACTCCTGCAGAATGGAAATGTTCCTCATTTCTCAGACCTCCATACCAATGCGTTCTCTTGGCAAGGCAGGGACTGGGAAGCAGGCAAGGAGGAGTTGTAGTATTGTTTGCCTGCCTGAAAGGCATACTGGTCTCCTTCACGACGTGCTACTTTTGCACCCATGTCTCTCTGCGTTTCTTTGTTTTGCTTTCCTTCATCTTCCTGGCCTGGCTGGAGTTTGGAACACTGGAGCTCCCCCATCCTTCCCTTGTAGCTACCCCCGTTTGAAAGCATTGCACACTGCAGCATGACAAGGGGAAGGTGACCTGAAAGGCAAACACGTATGCAGCTTCAGTACAAAAGATTCTCTCTGGCACTAGATGACCTTACCAAACTATTCAAACACAATGTAGGATTAGCAGTGAACTGGTGCATGTGCCAGTCGACACAGGCACTGAGCCAGTCACACTGGAGCCATCTGCTATGATAAACATAAGGCAGACACCTGCAGATACATGGGTCTCATTGGAAAATGGGAGGTGTTGTGTTTTTCCATGTTGGCATTCTGTTGCACTGCACTGATTGCATTGTGTCAGGGTGGCACAGTAACCCTATGTCGAGGGGATGTCCCTTTTTGCCAGATAAGGGAAGGGGAATGTGCTGTTTTCCAAACAGCTGCTGAACTGTATTGTCAGGCAATATTTGGGGGGAAGGGGGAAAGGAGGAATAGCTCAGTGGTTTGAGCATTGGCCTGCTATACCCAGGGTTGTGAGCTTAATCCCTGAGGGGGCCATTTAGGGATCCAAGGCAAAAATTGGTGATTGGTCCTGCTTTGACCAGGGGTTGGACTAGATGATCTCCTGAGGTCCCTTCCAACCTTGACATTATATAGGTAACTCATTGGCACGGTGAAGGCACCAGTTAAATTCCTTAACAAATTAATTTTCAGTGCTCTGACTAAAAGGAACCAGCCTGGCAGCCTTTTCATAGGAGAGCTGTCCTTGTTTCTTGTCTTCTTCAGTTCCTTCTGGCTTTTGATCAGCCATGTTAAAGGCGAACTGCAGAGCAGCAAATGTAAGATGTTTGTGCCCTTCACTCCTCCTTTGTTATGGGTGAAGGATGCTTCCAAATATATTGTTTTGTTTGATATGTTTTTTTCCTGCTTGCTTTTTGTACCCCACAAATATCAAGTCCTGACTTCCCTCTTTTTTCTTGAGCAACCTTTGTATGGCTTTGGACCATGACATCGCAGCCTGAGTTTGACAAGACAGGCAAAAGCTAGGGCTGCCCTTACTGTTGACCATAACCAATGTATGGTGGTTTTTTTAAAGCTGTGGTGATGGGGCTTAACAGCTGTTTAACATGGTTAAAAACTACCTGTTTTCCAAGTTAAAAAAAAGGCCTTAATGATGTGTGAGAGACAGTATGTGGTAACAGTCTGTCAAATTAAATCAAAAGTCATAGGCCTCTAATACAAATACATTAACTTTTTTGTATAGCTCCTAGCACAATGGGGCATCTAGTTGCTACCAAAGTACAGATAATAGCAATAATAAGTGGTTATATTTTTTATTTTCCAGATTGTGTGAATTGTGGATGAGCATGCCCTGGTCTGGTAAATGAGCACATGGTACACAGTATGCTGATCCAGTTCTACAAAGAGCGTGGGGCCAGATTTTCAGCTGGTGCAGTTCCACTGGCTTCAGTGCAGCCACGTTGATTTACAGCAGCTGAAGAAATGGAGGTGCCAAGAGGGCGTGACGGGCTACCATGTCACAACTCAATGCCACTGCTTTGTACCACACACCTCTGTGATTCACTATCACCATGTGGTGATGTTACAACTGCTCTGAAGATATCTTAGGGCTCTGTGGCATGCTGCACGCCACACTTGGAGAACATGTTGAAAACTTGACAAAGCCGTGGCTGGGATGATTTAGTTGGGGATTGGTCCTGCTTTGAGCAGGGGGTTGGACTAGATGACCTCCTGATGTCCCTTCCAACCCTGATATTCTATGAAAACTGGATTGTCCTGGGAAAACTGGAATGGGCAGATGCGCTAAAATAGGGGGTTGCCTACACGGAAAAGTTATACTAGTATAAACGAAATGTGTATAGTTACACTGGTAAACTCCCAGGTGGATGCCTTTATTGTGAGGGTTGTTTTTTGTTGTTGTTGTTTTTTTTACAATTTAGCTTACATTGCTTTGGAAGGAGTTTAAGTTAAGTTAAAACAGGGTCGGGGAAACTTATTTCAAAATAAGCATCCATACGGGGAGTTGTACACTATAACTGGTAAAACTTTCCCATGTAGACAAACCCTAACCCAGTCTCTCATGAGGCATGTCTTGAATGGTGAACATTTAGCAAAAACTCACTGTGTTACATATATAAAAGTACATCATATATTGTGGCAAAGAGAAGTTAATTTCTCCTTGCCTCTCCTCAGTTCAACTCTCCCATCTCCCAGGATATGCTTTTGAGAGTCAAGAGCAGGTTGTATGACAAGCCCTGGTAAGTGAGACAAAAATGAGTTGGCAATGCAACTTAATGCATGAGATGCAGCGCTTTCCCCTTAGTCAATATTTTCACATGCAACCTGATTTTTGTGCAGATTTTCACCAGTATTCTAGAGGAGTGTGACAGAGACCTCTGAGCTGCCCCAGGATTTAAGGCAAGGTATTAAGCTAATAGAACAGAAGTGACAATGCAAATGAGCAGATATTATTGTCCTGGATTAGTGCATGCAGTCATGTCTCCCTCTAGTGGCTATCCACAGTGACTAGAACAGCCTGCTACTTCTTACACCTCAAAGAATTACTTGCATAGTTCCAAGTGGCAGGAGCTTTGCTTTTGAGGCTGAAGATCCTCAATTTGATCCTGGTTGATAACTGTGGTGTCTCCATTAGAGCTGGATAGAGAATGGTAATTCTGCTTCATGGAAGATTTTGAGATTTCAAAATCTGGATTCCAAATGAAAACCAAACATTTTGAAACAGCTGCCTGGAGACTTGGTAACTCCTCAGTGGAGAGCTGGGCAGCTCAGGAAGCCAGAGCCCTCAACGCTCTGGGCTGCAGAGGAGCAAGGAATCTGGGATCCACAGGTCTGGGGCAGTCCATCTGGCAGGCTGCGGAGTAGCCAGGGACCCTGGGCTACTGAAGAACCCTAAGCCTGGGAGACAGGACTTCCAGGCTCCTGGCTCTCCATCAGCCCTCCAGGCAGGCTGACAAGCACTTGGGCGTGGGGTGGCAGGAAACCAGGCAGCTTTCCAATGGAGCCATGGCGTTTTCATCAAAAGCAGCATGGTCCCATGAAACATTGAAATTTCAACAAACCAGCAAATTCCAAAGAAAAGCATTTCCCCAGTTTTTCCCCCCAGCAGCTCTCATCTGCATGTATACAGCCACTGTTCATGGCATATTGTTAATACATGAGGGACTGTGCCGATACCAGGCACTGCAACAGCATTAGGCCCAGCATCACCCACATAGTCGCTGGCACTCACTCAGAACTCAGGCAGCTGCAGTTTCAGTACAAAGCACGGCAGATATCCAGGGTCCACCAGACACCTCCACTGATACAGCTTCACAGCAGAGCAATCTCCTGCCATTATCAGACCATCCCTGCTTTGGGACTCTGGACTGCCAGTAGGTGCTACTAGTGGTTGGTGACCCTTCAGTCCCAAGTACAATCCTCTTAACAGTGAAGTGTTGGACTGTAAACTGGTAGCTGGAGCCCTCTCAGATCCCTTAGAAGAGAAAATTCCTGTCTAAGCTTTCAGTTCTTGGGGTGTTGTGTCAAGTTTGACAGTAGTATTACCTGATCAATTGTTGAATTTCTCTTGATCCCTTGACTGAATGAGGAACTAACACTGCTTTTGACTGAATACTGGAGAGATGAATAAGGCAGCTGTGTGCGCAGCTGTCCGGCCATTGTATGTATTGTACTGGGCAGGGAAGAGAAATAAGGTACGGACTTTCTTTCTCTCCAGTTTTATCTGCTCTTTGCAGTGTTGCCAGATTACACAGAACAAATGAACAGCGGCCAATGAAATGTTTGCATTGCCTTTCATTTGTTTATGGAGGAGAATAAAACATGTTCCTTTTGATTGGAAGTATTTATACATGCAGGGAAAAAAGCACCACAGTGATACAGGCACACAGATGCAACGACTCTCTCTTACTAGCCCAGGGCATATTTAGCATGGCCCCAGCCAGCAGGAGAAGCCTCAAGGGTAGCATGAGAGCTGAAGGCTACCTCTTATGGGCCTGCCCATGTGCCGTGGAAGTCAACAGGGATTTTGCCATTGCTTTCAATGGGCTCAGACTTGGGCCTCAGAAAAGAAACAATTTGACACTTGTATGGTGCAGTGAAGGGTCAGATCTGTCACTGGTGTTTATTAGCATAGCTCCAATTAAAGTCAATGGCGCTCTACTGAATCATACACGTGGACAATCTGGCCCACTGCACATAGGAAACATACTGTCCTTCTCCCGGTTCAGCCAGCTTTAATGTACCAGTCCAGATCTACTTGTATTCCATTTGTGTCACTGGCTTTCTATTTAGATGGTTACCCTGACTCTGTCCCTTGATAGCAAAGAAGGGGATAAACCCCACCCATTAGGAAGAAACCACTCGCTCCTCCCCATATGCAGCTAGATTATCCAGGGCTTACTGCTGAGTTACTGTACTATGTCCTTGCATCTGGATTTCCTCTTATCTTTTTCCTCACAGCCCACTCAGTCTCCAGCTGCCTTAAGCCCAACAGTGCTTCTGTATTGATGCTCGCAGAAGAGCAGTCTAGCACTCAAGGCAGTGTGACTAGAAAAAATAATTCTCCCTCTCTGGGATTTGGGAGATCTGGGCAAGTCACTTGGTCTGTCTGTGCCTCAGTTCCCCATCTGTACAATGGGGATAATGTTACTCCATAGGAGAGTTGTGAGAACAAAAACCATTAAAGATTGTGAGATGCCCAGACAATAGGGTGATGGGGCCGTAGAAGTACCTTAGACAGAAGTATGGCTTTGTCCCATAAATCATGGCTAGGGAGATAAGCTGCAAAGAATAGAGGTTTCTGCTTATTCTAATTTTGTACTTTTCTAAGGACCAAATTCTGACTCACTGTTCACAGTGAGTAGTAGTTTAGTTCACAAGCAGTCCCACTGAAATCAAAGAGGGATGAGATAGTTATTAAGGCACTGCATGTGACCGAGGAGAACTAGGGTCAATTCCTGGCTCAAAGACATCCCGTGTGACCTTGTGCAGATAACACATTTGTTGCCTTGGTTGCCCACCTATAACAGAGGAAAACACTTCCTTTCGCTACATGGTGTTATGAGATTAAACGCATGCATGGCTGTGAACTGCTCAAATGCTACGGTGCAGGGGGCTGGACATGTAGATAGGTATTCAGAAAGGGAAACTGGCTTTGAATGATAAGCAGCTATAAATAAAGGAGGGAAATCCTTACCTTATTGAAGTCAATGGGGGTTTTGCCATGGACTTCAATGAAGCCAAGATTTCACCCACAGAATGCAAATCTCCTGTCCATCTCTCCACAGAAGCTGTGTTTTAGAACCAAGGAAACTAGAGGTTATAATAGGGATATTTTACAACTACGTGGAATTACAAGGCAAGTCTGTGTGCTGGAAGCCTGAGCACAGCAAAGTGAGGCAGTGGCAGGAAGCAGCATACCTTACATTCAAGGCGTAATGTATTTTTAATTATATCTTTTGAGTGCCCTTGATGGAGATTTTCCACTCCATCACCACCTCCTTTGTCAGTTTTAATGGATTGCATTGATTATGTGATTTGTAAATTTTGTTACCGGTCAGAACAGCATGGTGAAATATAATCTTCTAATTGATTACATTCTGAAATTTATTAGAGTCCATGCGTTGTTCTGGATCTCAAATATTCAAGAGGGCATAGCCTAGTGTTACATCAGATGGTCAGAATAAATTTAACATAAGGCTCATGAATAGTGTCATGGCTAAAACAACAAACTCCAATTTCAGCAGGGCCCTTTATAAAAAGCACAACTTTTATGGGAGTTGTCTCACATCAATGCAGTTGAACAGCTTTGCTCTACAGTGGAAAAACAATGGACTGTCATTCTTCCCTTAGTGATAAGTATTCCATACCTATGATAATAACATGCCCTGTATTAATGGGAATGGATGAATATTTTAAGAAGCACACATCAGAGAGTTTTGACTCCATCTTTGAAATAGTTATCTAGTCAGCCATGTCCTTTGCATGGAGGACAGGTCCATCGATGGCTCTCAGCCAAGATGGTCAGGGATGCAACCCCATGCTCTGAGTGTTCCTAGCCTCCGATTACCAGAAGCTGGGAGTGGACAACAGGGGATGGATCACTCAATGATTGCCTGTTTTGTTCATTCCCCCAATGAAGCAGCTGGCATTGGCCACTGTTGGAAGACAGGACACTGGGCTAGATGGGCAATTGGTCTGACATAGCACAACTGTTTTTATGTTTGCATTCTAAGGGCCATGTGCACCATGGATCGTCCCTGCTGGTCACAGAGATTAGAGAAACAGGCTAAGAAGTTGCAGGCATTGTGCTGTGTAACAATAGTTCAGTTCTCAGCTCTCTTACAAACGTCCTGCGTGCCCACGGGCAAGTCACTGTGCCTTCCGTGCCTCCGTTTTCTAAATGTGTAATAGAGACTGGATCCCCACTCTGCTATGAGCAGTACATAGTAAGCAACAGTCTTGCCTGAAGAGCTTACAATTGAAATAGGCAAGATGGACAAAGAGTAGGAAGAGAAAGAAGCAGAGAGAGAGCAAGTGACTTGCCCAAGGTCACCGAGTGGATCAGTAGCATAGCCAGCTCTCCTAAGCCCCACTCAGTGCTATCCACTAGACCAAGCTGCTCTCAGAATACTTGCCAAGTGTGTTGCAAGGATAAACTCAGTAACACTGGCAAGGCAGTCAGATACTACGGTGAGAAGGGACATATAAGTTCCTGGACAGATAGACAAATAGCCATCTCCGAAAGGCAGAAGTGCAACCTATCTGCACCTCACCTGGACAAGAACAGAAAAGTGGGAGGAGTCATTGGAAAGGAGGGAGGAGTCATCCCCAGCAGCACTTATGCTCGATGGTACCCATAAACCAGAAAACCTGACGCCAGAAAACCATCCAGAGTTACAGCTGCCGTATGCTCCAAGTTCTGCCTAAAGAACAGATCAGAGGATTGGGGGAAGCATTTTATTTTCATGCTGCTAAGAGGGTATTCCAGCATTATGGGGAGGAAAATATGTAAAATTCTATTTTTAGAAAAGGACTTAACATAACTTCCTATTGTGCTTAACGTCCCTATTGTCAAAGACCTTATCTGAATCTGAATAGCACCGAGATTTCTCTGAGTTTTTGTTTTTAAAAAGCTAAATTAAAATGTAGGGTTTTCACACCTGTTGGACCGATGGAAAATGCCACAGTTATGCAAACACTGTGAAAGGCACTGGCGCTCAGATGTCACCTCCAAGGAGGATCAGGGGGACAACTGAAACAAAGACACCCATCATCCTACAAAATACACCACAGATTTTACATGATACCCAAAATGAGATAGCTGTGTGCCCGCAGAGACAGGATACTGTGTTTTAACAACCTAAGAAAAACCTCTATAATGAAATTGTATATGTCTTTGGGGGAAGCTACTTCCTAATCACAGGTCATTAATAGAATCATAGAATATCAGAGCTGGAAGGGATCTCAGGGGGTCGTCTAGTACAACCCCCTGCTCAAAGCAGGACCAATCCCCAATTTTTGCCCCAGATCCCTAAATGGCCCCCTCAAGGATTGAATTCACAACCCTGGGTTTAGCAGGCCAATGCTCAAACCACTGAGCTATCTCTCCCCCTGCAATAGGTGGCTTATAGCCTAAAGCATGAAGGTTTATAGTCCTTTATACATTTTCATGCTATGTACTGTGACAGGAGATATACTCATTTATAAAAAAGTTTCATCCTTTTTTTGAATTCTACCATAACCTGTGGCTCACCTATATCTTGTGGTAGTGAGTTCCACATGCTAACAGAGCATTAAGAAAGTACTTTCCTTTTTTATCAATGCAACTTTTGTCTGGGGAGCATGCAGTCATCTCTAGAGTGATATCCTGTGTGGTTGGAAGTGTTCATTAAAGCTACCAGTGCTTGACCTCAATGCTAAGTCTTAGGCTACGTTTACACTATACATGCTGCTGAAAGTGGTGTAGCGTACATGTAGCTACCCACCACAGTGCAAAGCACACCATCTCCACACTGTGGCACATAGCTACATGTGTGAGTGAAAGGCTCTGGCAGAGGGGAAGCAGTGCAGAGCTGCCAAAGTCTTTCCTGATGCCTCCCGCCCTGGCAGAGCCTTCCCCACTGACAGTTTTTTCCAGGGAAAGACTCCTGCAGCGGGCAGACAACAGGACACTACTCTGCTAAAAATTCAAGTGGTAGACAGGGCAGTGTGGCCTGAGTGTTAGAGTATCTAATATCCTAGTGAAATAACTCCCATGTACTCACCCACATCAGAGCCAGATTTTCTAACGAGCAGCCCCACACTGACATGGCTATAGTCAGATATTCTAAAGAACTCCACACCCAATGTGCATCCCAATGCTCTGCACTCCGTTGAACATCTGACCATTAGAATGCAATGAAAGCTCAACTCCAGACAAAAGCATTCATGGCACCTAAGATCAGCTCAGGTGCCCAAGTGAACTGTACCTTGGTTGAAATGGGGAAGGGGCTGACAGCAAGGCATTTTCAGTGAGTGCACCATGACTTTATAATTGTTATTTATCTTACAGTCGTGCTCAGAGTCTCCAACCAAGACTGAGGCCCCATTGTGTTAAGTGCTGTACAGACATGAAGTAGGAGATGGCACTCTGCCCTGAGAAGCTTCCAGTCTAATACCCAAGTCAGACAAAGAATTGGAGGGGAAAACAAGAGGCAGGGAGGAGTGAAGAGACTTGCCCAAGGTGACCCAGCAGGTCAGTGGCAGAGCTGGGAACAGAACCCCATGTCTCAGTGCTCCATGCCCTAGCCCACACTGTCTCTAATTGCTTTGCAAACTCTCCCACTCATGCAGTTGCAACAGAGCTCTAGTTGGTGGCCCTTTGGGGCACCCTCGAGGACTCTCTTTTATCACAGATTATGAAGGAAGCTGGAGGTTAGAGAGGGGAGCATGTTACCAGTCCTATTGAGCTGCGTGGGCAGGGAGGAGGTCAATACTGACCTTGATCTAGTTTGAAATCACCAGGATGTATGTTTTGAAGAGGACGGTTTGTACATTTGCCAAGAGGCTGGGACAGGATCATTTCATCAAGTAAAATAAAATAGGAAAAGGTGAAATCGGCTCTGAATCCATGCACAGTTTGGGGTTCATCATGCCCTAATTCTGAGGGGTATTAGACTTTTTTTTTCCTCACCTTCTTCCGGGTGTTGATAGCCTTTCAAACACATTGATGCGGGAGGCTGTTCTTGGGGCTGTCATCTGCACAGGCGTTGGGGCGGCTGCAGGAAATATAAGAGTAAGGCCTTTTCCTTATCCGCCTCTTTTAAAGACTAGGATGGAAGTGTGGTAGGAAAAAGACATGGACCCTTGAGGATGGTGCCGTTCAAATTCAACTGGAGGCATTGCTTCCATAGCTGGGAAGTGCATTTTTAATGACCAATGGTGTACATGACATTACACCAAATAAGCATTCATGCAGTGGCTCAGTGCAATGCACATTCTCTACTCAAAGGGGCCTCCCAAAGGAGCTGGAAAGAAATCACTCGCCAGTCAAAAGGAAAGACAACTGGTCTCTCTGAGTGAGGGTGAAGGTCTCTCTGCAGCAAGGTATATGAAGGCAGACAGCATGACTGGCGAGCAGAGTTAAAGGAAAGCTTTGTTTTCAGTACTGTCAATCCACTCCCTTCCTTTGCTCATCACAGTTGCACACCACTCGATTCACTAATGTGACAGCAAGTTCATCTATTCGTTCAAGAGACTAATTTATAGAGAAAGAGGAGAATTAAAGGAGACATTTTTAAGAGCTGCCTGAAAAAGATTAAAGTCCAGAGAGGACAATACAGAAAGGGAGCGGCATTTATATAAGGCAGAATTGCTCAGTACCACCGGCCCAATGTTGCAATATCTATTTAGTCTTCATTTTCTCTCAGCCTATAGCTCTCCCTCTCATTCTGCCATGGCCCCACGTATACTGCAAAACCTGCCATGTTGGAGACTGGGATACCACACAATTGTTTCCCATTCTAGGTATAATCCAGTCCTTTTTTGCAATGGAGATGGAACATTGCCTGTGCCCCCAAATCAAGCTTGAATTCACTCATAGCCCAGCCAACTTGGGCACCTCCCATCACTCCCCCCCAATACCATATACACCTTTGCAATATGGACGTGACATTTGCCCTCTATCTGGATGTAGGCTAGAAGGTGCACCATAACATGAGCACAGAGCTGCTGGCGATTCTATTGTAATGCCTATATTCTGCACAATGGGGACCACATCAATTTATTTCGAAAGAGAACTAGTGGTGATTTCAAACAGGAGGCCAAGCAACAGCAGAGGGGCAGAGTTAAGACTGGTAGAGGAGACTGAACTATTTCCAGATTTTCTGCAGGCAGGTTCTGTTTTGTTTTATTTAAACAACTTTCTGATTTCCTGTCTTCTGATTGGGTGAT
Source organism: Dermochelys coriacea (assembly GCF_009764565.3). Lineage (NCBI taxonomy): Eukaryota > Metazoa > Chordata > Testudines > Dermochelyidae > Dermochelys > Dermochelys coriacea. Next base: position 67,014,544 of record NC_050078.2, on the reverse strand, counting down.
TTTTAAACCTTATTCACTTTCTAACATATGGGAGGGACTTGCTGGGAAATATTTGTTTGTTTGGAAATACAGGGAGAATCCAGGAGATGTAGAAGAACACAATAGATATTTCTAGTCTAACTGGTCTATTGACAGTGCTTTCTGATGGAGAGAAGTTAAAAGCCATGGAGAATGAATTCCCACGGAAACAGATTGTGATTCCTTTACCCTACTTCACTGCACAAGTGGCACGAGCCATGGGGCATGGCATTAGTCAGCATAAGACTTTCGCAATCTGGCCCATGTTTTTCTTTAGATTCAGGATTATAATGGTAGTACATTTACCCCATTGTGTTTACCTGATTCATTCAATCCACTGACCTTTGGGGATCACTCCATATTAGCATAAGAGAAAGAATTTCATCTCCATGTTCATCTATTTTTAGACTTCTTTTGATTAGAAAATCACTGATGATGAAATAGGGACATATGGGAGATGAAGGGCAGCTGATTAAACTGGTTTTTCCCCCCTGACTTCTCCTTCCACCGGACATAAACCAGGGTACCAGAAGCAAAAGCCTGTGACATTTATGTTATAAAGAAGGAAAAGATTCTATTGCCCCATGCACCTATTTACCCAGGAAAAAAAAAGAAATGACTTTTCAACTTAATTAATGATGCAAAACCTGAGAACGGGAGAGATATGCAAAAATCCAGACAAAAAGTTGCAAGAAAATGAATTTGCTGATAATACAGTACTTGCAAAACAAGCTTCTGATATTCCCCTCTTGACACAGCATCTGTTGTCTACCAGGGCAATCATATCCAACCGTAATTGTCTAACAATTGTTCCGCACTGAGAAAATAGTTCTGATTACAGACATTAACACTTTTAGGCATTAAGCTTCCTCACCGTAATTACCCTTGAGCTTAGTCTCACAAATGAATTAATATGCTGATTGCTTGGACTAATAGAACCAGAAAAAGGGTGATGAATTGCTTCCAAATCAGATAAAATCAGGCATAACATCATTTAATTAATTTCAAGGTTGGGGGAGGAAAAAGGGGGAGGGGTGATGCTGAAAAGAAATGCATCTCTCCCCCACGGGGACTTCTTCACAGATAGAAGCGCCCCCATAAGGGAAGCAAAGGAGGTATCGGGGAAGGAGGGAGTGTGCCCGGTGTGATAAAAGGATTGCTGTAGGTGGATGGGTGTGTAACTTTTGTATGTGAACGTGCAATGCCAGGCTGATGTGCTGTTACATACAGGTAATGTAAATGTGCTATGGGCTATGCACTCCCCCACCCCCCAGTATAACTAAATAGCTATGGTGCTGTGAATGAGATTGCATGGCTTAGCTGTCGAGTGAATCACCATCTGACTGCTTGGTGGCCACATTCCATCCATCTCTTCTGAGACACTTACACAGGAAGAGAGACCACTAATCGGGCCACTACTGCTGCATTCCCCTGGGTTCCTCAAACACAGGTTTTATACTGCGTAGATTCTCCATAGCAGATGCTACAGAAGACGGTTTTGTAGCTTGGAGGATGGAGAAAGGGGGCCAAGCCCATGGTCGGTGAGTTATGCCCTGTGCACCCCATCTCTTTCCTAGATTGTGATCACACTGATAGGAAGAAAGGTGCATGCTATCCCTACATAAGGCTGCAGCTCAGCCCTAGCACGGGCCACATGGTCACTGTAGCCTAGATTGGGAGCAGTTATTCCCACTGACTTCATAGGCCTGCCTACCAAGGGCCTGTACTTGTTCTCTAAGACAAGTAATAAAAAACTAACAAAATAGGAGTAAACTGAAAGGTTGTGGCTACAGCACGGGCTGCTGGATTAAGTGGCGTCCCTCTCTCAATCTCAACCTAAACCTACCACATAGGTCACTGGCCCTCTCACGGCATGGTACAAGAAGCATGCTGTACCTGATGTGGATACAGCGGCCACTCGCTTCTTGTAACCGGGCAGGTAAACATCCATCTTCCACTTCAGATTCCACATTACTCGTGTATCCTACGCAGAGAGGAACCAAGAGCAAAATTATTTAGAAAGTAAAGTTACTTTTAAAAGGAAATGGGTGGTTGGTTTAATTTTCAAAGCAGTCAGAATCATATAGCTTTCTGTGTATGTCTGCACGTACAAACACAAGAGTATAAACACCCACATCCAGGTACAGTCCTATTCCCACTGAAATCAATGGCAGTAAAATTGGATAGATGCATGTACACATATATAAATATACATACCAAGATATATATGCACATATATACAAAAGCTGGGAATGTATGTGCACACAGCATGTGTATACATACCTGCTTTTTAGAACTGTGCACACCTATCTCTGTGTGTATATTGCACATGTACATACAATACATCACATGTACATGTGCGCAGATTTTTTTTAAAAAAACTCAGCTCCTATTTACTCATTGAAACAAGTGACTATATTTTCAGAAGAGCTCAGCAAGCTCGACCCTGAGTTGTTTTGAAAATCAGGGCATAATATGTCACAAGAGGAACAATTGAGTGTTGGCCACTTCTGAAAATCTGCTGCTTATCTAAATAAGAGATGACCTCTTCAAACTGTGGCCCCAATTGTGGATGGTGAACAGCTGAAAATGTAGCCTTATGTTACCAGGGCCCAAGATTTCAGCTTGGGGGGGAAGCCAGCTTCACCAGGCATAGATACACATAAGAAGAGAGAAAGGATGGTCCAATGATAAAACCATTATCCTAGGTTATGGGAGAACTGGGTTCAAGTCACAGACTTCCTGTGTAACCTTTGGTAAGTCACATAGATTCTAAAGCCAGAAGGGACCACTAGTCTGACCTCCTGCATAACAGGCCGTAGAACATCCCCAAAATAATTCCTCTCTGAGCCTCAGTTCTCCATCTATGAAAATGGAAATAACCATACTGCCCTTCCTCACAGAGAGGGTATGTTCTGATCAGCACTGGTTAGAAAATGGATTTTCTGTCCCACAAGGAAATTCAAAATTTTGGCTTTTTGTCCCAATGCAAGATGGAAAAAATTGAAAGTTTTAGCAACACAAAATCTCCCCCCCCCCACACACACAAAGGAAAAAAAAAGCTCCTGTTGGGTCAGTCAAAACATTTTATTTTGATAAATTTGATGTGTTTGATTTCTGTTGTGTCCCTTTTTTATTTTACCTTTTTCTTGATAAAGCAAAATTCTGAAATGAAAAGTTCTTTCAAAATGAAAATATATATAAAAAAGCCCTTTTCATTCTGATAGCAAAGTGACATTTTGACATTTTCTAAACCTTCTTCCACTTTTTTAAACAACATTTAGTTGAAATTAATACATCACACACAAAATCAGTTGAATTAAAATGGCATTTTCTGAGGGGAAATTTCTGACCAGCTCCTGACGTATTAAAGATTGTGAAGTGCTCAGATATCATGGTAGTTGGGTCTCATAGGCATCATAGAATGTGAGATATCAAAGACAAACAAAGGTCACTGCCACTATAAGAACTTCATGGTTTTGTATAAGTCCGAAAGAAGGATTCACTTTCTACAACATGACATTTGCTAAGCAATCAGGGTGCAGAGTAATGCAATCTTATCATTTTTAGTGTTAAACGCACACGTGTTTAGAAGCCATGTTTTATGCACATACAATCATATTTCACAATTTATAAGAATCTTTGTACCAGGATAATGTGCTTAGATTCTAACTGGATAGTTATCACCCACACCATATTTTTCCCCATTGTGTATTTACTGCTCCTAAGAGATTCAGAAACAAAAGGATCTGGGCTTTCCTTACTTAATAATTGTTTTGGGGTTCAGCTGTGTACTTGTGGGGGGAGCATAACTTAGCATCATCTAAGATACTAGAATAGCTAAAGAAAAATGTACCATGCACTTGTCACTGCAATATGTCTTAGGCACCTGCATGCTACTTACCAACTTACTCAACATAACATGATTCCCCCCCCCATTTCTGCATATTTTACTCTCTGCTTGCTCAGAGCTACCTTTAATTCTGTGTCTATATTTAGATGTTTAGGAAGTGGCGTCTTCTATCATAATGCTATGGGAACAAAAACCACCACCACCAGGAAAATGAAATCAGAGTATAAGAACATAGGCACTGCCATAACAGATCAGTCTATGGGTCCAGCTAGTCGAATATCCTGTCATCAACTGAGCCAGGACCAGATGCCCCAGAGGAAGGTTCAAGAAACCGTGCAACAGGCAGCTATGGGAGAAGCTGTCCTCAAGGAAAGCTTCCTAGTACTAACCCCCCACAATTATCATCATTGTCCCCATTCTTCAGCTGGGAGACCTGAGACGGCAAGGTGAAGTGTCTTGGACAAGGCCACATAATGAGTCAGGAGTAGAGCTAGGTTTAGCACTCAGGACTGGCAGACTCCCAATCCTGTGCTCTTCCCTCTAGGCCACAGTGCCTACTTTAACAATAGATTTTTGAAGACGATGCCTTATAGAAGTAGTAATAGCATTTGGTCTGTGAACCTTGACTGTGCACCATTCCTATGTCAAGAGGATGTGGTTTGGCCGATGTTATTTCTGTATCTAGCTATAACCCACTTAATAACCTCATAACCACTCAGCAAAGCTATCCTCTTCCCCACGCTGGTGCAATAAGCTTCAGGATCACCCCTTTTAGTAGTTTGAGCATTCTCGACAAGACTTTACCAGAGGTGAAAGTAGCAACACACAGAGGGGGAAAAAAAGTCTTGGAGTTGTTTCCACTTTCCCATTGGAGGGCAGTGACCATGGATATAAGAGTAAAGTGGGTGGGCATTATCAAGGGTTCCGTTCTGATCCTAGCCAAGATACTGTATATATCCTTTATTAAAAATAGCTTCACCTAGCCAACAGCATTCAGAATGAGTGCTCTCTAAAGATGCTGCTGTACAAGTAGGAAATAGTACCTGGCTGAGATAGGTGGCTGCTATTTCTTGTAGCTAGGCAACAAAGAAGTGAAAATGAATCTGAACAATCAAGTTTGGCTCTAGAGGTAGAGAGAGAAAGAGGATAAAGCTGGTAAATGTGGCTCTAGATTCAGGTTCAGATCCACCCCACCCCACAATACAGAGGCACACAGAGGTTTATCTTCAGGCCCATCTCCAGGATAAGAACATGCAATGCACTGGTAACATCAGAAGATGTTATTTTTATCTGCAGTGGCCATGCATTGAGAACCAAAGTAGACACTGCAGGCCAGATCCTCAGCTGGCGTAAATAGGTGATGCTCCACTGAAGCTGAGGAACCATCCCTGTCTCTTTAAAGATCTTATGTTTGGATTTCTGTTTGCAGGATGTTAATATTCATATATTTGTATGCAGCCAGCCTTTGGAGCCCGCAAACGTCCTCTAACTGTAATTTCAGCCTGGTCAAGGTAACAGACCTTTTTCATTAAGTGCCTCCAAATTTCCAATCTATCCATGAATGTGAAAAATCTGTGCTAATTAAGGCCTGTCGTATAGGCCAATAGTGCAGAGAGAAGTTAAAGAGGTTCCAAAGAATTTGTTAAAGACACAGTGTCGACATTCATGTGACTGGGATTTTTTTCCCCACACACTCAGTGACATTTCATCCTGGTCTTTATTAATCGGACAAGTGGTTATTTAAAAAAATACCTATGCCTCCTTCAGTCTTAAGTGATAAGGGGTTTAGTTGTTGGAAAACTAGCAAATTCTCAGGAGGTCTGTGGTGCATACGAGGAAAGGGTTTCTGGTCACAGAAGTGCACATTATATACAAATACACACACACACAAATAAATGGCCAAAAAACTACTACTACATTTTTCTAATTATAGGCATATTAGTTTTAATTCCAGATCACTTACAAGTAGATGGTAAGAATATTTATTTCAAGGGAGGGGGAAGATAACCATATTTTTAAATTCAAAGTAAAGGATACCTTTATGGCAACATTTTAAGAGATGCAAAATACTCCTAGAAAAGACATAAGTACCCTGTTTGTAAAATGTGTTCTATCATTGCTGCTTCTAGCTACCAACTTAGCAGCAAACACTTACATATTCCTCAGTGTTCAGGATTTTTTCTAATAACTTGGTATTTGAATGAGTTTGCCATGAAACACTGAGCGAGTGTTATCATTCATTTTGAGTGAAACAAGAGCTTCGACAGTGGTAACATTCATTCAGCTTCTTCTCTTCACTCCAAACCCTCTTCATCACACTGAGCACTCGTTCCACTGAGCCATTTGCTTCTGCTAAACACAGAACAAGCTCTAGTTGCGGTTTCAGCAAACATTTTTTAGAGTCATACAAACATTGTGATTGATGAAATGGAAAACTGGAGTATTTCAGCCATTCCTGGAACACTATAACATAAACAAGTCAAACAAATAGAAAACATAGGTCTGTCCCACTGCAACTGAGATATATGCTCTGTTTAAGGAAGGGGATCCCAAGGAGCCTGTAAAGTTCTTGAAGGCCTGAGGCATCAGAAAATGCCATTGGCTTAAATGGACAAGGTTAAGCCCTTCCACCAAGTTCAGCAGCTGAGGAGTAAAGCTCTCTGTGGCTCTGATTTGTGTCCTAGATACATATCTATTCTGATTACTGAACATCTGGTAGCCCTGATGTACTGTGTAATAATATCCCAACTATATGTGTGAAACACTTATAAATACTAATTAAAATCTAATCATTTATTAAGATCACACATATCTATCATCTGAGAAGCGACTGGAGCTCATTTTCCTTCACATCCTTTATTAATAAAACACAGTGAAATGCACTGACTTTTTTTTAAAAAAAAGCTTCCTTGGCATTGTATAAATGGACCCCATCAGTGGAATATAATATAGTTTATTATCACTAACAAAGGAATGGACCATAACTCTAAAGAGACAAAGTCTCGAGTAAGCTATGAAGGTCATTTTTGTGCATCCAGAAAGCAAATGTAATATGTCAACTGACTGTGTTAGCATCCCATTTTGGGGACAACATAGACTGCTTTCACTTTAATAGCAAAAATGAAGGTTTTTCAGATGGAACATTACATTGTTAGTCCTACTAGACTTGGACAAAATGAAGGCAAAAATCAGTTCAGTTTATACATACTTGTATTTCATGCTTCTCTTTTTCAAGCATCTTTAAAGGACACAAGACTCAAACATTCCACACCAACATTATTTTTGATACGTTGCAAAAACAATACACCCTGACCATCACTTTTGCCTTTGGAACCTGCTTTTCACTTTTGGAAATGTTGATGCAGCCATCAAATAGAAGAGGGTCTAGATATTGACTTCAGATGCCACTAGCCGCTTTATTTAGTCTCAGTCTGAGCATTACCCAGGTGACCATTAGAGCTCGCTTGCAATCGATCGGTGGCTTTTGATTCAGGAAATTTAGCCTCCCTTGAAACCAACGTGCTGTGGATTTTGATCCCTACTAAAGGCTCTTAGGACTGATTTTTAAAAAGGCCTCAATCCAGCCTTTGATTTTGAGCGTGTGTGTGTGTGTGTGTGTGTAATTAACTGTGTTTACACACAAAGGCACAAAAGATTGTTAGTGGCACCAGGCTGTATAATTGTACTAAGAAAAATGAAGATGTTAGTGATGACTCAGAGCCTTGGGGTAAATTCCTGCTGTTAGTTAAAACTGTGCATCCACAATGACTTTGGGAGCCTTTATTTCTATAGAACTTTCTGCAAGAAGATAGGCCCAAACCCCAACTACTCTATCACTGGGGGTTTTGAAGAACAGGTTGGACAAACACCTATCAAGGATCGAAGTTTACTTGGTCCTGCCTCAGCACAGGGAACTGGACTTGATGACTGTTAATATATAGATCTGTTTGTTAGCCTGGGATTAAATTTTGGGTTTGACTTTTTGATACTCTTATACTAAAATGTGTAAACAAGGGAGAAAGACACGGTGATGTTGCTTCTGCCTAGTCAGCTGGATTTGTTAGTACAATGGGAACAGATAAGAGCAGTTAAAGTGTTACTTGAGAACACAATTTTAAGATTGCCTCAATCCCTATCTCAAGGCACAGTCAAGCAACCAGTTGGGAGGTGCAAAGGAGCTTGTGGAGGGAGGTATAAAACACTAAAAGACCAAAGAAATGCCCGCCCCTGACCGCAACACAATCTCACTCCTTACCCCTCCCATGGGGTAAAAAAAGAGGTGGGATGAAGACCCCATATCCAAAATGGAACATGACCCTACATTCTAAGAGGTGGGACTGTGGGTGTGCATTGCAGGTATATTTGGGCCTGCTAAGGAGGAGGAGGTGGGAATAGGAAAAATGGGGAATGAGAATAGGAAACGGGGACACAGGCAAGGCTCTGCGGCACCAGAGCTGGGAAGGGGGACATGGGGTAAATGGTCTGCGGTGTCAGAACTGGAAACAGAACACTGGGAATCAGATTCTGCCGACATGTAGCGCTATGGATATGTTTGTTTATTGGGGTTAGTTCCCAATATTGCATGGTTTGCACTTCGGACTTCTGGTCTTCTGCTTTCTGTCTGTGTGACAAGAACTGGGGGCGGGGGGGAGGGAAGGGAAAGCCCTCTAACAATGACTACTCAAGGTCCCTTCAAGCCCCACATTTCTAAGGCTCTACCCCATCCCAGTTTCTTACACCTCCTATTGTCCTTCTTGATACCAACCACCTCTTGACTTACGTTTCTGTCCCTGCCTTTCGCTACTCACACACTTGTACAGCAGTAGCATTAATAGATGATGATTCCACATTGGCTATGATGCAAAGGAGTGATCAAGCGCATTGGGTGCTAGGTAGCATAATAGGCTAGCATAGCAGTACTTCAAACTTGAGCAAATTTCAAGTCCTCCTGAGATCACAAATGAAGTCCCTAATTAGGGTCTCCAGGTGCTACTGCCATACCGATAATAACTGACACTTAGCAGGAAAAGACTAAGCACACTGCACACAAACATCACACAAAAACACTGCCCCCAAAAAACTAAATTTCCCAAGCGCCCATTTGTCCACAGCCCAAAGGCACATTTCTGCATCCCTGGCAGCCTCTATTCAGCGTACTCGATGGGATCAGGATGATTTTTTCGCAGCCCAAGTGGGATGCATGTTCAGAATTGTCTGGGGTGAGTTTTAACCCTCCTATTATGCTTAACCCTACCCAGTGCTCTTAGTCCTTCCCTGTCACAAAGTTCGCTGACCACCACTTTTAACGGCCCACTGCTCAGCTACATGTAACCCACACATTTACTAGATATACCAGCATCAAAATCTTCTGTCTATATTTAATCACACTGCCTCTCAAGGTAAGACTACGGCACCTGGGATTCTGGGGTCACAACATGCTGAGGTTCATCCACAGAAAAGGCCTCTGATACACCTTGCTTTGGGTGTTGCTCTTCTCCTCCCCTTTGCCGTAGTTCTATTTGTACACTATGTTGTGCGTCATTCTCGCCAGCTCAGTTGTGCAAGCAGCAACTGGGAGATACTACTGCTATTTTCTGGGGAGCTATTATTTGAGTAATAAGAGGATGAAGCGGACCAAAAAATACCCAGCATCTCTCTCACACCACCCCTTTTTTCCCCCACCTCCAATCAAGCCATCCAGCGTGGCTTTAGAAAGGCTTTCAGCGTTCTAAACAGATTTTGCATCAGATTTCACTCTCAATATGCTGACTCTTGTATGCTACTTCATTCGGCCTTGAAGACTTTGGGCCGGGCCCTCAGCTGGTGTAAGTCAACTTAGTGCCACTGATTTTCACCAGCATGATCTGGCCCTTTGTATTTGCTTTGAATACAGGGGTTGTCTTAGCACTGCACTAGCGTGAACCACCATTAAACTATAGGTCCTTTAATAATTCTGCCAAAACGCCAGGCAATTTTCCTCTCCGCCCCAAGTGCCAAACATCATTTTTTCTCACAGATCACTGGGTACCCTGAAGGGCCGTGAAGATTGGTATTTAGTGATGCAAAGAAAGTGTCTGAGTTTATTAATCCCAATCCAGCATTTTGACTTCTCTCTCCAAAGCACATGTACCATGAACTCTGACTGCACAGTTCCTCTCACAGGGTGCAAAATAACCCTTTATTCACCACTCTTCTAGAGATGGAGAAGGAAAATTCCCTGCCTTTTCTTCACCAGTACGACCCCCCACAAGAAAGGTGCATCTACAGTAGAAAAACTACAGCAATTGTGGCCAGGTTTTCAAAACACAGTGCTATGAACTCTCTATACTAGCATTGGTGCTTACTAATTTTTCTAGTGCAGATAAGAGTCTAGAACTGAGGCTGATCCAAATCAATATTTGTATACCTTCCCACATGATGTGACCCAGCCAGGTAAAGCATTAGGGTTAAAATGTGGTTTGAAGCCACAGCTCTTGGCAGGGGGCTAAACAAAGGCACAACATCCAATGGGAGCTTCTGAGAGAGTTACTCTTGAAGCAGGCAAGTGGGAAGGGCAAACACTGATACACCATTTGGCAGGTTACAATGCATGCTCCCAATGTACCAGGCCAGATCTGCCAGGGAAGAGCCTATTTGGGGAGTATAATGGTGACATCAATGCTAATTTTCCCAGGGCTTGGTGACCGATCTTAGACCCATTGATGTCAGTGGTAATACTCTCATTGGCTTCACTGGAGCCAGGACTTGGCCCAGGAAACTCAAAGAGCGAGATTCACAAAGGGACTTAAGTATGGTGATGCTCAGTGGCGCCACTCCTAATGTTTTAGGCACCAAGGGGGAAAAAAAAATCACTGGGATTTACCAAGCCTGAATTCAGCACCTTGTCTCCTTGCACAGACGCTTTACAATGGGATTAACAATAGCCAGAACACAAGGCAGCACCTCACCTAATCCAGCCAATGGGAAATGCTGCACCAACGGATATGTGCTAAACCCTGCCCCTCATAGGGAGTTTGGGGCCTAAATCCAGGCTGCAGGGAATAGCCCCTCTCTGCTTGGGATTCTCAGCTGCAAACCCTGTCTTGGGTGTTAGGCACCTAGGCAGTTTTAGCAAAGAGGAGGACCTCCCTCATAACAACCCATTGGGAGACCCCAGTTCAAGACCTGCCTCCACCCGATGGGGAGAAGAGATTTGAACAGGGGTCTGCCATCTCAGGTGAGTGCCCTAACCACCGGGCTATTCTAATGCAGGGCTCCTCCATCTTGCCTGTTGAAGCTATTCCACTGTGGATAGATAATGAGAATCTTCTTCTCGCAGTTGTTTTGTGTAAGTTCACCTATGGCGCCTGATCCTATAGGTGAGCTCTGAGTAGGCTTCCCTGATCGGGCCCTGCAGGCGAGTTAGAGGAACACTGATCTTCCCCCACTTTGTGAATCGCTCTGGGGCTTTGGCATCCGGATGCCTAGAGTAAGGCTGTCGTGAGCATGCTCAGAGGCAGAAACATAGGTACCTAGGGAAGCTTTTCCTGCAAAGATCTGTGCGCTGAGCAAATTTAGATACCTAAAGGGTTCGACAGAAGCTGAGCAGGGGTTTCGTGAATCCCAGTGGGGCCTGATTCTGAGATTTTGGCACCTAAAGTGGTAGTTAAGCACCTCCGTCCTTTTGTGACTCTAGCCCAAGGAGGAGAGCAATGCTAGGCCTATGTGCAGCACAGCTGGGGTATGAGTCCTTAGCCATTCATTCCTTCTCTCCCACACATGTAGTACCAGACTGACTCTTGTCCATAAACTGAAGACTTTCTTTTTTGGGAGCAAGCAGGAAATGCCACGGTTACTGGGAAGCTACTTTGCTTTTCCAAATAATAAATGTGACATTGCATGGGAAAAGAAAATGAAGCCACTATTTGTGTATCCAAAGCAGCTCTCCATTCAGATTACCCACTGCTTTCCTAGAAGCTGTCCAATTTTATGCCAATTAAGGCTTTGGAACCAAGTTTTACAGTTTAACAATGCAGAGGGAATATTTGTGTGTGCTTGCTTTTGGCTAATTATAGCCCTTAATCTGTTGCCACTGCTAGGAACTTGATTCAGGAAGCCATTTACAGTGCATAACAACCACCTTATTGAACTATTGACTTACAGCCAATGTCACATATTATTATGCACTAGTAAATGGTGCTCTTTATATTACTTCTCTGGTTACACATACACATACACACAGAGTTCTCTCTCTTTTATATGGCACTCTCATAACAACCAACACAAAAAGCACTTACCAAAGTGAGCATCTGGTACTGGAGATCTTTTTTCTCTCTCTCTACAGCCTGTATCTCTTCCTTAGACAGAATTGGAGCGGATATCCTATGGGTGTAACAGTGGCACTTCAACTTCAAATCAGAAAGACGAAAAAGCAGTGGTTTATTATTTCTACTTGACCTGAGGCCAGCCCTAAAGTATGAGGCTGTCCACGCGTGACTGGCTTGACCCTTTTAGTTTTTCTAAATAATTGCCAAGCAGCCTCATAAATTATCCACATTGAGCTTCATCCCGCTGCAAGTGAAATTTTGCTAATGCGCCTCAAAAGGGGAGCAGAATCAGGACTATTTTCCTACTCATTTAGGCATTCCCTTTGTCATACCTTTGCAGTGAATTTGACAAATTCTCTCAGCTGCTGCAAGTAGCATTGTGATAGTGTTTGGAATAGTTGCATTTCTATATGTAACGTGGTACTATTTGTGGCAAGCCTCTGGTACACAGGATAATGCAAAGGAAGAAGCAAAAAAATGCAAAAAAGAGTTTATATGTGCATTATTCTGTTTACAGGTTGTACTCCTTGGAGAATTTCGCACCACTGCGCACACGCAGAATTCATATCTCCTGCAGAATTATTATTATTTTCCTCTGCAGAAAATATAACTGCAACACATCTCCAGCGGAATGTGCCTTTCACCCAAAAGGGGCTGCTGTGGTGCCAGAACATAGGACAGCTGCTCCTGGATAGGGAGAAGAAGAGGCTGCATTCCTCGCCACACCCTGTCTGTGGGGCCAGGTGAGGAGGCATAGGATATGGGGGAGGGGGGATGCATAGAGCAGGGCACATGGGAGTCCTGGGGAGGTGTCACAGACTGGGGTTCAGAAGGGCTAGTGGTGGGAACAATCTGGGGCAGGGGCTGAATAGGGAGTGGGGGTGCAGGGCTACATGGGGATGGGGCAGATGTGCCTGACAATGGGAGAGGCTAGGGGTCATCCAGGGTCTGCATGGGAGAGGCTCCCCAACTCCCTAAAAATCCCCCCCCAAAAAAATTGTTCCATACTTCTCTCACGCACACCCAACAAGCCTCCAGGTTCCCTCCCAGGTTGCTTCTCTCTCCCTCAGCTTCTCCATTACCCCTTACTCCCCCAAGCCTTTGTACTGCTTCTGAGGGGTGCAGGACACACATATCTATATTGTAGTTTAAATGAATTATTACTCAAAGTTCTGTATTAATAGGCCTAGCATGGAATCTGTCAAAAGACATGTCCTGAATCATTTTGTTGTCTATATTGTTACAGACATACATGCTGACAGGTATTTTGAAATAATATTATGAAAATAATTGAAACTGATGTGATTATATTGTGTTATTTTGACAAATAAGATATGCAGGATTTTAAAATACTGTGTATTGAATTTTTAATTTTTTGGCATAGAATTCCCCCAGGAGTAAGATTGAACAGCAATCCAGACACAACCATTCTAAATTGTCCAAACTCAGATTTTTATAGATGAAACCTTGGCCATTTTCACCAATATATGCTGATATACACCCATCTTCTGGCTGGCAGGAGTACTACCTACAGTTTTCCCACACCAACTATTTCTGCCAGGCTGGGATGTACACCCAGGACGTATTGTCAGGTCAGGCTTACATGCCTTTGGAGCCTAACTGCTGGGGCCTGAGTTCCATGACCTTGCACCTTGTTTAGTTATTTACAGGGGGTGGGAGTCAAGAGAAGCTCTCCGTTTGGAATGGTGAAAGTTCACTCTCCCTTTGCACAGGTGTTAGTGACTGCACAAGTGCAAGGTAGTGAAGAATCAGAATCCTGAGGTTCAGTTCTCAGCCATGCTACTTTCCCCCCCAATCCTGAGCCAGCTGGAGGTGAAAACACTGCCCTGGTATAATTTAGAGCAGCTGCAGGGCTACTCTAACTTATGCCCCTTTGCCACCAATGGCTGCATTAACCAAGAATCTGGCAGAGCACCATCCATATGGTCCTGTGCCAGGTGTGCTCCATAAAATGAGGTGTAGAATTGGCTATGTGCCATCTGAGGATTTCCCAGTGGCAGAGGTAATCCTCAGCTGCTGCTTTAAGTTATCTTTTTACCTGCTGTGTGCATACAGAATGACCCGCTCCAGCTCTCCTTATGGCGGGCCTATAGGCAGACAACCCCTTGGTGTAGCCACTTACACTGTGTTCTCCTGACCCATACCAAGCTGTGGGAGTTTGTCTTCATGTTAGGCAGTCTTATGTGTGGAGTTGGAATGAAGAGTTAGAAAGGAGCAAGTTCTCGTAATGAAGTATCCTTCTAGTCTACATACACCATTTTACAATTGGGATCTGAAAAGCCAGAGCAGGTCTGGACCTGAAAACATAGATAATGCTGTCATGCCAAGAACTTTCTTGCAGGTGCCTAAACAGAGCAGCTTGCCTGAATTCAACACCTTACATCTTTTAAAACAAATAATGCTGATATTTGGAACAGAGAGGAAGGCAACTCTGCAGAATATTTAGAGGACATTGTTGAGGGACTTCCCAATTTGCTTAACATTCATTTTACTCATTTTTTTTTTATCCTTTGTAAAATTCCAAATTTACCACAGCATGTCCAAATAGATGATTTCCTTCATTATGAGTGTTAAACTTCCGTATACAAAGAGCACAACATCTGAAGTCAAGTCTCCATGAGAGCACAACACGTATGCACGTGGATGAGTGGCTGTAAGAATTTTCTGTTTTGCAGGATTATTGGCCTCACTATTCACACCTCCTTGTGATGCTGTCAGGAAAGACTCTGTAAAGCTACTGAGATGCACGGGGTTACAGAGTTTCCTTGCATGACTTCTCAACAGCCCACTCCTCCCAGCACATCAGAACCACAACAAATCCTTTAGCACCTTCCAGTGCCCACCAAAGAGGGTAAGGTTTGGTCCCTTCTCACTTTCCCTCCCTCCCACCCTTGACATGTTTCAGATGGGTTAAATTCTTCTGCTGCTTTTTTCTTGCCCAAGGTGTTAAAAATAGTCTGCATTGTAGGAGAAGACTAGACATTTCTTGAATAAATCATCTCTCTTTGGCATCAGATATCTGTGAATGGAGCCCTAAAGTTGCAAATCCAAATTTATTTATGCATGACATTTAACTGAATATCAACACTCTGAACTGCTGGAGTCCCTCAATCTAATGGAGATGTATGGACAGTAAAGCATCCATAGAAATAAGATGCCGACAGGTTGTGTAAAATTATCAGATTTACTCTGCTGATAAATTATTCACTGTAATTAGGAGTCAAACATGCTATTTGAGTGTATTTCTGGAGGTCAAATTAGCACAAATAATTTTCCACTGCATTATGATGTTTGCTAATACATTATGAAAGCCTTATTGTAATAGTGGTTTTGGGATGCATCAGGAGAGGCATTTCCAGTAGGGATAAGGAGGTTTTAGTACCGTTATACAAGGCACTGGTGAGACCTCACCTAGAATACTGTGTGCAGTTCTGGTCTCCCATGTTTAAAAAGGATGAATTCAAGCTGGAGCAGGTACAGAGAAGGGCTACTAGGATGATCCGAGGAATGGAAAACTTGTCTTATGAAAGGAGACTTAAGGAGCTTGGCTTGTTTAGCCTAACTAAAAGAAGGTTGAGGGGAGATATGATTGCTCTCTATAAATATATCAGAGGGATAAATACAGGAGAGGGAGAGGAATTATTTCAGCTCAGCACCAATGTGGACACAAGAACAAATGGATATAAACTGGCCACCAGGAAGTTTAGACTTGAAATCAGACGAAGGTTTTTAACCATCAGAGGAGTGAAGTTTTGGAATAGCCTTCCAAGGGAAGCAGTGGGGGCAAAAGATCTATCGGTTTTAAGATTCTACTTGATAAGTTTATGGAGGAGATGGTATGATGGGATAATGGGATTTTGGTAAGTAATTGATCTTTAAATATTCAGGGTAAATAGGCCAAATCCCCTGAGATGGGATATTAGATGGATGGGATCTGAGTTACCCAGGAAAGAATTTTCTGTAGTATCTGTCTGGTGAATCTTGCCCATATGCTCAGGGTTTAGCTGATTGCCATATTTGGGGTCGGGAAGGAATTTTCCTCCAGGGCAGATTGGAGAGGCCCTGGAGGTTTTTCGCCTTCCTCTGTAGCATGGGGCATGGTTGACTTGAGGGAGGCTTCTCTGCTCCTTGAAGTCTTTAAACCATGATTTGGGGACTTCAATAGCTCAGACATGGGTGAGGTTTTTCATAGGAGTGGGTGGGTGAGATTCTGTGGCCTGCACTGTGCACGAGGTCAGACTAGATGATCAGAATGGTCCCTTCTGACCTTAGTATCTATGAATCTATGAATCTATTTGCTGAACCAAGAAACGCACCCACAGATTCGCTATGTAACTCCTTTTCATTTCTGGGCAAGTTTCAGAACTACATTTTTATTACAACAAATTACAGAGATTTAAACTTCTCCACCCCAAACCTTGTCTGCTGCACCATGCAGCTGGTTTATTACAGAACAGTAAATATTATTTAATGCAGCAATATACACACGCCTGGTGCTTTACAAAGGAAGTGATTGCAAGTTGCTTACAAACAACAATTCAGATGCTGCAAACAATAATAGATACTAAGCTCAGAAAGATTTCAGAGTAGCAGCCGTGTTAGTCTGTATTCGCAAAAAGAAAAGGAGTACTTGTGGCACCTTAGAGACTATTTGTTATTCTCTAAGGTGCCACAAGTACTCCTTTTCTTTAAGCTCAGAAAAGAACATTAGATCAATGTTTCCCAAACGGTGAGTCCCAGCCCACCAGTGGGTCGCAGGAAGGGTCTACATAGGTGGGCCGCCTGTCATCGCCCCCATTTCACTCCATGCCCTACACGAGCCCCAGAAGCGCTCGCTCTCAATGAGGGCCCCCCAGGGCAGACAAAAGAGGCAGTTTGCTCTGGAGCCCCCAACTAAGTGGCACTGCAACCTGACACCTGGGAGCTCAGCACCATCCAGCACCCAGCTGCTCCTCTATAAGGCTGGGCCAAACCTGAGGGGAGGATCAGCTGGACCATAACTGAGCAGCACTGTGACTGTGTGCACCAGGTCTCAATGCCCAGAGCAAGGAGCCGAGCCTGGCCTTGACAGACAGGTGCCATTGCTGCGGGGGGAGGGCGGGGAAGACTTGCTTTCCAACCACAGTCGCTCCATAGGGGCCTCCTAGCCAGTCGGGACTGCAGGATGGGGCAGGACTGGGAGAGACAGAGAAAGCAATGGGGCTGGGGGTAGCCAAGCAGGAGGCTTGAAGGCCAAGGAGAAGGGAAGTTTTCCGCTCGTTGACGCAGGGGTGGCCGTCCTTGCTCGGAGGGTCATCTCTGTTGTTTTCAGTTAGGCCCCCCCAGATATAAAAGGATCTTTCAGAGTAGCAGCCGTGTTAGTCTGTATTCGCAAAAAGAATAGGAGTACTTGTGGCACCTTAGAGACTAACAAATTTATTAGAGCATAAGCTTTCGTGAGCTACAGCTCACTTCATCGGATGCATTTGGTGGAAAAAACAGAGGGGAGATTGATATACACACACAGAGTTAGTTTAGAGTGCCCCAGGAGTCAGCCCAGGGGCCAGTTTTGTTCAACATCTTCATTGATGATCCAGATCATCAGTTTAGCAACAGACTAACGTACAGTTGCTTCATTTTGACTGGAGTTTTAGGAGGTGTTAATTTGATTAAACTAGATAACAGGCTCTACCTCCCCTCCCCCTCTAAATTCTAGCCTGGAGAAGGCCTAACTGGCTCTTACTGTTTTTCATGCAATTCAATAGTTGGGTTATGGGTAGGGACAAGAAGATCAAGTGAAGTTACCGAAGGTCACAGAGGCAGGCAATGGCAGAGTCTTGGCTAGAACCGGGACATTCCCGATTCACTTTCATTCACGATCACTTGACACAGCTTCTTTGTTTTAATTTGGCTGCTTAATTGAGGTGAAACTGTGAAAGGCACCAGACTGACAGCACAGGAAAATAAAGGCTTTTATGTATCCTCCCCTCCCCCATCACTTCATCCCTGCCTAGGTGGATCTCTTCTAGGGGCAAGTAGTGCAGTTTCCATGAGGAAGGCAGACAAAAGTAAATCTACTGCACCCTTTGTAATGGGGGGGGCAGTATAACCTGCCTCAGCCCCTCCAGATCATTGGCTCAAGTGGACCAAGAGATCCCATGACACTCCAGAACATAGCTCTCCCCTGAGTCCCAGTGCTGTTCTATCATCTCCGGGCTAGTCTTAGCCCTTCATTTCCAACATCGCTCAAATATCATTAAAAGAAAAAAAATCCTTTTGTTAAGACTGCGGAAATTTTCAGTAAAATGAAAACAAATTGCTCTAAATAAACCATTTGTCACAGTCTGATTACTTTGCTGCCACTCTGGGAACACCAATTTGTCATGCTAGATCAGGGCAACAGCAGGCTGACTATATGAAATGGTAGGCTGCCTTCTAGCTCCTAGCTTGCAACCAGTGAAGAGAACTAAGATCCTCCACCCTCCACACCAGCACTAGGGATTTTGAAATGGGAGGAAGGATGGTTTTGTTATTAAGACACAGGACTGGGATTCCAGAGACCTGGGTTCAGTTCCTAGCTCCACCACAGACTTCCTGTGTGACCTTGCGCAAGTTACTTACCCCCTCTAAAGAGCACAGAGAAGTACCTCCTTCATCTGGTTTGTCCATTTAGACTGACAGCTGATTGGAAGAGGGACTGTCTCTTACAGAGCCTAACACAATAGTGCCCTGATCATGGCTGGGGCCTTTAGGGCCTGCTGTAAAACAGACATAAACCGGCTTCATCATTTAAGAAATGGATATGCCCTTTTTGAAAGGATGTGCCCAGGCAGCGATGAAAGCTATAGGCCAAGCCTACACATGGTATTGCAGGGACAGATGTGTCACTCAATTCTGCAATGTAATATGGAAAATATTCTAAATGACACTATCCCCTTTCTAATACATCCTTTTTATTAATATTAAATATTAATATTATTACCACTGCTACACATTGAACAGATGTCTTTAGTAATGTCCACATAAAAAACAAACACCATCAACTGGAAAGGACAACAGACACATACAATGTGACCATAACTCCAGAGGTACCTAATGCATATTGCAATACATACCCAAGCGTTCCAAGATCACAAGTAAGGCCCACAAATATTATGAGATTTGCTTAGAATCAGGAGAGTTCATTAAAAAAAAATATATTGGGGACTCTTTATTTGACTTGTGGTGTTCGAACCCTTTAGGGTGAATTCAGGTCATATTCCCAAACTTTCCTCAGCAAGTCTGAGGAGTTGAGTTTTCACATATCAGATGACTATAGAAGCTCAAGCTTCAAAAAAAAAAAAAAAAAAAAACCAACAACAACCAACCACCAAATATTGTAAGACTCAGGATAAAAGTCACAAGATTTGGTAACACTGCTATCGGTCACCACAGAGACAATGAGTCACTAGGACAGGTACCTCAGCAATACATAAAGAGGGCAGGGATAATAGAAGGGAGGAGAAAGAGACTGATACGAGGAGAAATGGGATAGGAAAATGGCAGTGAGAAATCTCATGTGAGAGAGCTGCACCAGCCCCAATCGCCAGCTAATGAACAACAAATAAGGGAGGTTCCTCTCCCCCACTGCCACCCCTTCTCTCCCTCTTGGGAGTTATAGAGGGCTTTGTGGGATGTTTGTATTGCAGATCTTGGAGTTGCCCAAGCACTATATAAGAGCATGTTTTAACCCCAGAAAGACCATAGTGGGGAACCTGTTAAATTTCATTATGTGCTGCATCAGGGAGACCCCAGGGCACCCCCTCATGGCATGACAAGGCTCTACATGCACATTCCACTAAGCTCCTCCTTCTTCCGGGATTCATAAATAAATCACTCATCCAGAGTCTCTACCCAATACTGCCCTTCTCCTGAAGACTAGCTGATTTAATCCACTTCCCCCCAAAAACCCCTCCCTCTAGGTTCAGGAGTTCCCAGCCCTGCTGGCCAGGCCCAGTGGTTTTCAGTCCTGGCATCCGCAGCCAGTAGATTCTCCCTCAGGTGCAGGGGACTTCCCAGCCCTCCTTGGGGGCAGAGGGGATTTCCCACTCCGCTTTTCCCATCTTGGCACAGGACACCCAGCCCTCTCGGTCGGGCCATGCCCATTACTTCTGGCCTCCAAGCAGAACCTCAGCTGGCCCCTTTTTTTTTTTTTACCGTAGTCCTTTTCTCCCTGGGTTAGGGTTGCTCAGCAGACAGCGGCATTCCTTGACTGGGGTCTCAGGGCGCTTAGGAGCAGGCCTGTCTCTAAGAGCACCTCTTTCCATCTGAGCTCTGTAGCCTTTTCAGGACCAGGCGCTCATTAGTCAATTGACTGCCTAGGAGCTAATTGCTTATAGGTGGGCTTGTTCCCCCCCTCCCCCGCCCCGCAAAAGTAGCCCATCACACAGCACTGGGGCCTGACTCTGTTTAAAGGGCCAGCCACCCCAGGATCGACAAAAATATGTAAAAGTGTCCTTTTGTGACCAAGGAGTTAATCATCCAAACAGCTAATTTCCTCAGCCTGTTGCAGTTACTTCTGCTCTTTTTGTGCCTCTCAGCATTGCAGTAACTTTGCTGCATTTAGCACAGGGCCTGAGCCAGAATGTCTACACCGCAATTTTACAGCCCCATAACCCAAGCCCAAGCCCAAGTCCAAGTCAGCTGCCATGGGCCATCTGCGTGTGTTTGATTGCAGCATAGATGTATCTGGTAAATCCAAGTAGTGTGAAGCTGTACTGCCCCCAAGGTGAGAGCCCCATGAGGCAATGGCCCCTGGTCAAATACATTTTATTTCCCATTAAAGTTTTCAAAGGAAACAAAGTATTTTTGTTTGGGGCAAAAAATTTCACAGATTTTTTTGGGGGGAGATGACTGGGAAAACATTTTTTGACATACAGAAAATTTGGGGCATTCAGCTTTTTGATCATTTTAACTGCTCCTTCCCCCCACCTCCCAAAGAGAGAAAGAGAGAAATGGGCATTTTATGACATTTTTCGAAAAAAATAAAAAAGAGAAAAAAAATTCAAGCAGCTGTCTTCTAGGCATCTGTGGGGAACATGTTCATCGACAAACTCCTTAAGAGTGCATGGATTCCACTTTATGGTCATCTAGCCCTACTGGCCAGTGCTGAACTGGGGGCGGTCATAGCTGCAATATGTCCATGCTTTTGTATCGGACACTGTCAAGGTTCCTTCCCCACTCTGAACTCTAGGGTACAGATGTGGGGACCTGCATGAAAAACCCCCTAAGCTTATTTTTACCAGCTTAGGTTAAAACTTCCCCAAGGTACAAACTATTTTACCTTTTGCCCTTGGACTTTATTGCTGCCACCACCAAGCATCTAACACATATATAATAGGGAAAGAGCCCGCTTGGAAACATCTTTCCCCCCAAAATCCTCCCAAACCCTACACCCCCTTTCCTGGAGAAGGCTTGATAAAAATCCACCAATTTGCATAGGTGAACACAGACCCAAACCCTTGGATCTTAAGAACAATGACAAAGCAATCAGGTTCTTAAAAGAAGAATTTTAATTGAAGAAAAAGTAAAAGAGTCACCTTTGTAAAATCAGGATGGTAAATACCTTACAGGGTAATCAGTTTCAAAACATAGAGAATCCCTCTAGGAAAAACCTTAAGTTACAAAAAGACACAAAAACAGGAATATCCATTCTATTCAGCACAGCTTATTTTATCAGCCATTTAAACAAAACAGAATCTAACGCATATCTAGCTAGATTACTTACTAAGTTCTAAGACTCCATTCCTGTTCTGTTTCCAGCAAAAACATCACACAGACAGAGAGAGCCTTTGTTTCTCCCCCCTCCAACTTTGAAAGTCTCTTCTCTCCTCATTGGTCATTTTGGTCAGGTGTCAGTGAGGTTATCCTAGCTTCTTAACCCTTTACAGATGAAAGGGTTTTTCCTCTGGCCAGGAGGGATTTAAAGGTGTTTACCTTTCTCTTTATATTTATGACAGACACAGAAGTAGCTACAACACAGACATAAGTCAGGAGGATCAAATAAACCCCTTTATTTGATATTATGCTGCCTGTGTCACAACTGGATCCAGCTAGTATAATTCCAGGCACTTGATGCTGCCAACCTGATTGCCTTCTATGGTGAGATAACTGGCTCTGTGGATATGGAGAAAGATATGGATGTGATATATCTTGACTTTAGCAATGCTTTGATACGGTCTCCCACAGTATTTTTGCCAGCAAGTTAAAAAAGTATGGAGTGGACAAACGGTCTATAAGGTGGATAGAAAGCTGGCTAGATCGTTGGGCTCAATGGGTAGTGATCAACAGCTTGATGTCTAGTTGGCAGCGGTATCAAGCAGAGTGCCCCAGGAGTCAGTCCAGGGGCCAGTTTTGTTCAACATCTTCATTGATGATCCAGATGATGGGATGGATTGCACCCTCAGCATGTTCGCAGGTGACACTAAGCTGCAGGGAGAGGTAGATATGCTGGAGGGTAGGAATAGGGTCCAGAGTGATCTAGACAAATTGGAGGATTGGGCTAAAAGAAATCTGATGAGGTTCAACAAGGACAAGTACAGAGTCCAGCACTTAGGATGGAAGAATCCCATGCACCGCTACAGGCTGGAAACCGCCTGGCTAAGTGGCAGTTCTGCAGAAAAGGACCTGGGGATTACAGTGGACAAGAAGCTGAATATGAGTCAACAGTGTGCCCTTGTTGCCAAGAAGGCTAATGGCATATTGGGCTGCATTAGTAGGAGTATTGCCAGCAGATCGAGGAAAGTGATTATTCCCCTCTATTTGGCACTGGTGAGGCCACATCTGGAGTACTGTGTCCAGTTTGGGGCCCCCACTACAGAAGATATGTGACAAATTGGAAAGAGTCCAACAGAGGATAATGAAAATGATTTAGGAGGCTGGTGCACATGCCTTATGAGGAGAGACTGAGAGAACTGGGCTTATTTAGTCTGCAGAAGAGAAGAGTGAGGGGGGGATTTGATAGCAGCCTTCAACTACCTGAAGGGGGGTTCCAAAGAGGATGGAGCTCGGCTGTTCTCAGTGTGGCAGATGACAGAACAAGGAGGAATGGTCTTAAGTCACAGAGGGGGAGATCTAGGTTGGATATTAGGAAAAATTATTTCACTAGGAAGTTGGTGAAGCACTGGAATGGGTTACCTAGGGGGGTGGTGGAATCTCCATCCTTGGAGGTTTTTAAGGCCCGGTTTGACAAAGGTCTAGCTGGGATGATTTAGTTGGGGTTGGTCCTGCTTTGAGCAGGGGGTTGCACTAGATGACCTCCTGAAGTCTCTTCCAACCCTAATCTTCTATGATTTTAGATCTCCTCAAAATACAGACCACTATTATGGTCCTCCTACTCTTGTTCATTTTTGGGGTCATTGGTCCTGCTAACAATGCTAGACCTGAACAGTCACCGTGTTAAGGTGAGCTCATGGACAGAAATTGTGGCTGTCCTGTGGAGGGAAAGGAGGTTACTCCTTTCAGAGGCCATACAGAGGCTGGTGGTGCACAATCTGGCCAGATTCACTCTTTAAAATATTGTGGAGATGGGGAGAGGGATTACTGCAAAATCTTTGTCCAAACATCACAATGAAAACTGAACCCTGTACGCTCCCACCAAAACCATGTGAGTTTGCAATGGGAGGACCAATGCAAAAAGTGTAGTATAAAGGCTCAGAGATGTGCCACATTAGAAAGAGGCAGAATTTCCACAAATAGTATAAATCCTTCCTTGTTTACAGCGCCTGGAGACCAATGAGCAGTACAGGGCTTGTAACCATAGCAATCAGCTCCACTGAGAGAGACCCTTATTATGCTAAGCACTGAAGTAGTGAACAATTAAGGGGTGCTAAATGGGGATCTTGCTCTGGCATACTGGCTGCACTGGTTACATTGGAAACTGGCATTACTAGTTACCCCAACTGCTGTTTTTCTGTGCATAGAAAAAGCAACCATGTACCTTCAATATGAATAACTTCTATTTTAGATGAAGGAAAAAACAATAAAAGTAAAGTCTCCTTGGGAAAAATCAGAGCTGCCTCAGCAGGCTTCTAGATGTTTAAATGGGCAATACCCAAACAGCAACACTGTGACACTCACCTAGCTGTATACTCCATATGGATAAAGGGAAGCTGGTACCAGTTATAGTGGGAACCAAATGAGGTGGTTTGGTTCCTTATAGTGGGGGGAAATGATACACTGGTTATACTGGGAGATATATTTTTGGTTTACTAAGGAAATGATATGCTTCTTATCATGGGGAACTGGTTGCATTAAAAACCTAGGAAGCTGATTTCCCTGAGAAACTGGTGTATTGGTTATACTGATTATAACAAGAAACAGATTCTTGTTCTGCTTGATTTCCAAGTATAACCAGAATATTGGTTTAAGTAGCAAGTCTAGATTCCGCATTTAACTAGTCAGATCACTATACTGGTTACAATGGTAGTCGAGATATAAAGAAGGTAGATTAGTCAAACTAATCAGCAACATGTTAAAAGGAAGTGAAGGGTATGTGCTGTTTAGGAAAGACAGAAACAAAGGTAAAGGGGGTGGAGTAGCATTGTATATCAACGATGAGTTAGAATGTAAAGAAATAAGAAGCGATGCAATGGATAAGACAGAGTCTGTCTGGGCAAAAATTACATTGGGGAAGAAAACTAGTAAAGCCTCTCCTGCGATAGTGCTTGGGGTGTGCTATAGACCTCCGGGATCTAATTTGGTTATGGATAGAGCCCTTTTTAATGTCTTTAATAAAGTAATACTAATGGAAACTGCGTGATCATGGGAGACTTAACTTCCCAGATATAGACTGGAGGACCAGTGCTAGTAATAATAATAGGGCTCAGATTTTCCTAGATGCGATAGCTGATGGATTCCTTCATCAAGTAGTTGCTGAACCGACTAGAGGGGATGCCATTTTAGATTTAATTTTGGTGAGTAGCGAGGACCTCATAGAAGAAATGGTTGTAGGGGACAATCTTGGCTCAAGTGATCATGAGCTAATTCAGTTCAAACTAAATGGAAGGATTAACAAAATAAATCTGCAACTAGGGTTTTTGATTTCAAAAGGGCTGACTTTCAAAAATTAAGGCAATTAGTTAGGGAAGTGGATTGGACTGAAGAACTTATGGATCTAAAGGCAGTTGAGGCCTGGGATTACTTTAAATCAAAACTGCAGAAGCTATCGGAAGCCTGTATCCCAAGAAAGGGGAAAAAATTCATAGGAAGGAGTTGTAGACCAAGCTGGATGAGCAAGCATCTTAGAGAGGTGATTATGAAGAAGCAGAAAGCATACAGGGAGTGGAAGATGGGAGGGATCAGCAAGGAAAGCTACCTAATTGAGGTCAGAAGATGTAGGGATAAAGTCAGAGAGGCTAAAAGTCGAGTAGAGTTGGACCTTGCAAAGGGAATTAAAACCAATAGTAAAAGGTTCTATAGCCATATAAATAAGAAGAAAACTAAGAAGAAGAAGTGGGGCCGCTTAACACTGAGGATGGAGTGGAGGTTAAAGATAATCTAGGCATGGCCCAATATCTAAACAAATACTTTGCCTCAGTCTTTAATAAGGCTAAAGAGGATCTTGGGGATAATGGTAGCATGACAAATGGGAAGGAGGATATAGAGGTAGATATTACCATATCAGAGGTAGAAGCGAAACTGAAACAGCTTAATGGACTAAATCGGGGGGCCCAGATAATCTTCATCCAAGAATATTAAAGGAATTGGCACCTGAAATTGCAAGCCCATTAGCAAGAATTTTTAATGAATCTGTAAACTCAGGAATAGTACCGAATGATTGGAGAATTGCTAATATAGTTCCTATTTTTAAGAAAGGAAAAAAAAGTGATCCAGGTAACTACAGGCCAGTTAGTTTGACATCTGTAGTATGCAAGGTCCTGGAAAAAATTTGAAGGAGAAATTAGTTAAGGACATTGAAGTCAATGGTAAATGGGACAAAATACAACATGGTTTTACAAAAGGTAGATCGTGCCAAACCAACCTAATCTCCTTTTTTGAAAAAGTAACAGATTTTTTAGATAAAGGAAATGCAGTGGATCTAATTTACCTAGATTTCAGTAAGGCATTTGATACCGTGCCACATCGGGAATTATTAGTTAAATTGGAGAAGATGGGGATCAATATGAACATCAGAAGGTGGATAAGGAATTGGTTAAAGGGGAGACTGCAACGGGTCCTACTGAAAGGCGAACTGTCAGGTTGGAGGGAGGTTACCAGTGGAGTTCCTCAGGGATCGGTTTTGGGACCAATCTTATTTAATCTTTTTGTTACTGACCTTGGCACAAAAAGTGGGAGTGTGCTAATAAAGTTTGCAGATGATACAAAGCTGGGAGGTATTGCCAATTCGGAGAAGGATCGGGATATTATACAGGAGGATCTGGATGACCTTGTAAACTGGAGTAATAGTAATAGGATGAAATTTAATAGTGAGAAGTGTAAGGTTATGCATTTAGGGATTAATAACAAGAATTTTAGTTATAAGTTGGGGACGCATCAATTAGAAGTAACGGAAGAGGAGAAGGACCTTGGAGTATTGGTTGATCATAGGATGACTATGAGCTGCCAATGTGATATGGCTGTGAAAAAAGCTAATGCGGTTTTGGGATGCATCAGGAGAGGCATTTCCAGTAGGGATAAGGAGGTTTTAGTACCGTTATACAAGGCACTGGTGAGACCTCACCTAGAATACTGTGTGCAGTTCTGGTCTCCCATGTTTAAAAAGGATGAATTCAAACTGGAGCAGGTACAGAGAAGGGCTACTAGGATGATCCGAGGAATGGAAAACTTGTCTTATGAAAGGAGACTTAAGGAGCTTGGCTTGTTTAGCCTAACTAAAAGAAGGTTGAGGGGAGATATGATTGCTCTCTATAAATATATCAGAGGGATAAATACAGGAGAGGGAGAGGAATTATTTAAGCTCAGCACCAATGTGGACACAAGAACAAATGGATATAAACTGGCCACCAGGAAGTTTAGACTTGAAATCAGACGAAGGTTTTTAACCATCAGAGGAGTGAAGTTTTGGAATAACCTTCCAAGGGAAGCAGTGGGGGCAAAAGATCTATCTGGTTTTAAGATTCTACTCGATAAGTTTATGGAGGAGATGGTATGATGGGATAATGGGATTTTGGTAAGTAATTGATCTTTAAATATTCAGGGTAAATAGGCCAAATCCCCTGAGATGGGATATTAGATGGATGGGATCTGATTTACTATTGAAAATTCTTTCCTGGGTATCTGGCTGGTGAATCTTGCCCATGTGCTCAGGGTTTGGCTGATTGCCATGTTTGGGGTCGGGAGGGAGTTTTCCTCCAGGGCAGATTGGAGAGGCCCTGGAGGTTTTTTTTTGCCTTCCTCTGTAGCATGGGGCATGGTTGACTGGAGGGAGGCTTCTCTGCTCCTTGAAGTTTTGAACCATGATTTGAGGACTTCAATAGCTCAGACATGGGTGAGGTTTTTCATAGGAGTGGTGGGTGACATTCTGTGGCCTGCGCTGTGCAGGAGGTCGGACTAGATGATCAGAGTGGTCCCTTCTGACCTTAATATCTATGAATCTATCTATGAAGTGAGATCATCTCCAAAGCATAGCACCCCATCGGGGTATAGCTGTGGTAGGAGACGAGATAGGTCGCTAGATAAATGAATAGGTAGATTGATCTAGATTGACACAGTGCCTCAGTTTACCCATGAAAGCTCATGCCCAAATAAATCTGCTAGTCTTTAAGGTGCCACCAGACTCCTCATTTCTGTGGATACAGACTAACAGGGCTACCCCTCTGATACAGTGTCCCAACAAGAAAAGGAGTACATGTGGCACCTTAGAGACTAACAAATGTATTAGAGCATAAGCTTTCGTGCTCTCACGCTCACGAAAGCTTATGCTCTATTACATTTGTTAGTCTCTATGGTGCCACAAGTACTCCTTTTCTTTTTGCGAATACAGACTAACACGGCTGCTACTCTGAAACCAGTGTCCCAACACTCAGTCATGTAAACTTGTACACGAAACAGCATTCGGAACAAGGCAAACAGGTTATACTTGCTGCATATTGTTAGTGTGAAATGTCACCAATAAGCCATCATTTCACTTTACCATCCGTCTTGTCCACAAATATACTGTTCCCGAAGGAGCAATAGCAGCTCACTCACAGCAGTGTGGGCAGCATTCGCACGGAGCTGGCTTTGAGGAAGGCAACAAAAGTGATCTATACTGGGCTTGGGGTGGCTTTAAATCACTTAGTCTCCCTCTTTAAAGCTGCTCTTGGAGGGGAGCAAGAGTAAGGGATTTGGCTCTGACTATGACTCTTAATTTCAGGAAGCCATACCCAGTATTTCTACAAGGCCAGTGAAAAGTGAGCAAGGCACATGCCTGACATTAGCCCGTGGGCCCTTGCTCATGATGGCAAAAGAGCACAGTCTGTATTTTATCATTTACACTCATTGGGCCATGTCCTCCTTTGTGTGAGAAATATCTGTGCAGGGAGCAGAAACCATGAGGGTTTCTATTTACAGAGTTTCTTTCTCCCAGGTCTGTCATGAGATGGGGGTGAGGGGTTGTCACCAGTGGTGAGCTGGAGCCGGTTCGCACCAGTTCGCGTGAACCGGTTGTTAAATTTTGATGCCGGTTTAGAACCGGTTGTTAAAAGGGTGGGGAAACTCAGGTGGGACAAATAGGATGTGGCCCGCAGGACCATCCTGTCCATCCCACCTGAGCTCTCGGCTGGGGAGGCTCCCATGTGAATTTTTACTGACCTGGCAGCACTCCGAGCCTTCGGCGGTACTTCAGCGGCAGGTCCTTCACTCACTCCGGGTCTTCAGTAGCATTTCAGCGGCGGGTCCTTCAGTGCCGCTGAAGACCTGGAGCAAGTGAAGGAACCGGTTCTTGAGCTTCTGGCAACTCATCACTGCTTGTCACCCCTTGTACACTGAGCAGAAAGTCTGGCAGCTAAAAAAGCAGATATCTCATGACATACACAGCGGCCCACAGCCATGTGCCATGCGGATTCCTGCCCCTCCATCTACCTTGACAGCAGCTCAGGACAGGCAACCCAGTGGGAGTTAATGCTGCTTGATGGATATCCCATTGTAGATCCAGTATGTCTGCTGGGAAGCATGTTGTGGAGAACGGCTGGGTCTCCAGCCCCAACCCAAACCCATATAAAGTCCAATCAGCAAAATAAGATGCATGGGAAAAATGTTCCAGAGCCTGTATTCCCCTGAGTTGGTTCTACAGGGCTGGACTTGCCCCTGCTGAGAGGAGAATATGCCCTGTTCTGACAGAATGGGGTATAACTTGCTCTCTTTCTGTCAACTACATGCTATACAGGAGTGGGAAAACCGGAGCTGAATATAGAAGGGAGATGCAGTAGCGCCTGTGTTTCAAGGGCTTTATAGTTTGAGTTTTCATGAATCAAGGGTGAAGCTAATTATACCTACAACAAGACTATATTGTAGCAGGGATATAACTAATAGCCTTGTAGCGGATGAGCTTTGTACCGTAATGTTTTGGATTCAGTGCTGGTAACATGGACACGGTATATTGATCTAAGGGCTTTCAGAGGCTGTGAACATCAGCATTATCTTTAGGAGAGATGTGAAATTTAAGCTTTTAACTGTTAATAGAAAAATCCTACAGCGGCTCTCTGAGCGTAAATTCAACTTGCAACAAAGGAGGGAAAACAACAAGCCAACACTATTTATTTTGTTACTTTCCAGAATGCTGCCAGAACATGGAGATGCAGTTCAGGAAGCCAGAGAGGAGAGGATTTACCCACCTGCTGTCCTGTCTCATTTAAAAGCACAAACAGGTCCACCATGATTCATTAGGGGAAACGTATAAACAAGAAAAGAAACAGGATGAAGAACTTCTGCTACACTTGAAAATTGTGCTGAATAAGGGCTTGGCTTTTGTTTTGTTCCTAACCCAGCAGTACACTGATCAGTGCTGTGTAGAGCAAAATACTGACTGAGTATGAGCTAAACACAGACTTTGATTGCTTTGGATTCCTCTCCTCCTCTCTATGACAAGCACAGCATGGTCAAGCCACTCGTGTGTGTTTTTTTTTAAATGTAGTGATTATAGTTCATAATTAATTGTCTTAAATGAACTGAATTGTAATCTCCATCTTGAGTATTTCTTGAGTGACTCTCAGCTTGATGGCTGAACATTGTTATGTCAGGGCTAAACTGTCCTTTGGCTGGACATGGACATAAAGGGGAAGAAGATGTACCCAGTGGCACCTCCTTCATTACCTCCCCAGACCTTGGGTCCAGCCAACTCTGCTCCTGCCTTCCTATGATGCTGTCATTCAGCATGTCATGGGAGGGGCAGAGCAGGGATGAGCATGTTTGGGGTCAGCCTCTACCCTAGTGATTCTGTGCTTCTGCAATGGCCCATAGGGGCCACTGAAGCAATTTAGGGAAGTTCAAAGGGTTGCTCTAGCTTGTGCTACAGGACTCACAAGCCTCCAGTCATCCCACAATAGGTGAGGCACAAGCTGCACTAAAGGAAGCAGAAAACTTCCCACCCTCGTAACAACATTTCTCAACCCTTGTTGTCATATGGGCGTACTTCGTAAAATGTAAATAAGCCAACGTGGCCAAGAACTTTAAAATTGGAGAAAGAAGTGGGGGTAATATATTTTATCAAAACTTCTGGTAGTGAGAGAGAGAAGGTTTTGAGCTACACAGAGTTTTTCTTCAAGACTGGGAAAGGTACTAAGAGTGCCACAGCTAAATACAAGATTGAAAAGATAGTTTAGTCCCTTAGACTATGTGCTAACTACTTATGCTAAACTAGCTGTTCAATCTTTACTCCTGGGGGAATTCTGCACCAAAAAATTAAAAATTCAACACACAATATTTTAGCATTTTGCATAGTTCAAAATAACACAATATAATCACACCCGTTTCAATTATTTTGGTAATTTATTTCAAAATACCTATCAACAACTATGTCTGTAACAATACAGACCCACAAAAATTCCTTCATGAGTAGAGTACGACAACCCAGTAAAACCCTATCTCTCTGCCCAGTAAGAGGGTCAGACATTCACACTTCCTCCACCCCAGAGCCCAGCTGCGGGCCGCCCCCAGCCCAGACACTTGCACGCACCCCCTCTCCTCCAGAGGCCAGCCGCGGGGCCCCCCCGAGCCCAGATATTCACACCCCCAGACCCCAGCTGTGGCCCCCCAGCCCAGACACTCACACCCACTGTCCCACAGCGCTCAGCTGTGGGGAGCCCCCAGCCCAGACACTCACACCCCTTCACCCCCTAGGTAGGGTGACCAGACGCATATATGAAAAAATCGGGACAGAGGGTGTGGGGTAATAGGAGCCTACATAAGAAAAAGACCCCAAAATTGGGACTGTCCCTATAAAATCAGAACATCTGGTCACCTTACCCCCAAGCCCCAGCTGCAGCCCCCCAGCCCAGAAACTCACACCCCTCCCCCCAGAGCCCAGGGATCCAGAGGGAGAAATAGCCTGATGCTGGGTTCCGGGCTTGTGTGAAGTTTCCTGCACGCGGCCTCCTTCCTTCAGGGCATGCTGAGAACTGCAGCTGCTGGGAACCCTCCCCCCCCCCCGCTCCCCGTGGCAGGGTCTTCTACTTGTGAGCTGCACTCGGCCAGGCCCAGTGGCCCCTAGTGACGTACAGCAGCTCTGCAGCCCATTTCTGTGGAGGAAAAGGAAATTCTGTGCAAAAAAACATTAATTTCAGCGCAAATTCTGCATGTGCAGTACTGCAGAATTCCTCCAGGAGTAACTCTTGTATTTAGCTGTGACAGTTTCAGTACCTTTCCTAGACCTGAAGAAGAGCTCTGTGTAACTTCAAAGTTTGTCTCTCACACCAACAGAAGTGGGTCCCATAAAAGATATTACCTCACCCACCTTGTGTCTCTAATATCCTGGGACCCACATGGCTAGAATAACTCTGCCCAGTTTTAAAGTTGTAGGCAGTAACAGACAGTGAATCCCAGCAATGATTGAACCTTGTGATATTCCAAACAACAAGAACTCTCCGTCTGCTTGTAGCTGTTTCCATTGCTCCAGGCTGACTCAACAGACATTCTAGGCTTCAGAGTGACACACAGACAGTGTGACACTTATGGAATCTGGAGTCACTGGGATTTCGAACAGCAGAAGAGTGTTTAGACTAGTGGTGCCAGTTAACAACCTGCAAACTTTTCCAACATTCCACTGCCTACTGTGGGATTATTTTTATTAGCCCTAGGAACCACAGGGAACTTCTAAAAATACGAAGCCACAGGATGTGTTGATCTTTATCACTACACCCAACATAAATAGAACGAGCCAGAGTGATGTAATGCCATCAACAGGCCAGATATTTCACAAAGCCAACAAATACAATGCAGGCTCCACCATCTTACCAGTCTTGATCTTGATCATTCTGCTCTCCCCATTTAGACCCTTTTTACTCTGTTTTGTCCACTTTGCCAGAGGGAGAATTTATTTTATTTATCTACCATCACCGAGGGAGCTGAAAACATGTAGTGTTATCCTTCAAAAAGTCATTTTGACCTGTGGCATTTCAGCCACTTCTCAAAACCTAGAGAGGGAGCCAGCTGGGTCTCTGAGGTGAAATCTGAAAGACAGCATCTAATTCATTGCTGGGTTAGTACACGTCATTCAGAGAATGAAAAGCATGAAGTAAGCTTCAGAAGGGGTAAGGAAGCCTGCCACTAACAGGATATGGCGCTTGTTTACTGAGATGTGCTACGAATATAGTAACCTCTTCCCCTTTGGATTATATTTCCATCAAACACATTATCATGCAAGCACACATTAGTGTCTGTTTATTCCTCTGTAATTTACAAACTTCCCAGGAAGGAGGTGGCTGTTGGCAAAAGGATAGATTCTCATCTTTTCTCCAGGGTAGCTGAGTTTGGAAAGAAGACGGAGTTATGGGGGAGCAATGGAACACTGTCCCCCAGCCCTGGAGCAGTGGTAGAAACAGTGTGAGGACAACCCTAGAGGCAGTGTGGCCTAATGCATAGAGCACCAGACTGGGACTCAGGAAACCTGGGTTCTATTCCCTGCCCTGCTTGGTGACCTTCGACAATTCACTACCCCTTTATGCCTCAATTTCCGCACCTGTAAAATGGGGATAATGATCCTGGCCTCTTTTGGAAAGCAGAGAGAGATCTCCTGATAAAGCGTGCTAGATAAGAGATAGAGACTGTTAGCATGGAATGCTGGAGAACCCACAACTCCATCCGCAGTCTTCCCTTGTTGCACTGGAGTAGTCAGGCAGGCCACAAAGAGTGGAACGTTGGGGTGCTCAAGAACTGCCGTCCTGCCAGGCCATTTCCCCGGATCCTTCCTTCCCACCCTACACAGCAGAACGCCGTTGCACTCAAGGTAGTCTGTGACTGTGGAGGTGGTGGCTGGATTTGCCTCACCGGTCATAGGAAGGATAGATCAGAGCAAATCTCTGTAGACCACTACCTAGAAGAGCAGCAAGTATTACGCAAGGCTAGGCACACTTGAAAACAAAGAGAGAGCACTTGTGAAGAAAGCTGTGGCCCTTGCCCTACAGTTCATCAGATCAACACTGTATTACTGCCAGAGGCTATGACTTATGGTCATTCCAAAACGTAAGTGCATGAGGACTGCAGTTGCCTACACTAATGTGGGTTGTCTTGCTGCAAGCACAATGCACAGCAGCCAACATCTGATTTCCAGGGGGATGAGGAAGGTGTTCATTTTGACCTATCATTCTTTGATGAGTTGGGCCCTCTACTACCTGAGCAGCTACCTCTTTTCTCCTGTAGCAGGTTGGGTTTCGCGTGCAGCAGCCAAATGGGTCTGGTGGCCTGTGATATATACAGAAAATCAAACTAGATGATCTGGTGGTCTCTGCTGGCCTTATCCTCTATGACTATGACTGAGCAGAGGTGCTCAAGCTAGTACCTCCCTGGTTTAAATGATAGGTGGATCATGACTGGGCTTTCTTGGGGACACCAGTGTTTATTTTAATTCTTGGTCCACTGAGGCCCATATTGGAAGGCCTGGGTTTCCCCCCAGGACTAACTGTGAACAGGGTGGGAGTGGAGTGGGATCTTGGATCAGCTAGCCCTGTGTCAGCATTTTGCCACATCACACATTGTTATAGACTGTAAACAGTCTGGGGCAGGGACTGTCACTGACTATGGGTATGTAAAGCACCTATCAAATGGGGGTTGAACCTGCAGGTAATAATGCAATAGAAGTGAGAAATAACAGTAGCGGTACTAATGACATTTGAGGTTATTGCTCAGGACAGTTTTAAAATCTAAATATATAAATGATTGACTCCTAACTGCAAGTTAAATAGTTATAGCTACTAAGGGGAAACAGAGTAGAAGGACAGTAACCTAAAGAACAATTTCTTAACCAAATCTTTAAGCCCTGCATGGAAAATTCTCACTGAAAGGGCAGAACACTCCAGATTACACAGGAAGAAAGGTGGCTGACAATCGTCAGCCCTTAAACTCATAGCACAACAGCAACAATTGACTTCCTGTCCCGATTCTCTCTGTATTCTCCAGAACAGCGAACAGTCAAAGCAATGAAATTTAAATGCTAGCAAAATCCACAGAGTAAACCACAGCAGTGGGGTGGGGTAGGATGGGGTGGGGTTCAGCATACAAAAGTGGTGTCTTTTCCTCAACAGAGACCATTAGCTACATCATGCTCATCCCCAGTACCAGTCAACAATTCAGCAAAGCTCTTCCAGTTAACATACTGCATGGTATTGAAGAGAGGGGTGTAAATAGTTCCCAAGCAATGTTTAGCGTGCTCTTCTCTAGCTTAAAGAACAAAGAGACTTCCTTTTTTTAACATAGAACAGAATGTACTAGAGCTGTCAAGCGATTAAAAAAATTAAACAATTATAGAATACCATTTATTTAAATATTTTTGGATGTTTTCTACATTTTCAATTATACTACAATTGTGCAATGCAAACGCCTGTTCTCACTTTCAGGTGATATTGTAAATAAGAAGCAGGCAGCATTATCTCCCATAAATGTAAACAAACTTGTTTGTCTGAGCGATTGGCTGAACAAGAAGTAGGACTGAGTAGACTTGTAGGCTCTAAAGTTTTACATTGTTTTATTTTTGAATGTAGGTATTTTTTGTACATAATTCTACACTTGTGAGTTCAACTTTCATGATGAAGAGGTTGCACTACAGTACTTGTATGAGCTGAATTGAAAAATACTATTTCTTTTGTCTATCATTTTTACAGTGCAAGTATTTGTAATAAAAAATAATATACCGTGAGCACTGTACACTTTGTATTCTGTGTTGTAATTGAAATTTACATATTTGAAAATGTAGAAAAACATCCTAAGTATATACCGATTGATTTGAAACAAGCTCGCACCACTTCCTAAACACTGCTGCTGGGTTTGAACTCCAGTGTAACATCCATTTGGTAGAAATGAAAGTCTCCAATTAAAACCAGAGTTTGTTTATGTCACTTTGGGGAATAGAAGGGAGAGAGAGAAGGGAAAGCTGAATAATTCAGTGAGTGATCCATATTGTGGCACTACCGTACATAATCATCATTATACTAATACGACTTTCCCACACAGCTCTTCTACTGGGGAATCTCAAAGCACTCTGCAGCCATTAGTGACAGCTGCAACACTCCTGGTCTTCTTTACAGAGGAGGAAATTGAGGCAGAGAGACAAAGCAAGCACCATATTTTCTAAAGAGCAGCCTTCCTTCTGCAGGTGCCTATGAATTATACCCCTTGAAATCAGGCTGAGGCACAAGCCCTCAGATTTGTATCCCATCATTCATGGTGTGGGTGCCAAAATGGAAGCAAAAAGGGAAGTGGACCATGACCTTGGTGCAAATGTTCCACTGAGTGACTGGGCTAGGTCACCCCAGAAATCTGGTTGATCTGGGAACAGACATCATGGGCCTCCAGACTCAGAGTCCTGGACCTTAACCGAACGACCACTCTTCTGCCCCTGTCAAATGGCAATATTTAGAAAGTTGTCCCCATTACTCACATGTGGCACCGGCGTCACCAGGGTCCACTTCTCTGAACCCACAGCTCTAATCCCAGGTTCACTCACTGGGGGAAAAAGGGAAATGCGAATTAAGATAAATATATCTGGTTTAAACTGGACATTGAGTATCATTTACCAGGTACACGCTTGGGAGCAAATTCAGCCCTAGTGTAAGCATCTCAGATTCCCCTGGCTGATGAGCACTTCAGATGAGCACACAGTTATCCACCTGTCCAGAAAAATGACACCACAATGGAGTTGTTCCAAACTCTGTTGTGTTCCATTGAACTTTCTTGAGGCACTGGAGATGCAGTGGGAAACCCTGTGTTTCCCAGAATTCAGGCTGTATATGGTGTGTAAAGAGTTAATCAAAATTAGGCATTCCATCTCTGTACATTTTCACTGCTGTTTTATTGGTTCAAGTTAAGGGTGGCCCTCATTTCCTTCTCTCAGAGTATCTCTCTTAAGAGAAGGGAAGAGACATTCAAGATGTGCTGGAACATTGCTAGTTACAGCTGTTTTCAAAAATGACTGTCAATCACCCAGAATGATGCTTGATAGTGGTTATAACATGAATCTAGACAGCATGATTCTTCTCCAATTGTGGACAGGGACAAAAAGAGCAATTAAGCAATGAAATAAACTGCCAAGTGTGGATGTGAAACCACAGGAGATAATTCACCATCACTGGAAATACTCAGAACTAGACTTGACATCATCTAGCAGAGATGATTTAAAGATAACTAAGCTAATTCTGACATGATGTAGAAGAATGAACTAACTAAATCAATGTATGATTTAGTCCTTCAAACTCTGATAACCCTCAAATCATGTAATGATTCTACGAGAACAGATCTGTTCCATTGTATTTAAATCTGCACCCCAAGGTAAGAAGAATTTAACAGAACAAGAACTTACTAGATCTCAGAGGTGTTGGTTTTGTCTTCCTGAAAGATTTTTCCTGAAAAAGAAAAAAAAAAGTCCCATTTATTGCAGACCACTCTGAAACCTACCAGAGAAAAGGTCAAGCACTCTCCTTTGTATTCTTTTTTCAAACATTTCACTTTCAAAAATGAAATTAACTTTCTTATTAAAGTCATTGAAATTCCCTCCCCAACCACAGAGCTGAGCAACATCAATATTAATTCTAATTCTCAGTACTGTATAAAAAGGGGGGATTCTTTTCATTAGGAAGGGAAGAAAAAGCCTACTTAGCATATCTAAATGAAGAATGTAAGATTTATAATGGCATACAATAGCAATCATGTAAAAGCTACAAGACAGTACTATTCTCTCAGGGCTTTAATCAAGGTAGTTATCCTAAGTTAAATGTGAAATTCAATCAGAAATGACTCACAGAGTTCAGCATTCACACACTGTTGTACTGTAAATAATACTGCCTATGATAGCAAATGTTCTCTGTTTATGATTCCATAATTTAGGTGGTGTCAGGAGTTAGCATGCACAATTATTATGCACTGCATTTTTAGGAGTTAGGAGGAGTTTAAGTATGGCAGGAAGACAAACTACAAACTGATTTGTGATGCTATCAGAATAAAGGATGGGATTCATCAAAGAGAGAACACGATTGTGACGTTATTGACATGAACTGTGACTATGTAGATCATTGTTGCAACCAGGGTCCTGTGGTTGCAACAGATCTTGTACAGAGGAGGTCAAGTGGGGTGTCTATGGAAAGGATGTAGTTTGCTGGTTATGATTATGCTGTCTGTCTGTGTGCATCATTTTTGTATTTGAAGTTATGAATATTGGCTATGTACTTGTATCTCAATGTGTTTGAGTCTAAGTAGCCTCAGTGAAGCATTTGGTCAGCTTCTTGAGAAAGGACTATTCTCAGTAAGTGCCCAATCAAGAAACACTTAACTGACAATGGACTTTGAGAAATGCCAATCCACATCTGAGCTTTCCTGAGAACATTCAAACGATTTGTAAACAATGGTGTCAGCCTGCAAAAAGCTGAATCATTCATGGACGTGTGACTTGCCCAGGTGGCTACAAACTCCATCTTGTTGCTGTGACTTTGCACAGAAGAACAAAGGGGTTCCCACCCACAAGAGAGAGAATATAAAAGCCCCTGGAAGCCTCTCCATTTTGTTTTCAGCTGGCTCAAGAAATGTCCTCTCCACCACCAAAAGATGCCTGAAAGAAAATGGAACAAAGAACAGTAACTACAGGGGTGTGAGTGATTGCTGGACCCCAGGAAAGAGTCCAGTCTGTGAAAGTTTATTGGAACATCTCTGGGGGTGAGATTTCATCTGTAATTAGTTTCTTAAAGGTATTAGGCTTAGATTTGTGTGGTTTTTTTATTTTGATTGGTAACT
This sequence comes from Dermochelys coriacea, assembly GCF_009764565.3. Taxonomy (NCBI): domain Eukaryota; kingdom Metazoa; phylum Chordata; order Testudines; family Dermochelyidae; genus Dermochelys; species Dermochelys coriacea. Next base: position 66,975,958 of record NC_050078.2, on the reverse strand, counting down.
TACTTGTTCTGTCAGTTATTACTTGGAACGACTTAAATCCTACTTTTTATATTAATAAAATTACTTTTGCTTATTAATTAACCCAGGGGAGCAAACCGCGGTGCATATCTCTCTATCAGTGTTATAGAGGGCGGACAATTTACGAGTTTACCCAATATAAGCTTTATACAGAGTAAAACGGATTTATTTGGGGTTTGGATCCCATTGGGAGCTGGGTGTCTGGGTGCTAAGACAGGAGCACTTGCTAAGCCATTTTCAGTTAAGTCTACAGCTTTGGGGGCGTGGGTCAGACCCTGGGTCTGTGTTGTAGTAGATTACCGTATCTGGCTCAACAAGACAGGGTTCTGGAGGCCCAAACTGGCACAGAAAACAGGCTCAGAGATAGTCTCAGCACATCAGGTAACAGTCCCAAGCAGGTATCTGTAATTGAACCCATCACAAGGATATTGTTAGCTTTTCAAACTTAAATGGATGTATCATGAATGGGACTTAGGTCCTGGACTTCCATATCTCATTCAGGAACAGTTTTAGCCACTGATACTTATGCCAAGTGATACCTTAGCTGTAAGTCGTGCATTCGGTTCCAAGAGAATTAAAGGCCCGTTCCTGTCCCCATTGAAGTCAGTGGGAGTTTTGGGATGACCTTCAGTGGGATCAGAATCAGGGTCTAATTGCAGAGTAAAGTGGTTGCATTACTCAACATGAGTGAGGGAGGCACAATCTGTCCCTTAAAATGAGCTTTGTCTGAGTGAGGTGTGTGGGACCAGATCTTTTTGTAACTCAAATTCAAAGGTCATTCTAGTGAGATTACTATGCTATACAGGGTCCACGCTAGAGAGGCCATTCTCTATCCATAAAATATTTGCTTCCAACACACATTGGGGGAAATTAGTCTAGTTTAGTATGGGAAATACACTACCCTTCCACCCCACACACACATTTGCAGCGGACCAACATATATTTGACTCATAGTCCATTGGGGTTTTTATTAACTGGAAGCTTTCTATAAATGCCAGGGGGCCAACAAAGAACCAAATGCACTCAGGCAACCAAAAGATCTGACTCCCTTGCTCCTCCCCCCAACTCATTGGCCTATGCTAGCAGTGAAATATTACCCTCAGCAGACTGGCAGGGTCGAGACAAGCCTCCAGCCATCTCCCTTCATGTAGGAAAGAGTAGGCAGGCCACAGAGCCCCTTACTCCTGTATGCCTGGATCCAAGGTCTGAATAGCCCATGCAGGGGGTGTCATAACATACCTTCTGAATGTGTCCTAAACTTTCTCCGTACCTGTGCTCTGTGTCTGTTCTCATTACAGACCCATATTTCCCTAGGGATGAATCTTGAAGGTCAACATCTCGACCTACAAAGATATCTTTTCTACAATGCAAAAATTTCCAAAGGATCGGTTTGGCCATTTTAAAGTGACGGAAGTCAGAGCTGGGGGGAGGGGAGATAAAAAAAACAAACAAACCAACCAAGTGTTTCCCATTCTTTTGAGTCAGAAAAACTGAAAACTGTAAACAATTAACTTATTTTAAAAGGTCTAATTCCTTTTGGAATTATGGAGAGGAAAAAAGGAAAGATAATGTGGATGTCCAACTTTTGCTCTATAACAATGGGTTTGATCCTGCCCTCAAGGAAGTCAGTGGCAAAATTCTTGTTGATCTCAGTGGGAATAGACTTGGGTCCTAATTTTGAAAGAAGCATCATATTCATTTGTCATCCCAAAAAACATGCTAATTGCCTTAGAGAACTATGTAACATTAGTTTAGTGGGCCAGATTCACAGATTGTGAGCTTCAGCGATGCGAAGTAGCTGTAAACCCACCTTAACTAGATGGATCAGATTGGAGTTGTTCCAGTCATTGTATGTAAGCATTTATCTAAGTTACCAGTGCAGCAGAAAATGAAAGAAAGCCTCTTGGGCAGAACACATGTGTGATGGGTTGGATCACAGAAACCCCCTGGGAGCTCCCACCTGATGTGCCAAGACTACTTCTGCTCCTGCTTTCCTGCCCAGTCAGCTTAGGACTTCAGTGCCCTGCCTGGTTTGAGCCAGACCCACTAGCCTGCTGCAAACCCAGACCCAGGTCTGAACCACATCCCCTAACAGCTGTAGGCTTAACTGAAAGCAACTTACAGAAATGTTCCTGTCCTTGACACTCATGTGCCCAACTCCCAGTGGGGTCCAAACCCTGAATAAATCCGTTTTACGCTGTATAAATCTTATACAGGGTAAACTCATAAATTGTTCACCTTCTATAATGCTGATAGAGAGATATGCACAGCTGTTTGCCCTCCCAAGCATTAATACATACTCTGGGTTAATTAATAAGTAAAAAGTGATTTTATTAAATACAGAAAGTAGGATTTAAGTGGTTCCAAGTAGTAACAGACAGAACAAAACGAATTACCAAGCAAAATAAAATAAAACAAAACACGCAAGTCTATGTCGAATCAAACTGAATACAGATAAAATCCTCATCAGTTCCATTAAGCTCTCTTTTACAGACTAGTCTCTTTCTAGTCTGGGTCCAGCAATCACTCACACCCCCTTGTTCCAGTTTCGTTCACTTATCCTTGTGGGTGGAGAGGCTATCTCCTTAGCCAGCTGAAGACAAAATGGAGGGGTCTATTATGGTCTTAAATAGACTCTCTCTTGTCGGTGGAGACCCCCTCCTCTCTCCTATGCAAAGTCCAGTTCGAAGATGGAGTTCTGGAGTCACCAGGGCCAGTCACAGGTCCATGCATGACTCACAGTTTTTACAGGTGGAAGCCATTGACCACATGGTATCCTGAATGTCTCCAGGAAGACGTCTTATGTGGATTGGAGCCTTCCAAGATGCATTGTTCCTTAAGCACGTCTTGACTGGGCACTTAACTTGGCGAATTCCTTTCTCCAGGAACTGACCAAATGCTCTACTAATTTTATTTAGAAATCAAGCCAGTACATGGCCAATATTCATAACTTTGAATACAAAAATGATACATGTATACAAATAGGATTAATAGATTCAGTAGATCATAACCTTTACATAAATATGTTACATAGCATATGTAGCACAGAACATATTCCAGTTATGTCATATATATCCATAAGCATATTTCCATAAAGCCTTATGGGGGGCACCATCACAACATGTAGGTATATTGTTACATTAAATCTTACTATTATGTTAAACATATTAACAGTTCACATATCAAAAGACTTCCATTAGAGATTTTTGCCTTCTATATTAATTAACAGGATCACTATGTTTGTAGCACTGTTCATTATGTTAATATATTACTTTTGGACTGTGAGTGTCCATTCTCATTAACTGATTTTATGTATTGTTTGTCCATAATGACTAAAAATAGTAACAAGTAAATTAAATACAAAAACCTGTTTAAATGATTCTCTTTGGACCAGACCCTTATTCAGATTGAGTAGAACATCATTCCACTAATACTCCTAGAGAAATCAATGGAGCTATTGCTATTGGAGAAGTAATGTACTAGACAACGTTAGTAAGGAACCCACAGTCCGTGAGGACTTAAGCAAGCGCCAGTGAGAAGAGCAGTAAGACTAGATGTGCAGTCCAATGTGTCCTCTGAAAGGCTAGTTTTGCAAGTCAAAGGGAGATCATCATAGATCAGAGGGAACACACTGTGGGATGCCCTTTGCGGAGAAGCAAAATGTCACCTCTCCACCCCCTCCCAGTTGCTGTGGAGTGTGCCACCAATGACCATTGATGGGCAATGTACAGAAGATGCAGAATTTCCCAGAGTCTGTGCCATCTTCCCATGCCGTCTTACCTTCCAGCAGAGTAGAACCATGGTGGCTCAGCTGCTTTTCGGGCCTTGTGTGAGCATGAGGGGAGGGTCATGACTGACCCCTAACTGCCTATATGTGGGGGAACAATTCAGAGAGCAGAGGGCTTTCTATTCTAGCAGCCAAAGGCAAAACAAGATCCAATGGCTGAGAACTGAAGCTAGACAAATTCGAGCTAGAATGAAGGCAGAACATTTTAACAGTGAAGGTAAGTAATGATTGGAACAATTTACCAAGGGATTTGATGGATTCTGTATCACATGAAGTCTTTTAAATCAGCACTGGATGTCTGTCTAAAATATACGCAACCAGAGGTTATGGACGTAGCACAGGAATAATTACTGGGTGAAATTCTATGACTTGTGTTTTAAAGGAGGTTAGACTAGATGATCATAACAGTCCCTTTCTGGCCTTAAAATCTACAACTCTGTGAAACTCCTGAGTTCTCCTGTAATTGGTCCTTCCAGAGGAATTTTAAATGGCTGAGTACATCTATTTGACATCTCAGACCTTTTCAGAAACTGAACCATCGGCAACACTTATCTGCTGTTGGAACATGAATTTTACAACCCATGGGCCAGATACTGAGCTGATGTAAATCAGCATAGATAACTTCACTGAAGTCAGTGGAGTTTCCTCAGTTTATGCCAGCTGAGGATCTGACCCCACGTCTATTGGAACCTGAATTTCTCAACCTTGCATATTACAACCCAAATTTACCCCTCATTAGCCTGAATAACAGAAGTTATGAACAAAAATGATCTCTCCCCCTGCTTACATCTTCAGAGCTGTGTCCTGGATTTTCCACAGCACTTCCTTGATAATCATGTTATATCTAGAATATGTCATGTGTACACCTTGTTTTGAACCCATCCTGCGGGCACTTAAAGGGAATAACCAAGCTGAGAGCTAATCTGTAAATAAATAGACTTAGTGAGGTTATGGCAACAGGATAAGCAGGATTTATACTTCAGGAGGAAAAAATGAATACAGATGGGTACTCAAGCTGTGGGTTTCATGGTTAAGCTAAAAGTGCCATGTTAAGTAGGAGCAAGGGAGCTCTTCATACATATATTACTACCCAAAGATCTTTAGAAAACTGTAACAGTGAATACTGAAAACCATGTTACAAAAATATTTATCCAGTGAGACAACATGTGGGGGGAACGGGGAGGCAACAGGAAAACTGTGTTGATTCTTAGTAATATGTTAGGGGTTTATTCTCCCTTACTACCTTACTTTATTTATTTATCAGCTATATAACTATATATATATATAACTATCAGCTATAAATATATTTGTAATGTGTACTGTGCCTAGCACTAGCTTCATGGGGCACTGTTCCTGGACCAGACTCTACAGCAATACAATACAAACGTTACATACAACAACAACAAAAGTGCACATCCATTACTGGGGGTGCCTTTACAATATTCTAAATCAAAATTTAAACTCACCAGTCTGTGCATAGCTCAGATAATTACCCACGACTAATCATACACATCACCACCACCCTCCTCTGGCTTCATAGCCCACTTCCTGCCTGCCTGCCCGCCCGCCCAGGGGAAAAAAAACAAATTTTGCTGCATTCCAGAGAGTTGAGCAGATCAGGGCCCTGATGGACTGAGGAGAGTAAGTGAGTTCTAATATCAAGGGGCTTTTCATAGGCCTGCCAGCAGCTCCCTGCCCCATATCTATCCTAAAGGAATTTCAGCTTGAAAGTCTCCAGTGATCTCAGATGTAGCAATAGGATATGGGCACTCTCTTACTCAAATCATTATGAGACTCTGATGTCAGTGGGACAGCTACATTCAAAACCAAGGGAAATTATGCTCCTTAGATTAGCAGTTCTCAGTATGGCACCAGCAGTCTCAGCATGGCTCAGGAGTGCCGTCTGTCAAGTTATGGTGAGAGAGCAGTAAACACAGGCCCAGTCTGCTTGGCAGAAGACAGCTGTCAGGAGCCAACGGGAGCGAGCACAGAGACAGGAAGGAAGTGTTCACCCCCCTTTCCTAGTGCTGAATACGTTTCTGCTACTGAAAATTGGGCCGGGCCAAATCTTGTGGTCCTTAGCCAGGCAACATTCCTACTCAGTGCTGCAAAGTCCCAGTGACTTCAGTGTGGGGGATGGAGTTCCTTAAGCAAGACAACAGGATTTTCCCCGAATTTATACTAAGTATAAGGGCTAAGTTCAGGACAAGCTGGTCAGTCTGCAATTCGTCTCACAATGAGGGGTGCTTTCTTGTTGCCCTGTCCCAGAAGCAGCCCAGGAGGGAGACTGACTCCACGAATCACAGGCTCCCTCCTGGTCTCACCACTGCTCCAGGGAGACAGTAAACACACTAGGCCTATCCCTGTCTATCAGTACCTTCACAGGGAGAACGCACCCCATACTAAAGGGCTTTTTAATCCATGTACATTTAAATTTGAAATGTTTAACAGTGAGGGTGATTAATCACTGGAACAAACTACCAACAGAAGAAGTGGATTCTCCATCTCTTCGACTCTTCAGATCCAGACAAGAAATGTGCTTTAAATGGATGAAATTCTCTGGCCTGCCCTAGACAGGACGTCAGACAAGATGATCTAATGAACCCTTCTGGCCTCAACATTTATAAATCTATGAATGAAAGCATATACTGTACTCTCCAGTGCAGTGAGATAAGTACACAACCATGCACATTAGGATGAAGGTAAGGCTCCTCCATAGCCTAACTGGTTGTTAATTTTTATTATTAATTACTATTATTATTAGGATTTAGTCTTCTTTGTAACTAGGGGTTTGATCAACTAGGGGCTGAAGTCAATGAGAGTCTTCTCGATCTGGATCAAGCCTAAGATATGGTGATGAACATACCTCTCACACAGCCCTGTAGATTTCCATTAAGAAACCAAAGGGAACAGTTAGCTTTGCAAACTGAATGTATTTCTGAACTCTAGATACATGGGGAGGGGAAGGGGGGAACAGAGAGAATAAGCAGCTCTGAAGTGGTAAGTGATCATTTATGTTTGTTTTCTGGTGGCTTTCTTGAATGAAATTGTTACCCTGGGTTTGGAACTTTGTCTGAAACAGTTTTAGAACGTTGCTGCGTTAGCAATATATTCCATTCACATGATTTTTTTATTTCTGTCATCTCAGGAAGCCCACAGGATTATAGGTGAAAAGTCAGTTATGAATATTCCCCCCTTGCTGAGATAAATATTTTGTAAATTTCTCCCCACACACATCTTGCAAATCTCACATTTACAGCATAAAATGCTGCATGACAGCAGCAAAGAAGTTTCACTTTTCATTAATAAAATAAAATAAAAACTAACAGGTAGTTATCTTTGTTTGATTTTTTAATAACACATGAAAGCTTAATGGGATGCACTAATGCTGAAATCACTGCTTAAAGCCATGACTAACCGCAATATCAGTGCTCAAGGGATGATCTCATCAAGCTCCAATCAGATTGGGAAAAAAAGGGACACCCATGTTTTCCCCTCCCTGTCCCTCGCAAAATTTAGGACTTAATCTACCACAATAATAATACTGTAAGCTTTTGGGTCTCACTCTTGCCATGCAAAGTCTCCTCTATGCTGCTGGCTGCCTTAAACAGCCCTCACCCGCACCAAGCATGGGGTTACCCACCTACTCTTTTTCTTGGTTTAAGGCCATGCTGAAATAGGGGAGGGGTGTGTTGGGTGGGAGAAGGCAGGTTAAGGACTGAGCTCAGGAAGAGCTGCAGGAAGATAGCGTCTCCAGGGAGAAGCCTTGGGAGTATGGCTCCATACCAGGGCTGGGACTATTTAAAGACTGAGCCTGGGGAGGGTTATAGAGATACCAATGGAGGGGTACTGGGATAGGCCTCTGATGGACTGTACACGCAGGAATGGGTCTGTTTTTTTCACATACAAACTATGTGTGTGACTCAGCTGGAGGGCTAAGTCATTGAAAACCCTCCTGAAAAACCATTGACAGAGGTCACCCCAGACTAAGATTGCAGGCACTTTCAAGAGGTGGATGCCATGCCATTATATTAGCCCTCTGAACAGAGCACAGGATTGTGATGAGAGACCTGGATTCTCTTCTGGGCTCTGCCTCTGACCAGCTGAATAACCTTAGGCAAGTCACTGCACCTCTTTGTGCCTCCGTTTCCTCATCTGTAAAATGAAGATAATACCAACCTCCTTTGTAAAGCGCTTTGTGATCTACTGATGAAAAGTGCTGTATAAGAGTGATGCATTATTATTAAAAAGGAAGTCAGCTGTGGCATACTGCAGCCTGAACAATTATTACACTTATAAGATTATTGATGCAACATGCACTTGTCAGAGATAACTGGTTCTTTTCCTAGGCAGCTACTTTGATAAGATGGAATTTGGTAAAAAATACAAACGTTATTTTACATGGACAACAATAACTGAAGTCATAGGAAAATTTAATATACATAATGATTAGAATAAGATAAGTACAGTTAAGTGGTTTCGTGCATCATTCCATATTTACTATCTTGTTCTGTGCATACTTACAACTCTGTGGATACCACTGGAAACAAAGATAGTAGGGAAAGTAAGTGGAGCCCATAAGATTATAAGATCAGTTCCTACCCATATCTGTATGTAGCCTATGGGGTGGGGTCCATAATTTAGCATTAATATTATGATTTACATCACTTCTTTCTCAGTAATTCCTATATACAAATGTGCTCTAACTACTTAGGTACTGCATAGCAATCTGATTGCCAAAGTCCCCCAAAATTCCCTTCCTGCAGAATTCTGAAGTGTACTGTACCCTTTGTGGTCACTTATTTTTCTCCTCAGAATGAGAATGCAGAACTGATGACTTAGGGCTCTCTTTAGGCCTAAGCTATTTCAGCTAGATACCAGACTTTGATATAAATACTCCCACAAGGCCTTAGCTGAATATAACAGCCTTCAACTATAGCAAGTTAACTAATAACCCATTTATTTCTGTCTCCCTATTTGCCTCCCATGCATGTTCCAAGTTAATAAGCAATACACCCCTATCAATGTTATACTCCTACAATGTCATTTTACCTCTAGCAAGCATAAAAACACCTGCAAGGTATCTTGAGGCATAAGTAGGGAGAGTAGACCACAGTGCTCAAAAATCCTTTTTACACCACAATAAAGTACTACATCTCCTGAATTTATTTCAGTGCACTCTAAGCACGGGGCCATTCCTGTGCACAGAAGAGAAGAACTCTTTCAGGTTTTGATCAATAAGAAGAGGCGATGCGAGCTGTAATAACATCAAAAAATGTAAGAAACCATTTGATGTAGAAAAATGTAGTATTGCTGTTTTCCTGCATATTTGGTAAATCACTCATCAGGAGAGTGGGTGCTTCAGTTAGGGCTGGATGGCAAAAGGGGTAGGATTTTTTTTTGTTTGGGTATTTTGAGACTTTTATATAGTTTTTATTTTAATTATTTGTGAAAGTGACTAGAACCATTTGGGAAAAGGCACATTAAAGAAATCCAAACAAGGAAACCAGATAAATTCACATTCTCACACACACACACACACACACACACACCCCTTTGCCAGTTCATACCACTCCTTGGGGTACAGAAACTTGCACAGGAAGCATTTTAGTGCTGCCTGGAAATCAGAAGGACACAGATGAAATAAAAGCTTATGGATACAGCCAAAACACTGGTTATTAAATTCAGTTATGCCAAAAATATCTTACAACACAACTGGTCTGGCTTGTGTGCACAGGCCCAAACAGCTATAAACAGTCTCAAGGAGAACACAAGATGCTGCCTGATGCTGCCTGCAGTATACAAGACTGCCCACTCAGACAAACACAGTTCACCTGGATCTTTGGGAGTAAAACACCCCAATACCCAGAGCATGTTCAAATGTTTCAAATAAAAAGGGATTTTTTGTTGGAAAATGCCCCCCCAAAAAATATTGTGGAAAACTGCTGACTCATTCAAGAATCATTTTTACAATATTATTAAGCATCACGATCATTACCATAAATATTATCAAAGTTGTTTCCCAAAAACTGTTGATAGCCATTTCAATAACACATAATAAAAATATCTATCAATGTTCTGAAGGGAAAAAAACCCAGAAGGAGTCAGTTTCAAACCAGACAAAACATAACCACTATCAAAATTTCACAGGCTTTTTTCCCCGTTCCTTGAACAGCTCTACGCATTCCTCCCTGAAACCTCCTGATAACCCTTGAAGAGATTACAAGCTCACAGCAGCACAAGTTACTTCATTGTGATGGTACTACGCAATTAGACTTTCTGAACAGTCACAATGTCACTGACAATTTTCAACACAGTACATTTTTGACCAAAGGCCTTTGTCTGCATTTTGGTATTATCTCAGCACAAGGGAATTTCTACTGCAGGCCAGCTGAGTCATATAGAGGACTCAGAAATATTGCAGCCATAACTGAGAACATACTAGTATTTGGTTGTCTAGATGAGGAATTACATGAACACCTTTGCATTTTATTCCAGATATCAAATTAAAAGGTAAGTCTGGATCCAGTGAGAAGCATCATCTGCATTGCAGAGATGAGCTATTTAGGTTGTTCCTTTACTATGCATGAGATAAAATCAGATCCAACTATAGTCATTGAGATGAAGGACATCGAACGTGCATGTAATTGTCAGGAGCTTGGGACATCTCTTGGTGTAATTAACTAGCTATTCAAAGAACTGGTCTAACTCCCATTGATTTCAGTGGAAATTACATTTGGCCCCTAATCTGTGTCAAACTTGTTTGCTTCTTTATGCAACCCTCCTTTGGAGGTCACCTTTAAGTAAGATACATAACAATGAACTGGAAAACTATATTATTTTATTGTTATTATGGTATTTTTAATGTGATCACATGATGTCTACCTGGCTTTTCCTTTAGCTCTACATTATGGATTAACCTACAGTGATAGATATTATGACTCTGAAGTCTATACTGTATGACATGTTTTTAAAAGTGTCTAAATATATAGTTACCCCACTGGCTGTTTATTATATAGCATGTCAACTTTAATCTCTCCATGAGACAGATTTCTTTTTTAAAAAATTGTAATATTTTAAAACAGAAACAAGTGAAAAGACAAACTAATTTACTTTCAATGCAGCTCCAGTTTCGTTATGGCAACGAAACCTGAATTACTCGGATCCAGAGGTACTGGGACCTTCTGTTACGCAGCAGTTTCTTATGTCTTTCAGTACCATGGTCAGTGACTTCAGAACCCATTTCACCATCAAGGCTGACCACACGGAATGAGTCAACATTCACCAAAGGTTTTAGTTGTCTCTGAAAACAAGACATTTTATGCTCCTTTCTCCAAGAGTCCTTTGGTAAGGAGGATTGTGCCACTCTTGCACCCTTCCAAAATAGCACTGGGAAGCACAGTTCGTTTACAATCCCAATTGTACCAATATAAATCATCAGGAACTGTGCTGAAACCACTACAGTTACACTGGTGTAAAAATTCTGAGAGCAGAATCAGGCCTTTCATCTCACAGCAGAGACACAGGCGGAAGACAGAATGTGATTTTTATGTTTATGAGGCCTTAAAATCCAGGTGTTTTCTGGTAAGGATTTGTTCTGTTAAGTCACTATACGAGATCCAAGCCAGGTAGAGATATTTTTAAAAAAATATTCTTCAAAGTCTCTGAAAAAAGTTAACATGATCAATAATAATAGTAACTAACAGCAGCAGTAATTGTTTCTTCTTTATATAAATACCATAGATATGCATGGCATCTGTCGGAGTTTTATAAAAGGGGCCAATGAAGGGAAATCCTCAGGCAATAGAGCTAATTCTGTGCAAGTTCCTCTTGGACCCTTGCATCCAAGCATTGTGTGAAGAAGGTGGCTGAAGAGTACGGTGCTCCAGTGAATCTGACTGGTTATGAAGCCATTAAAAGGTGGTAAAAATCTGAGCAGCCCTTAAGGTGCTATGTCTGTGGCTGGTGGACTTGTTTTCCCCCTGGCAGCCACAGGACTGAGGAGAAGTTTGAAGATGGCTTAGAAACCATCTTTGCCTTCTCCACCCCAGTTCTGCTTCAGCACAGGTGGGGATTTGGCCAGGCTCTTCCAATGAATAATTTCACCAGTACTAATAACAAGAGGAAAATGTAAGTCCTGTGGATCATTACTGAGACCTTCTTCTCAGGTAATAACAAATTTCTGCAGGCTGCAAAGTATTCAGAGAACTCATTGGCATGGTAGGAGATAACTGTCTTATTTTCAAAGATAAGAAGTAGAAGAGACTGAAGGGACTAAGACGGGGTTGTCTTGTCCCCAGTAATTGGAGTGCATGAAGAACACATTGTTTTTAATTAAATATTCAGGGCCTCAGCACCTGGAGGCCTCAACTAAGCCTCTTTGTGAGGGGAAATGCACAAACTCATAGTAAAAGACAGTCCCTGTGCTGGAGAGTTTACAAGATAAGTAGACAAGACAGATAAAGAGTAGAAGGGGAAACAGAGGGATAGAGAAGTGAAGTGGCTTGCCCGATGACACACAATGAGTCAGACGATAGACCCATGAACAGAATGCAGGTCTCCTGCCTCCCAGTCCAGTACCATCTCCACTAGGCCACACTGCTTCTTAGAGGACAAGTTAGACTGACAGTCTGTTGTTAAAATGCTTCACAATCAGAAAGACACAGGCAGCTTATCAGGACTTACAAAGAACTAAGATTACGTTAATTTCACTCTCCACCAATATTTCAACTCCTCATCCTCAGAAGTATGGATTCCATCTCAAAACAATAGAATGGGGTTTACTTTAAAAAATCTGTTCAGCTCCTAAAAAGGAGCCACAGTCTGATTAAATTGTACTCATTCATGTATCAAACCTGTTCTTTTGGAAAGTACTATGGAATTTAATAGGGATGAAACAAAGAGGAGAAGTTTGATAGGGTTCTCCAGAAATTACTATATAAATCTACAGACTTTAAAAAAGAATTATCTACACTCTGTACAGTTTCTTTTAAACAAGCTCTTTTAATCATCCTATTGAACTTAATAGAGAACTTCTGTAGAATTCTATAGAATGGGTAAAAAACATATAGAAAGGAGGTAAGTTTCTACTCAAGACAACTGATTCATAAAATCATAGAAGATTAGGGTTGGAAGAGACCTCAGGAGGTCATCTTGGCGATGTACAAAAAAGGCACAAGGCAGACGCCTTTGATCTGGCCCAATGTCTCTATTGGGTGAGTGTGGCTTCTTGTTTTTTGAGGTAAGAGATCACTGCTGGGCATATTCTTCCCATTTGGCATGTAGCTCAGCTGTCAGTTCCTCCAGCACAATGTCCTCTAATTGCCTCATCCACTGGGTTACTTCCAGTCCTGTATTCCAAAACGTATGACCTTGTGAGTACAATCCATCTACATATCCTTTTGTGGAACAAAACTCCTCCATGGTCACTAGGGCTTTTTAGCAGGAATAAATCAAGTGCTATGCTGTAGCTATTGCTGTATTACATGATGCATCTGGCTTACCTACGGCCGTTAAAAGCTGCATTAATTCAAAAACAGACTTTCTGTCCACCCCTTCATAATAGCCAGGTACTTTTTGGCTTTAACAGCAACATCACTGGATTATGAAGCCCTTCCTTTCCATAGTGTCTGGTAGATAGAGAACCACAGAATGGTCTGCTCTGGAGACACTGGAGAATAGTTTGCTGTGGAAGCCTGTCAGTGGGTGTAATCTTTCCGTCACTTCCCCTTTACAAACTCATAGACTACAAGGCCAGAAGGGATCATCTTGATAATCTAGTCTGACCTCCCCCACATTGCAGGCCACAATCTCGCCCAATCATTCCTGTAATAAACCCCTAACCTTTGCCTGAATTACCAAAGTCTTCAAATCATGGTTTAAAGGCTTCAAGTTACAGAGCATCCACCATTTACACTAGTTTAAATCTGCAAGTGACCCATGCCTCATGCTGCAGAGGAAGGCAACCCTCCCATCCAGGTTCTCTGCCAATCTGACACAGGGGGAAATTCCTTCCTGACCGCAAATATGGCGATCAGTTAGACCCTGAGCATGTGGGCAAGGTCTACCAGCCAGACACCTGGAAAATAATTCTCAGTAATAACTCAGCACCCTTCCCAGCTAGTGTCCAATCACCAGCCGGCAGAGATATCTGCTGCTAGCACTCACAGATCAACTACATGCCATTGTAAGCAGTCTCATCATACCATCCCCTCCATAAACGTATCAAGCTCAGTCTTGAAGCCAGTTAAGTTTTTTGCCCCCACTCCTCCCACACTGTTCTAGAACTTCACTCCTTTGTTGGTTATAACCTTTGTCTAATTTCAAGTCTAAACTTGTTAATGGCCAGTTTATATCCATTTGTTCTTTGTCTACATTGGTACTGAACTTAAATAACTCTTCTCCCTCCCTGGGTATTTATCCCTCTGATATATTTATTGAGAGAAATCATATCTCCCCTCAGCCTTCTTTTGGTTAAGCTAAACAAGCCAAGCTCTGAGTCTCCCTCTTATAAGACAGGTTCTCAATTCATTTGATCATTATAGTAGCCCTTCTCTGCACCTTTTCCAGTTTCAGTTTAATCTTTCTTAAACATGGGAGAGCAGAATTGCTCACAGTATTCCAGATGAGGTCTCATCAAGGCCTTGTAAAATGGTATTAATACTTCCCTGCCTGTGCTGGAAATACCTTACATAATGCATCCTGGGACTACATTGGCTTTTTTCACAGCTGTATCACATTGGTGACTCAGTCATCCTGTGATCAACCAATACACCCAGGTCTTTCTCCTCCTCTGCCACTTCCAACTGATAAATCATCCGCTTATAGCAAAAGTGCTTGTTGCTAGTCCCTAAGTGACATATCACCTTGCACTATTAAATTTCATCCCACTTCTATTACTCCAGTTTTCAAAGTCATCAAGATCTTTTCCCCCTTTCATAAAAATAGGAACTATATTAGCAATTCTCCAGTCAGGGGGTATGAACCCCAAGTTTACAGATTCATTAAAAATCCATGCTATTGGGTTTGCAAATTCATTTGTCAGTTCCTTTAATATTCTTTGATGGAGATTATCTGGGCCCCCCGATTTAGTCCCATTAAGCTGTTTGAATCTGACCTCCACCACAGATGTGTTAATTTCTACTTCCATATCTTCATTCCCATAAGCCACCCTGCCACTACCCCTAAACTCTTCATTAGCCTTATAAAAGCTGAGGTCACGTATTTGTTTAGGTGTTGGGCCATGCCTAAATTATCTTTAATCTCCATCCCATCCTCAGTGTTTAGCAGTCCCACTTCTTCTTTCCTTGTTTTCTTGTTATTTATATGCCTAAAGAACCTTTTACTATTGGTTTTAATTTCTTTTGCAAGGTCCAGCTCTGTTTGGCAGTTCTCACTTTCTCCCTACACTTTCTGACCTCCAAGAGGTAGCTTTCCTTGTTGATCCATCCCATCTTCCATTCCTTGTAGGCTTTCTGCTTTCTCTCAATAAGCTGTTTGAGATGCTTGCTCATCCAGCTTGATCTGCAACCCTTTCCCTATGATTTTTCCCCTTGATTGGGATACAGGCTTCAGATAGTTTCTGCAACTTTGACTTCAAGTAATTCCAAGCCTCCTCCACATTCGGATTCTTGAGTTCTTCAGTCTAGTCTACCTCCCTAACTAATTCCCTTCATTTTTTAAAGTCTGACCTTTTGAAATCAAGGACCCTACTTGCAGATTTCTTTTGTTTATCCTTCCACATAGTTTAAACTGAATTAGCTCATGATCACTCGAATAGATTCCTACCCAGATCTGATTGACTGTAAAGGGTATTTCTGGCAAATTTAAATATAACAGTGCTCAGTGTTGGTCTAACCCTATTCCTGTTTAAGTTAATAGATGTTTTTTCCATTGACATCAGGGGCAAAGCATTAGACCAACACTAAACACTGTTGAAAATTTCACCAAGTCTCCATCCATCCCTGGATTGAAGTGGGTGTTTCACCTTTTTACCACACCAGTTCTGAAGCTAGCCCAGTGGGTTGAAGCCAGCTGGAGAAAAGCACATGCAAGGATATGCTAACAGACTATCAGCTAACAAGCTAATACCCTAACTCAGCTACCAAATACATTATGGCAGAATCAAGTTAAATTTTCTAGCAATGCAGAGATTATATTCTGCTTCTCTCAAGAACCAAAATCACTCTTTCATAGTGTGGTAATAGTTACTAATATTTCCAACATATAACACAATTAATAATTATATAGTAATTATACAGCACCTGGAATAGTATTACAATAATATTTACACTCCACTTTTTGAGTGCTCTCAAAGCACTTGACAAAAGCAAATATCACTCTCAACCATTTTACTGATCAGAAACTGAGACACAGAGAGATCAAGCGACTTGCCAGGCAACCCACAGGAAGTCTGTAATGGAATCATGGAAATGTAAGGCTGAAAGGGACCTGAAAAGGTAAACCTAGGCCATCCCCGAGAGATGTTTGTCTGACCTCTTCTTAAAACCTTCAAAGGTGGGGATTCCACAACTTCCCTTGAGTTCCAGCAACTGATCCAGAGACCTGGTCCATAACTCTGTTCTGAAGTGAACTGGGATGAGGGGAGGAATAGAGGAAGAGAATATGAAAAAAATCTAATGTGTCTTTTAATAAAAAAAACCCTCAGATTAATCTAATGTGGGACCACAGGCACTAAAATGTCTTAATAATAATTGTATGGTCATTGCATGGCATCACTAGAGGGCAGAGTTAAGGTTGTTTGGGTGCCTCCACTTGCAAGAAAACCAAATTAGCCTTTAAAAAAGGCTGAAAAATATGATGCTCCTTTCTTATCCGACGTGAATATGTGGACACACAAATGCTATTGCGTCATCTCTTTTGTTCCTCTGTGATTCCTTACTATGGGGAGTAAGAATAAGGAGTCAGTAAATGTGGACGTCTTTGCACAGATCCAGAGCAGGCCCTCACTCAGAAAAGCATCCCCATTCAGGAAAAGAGTTAAGTCTGTGCTTAACTTTTAGAGCATGACATGGGATTTTAAAATGTGCTTTCCTGAATCAGGGTGTAAAGCCATAGAAAACTCATAACTACAGCCCTCTGAGATCTACAGATGGAAAGTGCTGTCTAAGACTTAGGTATTATCATTAGTCTACAATGCACCTGTTCCTGCAGCCTGTCCTCCCATGAGTAGTCCTCATTCCCAATGGGACTACTCACATGAGTAAGGCCTGTGGGATTCTTCCCCACAATCAATGTTCTAATCCACCCAAACAGCTGGAATGATAAAAAATATATTGTATTATATTCTCTGGCTTAGTTCTCTCACCCACAGCAATGTTCCCAGTTAGATCCATTAATAAGGATCACCTGATGAATTCTGGGAAGATGACATACTATTTTCCATTCAACAGATATTGAAATCTATCCCAACACTAAGACTAACTCCTGCATTTGTACTCTGGAAATTTACAGTTATCAAAAGATATTAAAAACGTTTTCAAGCATTCAAAATACTATTTCTTTTAGAGGAGATCTTCCCTTAATTTACATACTAGATGTGAGATGAAGGGAAATTAGTTCCTCATATTTGTTGCAAAGCCTTTGTGAATATGAAAATAAGGGAATTTGTATTGCATATAAGTAATTTATGGCATTCAAATTTCCTGGCAGATCCTAAAAATGGATTTAATAATCAGGATTTCTATTTGCTTGTTTTTCTTCATCGCTGGAGAGGAGGCTGAAAGACCCTTAGAGATCTCACTCTCTTTTCTCTTCTTTCCAATTAATTAAAACTTTAAAAAAAATCTTTTCCCTTTACAATATTTTTCATTTTTCATTAGGAAAATAACTCAGTCATGTCTCCAGCCACCATTTCCTCCTTGCTGCTGCTATTTGAAGCCTAAGCTACCACAAAAGTTTAGTTTTTTTCCCTGAAATGAGGATCATGTTGTGTCTGAATAGTATCCATGAAAAGATTCTCATACAAACAGGAAGAGAGAGGGTAATTATCATTAGACAAACAGTTTCTTTTACAAAATTTGGCATATTCAAGATTGCCAGCTCCTTGTCAGATATTGATGTCACATCAGTCTCTTTGGATTTTCTTGAATAAGACAATGCCCAAAAAAATTGCATGTGATCCTAATATGAAGTAACATATGAATTTTGCTTCAGCTTGCTCACAATACTTGATTTTCCATTTTAACTCTTTAATTTTACCTTCCAGATACGGGGTAAAAAGTCAATAACTTTCCCTGAGAATTTGATCCAAAGCATAGTGAACTAATAGGGAGTCTTGAATGGGCTTTGGAAAAGACCTTAAGTGACTATTTGATGACTAACTGTGTACATGCAAGACAGAAAATGTATGAAGTCCAGGACAGACACTAGGCTGGGGATGTTAGGTAACATTAGGCCCAGATTTCAGATCCAAAACCACCCAAACCGAGACACGATGGTGAACCTTCATTGCTACTTTTGAACGGTTAAAGATAACATTCTCTGTCATCATAGAAATGTAGGGCTGGAAGGGACTCCAGAAGTCATCAAGTCCAGCCCCTTGCACTGTGGCAGGACCAAGTAAACCTAGACTATCCCTGACAGGTGTTTGTCCAACTTGTTCTTAAAAATCTCCAATCATGTGGATTCCACAACTTCCCTCAGAAGCATATTCCAGAGCTTAACTACTTACTAGTTAGAGAAAGTTTTTCCTAATATCTAATCTAAATCTCCCCTGTAGCAGATTAAGCCCATTACTACTTCTCCTACCATCAGTGGACATGGAGAACAATTGATGATCATCTTTATAACAGCCTGTGACAGTCTGTACCCTTCTGTTCACCCCTTTTAGAGGATTATGCTAAAACTTGTATAAAGTATGCCTTCTGAGGTGTCACTTGAAAACTCATGATTTGCTGATCGTTATTGTCCTGGTAAAATACGTGTGGCAGCATTGTATATAAAGTTATCAGATTCCCCTGTGTGATATTACTGGGACATAATCCAACATGTTCTGGAGGGCAGTCACAAACCAGTCCCCCAGAGATAAAAGGCTAGCTTGCACCTCAGCCAGGTCTCAATGAGATCAAATGGACCATCACCTGGGTCAGTGACCACTCTTTGGCAGAAGAGAGGATATGGGCAAAGAATCTACATTTTGACAAAGAAACAGCTTGAGGTTCCTGGCCACGCAGTCTCCCGAACCTCGGCTGGAGATGATTCTTGAACAAGAGAAATTACTATAAGAGGAGAGAGCAAACACCCCAAATCACTTTTCCCTTTCTCTCTACCATTGGTATCAACAACACCTGAAGAGCTGCAGCACTGGACTGGGGAGAAATCCTGACTGAAAGATTCAGCCAGTCAGACTGATGAAACTTGTGGTGAGAAGAGACCTTTGCTATGAATTCACTTAGCTTGTTAAATTAGGGATTAGTTGTGTTTTATCTTTTATTCCTTTGTCACCAATTCTGACTTTCATGTCTCATTACTTGTAATCACTTAAAATCTAGCTTTCTGTAGTTAATAAATTTTTTTTACTGTTTTATCTAAACCAGTGTGTTTTGACTGAAGTGTTTAGGAAACTTCATTTGGGATGACAGGATTTGTGCACATCATTTTCTAGTAATGAAAGAACGGAGCTTGTATTGTCCAGGAGGGTGCTGGGTAATAAAAGACTCACATTTCTGGGGAAAGTCTGGGATTGGGAGTTTGCTTATGTTGCCCTGCAGTACAATTCAGGAGTGGCTGGCTATAGCACTCCTACACTATAACTGGGAGTAACTTACATGCTGGAGGCTGTGTATGAGCAAACCACGAGCAGTTGTTCTCATAGTGAAGCAGTGTCAAAGGCACCCCACTGAGAACTGAGGGGACACAGCTGTCCATCAGTCCAGAGTTTACCGTGGGTAACGTGTCACAGTCCTTAACATATTTGAAGACTTATCAGGCTATCACTCAGTCTTTTCTCAAGACTAAATATGCCCAGTTTTTTTTTAAACCTTGCATCTTAGGTCAAGTTTTCTAAACCTTTTATTATTCTTATTCCTTTCATCTGGACTCTCTCCAATATGCCTACAATCTCCCTAAAATGTGGCACCCAGACATAGACACAGTAGTCAAGCTGAGGCCTCACCAGTGCCAAGCAAAGTGAGACAATTACCTCTTGTGCCTTACATGTGATACTCCTGTTAATACATCCCAGAATGATATTAGCCTTTTTCACAGCTGCATCATACTGTTGGCTTATATTCAGTTTGTGACCCACTATCACCCCCAGATCCTTTTCAGCAGTACTACCACCTAGCTGGTTTTCCCTGTTTTGTAGTTGTTCATTTAATTTTTCCTTCCTAAGTGAAGTACTTTGCACTTATCTTCATTGAATTTCACCTTGTTGATTTCAGACCAATTCTCCAATTTGTCAAGGTTGTTTCGAATTCTAATACTGTCCTCCAAAGTCCTTGCACTCCCCCCCCCAGCTTGGTGATGTTCATTGGGTGAAATCTTGGCTCCCATTGATATACTCAGTCAGGATCCCAGATATACTCAGAATCCTGTATTGCTCACTCACTGCGAACCAATATTTTGATAATGCAAACAGCTTAAAAAAGGTTGGTCCAACTTTCCATTAAACTACCATTTGGAAGGTGAGCCCATGGACAGTTTCTTCCCATAAGAGAATTTCTTGAGTAATTTATGACCTGAAAATGGCAGATTAGAACAAATAAATTTTCAATCTTAACTATTGCAGGGCTATCTGCCTTGGTCAGACTACTCACTGTGTATCTGAATCTCCCGTTGACTGCAATGGAACCAGGATGTCATACATTGAGAACTGAAATGTCCAGTTTCTTGAGAGCCTATTCAGTAAGGATCCAATCTTAAAGTCACAACACGAATGTGTTCATGTTATAGACACATAATATAGATGGTATCTATAGTAGATATTTCCCTTATGTGCTTTTTAGTCAAAAAGGATGGATGGATCTGTATTACTTTTTAAATGGAGGATTATTTTTCCAATTTGGGACTGGATAACTCAGGAGAACGGTGATGGGTTATTAAGCTTCTCCCCTTCAAGGGCTACATTGTGCCATCTGTTGTTCAGAACTGTCTGCCCCAGAGGCTGCTTCCTCTGCTGGAGAACATGGGATGGGAACCACTGAAGTACCATTTGCTTTCTCAGGCAGAAGAGAGGAAAACCTAGCTGCTCTGGGGTGTACAGTAAGAAAGTGGGTGATAAGTGCCCCAAGGGGGCATACGGAGGGAGCTATCTATGTGCTCCCCCTATGCTCAAGGAGTGTGATTCTCCCTGGTCCTTGCACTGGAAACACAAGTGTGTGGGGAAGACTCTGTGCTCTCACCTCCATGCAAGGGTCAGGGACAACCTGAGAACATTCCATCCTGGACCGCTGGCATTCAAACACTGCTAGCTCCAGGACCTACTCTTACATGAAGTAAATTGGAGATTCTTAATCCAGTTCCATACTGACAGATGCCCATACCACACAAGCCACCACCACAGTTGTCACCCTTGCAGTTTCAGCAGAAAGGCCAAAGACTTAATGAGACTGCACAGTGAAGTATTCTCTTACACCTGGGAGTGGGCCCTGCAGGTTAGAAATAGGACACATAGGTAAGGAGGACTTGAGAGGTTTGTCCTGCCTCTGCCCATGCTATGACTGCTCTGTGGCTAAAGAAAGGACTTCAGTCTTTATCTCTGTGTTGGATGAACTGACTCCTGCACAGGTAATTTCTGTGCAGGTGGCTGCAAAACTGGCTAGTTCTCACTCGTGGAATTTCCTTCACTAAGTCCTATCAGGGGCAGAGAGGCAACAGGTGTCTAGCCTCTTTATCTGTGGTCGTCTCTAGCGCTGGGTGAAACTTTTCATCCAAAACTTTTCCCACCAAAAAACGTCTTCACTTGAAACAAGAAAAAAGAAAAAGAAAATGTTGAGATGGTTCATCATTCTCCAACTACAATATTTTGATTTTTCAGGCAGATTTAAGCAACATTCACAAAAAAAGATGAGGAGGTGCTGTTCATTTTATGCCCAATAGTGATGGCACTTCCCCCAGATGCAGTAGATCCAAGTTAAAATCATTCTAATGACTTTGAAGTAGTGTCTTGAACCCAAGTCTCCCCCTTCCCAGCTGAGTGTTTTAACCTCCAGGCTATTGGCCAAAAGACCGGGCTCATTCTCTCCTATTGAAGCTGTTCCACTTTATATCAATTACCTGAATAGTCACTGAGCCAGAGAGAGAGATTGCTTCTACAGGCAAGATACATGCAAGTGTTGGTAGAAGAAAATATGAATACCTTCAATACAAAGATGGGAAATTAAGGCCCAGAGGCCCAGATTTTTAAAGGTATTGCTGCACTCAGGGTTGCAATGCCTAACTGATTTAGGAATGTATAGCTCATTTGAAAAAGGGAACCAAAATCCCATTGACAGTCAAGGGGATTTAGGCACCGACATGCTTAAATACCTTTCAGAAATGGGACTTATGCTCCTAAATCAGTTAAGTGTTACAACACTGAGCACAGCAACACCTAAATCATCTGGGTCTGAGAGATTAAGGGACTTGGCCAAGGTGCAAGGCGATCAGAATGTTGGGGAAAGAATCAGGAAGCAAACCCAGATCTCAGTCCAGTGCCTTAGCCACCAGATCAACCTTCCTCTTATGATTTGGCGCTATAAACAAAATCCATACAAGTTTCTTTGGAGAAATACATTTAACTGCATGAGGACAACCTATAAGGGGGTAATGATGCACTGCTAACTTTTTCAGTGTCGCATCTAACACACTTGCCTATCACATCTTGTTAACGTAACCCTTACGATAAAAAGTATCAAAATATATTTTAATGGCATTTAGCCCAAGTTCAACTGTATTTCATAACCAACACTGAGCACCCAGATCTTGATGAACTCTTTGTCCTACTGTTGACGGATCAGGATCTATGTGCACCGAAAGAGTACAGAGTGCAGTTTCTGAACCATTACTAGGACATGACGCTTGTTTACTGTTCACCAAATCCCAAGGGGGCACGTAACTGAGAAACTGCCAAATGAGAATCTAAGTATTAAATCCATACATTATATGGGAAAAAAAGAGAAGCTATTAAAAGGGTATTTAGTGAAAGAGGCAGCTGCCGTTTATGAACCAAGAGCCAAACCCTGGTCATCTGAGTAAATGAGCTTTGTGCAAGGGATCTGTGGGGGAGGAATCCTCCCCTGTGATCTTGTGCCAAGGTGTGCAGCATCAGGGCAATCATCTTGCATCTGCAGCTACTTGCCATCCCCATAGGCCAGTGTAAGTAACCAGAGCTCCAGTGAAGTTTATGATTTTCTACCATGCCCATCACCACAGTATCTGAGCACCTGAAAAACAGGATCCCATGGAAGCCACAAGTCCTCTGTACACTTTGCTACATGTAGCTCTTTCAGTATATAGTATGGTCTTTTCTTCTACTTTGCCTTCCTCCAGCCTGATGTGTTATCATCAGGTGGAGAAAAGATTCCAGGCCTGGACTATTGGTCTAATCTAATGTGGAAAATACCATATTTGTTTAACTCAGTTACAGGCCAATCTTAAAATAAACTGATAGTGGAAAATATTTCCCCAGACTTCAATGCTAGTTTTATTTTTAATAAAGTGGGATGGGGGGGGGAAGAAGGTAGGAGAGCTGTCAGTACAAAATGTTATCACTATAAATAAGACTCAGTTGAAACTCTGGTTCCACACATCCTAGAACTCTTGTGAAGTTTGGATCCGACTCTTACCTTTACAGCTTCACCTGGCTTGTAAAATTGGACAACTAAAACCCTAGATCTTGACACCTTCAAATCTGGGCAAGTTGGATTTGTCTTTGGTGCCCCATCTCTGCTTAGGAAGAAGTCACTTTCTGCTTTGCTGGAGTTTAATTGCTGCTCTAGGGAAATACGATACAAAATAGCTACAAATTTTTTATCGAATACTGAGTGAAAAGAAAAACTAATCTATT
The DNA here is from genome assembly GCF_009764565.3 of Dermochelys coriacea. Taxonomy (NCBI): domain Eukaryota; kingdom Metazoa; phylum Chordata; order Testudines; family Dermochelyidae; genus Dermochelys; species Dermochelys coriacea. The sequence continues at coordinate 66,952,145 of NC_050078.2, read as the reverse complement.
GACCATGTGGCCAACTCATGCATGAACAAAAAAAGAGTTTCCTCTTTAGCCCTATTCATGTATTTTCAGCTAAATTCTATGCTGATCTTCAGGATACGTATGGTACACCATGTGCTCATGGAAATCTCAATACCTTTGCCTATTCCACATAGGATTTGTGGTCAAAGTTATGCATAAAAAGACTGAAGAAACATATCACACTTTACTGAAATAGGGCCCAATGAGTATTGCAAAGTTATTTTTAATATTCTCACAGCACGATGCCCATGCTACAAGGTATTCTGGATAACTATTCTGTGTTTGCTTTCACGTCTGTCATCATAACATCCATCGACACAGATTTGTGCAAGATTTAAAAAGCAGCACATACGAATGGCCATACTGGGTCAGACTAAAGGTCCATCTAGCCCAGTATCCTGTCTTCCGACAGTGGCCAATGCCAGGTGCCCCAGAGGGAAAAAACAGAACAGGTAAGCATCAAGAGATCCATCCCCTGTCACCCTTCCCAGCTTCTGGCACACAGAGGCTTGGGACACCATAGGCACAAATTACTATAGCTTCTATAAAGAAGAAAGAATGAAGCATCTAACAGCTTTCTGGGTCAAAGAGCATATTAGAGTTACCAGGATTTAATAAAAAATACAAGGCCACAATGAAAAGGATACTTTTGTTTCCTTATCGTTATAACAGAATCTGGTTGGTCGGACTCCTTGCTAACTAACTGTTCGACTAGCCTTACTTACAGTTGTCCGATGCTAGTTCTGCTTGCCTCTAGCTAAGATGGAATTCCAGCTCTGAAAACAGAGTTCCCATAGCATAACATTGCATAAGCTAGCAAGTTACACACTCTTTAGGTCTAAATTTTTTAATCAGCAGAGATATATATATATACACAAAGTATGATTTTAAATCCAACCTAGGTTAACAATAGTGGGGCAGATTCTCAGCTAATATAAATTAGCCTAGCTGTTAGTATTATTTACTTTTTGCAGCACCAAGAAGCATCAGCTGAGATCAGGGCTCCACTGTGCCAGGAGCTGCACAAACACACATAGTGGGAAGTAGTCCCTGCCCTGAAGAGCTTGCAATCTAAATAGGAAAGACCAAAACAGGAAGCATTCTTATTCCCATTTTACAGATAGGGAATTGAGCAATTAAGCAATTGGTCAATACAAGACAGACAAAGGATGGGAGTGGCACAGAGGGTACCTCCACACTGCAATAAAAGAACTACTGTACGGCCGCAGCTGCCCTGGGTCAGCTGACCTGGGCTCGTGGGGCTAAGAATTGCAGCGTAGACATTCAGGATCTAAGACCCCACAAGTGGGGTGGGTCTTAGAGCCCAGGCTTCTGCCCAAGATCAAATGTCCTCACTGCTACTTTTAGCCTTGCAGCCTAAGCCAATTGACCCAGGCCCTAACACTCAGTGCTGTGGAGTTTTTATTGCAGTGTGGACGTACTCAGAGAGGCGAAGTGACTAGCCAAATGAAACACAGCACGTGTCAGAGCCTGGAATAGAACCCAGCATGCCTCAATCCCAGTTCACTGCCTCACCCACTGGACCATATTATCTTAGCAGAGCTCTGCTGATTTACCCCAGCTGAATGGTTGTACCTGAATATTAAAAATCACCTGTTAGTATAAACCTGACCCTGCGCCAAATTTAGCTCTAAGATATGGAGTAAGCAAAAGCAACTCCACTGAAGTCAGAGTTACAGCAGGATCGAATGTGGCCGGTCTGTTGTAGCTTATACAACTTGACTTTAAGCACACAGTCCTGAGCCCATTGATGTCTGCAGGAGGTTTACATTGCTGAGCCACCTGATCAACAATAGAGGGTGTCCGCTCTTCAGCACTGGCAAATCATCATGGCTCTACCCACTTCAATGGAGCTAAACTGGATTTACACCATCTGAGTATCTTTTCCACTGACACTAGTTTGCACAAACATTTATGGTGGGATTTTCCAAACTGTTGAGTCTTGTCCCAGCTCTGCTCCCATAGAAGGCAATGGCAGTTTCACCATTGACATGAAAGGAAGAAGAGCTTGACCGTTGCTGAGTGTCTTTAAATCCAATTTGCCAAGCAATGGTAGATATAAAACAGAGTGACCAAAGCTATCAAGGGCTGAGCTTCCCTCGCTTGTACTTTGAGGATCCGATCATTGCAAAATTCCTCATGCAATCAGGCTGGGTTCCAAACTTTCCTCCTCAAAGCATATTAGTCTCACCGTGAGCTCAATCTTTTCTACCTGAAATATAGAGCTGGGATAAAATGTTTCCTCTCAATGGCTAAAGCATAAATTCATTATATTGGCTTTTGTTACAAACAGACTTGTTCAGTGCATTGATCTGCACTTGCTTCTTCTGCAGCTATTGCATTTTCAAGATGTCTAATGGGCACTTGTACACAGCCTAAAAGATTGAGATTCTGGAAGGTATTAGGCATCTGGATCACGCCCCATGAGTTCATGACTGACCTCTATTTCCACTGACTGCATGCATATCAGGATCGGACCCTAAAATTGCTGTCTGCATCATTCTGCATTTTTTTTTATTCCACATTTGCAAGCCACACTTTAAAAGTGTGGTTCTTCACAGGTTTGCCTGTCCAAGCTCCTTAAACTATACATTTCAGCCGTATCTGTTAACTGCTGGGAGCCTTAAGATTTCATTTCACATATTATACCTCCAATCACAACAATGAAATGAAATGTTTCTCAAAACGTAGCTTATTTCTGAGTTGTATGTTGCTGGATTTTTTTGACAGGGCTCATTATTGAATTGATTAGCCCAGCTTCAGACAAAACTGGAGTCAGACTCACTTAAAACATAAGGAAATGTAAAAAAATCTTTAATTAGACTGATCTGAATTTTGAGTCTCTAATGACAACTGAAACCAGGAGATAAAATTTGACTTATTGCTTGCAAATAACAAGAATTCCAAATTTAGCCCTATTTTCTGCCTGATTTCTTCACATGTAATTTTTTTTAGAAGTATTCACTGAACAGTTTATGCAAATAATTTTCAGACAGGGTGTTTTTTTTAAAAAAAAAAACAACACCACCACAAGTTGTTCACTTTGACTAGTGAACTGTTTAGTATTTTGTTGTACGGGAGGTCACCTAACACACAGGGTATGGTTTCTGCTCCATTACTGATTAACTGAAAGGTTTTTTTAAAAAACAGACAAATACTGAATAAAAATAGCAAATAATGAAATCTCAGTATGAGACAAATAATCCATGATTTATGGTAAATGTTGTGAAACCCTCCTGATTCATAAACATTTTCACAAATGCACAGTGGCTATTATTTATATTACAGTAGCATTTGAAGCTCCAATCAGATCAAGACCTCATTTTGCTAAGGTCTGTACAAGCAAACACAGTAAGACAGTCTGTTCCCATGCGAAGCTAACAATCTAAATATGGAAGCCAGCCAAAAGGTGGGAAGGGAAAACAGAGCAGAGAGGTGAAGTAACTTGCCCAAGGTCAGCCAGCAGACCAGTGGCAGAGCTGGGAATACGCAGATCTCCCGAGTCATAGCCCAGTGCTCTATCACTAGAGAATAAGATTCTATAAATGATGGTGGACTGCATCAGGCATCGGATTTGCAATTAAATGTGCAAATAATGGCTTTCATTCTTTGACCAGCTTCGCCCGAGAGGACAGTTTCACGTGGTATAGGCTTTAATTGCAAAAAATTCATAGTGCACCTAAAATACGATGGGACCCATTACCAGGTAAGAACAGTTTATTTATGAAATGCTCTGTGTACCAATTAAGGTGTTCTTTTGGCAGGGAAACACCTTTAAATGCCAGAAGAATAAAATAATTAAAACATTTGAAATATACAGTATGAAACCCAACCAAGATACTGCCCTGTCAAGGTGACATGATTCACACACATAGGCTGGGAGTTTCAAAAGCATTCAGCATTGACCTAACTCTGATCCCACCAAAATCCCTGATTAAATTCTCCACAGACTTGAAAGGGAGCAGAATTAGGCCAACACAAAGCGCTTCTAGAAATCCCACCTATAGGCCAAGATTTTCTAAAGTGACTAGAGATTTTGGGTGCCCACATTAAAGGGCCCTGATTTTCAGAGAGCAATTGCACAGCACTTTGTCACATCCAGTCTCTATGGTTTTTCATGCTGAGCACCTAAAAATCACGACTCAGCTTTGAAAATCCTGGCTGTAAAGCACATACGCAATAACAGAGCATGAAAAGTATTAAATAGAAATGCTGTGGTACCGACGTTCAATTGAGCTGCTGGAACTCATGCTGTGGACCATCCCCATCAGGCCCAGGATCAAGGGAGCATAAAGGTTGCATTACAGGTTGTATCCTTGAGTCCTGTGCAACGTGAGGCTCAGCCACACTCAGGGCTGGGGGGCCAATATGTGCGAAGTGATCCTGAGATAAAAGGCACAATGCTTTTGCAAATTATTATTATAAAACACCATTTTAATTAGTTAGTTTTCAGAACTACACATGGAAGAACTCTATAGAGGTGACTCTCAAAACATATTGCCTTGTGACTCAGAGATAGAGCAAGGAACATTACCATTACAAGCACCAAGGAGATACAATGAAAACTATTACAGCTCCAGGAAAAGCACATAAAGAGGAGCATAACAATTACCTGACTCAGAGCGGGAGAGAAAGAGAGATACATAATATAGAATACTGCTGGAACTGGCCAAAAGAGAGAGATGTAATGAAGACTATTGCAGCTACCTACTTCTGATAGAGATATAATGACAATCATTAGTTATTGGCTGTAAGGAGAACATGTAATGTGCAATATTATTGTTACCTAGTCCTGAAAAAGAGAGAGAGAAATGATGAGAAACTGGTACTGTTACCTGACTCTGGAAGGCAGAAGTTTTGCTGTTACCAATGGCTCTGCTTTACATGATTTACTCAGGGAGTGAGAAAGAAAGAGAACAGAGTATATGGCAAGGTATATAGCTCATGGATATAAAATCAGGTCCTTAGCTGATGTTAATCAACAATAAATAACTCTGTTGCCTTCAGTGCAGTTATGCCAATTCCCACCAGCTAAGGATCTGGCCCCTGCAGATGTAGTTCAGTTATCAGGAAGGAGAAGGCGAGGGAGAGAAAAGACTAACCTTTCCTTTTGCCTGGCTCAGAGAACTGGATGCGAGGAGTATTTCTAGAGTTACCTGGCATAACAGAAGAAAAGAAAGGACAGTGTTTGGCTCTGGGCTTTATGTTCAAGGATGGAGAGCTCCACAGATTCTATTGCTACACCCCACAACTCCCAGAGATTCTTTTGGTTCACCCCAAAGCAATGGAGTTCCACCTTTTCCTCCTTCATATGAACAGAGCGAAAGTCAGGAAGCTGGGGCAAAGAATCCTTTTACAGTGCACCCCATGGACATGACCAGTGAATGAGACCCAACCAGGTGTTTCCTGGGGCAGGGTGGAAATACAGCCCTTGAGAGCCTTTGAAGTCACAAGAGAAGAAATGTTTTACTAGCTTTTTGCGCACATCTGCAGTGAGCAGGATGCATCCTTCCTGGAGCCTTCTGTGGCCTTCAGTGGTATTGGCACCTTCCCACTAGGTGCGGGTGAAGATCTCTTGTCGGGCTCCCTACCCCCAGGCTGGCGGGGAGGAGATTTAGAGAAGCCCAAAGCCTCAATTAAGGTACGTTCTATACTTAGTGTGTCCAGTGGGTTCTACTCCAGCTGCTTGGTACGAGTGAGCTGGCAGAAAAGAGGCTGCCTGGCACAGGTACAGAGTGAGAGATATGGCCTAATGACAAATGATCCAGCTGAATGAGCAATGTTCCAGTGAGTTTTCTAGCATGGGGGCATTGCAATAACAAGCACTAACAAACAGGCACCAGGAGTGGGAGCCACGGAAGGCCTGAGATTCATCCCACTTCAGTCCTTTTTCATTCTGGTGTAACTCCACTGACTGCGACAGTCATTCCTCATTTGCCCTGGCATAGGTGAGATTAACATCGGGTCAAGAAATGGGGGGGCTGGATGGAATGAAACATGTAAGCAAAGAGAGCGGTTAAAGGATGGTATATGTGGGGTTTTATCACACACCAAACCACAGAGATTCAGTTAACCCAAGGCAGCAGGAATGAAGGAAAATGCTGTCTTTTGAGAAACTAAGGGACATAGCAAGGACCGAGTCGTCCAACTAGGATACTCAAAAAGAAAAGGAGTACTTGTGGCAACTTAGAGACTAACAAATTTATTTGAGCATAAGCTTTTGTGAGCTACAGCTCACTTCATCGGATGCATTTGGTGGAAAATACAGTGTGGAGATTTATATACACACACAGAGAACATGAAACAATGGGTTTTATCATACACATTGTAAGGAGAGTGATCACTTAAGATGAGCCATCACCAGCAGCGGGGGGGGGGGGGGAGAGGGGAAGGAGGAAAACCTTTCATGGTGACAAGCAAGGTAGGCCATTTCCAGCCGTTAACAAGAACATCTGAGGAACAGTGGGGGGGTGGGGAATAACATGGGGAAATAGTTTTACTTTGTGTAATGACTCATCCATTTCCAGTCTCTATTCAAGCCTAAGTTAATTGTATCCAGTTTGCAAATTAATTCCAATTCAGCAGTCTCTCCTTGGAGTCTGTTTTTGAAGCTTTTTTCTTGAAGGATACCCACTCTCAGGTCTGTAATCGAGTGACAGGAGAGACTGAAGTGTTCTCCAACTGGTTTTTGAATGTTATAATTCTTGACATCTGATTTGTGTCCATTTATTCTTTTACATAGAGACTGTCCAGTTTGACCAATGTACATGGCAGAGGGGCATTGCTGGCACATGATGGCATATATCACATTGGTAGATGCGCAGGTGAACGAGCCTCTGATAGTGTGGCTGATGTGATTAGGCCCTATGATGGTGTCCCTTGAATAGATATGTGGACAGAGTTGGCAATGGGCTTTGTTGCAAGGATAGGTTCCTGGGTTAGTGGTTATGTTGTGTGGTTTGTGGTTGCTGTTGAGTATTTGCTTCAGATTGGGGGGCTGTCTGTAAGCAAGGACTGGACTGTCTCCCAAGATCTGTGAGAGTGATGGTTCTCCTTCAGGATACAGACTATGCTGACAGCTTGTGCCACACACTCTCAAAGAAACTGTGGAACCACCTGATCAACATCCTCTACGGTAAACAGGGAAAGATTAAGAATGAGCTCTCAAAACTGGATACTCTCATAAAGAACCAACCTTCCACACAAACTTCCTCGTGGCTGGGCTTTACAAAAACTAGACAAGCCATTTACAACACACATTTTGCTTTTCTACAAAAGAAAAAGGACACTAAACTATGTAAACTACTACATGCCACAAGGGGCCACAACAGTGGTTCCCGTAACCCACCCAGCAATATTGTTAATCTATCCAACTATACTCTTAATCCAGCAGAAGAATCTGTCCTATCTCGGGGCCTCTCCTTTTGCCTCTCCACCCCCACGAACATGATACAGTTCTGTGGTGACCTAGAATCCTATTTTCGACGTCTCCGACTCAAGGAATATTTCCAACACACCTCTGACCAACATATAACCCACAGAGACCTTCCTACCAACACTACAAAAAGAAGGATTCTGGGTGGACTCCTCCTGAAGGTTGAAACAGCAGACTGGACTTCTACATAGAGTGCTTCCGCCGACGTGCACAGGCTAAAATTGTGGAAAAGCAGCATCACTTGCCTCATAACCTCAGCCGTGCAGAATACAATGCCATCCACAGCCTCAGAAACAACTCTGACACCATAATCAAAAAGGCTGACAAAGGAGGTGCTGTCGTCATCATGAATAGGTCGGAATATGAACAAGAGGCTACTAGGCAGCTCTCCAAGACCACTTTCTACAAGCTATTACCCTCTGATCCCACCGATAGTTACCAAAAGAAACTACAGCATTTGCTCAATAAACTCCCTGAAAAAGCACAAGAACAAATCCGCACAGACACACCCCTAGAACCCCGACCTGGGGTATTCTATCTGCTACCCAAGATCCATAAACCTGGAAATCCTGGACACCCCATCATCTCAGGCATTGGCACCCTGACAGCAGGATTGTCTGGCTATGTAGACTCCCTCCTCAGGCCCTACGCTACCAGCACTCCCAGCTATCTTCGAGACACCACTGACTTCCTGAGGAAACTACAATCCATTGGCGATCTTCCTAAAAACACCGTCCTAGCCACTATGGATGTAGAAGCCTCTACACCAACATTCCACACAAAGATGGACTACAAGCTGTCAGGAACAGTATCCCCGATAATGTCACGGCTAACCTGGTGGCTGAACTTTGTGACTTTGTCCTCACCCATAACTATTTCACATTTGGGGACAATGTATACCTTCAAATCAGCGGCACTGCGATGGGTACCCGAATGGCCCCATAGTATGCCAACATTTTTATGGCTGACTTAGAAGAACACTTCCTCAGCTCTCGACCCCTAATGCCCCTATTCTATTTGCGCTACATTGATGACATCTTCATCATCTGGACCCATGGAAAAGAAGCCCTTGAGGAATTCCACCATGATTTCAACAATTTCCATCCCACCATCAATCTCAGCCTGGACCAGTCCACACAAGAGATCCACTTCCTGGACACTACGGTGCTAATACGCGATGGTCACATAAACACCACCCTATAGCGAAACCTACTGATTGCTATTCCTACCTACATGCCTCTAGCTTTCATCCAGATCACACCACACGATCCATTGTCTACAGCCAAGCTCTACGATATAACCGCATTTGCTCCAACCCCTCAGACAGAGGCAAACACCTACAAGATCTCTATCAAGCATTCTTACAACTACAATACCCACCTACTGAAGTGAGGAAACAGATTGACAGAGCCAGAAGAGTGCCCAGAAGTCACCTACTACAGGACAGGCCCAACAAAGAAAATAACAGAACGCCACTAGCCATCACCTTCAGCCCCCAACTAAAACCTCTCCAGCGCATCATCAAGGATCTACAACCTATCCTGAAGGATGACCCATCACTCTCACAGATCTTGGGAGACAGGCCAGTCCTTGCTTACAGACAGCCCCCCAACCTGAAGCAAATACTCACCAGCAACCACACACCACACAACAGAACCACTAACCCAGGAACCTATCCTTGCAACTAAGCCCGTTGCCAACTCTGTCCACATATCTATTCAAGGGACACCATCATAGGGCCTAATCGCATCAGCCACACTATCAGAGGCTCGTTCACCTGCGCATCTACCAATGTGATATATGCCATCATGTGCCAGCAATGCCCCTCTGCCATGTACATTGGTCAAACTGGACAGTCTCTATGTAAAAGAATAAATGGACACAAATCAGATGTCAAGAATTATAACATTCAAAAACCAGTTGGAGAACACTTCAATCTCTCTGGTCACTCAATTACAGACCTAAGAGTGGCTATACTTCAACAAAAAAGCTTCAAAAACAGACTCCAAGGAGAGACTGCTGAATTGGAATTAATTTGCAAACTGGATACAATTAACTTAGGCTTGAATAGAGACTGGGAATGGATGAGTCATTACACGAAGTAAAACTATTTCCCCATGTTATTTCTCTCCCCCACCCCACCCCTCACTGTTCCTCAGATGTTCTTGTTAACTGCTGGAAATGGCCTACCTTATTTGTCACCATGAAAGGTTTTCCTCCTTTCCCCCCCCCCCAGCACTGCTGGTGATGGCTCATCTTAAGTGATCACTCTCCTTACAGTGTGTATGATAAAACCCATTGTTTCATGTTCTCTGTGTGTGTATATAAATCTCCCCACTGTATTTTCCACCAAATGCATCCGATGAAGTGAGCTGTAGCTCACAAAAGCTTATGCTCAAATAAATGTTAGTCTCTAAGGTGCCACAAGTACTCCTTTTCTTTTTGCGAATACAGACTAACACGGCTGCTACTCTGAAACCTGTCAACTAGGATACTGCGTAAGTGACCTGCCCCTTAGATTTCGACAACACTGTTTCTCAGCTATTACCACGTAAAACCTTTGGATTTCATTTCTCCATTTTATATCACTCCTAGGGCCTGATCCAAAACCCACTGAAATCAGTATTGCCATTGACTTCAAAGGGGTTTGGATCAGGCCCCTAACTGGACTCCTTGCTCAGGCAAAACTCCCACCGACCCCAAATTAATAACTTTATTCCTTGTCTGACTATGATTTGTGATCACAGATAGAAAGATCTGTAACGCTGCTGAAAGCATTGACTCTTGCAGTGTTTAATTTGTTATGCACAAAGAAGAAAGATAATCCTGAAGCCCTACTGGTTTTCACAAATTGCACAACACTAGCAAGAACTTGCAATTACAATAAGCTGCAAGTGGGGGGAACAAAAAAAATCTGTCGAGGAAGATGGCAATAACTGAGGAATGCTTTGCTATTTAACCTACTTACAACGTGATTAGCATCATAATCATTGTGAATATGCAAAGCGCAGATCCACAAAGGTCTTGAGGCTCCTAACTTCCATTGGTATCAGTGGCAGTCAGAAGCATAAATGGTGTTGTACATCTAGACCCAAGTCTTTAGCTCTTACTCTACAGAACACAGACCATGAGAGCAACTGCTCAAACTCACCCTCTGCTGGTTTTATTTTACTGGAAATTCAAAAAATCAATGAGACATAAACCTCAGCCTGAGATTCCCCCCTGAGTCTAACTGTGCCTAGGAACTTCCTCCAGGACTGCCTCCATCTAAGCCCCATATTTACAATGGATCCAATAATAACACCTAACATTTATATAGCACTCTTTATCACTAGAGCTTAAACCACTTTACAAAGGAGGTCAGTATCACCATCCCCATTATACAGATGGATAAACAGAGGAACACAGAGGGGAAGTGACTTCCCCAAAGTCAGCCAGCAGATGAAGTGGCAAAGCCAGGAGTAGAATCCAAGTCTCAGAGTCCCAATCCAGTACTCCATCCACGAGCCCACACTGCTTCCCTATAAGATAAGATGTTCTTGTCCTTTATAGATCTGGGGTGGAGCTAATTGAGACCATCTACTAGCATGGCTCAGGAGTAATTATCCTTTGAATCTAGGGTTAGTCAACCAAAAAGACATGTGTTTTCATGTACAGTCTTAGGAGTTTACTGCCCTGCTACAGTCTCCAATGGATAATTCTTCAAAGCGAGAGCAGGGCTGCTCAAGTGCAGACAGTACAATGTATCTGTGTCTGAGACACGTATATGCTACTACAGAGACCCATTCTTAATCTTATCCGTTTTACCCACTAAGTAGATGGAAACTCCTTGAAGTGAGAATCATTTGACTTTCTATCTGAGTGAAGATAGCTGGGTTCAAGGGATTAAACTGGTTCAGAACTGACGTAAATTTTCACTCCAAGATCAAACTAAGTTTGAGGTCCAGAAAAAAAACTCAGGTATGTTTTTTAGAAAAAGTTTCCTATACATGACTTTTTTCTGTCCTGAAGTGGAAATGCCAAAATATTCCAGCAGGGTCTTTTGTGGAACGTCTGTCCCAACCAGAAGAGAGAAAGCACTGGGAGTTTCAGATGAAAACCTGCTCTCACGGGATTCCCAGGCTAATTTTGCAGATTGCAGAGGTTCCAATAAGCATCCAAACATTTATGTTCTTATCCCAACCCAGTCACCACACTTTTTGAGAATGGTCAATTGCTGTTTTTTGGAACTCTGTAAATTGCTCTAGTTGGCACTTGAAATGCTTTTAGAACATATTAGCTAAAAGAAAACAATTGGATTCCTTTATAGTTCAAGTAAAATAGAAGACTTTTTAGCATCGGTCATGAGTGAACACCCAAACTGGGCCTTGATTTAATACCAGTTCTTACCCCTTAACATATAACTTCTTAGGAAGGTAAAGTAATATTTGCCTTTTGTCAGAGGAGGGGAAAGGCTGTGGCCTAAAATAAGTCTTTAAGTTCACTTCTCTTGCTCACACTGAGTAGTATCTTACACCATGAGTGAGTAGTCCTCATTCTCACTTACACCACTCTGGCAGTGTAAGGTGCATCTGATGAAGTGAGCTGTAGCTCACGAAAGCTTATGCTCAAATAAATTTGTTAGTCTCTAAGGTGTCACAAGTACTCCTTTTCTTTTTGCGAATACAGATTAACGCAGCTGCTACTCTGAAAAATTCCACGTAAGGCTACTTTACACTTCCAGAGTGGTGTAAAGTGGCCTTAGAGTAACTGAGAATCAGTCCCAAGTGCACTATGTGTGGAGTCAGTCTGAACAAGGTAGCAGGATCTGGCCTATAATAATTTTTAATAAAATAATTAATTTTTCAAATAAAATCTGTCTTGGCTATTACATGTACATGTGACATGGATAATGCTACTACAGAGAAAGGAACTTCTCTTGGTTCCCCATGGGGATTTCCAGCTGTTCTTTATTAACAGTTCTGCACCATACACAATATTATGCGTTCAAAACACAGAAATACTTTGTCTTTTTTCTTTTTTTCACCTCTGCTCCTAACTCTGACTTTTCTCCTCTCAATCTGCTTTCCCCACTCTCCTTTTCCTCTTTTCTGTTCGTTGTGTGTCATGACACAAGCTGAGTTTTGTTTTTTATTTTGTCCTTTTAGAAAACCAGTGCTGTGGGAATCGCTGATCCCCACAACGTAGTCCGCGAGAATCTCAGAGCTTGAATTTTTATCAGTATGATTTTGGTGCATGCCAGCCATGTACAGTGCTAGCCCAGAATTGTAGGAAGGGCTATTGTGCCATATGGCTACCAACCAATACCTATGCTGGATTATCATTGTCACTACTTGCTGTCCTCTTCACCCACCCTACTGCAGCCAGCGTCCAAATACAAACTAAAATACCATTGCTAGGCTGGGTAGAATCCACACAGTGGGAAGACACCTTCTCTATGTCCACTTGGCTTTTAAATGCTCCATGTATCATGATCCTGGAAGGAGATATCTTGGGCTCCAGTCCAGCAAAGCACCTAAGCATGTGCATAACTGAGTACCTAAGTCATCCCACAGAAGCCAATATCATGCGTTTCAGGTTAGGAAACTGTGTATGCGTTTTGCTGGATCAGAGCCTTAGCCTCCAGAGTATTTTATCGAGGGCAAAAGGCCAAGGGGTCATTTCATTCAAGGAAACAACACACACACTTCTTAAGGGCTCCTATCTCCTCCCAGTGACTAGCCCTTTGCTACCCATCATCACAGAGCTTGCTCATTATCAGCCTCTCTCTGAAGCAGTCTCACAGGAAAATGGAAGAAGCAGCAGAGATACTTCATTTGAGAAGTAATGATGGGCGTCCACTTATGTTCATGGCTTGTTGAGTTCAATGGTGTGTAACGCCCTGAAATGTTTCACATTTTGTTCCTTAACCTTTTTTGCACTTTTTTTGGCACAAGGAGGTGATGAAAAGATGCCAGCGCAACAATAAGTGACCAGTTAAGTGAAATCATACTAATTCAACTTTAATTCCTACAGTTGTATCCAGTCAGAGCTGCACTGAGGTATATTAATCATGGAGTCGGCTCTGCTCGCTCAGACAGCTGGGAGAGAAAAAAAAATACAGGTCATGCTTCAGCGATCTCACACAGTTCAGGAAAGATAATAAGTCGGGCACTTTATAGGGTTTAGGAAATGCCACTACAAGTTCATATTTGCTATGGAGACGGCTAAATTAACTCTTAAAAATGTTCCTGATGCAGCTTCAATGGCTTCCATCCATTTCCTGTTCAGCAACTGGTAGTAACAAAACTTAGATTGAGTTCGTGCCTCTTGCAAATTCAAGTGTCACCAATGGTATGCCAGAGTGTCTCGTCTGGCTGTAAAGAATGATATGAATGTTGTGGATCTCCAATCCAGATCTCACCAGCTGCTCTCCTGTGGGCTCTATGGAACAGGCCCATCATTGATGTCAATGGGGGCACAGCATTGCACCTCTGAGAGCACGCTCTTTGGTGGATAAGGGTTTTATGGAGTACAGAATATTGGATGAGGAGAATTTTGGATCAGCAACTCAGCAACAGACAAGCATTAATAAACTTCTCTTCACCCACAAGAGAGACATAGAGAGAAGTAGGCCAGGGATGAAAGCAGGGAGAGGGCTGAGGAGGACATATACAACATCATTTTATTGCAGATGAGACTTCTAATAAACCACAGGTTTTAAATTCTGAATAAAAACTCAGGTAAGGAGACCACGGCCATTCAACTGAAAATCGGTGACTCCCTGACTGGGAGGAAAATTCAGAAACAGCACTAACTTCCCCTTTTAAATTCTTTGAAAGGAGGACAACAAAAAAGAAAACTTCTGAAAAAACATCACACAACTTCCTGCATCCCACAGTTCCTCCAGTGTTGGTTTAATTGTAATTTTAATTGCTTTTTCCTTATAGTTTTTTTCAAGTTAGCAGTAAAGGAAATTCAGACAGATTCCTGATGTTAGCCCCAGAGAGCTAATGACACACAGCTCCAAACAACATCACCCCGGACCTGTAAACTCTTCAGGAAATTCAGTGACGTTTTCAGGTTTCAGCTGTTATCCTCATCACATATGGCTTTAAAATTAATTCCTTACATTACCATTTTCTTAAAAATATATGCAAATAATTGTGATAGGTATTTGTGCAGTTCAAATAGTGGAGGTTACCACTACAGGCCAAGCACTCACCCATTCACCGCCCCCCCCCAACACACACACATATTTAAACATTCATCTACCATACACATATGGCCAGACTCTCTCCTGCATCCAGGGCCATCAGGGAACTGGTTATGGTTCCCTGGTTTTCAGCCCTGGCCCCAGAGCAGTTTAGAGCAGCCTGGGAATTCCTCCAGACTGCAACAGCTGGCTATGGTCCCCATCTGTCCATGGTTCCTACCTGCCTCTCCTCACCCACAAGCAGCTCCCTGCAGTCGGTGCTAGGGAGTGAGAGGAGTTGGAGCCGGTGCTGTGTCCCCAAGAGGAGACATAGGGGACCTCTGCACCACTGAACTGCACCCAAGGAGTACAGGTTTCAGAGTAGCAGCCGTGTTAGTCTGTATTCGCAAAAAGAAAAGGAGTACTTGTGGCACCTTAGAGACTAACAAATTTATTAGAGCATAAGTTTTCGTGAGCTACAGCTCACTTCATTGGATGTATTCAGTGGAAAATACAGTGGGGAGATTTATATACATAGAGAACATGAAACAATGGGTGTTACCAATCACACTGTAACCAGAGTGATCACTGAGCTATTACCAGTGGGGGGGGGGGGAAACCTTTTGTAGTGATAATCAAGGTGGGCCATTTCCAGCAGTTGACAAGAACCTCTGAGGAACAGTGGGAGGTGGGGAGGGAGAATAAAAATGGGGAAATAGTTTTACTTTGTGTAATGACCCATCCACTCCCAGTCTCTATCAAGCCTAAATTAATTGTATCCAGTTTGCAAATTAATTCCAATTCAGCAGTCTCTCCTTGGAGTCTGTTTTTGAAGCTTTTTTGTTGAAGAATTGCAACTTTTAGGTCTGTAATCAAGTGACCAAAGAGACTGAAGTGTTCTCCAACTGGTTTTTGAATGTTATAATTCTTGACGTCTGATTTGTGTCCATTTATTCTTTTACATAGAGACTGTCCAGTTTGACCAATGTACATGGCAGAGGGGCATTGCTGGCACATGATGGCATATATCACATTGGTAGATGCGCAGGTGAACGAGCCTCTGATAGTGTGGCCCTATGATGGTGTCCCCTGGCCCAGATTCGCTGGCCCATATCTTTAGAGCTACACAAGAGCTGTGTGTTACGTACTGCAAATTGAAGATGCGTTCATCAGATACAAATCCTACAAACATTTAACTTTCATTTAGAAGCTCGGGGGTGGGGGAGAGTGCATTCAAAGTTGGCTGCAATCTGCTTGAAGTGCTGCAGCCATCTCCAATCATGAACAAGAGCCTAGAACATCTCTAACATTTCTCCTTTATACCCACCCCACCTTCCTAACTCCATATGTGATTAACAGTCCCGTCAAGCTGAGTTGGGAGGGAAACCCTTGGGAGAGTCTGTAGGTTTTCAGTGCAAGTGGGCCTAGAGCTCCACGATACAGTAGATGAAAATGTTTGAGGATAAAACATAGCAGCAGCAGCAGCACTCCATAAAGATACATTTGATGGGGCATTTTCTCTTGCTCTTTTTATGTCAAAGAATCTTCTTTGTTCCTCTAAAAAGGGCTTTGATAAAGTGTCTTGGTCTTAAACCCCATATATGGATAACAAGCATACCCAGAGTTACATTGCTAACAAAAGTATTGGGAGGGATGGTAAACCTCTTGTTTCAGGGCTCAATCCAATCTCTAAATATCAGAGATTAGGATAAAATCTCATGTGGGGGTCAGATTATCCCACATCTGTCTACTGTGAGGTTCTTATACCTTCCCCGGCCACTGTCAGACACAAGCTAAGGAATTAGACGGACCTTGGGTCTTAATCTGTCTGGCAGTTCCTATGTTCCCATATTCCATGAGTAGTTATGTGGTAGACACGTTTCAGGAAGATTTAGAGAGCCACATCCTAAACTAATGTAAATCAGCACAGCCCCTTGAAGCCAATGCTGGTTCACACCCAGCCAAGAATTTGGTCCTGTGAGTTTTGGGCCCAGTTCTGCAAAACTAACTTGTGATGAGTAAGACTTCAGTGATTTCAATGAGACTGTTTTCATGTGTAAATGCTGCTCCTCACAACTAAAAGTCATACCCTTACAGAAGAGCTGTCATTTAAAATTATACTGCTAGTGCCACCTCAGCTCCTGGAAACATATATTCTTTAAAAACTCACAGGAGGTCCTGAGGGTGAATCTGATGCAAGTGAAGAACTTGGGCTTCTGCTTTTGTCAATTTACATAGGGCTTGTCTGGAACTGCTGAATATGACAACTGTATAAAGTAGGCAAGGCCACCATTCAGGGTGATCCGAAAGAAGCCACTGGTTATCTACCTGCTCCTCCTTGTAGAAAGCTTTAGGTTCCACAGTCTTCTTGCTCTTCTTGGGAAACAACCACCTCTCTTGCAGCTGCAGGTTCTGCTTCAGGTGGATGACCACCTGCTCATCAGGATCTGCCAGCAGAGATCTCAGGTTTTCCTCTTACAATCAAAGTTAAAAAACCAAAACACACAGGGTACAAAATGTCATTATATAGCGACCTTATTATCATTAACGATAACCTAGGATGGAAAACCAATGAATAGCACCAAAAAAATGAGTTTGTTTTTTCACGTCCTTGTAATACTTAAAGTCACTTTCAGATCTTGGTCCAATAGTGGGTTTTTTATATACATTAAGAAGAGAATGAAGGGCCCACTCAACAGAAAATTGTCCGAGAGGCAGTGTAGTGTCTGGATATTCTCCATAAATTTTCCTGAGCTGCTATCATGGAGTATTTCAAGAGAGAAACTGAGATGTATGTGAGTGACTATGCTACAAGGAGGCCTTCTCTTTTCTGCATACCTTCAGGTAGTCCCATAAGATGCCAGTTTCATTTGCACATGCCAAGACAGCTGTTATTACATGGGCACGCTTTATATTAAATGCTTCTTTTATAAGTGGTTTATGAAAGGGTAACACACTCTTAGTAGATATTTTAATAAATGTTTAAACAATTGCTATGGCTTGTTAGAGTCCAACAGGTTGCTTAAAACCATGGCTTGTAACCATCTGTAACACCACTTGCTTACAGCGATACTGCTGGCACATACCGCTTGTGTCTGTAACACGTTCATTACATCAGCCCTTTATAAATGGAACACTAATATAAGGCATGATCTGCTATATTCTCAGAGCTGTTGTGTCTCAATAGCAAAACAGGGACAGGAGGAAACAAATGAGTGAGTGAGGAATAACAACTCTCGGTGCTAACTTCCATAAACTCCACATCTCCCTGACCAACACTCAGCAGCAAAGCAGCAGCTTTTCACCCATGCATGGGCCGACCTCTACCCTCAGTGTCTTGAGCTCACCAAGGCAATCTTTAAAGCACAGACTGGACAAATCTCATACATGTCGTTTCTGGCTTAATGGAAGTGGCTAAAAAGCTTGATTTTTAGTCTGGTATATCATCACAGTTGAATGAGGGGGGTGCATTGGTTTCTAAGGAGCAAGATGCTCACCACGGGTCAGACCTTTATTCACACTGAATTAAGTATCGGGGGGTAGCCCTGTTAGTCTATAGCCACAAAAATAACAAGGAGTCCGGTGGCACCTTAAAGACTAACAGATTTATTTGGGCATAAGCTTTCGTGGGTAAAAAACCCACTTCTTCAGATGCATGGAATGAAAATTACAGATAGAAGCATAAATATAAATTTGCCAATATAAATTTATGCCTGTATCTGTACCCACAAAAGCTTATGCCCAAATAAATGTGTTAGTCTTTAAGGTGCCACGGGACTCCTGTACTGTTGTCATACTGTACTGTACTTTACTACTGTAATAGTCCCATAAGATGTCAGTTTCTTTGGAGGTCAAACACAAGAGACCTATTGTAAAATAAATGCATGGCTATAGAAAAGGAGGAAATTTGTCCTATAATCACCAATAGCTTTTTTTGTTCTGGACTGAAGCTGCCTAGTAGAGAGATGGACATTCTGGGTGCTAAAAACTTCAAACCAGCACCAGCATTTTGAGTTTTGAAATGTCTGCATAATCCCAAATTTTGTATGGGTCCCTTTCCATTCAACATATGGTTTGGTCTAGGCTGGCTGTGTGATTTAAGCAGCATTTGAGTCATTCCCATTGCCAGTCAGTCAGAATGCAGCCAGATGAGAGAGTGCCACCCTGGAAAGACACAATACGGAAGAAAGAGGTGGCGGGGTCAAATGCATACATGGGCAAATGTTGGCAGTGCCCACCAATTTGATGTTACTCTCCTCTCTGAATGCCCTACATTGGTTCACCATCTGCATCAAATTTAAATAATTGGTCACCACATTTGCAAATCTACACCCCCGTCCTTATCCTCACTTCTTGAGATCACATCGCACCCGACCCCCTCTGTTTTCAGCATTCCCATGCCTGTCTATTTGTCAGTCTCCTCTGTGCCTTCTTCCAGGCAACCTGCTAACATAGTTTGACCTCTCTGACCACTGAAAGGCCTGACCTTTCAGTGAGTCTTAAAAGTCCACACTTGCCATGCTGGCTATAATGAACCATACTGATTTCTATAGAAAATCCCCCTAATTTCCCTTCCCTGACTTGTTTGTCTTAACAATCTAGGTATTTAATAAGGTCCCCTTTACCACAGCATCCGAGTACCTCACAATCTTTAATGTGTTTATCCTCATAATGCCCCCTGTGAGGTAGGAAAGTTCTATTATCCCGTGACAGGATCAGGCCAGATGGCTACAGGACAGTGATAGAAGGCAGATATATTAGCCCCAGATTAAGCAGGTCCCTTTTCCCTGTGTAAGGGAACAGGGGCGGTTCCAGAACAATCAGGAACTTGCTGGAACAAATTAAGGCATGCAAGGAGCTGGGAGCAAGAGGTGAGCAAGAAGCTGAGAGTGAGTAGGTGTACTCCTGGAGGACTGAGAAGTACAAGTGTTATCAGACATCAGGAGGTAGGTCCTGTGGCGAGGATAAAGAAGGTGTTGGGAGGAGGCCATGGGGAAGTAGCCCAGGGAGTTGTAGCTGTTGCAGCTGTTATAGGAGACACTGTAGACAGCTGCAATCCACAGGGCCCTGGGCTGGAACCTGGAGTAGAGGGTGGGCCCAGGTTCACCCCATCCTCCCAACTCCCTATTTGATATTAGAGGAGTTGACCTGGACTGTGGGTCCCAGTGGAGGGGAAGGTCTCTGGCCTGTCCCCCAACCCATTAGATGGGCCAGCAGAGACTGCGGGGATTGTTCTCCTCCTTTTCCCCATGCTGGCCAATGATGAGGTTAGCTTAGTGAACGGCAGGTTTGTGCCACTAACAAAAGGAGCAAAACTGAGGACTGCCGTGAACCTCTGAGGTGAGCAAATCTGCCAGAAAGCACAGAACTCACCAAGGCAGAGGAGGAACTTTGTCACATCCCGTTTTACAAATGGGGAGCTGTATAAACCAAGTGAGTTGCCCAAGGTCACACAGGAAGTTTGTGGCAGAGAAGGAACGACCTGAGTCACAGGCTAGCACGCTGACCGCTGGACCATCTTTCCTCTCCTTTGTCAGTGAGCTCCTCAGGGCAGTGATTTTTTGATATCTGGAAAGTGCCTTGTACATTGTGGGTGCTGCCACAAACAAACCTCCTCAGGCCGGGGATAACAGATGTGCTACAAGCACACGCAGAGGGTACGGGAGATTGAATAAGGAGTGTGAAATCAGAAGGGCCTAGGAGAGATAGGCCTAAGCCAAACCCTGAAATGGAGAGGGGTTGGAAGGGAGAAGAAGGGCCTTAGGAGGTTTAGAGAGAGCCACCCCCATTTCAGGGAACCTTAGAGTGAGCATGATCTGCCTAAATCAGAGCAAATAGGAGAGGATGGCAAGCACAGCCTCACCACCAGTCAAAGGGACGGGAACCTGATTTTTTTTAAAACCACAAGGCACAATCCAGTCTATTAGAAAAAACACATTTTTGGTCAGCTTTCAAAATATAAGGGATTGGCATGCCCGGTTTCCATTAAAACCAATGGAAATTGGGTATCCAAACCCTAGCTGGCTTTGAGAATCTCAGCCCTGCAAGAGTTCCATTGGCAATATTTTCCCAGTCTGAAAGCAAATGAGTGTCAGGATCCCAAAAAAGGCAGTCAGGGCAAACCCAAAGCTGGGAGTAGTAGAGGAGTCCATAGTTAGATTCCAGGCCAGGTCGATACACAGGATCAGAGTCCATGTCAGGAGGTGAAGTCCAAATCAAGAGAAGGTCAAAGCCAAGAATTAAGGAGCAGGAATAGTCCTTGTAGCTACAGGAGATCCACACTGTTACCTGGACATTTCCTAGAATGCCTCTTGGGTTTATATCGGGCAGGGAGTCAATCAGGTGCCATGACACTGCTGTCTGTCAAACCCTTGAGGCAGAACTTCCCATGGTCTGTGTCCACAGCAAGTCATGGGAAATGGAGTGCAAGCTAGTTACCACTGTCGCTGGATAGCAGCCTGGAGATGCCAGCTGTCTGGTAGCTCCGTGGGTCTCAAGAATCCCTGGGGCCTCACAATTAGAATCTTTGCAGGTCTCTACCAACTAGGAAACAGGAAAATATTGGTAACAGATGGAACAAGCTGCAACAGTGAAATATAGCTCTGGGAACAAAGTTAATCTGGATGAGATAAGTGTATCTAAATTCCTAGCATGGTTAGCAAGTTTACAAGAGTTAATGGGGGAAGGAGGAGGTCTGTCTGCATGAAGCACCGGATGGCTAAAAGTACTGATTAAATTACCCCAAGCAAGAGGCAAAAGGCTCTCTCTTAAGTGTATACCATATGATAAGGCAATACGACAGCTTGCCACAGGGTTGCTCTGGGCAATGTACCAGTGTGGCCACCAGAGCATCAGAATGAGATGCCAATACTGTAAAGGTAAAACCACCAAGCAGGTGAAAAATAAGGAAACATATTTATACACACAGAGAGGCTAGGTTTAAAAATATGAACGCTGATTTCTTCTAAGAGATATTTCGCCTCTTTTCTTAGGTTAAAAGCATGTTCTGAGGCAGAAAGTAGAAAGAATATAAAATTAATTCTCCTACTAAGGAAAATGGTCTATCTTCAACTGCTATGCTTCACTTTGTTGAAGGGAGAAGGGGAAAGACTTCTGCTTTTAAAGCTTTTTTTTTTTTGCATCCCAGCTGAAACTTCAAATATATTTTTGGCAGAGCAATTCTTTGAACACTATAAGGACAAGGTGTTAATAAAAAGAACTCTACAATTGTGAGTTTTGCATTTGTGTTTTGTGAAAAAAAAAATCTGTGGATTCCTTTGGTGCTGGCATTCCTGGTTCTCAGTCGACATTCTTTCATTAGCTTCCAAGGTTTTCTGAAAAAGGAAATCTATTTGAGTTTATGACTGCAAATTAAAAGGTTCTAATATATTATATTCACAGAGGGGATTACCTAGCTCCTGGTACTTATTACTGCAGTGTCCTGTGTCCCATTGAGCTACTGCAGAGGACATGGCATCCTTTAAAAGAGGACCCCATCCTTATCTGGTGTAAATCAGTGAAGCTAAATTGGAGCCGTGCCAGTTTACACCCACAGAGGATCTGTCCCAAAGACTTTTAGTGCAGAGCAAAATACTAAAGTGACCAATTAAGTGTTTACACTTGCACATGACTATTCAAAAAAATTTTTGGCCTCCATAGTCTGGATTCCGCTCACCTGCTCATTTTGACATGGAAATTCATTTTCTTGAAAAGGAGACAGTTACATTTCAAATTTCCTACTCTGGCAGGTTGTAATGTTCCACTCTTTTGTACAGTGAAGCAGAAGTGGAACTCGTCAGTCTTAAAAGACTTAAGTTTGTACAAAGTTGAAAGAAATGAGCCAACAACGAGTTAACACTTGGGATGGGCCCATGTTGGGACCTGAGAGACTATGGGTGAAATCCTGGCCCCACTGAGGTCAATGGGAGTTTTGCTGCTGACTTCAGTGGAGCCAGGCTTTTACCCCATGTCTCTGAACTTTATGAGATGTTTGCATACAGATCTGGGGATCTTGAGCATTGACCTGTGCCAAGTCCATATTCGGAGGGAACTCTCAAGGTGGAGAGCTCATCTCAGCCCACTTTCCTTCACCAACCTCTTCCATAATCTGGGCCCTGAATTGGAATGCCAGGTTCTTTGCATTCAGGGATGAGAACTGCTTTTGTGTTGTGAAGCTGCTCCAGGCCCCAGGCTCAGAGTGTGCGTTTCCAGACTCTGAGCAACACCAACACATTCAGGGCCATCAGAACAAAACTAGGCTTTATGCTTGGTATATGCATAGATTTTGTACTTGTGCAACTATTTTAGTTAGGGGTGTGATTTTTTTTTTTAACCAAGACAGCTATTATACCTTCAGAACCCACCTTAAAACTCTCTTTTGCCATAAGGCCTACAAGAAACAAAACTCTTGATAACAGCTAGGCTGCTGGTGTGCAGAGACCACTGCCTATCACGCTGACCTATATTTTCCATGGCTTCAATATACTCCCCGTCGGTCTGTCCTTATCTATCTGTTGGCTGTTGTCTTACACCTAGATTGTAAGCTCTTTGGGGGAGGGACCATCCTTTTGTTCTGTGTTTGTACAGTACCCAGCACAATGGAGGCCTGGTTCTTGACTGGGGCCGATTGGCTTTATAATACAAATAATAATATTTAAAAAATACTGGTACCAGTGCAGATGCAATCATACCAGTAAAAATGTGCCTTATACTGGTATAGACTTATATTACCATAGGACTGGAAGAGACCTTGAGAGGTCATCTAGTCCAGTTCCCTGCACTTAAGGCAGGACAAAGTATCCCTGTATGGTGATAAACTATATCAATATAAGCACATTTATATCAGTATAACTGCGTCCACAGTGAAGGAGGGGATGAAGAGTGGATTGCACCTCCAACTCTACCAGTATAGTTAACAGGGTACAACTTTTTGTTTTGGACAAGGCCTTTGAGCCAAAGTGGCACACTTCCCATTGACTTTGATGGGAGTTGTGCTTGCTTACACCCAGGCCCAATGTGGCCCTTAATGTGTGTTGCAAGAGGATTTCAGCATATAAGCCTTGGGAATCATTGTCAGACAGAATGGAATTGAACTAGATTGACTGGGGGAATTCTGTGAGCTTGACAACACTCAGTACCAATCTGGAATTGGTAGTACTGTGGATTTTTTGGGGTTTTTTTTGGGGGAGGAGAGGGTTTAACATTCAGTATCTCTGTATAAAATTATATTTCAAAGGATCTGGATGCTACTTTATTTATTAAATTTCAGTTGGTGTCCACTTGTTCTCTGATGAGAGGAAAATACATTTATAATTTGTGTTGCAATAGTACCTTTAGACCCCAGAGCCCTGTTAAGTTAGACATTGTATAAACAGATTAAAAGATGCCTCTTTACCCCAAAAATGCTTACAATCCAAACAGACCATTGAGTTAAAAACCTCCTGATCATTCAGAATGGTTAATTTATAAGGTTTACCGTATCTAATTAATCACCAAGGCGCAAATCCTCAGCTGATCTCAATTGTCATGGCTCCATTGAAGTCAATTTACACCAGCTGTGAATCTTCCCTCCACACCCCCTTGAGTTTATAAATGGTTGCTAACCTTAAATAACTGCACACTAGAGTGAGCACATGGGAGCTCTCTCGCTGTGGCTGAACATGGGCCCATAGTTCAGAGCCACTTCTGCCCCATGGTGCCGTCATGTGACACCATCATGGGAAGTGGAGGCAAGACAGGCCAAGAAACCCACCGCTGAACATCACAGGAGAGAGAGAGAGTGGGGCCATTTTCAGTCCCCTATTCCCCAGCTTTTAGGGGCGTGGGTTAGCTCAGTGGTTTGAGCATTGGCCTGCTAAACCTAGGGTTGTGAGTTCAATCCTTGAGGGGGCCATTTAGGGATCTGGGGCAAAAATTGGGGATTGGCCCTGCTTTGAGCAGGGGGTTGGACTAGATGACGTCCTGAGGTCCCTTCCAACCCTGATATTCTATGATTCCTCTGGGAGGAAGTCTCATCTGTACCATCTCATTTTGGAGCTCCGCTGAGGACAGGAAGCAGCACTGGTTGTGGCTGATTCTAATGAGGCAAGAGAATAATTGGGGAAGCCGGACTGCATGCTGGGAGGAGGAAGAACTGGCTGTGAAAATCCCACATCTGGATTGGCTGCCACCTGCCAGATGATTAAGATGCACCAATTCATTGATAGTATGGGGCACTCATGGCATGTAAAGACCGTCGCAAAGTACTTTTATTTGGTTTATCCTGACTATTAAGTTTTTAGTAATTTCAGCTCTTCTCATTCCTGCAGCAAATCTCTCTCAGACAGAACCTAGAAGATGCCCCAATTCTGTACCTTCCATATAGCTTGAAACTGAATTTGGGCACAGACAAGATTTCATTGATATATCCCCTGAAATTACTTATTGATTCTTGAGGTTGTCTTGGATAATATTCAATTATTATACATCTGCTATGTCAAGAACCTTGGTGTGAATGCTGATTTTAACAACCCTGG
The DNA here is from genome assembly GCF_009764565.3 of Dermochelys coriacea. Taxonomy (NCBI): domain Eukaryota; kingdom Metazoa; phylum Chordata; order Testudines; family Dermochelyidae; genus Dermochelys; species Dermochelys coriacea. The sequence goes on along the minus strand of NC_050078.2, from coordinate 66,926,983 downwards.
AGGAATACATCAGTGGCTTGGCCAATGCTGCTTCCCCCACCCGTCCCTCTCGACAGGTTATCAGTCTGAGACCTCCTGCTTTTGTTAGAGCTGGAATTGATTACTGTAATTCTCTGTTGGCTGAACTCCCAGATCATGTTCTACATCAGTTTTGACTCACACATAATGCTGTTGGCAGGGTTTTTTAGGAGTCCAAAGATTTGTTCTCATTTTACACCTTTTCCTGCATCTTTATCCACTGGCTTTCTGTGCCTTTGTGGATGAACGGTTGGCTTTTAGCAGTCACTTTCAAAGCTCTCCACAATTATTCCCCTCATTACCTGGCTGATTTCTGACACCCAGATGAAAACACATACAACCAGATTTTCTAGTCAGTTAACAGCCCATTTGCACCATAAAGAGGCTATAATCAATGCTCAGCTGAGAAGTCCCTTGGTGTAAGGGAACTCTCTGTTGGGCAGAACAGTGCCACTGTCAGGTCTGGGCCAAAGCCCCATCTGGTGCAGGGGGTCACGTGAGGAGTGCAAGGGAGCGCCAATCTCCTCCGACAGAGGCTCCCAAATCAACAGCCCAAGTAGAGCTATCCAGAAGCAGATCTAAGTGATGTAGGAGCTGCAGCCAGCCCTCATAATCCAGGATCCCTAATTGGCTCCCTGCCATCTTCCCCATTCTTGTGCCCAGCAGAGCTCTGGCGCATGAGAGACTTTGATCTATATTATTCTGGGAATAGACTGGGAGAGAGTGGCTGCCCATATATCATTTGTGAACAGTGGGAGAAAGGCATTGGGTCCTGCTTCAACAATGCACCTAAGCACAGGCTTAATGTTAAGCACATATTTAAGTTTCATTGCAGGTACTTAAGAATTTTGCTGAAGAGGGATGGGCTTGAGCCTGTGTTTAACCTTAACTTATTGACCTAAAACCAAAGTTTAAAATGAAATCATGCCTCCCGGCTCTGATATTTTCCACAAACCCTCTCGTCAATATTATTCATTTTTACTGCACTAGCACGTAGGTGCCTGAAGCAGGGCCCCATTGAACAGACTAAACATGGGATAACCCACAGAAAATGAAGATAAGCTAATAGACAAAGAAGAGAAGGAAAGAGTCCAACCATCAAACTGAAAGCAGCAGTACCTTTTCACTGCTTTGTTATTATTGGACGGTGCTCTGGGGTACATTGCATGAAAGGTTTTAGATAAACATGCTGAGTGACTGACTGACTGATTGATAAGAAGAAAGTCCTCAATTCTTACTAGTAGATTCAATGTTGATTGCTTGTGTCATATCAGGCAATCTTCGTCCTCCATAGAATTTCAAAAATAAATTCCTCTGTCTCGTGATGTCTGGTATTATCAGCTCACAGATCAAATGAGAGAGAAGACTAGAGACTATGGAGTGCAGAAGGATAAAGAGATCAGAAAAATACATACAGAAATCCAGAAATACTGATAGCTGACATTCTAAGCCAGTCAGATGAATACTGGGGCTCCAATCTATTACAATTAAAACTCCGTCATGCTAATAAACAGAGTTAAAAATGGGTGAGCAGCTTCCTTTTTCAAAAAAAAATATAGCTGCTATATTCCTCCTAGTTACCAGCCTGGGGCCCATGACAGTCGGTATCACTATGTTCACCCCTTCTACAAGACTATGTTAAATTTTGTACAAAGCATTCTGTGTAAAGTATCATTTGAAAACTCATAATTTGCTGATTATTATTGTCCTGGTAAAATATGTGTGGCAACAACATTGTATGTAAAGAGATAAGATTCCATTGTACCAAGACATGTTACCAAGACATGTTCCAACATGTTCTAGAGGCCAGTCATAAACAAGTTTCCCAGAGGCAAAAGGCTAGCCAACTCCTAAGCCAGGTGTCAACAAGATCAAATGGACCACCACTCTTCGGAAGGAGAGATAGCATGGGGAAAATCTACATTTTGACAAAGAAGTATTTTAAGGTTCCTGGGCACACAGACTTTGTCTTCTAATCTCATCTGGAGATGATTCTTGTGCAAGAGAAAGAGCTATAAGAGGAGAGGGCAGATGCCCCAATTCATCTCCCTTGCTCTCTACCCACGGCATCATCAACACTTGAAGAACAAAGGAAACAGCATTGGACTGGGGGGAGATCCTGACTGAAATTGGTTCAGCCAATAAGACTGCTGGAACATATGGTAAGAAAGACCTTTGCTTTGTATTCACTTAGCTTGTTAAATGAGGTTGTAGTTGTGTTTTATCTTTTGTTTCCTTGAAACCAATTCTGATTTATATGTCTCATTACATGTAGTCACTTAAAATCTATCTTTCTTTAGTTAGTAAATTTGTTTTGTTGTTTTATCTAAACCCGTGTGTTTGGATTGAAGTGTCTGGAAAGATCCATTTGGGATGATAAGATTTGTGCATATCATATTCTAGTAATGAAATGATGGACTTGAAATGAGTTTGTATTGTCCAAGAGGGTGTGGGGGAAAGTCTGGGGATGGGATTTTACTGGTGTTGCTCTGCAATGTAATTCATGAGTGACTGGCTATATCAATCACAGTATAGCTGGGAGTGATTTACATGCTGGAGGCTATGTATGAGCAGCCCAGGAGTGGTTGCTCTCTCAGTGAAGCAGTGTAAAAGGCACCCCAGGCTGGGGAACTGAGCGGACACGGCTGTCCATCAGATCAAGATTGTAACCTAGGTAATATCACAGGGCCCGATCCTGTTACAACTGCAATCAGCAACAAAACTCTCACTAAATTTCTACTGGAACAGGATCAAGTCCCAGATCCTCAATCATTTGCCCCATCTGGGTAACCCAGAACCTTCACGTAGAGATTGATCGAATTCATTTTACTAGCATTGGCTTGAGCTGCTTAGATCTCTTACTATGTCTCGTGAGACCTGATGAGCCTTACAGAAATAAGCCATTCCAGTGTATACAGATTACTTCTGTATGCAGCAGAAGTAGAAGGTTGATCTTCAGTTGACTCAAACAAGCTGGTGTGTACACTGTCCCCTTGAGGACAGCAAACCTGACAATGTGTGTGTGAGTGTGTGTGTGAGATGTGGGGAAGGGATGGACACAGCAGGGAGAATTCTGAGGAGCTGGGGTTGGTGTGTGCCTATCGCTAGCCAGAGAGCATGAGATCTGCGGTTTCAGCGACCTGAGCTACAGCAGACACAGACAAGCCCACTGCATTCCAAGGGCAGGTAGTGAGGTGCCTGGGTTCACAACCTGGGTACACCTGTGAGCATCACACTGCCTTTCCAGGAGCATGGTGTCTGTTCTGTCTCTGTGCTCCTAGGGGCACACAGTACTCCATGAGGGCCAGACTCGGCTTGCTCTTTGGTGCATCACACAAAGGGTTGCTGTTGTGGGCATGCAGAATTCTGCTTCCTGGGGATCTCGCTCTATGCCACCCTATACTATAGGCTGTGCCTAAAAGGATCATTGTAACACCTAATGATGTCAAAACCAACAGCTGTCACGGGACTCTGAATTTCTATGCTTTTGCTCTAAAATCTCACCCTTCATGTTGCACTAAATTTAATTTTTCTTTTGTGTTCTCCCTTTGGGCAAAACAGAATGATGGTAGAAAGTATTTTCATGCTGAGGGCCTCTGAGTTTCTCCCCAGCTGCTTACACAATAAAATAATGACCCCAAGACCACTGAAGTCAATGGGAATCTTTCCATTGATTTCAAAGGTATTCGGATCAGGCGCTAACATCAAAGGAAATAAAAGATATTGACTGGTTTTAGTACATAAAAATGTGAAGGCCCAGTTCTTCTCTCTTACGCTGATGTACATCAGGAGTAACTCCACTGAAGTCAGTTGAATAACACCAGTGTAAAACCAGTGTAAGGGAAAGGAGAAGCTTACACCATTTTCCCTGATGCCTGCTTCTGCCCAAATTTCCCAGTTCACTAACAGTGATGGTTTTCACTTCTTCAGCTGACTGCTTCACCTGGTTTGATTCAACTTATGCAAGTGGTGTAAGATGTCTCCATGCAGTGTGATTCATTATTACGGCTAACAGCAGTGCAATCACCCCTTTGCAAATATAGGGGAATCTATTTTGTGTTCTTTTGGTTTGCTGGCAGTGATGGGTTCAATGGCAGGAGCAATATATGTTTACTCTTTGCTCTGCTGTCATTGATGAGCTGGTAGGTTCCCAAGTGGCTTTGCACAGCTAATGGGCTGTCCAATCATTTTATTAAATAGACAAGAAATGTTAGAAATAGCAACAATTTACATTAGCAAAATGATCATTTCTGGCCATGTAACCTTAGTGAAGATGTGAGAAAACACAATAGCTGCATGCCTACATAAACACTCAAACATGAGATACATTTCAAGACTCTGGTTAGTTTATATAATGTGTCTGCAAACTACTGTGAAAATGATTTATTATTATTACTATCATTATCATCATTAAAAAAACTAAACATCACTTATAATTTACTTCTCAGTGGGTTGTTGCATCCTGCGGGAGTCTCTTCTCTTCTTTTTTTTTCTTTTAATTACTAGGACAGATATGTGAATTTTGTACTTTGCTGTAGTTTATGGTTTTATAGAGTAATGGTATTTGGTAAGTGTATTTGTGAAGGTTGCATTTAGAAATGAAATGCTTATGGCTATTATATTTATGCTGTCTCTTTGGAAATGTCAGGTTTTTTAATAACATTTCTGCATGTGTCAGATTTAAACCACTCTGACAACTAGATGGTCGTGATATCATATCGTTAGTGGGAATCTGCATTAAGTCGCATAGCCATAAAATGGAGAATGGAGATGAACTGATTTCTGACCTGTCATCTTACCCTATTGTTCTCCAGAATAACATGTAAGAGACTTACACTATATTTGTCAACAGTTACTGAATAATGTTTACATTACAAATGGGCCTAAGCCAGAACATTAGTTCCAGCCCCTCTGAAATCCAGAGTAAGGGCACATCTACAAATACAGCGCTGCAGCAGCGCATTGGGTGAAGATGCTCTATGCTGAGCAAACACAGCTCTCCCATTGGCATAATAAAACCACCTCTGCAAGCGGCAGTAGCTATGTCAGTGGAAGAAGTTCTCCCGCCAACATAGTGCTGTCTACACTGGTACATAAATCAGTGTAACTCATGTCGCTCAGGGGGGTGGTTTATTCACATCTCTAAGCATAAGATATGCCGACATAAGCTGTAGTATAGACATAGCTTAACTCAGACCTATCTGTGCAGCAGGCCAAAAACATAGGCCTCAATTTTCCACAGAGACTAATGATTTGGGGAGCCTTAATTCTTGGTTGCCCAACTTGAGACACTTTAGAACGGGGCCTGGTTTTCATGACAGATGCTCCGCACTTTTGTACAAATCAGTCTCTCCAAAACTTGCCTCTGCAACAGCATAGCATATCTTCCCAAGAGTCAAAACTTGCTTGCACGCTAAGAAAAAGAATTTGGAAGAGTTTGGGTAGCAGCACCACCCACTAACACCTTCCACAGCAGCATTATTTCCCCCTATGACATATTAAACAGTTTCAGCAATCACTGAACTTTCCCTCTGAAGAATTCATTTATTCTTCCTCCAGAAAACAGCTTACAGAGTGATGGGTTACACTGACCTAATAATGGGAGTGGAAATGTAGACTCTAGTTGTAGAAAAGAAAGTCTTGAGGCTACAGTAGTAACCCTGGGGCTCAAGAGATCAGGGTTTATATCCTAGTTCAGGACCTCGTCTGACCTTGCAGAAGCCACTTAATGTCCCTGTGCCTCAGTTCCCCCTCCAAAAATGCTTTCTCTCCCCCATCTTTTGTCTATGTAAGCCTGGAACCAGCAGATTCGTAGGTACATAACTAACTTTAAGTATGTTCTTACACCTATTGACTCCAAAGGAAACATTCACATGATTAAAGTTATGCCCATGCTTTAGTCACCTTGTAAATCAAAGTCTTTGACTGTAAACTCTTTGGGGGCAGGGGCTGTCTCTTAGTGTGTGTACAGTGCCTAGCACAATAGGGCCCAGATTTGGGTTATGGGCTCTAGTTGATACTGCAATGCACATAATATTGGTGCCTATTATAGTCAGTATGGACCCGCATTATGTTAGCAGGATCCCTATGCCCTTAAGTGGCACAATCCCTCTCGAGCTGCCAGTAACACAGGGCAAAATTTCAATTCTGATTTAATTCTTCTTACCTAAAGATTTAATTCTGCTTACCTCAAAATCTTCCCTGAAAGTCGCAACCATATTTCTGACCTTCTTCACTTTATCTGAGATCTTGCTCTTTGATTCACAGCTGGAGATCAGGAAAGATGGTGATGACATGGGTAAGGATTGCTTTTTTTTTTTTTAAACCTGAGATCTATAGCCAAATTTAAGGTCGGGAAATCAATGCACTTTTTCCTCTATATACATTACAACTATGCCCTTATCAGTGCATTTCTTTTGAGACATTTTCCCTTCTATCCCCTCAGTATATTGCATTCCATTTCTGTTTTTCCTCCTCTTTTTTTTCATTAAAGGGAGATTATTTGCTTTTGCAACAATTATAAGGTCCCAAGAAAGAAGTTATCAATCTACAAGTCAGCTGAAACTGCGAAGATAGTTTCCCTTCACCAAAGCTGCCAGTTAACTCAGCTTTGACTTGGAGACATTAACCTCTCCCAAAGTGAGATGAATGGCAGTCCTCCACCCCTCTTACTTTTTATCTTAAATGATGAAGTTAGCACTCATGAGGACACTAGAAACTGAAGCTGTCTCATTAGCTACATTCTGCAAAGCAAGCACCATAGCAGGGTTGGTATCCATATATTTTCCTCAAGAGTATTCTCCATGGACCAGCTCTGTAACTGAGACTTTTCAAGGGATGTTGTCAACTTGAATTTCTGAATTTGACTAGTTTACTAAACAAAGTAAATTTTCTGATTGAGCAGCCTTACAAAAGTATGGCCTGATTTAAAAAACAAAACAAAACAAAAATTTGAATATTGAAATATTTCTTTAAAATGTTGATAAAGTGGTTTGTTTGTTTTTCTTTTCCTGGTGATATTTATATGGGTCTTTTTCAGCAGAGGAGAATAGGTGGGCCCAATACCTATGCACACTTGTCAATGTTGCTAACAGCAAAAAAAAATTCTTGGAGTGATATCCCTAATTTCAATTTATAAATCAGTAAATAAATATTAAAAGGTCACTACCATGGTTTATGTAAGGCACCAAGTCAGCAAAGCATTAAAGCAGGTGCTTAATTTTAAGTGTGTGAGTAGTCACATTTAAATCAATGAGATCACTCACATGCTCAGAGTACTTTGTTGGATATGAGTTTAAATTTCAGTTGTTTCATAGGTTTTCCTAATATGCATAGAAAATGATAAGAAAACATAAATACACACACAGGCGCACACATGCGTACCTGACAGTTTAGTCAGAGAATGAATTAGTGATCTAAGCTCAGAAGCCAGAAGTTCCTGAGTTCCAATGTCACTTCTGACCCCGATTCCACTCTGTGACCTTGGAAAAGTCATGATCTCTGTGTCTTAGGGCTTGTCTACACAAACATTTAGTTCACAGCAAGCTGGGATATAAATCTATCCCGCACGAGCCTGCTACGTGCTACGGGTCTGTATGGACCTGCTGACAAGCACTAACAGTTCCTTAGTCCTGTTTGAGCTACTTTAGTTTCAAAGTGGGGTAGATCAAAAGGTACCAAGGAACTGTTAGTCCACAGGGACACTTAGGCTATGTCTATACTTGGAGCTGGGAATGCGATTTCCAGCTTGTGTTAGACATACTTCTGCTAGCTCCCATCGAAGTAGCATGCTAGGAATATTGTAGCTTTGGTAGCTCTGGCAGCAGTGACACAGGCTAGTGCCCTAAGTACAAACTGGACCCCAGAGGTACATACTCAGGACTACTAGCCCATACCGCTGCTGCCCATGCCATTGCAGCTACACCACTATTTTTAGCATACTAAGTTGAGGGGAGCTAGCAGAAGTATGTCTACACAAGCTTGAAATCACACCCCAGCTCCAAACACAGTCATAGCTGTTGTATGTGAGTCAGTGGTGTCTCGAAGATAGCTAGGAGTGCTGGTAACATAGGGCCTGAGGAGGGAGTCTACATAGCCAGACAATCCTGCTGTCAGGGTGCCAATGCCTGAGATGATGGGGCGTCCAGGATTTCCAGGTTTATGGATCTTGGGTAGCAGATAGAATACCCCAGGTTCTAGGGGTGTGTCTGTGTGGATTTGTTCTTGTGCTTTTTCAGGGAGTTTCTTGAGCAAATGCTGTAGTTTCTTTTGGTTACTCTCGGTGGGATCAGAGGGTAATGGCTTGTAGAAAGTGGTCTTGGAGAGCTGCCTAGTAGCCTCTTCTTCATATTCCGACCTATTCATGATGACGACAGCACCTCCTTTGTCAGCCTTTTTGATTATGATGTCAGAGTTGTTTCTGAGGCTGTGGATGGCATTGTATTCTGCACGGCTGAGGTTATGGGGCAAGTGATGCTGCTTTTCCACAATTTCAGTCCTTGCACGTCGGCGGAAGCACTCTATGTAGAAGTCCAGTCTGCTGTTTCAACCTTCAGGAGGAGTCCACCCAGAATCCTTCTTTTTGTAGTGTTGGTAGGAAGGTCTCTGTGGGTTAATACGTTGGTCAGAGGTGTGTTGGAAATATTCCTTGAGTCGGAGACGTCGAAAATAGGATTCTAGGTCACCACAGAACTGTATCATGTTCGTGGGGGTGGAGGGGCAAAAGGAGAGGGCCCGAGATAGGACAGATTCTTCTGCTGGGTTAAGAGTATAGTTGGATAGATTAACAATATTGCTGGGTGGGTTACAGGAACCACTGTTGTGGCCCCTTATGGCATGTGGTACTTTAGATAGTTTAGTGTCCTTTTTCTTTTGTAGAGAAGCAAAGTGTGTGTTGTAAATGGTTTGTCTAGTTTTTGTAAAGTCCAGCCACGAGGAAGTTTGTGTGGAAGGTTGGTTCTTTATGAGAGTATCCAGTTTTGAGAGCTCATTCTTAATCTTTCCCTGTTTGCTGTAGAGGATGTTGATCAGGTGGTTCCGCAGTTTCTTTGAGAGTGTGTACCTTTTGTACTGTCTCAAATGATCTCAGAAATAGAACAACACAGACTCTTCAAACTCCCCATATAGTAAAAATTCACTGAAATCTGTATATTGGCTACATATGATTTTGGGCAGAGGGTTAATCATCATTTCCCCACATTATATTTTATATATAAATGCTTACTTTGAAGCTCCAAGAGCATTGATTAATGTTGACACATTCAGCAATGTGTTGGTTAAATCAGATTGGGAGGGAAGGGTTTCTTACTCTTAAAGAAAACTTTAAAAATTCAGGCTATATAATTGCTTAAATAATCTGGAGTACTTGTGGGAACATAAGAAAAGAGGTCAAATATAACTGCTTCTAGGGATAGAAGATCTGTATGGAGCATATGCTAACATATCATTTTAGAGGATTATTTTTAAGATATGTAAATAGCTGATTTTAAAATTATATCCCTCAATCGGAAAGGTAATCATAATCTCAGTATAATTGAAGAGAGATGCATTTCCCTGTTGAGGAAACAAAATTGCCTTCTTGCAAAAGAACCACTATTTCTAAAGAGCGTGACAAATTGACAAATTAAATGGAGTATGTGTTGATCTGCTATATGCCATCTCTTATCACTCTAAAAGTACACAGAGAACCTCCGTTTGAAATCTCCTCTAAAACCTGAGATACAGAGATCTGTTTTTATGTTCTAGAAAGGGGATAGAAGGCATGGAGTTATTGTTGATTAATGTCTCCCTGCAGTGCTATTGTGAAGAAAGGTTGAAAGAATTGGTCAAGTTTAGTTTACATAAAAGAAGACTGAAGGTGGGACATGATAACAGTCTTTGACTATGTAAAAGATTATTTAACAGGTTAGACAAACACCCATCAAGGACAGTCTAGGTCTTTTTCCTGCCTCAGCATAGAAGATGGACTCTATGATCTCTTGATGTCTCTTTGAGCTCTGCATTTCTATGATTCTAACCTCTGGGAGAGGCGAAAACCCAGATTTTCTGAATCCCAGTCCAGTGTCTTAACCATTAGACCATCTCCCCCTCTCTTGACTGTTGTCTTTCAGGTGTTAACACCAGAGCCAGCTCTGAGTCATGAACTGAACAGGTTCCAGTCAACACAGGTCTGACTCACCATTTTGAAGAAGGAGAAATGCCTCCCTTGACAAAGTGGCGTTGTGCACACCTGGAGTTGTGTGCTGAGGTACCGATGGCCTTCAATACATACCAACTCCACCAGCGCTTCAAGGTCTAGCTGAACCATCTGTATATTGGGAGGTTCTGATCTGCTGTCTACTTTAAACATTCTGAGCAATGATCATATGGTCCATTCTCATTGAGGAGGACAGGCAAGTGTTGAAACTTCTTAACAATGACCCTACTGTATGTGTTGAAAATATTGGACTCTGTATAACCACCCCAGTTGCAGACTGTGTTTTGTAACTTTGAAAATATCATCAGCTGTATTTCATGTTCCAAAAAAAGGATCTGACCAAGTACTGCTTGAGCGTCTCTACAACATTTCCTACTATAATTTCTTAAAAACTGACTGCCCTCTTTAATGGTCAACAAAAATCAAACAGGTGAATTAAACTATCGATTGATCAGTTTTGATAAAGAACAGCCTTGATTAGTAGTTTGATGTAAGAAAAAGGAGAAAAAGCAGTATGAACTGTAAGTTCCAGCACCACATGCTGACCGCAATGAAAGGAAATAATGTGATTTTTATGCATGTGATGTCAAATGTTGGCTTTTCTTACCTCAGAAAAAATAGTGTTTTGGCTGGCTAAACTGCAATCTGAAGTGACATTTAGAAGTATTTACATCACTTTTGCTCACTTTACTAGTCAAGACCAGGTTTTGCTATTTTGTTTTTTATGGGGTCATCCAAGTTTGCAAAAAATCAAACACTTTTCCTTCCTTTGTTTCACACTTCATCCCTAACAACAATCAAAGAATGCTGAAGTCCTTCTGCTAGTGAAGCATTTGTGCTATAAGTGTTCACATATGCAGACAGAGGTAGCAGGTGGAAATATACTAATGCCTGTTAATTGTTCGAAAAAGAAAGCAGTGAGAGACAAAATGTTAGGATCCAGAAGAATGCCTATGAAAGGTAACCTTCCATTTCTGACCCATGCAGCTGTGAAGAATGCACGGTAGACAGGTCAGATTCTCTGCTGTAGCAGATGTAGCAGTGTGTGTGTGGACTGATTCTCTGACCAACTCCAGCTACTGGAGATCTGCTCTAATTTGTGCCAACAGACTATGGTCTCCAAGGGAGTCTTTTACTGAGCATATAGATTCTCACCCAGAGGCCCACTTTTGTTTGCTACAGCTGAGTGTAGCCTATTAATTTCCCACCATACTCTGGCAGTGTCTGAGCCAAGCCCTCATTGCCCCTCCAAATGGTATTTCACTGACTGCATAAAGCCAAGCTCTGCATGCCATGCCAATTGAGCAAGCGAGCATGACAGTAGCGTTCACATTCACTGCTGCACTAGACTGCAATGGAGAGTTGTGCAGCAACCATTTGAACATGTCATTGGAGCCTAACTCTGAAAGAAATGTGTCAACCCCTACTCTGAACAGCAATTTGTATAATGCTATGAATGGTGGGTTTGGGGCAAACCAAGACATTTTCACAGACATCTCTTGTTATTAAAATATTTAAAGGGCTTGACTGAAGGTTGGATCAGGTCTTTCAGGACAGGAAATGTGTGTTTGCCCACTTTGCTGGATCCTCCATTTGAGAGCATTATGCTTGCTAACGCCACATCTTCAGAGGCTCCTTTTGATAAAACTGCCCAGAAAGAGGAAAGAACAACTGAGTGATCATAGAATCCTAGAACTGTAAAGAACCTCAAGAGTCATCTAGTCCAGTCCTCTGCACTCATGGAAGAGCTCAGTATTATCTAGACCATTCCCTGACAGGTGTTTGTTTAACCTGCTCTTAAAAATCTCCAATGACGGAGTTTCCACAACCTCCCTAGGCAATTAATCCAGTGTTTAACCACCCTGACAGTTAGGAAGTCTTTCCTCATGTCCAACCTAAACCTCCATTGCTGCAATTTAAGCCCACTGTTTCTTGTCTTATCCTCAGAGGTTAAAGAGAACAAGTTTTCTCCCTCCTCCTTGTAACAATCTTTTATGTACTTGAAAACTGTTATGTCCCCCTCTCAATCTTCTCTTCTCCAGACTAAACAAACTCAATTTTTTCAGTTTTCCCTCATAGGTCAAGTTTTCTAGACCTTTAACCATTTTTGTTGCTTTTCTCTGGACTTTCTCCAATTTGTCCACATCTTTCCTGCGGACAAATGTGGCATCCAGAACTGGACACACTACTCCAGTTGAGGCCTAATCTGCACAGAATAAAACAGAAGAATTTCTTCTCATGTCTTCCTTACAAAATACATCCCAGAATGATGTTTGGTTTTTTTGCAACAGAGTTACACTATTAACTCACATTTAGCTTGTGTTCCACTATGACTCCCAGATCCTTTCTGCAGTATTCCTTCCTAGGCACTCATTTCCCATTTTATATGTATGCAACTGATTGTTCCATCCCAGGTGGAGCTCTTTGCATTTGTCCTTATTGAATTTCATCCTATTTACTTCAGATCTCCAGATCATTTTGAATTTTAATCCGATCCTCCAAAGCACTTGCAATCCCTCCTAGCTATGTATTGGCTGCAAACTTTATAAGTGTACTTTCTATATGTCATTATCTACATCATTGATGAAGACATTGAACCAAACTGGGCCAGAACCGACCTCTCCAGGACCCCACTTGATATGCCCTTCCAGCTTGACTATGAACCACCGATAACTACTCTCTGGGAATGGTTTTCCAACCAGTTATGCACCCACCTTATAGTAGCTCCATCCAGGTTGTATTTCCCTAGTTTGTTTATGAGAAGATCATGCGAGACAATATCAATATCAAAAGCCTTACTAAAGTCAAGTTTACCACATCACCATTTATCTTTTGAAGTATGCAACTGAAGTTGCACTGCTTTGCACGGGTGTCAATGATTGCCCTGCAATGACTACACAAGGTGCCTGGCAACAGAGAACTAGTCCCAGCTGGAAACGGGGTTCTCAAACCTTGTCAAAGTGTGGATCATATCTTCATGAGGAGACTGTTTCATGTTCCATTGCATTTGCAAGCTTATTGCATCTTTGTAAAAAGAAAAGGAGTACTTGTGGCACCTTAGAGACTAACAAATTTCGAAATGCATCCGATGAAGTGAGCTGTAGCTCATGAAAGCTTATGCTCTAATAAATTTGTTAGTCTCTAAGGTGCCACAAGTACTCCTTTTCTTTTTGCGAATACAGACTAACACGGCTGCTACTCTGAAACCTGCATCTTTGTAGCAACTACAGCAATTCCTGACATGAAAAACAATAGGAAAATATTCACTATATCCTTAGCTGTTTTTTAAGCAGTTTGGCAACCGGAAACAAGAAACTCTGAGGAATGCCGGCAAGTGCTCCATGGACCACAGCTAGAGAACCACTGTGTTACATGCTGGAGAGGTTGAGTATTTACCATCTGAACAATAGACTCTCTAAGAAGAGAAGGAAAAGAAATTAATACACACTGTGTCTGTAATCAATGGTTAAAATGTAAGAATATGATAGAACAACCTCCCATAGCTTCCTTTGTCTCCAAGGGTATGTCTACACTGCAGTTACAGGGTGAGACTGCAGTATGTGTAGACATACCAGAGCCAGCTTTGATCTAATAGCTTGGGTACCAGAGCAGTGAAGCTTTGGCAGAGCGGACCTCAGCACAGGATGTACAAGTCCACATGGAACCCTAAATAATTACTCACAGGATTAGCCCACGCTGAACCACGTGCTGCCACAGCCTCACTGCTGCTGTACCCAAGAAGGCTAGGTTAAAGGTAGCTCGGGTATGTCTACACAATCTGCAATCCCACCCTGTGATTGCAGTGCAGACATACCCTTACTGATGAAGTGAAGAGGTAAGTACTCATACCAGGGTTCAGTCATGAGCAGCTGCTTGGTGACAGCCAGGAGTAACTGTGTCGGAACACATTCTGACTAAATGCATCCAGGGCTTCTCAGGTTCTGTGTGAGCAATGACCCTGAGCCTCTGTCCATGGGAAAAGGAGATCAGGAAGTGATGGAATGACCTCGAGGAGCAGGGTGATATTAAATGTGCTGGGACTTGCAGTGAATAGTCCTGGAAAATCAGTGGAGGGGTTTATTATCCAGGGAGTGAGGAGACAGCAAAAGACCCATCTGCTTTCTCACTCATAGATGTTGCAGGGGAGTTGGGTGGAGGTATAGGACATTCCACCCTGACAGAGTCCAGCAGCAGTGCCTGAAGTGACTACTGGGGAAGAAAGAGACACAGCTATTAGATTGAAGTCAGACATTCATATAATGCTGGGAATGCTCTGATCGTTTTCTGCGGTTGACCACCAAAAAAGCAGCTTAAATTAAAAGTGCCCCAATTTGGAAGGGTGTGGAAACAGCTGAAAAGGGATATTTTTATTAAAGATATAAAATATGCATATTCAACAAAAAATATATTCAATAATGGGGTTACTCCAGTTACTGCAGTCTCAAGGCTACACTTACTTAAGTACACAGAATTTACCAAGATTATTTCATTGATACAGTACTTAATTAGTAATTCAATTATCATGCACAAATTCACATCAAACAGCTACACAAGCAGAAGATACCTTTGGCACGCTTCCCAAAAATGCACATTCATGCAGTTTTCATATAGGCAATATAATTAAATTTATGTGTACGTGTAGCAGAACAAGGACTTTAGGTAATAGGATGTAATTTTACAGCAACTTGGTTTTTTTAAAAGGAGAGAAAAGCAATTCATGGTGAGAGAGAAAGAAAATGACAGATAGAGGGATAGACAGAGGAGGAGGGAGAACACATTCATACAGTGATGCTCATAAGGGCAGATCCAAAGCCTAATGCAGTCAATAGAAGTTTTTCCATTTGCTTGGAAGTGCCCTAAGCAAGTCTATTTAGGCTTTGCTTTGGTATAAGGTTCTGATGAGCCTCCTCAAACTCAGCTGGGAACCCTAATGATCCTGTTTAAGGCCAGTGAAGTGGTAAAATTCTATCTGCTCTGCTGCCCCTATTCCCTTTCTCCCTTCTCCAGAGGTCTTTGTTCTGCAACACCTCACATTCCCCCTTCTCCACTGCCCCAGGCTCCATGTGAGGGTGCTAATCACATCACTTAATGCACTACTAGACGGCACTCAAAATACTACGGTGATTTGCACAGTTGAATCCATATGGAACAGAATATGCTCCCCAACCAACCCTCGTGCACATACTCCCCAGAGAACTATTAAGGACTTCAACAGAGTTCAGAGGACAGGGGATACCAGGACTACGAAGGGACTTGGAGAGCCAAAAGTTCAGGGAGCCAAGACCCTTCTCACTGTCAAATAAATGAATTCAATGCTTTTTCTTATAACTATTTCACGCTTTCTCTTCTCAAGCTAAGTTTGGTCAAAAAAAGAGTTTGAAGAATCTCCTCACTGTGGTGGGCAACCACTATTACAAAGCATCTTAATTTCCCAACCCCTCATCCAATGAACTTGTTGATGGGAACAGTCTCCTTTTCCCATAGCCTAACACCCTGTCAACTGGATTACATTTTGAGCTCTACTTTCAAATATCCAGCTGTCTCCTGCCATCCCATTTTAAACCCATCAGAACTGATGAGGCATTAGTATTAGAACCCTAATAACTTTTAACATTAGATTCTCTGACCTGTGTTTCTGGTAATAGATCTTGACTATATCCACCCAGTAAACTAATTTTTCTCTCTCCCTTTCTTTCAGTTATTGTTTTGCTATCAGGCAAAGGTTAAGCTGAGGGTTACCAATAAAGAAAATGTGCAAGCAACACTAATAAAAGCTTTGGTTTTAAAGGTGACACTTAATAATACTTTATATGGGCTCATAATTTTTACAACCTTCTACACATTTTCAGATTTACATGCCTAAAAAGTATTCAGTCATGCGCACTTTTGTAGTAGCTTCACATGTACAGTCTTTGTTAAGTAGATGATATGTTTAATATTGCCTTGGACTACAGGAAATGTCTACAGAGCTGTAATCATTTCTAAATAATTATGTGCATTAATGTAGACATGAAACTAAACACTTAGGGCCAATACCTTCTCTGCCTTCATGAGTATTCCCACTGAACACACTAAAGGAAACAGGACTGGGCCTTTAGTAAGATCTAGGAAGCTCTGCAACACAGAGAAGTCATGCTCATTTGCATGATAATACCCAAAATGCTTGCCAGCCCTTTGCTAGTGGAAGTAATTGTTAGTGTACTGGATTCTCAAGTTTTCCTATGGCTTGTCTACACGGGAAAGTTTCGCCAGTTATACTGGTATAATTAAATCAATAGACCGGTATACTGAAATAAGAGTGTACAGATGGGGTTTATAAGAGTGGCCTTTTTTGGTTTAGATTAAACCTCTTTCCAAACAATTTGAACTAAACCAAAAGAAAGCTACTAAAATAAGAATGTCCACATGGGTAACTATACTGGTACAACTCTATCGGATTACAGTCAGACCTTAGTTGATACCAGTATATATTTTCCTTGTAGACAAGCCCTTAGTGTGGCCTAAAGGCAACAATTCAAGGTTCTTGGGTGCAAAAATGAATAGATCAGGCCGGACATCCATCTAGTCCAGCAGCCAGCACCAAAGGCTTCAGAACAAAGTGCCAGAAACCTTGCAGAGGCAGTAATGGAATAAGATGCCCCCAGGGAAAGTTTCGTTCTGACAGCCATTAATTAAAAGGTAGCTTTTTCCCCTGAAGCATGAGTTTCCATCCTCCAAAATTCTTGTTTTTTAAAAAATTCTTACAACTATAAATCTGGATATCCATTACAAACATCTAATCCCTTTGTGAAACCTGCTAAGTACTTGGTAGCAATGATATCTTGTGGCAATGAGTTACACTTCCTATGGTATGTTATATGAAAAAGTTATTCCTTCTAGCAGTGTTAAAGTGGCCACCTTTCAAATTCATTAAGTGTTCCCCTTGTCTTGAGTGAATGCTTGGGGCCTTCAGTGGAGGGTCTAGATACTACAGAGCTGAGGGACAGAAGGATAAATGAGAACAAGACTATCCCATTACCAGAAAACCCAAAACTCTTCTTAAATCAGGCGGGTGAAATAATCCCTTTATATAACTGCCTATCTCCTTATACATATATGTAAGGGGTCTTTTCCTATCAATTACCCCGTAGCTACTGCAGAATCCTCTCAGTATATAGTAAGGACCTTTCTGTAGCAAATGTACCCTATCCAGGTAATATTTGCCCTGCCTAAACAGGTTGTTGGAGAATTATTGCAAAATTTACTTTATCTTGTATTCAGTCATCTCTTTTAAAATTCAGCTTTCAGGCAATTTCTCCCTCTAAGATTTTAAGTACAGTGCCTCTCCGTCATTGTTATTCAAACTCCTAGACTTATGGCGCTAATCAGTTCATTAACTGAGTTCACTAGGATGACCCTGATATCTCCTTTGCTGTTTTATTTGGCAAGGTCACCATTCAAACTATGTGCATCTTGCCTCAAAAGAAGCCCAGAGATATTGTACGAAATCCAATGAGTACGACTGTGCAATGATAAGACCTGCACCTTCCTTCGAGTTCACAGGGTAAGCGCTGAAGTCAGAAAGTCAGAGGCACAAGCCTGCAAAGAAGTACAGGCAGAATGATGATCAAGTCTGGGAGACGTGGGTAATTCCCTGACTAAATGTGTGATGTGTTGTGTAATACCATCTCCAAGGGCCTCCACAAATAAGGGAGCTGTCACGTACATGAGAGGCAGCGTAGTCCAGTGGACAAATCATTAGACTGGGAGTCAGGAAACTTGAATTCGATTCCTGGCTCTGTCACTATCACTCTTTGCGGCCTTGGCCAAGTTGCTTCCTCACCTTTTTCCTCCCACCTTTTGTCTGTTTAGACCAGGGGTGGGCAAACTTTTTGGTCTGAGGGCCACATCGGGGTTCCAAAACTGTATGGAGGGCCGGGTAGGGAAGGCTGTGCCTCCCCAAACAGCCTGGCCCCCTCCCATTTCCTGTCCCCTGACTGCCTTCCTTGGAATCCCTGACCCCTCCAACCCCGCCATGCTCCTTGTCTCCTGATCGCCCCCTCCCGAGATCCCCCCGCCCCTACCACCCCCCAGGACCCCACCCCCTATCCAGCCCCCCTGCTCCCTCTCCCCTGACTGCCCTGACCCCTATCCACACACCCCCCCCGCAGGCCCCCTGGGACTCCCAGGCCCTATTCAATCCCCCCATTCCCCATCCCCTGACCACCACCCCCCAAGAACCTCCACCCCATCCAACTGCCCCCTGTCCCCTGATTGACCCCTGGAACCCCCTGTCCCTTATCCAACCCCCCTCGCTTCCTGAACCCTTATCATGTCGCTCAGAGCACCAGGACTGGCAGCTGCGCCGCCCGTCCAGAGCCAGCCACACAGTCTAGAGCATCACGGCAGGCCAGCAGCTCTCGCAGCCATACTGCCCAGCAGGAGCTTGCAGCCCCACCGCCCAGAGCGCTGATGGCATGGCGAGCTGAGGCTGCGGGGGAGGGGGACAACAGGGGAAGGGCTGGGGGCTAGCCTTCCCAGCAAGGAGTTCAAGGGCCAGGGAGGAAGGTCTTGTGGGCTGGATGTGGCCCGCAGGCCGCAGTTTGCTCACCTCTGGCTTAGATGAAGTTATTTGGTGTATGGGACCATCTCATTATCATATGTTTGTACAGCACCTAGCACAAAGGGGCCTTGATCTCAGTTGGTAGCACAAGGAAATAAGAAAACTCTGCTGGGATCTTGCAGTGTTTTTCCATGCTGACTCATACTGAGATTTTGCAAAGTGTCTAACAATTTAGGGTTGTCAAGGATTTGGGTGCCCAACCAATCAGCTTAAAGGGAGCTGATTTTCAGGAAGTGCTGGGTACCCACTTTCTGAAAATGTTGTTCTTTGGGTGTCAAGCTGGGTATCCAAAACTGAGGCAGCATTCAAAAACACACACCTGGAAAATAACCTTTGTCATTACTGGAAGGCCACAACCTCAGCAAAGCAGGTGTCTGATTTCTCCTTCAGCAACTAAAATCTATAGTTTAGGAGGCGCCTGACTGCAAACAGATAAACTAGAAAGGATAAACAGATGCAACCACTGATATTTTATTTGCTGAAATCAACTGCAGTAATAAAATATTGCATTTTATATTCTGAACTAGTGGTAATCCTGATTGAGCAGCATAGCGACAAGTTACTGCAGTTATATAGATAGCAGGAGATTACATGGCTACTGATTTACACTAATCTACTGATTTATATTATCCTTGATTCCCTTGGATTTACGACAGTTATTTCAGGGAAACCAACTCCTACCACTGTTAAAGACTATGGAAAGATTCTGTCTTACTATGTGCGTGGACAGTGCCTAGCATAATGGGGCCCATGTCTCATTTGGAGCCTCTCGCCCCTATTGCAATACAAATACTAAATAACGATTTGATTATTCTCAATAATGTAAGCAAAGAAATAAAACGTACAGAACCAGCAATTCCAGAAACTCATAAGGCCGGACCTCTTCCTTCTTCACCAGGTCCCTGTTTCTGTGCATCATCCCAGTTTCTAGAAGTACTTTGCCATGCCACACATCTGTTACAAAATGGACAGAGGTACATTAAGCGCCTACCCCATAAAAGCATCAACAACGTAGGATCAACCTTCTTTCAAGCAAGCCCAGTATAGCTTTGCTTTTCGGAGCAAGGATGCAATACTAACCAGGAAGAGAATCATTCAGCTTTGTTGCTTTGGTGACCCATCTATGTACAGTCAAGAATCACAATTTCTATTAGTAGAAACGTAACATTAAACATATGCCTCACACGTTGTACTGAGTCCCAAAGTGTCTTATGATGCATTAAGTTCTGGTTGGGTCATACCTTGGTTGATACAGAAAACAGACATTCACAAGATAACAGCGTATACATTGCACTGGACATTATAGTTTGTTATAATGTCTATGGAAGAATTCCCATTGACTTCAGTGTGCTTTGAATCAGGCCCTAAACGAAGGGGAAAATGCTGGGTAGGACACCGGACAAGGCAGCAGTAGCCTTGATATAACATCTCCTTCATCAGTGCAGCACCTGCCTGCTACTTCACTGCACTGTCAGTACTATTGTTAACCCAAATCCTGGTGCATGGGGCTTTACTCCTCATATTTTTGGCCCAGTGAAGAATTTTATTATTGAGTGAGCTATACCAATTACTACAACAATCCTCAGCAAATAAGAAGTGGCTACACATTAGAAATGCCATTGCAACAGGACTAGAATTCAATGCAATCCCATTACAATTTTATTCACCATCAGTAAGGCAGGTAATAAAAGCAAAGCCTAAGAGAACAGAAAACAAAAAGGTTCTCATATAACAATAATGATTTATTTGCCTACTATAAAAAATACCAATTGACTAATTTAGCATTAAGCAATACCTTCAAAAACCGCATGTTTCTTTCAACATCATCTGGATAATTTACAGAGACCTAAATTAATTATGTTTTAAAATCTCACATTGCTGTAGTCCATTATAATGCATAGTCTCATTTGCAAGGTTGGCCTACCAATAGCAGCTGTACACATTCAGTGAGCACATCACCACATTAACAGTCCCACACGTGCCAAGATTTGCATAAAATAAGCAGTTATCAGCTATTATGATTTGCCAAGCAAAGATTCTTCAAGGACCCCCTTACAACTAGTGACAGATGTAATGTTCCCAAGTTTAGACTCTAATTTATTCCTAGAGAGGGCAGAAGCAGAAGGAAAACACATTGTGCATTTTACAAATCAGTTCATTAAAGGGGGGAAAGCACAACGAACGAATACACTCCATGCGTCAACTCAGAATTTAACATTCAACAAGTATGGCAAATAATCAGACCGACTCACTCATAAGCTGTACAACTTTTATCCTCAAATCCAAACCAGAATGCGCTAAAAACTCATGCATTACTCAGCTATCCTATTCATTAAGGGTTTAATCACAAGCCAACCTACATGCCTGCCATGCACAATGATGGGGTGCAATCACTTCTTTGCCTCCCTCCCCCATGCAGGCTATGTGCATTATGGGTAGGACTTCTGATTTTAGGGTTTAACAGATAAACTCCAGTGAAACACCTCTGATTAAAAAAATCACATGAAATAACACCAGAAAGACACTGGAAATGGTTACTTTCACCTAAGAGCTTGTCTACATGCTGCAGTAAAGTGGACTACGGGGATGTGATGTCTAAAGAGCACTAATGTGTTGCTCATTAATTGACCTGTATATAACACACATGACTCATTACCGTATATACAAAGGGGAAGCCCCAATAAACCCTGAGTTTTGGACATCTACATAAAACTCAAACATTGCTAAAACGAAGCTCCAAAACAAATGCAAATAATAAATCCAGAAAAACAGAAGCCCAGATTATGGGTCACCATGCAGGGCAAACCCAGGTGGGCAGGGAGCTTTGACTGCACCTACCCACTGCCCCTGGTAGCACAGCTAAACTGATGTGGAGAGGGAAGTAAACTGCATGAGGGAAGGGGCAGATTACTTGCTCCATAGAGCAAGGAGGAAGCAGTGACTGAACTGCGAAACCTCTGATCTTGGGCTAAAGTACTGCTTGCGGCCCCTTACTCAGGGTGGACTGCACAGTGCCAGTCCAGCCTTGAGGGCTGCATCTTGATGCCCATAGCTGGCAAGAACAAGCGTCCCGAGGAGAGAAGATTAATGCTCTGTCAGGACGGAGAGCAAAAATGGAACCTCTCCTAGAGCCTCAGAGCTGCATTAGTCCATGTGGCTGCTGGACCAGCTCTGCCCCAAGGGCTGTGGTTGGATTCTAAACAGTCACCAGAGTCGCTGGACCCCAAAGGCTGCAGGGGCACTCGGTGGAGCTGGACTCTAGGCTACTGCAGGGCTTGGTGAGGACTCCTCACACCCTGACTCTTCATTGCCTGTGCAGTGGGACCACACCAGTTCTGTATTAAATGTCTATGGTGCTCAGCCAGTCCTAGTTCCCTCCTCTCATCTGCTCTATCTCTGCCCTCCCTCTTAGTGACTCCTGGTTCCAGTCTCCTTCCAAAGGCTCTTCATCCAATTTCAGTCTCCCCTGCACATCAGCCCCTGGCTTCTTGCCCCAGTTTGCTCCCCGCATAGCTCCTCATCGGATCTCAGTGTTCCCCACCAGCCCCCTGGTGCCCAGTCTCCCTCCCCCATTTCACTCACCAGCTCAGTCACCATTCACTCAAAGTCCCAGCCTCCCTCCCTCCCCCTCAGGGGATCCCAGTCCCCATCTCCTTACCCAGTAAGTCCCAATCAGTTTCTCTCTGCCCTCTAGTCTCACCAGACTCCTTGTCCCAATCTACTCCTTTCGCTCTCCTCATCCTGCCTTTACCACCTCTGTATTTGACTCAGAAGGGGCCAGGAGATGCCCCTTAGCAGGGCTGGGGTGAGGGGTGTCAAACATCCTAAAATGTGGCCAACAACTGCTGTCCAGATTGCAGTACTCTTAAGACATAGAAATATGACCCATCAAGGCCAATCATTCGAATGAGCTGGAGACCAGGGGCTTCATGTTGATGTCACTTCCACAGTGTAAAGAAAAAGTGATTCCACTCAGCCAATGCCAGTGTGGAATTGGTGCAAGTGAGATCACAATCTGGCCCCACCTCTGCCATTCCTCTGCAAGTTTCAGTGAAAGTGCTTAGACTCTAGGAAATGACCAGTAGGTCCGGCAGTGGCTCTTGGAGGGTGGGGGAAGATGGATCCACTACGTGCTGCCCTCACCTGTGGGTACAATCCCTGAAGCTCCCATTGGCCGTGGTTCCCCATTCCCGGCCAATGGGAGCTGCGGGAGGCGGTGCCTGCAGGCGAGGGCAGTGCACAGAGCCCTCTGCCCCCTTCCCCATGCCCCCCAGGGGCCGCAGGAACATGGTGCTGGTGGCTTCCGGGAGCAGCGCAGGGCCAGGGCAGGCAGGGAGCTTACCTTAGCCCCGCTGCGCTACATTGCTGGCAATCCTGCGGGCTGGATTGAAAGCCCTGACAGGCTGAATCTGGCCCACAGGCTGTAGTTTGCCCTCTCCTGGCCTAAAGTACATCCCTTTGGCGAACTTATTTAACAAACAATTTTTAATTCCATCAAGAGCAATAAGAATAAGCAAGCATGTCTTTGTCTTTTATAAAAGCATGTACAGTTGTGTAAGTGAATAAGATGCACCCTGAGAATCCTGGCACTGACAAATTTTTGATCCTTGTCTACTTCAGCAACCTTTAATGCATGGTCCTTTGTTCCAGAATGAAACACATGGGGATGTGACGTCTTTTCTAGCCTGCTTTCTTTACACAAATGTACTTCCTGAACAGTTGCAAACTCTGGTACAGTCTCACACCAAAATTCTGGATTCAAACATCCTCAAGTTTTGGGAAACTTCACAACCCCAACCAAAGTTTCTAGCTTGGATCCATCTCTATGGAAAACCCTTTCAAAAACCACTATGTAGTTGGCAATTATTATATTTATCGGGGGGGTTTTCAGCTAGTTTTGATGGTATTCCTTTTCTATCTGATGACACAGGGTAGATACACATCTGTCCCTTGTCAACGGCAAACTGAAATCACTGCTAACAGAAAGTCATAAAGATCCCATCATTCAGGTAGAAACATCTGAGTTACAGGAGGGGTCAATCATGCCTTGGCTTCTCTTGGAAGCACTGGAGGGGATGGGGGTTGTACAGCTGCAGCAGTTGAGTGGAGATGCTCTTCCCACTTGCTGCTGGAAAGTACAGCATCTGCTCTGTGAGCTTCCAGATGCTGGAAGGTGTTCAAGAGTGTATGTGCTTGCCACACTACTAGTCTCACTCCGTGCACCTGAGGCTGTGGGGCACTGCTGGGTATAAGAGCTGGTTAACCTTGCAGTGAGGGGCTGTTAGTAGCAGCAGCTGCCATCCTTTGGGGGGGTGATTTGCAGGAAGTAGAAAGGAAGAGACTCCTCCTGCCCTTTTCCAAGCTGTGAAGTTTACCCATTTAAAGGGCACCAGAATATAGCCCGAAAGGTGTTAATTTCACATGGCTAATCTGAAATGCCCAACCTGCCAGGAGGAGATAGTTGGCTGTAGACTTTACATATTAACATACTAATCCTACCAAGTAGGCTCTTATGGTCGGAGCTTTAAAATTCCATTTGATCCATCCACAATGTTAACAGAGCAGTCAATAAATAAAAGAACCAGAAGATAGAAAATGTGGACACCTTACTTGATACCTTTAAAATTTAAACACTGTTCCCAGTACATTCCCTGGAAAGTGTAAAACCATTCAGCTCTAATGATTTAAACGGATAAGTGAGATGTATTTGATGGTTTTGGCAGGACTTTCTACATCTATAATTTAAAAATCACTACATATTTCACATTGTTTCTCTTTTCAACACTGCCCTGAGTGAAGTTTTACGAGTGTGAAATACTCCTGTACTGAGACTGTTGATCCCTCACTCAGGCGATATTAAAGAGGAACTTTAATGCTGAATAAATCGTTCACTTACACCGGGCCTCGGCATAAATCCATATACACACCAAAAACTGTGTCAAACACTCAAAGGTTAGCAAATGTCTGTGCAAACTTAATTCGGCCCCCAGATGCACATGCATTCTGATACAATCTTTAATTCTATAATTACCTCCTATTTTGTCCACAGTATCCCCTTGCCTCATTCAACAATGGATAGCGGCAGAAAGTTGTGGAGGTGATGTGCCAGTAGGTTTCACGGATAATTGCTGACAGACTCTAGGGTTCCATTGCAGATCTGAAGGGGAGTGTGATCTAGTGGGCACAGCCTCCTCTGCCCCATGCCCTCCAACCTGTCCCAGTCCTGTCACTTCCTGACCCCTGGCTCCTTGTCCCAGTCCCCACTCAGGCTTTTCATCCTAGTCTCTTTGTCAGCTGCTCTTAGTCTCCCCCTCCAGGTTTGCAGTCAGAATCCCAATTCCCCCACTCCCAGTCTCTCCCTACAACCAATTCCAGTCTTCTTGCTCAGCCAGCCCCAGTTCCCCTTCTGGCTCCTCCGTCTCTGCCCTCCAACCTACTGACTCCCAGTTCCAGTCTCCTTCCCCAGGCTCTTCATCCAATTTCAGTCTCCCCTGCACATCCACTCTGGCTTCTTGCCCTAGTTTGCTCCCCGCATAGCCCCTCATTAGATCTCAGTGTTTCCCACCAGCCCCTTGGCACCCAGTCTCCCTCCCCCATTTTGCTCACAAGCGCCCAGTCCCCACTCACTCCAAGTCTTAGCCTCCCTCTCTCCCTGCCACAGGAGATCCCAAGTCCCAGCCTCTATACCTAGTGAGTCCCAGTCAGTTTCTCTCTGCCCTCTAATCTCACCAGACTTCTTGTCCCAATATACTCCTTTCCTTCCCCCATCTCGCTTTTGTCAGTACCATATTTGACCCAGATGGCTTCCCCCTGCACACTGCCTGGGTGCAAGTAGGAGATCATCGAGAGGTAGGCTCTCCGGTCTCAGTTCCTGTGTCCAGCCCCACAACCCAGCCCAAAGCAGCTGGGAGCAAAAATTACAGGAAAAAATCTGGCTTCGTCCCTGTGGCGATGGACTGGAAGAAGCCTTATCAGTCGCTCTGAGAGGATGGCGCATGTGGCATCTGGTCAGCACTAGGGGCTGTGAAGGCATGCTGCTTTTTCAATGAAGGCAGAATCTCCAGAGATTTTAGCTGCTAAAATGGAAGTCTCTACTGAGTATGTCACAACTGTGTTTTTTCAAAGGCTTATCATTTGGCCAAATTTGGGCAAATTTTCACAATGATGATGGGGTGGCCCAGCCCTGACATGAAGGACATTCCCTGCCAACTTTCAAATCCCTGCTCCAAAGCACGTCGGTGCTAGCACTGTTCAAAGAAAAGGACACCAGAATTTTTTCACACAGGCAAAGCCATGTATTTTTCCCTTGCCTCGTTCTTGGAAATGGCTGAAAGATTTTGGCTGAAATTTTTCACACATAAAAATCTGCCAGAGGCAGACAGCAGGTTTGGAAAATTTCATCCCAAATGGCTAAAATTTAGCAGCGTTATAAGCAATGAAAGCAGGGCCTTATAATAGGAGATGTGGGAGAACCTTAACAATCCCCGGTGCTACCAGCCCCACCTCTATGTTTCACATCTATTTTCCTGTAACATTTTTGCTAAATACCAAAGCTATTTTTGCTTAAACAAGGTATTGCTCCTGCCCAGCCCATCACTACCTCTCTGATCTTGCAATAACAACAGATGACAATCTTCCAAAAGTTAAGCAACTGTGATATTGGGAACATAAGAAAAGAGGACAAGTTCAGGCCTGGAAAAAGAAAGTGTAACTCCCATTGACTTAAATGGGACTTTGGTCAGGATAAAATTGGTCCTATATCCAAACTGCCAGATTAAACCAAAGAAGTAGCCGAGCTATGAGGAAGAAAGGCCTTATTAAAGATACTTCTTCCATTAGAGCAAAGGGAGCTAACAGAATGCAAGCTAAAGTTTTCCCTATTTATCCCATCATGACTTCACAATAGCAACACATGCCCTAGCAATAGCCATAGTAACTATGAGGCTTGTTTAGCGCTATTCCAGCCTTCAGTTTGTTCAGAAGGCAATGTTTGCTCACTGGTTTGAACACCCAGGATCCTATGATGTCGCCCTTCAAGTGGTGACTTGATTTATCTCAGTGTTCTAAGTGTGAGCATCAGTTACAGTGGAAAGGCTTTTCCTAAAGATGTTCAGATTCTGGATTCACCTGATCTCCTCTGGAAGATTGTTCCATAGCGAGTTCCCCTGACAAAGAATGGTTTATTCCCAGCTCTCACATGCTTCATCCTGAGTGCTCTGTGATCTGCCTTGTCCCAGAAAAGCACAGCTGTGCTCTGGGTCTATAGATTGAAATTTGATCTTTGACGTAGCTGGAGCCGGAGTCATGAATTTGACCTCCAGTTGGCATTAAAAGTGAGTCATGGTGTAGGCCATGGCTATATTCAGCTCATCCTTCTTGAGCCCATGTCTGTGTGCAGAGACCTGTTGTATTTATTTAGATGGAATAAATGGGCCCAAACAGTCATAGGTGTTAACATGACCTCGCAACTGTCCAACATTAAACAGTTTTATGCAACTTTTGGGGTTTGGTGTACAGAGACCTCAGCCTTCATGGCAAACACATAATTAAAAATCTTTGTAACCTTTTATTGAAGATACAGAAAAGGAGGGGAAATAGTTAAAGCATTTGAAATGTAAAGTGTTAAGTAAGACTTTCATTTTAACAACATCCTTAGTTTACTTTCCATTTAGCTGGAAAAGGAAAGGAAAACCCCTGGCTTCACAGTCTCTTCAATTGCATTAAAGATAATTGTCCTTTTGGAGAAAAAGAGAAGAGGTTAGTTGAAATGGGCTGCAGCTTTTCCTGCTGCTAAGACAAAACAAGATGGAAGAGAAAAGAACAGCACAGATAGAAAATGAAGCTTCTGTCTCTGGTTTTGACTTTCACCTGCAACTTGACTGATAGGAAAAACACAGGCATAGCACAGGATCTTATCAGTCACTCCAAGACCTGGCAAACTTGTACCAGATTGTGCTGTTTAGAGCATTGCATGTAGTTGTCTCTTTCTGTGTTGCAAAATAGGCAGTGCTGGCCACTAGCTAAGCCAGACTGCTATTAAACAGAAGGCAAAAGAGGATAGGAAAGAAAAGGAATAAGGTGGGGAAGAACATGGAGGGGGAAGGGTTGACAGAGTCTCACATCCAAGATGGCACTCAGGAGGTAGCCAGTGGAAGTGATATCATCTCTAAATCCCACTCTCTCTGGTCCGCTCTGGTCAGGACATCTCTCAGGATTAGGATGAAGGTGGTCTGGGTCCCAGGAGCCAGTATAATGATAAAATTTACCCCTTCCCCTTCTTTTGTCCTTCAGTTAGCCAGCACTGTGGTTGCCTTTGCTAATTTTTACCCCTCAAAGTCTCTTTTTGAGGACCTCCAAAGGGAGTGATGGATGGAATATCCCATCATCGTTTTTGCCACTAATTAGGTTTAATTTCTGACATACCAATTTTGGTTCATTGATTTTCAGTCCCACACTTCTCATTTACCAGACTTGACCTTAATGCAGTCCTTGAAGCATAGTCCAGAGAAAAAGACCTAATGCTAACCTATTCTTATTGTCTCCCTTTTGTACCTTTTCCCATCAACATTTATTGTTTATAGATTGTTGTGACATTTTATAAACTCTCACTTGCTTTTTACAGTTAGGCTCACAATTAAGGTAAATCAGTAGGCCCAATTATCACAACAGACCCCCTCTCCTTTTGGGATCCCACCGTCATGTATTAGAATGGCTGGATATTGTGCTCTTCTTGTAGTGGGCCCTATAAAGTGGATCTCATTCCTCAGGCATCTGTCTCAAATCCACCTTTCCTCCTCACTTTTAAATATCACCAGCAAACATTTTCCTTCAAGGCTGTTTTTGGTACATTTGATTCCATATTTATTACGTTTCTCCCTCCATTTTTATCCTGTATTGGACCCTCTCTACTGGTTCTTTGTGCCTGACACATCAAACAGGTGGTTTAATAGTGCTACAGCACAGTGCCCTGTGTTCACTGTTGGAGAGAGAGGGGAGCATGTTATAAATATACTTATTAGCATATGATTTTTTTAGTAGTAAGATTTATACATATATAATATATATACACACAGACAATTTGTTGTAATGTGAAATTCCTTCCTGAAGATCCCAATTCAGCAATGCATTTAACTTTAAACACATGATCGGAGGAGTTGTAGGCTTCAGTGGAAGTACTCATTCTTAAAGTTACACATGTGCTAAAGTACCATTTGTTTGCACTAAGAAGCTCAAATTACATGTGTGCCTTCATTTAAATCTACATTCTATGCTTCTCAGTGGTTAGATTAGCATAATTTAAGGGTATTTGTCCTTCAGGATGAGGGAAAACAGAAACATGTGACAATGAATAATAGCAGAGGGAGAGCTCAAGTAAGAGAAACAATGCAAGCAATGGAGGAAAGAGCGTTTTTCAGCCAAGATTTGAAAAGAGATGAATTTCTGAGGATAAGGCTGGTACAGGAAAGATGTTTCATAGGGTGGGATTTAAAAGGTGAAGGTTCTTGTGAAAACAAGACTGTGGGGAAGAACAAGGAGGAGGCCAGTGTTTGGTGAGGTTAGTAGGGAGATACACAACTTAATGAATGATATTTCCTATCCTGTCTCAATTTGCAGCCATCTTGTACCTGTGTCCCTGCTGATCAACATGATCAACTACACAATGCAAAAATTACCTTCTGGTTAGTTATATCATTCAGATTTCACAGGGAAATTCTGTTACCAAAGAGGCAACTCGTTTCAAACAAATGAAATATTAAAAAAAACCCACAAAAACCACACACACACACACACTCTTTAGATTAAAAAGAAAAGGAGTACCCGTGGCACCTTAGAGACTAACAAATTTATTAGAGCATAAGCTTTCGTGAGCTACAGCTCACTTCATCGGAGCTGTAGCTCACGAAAGCTTATGCTCTAATAAATTTGTTAGTCTCTAAGGTGCCACGGGTACTCCTTTTCTTTTTGCGAATACAGACTAACACGGCTGCTACTCTGAAACCACTCTTTAGATTGTTCATTGAATAAAAAAAAATTGGCCAAACATTTAAAAGAGATCATGGGGGTCTCACTTTTTGGGTGCCCAATCTGGATACTGATGCTAGCCACTCACCCTCTCAAAACCAGGGAGTCAAAAGGCATACCGTGGAAAAAGAAGAGATCAACAAAAATCACTAGGCACTTTTGAAAATCTCGGGGAGGGTAATAGGTTAGGAAGAAAACCGATATTGGTGGAAGGTGACAAATGAAGCCAATTGATTTCAATGGGAGTTAGGTGCCTTTGAGGATCTGGGCCTATGTATAATAAATATGGCAGCATGAGATAGACAGAAGATACCCCAGTCTACCACAGCTTCATCCTTCTGGGAAGAGGGAATGACTTTAGAAAAAGTAGGAAAACAACAACTACTCAAGCAGTAATGCTTAGTCACCTTTTATCATCTTGCAAACTGAACGTACCACAGATTGGTGCATCACTGTGAACTTCCTGGCTTCAAAAACTTTCAACCGTTAGGGTAAAAAGAGAAACAAAAAACAAAGTCAACTAGTGGCCAAAGCAAAGAATGTTTACACTCTATCATGCCTATTTCTACTAAAGAGTATTAGGAGCAGCTTTGGAAGATCCTTAACATTTCCTACTGAATTTCTGCCAGAGGCGGCCCTGTAATAATGCAGAGTCAAACAAGAACAGCTGCTACAGCTCTCTCTGAGCCATCAATGCCAACTGCCCTCTTTGGAACCTTCTTGGAAAATGGACAAAAGAAAGTTTCTCCATCGGGTTATGATAGCTGATAAAGGCTGGGAAAGGGTAAACATGACCATTGTGGTGTTTTGCATGGTAACTACAGATAGGACATTCCACTAGTACTATGAACCTACTGTTCACTTGAGATCCTGGCCCTAAATTATCCTGATTTCTGCATGTTACACAGCAAGGATACAAAAATGATTGAAGTCTACATAATGCAGCCTTCCACTCCCTTTAAATGCAGCATATTCAGCTAGCTCCTACAAGCAGTAACATTTGCAAATTATTTCTCTAGTCAGCTACCTACATATGGAAATTTCTCTAGTTATTGCTGGGTTGCAACACATATTTTGACTTGGGGTTCTGCTATCAGCCATGTTTTCAGACACCTTTTATATTGTCCCCTCAGTCATCCTGCTAACGTATTTAGGTACTGAGGTGCACATCATAGCCACACCCCTGCTTGCTGTTTAAAGGCAACTCTGCAGGACCTCCTGGAGTCCAGGGAGGACTATTACTGCACTTCCAACAATCATGTTGAAGTATAATCTCCAGATTTGCCCACCACTTTCCATGCAGGGTCACACAGGTGCTCTGATTTTAGCACAGTGATAAGATCTGGCAGGTGATATTTTGTGAGGTAAATGACAAGCATTTCCCTAAAATGAGATCAAGCAGTAAAGAAAGAAAATGGGAGGAAAGAAAAGGAAGAAAGGAAAGGAATTGGCTCTGGCTTCAAGGTGTCCTGTAAGTTACACTGAAAGTGAAAGTTAAGCACTTCTTCTGGTCTACAGTAATGCTGGGAGAGGATTGAAAGGCTGCATTGGCCAATAACAATTTGACCTATGCAGGCAACATTTTCGGGGTGGTGGTGGGGAATAATATATTTCATCTGAAGTTCTAATTTCAAGGAAAATTTTAATTGAATTTTATCAGGGTAGGGGATGTTCAAAGAAACAATAAAATTGGTTGAAATTTTTTGACTTTCAAAATATGTCATGGAATGATCGCAAAAAAAAATTCGAGTAACAGGATGGAGCTAAGCAAGGGAACATTTAGGATGAATATCGGGAAAAACTTCCTAAGAGTAAGATCTATTAGAATATCTCCCAAGGAAAGTGGTAGAAGCTTCACTGCTTGCAGGAAATTTAAAACTGGACTGGAGAAACCACTAATTAATGAATGTAGTGAACAATTCTGCATTACCAAGCAGGTGGACTAAATGACCTCAGTGGTCTTTTCCTTCTCTACCTTCTCTGATCCTAGAATCCTTCACAAGGTAAAGGGGGATAAACAAAGCAGAGAAAGAAAGCATCTGCTATCATTTAACATCCAGAGCAATACATGTGTAACAGGTGGATGGAACAATTATGTTCTCATACAGCACTTGACACAGATGGTTACCAGGCTGTCAGTTCCATTGTGTTTGCATTTGGGTTACACAATGTGTCATTGAGACTGTCTGAAGTTATCTAACAGCCCTCTAGGCGTCATCTGATTCTTCTAAAGGTTTTGATGGTTTCCTTTGAAGGGCCTCTATTCTCTCCCACTGGAAATCATCCAAATCATTAGAGATTTAAATATGTTTGCGTGTTTTTTTCCTTAGGGCATAAGACAACCAAGGATAGATGGATAGATAGATATGAAAAGCAGGTTGAGTTTTTATTTGGTTTGTTGGGCTTTTTTGAGTGTTACAATTTCAATTATATTTTAAATTTTGAAAATTTGAAATACAAAAAATTGTGAAAGTCTTGATAAAATTTTCATAAAACTATTTCCTTTTATTTTACCATCTGGTTGATACATTCTGAATTTTGAAATGTCAAACTTTTGAAATGTAAAAAAAAGGGGGGAAATTTAAAAAACTAGATCTCTTCAGACTGCTCTGGTTATAATTCCCAGATGATTGGCAAGACGTTTAAAAATGTCTGTAAGTGAAACATTGTGAAGCCAAGGTTTATCTTTTTGGCTAATTTCAGCTACATCACGGGGCCCAACGAGCATCTGAGGGTACTCAGCAGTCTCAGAAGTCACTCATTCCATCATGGCAACACATCTACCACCACTGCCTCGCTCTTACAGAGCAATTTTAATCCAGAGATCTGAAAGCACTTTACAAAGCAGGTTCTATCTTTTCCATATGGTTAAACTGAGGCACAGAGACAGGAAGTGACTTGCACAAAATCACCTAGCACGACATTGATAGATTCCGGACTAAAACTCATCTCTCCTGGATCCCAGACTAGTACACTATCCACTGTGGCACACTAAGTTGCTGCACTATTCACATGCATGGAAAACTGCAGCGTCATATAAAAGTTCACCAGCACCAGTTACCTAAATCTTTTGGGTGTGATCCTCAAGCGGGTGCCAAAAGAAGCAGCTTCTCAACCCTCTCCCCTTCCTTTTGTGCAGACTGTGTCAGGGCCAGACACACTTGTGATCCTTGTTCTTTTGTGGTTCTAGTGTGACTGACTCTTCGTGAGAGCAGCTGTTCTCGCCAGGTTTCATTTGAACATCTTGCAAGATTTCAGCGGCATCACAGCTGACTATGGACATGAGCCCTGGCCCCGACGGGTCAGTAAAACCAAATCTCAGTCTCAAGCAAGCCAGAACCAGATCTGAAGACTGCCTCCTAAACCCAATCTTGCCAAATCTGAAAGGTTCACTTGTGCCCACTATAAATTCACAAAGACGCAAAGGCTGAGATTTTCAAAGTTATTTGCAATGACTGGGAATTGGGCGAACAAAACCAAAACAAGTAGGACTCTATTCCTGGCTCTGTCACCTCTCTCTGCCTCAGTTTCTCCCTTGTAAAACAGTGATATCATCTGATGAAAAACGCTTTATAAGTGCTAGATATTATCATCTTGTTCCTTACAAAATCTGCATATATCCTATACAGCTATACCAAATGCAATATATCTCTGAATGATACCTATGCTGAGCCAGGATGAACGATCCATATAGTAAAACCAAAAGATTTATTGTTAGAAAAGGGCTAAGGAGTATATGTACTCAAAGACTAGCATTTGTATTCAAGTTCTGAGATGTTCCAACATATAAATTTAACCCCGATTTCTTCTTTTGCTGAGGTCTGAGAAGAAATTCAGCCTTCAGTCAATTGTATGGTACTCTAGTAACCTGAACAGCTCAGATGCTGCCATAGTATGTTTACACTGCAGAGCAAAATCATTTGTATAGCACTCTGCATTTTTTTGCTCTGGCCCCTCCATATGCATTTTGACAAATGGGTGCTCAAGCACCATTCTGTACCCCATTGTATTCTCCTATAATAAATTGTTCACGGGCTCCACCTGGGAGGGTACTCTGGAGCAGGCACAAAGCCACACAAAGCGCCTGGTTCTCAGTGAAACGACCGCCCATCAGATAATTTACTGGAGCAGAGGGATCTGGGATGTCCTGGCCAGTTTCATTGATCTTAGATCCAGGTGTCCAAATGTCATCTTGAAAGCAATTGTTTATGTTAGTGTGGTTTATGAGGCAACTTGAACTGATCTTGCTGTGATTCAAAAGTCATCATCTCCCCGAGCCAGTGGTTCTTTGAATAGGAGAGTATGTGAGAAAGCCAGAGGAATGGTTCTTTTGGCTGTATCACAAAGTTAGTGGAACTTCTCAAAGGTATCACTGCACCCATGAGATTTAACAGATTTGCAAGTGACACAATGATCTTGTCAAGACAATTTCTTTTAAAAACAGAAGATGTCCATGTGTCCTCCTTTAGATTAGACAATTAAAGCTCCTGAACACCTCTATGCCTTTTTAGCCTAGTGGCATTACCTACTTAATAACTATAACATGACGTCATCGTGCCTTGTGACTCTAAGGCCGAACATTCCAGGAAGATGTGTATTATCAGGAGAGAAGGGGGGGGGGGTCTATCATTTGTGTTACATATAGTTAGGCTTGGAAAGATTAGATTTTTTACTGGTACAGATCTATTTCACCATACACACAAACCAACAAAAAATATTTTCATTGACAATAGAAATTTACAGGTAGACAAAATAAGGAAAATGCTGCTTGAGAAATTAGAGTTTCATTTAAGGATATTTACTTTGTATGTTTTGACATGTGATGTTGAGAATTTATGTTTTAACCATTAAAATGCTAACTTTCTAAATCTCAATCTCTACCGTCATTAAATAATTATTGTCTTACCCACTATAATTTCCCACAACTATGCAAATTTAAAATGCATAAAAACAATATTATCCATCACAATTATAAAAAAAAACCTAATTCTCCCAAGGCTATTTATAGTGAAATGTACTAATCAACCAAGTTGAGAAGATAGCTATAATTCTACAGAAAAAGACCTATCTGAGACTCAGATTATTGATATAAGCAGAAGATTGCTGGACTGTGGGTGGCCCCATTTACTATGATATATGCTTTTAATTTCTTTAACATCTCTAAATTGTAAATTAATGGGACATGGTGCCTTTGATTATTACAGTACCTGGAAATAATGTTGAATGATTTAATCCTAAGTGTTTTTTTTTAAAGGAAAAAATGGGTTTGTTTTTTATCTTGGAAAGTGATCCACATGTTGGGGAAACTGATCAATTGCTGACTAGCTCCATTCAGGCGGTTCATTTCATTTTCATCCTGGATTTAATCCATCATGCTGCCTTTCCTTGTCAACACAGCCTAGGAGCAGCCACTTGATAATGAAGAGCCACAAATGCTCCTTTCTGTCTCTGGAAACAAATGAAGTTCATTAGGTAAAAGATAGCAGAGCTTTTCCTGGGCAAAGATAGATCCTTGATTTGCTGAGATGGCCCTGGGCCATAGTTAGGAACCATCTAAGAAGTGCTGCAGCTTGCTTGTATACAAGGACACCTTTAGTCAAGGGAAGGAAGGTGATATCCTTCTTTTCTAATTGAACAGGACAGCTAATTGATCACGAGGGTTTGTTAGAAATGCTGTTACAATGGAAATACGTATCTGTCATGCAGGAATACTGAGTGCTTAATAGTGCTGCCTAGAAGGACAGTTCATTAATCCCAGGATACGATTTCCCTTGTACTGACATTTCTGAATGGAGCATTTTTATTTTTCACACCAAATCCAAAGAACAGGCTTAGATCAATGCAAAATCCAGGGATTAACTGTGGAACCTTTCCAATTTAACTAACATTTTGTGATCTTCATTTCCTAGGCCAGGGGTGCCCAACCTACAGCCCATGGGTCATACACGGCCCATCAGAGCATTTCATAAGACCCGTGGCCTGCTTCAACACAATATACTAACAGCCGATTCATGAGTATTTTGTCATCATGTTTACATCATTTTAGTTTATACAACAGACATAGAAACAACCTGTCTAAATACATATGAAACAAGCTGAACTTACAATATAAATCAATACAGATGAGTTTAAATCTTATTAAAATATGCAGAAAATGTTTGGCCCACACAAGGCTGTGCTTAAGTTTATGTGACCCTCCTGTATTATAAGGTTGGGCACCACTATCCTAGGCCATTGACAGAAAAGCGAGAACATGTCACTTTCATAAATAAGTTATTTTATTTCCATTTGTGAAGCAGCACCTTAACCCAAGGCTCCAGATCTTAATCTTCTCTCAGCTACACTAGTGTCAATCAGGATGAGGGCCCCTGGGTAAAGTGGCATAAATGGGATTGGAACCAGGCCCTCCACTTTGATATAACATTTCCTTAACAATTCTTTCCCACATGGTGCTGATGAGAGGAGATCATCTGCCCAGCAGGACACTGATTGCTGCTCTTCCTCCTCATTCACTGATTTCCAGGACATTTCATATTTCATTCTAGGCGAGAGAGTCTCCTTTGCAGGTATCAACACCTGCTTCAGAAGAGGTTTCTTTAAGAATCATTATTCATGAAGCTGATTTCTTTCCCCTCTTCTGGCTGATGTACTTTCCTATTGTTTCATCAGCTTCGGCACGACTGAGAGCTATAATCATCTTCCAAATTAAAGCAAGCTCAAGTCTGAACAGTAGGACAAAAGCCAACAAAGTTAACCTTTGATGGCCTCAAGTGCTGGTCAATGCTTTAGAAAAGCCAGTTATTCCAGCTAAGACAACAAGCCACAGGGCTTATGGTCTTGAAAATGCTAGAAATATTTTCACCTTTTATGAGTCACACACAAAGTTTTCAAACTTCCAAGTTCCTCTGAGTCTGTGTCATCCGAATGCTTTTCTATTAGACTTGCCCTCTTTCTGCAATTTTACTTTGCATCTGCTCCTCTGCCTGAAATAATTAAGCCCTCCTTTCCCTACAGCATTTACTAGTAAAGGCATGACTTCCTTGAAGCCATTAACAGCAAAATCTGCTTTTTCAGCTGGACACAACAGTTCACAAAGAGTCTAGAAGTGAATTAGAAAAGTTTTAACTCATTGTAACACGAGAA
Source organism: Dermochelys coriacea (assembly GCF_009764565.3). Classification (NCBI taxonomy): domain Eukaryota; kingdom Metazoa; phylum Chordata; order Testudines; family Dermochelyidae; genus Dermochelys; species Dermochelys coriacea. Next base: position 66,890,003 of record NC_050078.2, on the reverse strand, counting down.
AAAGATTATCTGATCATACGTGTTTCCTGGTATCTTAATCCTTGGGTGACACATGCCCCACATACTCCTCTCAGAAGTGAAAAGAAAAGGAGTACTTGTGGCACCTTAGAGACTAACAAATTTATTAGAGCATAAGCTTTCGTGAGCTACAGCTCACTTCATCGGATGCATTTGGTGGAAAAAACAGAGGAGAGATTTATATACACACACACAGAGAACATGAAACAATGGGTTTATCATACACACTGTAAGGAGAGTGATCACTTAAGATAAGCCATCACCAACAGCAGGGGGGGGGGAAGGAGGAAAACCTTTCATGGTGACAAGCAGGTAGGCTAATTCCAGCAGTTAACAAGAATATCAGAGGAACAGTGGGGGGTGGGGTGGGAGGGAGAAATACCATGGGGAAATAGTTTTACTTTGTGTAATGACTCATCCATTCCCAGTCTCTATTCAAGCCTAAATTAATTGTATCCAGTTTGCAAATTAATTCCAATTCAGCAGTCTCTCGTTGGAGTCTGTTTTTGAAGCTTTTTTGTTGAAGTATAGCCACTCTTAGGTCTGTGATCGAGTGACCAGAGAGATTGAAGTGTTCTCCAACTGGTTTTTGAATGTTATAATTCTTGACATCTGATTTGTGTCCATTCATTCTTTTACGTAGAGACTGTCCAGTTTGGCCAATGTACATGGCAGAGGGGCATTGCTGGCACATGATGGCATATATCACATTGGTAGATGCGCAGGTGAACGAGCCTCTGATAGTGTGGCTGATGTGATTAGGCCCTATGATGGTATCCCCTGAATAGATATGTGGACAGAGTTGGCAACGGGCTTTGTTGCAAGGATAGGTTCCTGGGTTAGTGGTTCTGTTGTGTGGTGTGTGGTTGCTGGTGAGTATTTGCTTCAGATTGGGGGGCTGTCTGTAAGCAAGGACTGGTCTGTCTCCCAAGATCTGAGAGAGCGATGGCTCGTCCTTCAGGATAGGTTGTAGATCCTTGATGATGCGTTGGAGGGGTTTTAGTTGGGGGCTGAAGGTGATGGCTAGTGGCGTTCTGTTGTTTTCTTTGTTGGGCCTGTCCTGTAGTAGGTGACTTCTGGGTACTCTTCTGGCTCTGTCAATCTGTTTCTTCACTTCAGCAGGTGGGTACTGTAGTTGTAGGAATGCATGATAGAGATCTTGTAGGTGTTTGTCTCTGTCTGAGGGGTTGGAGCAAATGCGGTTATATCGTAGCGCTTGGCTGTAGACAATGGATCGAGTGGTATGATCTGGATGAAAGCTAGAGGCATGTAGGTAGGAATAGCGGTCAGTAGGTTTCCGATATAGGGTGGTGTTTATGTGACCATCGCTTATTAGCACCGTAGTGTCCAGGAAGTGGATCTCTTGTGTGGACTGGTCCAGGCTGAGGTTGATGGTGGGATGGAAATTGTTGAAATCATGGTGGAATTCCTCAAGAGCTTCTTTTCCATGGGTCCAGATGATGAAGATGTCATCAATGTAGCGCAAGTAGAGTAGGGGCATTAGGGAACGAGAGCTGAGGAAGCGTTGTTCTAAGTCAGCCATAAAAATGTTGGCATACTGTGGGGCCATGCGGGTACCCATCGCAGTGCCGCTGATTTGAAGGTATACATTGTCACCAAATGTGAAATAGTTATGGGTCAGGACAAAGTCACAAAGTTCTGCCACCAGATTAGCCGTGACAGTATCGGGGATACTGTTCCTGACGGCTTGTAGTCCATCTTTGTGTGGAATGTTGGTGTAGAGGGCTTCTACATCCATAGTGGCTAGGATGGTGTTTTTAGGAAGATCACCAATGGACTGTAGTTTCCTCAGGAAATCGGTGGTGTCTCGAAGATAGCTGGGAGTGCTGGTAACGAAGGGCCTGAGGAGGGAGTCTACATAGCCAGACAATCCTGCTGTCAGGGTGCCAATGCCTGAGATGATGGGGCGTCCAGGATTTCCAGGTTTATGGATCTTGGGTAGCAGATAGAATACCCCAGGTCGGGGCTCCACATTTGGTGACAATGTATACCTTCAAATCAGCGGCACTGCGATGGGTACCCGCATGGCCCCACAGTATGCCAACATTTTTATGGCTGACTTAGAACAACGCTTCCTCAGCTCTCGTTCCCTAATGCCCCTACTCTACTTGCGCTACATTGATGACATCTTCATCATCTGGACCCATGGAAAAGAAGCTCTTGAGGAATTCCACCATGATTTCAACAATTTCCATCCCACCATCAACCTCAGCCTGGACCAGTCCACACAAGAGATCCACTTCCTGGACACTACGGTGCTAATAAGCGATGGTCACATAAACACCACCCTATATCGGAAACCTACTGACCGCTATTCCTACCTACATGCCTCTAGCTTTCATCCAGATCATACCACTCGATCCATTGTCTACAGCCAAGCGCTACGATATAACCGCATTTGCTCCAACCCCTCAGACAGAGACAAACACCTACAAGATCTCTATCATGCATTCCTACAACTACAGTACCCACCTGCTGAAGTGAAGAAACAGATTGACAGAGCCAGAAGAGTACCCAGAAGTCACCTACTACAGGACAGGCCCAACAAAGAAAACAACAGAACGCCACTAGCCATCACCTTCAGCCCCCAACTAAAACCCCTCCAACGCATCATCAAGGATCTACAACCTATCCTGAAGGACGAGCCATCGCTCTCTCAGATCTTGGGAGATAGACCAGTCCTTGCTTACAGACAGCCCCCCAATCTGAAGCAAATACTCACCAGCAACCACACACCACACAACAGAACCAATAACCCAGGAACCTATCCTTGCAACAAAGCCCGTTGCCAACTCTGTCCACATATCTATTCAGGGGATACCATCATAGGGCCTAATCACATCAGCCACACTATCAGAGGCTCCTTCACCTGCGCATCTACCAATGTGATATATGCCATCATGTGCCAGCAATGCCCCTCTGCCATGTACATTGGCCAAACTGGACAGTCTCTACGTAAAAGAATGAATGGACACAAATCAGACGTCAAGAATTATAACATTCAAAAACCAGTTGGAGAACACTTCAATCTCTCTGGTCACTCGATCACAGACCTAAGAGTGGCTATACTTCAACAAAAAAGCTTCAAAAACAGACTCCAACGAGAGACTGCTGAATTGGAATTAATTTGCAAACTGGATACAATTAACTTAGGCTTGAATAGAGACTGGGAATGGATGAGTCATTACACAAAGTAAAACTATTTCCCCATGGTATTTCTCCCTCCCACCCCACCCCCCACTGTTCCTCTGATATTCTTGTTAACTGCTGGAATTAGCCTACCTGCTTGTCACCATGAAAGGTTTTCCTCCTTCCCCCCCCTGCTGTTGGTGATGGCTTATCTTAAGTGATCACTCTCCTTACAGTGTGTATGATAAACCCATTGTTTCATGTTCTCTGTGTGTGTGTATATAAATCTCTACTCTGTTTTTTCCACCAAATGCATCCGATGAAGTGAGCTGTAGCTCACGAAAGCTTATGCTCTAATAAATTTGTTAGTCTCTAAGGTGCCACAAGTACTCCTTTTCTTTTTGAGAATACAGACTAACACGGCTGCTACTCTGAAACCTGTGATTATGCAAGGCACTGAATTTAGCCGTATAGAGTGGAAATCTGTCAACTTCATGAAAAAACTCGTACAGATACAGACAGACATCATCTTCCTCTCCAAATGCAAACAGATGGACATCATACCGAAAGGACTGAAGGTAAAAAATCCATTACAATCTACATACCACACAGACTATGCTGACAGCTTGTGCCACACACTCTCAAGGAAACTGCGGAACCACCTGATCAACATCCTCTACAGCAAACAGGGAAAGATTAAGAATGAGCTCTCAAAACTGGATACTCTCATAAAGAACCAACCTTCCACACAAACTTCCTCGTGGCTGGACTTTACAAAAACTAGACAAGCCATTTACAAAACACACTTTGATTCTCTACAAAAGAAAAAGGACACTAAGCTATCTAAACTACTATATGCCACAAGGGGCCACAACAATGGTTCCCGTAACCCACCCAGCAATATTGTTAATCTATCCAACTATACTCTTAGCCCAGCGGAAGAATCTGTCCTATCTCGGGGCCTCTCCTTTTGCCCCTCCACCCCCACGAACATGATACAGTTCTGTGGTGACCTAGAATCCTATTTTCGACGTCTCAGACTCAAGGAATATTTCCAACACACCTCTGACCAACATATTAACCCACAGAGACCTTCCTGCCAACACTACAAAAAGAAGGATTCTAGGTGGACTCCTCCTGAAGGTCGAAACAGCAGCCTGGATTTCTACATAGACTGCTTCCGCCGACGTGCACGAGCTGAAATTGTGGAAAAGCAGCATCGCTTACCCCATAACCTCAGCCATGCAGAACACAGTGCCATCCACAGCCTCAGAAACAACTCTGACATCATAATCAAAAAGGCTGACAAAGGAGGTGCTGTCGTCATCATGAATAGGTCAGAGTATGAACAAGAGGCTACTAGGCAGCTCTCCAACACCACTTTCTACAAGCCATTACCCTCTGATCCCAGTGAGAGTTACCAAAAGAAACTACAGCATTTGCTCAAGAAACTCCCTGAAAAAGCACAAGAACAAATCCGCACAGACACACCCCTGGAGCCAGGACCTGGGGTATTCTATCTGCTACCCAAGATCCATAAACCTGGAAATCCTGGACGCCCCATCATCTCAGGCATTGGCACCCTGACAGCAGGATTGTCTGGCTATGTAGACTCCCTCCTCAGGCCCTTCGTTACCAGCACTCCCAGCTATCTTCGAGACACCACCGATTTCCTGAGGAAACTACAGTCCATTGGTGATCTTCCTAAAAACACCATCCTAGCCACTATGGATGTAGAAGCCCTCTACACCAATATTCCACACAAAGATGGACTACAAGCCGTCAGGAACAGTATCCCCGATACTGTCACGGCTAACCTGGTGGCAGAACTTTGTGACTTTGTCCTGACCCATAACTATTTCACATTTGGTGACAATGTATACCTTCAAATCAGCGGCACTGCGATGGGTACCCGCATGGCCCCACAGTATGCCAACATTTTTATGGCTGACTTAGAACAACGCTTCCTCAGCTCTCGTTCCCTAATGCCCCTACTCTACTTGCGCTACATTGATGACATCTTCATCATCTGGACCCATGGAAAAGAAGCTCTTGAGGAATTCCACCATGATTTCAACAATTTCCATCCCACCATCAACCTCAGCCTGGACCAGTCCACACAAGAGATCCACTTCCTGGACACTACGGTGCTAATAAGCGATGGTCACATAAACACCACCCTATATCGGAAACCTACTGACCGCTATTCCTACCTACATGCCTCTAGCTTTCATCCAGATCATACCACTCGATCCATTGTCTACAGCCAAGCGCTACGATATAACCGCATTTGCTCCAACCCCTCAGACAGAGACAAACACCTACAAGATCTCTATCATGCATTCCTACAACTACAGTACCCACCTGCTGAAGTGAAGAAACAGATTGACAGAGCCAGAAGAGTACCCAGAAGTCACCTACTACAGGACAGGCCCAACAAAGAAAACAACAGAACGCCACTAGCCATCACCTTCAGCCCCCAACTAAAACCCCTCCAACGCATCATCAAGGATCTACAACCTATCCTGAAGGACGAGCCATCGCTCTCTCAGATCTTGGGAGACAGACCAGTCCTTGCTTACAGACAGCCCCCCAATCTGAAGCAAATACTCACCAGCAACCACACACCACACAACAGAACCACTAACCCAGGAACCCATCCTTGCAACAAAGCCCGTTGCCAACTCTGTCCACATATCTATTCAGGGGATACCATCATAGGGCCTAATCACATCAGCCACACTATCAGAGGCTCGTTCACCTGCGCATCTACCAATGTGATATATGCCATCATGTGCCAGCAATGCCCCTCTGCCATGTACATTGGCCAAACTGGACAGTCTCTACGTAAAAGAATGAATGGACACAAATCAGACGTCAAGAATTATAACATTCAAAAACCAGTTGGAGAACACTTCAATCTCTCTGGTCACTCGATCACAGACCTAAGAGTGGCTATACTTCAACAAAAAAGCTTCAAAAACAGACTCCAACGAGAGACTGCTGAATTGGAATTAATTTGCAAACTGGATACAATTAACTTAGGCTTGAATAGAGACTGGGAATGGATGAGTCATTACACAAAGTAAAACTATTTCCCCATGGTATTTCTCCCTCCCACTCCACCCCCACTGTTCCTCTGATATTCTTGTTAACTGCTGGAATTAGCCTACCTGCTTGTCACCATGAAAGGTTTTCCTCCTTCCCCCCCCTGCTGTTGGTGATGGCTTATCTTAAGTGATCACTCTCCTTACAGTGTGTATGATAAACCCATTGTTTCATGTTCTCTGTGTGTGTGTATATAAATCTCTCCTCTGTTTTTTCCACCAAATGCATCCGATGAAGTGAGCTGTAGCTCACGAAAGCTTATGCTCTAATAAATTTGTTAGTCTCTAAGGTGCCACAAGTACTCCTTTTCTTTTTGCGAATACAGACTAACACGGCTGCTACTCTGAAACCTCTCAGAAGTGCTAATGGGACATACATTATCATCTATGTTAAGGTAGCACCTAGAGGCCCCCATCAGGGCCCAATGGTACTAGGCGCTGTACACACACACACACACACACACACACACTGAACAGTCCCCCCAAAGAGCTTACATATAAGTATAAGATGAAAGACAACAGGTGGATACAACAGACGGGGTCCCCGCACAAGATAACCATGAGATAATTATGATTAGTGTAATAAGGAGGCACAGCACACCAGCTGCCTCGACATGAATAAGTGCTAGTCAGCGTAAGGACTGAAGAATCAGGCTGGGAGACTACATAGGAGCTCCCTTAGGGCCTGATCCTGCTTCCATTGAAGTTAATGGGAGCTATTCCCCGACTTCTATGGAAGCAAGATCAGCCCTTTCAGGAGTCCCAGAAACGTTTGGTGTTATCTAGGATCAGCTGTTAGGCAGGGCATGGCATGTAGAGAGTTCAGTTAGAAGAGAGCTATGCCAGCATTATGCCAGTGAAAGATTCCTCCTTAGCCAGAGGTGCTGGAACAATTTGTATAGTGGGGGTGCTGAGAGCCATTGAATGAAATGGTAAACCCTGGATATAATGGAAACCACTTCAAGCCAGGGGGTGCTGCTGCACCCCCAGCAGCCCTAGTTCCAGCACCTATGTCCTTAGCTGTCTCTCTAAAGCAGCTTCAAGTTCTCTTGCTACCCTGGAGTAATGTGAAGAGGACCTAGGGAGAGCCAAGGATCTGGCCCATGGAAACTAAGGCACCTGTCTTACTGGTGGAAAGCCCCCACCCACACACACACAAAAGAGGACAAATACAACTTGGAAAAGCTCTCTACATAGTCTAAAATAGGTTCCTGTACATGGCATACACAGAATGCAGGATTTGGGGGTTGGCATAAAAGTTTTACTGCTACTCATTTGGGGCATGGGACTCCCCGCACAAGTCACTCATTCATTCCCCACGCATGAGTAAGGAGGCCGTCCCAAACTCATGCCACTCCACAACATGACGGTGCTCCATTGTACGTTAGACATGTCAAGTTATAGTGGCAGCCCCATTAGTTTGGCACCTTTAAAACTATACTTCACAAAATGCTAGTGAATGCATTGAACAGAAAAACTCTCCATCGGATGGGTCTTTATGGCCCTGATCCGGCACAAGGCATAAGCAAGTGCTTAACTTTATGTTGTCAAGCATGTGCTTAAATGTTTTGCTGGATCTGTGATTCTGTGATATACATGACACTGGTACCAACACTGCCATTTCTTCTCCGGATATCAAAATACCACAGAATATATCTAGAAACTACTACAGCAATTTGCTCTCAGTATAGCTCCACATGAGTCTTTGCAGGTTAACTTCACCAAATAGCCTTGCAGAAGCTGTAATTCATATCACTTTATTACTAGGACTTGACAAGACATAAAGAGTACCTCATATACTGATAGGTTTCAGAGTTGCAGCCATATAGTGAGCTGTAGCTCACGAAAGCTTATGCTCAAATAAATTTGTTAGTCTCTAAGATGCCACAAATACTCCTTTTCTCATATACTGAGAATCTCTAGTTAGATCACCACAACATACTGGAGTGACGTTTCTGATGTCGCCTGGGTGCTGAGTTATAGTTTATATGCACAAAGTATAGGTGCTGTCATTAACGAGAATACTCCCTTGGAGTCAAGAAGGCTAATCGCAGGAGTGAGGATTACTCATGTGGTGAAGGATAGCAAGATGGGGGCCTATATTGGTTCATAGACAGTAGTTCTATTGTTTTACATGGTATAATACTATGTATTCAATAGCAAGCATTCCTTTCTCTCTGCCCTATGGCACAGATATTTAAGTTCTCTTTTCCGAGGGTCCTGGCCATGCCAGCTACTCAAATCCCCCTTCTTGTTTCTGGCACTGATGCAGGTGCAGGCTGGATCCGCACTTTTACCCACATCTGTGACTTTTTATTTCCATGCTGCAGCCTTTACTCAGGAGTAAAAGCAAAATGCATCATGAGCAGTTGGGAAGCACGAGCAGGTGTGTGTTGCGGAGAGTGGAGGGGTATCTGAAAGTCATAGGTGACTACGTTTACATTTATATAGTTAGATTTTTTTTAAAAAATGCAGCACCTTTGGTTTTAAATCCTGGTTTTAACAGCTTATTGGCCAGATTTTCGAAAGATGCAGAGCACTTTTGGAAATCTGGATTTTGGTGAAGTCCTGAAATGTTAGGCAGGCTCTTTTAATTAAACAGCCATAAAATGTGTGTTTGGCTTTAAACATGATCCGACCATTCACATGTGCAGCTTCAATCATTGATAGAACACTGGCAAATCACCTTTTTATTTCCAAAAAAAAGAAAAGGAGGACTTGTGACACCTTAGAGACTAACAAAATTTATTTGAGCATAAGCTTTCGTGAGCTACAGCTCACTTGATCCGATGAAGTGAGCTGTAGCTCACAAAAGCTTATGCTCAAATAAATTTGTTAGTCTCTAAGGTGCCACAAGTACTCCTTTTCTTTTTGCAAATACAGACTAACACGGCTGCTACTTTGAAACTTTTATTTCCAGTATTTCTGTGGGACACTTTTGTCTCGTCTGTGTATTATATATTATGTCATGGCCCATGTTTGGTGCTTAATTCTCACAGTGCGTCTCAAAACTGCCTCTCCATCAAGAGATATCTCATAACTCCACTGCCACTGAACTAGAACAAACTAACACGGGGGCTAATACATTGCAGTTCTGTTGACTAAGGACATTGGAACCATGATATTAACAATCATGTCTTGACTCCTGGATGCGTAACAGATACATAAAGTTCCCAGTGACTTGGAAAACAGTAACATATGTTGCAGTCACTAATGACTTGGTTGCTTGTTTAGCAACAAGGGAGACTGACACAACGGATTTGCTTTAACCACAACAGCAAAGAGTAATTATAGAAGAATTTTTATAGGACATGGGATGATTTACTCAGCCAAATACAGGAGCAAAAAGAGCCCATCCAAAAGACACCCAAGTTTCCACAACACCATGTTGCATCCGAGAACGCTATTTATAATAGAAACGTTGACCCTCACCATATGATTATTATTATGGATGCTAAGAGTCTGATGCTCGCATCACTGGAGTCAATGGGCCTAGCTCTTCATTACCCGGCACCTTGTCCAGTCATGTACAACAGTGCAAAAAGGGTTTAAAACTACTACCAAGCCAGAATGGAGGCATTTTAACACCAACTTTGCAGCATGTCAAGTAGGGTTGCCAACTTTCTATTTGCAGAAAAGCAAACACCCTTGCCCTGCCCCCTGCACCGAGGACCCACCCCTTCTCTGAGACCCAACCCTGCTCACTCCATACCCCCACCCTCCGTCACTCACTCTCCCACACCCTTCTTACTCGCTCATTTTCACTGGGCTGGGGCAGGAGTTTGGGGTGCAGGAGGAGATGAGGGCTCTGGCTGGGGGTGCAGGCTCTGGGATGAGGGGTTTGGGGTACAGGAAGTGGCTCTGAGTTGGAGGATGGGTCCGAGGGGTTCTGAGTGTGGGAGGGGGCTCCGGGCTGGGGCAGATAGTTGGGATGCGTGAGGGGGTACGGACTCTGCGGTGGGGGTGCAGGCTCCAGAGTGGAGACAAATGAGGGGTTCAGGGTGCAGGAGGGGGCTCTGGGCTGGGAAAGGGGGTTGGGGTGTGGGAGGGGATACAGGCTCTGGGCTGGGGCCAGAAATGAGGGATTCAGGATGCGGAAGGGGGCTCCAGGCTAGGTCAGGGGGTTGGGGTGTGAGAGGGGGCTCTGGTCTGGGGCCAAGAGATTCAGAGTGCAGAAGGAGGCTCGGGGCTGAGGCAGGGGGTTGGGGTGCGTGCTCTGGAAGGGAATTTCGGTGCAGGAGGGGGCTCATAACTGGGATGTGGGAGGGGGTTCAGGGTGCGGGCACCAGGCAGCGCTCACCTCAGGCAGCTCCCAGAAGTGGCCAGCATGTCCCTCTGTCTCCTAGGCACAGGGGCGGCAAGGTGGGAACCACCAATGGGACCTGCGGAGCCAACGCTTGGGGCGGGGGTAGCCTGTGGAACCCCGTGGCCACCCCTGTGCCTAGGAGACAGAGGGACATGCCAGCTGCTTCTGGGAGCTGCAAAGAGCCAGGGCAGGCAGGGAGCATCCCTTAGCCCCACTGCACCGCCAACTGGACTTTTAACGGCTCAGTCAGTGGTGCTGATCGGAGCCACCAGGGTCCCTTTTTGCCTGGGCCTTCTGATCAAAAACCGGACAAAAAATTATTCTGGAAACCCTATCTGCAGAACAGTGATGAATAAGGCCTAACTGGAGTTTTGCCATTGTGTTCAATCAGCCCCTAATTTATTGTACAGTAATGTGCTTACCTTTAACTGGAAGTTCTATTATAAACTGAATACTTTCCAGAAGTATTGCTACATCATACTATTTTGAGTAACCTTAAAAAGCATTCTCCAACAGCGTTCCAGACACAAAAGAGTAATTTCTAAGAAACCAGAGACTGTTCTGTCCTTGTAAATGACAAACTTCATTAGAGGAAACAACTTCCTTGCTTTTAAGCTAGCATCTCCATATCTACTGTATTTTTCTTGACCTCTGGATTGTGGCGGTGCCCAGAATATTTAGTATAAATGCAACTTTCCTTTTCTGACAATACAGTCTTTTTAAATATGTCAACTTGTGTGTTTGTTCACACTGCCCTCCTGAATACATATCAACACATATTCATGGGGTGAACTTAGATGTTTCACTGTGACATTATCATTTTTTAATTTTTTTTCCTACCGTCTCTTGACTTTTTTCTCTCCTAAAAGCTTGAAAAAAGGATAAAAGAAATTGTGTGACATTTCCATAGACTACATATATTTATTTCACACAGCTATACACAGCTCGGTAAATGATTCACTTTGTATGTCATGATATTTTTCAAATAAAACACTTCTTTTTTCCATTATCTTCCCAGCTCTGCTGAAGAGTCAGTGAGAGTTTTGCTTGAGTATCCTCTTCGAAGCTGAGTCCACAGTTTATGTGTTATCTCCTATATGGGTAAAATTCACCCCTGCGGAGAGGGCCAGTTCAAGGCCAAGGCCCCATTTAAGATCCCCAAAGGAAAGGCCACTGCTCAATGGGAGTCTTCAGTGAGCATTGGATGAGATCTTGAATGGAAATGATCTTAAATTGGATGAGATCTCAAAATAAGATCTTAAATGGAACTTTGGCCTTGCCCAGGAATGTATTTCACCCGTATGACCTTTATTGGCATGCACCTGAAAAAGCCTTGTGGTTAAGATGAACTGGTGTCATTTCTTGGCTCAGTCACAAGATTCCCATAAGACATTGGGCAAGTCAGTTCATCTCATTATGCCTCATTCCCCATCCGTAATATAGGAACATGGATGCTTCTTTTCTCCCACACTTTGTCCCATCTCTTTAGACTGTAAACCCTCTGAGGCAGGAAAACTGACCTATTACATGTTTGTACAGTGCCTAGGGCAGGGGTCAGCAAACTTTTTGGCCTGAGGGCCACATACGGGTAAGTTGTATGCAGGGCTATGAATGTAGGGCTGGGGCAGGGGGTTCGGGTGCGAGAGGGAAGGAAGTGGAGGGTGTGGGAGGGGGTGTGGTGTGCAGGAAGGGGCTCAGGGCAAGGGGTTGGGGTGCAGGGTGTGGAAGGGAACTCAAGGTAGGGGGTTAGAGGGTCAGGGCAGGGGGTTGGGGTGCAGGAGGGGTTCGGGGTGCAGGTTCCGGCCTGGCCCCACTTACCTCGAGCAGCTCCGGGGTGGCAGTGGCACACAGTGAGGCTAAGGCAGGCTCCCTGCCTGCCCTGGCCCCGTGCCACTCCCGGAAGTGGCCAGTATGTCCGGCAGTGGCTCCTGGGGGTGGGGCAGGGTAGGCAGCTCTGCTGCATGCTGCCATCGCCTGTGGGTACCACCCCTGAAGCTCCCATTGGCCACGGTTCCCTGTTCCCGGCCAATGGGAGCTGCGGAGGGTGGTGCCTGCAGGCAAGGGGAGTGCACGGAGCCCTCTGCCCCTCTCTTCCCCCAGGAGCCACAGGGACATGGTGCCAGCTGCTTCCAGGAGCGGTGCAGGGCCAGGGCAGGCAGGGAGCCTGCCTTAGCCCCTGCTGCGCCTCGGGGCTGGCAATCCCATGGGCTGATTGAAAGCCCTGAAGGGCCAGATCTGGCCCACGGGCCATAGTTTGCCCTCCCCTGGCCTAGGGCAATTGGGCCCAAATCTTGGATGGTACCTTGAGTCACTACTGGAATATAAGTAACAATCCTGGTTTCCCCCTTCATCTCCTGCCGTGTGCTCTGGATCCCTAATGTTTTTCTCAGTTCCTCATTGATGCCTCAATACTGAGCATGATCTCTGGAATATTTCTTGCTGTTGCATGGATAAGATGCCATTCAGGTCTAGAAAGCTTCATTTGTCACATGAATGTCGTGCCAATGAAAGATCATTGTGCCCATAGAATAATTTTTTATCAATGTTCAACAGAGAACGATTTGGCTTTGCATTCTATCCACAAACAATTAACCCTTACATTCATTTTGTGGACAAAAGGATTTTGAATTCATTTTGTTGACAAAATGATTTGGGACCATGAAGGAAACACTATTTGACAATCTCTGCACATAATTCATTCTGTGGAGAAAATGCATTCTGCTAGCTGTCCAATCAATTATGCAGACAAAATAAATTTCATCATAATTCTGTCAACAAAATGTTAACTTGCTTAAATTATTCTCCCAACAAAATACATTAACTTAAAATCCTTTTGTCCACAAAACAGATTTAAGCATTTAGTGAAGCCTTGTAAATAGTGTAGTCTGTTAGTTTAGCATGTGTAATGCAAATATATGGATTAAATGAGTCAGCAGTTCTTGGTTTACAAGGCAGAGAAGGTCTGGACTGTCTCTTGTTTTCCATTCACTGTAAGGTCAGCATGAAGTCAAGGTGAGTTATCCGAGATGGAGCATGTAAACAAGTGTACCAGGACCATACAGCGGTATCTTTTCCCCATTTTTATTTAATCATTGGAGCAGAATTGGACATAACTTATAAATGCAGCATGACTTGGCAAATCCGTCTGCCACTCAGTCTAACAGTCCTTCTGCCCGACTGCCACTCAGTCCTTCCTTTCTTGGAATGGAGTTTTACAAGGAGTTTCGAAGACAAGCCTTAGAATAAAATAGCAACTTAACGATGGACTACAGCTTAAATGCCTCAGCAAACTTTACTTTAAGGGGATAAAAAACTTCATTGTTCTGCTTCTGGATAGTTTTCCAATAAAGTTTCCATAATCGCCTTAAGAAAAGGAGTACTTGTGGCACCTTAGAGACTAACAAATTTATTAGAGCATAAGCTTTCGTGAGCTACAGCTCACTTCATCGGATGCGGCTGCTACTCTGAAACATAATCGCCTTGTGACATGATTTCCCTTTTCTCTACTTCTAGCGTTCTGAAAGGTCACATGGTGAGTGGCACTTCCCACTACGTACCTACAGAGAACTGAACTCTAAACCAAAGTTTGAACTAGCCTTGGCACATCTGAGTCATCTTCTTATAAAGAGACCAGTGAGAACCTTATGTGACAGGTTGTGGGAACCAGTATTCCCACAATCAGAGCAAAAATATTACCACTTCAACACACAGGAGACCAATGAAAATGCAAAATAACTCCACTGAACCTGCCTCAGTATTGGCACTTTTCAGAGTAGCAGCCGTGTTAGTCTGTATTCGCAAAAAAAAAAAGGAGTACCCGTGGCACCTTAGAGACTAACAAATTTATTAGAGCATAAGCTTTCGTGAGCTACAGCTCACTTCATACGATGAATGCATCCGATGAAGTGAGCTGTAGCTCACGAAAGCTTATGCTCTAATAAATTTGTTAGTCTCTAAGGTGCCACGGGTTCTCCTTTTCTTTTTAAGTATTGGCACTGTAAGTCTAGAGTAAGACTATGAGGTTTATGCCAGATTTATATCACTGTGATTGAGGCCTTCTTTACACTTAGAGATTTTAGGAAAAAATGCCCTCCAGTGGACTAGAGGTAATATGAATGGGAGCTCTAGCATAGACCATCGTTCCTCTGTCTAGCAGTTAAGGCATGAGCCTAGGTTCTGGAAGATCCAAGTTCAATTCCCTTCTCCTCTACAGACCTCCCTTGTAACCTTTGGCAAATCCCTTAGCCTCTCTGGGCCTCAGTCTCCACATCTGTAAAATGAGACTAATAGCACTTCCCTACCTCACAGGGGTGTTCTGAGGGTAAGTACATTGAAGATTGTGCAGTGCTCAGATACTGCAGTAATGGGGATCATAGACCTGGCTTCCAGCATTTTTGTTTAAGTACACAGTGATTGTCCTTAAACATTTGGTAATTTATTTAGGTAACTAACAAGCCTTAGTATTTACAGTACTTTTCCTTGTATTTCCCTATACTTATGATAGGAAATACCTTGGATACTGCACCTCTGAAGTTAAAGGCATTAAGCTACGGCAGTTAAGCAAGTTTTTACTTACTACTCTACGTTGTACTATGAACTGCCCACCCCATTATTATGCCCTATCTTAATAACAAAGGAACATGCAAGGAATAGCTGGGCACATCTCTTTGGTACTGCCAATCACAGAATCTGGCATGACTGTGGAAAAATTAATTCTTGCATAGGGCATTGGCAATTTTGTTATTAGTACAAAGGGTTTCTCATCTCTTTTGTTTTGTATTGTGGTTACAATGCAGTTAACTGAAAGGTATATGTAAGTGTACAGTGGCAGGAGGAAAATGCCATATTAATATTTAATATAACACTTGTTTTATGAGCGCAAAAAGAATGAAAACCATTCAAATGCAAATTCAGCCTGCCAGGGTGGATATAGGTCTTTGTTTTACCAATAGTGTCTTCGTTTTGCTGAAGACTGACTTACTCTAAAGCAAGCTAACAGCGCCCATGTGTGTGCAGTTCCAGGCATTCAAGAAAGTCTGCCTCTGGTTGAGGCTTCCCTCTGTACAGAGAAAGTTCTGTCATACCATCTTGTTACAACACTCATTAAAAAATACAATGGGGAGGTTTAGCCCTTTGCAGCTACATATTCCATGCCCTCAGGGATGACACATCCCACAGTGTCTGCCCTGCCTTATAAAATTTCAGTAGAACAGCCAAATATTTGGCATTGTTCCCTAGAGCCTGTCCAGGTGAAATTTTTTCAGGATGTGCTTTGAATGCTTCTAGTGCAACAAAATGGATTAGATGGAGATTTTCAACTGAGTTTATGGGGGGGCGGAGATGGAGATAGGGACCTAATTCCCATTGAATTGCAGGGGGATTTGGGCACCTAACTCCCATTAGGTTCTTCTCATATTTTGATATTCCCAGCCTAAAATACCATATTCTGTTGACTGAATTCCAAGCACTGTGTAACATCGACTAAATGTCACGCGGGATTCCTGCTTTTGCAAATAGTTGTGGCAGAGAGATATAAAAGTGCATCTAAACAATGAACATTTCAGTAGCAAAATAATAGCAGATGCTTTTATCTATCTAAAGCTGGAAAGCCTGATTCTCCTCATTCTTATTTTGGTTTTACACTTTTGACTTCAGTGGAGTTACTCCTGATATGCACCTACTCCCACAGAGAGCAGAATCAGACACACCGCTACTACTGCATCTGCGTATCCAATTTATGGACAAAATGCAGCAGCTATAACATGAGAAGACCTACCAGATAACCCAGAGTATCCCCCCCAACATGGATATTATACTGTCCTCTGCAAACAGACACAAAGCAGAGGACAAATAGTCTTGTGGTTAAGTCCAGGACACACGAGACATGAGTTCAATATCTGGCTCTGCCGTGGACAGCCTGTGTTACTTTGGGCGAGTCAATTCATCTCTGTGCCTCAGTTTTCTCCCATGGATATAATTATTTCCTTTCTCCCACCCTTTGTCTGTGTTGCTTATTCAAACTGTAAAATCTTCAGTGCTTTGCTGCATGTATGTCCCGGGAGGCCCAGATCCCTGATTGGAGCTTCCAAGACTGACTGTCATACAAAGAATAATGAACAGGTCTAGGACTCAAGCATGGAAGCCTGGCTTGCATGAGCAATCCTTCATCACATAGGGTTGGTGGTCAGAGCCCTTACTCAGCCATATAGGAGACCAAGGCTCCTCCTTGCCTGAGTCAGAGATATACAGATTGCAACTCCAGCTGTAAGAGATGGGCTATTCTGACAGTTCCCTTCAAGTAGACACAGAGGAGATGAGCACTGGCTCCACCCCTGTCACTCATCAGTTAGAATAGCTGGCCAGGCACAGGGCACAGAAGTGAGCTGCTCACCAAAAGGGGTAATGTGATTAAATTTATGTCCACCCCAGAGGAAAATGGAGAGCAGGGTGAGACATCCTCTGGTCTGCCCTGGGTCTGTGCCACTACACAGTGCCCCTTACTCTGGGCAGACAGAGATACAACTGAATACCAATGATCCAGTGAATCAGACTTACAGGATCAGGTCCCTAACTAGGGCAAGAAACAACACAATGCTAGCAAAGGACACCAGGATATACAGATGGGACATTAAATAAACAGGGAATTGAAGGCTTCCAGGAATGCATTCTTCTGATTCAAACAACTCAAATTCCCCCAGCACCCCATATACTGGCAATTTCCCTGCATGAAAGAGAATTTAAGAGGACATCAATAAGTGGGAATTTAAATGGAAATAAACAGCCAAACATATATAAGAAGGGGGGGAGGAAAATTGTGATTCATTATTATAGCTGAAATATCATTACACATTCATAAATTCCAAGGTAACATTATTTTCTCCAAAAAGAAAAGGAGTACTTGTGGCACCTTAGAGACTAACAAATTTATTAGAGCATAAGCTTTCGTGAGCTACAGCTCACGAAAGCTTATGCTCTAATAAATTTGTTAGTCTCTAAGGTGCCACAAGTACTCCTTTTCTTTTTGCGAATACAGACTAACACGGCTGCTACTCTGAAACCTGTCACTATTTTCTCCATTATTGGGATCACAAATCACCATTTGATTATAAAGGGGGAGTACTTGGCTGGAAGAGCAGCCTTTCTGCAAAACACTCCTGGCAGATGAACGGCAGTAAAATGTATAGAGAATTCTTCTGCCTGCCCATCTTGTATATCAGAGGATTGTGCCAAGAGCTAACACTTTCTTGACAATTCTAGTGGCAGACACTCTCCCGGATAGAGGGAGCTTTCCAGCCTCGCTTTTCATTATGCCTCTCTGGCAGCCAGCTGAATGTCTATTAGCAATGCAAAAAGGTTAGAAAAGAGCCAGGCAAGTTGCTACTGATCTCACAGTAGCAGGTCTGTCTCCATGATCTATGAAAAATGTATCGCTGTATCATGCAGTTAGCAAGTTGCCCAGACAATCAAATAGACCCTTCAAGGATCACTGGTCTTCAGGAATAGAAAGAGACCATCCATTCCAACAATGCCTGGCCTTTATTTGGCTTATCTTCATTTCACCTTCCAGCTTTTTTCACCATGGCCCTTAATTCTCTCCCCAATACCTCCCCTAAAAACAAATCTATTTGGCACTTCTTTTCAATTGCCTTCTTTGACTCATTCTTCATTCTCCCCATTAGAGACTCACAATGAAGAGCTAGACGACAATAAAGGTAAAAATTGTACCATCAAGTCAAACTGCTCCAAGGGCAGGAGGCAAAGGAAGGACGATGGAAGCAAAGGACACTGCAGAAGGTTGCTGTGTACAGAATTCATCCTCACTGTGACTGAGAGCAGATGGCTGTGCTCCAAGTCTGAGGCCACTATCATATGTGGCAGCGAAAGATGAAAAGGAACCATGCATGCATCTGCAGGAGCATCTGGAGTCCTACCTTTGGTAATGGTGCTTCATCCCTCCCTGCAGTACTGTGAGGTCCCAGCTAGTCAAGAATTTTCCAATGAAACTTTTGTCAGGATGGGGGAACCCAGCCCAGGCTAGGCAGCAGGTTAGGGCACACACCTGGGATGTGGAGACCCAGGTTCTACTCCTTACTCTGCCTGATTCAGAGCATAACCATCCCACATTTCCCAGGCTAGACAGCCCACATCCTAGGCAAGTGCCCCAACCAATGGTTTATTCCGAGCTGTGTCTCAGTTTTGTCCCAATGTGGAAAGAAAAACAAACTCCAAAATTATGTTGTGAACTGTAATTTTTGATATCTAGCCAGACCTACCCCTAATTAATACTTTTAAGTGCATAATTTTCTGTAATTGTCCTCATTACTAGCTCAGAATGGGTGAAAACCAACCCTGCACAGAGGACTAATTTTGTTCCGGACCCCTATGAGGAAGACTCAGCAAGAAATGTTAAGGTGTATTCCCCTCACTTGTTCACAGAGCTCACATTCTTATTCCTCCTTCTTTTCCTCTATCTCCCCTTCTAGCCTGCACCCCATTTCTCCGTGGTGTATCCTGGGAATTGTGGTTCCTGGACCCTAGGGTACAGCAACCACCTAGAAACATGCAAAATGCCAACTGGTGTAGCTATCTGCACCTATCTGGATACAACAACTAGGGACAAGGCCTGGGCCCCACTTAAGCCCTCAAAATAGGACTTAAGTGATGGATGGGCCCTTTACTGGCATCTGCACAGGGGTGAATTTCACTCAATAGAAACAAGCACAGGAAATGTGCAGATTTTATTTGTAAGTGTGTTGTTTTATGTGAGGGGACATAGCAAGCTAATGCTTTCACCTTTTTGCTACCCAGATTTAGGAGTTAAATGGCTTCTACTTTGCCCGAGTCATTGATTTCCTCACAAAACCAACACACTATTTGCCACAAAAGGCAATCTCAGTTCAGGAAAGGCCCAGCACATTGGCTAGGAGGAACAATGCAGATCAGGGCAGAGGGGCATTGGAGAAGTTGTATAGGGCAACTTGAACAGTGGGCTTATTTCTTCCCTGACTTGTATCTTGGGCAGCCATTTAAAGTTATGTCAAGTGAGGAGCAAAATGCTGCCATTCTGAATATGTGGCATTTTGTACCCTCGGTGCATGGATTTAAATGACCACACAAGCTATAAAGAAGTTAAGAATCAGACCTAGGGATCTGCTAACCCATACGCCTGGTTCACCCAGTTCCATCAGCCCATAGAATTCAAACAGCACCAAATTCACCCTCAGTAGGGCACTGAAATGGGAACTCTGAGCACCAAGTGAGTTTTCTGAGCACATTGGAAGTTGCAAAAAATAGTTCATTTGATATGTAGTTGGAAGACATTCGGATATAGATGAATACCATGTGGTAAGAGCCATGACATCGTGAGCTTTTAGCACGGAGCTCTGCTGGCACACTCCAGTCCTGACTTGGAACAACCTCCCTCTTCCAGTCCTGAGCCTCTTCAGAGCACGGAATGCTGAGTCATAGTAGTTCTGTGCTATGGGCAAACATTCGGTAGCGACTAAGCAGCAAATACGTCATTCATTTCACTTATCACTTGCCGTCTGAAAATCCAGTTTCTAAGGTGACAGGACCAGCTGGTATAAATGAGTGAAACTCCACTCAGACTCCAATAAAGCTATGCTGATTTACACCCGCTGAAAATCTGGCCCTAATGCAACTGCATGATGTAGCCCTAGGATATGGGTTTTTTTCCCAATAGCATCTTCTCTTCTGTGGAATATACAAGCCTTTGTGTGTATCTCAATTACCATATCAATTGGCACAATTAGGATGCCAGGGTATTTTGTTCCTGACATAGAAAAGAATCAGTTTTAAGTTTTCATATGGCCATGGCTTGTCAGTCTTTATCAATCTCAACTCAGAAGCCCTAGGGCCTCAGCTATACACTGTAATATAGTAGATCTGATTAGCAATTTTGGAGACGTAATCTAACACGAGATTAATGTTAAGTGGCCTAGCTAAACACAACACACTGAGGCATCTGGAAACATTTTCTGTTGCTCTTGACAGAAAGGAAAACTGGAATTAAAGTAAAGAGACAATATTTATTTGGATGCTTTCAGGCACTTATTTACGTTGGATATAAACTACTCAGAGATTAATGTCTCAGCGAGCTCCAGTCCTCATCAAAGCTGAAATGACTTGAAATATCTGATCATGCGACTTGCTAATAGATGGCTGGATAATGTTAAATTGTAAAATGATCGGTGCTCTTGAGTCTCTTGACTGAAGACAGGGACTCCCTCATATGAGAAATGTGATCAGGAAATAATCTGCTGCTAAGGAGAGAACCTGAATCCTCTTCAGGGAACAGGCTACGTGCAGCAGTGGCACGGAAATCTATCATTAACATTTCAAGAAAAGTTGGAAATCAGCACTGGAGAGGCTTCCAAGGATAATTAAATTTGCTTTCTCTTTACCTGTTAGTATCTTTGGTGAAGTTGCAATATTGGCAGATGGCAGAAAGACAGACTATATAACCTACTTTGAATTGGATTAATGACTAGCACTGGATCGTCTCGTATCCAAAGCCTAAAATATGTAATACTTCCCAGTTCAAAATAGGAAATCAAGTCCAACTTGCAGTTCCATAAAAATCTACTGGGAAGTCTTGGAGCAAATAGAGAAACCAAGGCCGCCATTTTCAAAAATGACTAGTGATTTTGGGTACCCAACTTAGATACTTCAAAGAGACCTGTTTTTCAGAATGCAGGTGCTCAGCAGTATCTCTAAAATCTCTCAAGTTGGGCACCTTATATTTGGTTTAGGAAATACTGGGCTAAGTTCTTCCTTTTTTCACAAGTAGTACTTTTCCTTCGTGAGGCATCTCAAACATTTTCCAGGACAAAAAACAAAAAAATTCATTGCACAGATCTGCATTTGTTACGGTTAACAATAGTTTTAATGATTTTAGATTTAGTGCATGATGCTAACTGATGAAGAATTTTAGAATAGTAAACAAAAGAGCATAACCAGCCTTCTAAGGAGCCTGAATGATTTATAACTTCCCAAGCTCCTGAGACTGATTTAAAACTCTAATGACTTTCTGCTGTAGGCACAGTTAATAAAGCTTGAATTTCTAATCTTAGTTTTTCCCCAAATGGAAGTTTTAACTAATCAAAGCATCCAATTGAAATACCAATGAAAGCAGACAGCATTCCAGATGCCCCTGCAGCAATAGGCATGCTAAAGATATGGAAAGAGGTCTAGAACATGCAAGAAAAGTGTATAGCCCATTGCTTGCACTTCCGCTCTAAATGGAAGATACATAATGTTCATCTGTTGAATAAATAACTCATTGATTTACTGGAAGAAGAGGAAATTATAATTCTGCTTCAACACTCTCCCTTAACTGGGAAGAGCCATTAATAACAATTAGGTCATAATAAAAATGAAAACTCGCCTAACATTCTTTATAGGCATTAGCTGAACATATCATTATTTTTACATCACAGCTGTGAGGCCCCAACTGAGGCTCCCTGTGCCGGGCACTGTGCAGACTAACAGTAGGCAACAGTCCCTGCGAAAAAGAGCTTGCAGTCTAAAGAAAAGACAAAAGAGTGGGCGAAAGGAAGTATTATCATCCCGTTTTGCAGATGGGGAGCTGAAGCATAAAGAGATTCAGTGACCTTTCCCAGGTCACTGAAGACTGTAGCAAAGCCAGGATATGAATTGAACTTTCCTGCCTCTAGCGCAGGAGCCTGACAACAGGACCATCTTCCTTGACTTCCAAGGAGATCCTAATTTCCTTTGCTTCCTCAATACAAGCTGTATCCCAAAGTTAGGCCCTATGGACATCCTGGAAGGAAGTGTCACGTGAATCGTCTCTTGATTCTCAAATTACTTCATTAAAAGTATCTCTCACCACAATTTATTACCGACTTGGTTTGCAAGAGAAAGATGCCTCTTCAACAGCATCAGCTGTATAAAGAAGCTACCGTTAGCCCAGCTTAGTTTCAAAATGTTCTTGCGATAACCAATTCATGAAGGGCACAAAGACTAAAGAGATGATCCTGCACCTGTTGAAGTCAATGGTGAAATTCCTTGTGACATCAATGGCAACAGAATTGGGCCCCTACTCTAAATGAACAAAATCAGATCCACTTTGATTTGGAGCCATCAACCTGTTCTCAGAGATACTCTGGCCAGCTTTGAACATGCCTATAAATCTCATGCCATTTGAAAGAGGTAGTGTCCAAAAAGAGCCTTACTCTTTGTCATTTACTTTCCAGATGAGGCTATGTAATCAGCTGAGGACTTTTATCCTGGAATCTAAGGAAATATGGCCCTGATCCAAAGCCCTTTCAAAACAATGGAAAAAATCCCATTCACTTTGGAACAGGTCCCAAGTTATTTCACGGTATTAGGGCTGGCACTGCTCAGGCATTCATAGACAATTACCGTAGTCCCATGTGTAGCTTCTTTTCAAAGCTGTACATTTCTAGTTCTTCCAGTCAGTCTTTGTTTAAGTGACCTCTCACTCTCAGATGATGATTTTTGTTATACTCCTTTGGACTTTGTTTCAGCCATAACCTTTCTACAGATGGAGAGAATTCCAGTTGTGGTTTAAGAGGAATTATCTCCTTGGCCTAAATCATATAGTAGAGGTGGACAGAGGGGGAGGGAGGGGAAAAGGAGTGGGGAAAGGAAATATGTTTTTTAATTCATTTTTAATCCAAAATTTGAAAAATTTCAAATAGCTTAAATTAATAATTTTATGTAACATTTTCCATGAGAATTTCTCAACATGCTTCTTTAACATAAAATAAACTTCACAAATCCCTGAGAGGTACTGTATATTAGTATTATTATACCCATTTTACAGTGGGTAAACCCAAGCACAAAAAGGTGAAATAAGTTTCACAGAATCCCATCATGAGGCATTGGCAGACACAGGACTATAATCAAGGAGTCCAAATCAATGGAGTTATTTAAGATTACACCAGTGTATCTGAAAGCAGTGTTTAGCCAGGAATTTCTCCTTCCTTTTAAGGTTCTTTTGCCTGAGTATAACGACAAATTATCCATCAAAGTGTGACATCTCGTTAAAAAGATTCTCTTCTCACACTGTTTTTGCTTTGGCACATCGCCAATGTTTAAGTGTATAAAATTGTTGTTTAAAAACAAACAAACAAACAACATCCCATCTTATCCCCTATGCAATGGTTCCCTCTCTCTCATGTGGTGATTACCCATTCCTATACAAATGATGATTTATTATTTTAGTGACAGCACACTGCAATAGCAAACCAATGAAACTGGCTAAAATTGTAACCACTTTGCCTGGCAATTATACATATGACAGTTTAATTTATCTACTAGTTCAGCAACTTAATTTACACCACCACCACTTAACAGTTAATTATGGAAGTGTACTTTTCTACAATAATAGTAAAGATTTTTTTTTAGCATCCGTGAAAGAGAAAGTCCTTTTTAATAAACACCTCTGCAATTATACCATCTAAATAGCCAGTGGAAAGAAATAGCTGCAAGGCAAGAAAACGTCACAATGCTTGTGTGAAGAAATCAAAGCTGGAAAGATGTAAATGATATGCATTCTATGGCTTGATCTAACTCCCACTCAACCAGCAACAAACTTAAAGGTGTAATGAAAAAAAACCACCATCTATAGAGTCTATATAATATCAGTATTGCCAAACCCAAGTTTTCAAAACTTTTGAGTCAGGCCCCCCAAAAGATCAGGAGATTGTCTTAAAAGTGATGAGATTTTTTTTTAAAATACGGGCTATTTTTATTTGCCTTGTGAGCCTATAGGTAGCACTTGCGTCATGTTTTCAAGCTTTTCTCTGCAACCAACATGGCTAGAAACTTTCATTTAAAAAAAGTAAGCTGAGATTTCCGCATATTCACATGACTCTAGGAGCTGGGGATTTAAGAAAAACATCAAATATCATGAGACTCTCAATAAACTCACAAGAGTTGGCAACTATTAAATAGCTTTCCAGGCAATAACAGATCAGCTTTTAGAAGGTTCTTTATTAAAGCAGAACTTTTCAGCTATGCAATGAAGGAGCCACTTGGCCCACATTTCCTGAAACTTCATTTAGGGGCTGATCCAAGCCCACTGAAGTCGATGGGAGGTGTTTTGTTTTGTTTTTTTGATAACTTCAGTGAACTTTTGCTCATGCCTCTATTTCCTTGAAGGCTTTTGGTAGTAATTATCTCTATTGTCAAACAAACAGACATTTTATCTTTCCAATACTGGCTCTCTTCTTTCCTTTCCAGACAAAGCACTCGCTTTTTTTGCGCAAAGCCATTCATGCCTTTTCCAATCACATTTAGCTCAGATCCAATACATGGAGGCAGAGAGGGAGACAGTGTGGTGATGTTTTTTTTAAGGGTTACAAGTCTAATGAACATGAGCAGCACACTTCGGAGAGTGGATGAAGACAGAACACTTAAAATATTTTGCAAATTCTGGGCCTAGTATTTTCAATCCTTTCATTTTATGTGAAAGCAAATGCCAGAAGGGCCAGTAGTACAAGTCAGTGAGACCTATTGTCTTGTCATACCATGTAGGATTGGCCCATTTGGCCTTTGCTGTCCCATAGAAAACAGGCATTGTGAAAACACTGGTATTGTGTGGGTACCAAAAAAAAATCAAGTATATTTGCAAATTTGTATGGACTGTTTAAAAAAATGTGTCTAATGGAATCTGGGACAGCCAATCAGATTGGTGCACAACCAATTCTTATGTACTAGGAAAAATTTAAATTGATCTTTCAGTGATTTTTGAAATGAGTTTGTTTATTTTAAAATAAAAACTACCCTATCTAAATAGCTGTGCTTTTATAGGTAGGCAAATGTTTGATTGGCTTAGAGTACAGGCATTTAATATGTTCCAGCCAATCAACACAGCTATTGCATAAAGAGGAACTTCCCCTCTACAGAGGTCCAGAGTCAAGTGTATGTATAGCTGACGTAAATGAACCCCATTTTGAGCGCTTACGAGGAATTTAAATGATGCATAGCTCCAGTGCTGCCCCCTCCATAGAAGTGAATTCCAGACTAAAGATTAAAACCATTTTATCGACATAAAGCCCAAGTAACAGCTGCAAGCCAGTAAAGAATGGCAGGGGGAAACAAGTAGAGGCAGGGGAGCCGGGTGCTGCAGCTATCAGTGAGGGCATGTGTTAGGACAATGCTCAGGCCCTTTCCACAGCCCACAGGTTGCAGAAGCACTCTTGCCCAGTCTTCACACACAGCATAAGTCGTCCATAGAGCATTCCATGCCCCATTGGTTAATTTCACCCTGAGAGAGTCGGACAGGGAACTCCTATCATGCTACTGAGCCAGCATATATCAGGAAAAATAAAATCACCACATCTTCACCAAGCACACTGTATAATGATAGAATAGTTGCACTAGAATGTTGTCCCAATATCAGCGAAGCCTGGTTTGGAAAGAAATTCTTGTTTCACAACGGCATTCATTTTCAATAAAACCCTATAATGACCTCAATGGACTTATTCAGGGTTTACTATGAGGTAAAACCATGCAGAATTTGGCCCAATTTGCTTGAGATAGGCAGGATGCAATCGGACAAACAGAAATTGTTTAGACCCACAGTAACAGAGAGAGAGAGAGAGACACACACACACCCTTCTTGCAAAAATTAAAAAGGCACAGAATTTTTTCAGTTCAAATTGTCAATTAATTCTTTCCATCTCATCCAAAACACATTGCGTCCAGTGGCGCAGAGACCCATAACAATGAGGTTTTGATTCCATACCAACTTAAAGGGGAACAACTACTGAATACCACATGACACTTTTTGGAGCACCCTGGGTTTACCTTAGATTAGTGCACAAGGGCTGCTACAATCAGTGGAACTGCATTGAAGCAGACACAATCAATGTGATGCAGTTCTCCGCCTTATGAGAGGAACATTTAGTTATAAACAAAATAATTTGAATTCACTGGGTCTGATTCTTCTCTCACTGGTGTAAACTCAATTGATTTCAGTTGAGATACTCCTATCTGACACAGGATTGGGAGCAGACTTAGGCCCATTTACTGGAATTTAATTAAGTCTTGAATTATACTAATATTTAGTAAAAACAATGAGGAGTCCTTGTGGCACCTTAGAGACTAACACATTTATTTGGGCATAAGCTTTTGTGGCTCACGAGAGCTTATGCCCAAATAAATTAGTTAGTCTCTAAGGTGCCACAAGGACACCTCGTTCTTTTTGCTGATACTGACTAACCCGGCTACCCCTCTGAAACCTGTCATTAATATTTCAACATTTTATGTTGCTCTTAGTCATCTTTGGAGCTGGTAATTTAAAAGGCAAAATCACCACTTATTAACTGGAAATATACTTTATCAGATACAAATCTTTTGAAACAGCTCAAACTGTTTTGCATTTTGTTCTTAAAACTGCACTAAGTGGAAAATGTCAGTTTTAATCATTTTTGTTTAGGGGGGCCAGCCAGATCTCTCCTTCTAATCTTTCCTAGTATAACTGTATAATCAGATCAACAATCATTGAACCTAAACTCCAAGATCTCTGTTTTTTCTTACTCTTTGAAAATACAGGGAAGCTTTTCCCCAAGTGGGATTTGAACCACTAATTATTATGGAATAATTAGGAATAACAGATGCAAACTTTTGAACCGTTTGAGCCTAGTAGAAATTCCCAGGAGCTCACAGTTGCTGGAAATGCTGAGATTTTGCTTTTGTATTTCATCCAGAAGCATAGGATGGTATCGGCGTTATATTGACCCATAACTGAATAACTAAGTAAAGTTGCGCAGAATCTATGGAGTCACCATAATTAGAGTGGCTTTCCTAATGCTTATTTTTTCCTGATACTAGATATATTCCATAAATTAATACTTTAATGTAGCCTTCCTAGCAGACAATGATAGATTCCTAACAAGGGCGATCCCCCTTATAAATGACATGATGGTCTTCTAAAAGATGTGGCAAATAATTAAGAGATACATTTTTCCTAACTACTCATTAACAAAACGTGTTAAAGGATAGGATAAATTTTTATTTGTTTCTTTTATGAAATCAATTTACTTATACTAAGAAGGTCTAGCCTATAGAAGGTTTCCTTATAGCTGAAAGTGATTGTGCGAAATTAAGTGGGTCTTCCTATAAACAAGAGACTCAGTCAAGTTTTGATTATTTTCCTGGAATATTTAAATTTAAAAAGACTAAATAGGCACATCTGTATGCCAGCAACTGTAAGAAAATTGACCTGCTATCCAGAAAAGGACATCTGACTAGCATTAAATTCTCAAAGGAATGATCTTATCAGTGTCTATGTTAATTTCATCAGCTATTTGCCAACATCTGCATTATGTGTGACATTGATTAGCAAACCTGGTCATAAAAACAGGGAGTGGGGAATTGCAAAAAAATTGTTCAATGTTTTCCAGATTTTCATCAAAATGTTATAATTCGATTTTTTTTAACCAGCTGGTCAAAGAAACAGGAAAAAACAAGTTCATGAACATTGTCCATTTTTTTATGTTTGTCAGAATTTTGAAATTTACAAAATTTAAATCGAACTCTATTTCTACTAATGAGCCATTCATATTCCAAAGTCAGCCAACAAGTGACCTTCAAGATCTCATCTGATTTACTTAAAATCATGCTGGAAAATGTTAACAAATACAGGAATGAAACTTCTAATATGTTTAATTATTTACTCAGACATTGATTTTATGGGGAAAAAGGTACATTTTACAGCTTATATTTCACTGCTACATTGTGCATATATTGTACCCTGCTCCTTAGGCATGTCTAACATTGACTCTGCTATATGTAAAGAACAAAAGCGGTGTTGAGAGCACACCTAATATCAAGTTTAATACAATGGAAGAAGCATGTTGAGTAGAAAACAAAGCACCTTGCATCAATCCACCAATGTAACCTGCAAGATCCATGCAAACCAAAACACAGAGGGTTCAGTCTTGCAGTCTGCTTATAAAGTATGTTGGAGAGGGAGGAAATGAACATAAGAGTGGGGCAGAAAATAGGCAAGGCAGCAGCATAAACAATGAACCCCCATACTTATTATTTAGGGCCATGTTTATTGCTATGGAAAAATCATTCTCCTACTGTAGAAACAGAATAAGGCCTGAAGCACTGACTAGACAGCCAGGGTTCTGGGAGCATGTGCTTTGCTCACAAAATGGTAATTCCTTACTGTACTGAGCAATCTCAGTTGACACTATCCAGAAGTCCCTCCTTCACTACCAACCTGTTATCACAGAAGATCTCTCTCTTGATTGACAGCCACTGTCAATGGGGTTCACAGGCAGCCAGTATTCTGCCATCCTCACATAACAAAACACCTTTTCTAGATCTGGATACAGATTGACTGTCACCATTCAAATCCTTTATCCTCAAACTACAGATAAAAAAACTAATTCAGCCTAAGACCAAAACTCACCTTTCATGCACAACTTGAACCAAACCCTATCATCTACTGTAGGCATGAAAAAGTACTGATTCTGTGCATTATTATTGTTTGGGCATAAAAGACACTTATGCCCATAGGAAGTGGGAATCTCCATTATTTAGATGGATCAGTCATTTTGGGTAAGGCCCAAGGTGACCAACAGCAGCAAAACATGCAACAAAAACAAAAAACAAAAAAAAAAATTAACCAAAGACTTGTGAGCCTATTCCAGGCTTAACTTTTAATACTATTCACAACTTTTTATGGAAAACTAACACAGCAAAGAAAAGGGGAGGATGGCTCTGCGACAGCTCCAGCAGCCTGATAGAAAGGAAGAGAGAGACCTTAAAAGGGTACTGACACACTTAGGTTGAAATCACAAGATTGTCACCAATGGAAGCGGAGCCAGAATTTCACCCATGGTCTATAGAACATTTGGATCAATACCCGTCAATTCCTGCTTCCAAACAGATGGCTACCCATGACACTCCTATGCTGAGGTTCTGTGAAGGTAGTGTCACAAAGGAGAATCACTTTTAATCCTACCACACTCTTTTTGGGCCTGATCCTGTAAACCCTTTCTCATTGGACTATTTAGAAAAACTGGACATGCACAAGTCCATGGGGCCGGATGCAATGCATCTTCAGGTGCTGAGGGAGTTTGCTGATATGATTGCAGAGCCACTGGCCATTCTCTATGAAAACTCGTGGAGATTGGGGGAGGTCACAGACGATTGGAAAAAGGCAAATATAGTGCCCATCTTTAAAAAAGGGAATGCTTTTAAAGGGAGAATCCAGGGAAATACAGACCTATCAGCCTCACCTCTCTCCCCAGAAAAATCATAGAGCAGGTCCTCAAGAATCCATTTTGAAGCACCTGGAAGAGAGGAAGGTGATCAGGAACAGTCAACATGGATTCACCAAGGACAATTCATGCCTGACCAAACTGATTGCCTTCTATGATGAGATAATTGATTCTGTGGATATGGGGAAAGTGGTGGACGTGATATATCTTGACTTTAGCAAAGCTTTTGATATGGTCTCCCACACAGTATTTTTGCCAGCAAGTTAAAGTAGTATGGATTGGATGAATGGATTATAAGGTGGATAGAAAGCTGGCTAGATCATCAGGCTCAACGGGTAGCCATCAGCGGCTCGATATCTAGTTGGTAGCCAGTATCAAGCAGAGTGCCCCAAGGGTTGGTCCTGGGGCCAGTTTTGTTCAACATCTTTATTAATGATCTTGATGATGGGATGGATTGCACCCTCAGCAAGTTTTCAGATGACACTAAACTGGGGGAGAGGTAGGTATGCTGGAGGGCAGGGATAGAGTCCAGAGTGACCTAGACAAATTGGAGGATTGGGCCAAAAGAAATCTGATGAGGTTCAACAAGGACAAGTGTAGAGTCGTCACTTAGGATGGAAGAATCCCATGCACTGCTAGAGGCTGGAGATCACCTGGCTAAGCAGCAGTTCTGCAGAAAAGGACCTGGGGATTACAGTGGACGAGAACCTGAATATTAGTCAACAGTGTGCCCTTGTTGCCAAGAAGGCTAATGGCATATTGGGCTGCATTAGTAGGAGCACTGCCAGCAGATCGAGGGAAGTGATTATTCCCCTCTATTCGGAACTGGTGAGGCTACATCTGGAGTACTGTGTCCAGTTTTGTGCCCCCCACTACAGAAAGGATGTGAACAAATTGGAGAGAGTCCAGCAGAGAGCAATGAAAATGATTAGGCGGCTGGGGAACATGACTTATGAGGAGAGGCTGAGGGAACTGGGTTTATTTAGTCTGCAGAATAGAAGAGTGAGGGGGAATTTGATAGCAGCCTTCAACTACCTGAAGGGGGGAGTTCCAAAGAGGATGGAGTTTGGCTGTTCTTAGTGGTGGCAGATGACAGAACAAAGAACAATGATCTCAAGTTGCAGTGTGGATGGTCTAGGTTGGATATTAGGGAAAACTATTTCACTAGGAGGGTGGTGAAGTACTGGACTGGGTTACCTAGGGAGGTGGTGGAATCTCCATCCTTAGAGGTTTTTAAGGCCCAGCTTGACCAAGTCCTGGCTGGGATGATTTAGTTGGGGTTGGTCCTGCTTTGAGCAGGGGTTGGACTAGAAGACCTCCTGAGGTCTCTTCCAACCCTGATATTCTCTGATTCTATGATTGGAGAAGGATGGGCCATTTTGTTTCTAAAGTGTAGCCTTCCATACCAGGAGGCACTTCATTATACATCAACCAATTGCTAGAGAAAAAGTTATGAGAAACTCTATGATCTTCTACCATTGTATCATCTACGTTAGATAATAAATAAAATGATAGCTTAGAGAATAAGGGCCATGCAATCAGGCCCCAAAGGTAATGTGGTCTTTTGCAGCTGACTGAAGATAGACTGGATCCCAATGTCTTAATGTCAGTGTGGTACTTTCAGCCATTAATGGAGAACACTACCCATTTTTTTTTTATAAGGGACTCTGTTGGGTGGTTTTATTACAGCCAAATGAGGAGACTGAGGTCCAAAAGTTAACTGATTTGTTCTGGGTCATACAGCAAAAAAAACAAGAAGAGTCATGATTTGCAATCCCCATCTCTAACAACTAGTCAATACACTCAAGGCAAAACCTTTGTGAACATTTTCCTATTGTTGTATATACATTTTGAGTTTAAAGTTCAATATACTTTGGTATACAAGTAAAACTACAACATGGACATTAATATCTTCAGTCTCCATTGGCAACTTTTCAATTCCGAAGTAAATAGTAATGTAGAATCAGATTTTAACCTCTCTGGCTTTACAAATTAATATTAAGTGCTTCTTCTGTAATAGTTACAGGGCAATTATGAAGCTAGTAGCAACTCCAATAAGTAACTGTAACTGTCTTCTACACAATTATGGTAATCTAACAGATAATATGGTAATCTCAAATCAATGTAGAAGCCACATCTGTTTGGGGTAGCTGTTTTATCTCTTAGATTAATAGAATAAAAGAAAGTTGTGTAAAAGGCACATTTTATTGGAAAGGCAGTTACCTGCACTCGAACTACTGCAAACAGTACACCTCGTATTAATTTGTAAAACAGTTAAACCATATTATCGGCGAATCAATACAAATACTTTTTAGGCAAACATATAGGGTCAGAATTTTTAAACTCAGTTTGCTCCCTATTTGTTACTGCAGTTTGCTGGCCCACATTATTGCAGGGGCAGTCAACATATTTTAGGTGCCTGACTACCTCACATGCAGGCCCTAATCAAATGCTGAGACATCTAAATGACCTCAAAATTGTGGGCAGAAAAAAAGGAAAGAAGGTTGATGCCAGGCAGAAAATCAAGCCCTGAGGATGCAATTCACCCCTGTGTGAAGGAGTCATTACAAGGTCTAAGCACCAAAATCGGGCTTAGGAGGGACTCAGCTGGTACATTGGCCTAGTGCTGGCCTTTTGTATAGGGGTGAAATCACTGGCTCAACAGGACATACTTTTGTAGGGTTAAATTCATGCCTGTAGATGGCCCATGCACCACTTAGATCTCTCTCAGACCCTGGCTTGAAGGCTTTAGTGGTGCACAGACCACATGCTGGCATTCTGCACAGGGGTCAATGTCATCCTCCTTACAGACCAAATAGATGGAAAAAGGAAAGACTTCAAACTGTCCTTGGATAAATAAAGAACTAAAAGAAGCCAGCTGAATTACAGAGATACCAGTGACTGAAACAGATAATACAGTGATTATGTGTTGTCTGTGTCATCTCTGAATAACCACAAAGAACTAAGAGTCCGTCCCTCACCTGGTGTAAATAGACTATGCCAATTTACCCCTAGCTGAGGATATAGCCCTAACAATGAAATCGATCCTCCTTTTAACAAAACAGGGACTGTTTGAGCATCATGGAGTAATAGAAAATACAGAACAAAATGAGTTAGTCTACAAAGAGAATGAAAACAGCCATTGTGAAGATACATGTTGATATATTGCCGAATGTGAGGGGAATTAGTAAGATATTTATCCTATACCAGCTAAGTAATGGTAAAGTATTATAAAACTACTTCAGTTGCCAACAGCACAGTCAGAACCTAAAGGGATAACAGATGTGCTACATTCTGCCCCAGGAGAACTAGCAAAAACAGAAGAAAGGACTGGAGTGCAGAGGCATTGCTATATAGATTCACGAGGGAAACTATTTTATGAATCAAGAAATATTATGTATGTACATATACCACCCTCATCACTGCAATATCTGAATGCCTAATTCAGGGGTGGCCAACCTGTGGCTCCGGAGCCACATGTGGCTCTTCAGAGGTTAATATGTGGCTCCTTGATTAGGCACCAACTCCAGGGCTGGAGCTACAGGTGCCAACTTTCCAATCTGCTGGGTGGTGCTCACTGCTAAACCCCTGGCTCTGCCACAGGCCCTGCCCCCACTCCACCCCTTCCTGCACCCTCCCCTGAGCCTTCTGTGCCCTCACTCCTCCCTTTCCCCGCCCCGAGCCTCCTGCATGCCTCAAAACAGCTGATGGGAGGTGCGGGGAGGCGCTGATCGGCAGGACTGCCAGTGCATGGGAGATGCTGGGGGGGGAGCTGATGGGGGGCTGCTGACGTATTACTATGGCTCTTTGGCAATGTACATTGGTAAATTCCAGCTCCTTCTCAGGCTCAGGTTGGCCACCCCTGGCCTAGTTAATGAATGCTATCCTCACAACAGCCCAGTGAAGTTGGGAAATACTATCCCCATTTGACATATGGAGAACTGAGGCCCAGAGCAGAATGCGAGACATGCCCATCATCACACAGAAAGTAGGTGACTGAGCCAGGAATTGAACCTATGTCTCCTGAGTGCCTTAGCTCCAGACCACTCTTCCTTCCAACAAGATAGGCGGCCAGCACCAGGGAAGCCCAGCCAAGTAATGCACAAAGACTGTGGAAGTGAGTCCTGACAAGGCAAAATGCATCCTAGGTCACCACTTACAAAGTATGCAATTTACTGTGGTTTTCCCCGAGCCACGCCACGTGTGTGATTAGAATGATCCAAGTCCAATGATCTCACTGTCTAAGAGACTAATTTAAGTTAGCAAGAGCCAAGGCCATAATTCCTATTTTAAAATGTACAGTTCCCTTCATGGATTTTCATATGCAATTAATCTATAAACAGAAGACCAATGCTGGCCATGACAAATACCCCAGGAGTTATGTTTTGTCACACACTCTAGAGCAATATTTAGATGTGTGCACATCTTCAAAAAGCTTTTAGTAGCCTCCCTACATCTTAATCCTGAATGTACATGCCCCACTCAACTCATTCACAAATCATCCATAAAGGAACCCATGTTTTTGCCAACAGTGGTTCTGGCTTTACTCCCCTTGGAAATCAACAGCAAAACTATACTTGGCACAGGATCATCCTAGAAGGATACCGAGAAGGAGATACTGAGACACTAATACCACTCCCAAACATGAAGCTTTTATTATTCATGATCCAATAAACTGAGGTGTTTTTGGCTGGCAAGAACATTGTCCCCGTTATTCATCATGAGGCACTGAATGTCTGCCGGCGAAAGATAATGTTCATGGGAACATTTGGAAAGTGGCCCCTCTGCTTACTCTTGCTCTGAGCTGTCAGTCGCACCAGTGCGAGCCTCTGCTCATCCTGGCAGAAGGAGCAACTGAAAAATCCTAAGAAATGTCACTATACACATCACTTGATTGCAATTAAACACCAACCTGTCCTGGCACCCTTTTGTTGGGTCCTGTCCTAGCCACATCCACCTTTTCTTCTCCCCAGCTTACTCATATCAGTGCAAGGCACAGAGTTTTGTTCACTTCACATTACTAAGATCTAAGCACATTCCTCTGACGTGGAAGCGTCTCGGTACAGGGGCAGAGTATATACCAGTGAGCAACACTCTGACTCCCACAAATTCTCTCAGCAGCCTGTAAACTGTACTCCTCAGATCCTGCCTGGTCTTTCCAGTCATTCACGGGGGGGGAGCTCTTACTGAATTGCCAAGGTACATGTGTGATAAGTGGTGCTGTGGGTCATGATTGAATTGCATGGGCAGGGCTGAGTGGGGACAACAAAGTATGTGTCTCCACTAATTCTAGTGCTACACTTGCATGGGCGTTAAAAATATTACATTCGGCCCACGTTCCCTTAAAGACTGGGACCTCAGATTTTTCTTATTAGTTCTGTTTCCCTTTGTGAAGAACTCATTTCTGAAACACCTCTGCTAACTTCATCGTCTGTTTGCACTGGGAGTTGAGGAGAACCTTTTGGTTCCATTTGCAGCTCACATGCCATCCATCTCTCACTACATCCCTCTCCTCCCCACACACACACATACTTTTCAATTCACAATAATTAATCAGGCTCTTTGTGTCTCCTTTTACCAATTCTCCCCGTGGATACAAACAAGCTGCAGAAATGAGCAATGCATTAGAGCAGTGCTTCTCAAGCTATCTGATGGGGGGCCCGGCAATTTTTTTTCCCCAATGTGCACGCACACTGGCAGCTGATGGCTCGCGGACCAGCACTGGTCTGCGGACCACCACTTTGAGTAGCACTGCATTAGAGGACAGAATTTACAAACTGTGTTTTATAACTGTCTGTTTCATTCAGCACATCAAATTTTTTTTCTGAAACTCTTAGCATAATATCCCAGTGTTATCCATTATGAATGTTTTCTGATCATGTATTCATACACTGCATATGTTTGAAGAACCACATTTATTTGGTATTACTACTGTTTCTTCAGTGGTGTGAACTTGCAGGAAAATTCAGGCAATTCACAATTTATTAAAGCATCACAAATCATTAAAAATTGAAACATAGTTCAAAATTTTGAAGATGTTTTCATTTTGTGGGATTTGAAACATCAGTGACCATTTTGATGTCTAAAATTTTTCATACAAAAAATTAGATTTAGGGGGAAAGGCCATTTGTTGGTAAAAAAAAAAAAATCATTTGAAAAATGTTGACCAGCTCTGATCATTATGTATGTTATTTAGGTCAGTAAATTACATTGTGTTGACTTTTCACTTTATCAAATAGGATTTAAATTCCTATCTCCTGGAATTTACATTAAATAGATTTTATATTGTAGTAACAACATATGTTCATATTGCATAAATTGAGAAAAACAAATTATAAAATTATATATATATATATATATATATATATATATATATAAGCAATCTTGGAGCAGGTTCTATCTTAATAAAACAAATTAAAATAGAAATGGACCTAACCCAGAAGTATGATAGACCCGAATACTCCAAAGGAAGTTCATATTGCATTGTGATCTAGATTTATCTTGAAAACAGAAATGAAAGGACAATCGTTCTCTTAAACAAACAAGAAAAATAAATTAGGATAAAGAAAGGCACAGATCACTATCCTCCTTGTGCTAATTCACAGCAAAAGGGTGAAAGAAAAATAGGAAGAATAAATTGAAACATACTCAAAATCTCTTACCACGTGAGACTTATACTAGATACAGAGAGACTATGTGCCAGACAAAAACACAGCTCTGTTTGCACTGTCTTCAGCAATCTCACATGCTCCATGACCAAGGTAAAAGATTACAACTCCCTGTTCCTTTCCAAACTGCCTCTTTGAGGTCACTGGATTCCACAAACACACACTGATGTCATCATATTCTATGCTCTCTCTCTTTGCTCTGGATTGGCATAGGCAAGCTCCAAAAGTAAGTGCAACGCCTCAGCTCAGCAAAGTACAAATATGCAAACAAACCCACTCCTATTCAGCAAGGCACTCAAGCAAGCGCTTACCTTTAAGCACATTTCAAGTCTAATTGAAGTCAATGGGACTTAAAAAGATTTTTAAATAGGGGCACATTCCCATGAACTTTGCTGAATCAGGACCGTGGTTAACTCACATTTTTTGTATGATTTAGCTAACATTGCTGAGATTTAATATCCATCCAGGGCCTAGTCAAGCACACACAGAAGTCAAAATAAAGATGCCCATTGAATTCAGTGTGCATTGGACCATGCCCTGTATTCTCATCATGCATGAACATTAACTTTAGAAATGTAAACATCTATTTGGTCCAATGTCAGCCTGAGGGAAACCATTGAAAGGTCTGAGCTAAAGAGAGGGTTGGCAGAGGTGGCTGTTTCCAGTGAAGCCAGAAAATATCCTAGATCAACTACAACTGGCCAGCACTTTGGGATAGCTCCATATAATGGGAACAATTCTGGTAACCTGAAGCATCTGGACAATATCTTCCATTTCTGATTGGCTTTCCAGATCTGTAACCAGCTATAAAGGGCTTCCCATTGGCCCATCTTCACACATTATGCCACAGTTTAATACAGAAAAGTCTTCAGATCATCTCATCTTGGTGACAAAGAAATTAAATGATTCTGCACATTGTATTTTTCATATGCACAGCTCTTTGTTCCTTACAACAAGGCCATCTATAAATAATTCATGTCCTGGGGTTTTAATAGCATTATTAATAATATCTATGCATCTCAACCAAATGCTGAACAAAACAAAACAAAACCCTGGAATTATTTCATAATTCTGATTGA
This sequence comes from Dermochelys coriacea, assembly GCF_009764565.3. Taxonomy (NCBI): domain Eukaryota; kingdom Metazoa; phylum Chordata; order Testudines; family Dermochelyidae; genus Dermochelys; species Dermochelys coriacea. Next base: position 66,852,425 of record NC_050078.2, on the reverse strand, counting down.
TGATGAAGATCTAGGCCTTCACATAAATTATTGGTTTTTTTTTCTGTGGATTCTTTAATATTAATAGCCATTAACCCAAGGGTAAATAACCAGAGGATCTTTTCTTTATGTGACATCTCTATTACTGAAGGTTTGCAACCATAGTAGCCCATTCTGTATGATCCTCTGTTAATTTCTTTGTGGATGAGCAGTCCTTTTGATCCACCCAGGATACCACATCATCCATCCAAGACTTCTTTGTCCGCCTCATGTTCTTCCGACATCAACTATCCCTTGCAGTGCCTGTAAACATGCACTGCCCGTTTTTCTTAAAACGTGTCCTGCAATTCAAATCTTTCTTTTCATAACATCTCTGACTAGCATTTGCTGAGCTCCAATCATCTCCAATACTTCTTCACTGGTCACATGGTCTATCCATAATATTTTCAGAATTCTTCTATAGACACCATACTTTGAAGGATTGTAGTTTCTTTATTATCAGTCGTTTGAATGTCCACATTCCACAGCCATAATTTAACAGACCAAAAGGTAAGTTTTTAAGAGTCAGAATTTAGTCTTCAGATTTATGTTCCTTCTTATAAGATGTTTACTCTTCTGGAATGTCTCTTTCGCTCTTGCTATTATGGTGTTGGCTTCAGTATCTGATATTCCAGCTCCTGTAATAATTTCTCACTTGCTGTACAGCTGTGTCATTCACTGGAATCTCACATGTTTTCCCAGGATCTTTGCATAACCACATAATTTTTTCCTTGTCCACATTCAACTCTAGGCCATATTCTTTGTGATAGTCATACATAATCTCCACTAACTTCATGATACCTAATTTTGAATCAGCCAACAGCACTGTGTCATCTGCACAGCGAATGTTATTCATCCATTTTCCATTCATATTAATACCTTCTTCTGTTTCTTCAATACGTATAATCAAACACTTGCTATAAACTTGAAAGCTGGAGACATTATACAACCTTGCCTCACTCCTCTCTTGATCTCTCAGATTACCAGATGTGACAGGTTTCAATAGGTCCATCAAGCCTCTAGGGGACGATGAAGAGCTACTGTCCAACTGGCAGGCCTTAGTCACACCTTTCGGTCACTGGGGAATTAGCAGAGAAGGTGTGCCGGCCCGAGCCTGCGGCGCGCCCCTCGGGCGGGGCGGGGCGGGGGCCGGCCCGAGTCTGCGGCGTTCGGGATTCTGCTACCCAAGGCGGGTTGGCCAGGGTAGGGGAACGCAGGCCCACCCAACTCCACTGCCTTCCAGCCCAGGGCCCTGACAGTGGTGGGGGAGGCGAGGGTCCTGCCATTGGGTCAGCAGGGAACCCCCATCCACACCCCGTTGACCAAATACATCCACCACACTGTGCAGTTCTGCCGCTACTTCCTACCCGGTCTCTCAAGCGGGCCTCTCCGGTCCCTCCAGCTCGTCCAGGTATTCAGCTGCTGGCAGCTCCAGCTCCCCCTCTGTGTCAGGCTCACGCTGGCCCGGGCTACAGCCTGGACCCTCCAGGTCCTCCGGGTACTCGGTGGCTGGCAGCCCTGGTCGCCTCAGTCCTTCCTCCAGGTCAGGTTTCTCCTGGCCCAGGGCCTCCCTTGGGTCAGCAGCAGGGTCTGGAGGGAACAGCCAGTAGCCTGGGTCTGTCTCCCGCCCTGGTGCTCCTCCCACTGGGCAAAGGGCTCCGCCCTTTGTACTTCCTGTTCCACCCCTCCCTTTCCCGGGATTGGAGTAAACTTGGTCTGGCCCCACCCACTCAGGCTGAGCGGGTAGCTCTTTACCCTCTGATTTGGAGGGAAGCCACCCTGGCTTCCTACACCAGAGTATAGCGTAGTGGAAAGTTGAACCACAAATGTGTTTTGTTCAATATTTCCATTGAAAATCATTGATAAATATAATAAAGCATATAACTACAATGTCAATTTGCAGACCTGGATTTGTTCTCTTGTAGAAAGCAATAGTTAAGGCTGAAAGATAAATATCTCTTTTGATCTGTAAACAAGAGCATTGTTACTTTTAGTCCCACAGGATCAATACTAATCATGCACTACATCCAACCAAGAACTGTTGGTAACAATTAGGAGGTGCTAGATTCAATTCCCCTTTACTGACAGCACTGGGAAGTCAATAGACACTGAAGACACTCTTTCAAAATCTAATTTTTAGACAAGCATATAGTAGCAACCCATTTAGGAGTCGGAGCTTTCAGAATACATGGAGATATAAGCATGGGGCTAGTAAACCTTCACAAGATATTTATCAGTGTCGAATTTTACTTAGCACCGACTACTGAGAGCTGCTGCGCCGCATAACTTGTATAATATGTTATAGCACATGTTTTTGTTTTGACGACTATGTGTGTCTGAGTGTTTATCTCACATAGGCTAAAAATCTGGTAGACATGGAAAGAGGCTCGGGCATGTACAACCAGGGAGCTGCCATGTGATTTTTTTCTGGTCTTCTTCACTAATGATCCTAGGCTAGAAGGAAAACCCACTCTAGGGGTATGTCTACACTATGAAATTAGGTCGAATTTACAGAAGTCGTTTTTTAGCAATTGGTTTTTATATAGTCGATTGTGTGTATCCCCACACAAAATGCTCTAAGTGCATAAAGTGCATTAATTCAGTGGAGTGCTTCCACGATACTGAGGCTAGAGTCGACTTCCGGAGCGTTGCACTGTGGGTAGCTATCACACAGTTCCCGCAGTCTCAGACGCCCATTGGAATTCTGGGTTGAGATCCCAATGCCTAATGGGGCAAAAACATTGTCGCGGGTGGTTCTGGGTACATGTCGTCAGGCCCTCCCTCCCTCCATGAAAACAAAGGCAGACAATCGTTTCGCACCTCTTTTCCTGAGCTACCTGTGCAGAAGCTATACCACAACAAGCATGGAGCCCGCTCAGCTCACTGTCACCATACGTCTCCTGGGTGCTGGCAGACGCAGTACTGCATTGCTACACAGCAGCAGCTCATTGCCTTGTGGCAGCAGATGGTGCAAGAGGCCTGATAACCATCATCATGTCCGAAGTGCTCCTGGCCGCCTCGGTAAGGTGCCTCTGGGCAGACATGGGCGCAGGGACTGAAATAGGAGTGACTCAACCAGGTCATTCTCTTCAGTCCTGGCAGCAGTCCTACTGCACCATCTTCTGCTGAGCAGCCAGGAGATGTGGATGGCTTGCAGTCCTACTGTACCGTCTGCTGCCAGCCAAAGATGTAAAAGATGGATGGAGTGGATCAAAACAAGAAAATCGACCAGATTTGTTTTGTATTCATTTGCTCCCCACTCCTTCCCTCTCTCCCTCTGTGAAATCATCTGCCGACAATCATTTTGGTGAGGTCTGTCCGGGGCACCTTGAAAAGTTTAATGGAGATTCAGTCCTGCCTGAAATACCCAGGGGAGGGATAGCTCAGTGGGTTGAGCATTGGGTTGCGCATTGGCCTGCTAAACCCAGGGTTTTGAGTTCAATCCTTGAGGGGGCCATTCTGTGTGACAGCTGTTTTAGTTTCTCCTTGATGTAAAGCCACCTCCTTTGTTGATTTTAATTCCCTATAAGCCAACCCTGTAAGCCATGTTGTCAGTCGCCCCTTTCTCCATCAGAGCAACAGCAGACAATCGTTCCGCGCCTTTTTTCTGTGCAAACGCCATACCACAGCAAGCATGGAGCCCGCTCAGATCACTTTGGCAATTAGGAACACATTAAACACCACACGCATTATCCAGCAGTATATGCAGCACCAGAACCTGGCAAAGTGAAAGCAGGCGAGTAGGCGATGTCAGTGTAGTGACAAGAGTGATGAGGACATGGACACAGACTTCTCTCAAAGCACGGGCCCTGGCCATGTGGGCATCATGGTGCTAATGGGGCAGGTTCATGCGGTGGAACGCCAATTCTGGGCCCGGGAAACAAGCACAGACTGGTGGGACCGCATAGTGTTGCAGGTCTGGGATGATTCCCAGTGGCTGTGAAACTTTCACATGCATAAGGGCACTTTCATGGAACTTTGTGACTTGCTTTCCCCTGCCCTGAGGCGCAAGAATACCAAGATGAGAGCAGTTCTTACAGTTGAGAAACGAATGGCAATAGCCCTGTGGAAGCTTGCAACGCCAGACAGCTACCGGTCAGTCGGGAATCAATTTGGAATGGGCAAATCTACTGTGGGGGCTGCTGTGATGCAAGTAGCCAACGCAATCAAAGATCTGCTGATATCAAGGGTAGTGACCCTGGGAAATGTGCAGGTCATAGTGGATGGCTTTGCTGCAATGGGATTCCCTAACTGTGGTGGGGCCATAGACGGAACCCATATCCCTATCTTGGCACCGGAGCACCAAGCCGGCAAGTACATAAACCACAAGGGGTACTTTTCAATAGTGCTGCAAGCACTGGTGGATAACAAGGGACATTTCACCAACATCAATGTGGGATGGCCGGGAAAGGTAGATGATGCTTGCATCTTCAGTAACTCTGGTCTGTTTCAAAAGCTGCAGGAAGGGACTTTCTTCCCAGACCAGAAAATAACCGTTGGGGATGTTGAAATGCCAATAGTTGTCCTTGGGGACCCAGCTTACCTCTTAACACCATGGCTCATGAAGCCACACACAGGCAACCTGGACAGTAGTCAGGAGCTGTTCAACTACAGGCTGAGCAAGTGCAGAATGGTGGTAGAATGTGCATCTGGACGTTTAAAAGCGAGCTGGTGCAGTTTACTGACTCAGTTAGACCTCAGCGAAACAAAATATTCCCACTGTTATTACTGCTTGCTGTGTGCTCCACAATATCTGTGAGAGTAAGGGAACATTTATGGCGGGGTGGGAGGTTGAGGCAAATCACCTGGCTGCTGGTTACGCACAATCAGACACCAGGGCGGTTAGAACAGCACAGGAGGGCGCAGTGCACTTCAGAGAAGCTTTGAAAACCAATTTCATGACTGGCCAGGCTACGGTGTGAAAGTTCTGTTTGTTTCTCCTTGATGAAATGCCTCTCCTCCACCCGGTTCACTCTACTTCCCTGTAAGCTAACTACCATCCCCTCCTCCCTTCGATCACCGCTTGCAGAGAAAATAAAGTCATTGTTGCTTCACATTCATGCATTCTTTATTAATTCATCACACAAATAGGGGGATAACTGCCAAGGTAGCCCAGGAGGGATGGTGGAAGAAGGAAGCACCAGGAGGCATAGTGGATGAGGAAAGGACAAGGCCACACAACACTTTAAAAGTTTAAAACTTTAAAACTTATTGAATGCCAGCCTTCTGTTGCTTGGGCAATCCTCTGGGGTGGAGTGGCTGGGTGGCCGGAGGCCCCCCCACCGCATTCTTGGGCGTCTGGGTGAGGAGGCTATGGAACTTGGGGAGGAGGGCAGTTGGTTACACGGGCTGTAGTGGCAGTCTGTGCTCCAGCTGCCTTTCCTGCAGCTCAACAATATGCTGGAGCACATTAGTTTGATCCTCCAGCAGCCTCAGCATTGAATCCTGCCTCCTCTCATCACGCTGCCGCCACCTTTCAGCTTCAGCCCTCTCTTCAGCCTGCCACCTCTCCTCCCGGTCATTTTGTGCTTTCCTGCACTCTAATATTGTCTGCCTCCACACATTGATCTGTGCTCTCTCAGTGTGGGAGGACAGCATGAGCTCAGAGAATATTTCATCGCGAGTGCATTTTTTTCACCTTCAAATCTTCGCTAGCCTCTGGGAAGAAGAAGATCCTGTGATCCTTGAAACACATGCAGCTGGTGGAGGGGGAAATAAAAGGGACAATAGTATTTAAAAGGACATTTTCTAGAACAATGGGTACATGCTTTCACGGTAAACCTTGCTGTTAACATTACATACATAGCACATGTGCTTTCATTACAAGGTCGCATTTTGCCTCCCCCATCTCCCCTCTCCGTGACTAACAGCAGGGAACATTTCTGTTCAGCCATAGGCAAACAGCCCAGCAGGAATGGGCACCTCTGAATGTCCCCTTAAGAAGAACACCCTATTTCAACCAGGTGACCATGAATGATATCACTCTCGTGAGGATAACACAGAGGGATAAAGAAAGGATGTTGTTTGAACGCCAGCAAACATACGCTGCAATGCTTTGTTCTGCGATGATTCCCAGCTACGGGCTACTGGCCTGGCGTGGTAAAGTGTCCTACCATGGTGGACTGAATAAGGCTGCCCTCCCCAGAAACCTTTTGCAAAGGCTTTGGGAGTACATCCAGGAGAGCTTTATGGAGATGTCCCTGGAGGATTTCCGCTCCATCCCCAGACACGTTAACAGACTTTTCCAGTAGCTGTACTGGCCACAAATGCCAGGGCAAATTAATCATTAAACACGCTTGCTTTTATACCATGTATACTATTTAAAAAGTATACTTACCAGAGGTCCCTTCTCTGCCTGGTGGGTCTGGGAGGTAGTCTTGGGTAGATTCGGGAAGTACTGGCTCCAGGTCCAGGGTGAGAAACAGTTCCTGGCTGTCAGGAAAACCAGTTTCTCCGCTTGCTTGCTGTGAGCTATCTACAACATCATCATCTTCCTCGTTCCCCAAACCTACTTCCATGTTGCCTCCCTCTCCATCGAAGGAGTCAATGCACACGATTGGGGTAGTGGTGGCTGAACCCCCTAAAATGGCATGCAGCTTATCATAGAAGCAGCACATTTGGGGCTCTGACCCGGAGCGGCCATTTGCCTCTCTGGTTTTCTGGTAGGCTTGCCTCAGCTCCTTAAGTTTCACGCGGCACTGCTTCGTGTCCCTGTTATGGCCTCTGTCCTTCATGCCCTGGGAGATTTTGACAAATGTTTTGGAATTTCAAAAACTGTAACGGAGTTCTGATAGCACTGATTCCTCTCCTCATACAGCGATCAGATCCCGTACCTCCCATTTGGTCCATGCTGGAGCTCTTTTGCGATTCTGGGGCTCCATCATGGTCACCTCTGCCGATGAGCTCTGCACTCACCTGCAGCTCGCCATCCTGGCCAAACAGGAAAAGAAATTCAAAAGTTCGCAGGCCTTTTCCTGTCTACCTGGTCAGTGCATCTGAGTTAAGAGTGCTGACCAGAGTGGTCACAATGGAGCACTCTGGGATAGCTCCAATTAGACAATAGCTCCTAGCAATTAGACAATACCGTCTAATTGCGTCCACAGTACCCCAAATTCAACCCAGCAAGGCCAATTTCAGTGCTAATCCCCTTGTCGGGGGTGGAGTAAAGAAATTGATTTTAAGAGCCCTTTAAGTCAAAAAAAAAGGGCTTCATCGTGTGGACGGGTGCAGGGTTAAATCGATTTAATGCTGCTAAATTCGACCTCAACTCCTAGTGTAGACCAGGGCCAAGACTGCACCTCCTCTACTCTCAAAAAAAGTTGCAAAAACCCCAATACCATTGCTTAGTGTGCTTCAAGACCACCATGTGAATGCTTTAAAATGCTGTGGGTCAGGTCCATACTTGGTGTGTACTGGTATATCTCCATGGAAGTCAGCAGACCTGTACCAATTTATACCAGCTGAAGATCTATGTACATCACAAGTCAGAGGCACATTCGGAACATTGCTTGCACCAAACAGTTACATAGCCAGGAGACCCCAATGCTGGATGAACTGATGCATCTATTATTATTATTATCTCCCAGAAGTGGACACTGGCAATTAGGCACACACTGTAGCTGTCTGCAGTAAATGATGGGCATTATATAGAAAGAACTGAAAGATAACACAGGCTGATATGCCTTATATTTCACAGTGAGTGCTATGTAATAGGGTCCTTGGAGCTCATGCATCAGCCATTTCTTGGAGCAAATCTGGCTGCAGTTACAAGAAGTTCTGTACTAGTGTAGATGTTATTCAAGTATGTTATGCAAGTAACTGCAGTGCTCACATGATTGCAAAATATCTGAAATACTGTGCTAACTACCTCTATTATTTTGCTTGTTATGTCTACACTAGTGATATTTGGCAAATGATCTATGAGTGAGAAGATAGGAATGGATGAGGTGAAGCCGTGGGGTACAGGAATTTTACAAGCTGCATGTATTCTCCACATTTAAGTTTTCTGCTTTCACAGGCTTCTTAAAGCCCTTCTGGAAAAAGATGATGAAAGGAAGCTGGAGGATGACACTATAAATGACGATGAATTGCCACTATGAATGCCAATGAATAGTCACTTGGCCAGAAAAAGAGAGTAAGAATGATTCTAGAGCCTGGAGGTTGGGGCACTCACTTTGGATTTGGAAGAACAAAGTTCAGTTGCTGGAGCAACAACTTTTTTAATTAGTTATATATAGTGGACCAGCTTCAACTGAGAGACCAAGGGAGCTCCACAGCAGAGCCCAGCGCTTAGGGCATGCTTCTTTAATGGGGGAGTCCCAAGTGTAAAATTCCTTCTCTACCTCAGATAGATGGCGGAATGGAATCTCAGTCTCCCACATCCCAGGTGAGTGAGCTCCCCACTAGAATGAAAGTTATAAAACAATGACCACCACCACCACCACCACCCCCGTCTACTTCCTCCCATTTTATGACTCTAGACCAGCGGTGGGAAACCTGCAGCCCATCAGGGTAAGCTGGTTGTGGGCCGCGAGACATTTTGCTGATGTTGACCATCTCCAGGCTCTGCCCCTGCAACTCCCAGCAGCCATGGTTCTCTGATCCCGGCCAACAGGAGCTGCAGGAAGCGGTGGCGAGCCTGAGGACAATCCATGTCAGCAAAATGTCTCGCGGCCCGCAATCAGCTTACCCTGATGGGCTGCATGCGGCACCACTGTTCTAGACCATTAAAAATGCTCAAAACTGGATTTTTTTTCAATTTACCAAAATGTTCACACTATTTTGATTCACAGCAGGTCAAAATTGAATTTTCTTCTGATTTTGGGGAACTGCCAGTGAACTGAAAAATGAGTTATAAACAGGGTACCAGCACTTCCTCCAACTCCTCATTAGGGTCCTATCCGTTAGGTGTCTTTTGGGAATGCCTAGTGGCTTAGGCCCCCTGGCGAGCTAGGTGGGGAATGCCTCGTTTGAGTATCCTACTGTGGCTTAGGTACCTGGATGTCAGGACTGAGGCATCTGTACGCATATCCAGCAACAGATTTTTACGTACCTAAAGGACTTTATCAGTGAAAACTTACACAAGTAGGGACTTTAGGTGTCTACAGGGCTAGGCAGCGGATGAGCCAGTGGAATCTAAATTTTGGACTTATTCATAGATTCATAGATACTAAGGTCAGAAGGGACCATTCTGATCATCTAGTCCGACCTCCTGCACAGCGCAGGCCACAGAATCTCACCCACCCACTCCTATGAAAAACCTCACCTATGTCTGAGCTATTGAAGTCCTTAAATCATGGTTCAAAGACTTCAAGGAGCAGAGAAGGCTCCCTCAAGTCAACCATGCCCCATGCTACAGAGGAAGGCGAAAAACCTCCAGAGCCTCTCCAATCTGCCCTGGAGGAAAATTCCTTCCCGACCCCAAATATGGCAATCAGCGAAACCCTGAGCATATGGGACTTAGGCACTTGACATGGCAGCTAGACACCTAAATCTGCATATGGATCTAGCCTTTTTACCTGAAAGTAATGTACATTTTCAGTACATCTGATAAAACTGAAACCATAAGATCAATATGCAAGAAGACTATGCCAGTTAGCCGCATCATGCCGATCTGACATAGAGCTTAATTTACCAGAGATCATATATTTTGGGGGCACCAAAAGGTAAGAAAAGAAAATCCTTATGTTGCAGAAATCAGTGCTGGAAGTCAATCATGTTGCTGCAGTATTTCCAACTCTATGCATGGAAATCTCATGATTTTTGTAGGTCATGACTCATGAGATTGGTTTAACATCATGACACTTTTAAAATAATTTTGAGGCTCTATTTATTTGACTTCTGCCTTTGCAGCCTTTAGTGTTTTCATATTCAAATTTTTTTCACAATCATGGGAACTAGAATCTTATTTAAAAAAATATCCTCCTGAACTCATAGAATCACTTGTCTCCAGGAGCTGGGGGTATCAGGAAAATATCAAGATAAAACCATGAGAGATGGCAACGCTCATATGCCAGAGCAGTAAACAAACCAAAACATAGTCTCAAAAAGCATGAAAACATCAGAAACAGAGAACAGCATATACCATGCACAGATTTAAAATAAAAACTAGCAAAATAAGTTCAATAATACCCGTAAGTGGGAGAAAACCTGAAAAGCAAATGTGATCACTGTACAGCACTAAATGCATACGTCATTAGGCATATGCACACAGCAGTAGGAGCATATCAAACTAGGAGAGACAATGACAACACTTACAAATATGTAGTAGCCGATACTGCACTTCACGATGGAATGACCATTTGCAAACTAGACACGAAAAAGACTTTTATTCAAATTTTTGAATAATTGATCTGGAGCTGTTATTACAAAATTACGTTCTCTATAATTGCAGTAAGATCATAATACTGAAAAGCAGCGTGCCCAGAATTTCTGACATGCATATGTTGTGAGTCATACAGGGGATGAAGCAAAGCAAAATCCCAGTTGTCCTATAATGAAGAAATATGAGCAATCTTGATGTCTGGGCAGCATTACTTCCCAGCCAGTCAACAAAGCGAACCACTTATGAGGCATGAAATACCTGACCGACCTTGGAGCAAGGTAGCCAAGGATTAATGTACAGTGAGCAATCAAGAATACCTTGTGATAGCTGAAATCTATTCTAACTATTGGGAAATACAGCAGATCTCTTTCAGGCAGTAGCAGACACTTCTGTTAAATGCCACAAAAATGGTTTGCCCAGCATAGAATTCCAGAGAGAGTAATTATAGAAAATAGACCTCTGCTTGCCTGTCAGTGATTTGCACAGTTTGCTATGTCAGCGGAGTTTAAACATGCCAAATTCCCTCTGCATGAAAGCCAGTCTAATAGCAAAGCAGAAGCAGATGTCCAAATCACCAAGATGATACTAGGATAAGAGAACTGTGGAATGCGTTGCTGGATTAGACAGATAAACCAACAAAAGACATGGGCAGCAGTCCAGCACAAAGTTTCATATCATGCAGTGTGTAACTTAAGGGGTGGTTTTCCATATGTTTGACATCAGCAGTAGTGGAGAAGGTGTAGGGAAAAACTAAACAGTGGAAATAGCAAGAAGAATATTACCACAATTCAAGAAAGATATTGATAAATTGGAGAGGGTTCAGAGAAGAACCATGAGATTGATTAATAGATTCAAACATGCCTTATAGAAATAAGTTATATAGATTGAGCTCCTTGAGTCTAACAAAGAGAAGGGGTGATTTGATTACAGTCGACAAGTACCTACATGGCGAACATGATCCAATGACTGGAAGCTGACACTAGAAAAATTCCATCTGGAAATAAGAGAAGTTTTTAACAGTGAACATAATTATCCATTCAAAACAATTTACCAAAGGTCGTGGTGGATTCGCCATCAGACAATTTTTTAAAATCAAGATTGAATGGTTTCCCAAAAGATCTGCTCTAAGAATTATTTGGGAGAAGTTCTATGACTTGTGCTGTAGAGGAGGTCAGAATGGATGATCACAATGGTACCCTTTGGCCTTGGAATCTATGAATACTATCAAGATGTAATGACAAAACAAGAGATGTACTTCAACTGTATATGTATATGAACCCTTACTGCTACGGTTTATGATCTTCTCATGTATTTCTGCTGTATACAACCTTGGCACTATCTTTTGTATACTAGGATAACTCTATTGCCACAACTATCATTTCCTATAAACTTCCAGGAAATAGATGTTGCAAACAAATCCCACCCTCACATCTTCAGATCCAGAAAGTCTAATAGAAATAAGCAATGATTCCAAACAAGACCAGCTGATACAGGGAATGTCACTAAAACAACCAGCACATAAGTCAGTGAAATAATCCCTTTGAGGACATACCTCCAGAAAGAAAGGCCCCAAAACAAAACCACATGATGTGAAGGACTAGGAAAGTTATCTAGCAATTTCCAATACATTTTTACGGCTATCTAAAAAACAAACTTTTAAACTACTCAATGCTGCAACGAGATATACAAGAGGTCTATACAAAAATTCATATATGCATCTCTGATGGGCATGTATATAGACCATTAAAAATGGAGCCATCTACTGACATAATGCAATATCTAGTTTTGTTATGTTTGTAAATTCAATAAAGCTGTTACTGCTACATTGCAAGGACTTCCAGACCTTTGCATTTAGAAGGATAGGCTTGGAAGGAGAGTGCATTTATTTAAAGTTTGAGAGCCCGTGATACAGGGTGTTGTGACTGTTACTGATTGTGATTTCCATGTGAAGGCTAAGGATGGAAGTCTCTCAATTCTCTGAGGTGAGCAAAATGATGACTGGAACATGAAACCCAGAAATGCTGCTTTTTCTGCTGCAGTGCTTAGATTTGGATTATTTACCCTGTACCACATGACTTAATTAACAGAACATTTGTAAATCCTTTGCCGTGCTTAATGTGTGACCTTAAAATAATATATTTCATTTATTTTTACACTTTCCTCTCTTATTTAATAGACTAGAGATGGAAAATATGTGGTGCCCTACACCGCCCTGCTATCAGGGTAGGATTGTACCTGACACTATATTCCCCAGTTCACTGTCCAGTCCAATTTTAAAATTTACTTTTCTTGTTGCTCTTCTGGGAATGTCTAAGACAATGAGATTTTGGAACAGCGAATCAGAACATGGAACAATTTCAATGCACAAATTATTTCTGTTGAGAATGATGCTGAGGTTTCAGAGTGATAAAGTGATAGGAAGAACTGAAATATGGAACAAGCCATTCCCTCTAATAGGCTTCCACATTAATAGCATATTGACGTATTATACACAGTACCACACAGAGCTGCCAGACAACCAACCAGATTGCTGAACAGCTGACAAGATAAAGAAACCAGAACCTCAACCATTCAGAGTCCTGCCCAGTCATAAAATAAGGTGCAAATTTTAAAAACTCCTTTTGGGTGATGTAGTTTATGATCAGCTGATGCAAACAGCGTAGCTAAAGTCAAAGCCAAAAAATGAAACAGGACAGTGGCAGCGTGGCGTACCAGCATCACGAGGCAACGTTAGCTTAATATATTGTGTTTGTAAAGCACTTTGAAGTTGTAAAAACAGATACTGAAAATGCTATTATTTTATTGATGCGACATCTGTTGCGTTTAGTAATGATATAGCCATTGTCATAAAACATGATAATAGGATCCCTAGTGCCTGTTTTAAAACATAATCACCATCTCCATGTCAACAACTGTTTTCTACAAACGCCGGAGAGACTGTAGCAATGGGAGGTCACTGGGCTTCAGTAGCAGTCTATTTTTGTTGTACCATGTTAGGGAGAGAAATTACACAACAGAGCTCTTGCTGGTGCCTTCTAATGCTGCATTTATTCAAGCCCTTCTGTAAGCAAGTTCTGATAGGTCAGTAGTTAGCATGAGCAGCAGGACACAACTTAGCTCATGTGCCTCTTGTTCAGCTCTGCTAATAATTGATAGGTTCTCTTGAATATTGGGGTTTTGATGGGCTGGGAGGATGCATTCTTAAATACAGTGGAGTGAACCAGATTTAATTATAGGACCAGCAGTCAGTGGGAGTTGCGGGTGCTCTGCATCTTTGAGAATCAGCCCAATAATTTAGGTGCAGAACTTGAGAGTCTAAAGTGCCTGATTTTCAAAGACACTGAGCCCCACCTGCTGCTTCTATCAAAGTCCGTGGAAGTTGTGGGTACTCCACACCTCTGAAAATCAGTTCCCAAGAGTACAAGCATTAGCTTTAACTGGTCTGTGCCTCAACCCAATCCCAAGGGCATAGGCATCCATAGCACAACTCCCATCCTTATTTCATTTTTCTTCATAATCGTAGCGTAGTGACTGCAAACAGAATTTACCTATAGCCCTGACCCCAACAACAAAAAACCCCAATGTGAGACTGCGGAAGTATAAGGCATTCAAATGGCTTTTGAAATGTGCCAGATAACATATATTGTCCTAAAAGTGTAAGTGAATTTCCTGGGGAATCCTTAGGCAGTAGCTAATGCAAATTCCACAAGCCCAGTTATGCAGAAACCCAGCCTTTTGAAGCTTCACCCTGAAGAGAGGACTATTAAGGGTCAACATTGCAGCTAGACACCTGCAGCTGGTCCATGATAGCTAACTCGGGCTAACGGGCTAAGGCTAAGTAGCTGTTTAATTGTGGTGTAGACATTCTGGCTCAGGCTGGAGCCCTAGCTCTAGGACCCTCCCCTCTCACAGCATCCTAGAACCCAGGCTCCAGCCCAAATGCCTACACCACAATTAAAGACCCCACTAGCCTGAGCCCCGTGAGCCTGAGTCAGCTGGCACAGACCAGCCATGGGTTTTTAATTGCAATGTAGACATACCCTAACTGGTGATCACCTGTTCCAGGAGACTGGAGATCAAAGACCCAAGCTGTTTAAAGAAACAGCTGAACTGCCCCACGGGGGTCTGGTTCCTGTTCTAAAAACAGACACAGATTGTAACCAAGGGGGCAAACCCAGGTGTCAAGTATGAAAGACTGACACCCATCAGAGTGCCTAGACTGGAGCTGGAGGTGACCTCTGATTCGCTTTTAGCATGCGTGTAGGTTCTTCTATTGTTTTGTATATGTTTTCTCTGAGTGCTTTTACAGTAAGAATAAAGGTGCCTTCTTAGAAAGAGCTATGTGGTAATGTATAACTGCTGGCTATACACTATTCATTGCCTTCAGAGAGAAAGCAAAGTGTAGGTGCTGGCCTTTAGGCGCACTGGCTTGCTGGGGATATTGCAGTGTGTCTCAGGGGGCTGTGCAGCATTAAAACCCTGATCAGAAGAGAAAGATCTGTGTCTCCACCCAAGAGAGGTGACAGCTGGAAGCCTTAAGTGGTGCCCTCAAAGGGGGGAATGCAGGCACAGTTATCCTGAAACTGTGACATGCCTTCCCCAAACCCTAAGCTACCAAGATGCATACATAAAAACCAAAGCAACAGCATAGTTTGACTTATGGTACCCTTGTGAACCTATCTATTTTCTGTAGCGCTAACGGCCATACGAGTCCCTAATTAAATAAATCACAAGCACTGGGGAAGGGGCTATAGCTCTTATTTGTTCTATAAAGTGCATATTTATTGTGCTACATAAATAGCGGCAATGCCCCATGCAATTAGATGGGGGCAATGTTTGATAACATTTGAATTGTTAGCTCATTAGATGGTGCTTGAGGAACTCATGAGAAAAACCACCCATCTTATTGTCTTGGATCAGAGAACTGTGGACATATAAAAGCCAGTAGAGGTATTAACACAAGCATGCATTAGTGTTTGGCCTTGAGAGAGTTGAGGCAGGATGTGAGTCCATGCTCTTCTTATCATAGCAGCAGAGACCCCAAGAGAGTCAGATCTGGATTCTGAGCCTAACTTCTGGTCAGTACAAATGCTTCCCATCACGTAAATAGTCAAATGCTGATGCCATATTGTGGTTGCTTTGCTGAGTGATATCAGAATAAGCCATAGCCCTGTTTACCAGTTTTAATTTTTACGTACCTTTCTAGCAGCAGAGAGTGAATGCTGTCAAAGGCGACTTACATGTAATATCCCAAGAAAAGAATGTGACACATGAATGACTCAGGTCTTACGATGTGAAAAAAAAAAATCCAAGCCATCTATAATTAATGGCTGTTCATTACAAATTTCACAGTGTTGGTACCTAAGACCTCATGAAGCAGAGGTCCATGACAAGTTTGTGAGTATGACAGATAGGCAGTTCTTGGCAGGAATTGATTTTCCTAGAGTTGACTAAGAAGCACAATATGAAGTTAAAGGTACAGGAAAGTTTTCTGTTGGGTCATTTTTATCCTTATTAGTAGCTCTAAAAAACTCAACGATCTTGCATAGAAAAAACAAACAGAGATAGTGTTACATATTAATCACAGATATTTACAGGGAGCTAAAGACATTTACATGCTGATCACGCCAGCCGTGGCCATCACATTATCATTGCAAACATCAGGATTATCATTACTTTATTTAATTATGTTATAATTGCAACCACGGAAGGGAAATCTAAGTGCTTTATTGGTGAAACAGAGGAAATTATTTTTGCAAAAAGAGCACATGCACTTTTATCTGTGGAGAATGGTGATTTAAAAAAAAAAAGGCGGAACTCAACTAGAATGCATTAGGTTGGAATATAAACATTAACTAACATTCAAGCAGCACTTTGAAGACAAAGCACTATAAAAGTGCGAGGTGTGAACATTGTCATCTCATCCAGGCTCGTACAGTTCTGCTGAAAGGGAAGACAGCTTGTAAGTAAAAAAAAAAAAAAACACAACAACATGTCATGAAGGTCCTGATTTAGAACTGTAATCTGTCTGCCCAAGCATGGGTGTGCTGAGAAAGAGAAAAGTTCAGGGAGCATTTCCCCTCCAACTACTTATGCACAGCTGGAAAGGTTCTAAGAAGAAAACTGACCTTGCACCTCATGAGTACTAGAGTGTCTAACATCCCCAGCCCTGTTCTGTAGCCACTGTCCTGAAAGTGGTCTGCAAGAGAGACATCTGTATACATATTACATATATATGCAAGACACAGCACCATCCCCTGGCACATTAGAACATGCAGCATTATCTATAAGTTAGTAGGTTCAATCAGGTTGCTATTGTGTACTGCAAATGTTTCCCAGTATGCATCTTCTAACAGCCGCAAGGAGTTTTGGTCATCTGTATAGGCAATATAGCCAGGGCACTGCCTCCATCCTGGTTCTTGTCCCAGTAGGAGGTGTTTTCTGATGCAGCAGTAAAGGTCACTCTTGAATCCCCACATGATGCAATTAGTTATTCAGGCTCTATCTGTCCTGTTTACAGAACCTCTGCTCAGCTGCTACAGCTCCTCTCTCCCCTCAGAGAAGAGCAGCCAAAACTTGGCCCTGATTCTGCATAATTTTTTGCCCTAGTCTCACGTCCAAACTCTAGATGGAAGGCCTGATTCTGCTCACCATTATACTAGCATAAATCTGGGGTAATGCTACTGAAATCCACAGAATTACAACAGTGGAAAACTGATGGAAACAAGAGCAGAATGATCCTGGAATCCACAGAAGTTTTAGCAAAGGGAGAAAAAGCAACTAAGAAATGGAACTTCCCTTTGAAGTAATTGTGGAAAAGTCACAGAAAATTCTTGGGAGACAGAAACAGTCATAATGAACAAAGGCAGATCTTCAACTGACTTTCTATAATATTCCCCACAACAAAATATCTCCCATACACTTCAAAATAGTTCTTTGCCTTCAATCCGTATAGCTTACTACAAGATGAAAGAAAAACAGTCTATTCTTTAGACTTCCAGTGCATGTATTGGGTAATCATACCAAGATATCAAGCACAACTTTTCTTCATGGGTACAAAGCACCGCAATGACATTAAAATATTCATACTCTTTAACCAGTGGATTAGCCTGTCCTTGAGTTCTTGACTTCATTCAGTAAGTCAGCTCCTTTTTTTTAAATTGATACATAAACAGCAAGTGAAGTGGAAACGTAGCATAAGCCACAACATGAATCATGGAGAGAAAGCCAAAAATATGTAAACAGGGAAGAATGACGGTCACACACAACATAAAAGGATGACCTTAGCAGCAACACGGCATGTCATTCTCTCTGACACGTGGGAGATACTTGTCAAAGAAATTTTTGCTGCCACACAGGACAGATGGTTGCAGGACAGTTCTGCTGAGTTAATAAAGCACATCATCACTGGAAGATCTAAGCTAGATTTCAGTGAGCTAATCAAATCTTCATGATCCCCAGCAACTTAGTAACCATCTTAAAGGAGTGAATTTTACATATACTGAATTTCCTAATGGTAGATCATCCATAACCACATTATTAATATTATATGAATGGTTGAGCTGTTTGGGGAAAACACAACTGGCCTGAGCCTTCACCCATTCCCTAAAATGAATCAGATCCAAACATTCCATGACCATGTCCTTAAAACTAGATGAAGCAGTCCTGAGGCTCCTAGCCAGATTTGCTTCCTATGCAAGCCTGTTTTCAGGCTGTGGAAGGACAGTCCCTCTATGGGGTTTCAAGAAAGTCTTCAGAATGCAGCCAAGCAATCTTCTCCTCCTATCCCAAGTATGTCATTTCCACCTGGCGGTGCAGAAGTTGTAGCTGGCTCCTCCCTCTCTGGAATATGTCACTCTTTGGGGAATAGCCAAGCAATTCTCAATCACCTCCATTCCTGTGGCAGGGCAGATGGATAGAGGGACTGTTGGGTTTTATTAGTGACTGTGTTTTGGGTATCTGCAGGTGAGGTGACTTGGATATGTATGGCAGGGTGACTTGGATATGTATGGACAGGGAGAGAGACAGAATCTGGATGACTGCTACGGGAGTGTGGGAAAGGGAACTACAATGTTCATCTATTAAAATAAGCATTGAAAAAGGATATGAACAGGAGGTTCAGTTCTGAATGTCCCTTTATAATTAAGAGGGGATTAACCTAAGTGAATAAATAAGAAATGACTCACATAGTTGTCCAAAACTTTTCATGAACCAGAAATCAAACTTTTACGAATTATTTTTTTCAAGGCCTGTACACTTCCTGGGTTTTGATGGAAACAGAGGTATGTGCGAGAGATTATTTTGCAGTATTCCTGGCCCAGTCCAAAACAGAGATTACTCCAAGTGCCTTGAAGTTTGCATGAGTGCTGAAAAAGCATCTGAACTTTTGAGGTCTTTTCTGAACTAAACTGCAGAACTATCAGGCAATTTGCTCCTGGGCACTTCAGCATTATCAGGATTCCTGCACTAACTCTAATCCACCTGACAATGCCAGGGGTGCAATCTAGCAGCCAATACTGCAAAGTGTAGCTATTACCTGGAAGACTATACTGTAGGATATGACAGATTTGTTTATCCGGCCAATTCTGTTAGTCTTTCACTGTTTTGTTCTGTTTATTGATTTTCTGAATGTCATTTATTATTTTTGACATTTCCTATCCAAAATGGACTAAACACCTGTTTTATTACAGCCCATATATTTTATTTAAGTATCATAATAATCCAGAAGAACTGAAAATACCTGTCATCAGCATCTATTTTTCCCCCATGCATAGTATTCCAAAGTCAAAAATTAGACCACATCTACATTTGCAGTGCTTTTCCCTAAATGCATCCAAGTGTTCGTTAAAGAATAATAAACTGCGTAGTTCAAACAATTAGAATGCCATGAATAAAAAAAAAAGGTCAGGAAACTGATGTGAAAACTGAAACAGCATGAGCCACAAGAGACACTGGACCAGACTCTGATCCCATTACTTCAGTGTAAAACTCTTGATTTATCTTGATGAAAGTGAGGTCAAGTGTGTTCAAGTTCCAAAGATGCCAAACACTAAATCCTCTCCTCCCAGAAGTTCATAGGTTAGGTTTATCATTAATCTTCATATCTGAATTAGAAGATGGGACTCTGAGAACATGCCATAAACAGCAGAGTGGTTGCTGTTAACTACCTTAGATATGTTTGGTATCCCATATATAGCATATGGAGGGCACTGGTCCAGATCAACGAAGCACCAAAGGTAAAATCCAGCCTCTGTTGAAGTCAGAGGGGAGACTGTGGTGCATCTTGGGAGATGAAGTCTAGATAAGGAGCACAGCCCATAGGAGAGTATGAAAGCATGAACCACCAAAACTTCAAGTCCTATGAGGCACCGCTGTACATTAAGCAGATGCAGTTTAATGTCAAACACACTCAAAATGAGAAATAGTATGGCTGTTCAAAAAACAAAAAATGTTTCATTTATAGTCAAACTGACCCAAAACAAAATATTTTGTTTTGATTTTCCTGACAGAAAACTATGTTTTCCATCAAAAACCCACTTTGATGGAAAATTTCCAACCAGCTCTAGCACATGAAATTTAAAATCAGTGGGACATAAGTTAGTATGTGCTTAATTGGGGCCTTAATAACTATGGTTTTATAAGGTGCACAGGAAGTTAATTTGAAGCTGTATTAATGTTAGATGAGGTTATGAGCCCTTAAAGAATGTATAGGAATGATATTCGCCCATAGCAGATGCAATCTATAAATGTTTTAAAGTCTTCTCCCCAAGTGAGACAATTTGCAAATGTAGGTCTCAATCCTGCAGAGATGCACCCAAATAAACTTACTCACGTGAGTAGTTCTATTGATGTCAATGGGACTATTCATCTTTGTAAAGTTATTCACACACAACTATTTTCAGGATCGGGCTCTTTAGGCCAAATTCTCTTCTCAAGTACACAGGTGTCAATCCAGAATAACTAGTGCCTTCAGTGGAGTTGCTTCATATTGACCCCAGTGTAACTGAGACCAGATTTTAGCCCTTCTCAGAGAAGAAACAGTGGAAGGCACAGGGTCAAAATTTTTCCTTTCACTGCTTGTTTATCATGCCAAATGAAGTCAAGAAGTGTTGTACTCAGACGGACAAAATTAGAATTTGGCTGCAGAGAGAAATGGGGAGAAAAAAAGATTTGTATTCAGTAGCTCTCTGTACTATATCCTGATTATGAGGAAGGCTACATATTAAAGGTTTCTAAAGCATGGTTAACACTAGTAACACTGACATAACAGGAAAGCCTCAACCAAGAGTCAAACTGCTATTCCCTGGGTTTATTCAAGTGTAAAAATCATATCACCAGCAGATAGTATACCTAACTCCAGGGAATATAATGTAACACCTAATTTTTCGGAATCCCATAAATCTTTGAAAGCTTCTGCTGACCACGGCTGTAATGATGATGAAATATCATTCCTCCTTTGTTCTGTTACATCCCCAAGCACCACAAGAAGAAAGTTCATGTCATGAACTCTCCAAAAAAAAAAAAAAAAGCTGTTCCAAAAGGAAATATTTCGCCTGAGCCCATCAGAGATCTTTAAAGTCCTTTGTCATATCTGACCCCAGTGTTTTAGAATGTAATGAATCATGATGAACCAGATCCTCAGCCTAGCTCTAATGATTATTATGGCCAATGAGTTAGGCTGATTTACACCAGCTGATGATATTACATAGTGTTCTAAGAGAAAGAGCATTATGTGGTCCTCCACAGCAAATGAAGTGAATGAAGTATTGTTTAAAAAAAAAAAAAGAGAGAAATTCAGTTGACACCATTTAATGCCATCAAAGGATTTCCATAGCATGTTCTCTTTCAGACCCGGTACCACAATACATTTTTAAAAAATAAAAAAACAGAAAACCTTTTCTGAATCAAACAAGGATTTAGCTTCCAGCCAACAGCTGTCTGTCAGCATCACTGCATCAAACCTGAGTCACAACACAACTTTTTTGCCTAAAGAAAAAAATATATTTCATTTTACCTTGGCATTGGCCTCCTGCTTCTGTGTCCAGGTAAGGAGAGGGAGAAGAGGATAAAAGCTCCTGGAAAGCGTCTTCAGAACTGATAGAACCATCAGCCTCCAGCCACCTTCCATATGGCAATAAGACAGCAGCTATGGGCTGCCAAACTGGAGAAAAGAAGAAAGGGAGGATTTTACATTTTCAAAAAGGTGTTGCCTGATTTTCAAAAGTGGCATCTAATTTGAGTGCCCAAATACTTCCTCTTTCCTCCTTTAATAGTAATAGATGCTTGGGCCCATGTATATTTGCACACCTGACCTTGGCACACATACCCAGATGCACAAGTGAAAGTCAGGGTTGTGCATGTGCCTGTTCTTGGGTACACAGAAAATCTCCTTTTGCTTGCGCATATTGGAGGGTTTGCTTGTGTAATTTACGCAATGTGCCCTTTTCAAAAGAGGGCCTTGCTGTTCAGCCCATCCTGTCCTGCTCCTTTGCGTTTGCTGTGCCATGTTGCCAGCATTTGCTGCAAAGTTATAGATAAACTTTTGTCGTTTAAGAAAAAACCTACTCTCTAAGAGCAGTCACTAGAAGCAGTCGATACTGGATCCCACCACATCATAGGGATATAGCCCTTTGTAATCCTGACCAATGGTATATGATTGGGAGCTGTGCAGCACCAGGCTTATCTACACTAGCCTGCTAAATCGGCACCAATGCGATTG
The DNA here is from genome assembly GCF_009764565.3 of Dermochelys coriacea. Classification (NCBI taxonomy): domain Eukaryota; kingdom Metazoa; phylum Chordata; order Testudines; family Dermochelyidae; genus Dermochelys; species Dermochelys coriacea. Next base: position 66,830,364 of record NC_050078.2, on the reverse strand, counting down.
ATGCAGTGGCGTCAATTCATCGGGTCTGGTGAAGACATAATAAGTCAACGTCAGAGCGCTCTCATGTCAACTTCAGTGCTCCACCTCCCTGAGAGGTGGAAGCTAAGTCAGCAGAAGAGAATCTCCCCCCAACATAGTGCAGTGTAAATGGATAACTTACAATGACTTAAACCAGTGTCTACATCATGCTGTGTTGACGGGAGAGCGTTCTCCCATCGACTTAGCACGTCTTCACTAGACTTGCAAAATCAATGCCACTGCATCAGCGTCAGCAGTGCCAATTTAGTTATGTAGCAAAGACCTGCCCTGATAGAATGACATCATCCGCACTGCTGTATTTTGCGGGCCCAGAGGCAATACAGTCTACAGTGCGAGTGTACAAAGGAATGCCATCAGATGATGCAATATTATGGAAACATCTCTAGAATTTTATTCTCCTCCATTATCCCACTATACAAGAAATTCACCCAAATGCACAAGGCGCTGCAACACTGCAAAGCCAACTTTAATTTTGAACATGTTGCTTACAGGTGAGAGTTTCAAAAAGCACTTAAGTCACTTTGGTAAGTCTCATGGACTTTCAATGGGAATTGTGCTCTTTAATCAGCTAAGCTCTTTTGAAATCCACCCCATACTCCCTAAACCACCCAGACTCTGGAAAATCCCAGCCTAAGTAGTCAGGGATTTGCGTTGACTTCTGCACGGGGTGATTTTTCTCATCCCTGCTTCATTTTTTCTATGTAATTTTATCCATTTCACCTTCAAAATATGGTGCTAACCAGTCATGCCACTTTGCTCTGTAATTTTTAATATACATGCTCTCCTGTGTGCCATTAAAATCATCATTTTATAGTACCTCACCCACATGCAGTCATGTGAAAACACCACAGATGTTTGAAAACACATCACACAACGGCTTGATTCTGGTCTCATATCAGATTTACTTTACTTAAATTAAATCTACTGACTTTAGTGAAGTGTTACTCCAGATTCAAACTGAGGAAAGAGAGCAAAATGAGGCCTGTTATGTTAGGCTTCTCGCTGAATTAGTCATCCTGTGTTCCTAACACAAGAAATATTTTAAACTTTTAAATCCCATGGCAAATTAAAAACAACTCTTCATAACTCATTCAAGTTGAAAAGACATCAAGTGTTGATGGACAGCTTCTTATCCTTAACAACAAAAGCTTTCCTTCCAGTAGGACACCCTTCCTTGAGTGCTGAAATAGTACCAGGCTAGGAAAGATCCTGAACAGTAAAAGATTGTCTCCCTTTTTAAATATTAAATATGATAGCAATTGAAATTAAGCACTGTTCTCTTGAAAGGTTTGGTTTTTTATGGCAGACTATAAGCAATGTCCCTGATCTTTTGCCATTGCAGAAGTTTGCCTCAGAATTAAGATGTTGCAGCAAAATTCACTAGGTTGTATTTTAAAGGTCAACTCTTAATCTGGTGTAAATCAGCAAGGCTCTATTGACTTTAATGGAGCAAGGTTGGCCCTATCAGTTCTTCTTGCTCTTTGGTTGCTTGCTTGTGTGCGTGAAGTAATGCAGATACAGAACCAGATCCCCAGCTGGTGTAAATCAGTGTTACTCCACTGATGTAATTTCCTGATCCATCGACATCAGAGGCAAGATTCACATTGATTTTAACGCAGCAGGTTATTGGCTCACTGCATACTAAAATCCCTCTCCTTCCCCTGTGCGAGAATTCTGTTAACACCTGTGTATTCTGAGAGGAATTTTGTTTACAACAATACATCAGTGTTAGTTTGTAGTGTACTTCCTCTACTGCCAATCACACAAGGGGAGGGGATATTCCTCAATATTCCATCGTTTCAATAAAAGGTCCCGCAGGCTCCCTTGAATTTCTGGGCATGCAACCACTTAGGAGCTGCAGGGCAGCATCTACATGCATGCACACCCCAACCCCCACCATGGACTGCAACCTGGAATGCCCCCTCAAATATTATTGGTGAAAAGAAATCAGGACTGGAACATGCAATTTGAGCCTTTTTGTTTTCTTTTACAGAGCTACAGGCAGCCGGAATTTGGTGAATTCAAGGGGGTGGGATCAGAAGTAGCTAGAGGATTCCATAATTCTTGCTACAGAATCCAACTGTGAAAATACTAGAAGGCTAGGGGCCTTGGATACTATTTTCAGAAGACACCAGTGATATTGTGCACCCAACTTGAGATAAGTTAGATGGCAGCTGATTTTCAGAAGGTGGGTGGTCTCAGCACAGTCTGAAAAACAGGCCACTCTAATGTGTCAAGTTGAGCACTCAAAAATTAAGGCACCTAAAATCACTAGTCACTTGAAAATGTTGGCCCTCAACTATTAAGAAATACAGAAGTTACAGTAAAAGTGGGGAACCTTCTTTGGGACTATTTGATCTTCAGAGTAAAAGGCAAGAGCACAGCAGCATTTATTTATTCATCTTTTAAACAAAATTTATAAATAGGACACAGCTAGGCATTAAGCAGCAATAAATTCTTGTTAATCGGCCAGGCTAGATTCCATGCCCCAAAACAGTCTATTTTACTTCTAACCCCACCTCACCCCCCAAAAGTCAATATGATTAACTGAAAAGTCACGGCATGTTCAAAGGAACACACACATGAATACCAGGTTTCAGAGTAGCAGCCGTGTTAGTCTGTATTCGCAAAAAGAAAAGGAGTACTTGTGGCACCTTAGAGACTAACAAATTTATTAGAGCATAAGCTTTCGTGAGTTACAGCTCACTTCATCGGATGCATTTCCACCAAATGCATCCGATGAAGTGAGCTGTAGCTCACGAAAGCTTATGCTCTAATAAATTTGTTAGTCTCCAAGGTGCCACAAGTACTCCTTTTCTTTTTACACATGAATACCGCGTCCCTGCATTTGGTATCATTATACTGCACGGTAATTGCTGAGTATGATTTACATCTATCTATGTATACCAAGCAGCATGGGAACTAAACCAAATGCTGCTTGCTCTAATTTCGGTACAGAATGTGGCTTTTCCCCACTACTTCATTTTCTCCTCTTTTTTGACATAATACTATGAACTAATAGTCACTGCACTCTTATTTGAATTGATTTACACATAAAACCAAAATGATGGGAATCATTTATGTAAACATGAAATGGATAAAAAGAAAAGCCATCTGTTATCAAGATTTTTACAGGAAAAACTCTGGTAAATATACATAGTGGTCTCTATTAAAAAGTCATCATTTGTCAACTGTTATGTACAGCAGTCCTGGAGATAACACAGTTATTCCACTATAATTGAAGTTGGAAATAATGGCTGTACTGACCATTACAGCACATGGAAAACCAAGATAAAGGACAACTTCAGGGTTGGGCACTGTACCAGTGCACTCACTGATGATGTAAAGTAAATAAAAATGTTCTGTAATATCATCATTATGGAGATACCAAACCCTTTGCAACAGTGCTGTATCTTTCATTCCAAGAAAAAAAAATACATTAACTGCTTCAGTTGAGCAATTCTTCACTGTAATTGGCAGGTGAAGGCTCTAATGGACACAAATCAAAGAGGATTTTCATGTATGTTTTTGGAGTGAACTCTAGTGTCTAGGGTTGTGAATTAAACATGTTTCATATGCACTAAGTCCCCTATTGAATCACAGAATAGGGACAGCACAGACAGTATCAGGAGAAGTCCCACTGCGCCAATAATGCCTGGTCATGTTCCTAAACCCTAATTTAGAGGAATAGTTTAAGGATAGCAGGGTATTTCCTTCTCCATCACCTCCCTGCTCAGATATCCAGTGAGGTATCCTATTAGCACCTGGAGTTTTTGTAAGCTGGGCGACTGTCCATATGGAAATGAATTAAAACCATCAACTCATTGCTGAAAGACCAATGCACAGGCATTAGAGGGTAACAATATCCAGTCATTAGTGACCAGGGCTGGCTTTGAACCAATAATCTAGATACAAAATATTCTACACCCATTACCAATTCCAGTGCCATCCAATTCCACTAGATGAAACTGTTACCAAGGGAGAGAAGCTGTTTTCTACCTGCAGTCTAAATGTTAGACCCATTGAAATAAAAGATAGAAAAAAAGAAAGATTGGTCAGATTACTGAATCCATCTCCTTGCAATACATAGTTCCCATACAGTGGGCATGTTTGAAACATTCCCTTATCATCAAGATATCTATTTCACTTGGTTTCCTAATGTCTAAATGTCCACAGGAAACAACTATGTAACCCCTTACAGATCTAATAATCAACATACACTGTCACTGTGGGAGACTGACATCTTCTAGAATCAAGTTGTTCCATCCCCACTACCACTGCCATGCCTCTTAACAAATTATCCGTTTTTCCCCACTTCCTTGACCTTACCCAGGTAATCTCCATGCCAACATGCTTCCCTGGATACTTATTTAGACGGGTGAGTGAACGTCAATCAAAGTTTAGCAAGGCTAGTAAGAGAGGAGAGCAATCAACAGGACATGTGGGGAGAAAGCTCCGCAAAGGGAATCTCAAAGAAGTACTCTCCTTTATCCACCTCCCATCGGATTCTTCATGGGAAGGGGCGATTGGGCCCATTTGCTGGCTTATTTTGGCTGTGGTTCCATTTTCCAACTGTGCTCATTAAAATGGCAACCTGGTATAAATGTCTAATAATATCTTCACTGCAACAGATGTATTCTTGGTAAGGTCTGAGGCATCTCATTTAATCTGAGCCAGTAAGATCTAATACCTCTTTCAAGCAAGTAGGTTGTTGGTTTTTGTTTTTTTAATTGTGATTAGAGCTATGGGCTTTTACACCTCAACCTTCCCGGTTATTTAAAGTTACATATGGGGAATGAGGGAGGAGTTGCAGGGGAAGGTCTATGACAACATTAAGCATTTAAGAAAAGTTGCCAGTACATTTTTGCCATTAGGGATCTCCCGGGCTGTTATTGCTATAAATGCTTTTATAAAGCTCTGAAAGAGACCAGCGGTACCATCTTGTACAGCAATACGATCTGTGCTAAAATGACTCATCTATGCTACACAGGAGGGTGAAGTACTGTATATAAAAGAGCAAATCAGAGTTTACTCAAAGGATTGATATTAAAGCCCCAATATAGCAAAGCATTTAAGCACATGTTAAATTGCTTTGTTGAGTAGGGATGGACTACTGAATCAGGGCTTAAAATACCAGTAAGTTTTTTGGCTCGCTATACAGCTGGGTCTTTTCCCTATTCTAGTATATTCAGTTCTTCATTAGAATGAAGATAAATTAAATTAGAGGTGATACAAAATGTTATCTGTTTAAATCCCTTTGGCACAGCCTCATATCTGTTCCTTCTTGCCATTTCTTGCATGGGAAAGAATGTTCCGTTTAAGGAGCACATGAGGTTAGAGCACTACCTTCTAGGACTTGGGAGCCCTGGGGTCAACTTCTTGTGTGACTTGAGGCAAGTCATTTAGCCTCTGTGTACCCCAACTCCCCATCTGTAAAATGGGGATCACAGCACTGCCCTACCTCACAAAGGTCATGAGAGGATAAATACATTAAAGATTGTGGTAATGGGGGCCACATAGGTGCTATAGATAGAAAAATGCCCCGAGCTAGGCCATAATCAGGCCAGGGGGCAAAGCTGCAGGGGCAGAAAAATGACAAAAAACCCGCTGGGGGAGCAAATATGCTTGCTCGCCCTCAGGCGCTAAAATGCCTAATTACAGCTCTTCCCTTGAGATTCATGTATTGTCTGACTGCAGTGAAACTGTTAACACCCTGCCAAAATTACACTAATTGCACACAAAAAAATAAAAAATAAATCCTTTGTTACTGAGCTCTTACATATCGAACTTGCTAGAAAAAGGTTTCACAGCGATAGTCAAGGCTTTGTAGATCGATGGGAATGCACTGTAAACCAAATGAAATGCCACCTGAATAGCAGGGAGCTAATGATAGTTGAAGCCAACTGCACTTTGGAAACTGAACAACTGGTTGCACACACTCTTTTGCACTATTCAACCTATCGAGTAAGACCCTGTACATTTGTTAAGAGCACATACAGCGAGTGGACATCACAAGATGTAAAAGCAGCTGCTTCACTGACCCTGTTGAGTTAACAGGAAAGGCTCAAAAGAGATGCAGGAAAGCCGTCCACCAGCTGCAGAGCTGGCCAGTACCTTAAAAGGCAGAGACTTTAACATTCTTACCCGAGACAACATTTTTTCCAATGCTTTTTCTCTGGAAGCCGGAGAGGCCATAGTGTTTGTTGCTACCTACTGGACTCCATTTTAGGTCATGTGAAGGGGCATGTTGTAAGTGCTTCTTTTTATATCTTTACAGAGCACCAGCTAGTGATAGGAATCCACTTCTTCCAGGGAATATTGCTAAACATTGGTTGGGTGGTTTTAATTCTGGTTTCTCAGTGGTGGCAGAGGAAGTACGTGGAGCAATATATCTTTGGTGTCAGTTGTGAAGCCTTTGCCTATATACACTATATAGCAGGCCAGATTCTTATTCACCACCAGCTTATTCAGTCATACACTCTAGTGCAATGTCCTGGTGACAGAAACTCTGCAAAGGGGGTCCATGCTGTGTTGACAGGCTACCGCTGTAACTTCGCTGATAGGAAACAGGGTACTAGAGGGGTGTGAGGGTCACAAAATGGGTGTTGAGAGGTTTACTGGACAGTGGAATGATTCAGTGATTCCTGTCAGAGGCTCCTACTGGTGAATGCCCTGTAGGTAGTCAGTGGGAATTTAAGCTCCTCCTTTGAGGTATGTTCCTGGTGTCAGTAGCAGGAAGATTTCCAGCTTTCCAAAGTGTCTCTCTGTGAAAGCACTTAGTGTGCCCATCACTGCAATATTTGAGCACCTCACAAGCAAATTACCTGATACTAACAATACCCCTCCAAGGCAGGGATGTTTATCTGCACTTTACGAATGGGAAACTGAGGCACAAAAAGAAGGCGACTTGCCTAAGGTCAGACAGGAAGTTTGCATCAGAACCCAGACTGAAACTGAGGTCTCCTACAGCCCAATCCAGTGTCTTAAGCACATGACCAGCCTTTCCCCTCGGCCCCATCAGGGTTAGCTGATGCAGGGTACTCAATACCTGAACTTGCATGCACTAAAAGCAAACATAATCCCTGCTGGAATGGGCAAGTTGTAGATCAAAAAATACTTTGAGACTTTCCTAGCAGAAGATCAGAGTATGGCATATTTTGGAGGATAGGCGAAATGTGCTTCTCTGGGTCTGTCAAAGCAGCAGAGACCAAATCAATTTGGTGATATATGTGCATTTCCTGAAGTGTAGCCATTTTGTGTGTTACATTTTACCATAGCCCATTATATATATATATATATATATATATATATATATATATATATATATATATTATACACACACACACACACACACACACACACACACACAGTCATGAGATCTCTTTGTTATTAAGTTCATGGATCTGCTGCTGGAAAGAAATTCTGTCTAATAAGGAGATAGTCCAAACTGAGGGCATGATTCTGATCTCAGACTATTTTTATGCAGTCGGAACTCAATTGTCTCCAACTAAGTTACTCTTGACTTTCAAAAAAGAAAAGGAATACTTGTGGCACCTTAGAGACTAACAAATTTATTTGAGCATAAGCTTTCGTGAGCTACAGCTCACTTCATTGGATGCATTCTTTTTATATCTTGCATCCGATGAAGTGAGCTGTAGCTCACGAAAGCTTATGCTCAAATAAATTTGTTAGTCTCTAAGGTGCCACAAGTCCTCCTTTTCTTTTTTGCGAATATAGACTAACACGGCTGCTACTCTGAAACCTGTTATTATGCATGTCTTGACTTTCAGTGGCATAGCTCAGAGGAGACTCTGTCCTCGGAACTCCAAACCTCTTTTGGGTCATCCACTTCCAATAGATCACCCTTAGAACTCAGATGTTCAGAAAGAATTGCAATTTCAATATTGCAGCAAAGTGTCTCCCAAACTAACCAGATTTACTATTCCATTATAAGGCCATATGTGGAGAAATTATGCAACTATACATCCCTTAGCCAGAAAGCTGATAATGTAGTTTATTCATTTCAATTGCAAAAGTCATAAATATAGCAGGAAGGTGAAACAGAGGTTACAGTTTTACTACTTATAATTTTGCTTCTCTCTTCAGATCAGATGATGAAATTGAAAGAATTAAAGCCCATCAGACCTGGTATTTGTGTGTGTGTGTGTGTGTTTTCAAAATGTTCAAGAAAGATAATATCCAGTACACTAAAAAAATCAAATATTTAAAGGGAAAGTATTGTAGGGTAGCATTATTTAATAAATATTTTATTAAAAAGAGGAGGTTACTTACCTGTAATTGAAGGTTCTTTGAGATGTGTGGTCCCTACCTGTATTTCACACGTGGTAGTAAGGGGGAACTGGAGAGGTGTCGACTCACACTCCCTATTCTACCCTAGGCTGGGAGCCCCACTGTGAGGGTCAACGGACATTGCTAATAAACATTTCCAGACTCAGGTGCCTGGTGCACATGTGCACCCAACGTGTGGAATACACTTCGGGACCATCAGTCAAAGAAAAAACAGTCGTTATAACAACAATGATGAATAATACTGTTCACTTACATATCACCTTTCATTCAGAGATCACAAAGTGCTTTACAATTATTAATTCAGGCTCACAATGCCTGACTGAAGCAGAGCTACTGTGTATATTGGGCATAGATCAACAGCCTAACATCTGCCCCCTTATACATACATAAGCTCCAATCCTGCAAACTCTTGTTCTCAGCTTACTGTTCATAGTCCCATTGAAATCAGTGGTAATAAAATTAAGCATATGGGTGTTTGCAGGATCAGAGCAATAGTCTATAGCTTTTGGATCACACTTTGTCATAAATATAAAGGGAAGGGTAAACACCTTTAAATCCCTCCTAGCCAGAGGAAAAACTCTTTCACCTGTAAAGGGTTAAGAAGCTAGGATAACCTCGCTGGCACCTGACCAAAATGACCAATGAGGAGACAAGATACTTTCAAAGCTGGAGGGGGGGAGAAACAAAGGATCTCTCTGTCTGTGTGATGCTTTTGCTAGGAACAGAAAGGAATGGAGTCTTAGAACTTAGTAAGTAATCTAGCTAGATATGCATTAGATTCTGTTTGTTTAAATGGCTGAGAAAATAAGCTGTGCTGAATGGAATGGATATTCCTGTTTTTGTGTCTTTTTGTAACTTAAGGTTTTGCCTAGAGGGATTCTCTATGTTTTGAATCTAAATTACCCTGTAAGGTATTTACCATCCTGATTTTACAGAGGTGATTCTTTTACTTTTTCTTCGATTAAAATTCTTCTTTTAAGAACCCAATTGCTTTGTCATTGTTCTTAAGATCCAAGGGTTTGGGTCTGTGTTCACCTATGCAAATTGGTGAGGATTTTTATCAAGCTTTCCCCAGGAAAGGGAGTGTAGGGTTTGGGGAGGATTTTTGGGGGGAAAGACGTTTCCAAGCAGGCTCTTTCCCGGTTATATATCTATTAGATGCTTGGTGGTGGCAGTAATAAAGTCCAAGGGAAAAAGGAAAATGGTTTGTACCTTGGGGAAGTTTTAACCTAAGCTGGTAAAAATAAGCTTAGGAGGTTTTCATGCAGGTCCCCACTGTACCCTGGAGTTCAGAATGGGGAAGGAACCTGGACACAGGTTATTTGGGTTACATGCATAAACAAATTTTCAGAATAAAACTATACATGCATTTCTTGATCGTATAATTAAAGTTTGTTTACAATGCACATAGCTAAGGAGCAGAGTTAAAGATGCACATTCAACCTTCAATTTTTACATTTCCTCATTTGAATGCTTAACTGTGTAACTTTAACACTGCATTGACATAGAGTTGCTTTGGAGAATGAGAGACATTTCATTTTACAGATCTAGGTTCTCTTATTTGAAAGAATAAATTGGGGGGAGGATAAAATATAAAAGAGCCCAAGCCACATCCAGTGCTGCAATATCCACACTGCTATTTTTTAGCATGCCATCTCAGGCCGAGCTAGCCTAAGTCTGCCTTCCCGTGATAGGAACCATACCTCCCAGCTCCAGTGTGGACATACCTGATTAGGCACCAAGGGTGGAATCCTGGCTTCATAGAAGTCAATGGCAAAACTTCAGTGTGGCTAGGGTTTCACCCCAAGTCTCTGGTCTACACTGGGGCGGGGGAAATCAGTCTAAATTACACAACTTCAGCTATGTGAATAACATAGCTGAAGTCGACATACTTGGATCTGCTTACCGCGGCGTCTTCACTGCTGTGAGTCAACAACTGACGCTCCCCCATCGACTCCGCCTGCGCCTCTCGCACCAGTGGAGTACTGGAGTCAACGGGAGAGTGCTCAGGGGTCGATTTATCGCATCTAGACTAGACACAATAAATCGACCCCCGCTGGATCGATTGCTGCCCGCCGATCCAGCGGGTAGTATAGACATACCTGAGAAGTCCTTGTGGTTTAATTGCCAGCCTGCAGGTTGGAATTTAAAGGTCAGCTGCAAACAGGGTGTGGGGGAGAGAGAAATGGACTAGTTCCCTTTTTTGCTTCTATATAATGCATACAGATGGCCAAAACTGGAAAACTGAACTGTTTCATTGTCGGTGTTTCACTTCAGTGATGAATTAATATTCTAACCACCCTCTTCCCATGATGCCGATAATCATTGTCTGGTATTGGTTAGGCAAGTGGTAAGCTGAGACTTCTGCTTTTAATGCTAAACTCTGTTTTGCTACTTCATCCTTCCACCCACACATTCCCCATTTGCCTGTTTTGTCCAGCTGGGGTGTCCTGCCTGACACCAAATCTACAGCTGAGGATCTGGCCCCAAAATGGTAAGATCTCTTGGGGCAGGGACTGTCTACTGTTTAACTTGTCTGTGCAGTGCCTAGCACAGTCAGACTGTGATCCTTCACTGGGGTTCCTTGGCATGGATGATAATTAAAAATATCTAGCTCTTATATAGTGCTTTTCATTAGTATATCTCAAAGGACTATCTCCACCGTACAGATGGTTGAAACTGAGGTAATGTGAATATTTACTGTATGTGCTAATCATTTTTCTCTCTCTCTCTCTCTCTCTCTCTCATTACATGTTTTTTTTGCTTCTCTTGGTTTGAACATGGATTCACCAAAAGCAAGTCATGCCTGACCAACCTGATTGCCTTCTATGATGAGATAACAGGCTCTGTGGGTATGGGGAAAGTGGTGGATGTGATGTATCTTGACTTTAGCAACGCTTTTGATATGGTCTCCCACAGTATTCTTGCCAGCAAGTTAAAGAAGTATGGATTGGATGAATGGACTGTAAGGTGGATAGAAAGCTGGCTAGATTGTTGGGCTCAACAGGCAGTGATCAATGGCTCAATGTCTAGTTGGCAGCTGGTATCAAGCGGAGTGCCCCAGGGGTCTGTCCTGGGGCCAGTTTTGTTCAACGTCTTTATTAATAATCTGGATGATGGGACGAATTGCACCTTCAGCAAGTTCGCAGATGACACTAAGCTGGGGGGAGAGGTAGATATGCTGGAGGGTAGGGATAGGGTCCAGAGCGGGTTGGGCAAACTTTTTGGTCTGAGAACCACATCTGGGTGGGGAAATTGTATGCAGGCCAGGGCAGGGGTTGCAGTGTGCAGGAACGGACTCAGGGCAAGGGATTGGGGCAGAGGAGGAGTGCAGGGCTCTGCGCGCTGCCCTTACCATGCCTCCAGCTACCTCCCCCTAAGTTCCCATTGGCTGCAGTTCCCTGTTCCTGGCCAATGGGAGCTGCAGGGGCGGTGCCTGGAGGCAAGGGCAATGCACGGAGCCCTCTGCCCCCCTTCCCCAGTGCCAGCTGCTTCTGAGAGTGGTGCAGGGCCTGCAGCACCACGAGGAGCAGTCCCACAGGCTGGATCCAAAGCCCTGAGGGGCCGGATCCGGCCCGCGGGCCGTAGTTTGTCCACCCCTGGTCCAGAGTGACCGAGACAAATTGGAGGATTGGGCCAAAAGAAATCTGATGGGGTTCAAAAAGGACAAGTGCAGAGTCCTGCACTTAGGAAGGAAGAATCCCATGCACCGCTAAAGACTGGGGACTGACTGGCTAAGCAGCAGTTCTGCAGAAAAGGACCTGGGGATTACAGTGGACAAGAAGCTGGATATGAGTCAACAGTGTTCCCTTGTTGCCAAGAAGGCCAACAACATATTGGGCTGTATTAATAGGAGCATTGCCAGCAGATTGAGGGAAGTGATTATTCCCCTCTGTTCAGCACTGGTGAGGCCACAGCTGGAGTATTGTGTCCAGTTTTGGTCCCCCCACTACAGAAGGGATGTGGACAAATTGGAGAGAGTCCAGTGGAGGGCAACGAAAATGATTAGGGGGCTAGGGCACATGACTTACAAGGAGAGGCTGAGGGAACCAGGGTTATTTAGTCTGCAGAAGAGAAGAGCGAGGGGGGATTTGATAGCAGCCTTCAACTACCTGAAGGCGGGTTCCAAAGACGATGGAGCTTGGCTGTTCTTAATGGTGGCAGATGACAGAACAAGGAGCAATGGGGGAGGTCTAGGTTGGATATTAGGAAACACTATTTCACTAGGACGGCGGTGAAGCACTGAAATGGGTTACCTAAGGAGGTAGTGGAATCTCCATCCTTCGAGGTTTTAAGGCCCAGCTTGACAATGCCCTGGCTGGGATGAGTTAGCTGGAGTTGGTCTTGTTTTGAGCAGGGGGTTGGACTAGATGACCTCCTGAGGTCTCTTCCAACCCCGATATTCTATTATTTTTTGTAGGATTCTATGATTTCCCATGAAGAAGAATGGGCCTGTGGTTAAGGCACTGGACAGAGACCAAGGAGACCTCAGATAGAAAGTCTGTGGCAGGGCCAGGAATTGGCTGTGGGACTTTGGGTAAGTCACTAATTTGTCAGCACCTCAGTTCACCCTCTCCCTTTCTCCCATACATTTTGCCTCTTACCTATTTAAGATTTTAAGCTCTTCAGAAGAGGGTCTCTCTCTCTTACTGTGTGTTTGTACAGCACCTGGCAAAATGGAGCTCTAAGTATGGCTGAACCTCCAGGCATCTTATAATAATGCAAATACTATTGGAAATTGGAAGTCTGTTAAAGAATTAACACATTCATTTCTTTCACTTCAGGTACTAAGAGCTCACAGTAATCAACCCTGAAGCCTCTCAGAAATTCTCCAGCAAATCTAGTGAAGACAAGACTTCACATTCCTGATTTTTATATTATATATATATATATATATATAAAAATAAATAAAAGTGAAGAATGAAAAATCCACACCCCTTTCTGAACTTCTTAACCCATCATAAAGAACTAAAAAGGACAGCCTAATACTTTTTGTTATACTTCTTTGCAGATCACCTTTACATCTGCATTCTAGCTCTGTATTACAGTCAATGGAGACATTAAACTATTTATGATGAACGGCATAGTATAAAAACATTCAATCTCTCTTTTTTGTATTGGCTCATAATATGAGAATAAGAGTTCATGCAATGAAATTAATAGCATGGGAGTGTCAAATTAAAAGAGCTACTTCACACAGCACGTAGTCAGCTTATGGAAATCACTATTGCAGGATGTCTAAATGTCAAATATCCTTGGAATTTAGCATGAACCATAATAAAATTACACGAGCGTGGAGATGCCTTCAATACCATGGTATTTGTGAGCTATTGTTCTGCCTATGAAAATGTGGGTATGTGACACATCCCTGGAGTATCCAAGGTTATGAGGCACCTGGCTACAACCTGCCCTTATTGTGCCAGCTGTGAATCAGCTCCCTGAAATCACCAGCTGTACAAGCACTGCCTTCTAGACCTCCTCAGATATCACTTTCTCTGTACAGGTAACAACAGGCACACACCAACCCCCAAGTTCTCCAAGCATCCCCCCTGGAGTACCCACCCCCTGTTCCACTGAACACTCAGATTTATTACTTCCAAAGGAGTAATAGACACCTACTGACAAGATTCATCGTTCCACTCAACCCACAGCACTTAGGTATATTTATAGTGAAAAACAAGAACACGTTTATTATCAAAGAACAGAGATTCAAATGATAGAATATTATACATAAAACAAAATCATAACAGTTTTATAGAGCCTTAACTCGCAAGACATTTGTCATCTCCTACAGGATAACTTACCCCAACTCCTTTTCCCCAGCAAGGTTGGCTGAGATCCCCCTTCACAAGATCAAGCCCAGTGACAGCTTCTCCTCACAGATTGAAGGATGCCGGAGTATCTCTTTGCATCCCAAATGTACCAGAACAGACCTTTGTTGTTCACCTGAAAATAGAGCTGTCCCCCTCCTGTTTACCTCTCCTTGTTAATTTCCTTCTGATAGCTCCTTAAGCTCTTCATTAGCATTTGACTCAGTATGTTATAATACACTTCTATCCCAACAGATGCAATGCAAAATGGTCTTCCCGGGAGATAACTGTCTCCCACCTTCTCTCCGGAGATGTTTGTTTCAAGACTTGCTGCCTTTATCTAAAAGACCTAGAGAAAGAAGTGGTTCGGGACTATTTAGAAAAGCTGGATGAGCACAAGTCCATGGGGCCGGATGCACTGCATCCGACAGTGCTAAAGGACTTGGCGGATGTGATTGCAGAGCCATTGGCCATTATCTTTGAAAACTCATGGTGATCGGGGGAAATCCCGGACGACTGGAAAAAGGTTAATGGAGTGCCCATCTTTAAAAAAGGGAAAAAGGAGGATCCTGGGAACTACAGGCCAGTCAGCCTGTAGGAATCAATTCTGAAGCACTTAGAGGAGAGGAAAGTGATCAGGAACAGTCAGCATGGATTCACCAAGGGCAAGTCATGCCTGACTAATCTAATTGCCTTCTATGATGAGATAACTGGCTCTGTGGATGAGGGGAAAGCAGTGGACGTATTGTTCCTTGACTTTAGCAAAGCTTTTGACACAGTCTCCCACAGTATTCTTGTCAGCAAGTTAAAGTAGTATGGGTTGGATGGATGGACTATAAGGTGGATAGAAAGTTGGCTAGATTGTCAGGCTCAACGGGATCAATGGTTCCATGTCTAGTTGGCAGCCGGTATCAAGTGGAGTACCCCAAGGGTCGGTCCTCAGGCCGGTTTTGTTCAATATCTTCAGAAATGATCTGGAGGATGGTGTGGATTGCACTCTCAGCAAGTTTGCAGATGACACTAAACTGGGAGGAGACGTAGATATGCTGGAGGGTAGGGATAGGATACAGAGGGCTCTAGACAAATTAGAGGATTGGGCCAAAAGAAATCTGATGAGGTTCAACAAGGACAAGTGCAGAGTCCTGCACTTAGGATGTAAGAATCCCATGCACTTCTACAGACTAGGGACTGAATGGCTCGGCAGCAGTTCTGCAGAAAAGGCCCCAGGGATTACAGTGGACGAGAAGCTGGATATGAGTCAACACTGTGCCCTTGTTGCCAAGAAGGCCAATGGCATTTTGGGATGTATAAGTAGGGGCATTGCCAGCAGATCGAGGGACGTGATCGTTTCCCTCTATTTGACACTGGTGAGGCCTCATCTGGAGTACTGTGTCCAGCTTTGGGCCCCACACTACAAGAAGGATGTGGAAAAACTGGAAAGAGTCCAGCGGAGGGCAATAAAAACGATTAGGGGACTGGAACACCTGACTTATGAGGAGAGGCTGTGGGAACTGGGATTGTTTAGTCTGCAGAAGAGAAGAATGAGGAGGGATTTGATAGCTGCTTTCAACTACCTGAAAGGGGGTTCCAAAGAGGATCGATCTAAAATGTTCTCAGTGGTAGCAGATGACAGAACAAGGAGTAATGGTCTCAAGTTGCAATGGGGGAGGTTTAGTTTGGATATTAGGAAAAACTTTTTCACTAGGAGGGTGGTGAAACAGTGGAATGTGTTACCTAGGGAGGTGGTAGAATCTCCTTCCTTGGAAGTTTTTAAGGTCAGGTTTGACAAAGCCCTGGCTGGGATGATTTAGTTGGGGATTGGTCCTGCTTTGAGCAGGGATCTGGACTAGATGACCTCCTGAGGTCTCTTCCAACCTGGATATTCTATGATATTCTATTAACCTAATTTTCAGCATCTATCCACAACTTCTCACACATTTTCCATACATAAATCTTGCAATGATTATGACCACCAATGTGACTCGGGCTTCATTAGACACATTATATGACTCCTTTTGAAACCCAGGGGATCCCTGTATCCTTAGTGCCCCTATGTCCTCTGCCAGTTGGCATCAAGAGGTCCTTGGGTCAAAGGGAAATTCTTATCATAATTTTCAGAGTCCATCAGTCTATAAATATGAAGAAAATTACTTGAGTTTCAAGTGGAATTATTTTCACCTGTGTGCAATTTCCCAGCTGATCATTTCCAAGATGCAAAATGGGCCTTTTTTGGCATCATTCCCGAGTGTTAGTCTTTAAATCATAATTACACTAAATTTTATAGACAATATTATTGCTACTCTATATGGCATAGCTGTATATCACTGGGTAATGGGCAACAGATGTGCTTTCAAATCTGGAATAAATTATCCTTTTTTAAAAATCTTTAAGCTTAATATACTTCACAAAGACAAATGTGACCCACAAATACCGGATATGACACATCTCAAGTATGTTCCCCGAAACTTTTACAAGAAAGTATATATTTTCATTTCATTGGAATAATTCACAGTAAGTATGTTGCAGCTACACCACCTTAAGCTGGGACCTCATCAGATCACATTAGATAAAGAAGGTCAGGCTTTGTAAGTAACGGAGGGTATGTCTACACTGTGATTAAACACCTGTGACTGGCCAGTGTCAGCTGACTCTGGCTTGCAAGGCTCAGAGTGGGGGGCTATAAAATTGCAGTGTAGATGCTTAGGATGGAGCCTGGGCTCCTGAACTCTATGAGGGGGGAGGGTCCCAGAGCCAGAGCTCCACCCTGAGCCCAAACCTCTACATGCAATTTTACAGCCCCCTCTCCTCCCCCCCCCCCCCGCAGACTGAGCCTTGCAATCCTGAGTCAGCTGACAGGGGTCAGCTGCAGGTGTTTAATTGCAGTGTAGATATACCTTCAATGACAGACATCCAGGATCTGAACATGCACCCACTAAAGTAAATGGCAAAGCTCCTATCAGCTTAAGAGATACAGTCTTAATGAAAACCTAGATGTTGCCAGACTGATGGGGTGATTCTATAGGTAACACTCTTGCCATCGAGCCAGTACAAAACTGATGCTTCCCATAAGGTGGTTGAAGGCATCATCTTCTTGGAGTTGCCTTGCTTTGTATGAGATGTAAAAATGAGATCCTACCTAGTTCATTTTCCACAGTACCTTTGATTCTACATGGTATTCTTCACTTCCTGTCCTAAACAGTTGTAAAGAGAGTCACTCTGTAGTATTAAAGAGTTGTCATGTTTCATTACAGAGGTTGCTGCACCATAGGGAGAGTGGAGTGAATCCTGGAAACCACTCTGGAATCTAGCTAGATGATGGATGCTAATAAATAAAACATCATCATCATTGCACAAAGCTCCTCAACTATTCTCCTCCCAGTATGTCTGGCTGAAGACAACAGGTATGATATTACACCTCTAACATACCACTTTAAATAGTAAAGTACTCTTTATGGTAGTTGACATTTTAATTCACCGTGACAACAAGACTCACATGGATAAACACGCACAAGAAACCAAGGGCAGGGACTAGGGAAAATAATCCTAATGTTTGTCTTATGACCGATATCTAATAGGAACTATCAGAATAAGAAGCATTTGATTAGATGAAAAAATGTAATTTCAATCAATAGTCACATAATGAATCATGCACTGGTTGCACCGTGAATAAAAGATGGTGGGTGTGACCGTTTGGACCCCCCCGATTCTGGGATGCCACCTGATGTGCTGGGGTCCTACTCAGCCCTCCAACCCTGCCAGCCTAGGTGTCTCTTGCACTGGGTTGCTGTGCCAGGTTCGCAAGCCCATTTCCAGCACACACCCAGGCAAGTCCACAACCAGCTGCAGACACAGACTTCAGTCAGATCTGTGTGAGAGGATTCAGCCAGCACTCTCATGCACATACACTGTGGAGAGGTAAACCCCAGATCATATTGTCTTGCACTTTGTAGAAAGATCTGCACAGTGCAAGCTCATAAAAATTCACCCTCTCCCTCAATGTGGAGAGAGATATGTACGACCTTCTGCCCCCGCCCCTTTCCAGTTAGATATTACACAAAAACAAGTTTATTATCTATAAAAAGCAGATTAAGTGATAATAAGGGATAGCAAACAGAACAAAGCAGATTACTAAGTAAATGAAACAAAACATGCATACTAAGTTTAAGATCTTAGAGAGACTTGTTTCAAGAAATAAATTTCTCACCCTAAAATGTTGTTTTAGGCAAGTTAGCGAGTTTCTGTAGCTTAGAGATCCAAGTATTTCTCTTTACAGACTAGACTCCTCTGTCTCAGTCTGGTCTCAGCCCTTGCCTTTCCCACTGCTCAGTTCCTTTGTCCCTTCAGATACTTTCAGCAGTCTTTCTTCTTGGGCAGGAAGGCAATGGAGAAGAGTCCTGTTTGCCTTACTCCCCAGCCTTAAATGAGATTTACATAAGGTGGGAATCTTTTGTTTCCCAGTCTTAACCGCCCCCTCCTTTTAGTGGAAAATTACTAGAAGTCCAAGACAGTGTTTAGTATCAGGTGACAGGACCACCTAACCTAGTAGTGCCACAGCTAGGTCCTAGATTGCCTCTCAGGAAGGAGAGGGAGATTATCATCTTTAAAGTCTTAATGTTTCTTCCCAGGGGCCCATCAAAGCTGATGGCCTGTTGTCTGGTGGGCGTCTCCCAAATACACACACAGTTGTAATTGTTACATAGTCAATATTCCTAGCTTTAGATACAGAAATGGTACATGTATGCAAATTGGATAATCATTCAGTAAATCATAACCTTTCCAATGATACCTTACAAGACCCATCTTACATAAAATATTTCTTAGTTAGGACATATTTATATCATAACCATATTTCTATGACGTATATGGGATATGATGTCACAGTGCCATGGTGTGCTTCAAAACCAACCGAATGTGTTTTACTTCCAATAACTCTGTACTCCGCAGTGTGGCTGCTACCCATTTGTTCCACTAGTTTGCAGCAAACTGTGGAAGCAATGTCACTGGGGACAAGATCCAGCTACAATGCTTACACTGATCAGAACACATCATGAGTTCTCACGGCCACCACACAGACTTAGAGTTTAGGAAGAAAATCTGAATCACCTTGATATAACAGAATTTCGTTCAGAAAGGCCAACATTCATGATGTTTTAATTACAACACTTTTTGCTTTTTGACACTGTGTGTCATTTTACATCCCTTGTATCATTTGCATTAACGTAAATTTGCATATCGTGAAGATTACATAAATGTCACTATGCAAAGCGAACACACAGCAAATTTTAGAAGAGTGACATCAACACATACTGAATTGGATTTGCATTCCATGCACAGCTAGAAAGAGGGGCAAATTCTGAAAGAAACTTTTCCTATTTACCCAGTCTAATTGCTTCAAGGTTCCCTGCAAGTAGATTCAGTGAAACACATGGTTTTACTCCACTAAGTTGTCAGCCACCCCTCTCCAAACTAGACAAGCTCGGTGACAGTAGACAAATAAAATGAACAGGAGAAGACATTCTTAAAAGGTCAATACTTTCAGAATACTTGAACAAGAACTTTACCTTTCATAGAAAATAAACCAGAGTTCTGAAACATAATCTACGTTTCTCTGAATAACTATGAATGTATTGGTACATATTTATGGTTCACAAGGTTAATTAGTAAACATCAGAGCTGATTGAAACTTTATCATCAAAAGTCATTAGACTTTGAAAGTTTTGAAGAAAAATGCATCCGATGAAGTGAGCTGTAGCTCACGAAAGCTTATGCTCTAATAAATTTGTTAGTCTCTAAGGTGCCACAAGTCCTCCTTTTCTTTTTTGCGAATACAGACTAACACGGCTGCTATTCTGAAACCTGACAACCAACAAGTTTTCAATAAAAATGTTTGGGTTTCTTTAAACCAAAATATTTAATCATAAAGTAATATTAGCACTGAACTTTGTGGGGGGATGACAAAATGCCTTTGAAACTAAGTGCTACAGTAATACAAACCACAGCAATACTGGTGTGCTGACATCAGAACAGGGGGAAATTGCTACTAGTCCTATTGTCATTCAGTCAGAATTCGGAAGTACACTTTGGAGTCAGGGTATGTTGACACAGGAAAAGCTGTGCACAAGGTAGCCTACCTGAGCTAGCTTGAATTCAGCATGGGTAACACCACCAGTGATGACAGAGCAGACAGGTTTCAGCACAGGTTAGCCAGCCTAGTATTTACCCAAGGTAAATGTACTACTTGAATTGAAGGCCATATGATGCAGTCTTCACTGCAGTAGTGTAGTCGAGGGAAAACTCAAGTATATCCCCTTCTCATTTGGGAAATATGGAGTTTGGTTTAGTGTAGATGTATCCTTAGAAGGAAGGACAGAATGAATGAGGTCTGTTTGGCTCTCCATTGGAGCCATTCAGGAAAAAAATAAAACCAAGTTTGAAAGTCCACATATCCCACTAAATCATAAATTCCGATCCAAAGCCCACTGAACTCAGTAGGATTCTTTCCATTGACTTCCTTAGTCTGTTGTGGCTTTTAAGATTTGAAGTGCTTAAGAGCTACCCTGTTCTTGTTTGCTGATTTGCTCAGCAGGGGGATGATTTATTTATTATCTCAAAAACCTTCTTCAGTTGTTCAATACAAACAAACAATTTATCATCTTATTGGGCAACCCACCATAGGCAACTATACAAGAGAGAAACAGTGCCTATGTTTGCTTTTGAGACTACTAATTCTGGTGCAGAGGAAGTCAAGCGGTGAGGGAAGCCTTGTCGTGAGGATCTGAAGTTGCAAGTCACACTGAAGAGAAGACTGTGTAGGGGAAAAAACTGAGAAACCTAACTGAAGGAGATATGAGATAAGACTGAGGGAGAGAGACAGAGAAGGAGGGAGGAGATAGAGCTCACACAAGTAAATATATTTAAGAAGCTGCCTTAAAATGTTTCATGAGAATAAAGAGCTTGACAGAGGACTCTGATGGAAACATAGGGACCAGGGCATTCTGGTCATACCATTTGTGCTGAGGTGGCATAGAAACTGCTATTCATTTTTAACAATAGCCAGCTGGCTGGTTCTGCCAGTTCTAGGGCAGCTTGATGTCACAAGAGTGTCACAGAGCTACTTTAATGGGAGCCAGAGATCTGGCCCAATGTACAGTACTAAACTTTTATAGTACAATTATGAACCCTCTCATGTGCAATTTGGATTTTTCAGTGGATTATACCATGGATATTCCTAATGGAATATCTAATTTAATGGATTATATGTCTTTATACTGAAAGACTCGACAATGGCAGGAAGCTGCTCTTTTTCTACACTGGTAAAGACAGATTCCGAGAACAAGAATGCTCAAAATAGTGTGACAAAGCTCTGTCCTTGTCTCCGTGGGTCCCACGTTTCCTGGAGAATTTCGCTAGCCTCAGAGGCTCACTGTGACCCTCTACGTAACCCTCCTTTCTCTAGAGACAAGGGTCACAGTCTACTGAGCCATTTTCATCATAAACCAGCGAGGGAGGTAAGGAGAAGTTATCCTTCCTTCCACAGTTTCTGTTGTCTCCCAGTCTCAGTGATTAATCAGGGGCAAAGATGGGGGGGAGCACGAGCCCACCCTCTACTCCGGGCTCCAGCCCAGGGACCCTAATAGTATCAGCTAGGGTAGCTGACCTTTTAGAAACATGACATGTACAATTCCCTGGACTACTTCCCCCCCCCCCCACAGCAGCCCTCACTTCCTCAAGCTCCACTTCACCCTTACCTCAGGGCCTCCTTCCTTGTGCCTGATATGGTGTGTACTACTCAGCCTCTCCAACAGCGCAACTTCTTCCCACAGCTCCTGACATGCACACCCACCTGACTGACTTGGAGGCTTTTAACTAGTTTCAGCCAGCACCTGATTGGCTTCAGGTGTCCCAATCAACCTAGCCTTCTCCCTGCCTCTGGAAAGTTCTTAATTGGCCCCAGGTGTCTTAATTGACCTGGAGCAGCTGCCATTTCACTTATCCTGGTACCAGGGATGTGTTTAGCCTGGAGCGACTCTCTCTCTCCCTCCCTCCCACTGCTCTCCCACAGCCTTCTAGCTTGGAGGGAGGTGGGAAGCTGCTACTCCTGCTGCTGCTAGGCCCTAAGCTCTCCCTGCTGCTCCAGCTGCTCCCCTGGCTGGGCCAGACACCCCCATTCTCTGCTATTTGGCTGCTGGACCCCCCACTCTTGGGTACTGCTACTGCTCCAACTGCAGCCCTGAGGGGGGGGGGCTGCTAGCCCACTCCCCAGAGAGGAGGAGTGAGGGACCCCAGCCACTGCAGTTGTGGATACCACCACCACCACCACCACCTGAGAGGGGTCCTTTCTGCCTGCCTGGACCACCACCTGGAGTTCCTGGAGCTGCTGCTGCTGCAGAGGCCGCTGCCTGGAGCTGCTGAAGCCCGAGGAGGAGAAGAAGAGGATCATCTGCCAGTGGGGCAGCACCTATAGACTCTACAGACCACCGTGGAGGGGACCTAAGACTGAGTAATTTCAAACTGTGCTCTTGTGGTGGGGGGTTTTGACTGTGTTTGTAGGGACACCGGGGGTGTGGTGTGGAGCTGCCCCCCGATCCATCTGTGTGTCCCCCCAACCCCCACCACTATTACCACCACCGCTGCCCCCTCCACCACCCCCACTGGCTGTATACCATCTGCCTCAGCTCCTGCCTCTGGACTCAGCTGCTTGCTTGGCTTGCCATGCCCTATTTCCACCCTTTGGGCCAGAAGCAGCAGCCAGCTAAAAAAGACTTGTGCAAGTGCACATGGGCACATGTGCCCCCCCGGACTGCCTAACCCCCAGCTTTGCCCTTTACTACCTGCCCCATTTGCCACTTGCTTTGCCTCCTCTTTTGCTCCAGCCCCCCTTACTAGCTTCAGTTTGTTTGCCTGCCCCGCCCATTTCCTTCTGCAGCCTTTGTTTGTTTGCCCTGCCCCAGCCTCTGAAGCTAGCCCCTTGGTTTCCCTGTTCTACCCCCAGACCGCTTAGCCCCTCGCTCCATGTGCCCATGCCCCCTCCCAGGCGCTTGTGCAACTCCCCATTTCAGTTGCAACCCTCTTCACTGCACCTTCAATGTTGTTGAATCCTGCCCCCCATAGTGCACCAAGAGGAGCCGGAATTTCCACCTTGTGTCGGTGACTGACCCCTAACCCCTGATTGCCCCCCGTCCAGCTCACCCCTTTTGGCGCCCTCCTCCCCTGCCTGCAGCCTAGCGGGGAGGAGTGGTCGACCTGCTTCCCCTCTCCCCTCCTCCTTTTGGTGTCCCCCTTTCCTCCTTGTTCATGATGGCGGGGGATGAGACGGGTGAGACCTCTCCAGTAGCCCGAGCTCCCCCTCCCCCGCCTGCCCCTCTGTCACCCCCCCAAGCTTCTACGTCCGCTGCCAAACCATCTGCCATCGCCCCCGTTGGGGCACCAGCAGCGACGGGCACCGGGGTGACCTCCACTGCTGCCACGTCTATCACCCCCTCAGATTTGCGGGGAGTCCTCCCAGCCGGCGGGAAGGGCCAGGGGAAGAAGAAGGGGAAGGGCCCCGCTAAAAAGACCAGGCCCTCCATGGCAGGGGCTGTCCCCGATGCCCCGGCCCCATCTCCAGCTGAGGCGCCCCTCCCCGCTGTTCCCTCCACCAGCTCTGCAGGTGTCCCTCCCCCGGCCCCCAGAGCATACGCCCAGGTGGCGGCAGCCCCCCCGCCTGCCGCTACATCATTTCTCCAGCCCACCGCCTCCGCTACCATCTATAGCGGCCGGGGCCCCTTTCCCACCATGACAAGGAAGCACGGCGTCCGTTGCCTCCTGGTGCCCGCCTCACCCCACGTGGAAACCTATGTGCGGGCGTTGGCGAGGGTGGTGGGGCCCACGGCCATTGTGGCGGCCTCCAAAATGTATGGCAAGGTCGTCTTCTTCTTAGCATCGGAGGCCGCTGCCCAGGAGGCGGTGGAGAAGGGCCTGGCGGTCGGGGGCGTGTTCGTCCCCTTAGAGCCGCTAGAGGACCTGGGCGTCCGCCTGGTCCTGACCTCCGTCCCTCCCTTTCTCCCCAATGCCGCCCTGTTACCCGCCCTTTCTACCTTGGGAAAGCCCATCTCTGTCATCAGCCCTCTCCCGTTGGGCTGCAAAGACCCCGCCCTCCGTCACGTCCTCTCCTTCCGCCGGCAAGTGCAGCTTCAACTGCTGCCGGCGGCGCGCGACGGAGAGGCACTGGAGGGGTCCTTCCTAGTCCCCTACCAGGGGACGCATTACAGGGTACATTATTCCACGGGGGAGGCCCGGTGCTACCTCTGCCGGGCGATGGGGCACGTCCGGAGGGACTGCCCCCTGGCCCGGGAAGGAGAGGCATCCAGGACACCCGAGCCCCGGCAGGACACCGGCCCCGTCATCGCCGACGCCCCTGGCTGCCCGGCACCCGAAACTGCCCCTCCTCCTTCCCAGTCCACCATTGGTCCCGCTCGGGCCCAAGGGGTACCTCCCCCACTATGCCCAGACGAGCGGGAAAACCCCACCCCCGCTGCTTGCAATCTGGCGGGGCCTGTGGAGGAGGGTGCGACAGGGACACCGCCAAGTATGGGAGAGGGCCCGCCCCAAGGGGAATCTTCCCTCCCTTGTGCTGCCCCACCGTTACCCCCTCGAGTCCCTGAGCCATCGCCTCTGCCCCCTGACACAACCCCTGCTAGCCAGCCCCCGGATGATGCCATGGAGGGCTGGGCCCTAGTCCAAGGGAAGCGGGGCAAGCGGAAGGCTCGAGCTCCGCTCCTCCCATCTGATGCGGAGGCCCCCCGGAAGACCAGGAAGGGGGGCACCGATGCCGAGCCTTCCGCTCTACCCACGGGTGTGTTCCACCCACCAGAGCCGGCTGGGGAAGACGTGGCAGCACTAGAAGGCGGTATCTCCCCTCCACGGGAGTCCCTCCCCTCCAAGACCCCCGAGGCACCATTTGAAACCCCAGTGTGCCCCGAAGTAACCATCGCGTCAGGTGCCGGCGGGGAGAATCCCGGGGTAGCGGAAAACAATTTCCCCTCTATATATGAGGAGATCGAGGCCCTGGGTCTGACCCCGGTCACCCAGGGGGAGGACGATCCTATGCCAGCGGGCCTCGATCTGGGCGACTTCTTTCCGGCCCCCTTTTCCCCATACTCCCTCCCCGTAACCGTTGCTTCTGCTCCCACCTCCGAGGAGCCCCTGGACTCCTCCATCAACCCGGCTGCAGAGGGCACCCCGCTGAGAGCCGCCAAGCCAGTTAAGGCGACGGCCAGTGCCACGCGGCTGGAACCTGAGCCCCCAGGGGCATCCCTCGCTGGTGAGGAGCATTCGACCTCCTTTCCGGGAGAGGACCCTACAGAAGAAAGTCCACCTCCTGATGCCGTGGCTGCCAAATCCACCAGACAGCTTGCGCCCGGCATCGGTGAGAGCCCTCTCCCGACCCAGAATCTCACCTCTACCCCTGCCCCTGCCCTTCTCCCGCCCACCTCCCGAGATATTATTGCCACCCCTGGGACAGTCTCCTTCCCCTTTCCAACAGATGACTCCCAGGGAATGGCCTTTGTGTTTGCCCGTCCCGACCCACCAGGGGCTGCTATCCTCCCTCCGCCGCCCCCTATCGCCCCAGCATTCAGGTCAACCCATCAAGAGCCCCGTCGGGGGTCCGCACCCTGTCTGCCCGTCCCGCTGGGCCAGGGGGCTGTACCAAGGGCCCCATTGGGAAGCAACCAGACCATAACCCCAGCCCCCCATGCGCTGCGAGAGGAGTTGCGGGAGTTCCTAGAAGACGTCCGTGGCTCCCGCAACAAAGTCCAGCTTGCCCTCCAGCGATGGGGGGACTTTAATCAAATCCTCCGGGCCGCAAGGGCCCTCATGGGGGAGGGGAAAAGGACCGGGAGACAGGGCGCCGCGGCCTACCAGCGGGTCCGCCACTTCCGTGACTCCTTACTCACCTACGGGGTGGGTCACGGACTGCTACGCGGCCCGCCGGGAGCCACGAGCATCCCTGCTGGCGAGGATCCCCCCCAGCCCTCCTCATGGCACCCTTTACCATCGCAACATTGAACACCCGTGGCTGTAAGATGGGTCTCCGCAGGTCCCAGGTGCTCTCCTTCCTTCGAGAGGGGAGGTACTCTGTGGTTTTCCTGCAGGAGACCCATACGGATCCGACCGCCGAAGACAGCTGGCGGCTGGATTGGGGGGACAGGGTCTACTTTAGCCACCTCACAGTTCATACGGGTGGAGTGGCGACCCTGTTCTCCCCCGACCTACGGCCCGAGGTGCTGGGGGTCGCCGAGGCTGTGCCGGGTCGCTTGCTGCACCTCCGGGTCCAAATGGAGGGGCTCGTAGTCAACCTCGTCAACATCTATGCCCCAGCAGCGAGCCCAGAGCGGCTGCAATTCTATCAGCAGGCATCCGCCTTCCTCGGCACCTTGGATCCTCAGGAGTGCCTGGTCCTGGGAGGGGACTTTAACATCACCCTTGAGGAACGGGACCGCTCGGGAACCGAGAAGAGCCAGGCCGCCGTGGCCGTCCTCCAGGAGATAGTCGAACACCACTCCCTGGTGGACGTCTGGCGCGACCACCACCCGGATGACACTTCCACGTTCACCTTTGTCCGGGTGGAGGCCCATCGGTCGCGCCACTCCCGGTTGGACCGCATTTATTTATCACGATTTCATCTTACACGAGCCCACTCCTCCAGCATCCGGCCGGCCCCATTTTCTGACCATCACATAGCCACCGTGACAGCCTCCCTCTGCGCGGAGAGGCCGGGGCCGGCCTATTGGCATTTTAACAACAGCTTGCTGGAGGATGCGGGCTTCGTGGCGTCCTTCCGGGAGTTCTGGCTGGCCTGGCGAGGGCAGCGGCGTGCCTTTCCCTCGGCACGGCGATGGTGGGACGTAGGGAAGGTGCGCGCTCGGCTCTTCTGCCGTGACTACACCCGGGGCACCAGCCGACGGAGGGATGCGGCGATAGAGCAGTTGGAACGGGAGGTCTTAGAGCTGGAGAGGCGTCTGGCCGCCAGCCCCGAGGATCCACCCCTCTGCGGAGCGTGCCGGGAGAAGCGGGAGGAGCTCCGGAGCCTCGAGGACCATCGGGCCCGGGGTGCCTTTGTTCGATCCCGCATCCGTCTCCTTCGGGAGATGGATTGCGGCTCCCGCTTCTTCTACGCCCTGGAAAAAAAGAGGGGGGCTAAGAAACATATCATCTGCCTACTGACTGAGGATGGCACCCCCCTCACGGATCCGGTGGAGATGTGCGAGAGGGCGAGAGCCTTCTACGCAAGCCTTTTCTCCCCGGAGCCGACCGATCCTAACGCTTGCAGAGTGCTGTGGGAGGAGCTCCCGACGGTCAGCGTGGGCGACCGAGACCGGCTAGAGCTGCCTCTCACTCTGGCCGAGTTCTCGGAAGCCCTCCGTCGCATGCCCACCAATAAATCTCCGGGCATGGACGGGCTGACCGTGGAGTTCTACCGTGTGTTCTGGGACGTCCTGGGCCCAGACCTAGTCACCGTCTGGGCCGAGTCTTTGCAGAGCGGGGTCCTCCCTCTTTCGTGCAGGCGAGCCGTGCTCGCCTTATTGCCGAAGAAGGGGGACCTCCGCGATTTACGAAATTGGCGTCCCGTCTCGCTCCTCAGCACGGACTACAAAATCGTGGCAAAAGCCATCTCCCTGAGGCTAGGGTCCGTGCTGGCGGACGTGGTCCACCCAGACCAGACCTACACCGTCCCGGGCGCAGTATCTTCGACAACCTATATCTGGTCCGGGACCTATTGGAACTTGGGTGTAGGGATGGTCTGTCGTTCGCCCTCCTGTCTTTAGATCAGGAGAAGGCGTTCGACAGGATGGATCACGGGTATCTAATGAGCACTCTGCAGGTGTTTGGCTTCGGACCCAGATTTGTGAACTTTCTCCGGGTGCTGTACGCTTCCGCAGAGTGTCTGGTAAGACTCAACTGGACCCTGACCGAACCGGTCAACTTCGGGCGAGGAGTACGGCAGGGGTGCCCCCTCTCAGGCCAGCTCTACGCTCTGGCGATCGAACCCTTCCTCTGTCTCCTCCGAAGGAGGTTGACAGGGTTGGTGCTGAGGGAGCTGGAGCTGCGGCTGGTCCTGTCGGCGTACGCTGATGACGTGCTCCTCATGGTCCAGGACCCGGGCGACTTGGTGCGAGTGGAGGCTTGCCAGGCCATCTATTCAGCAGCCTCCTCTGCGCGGGTCAACTGGGTCAAGAGCTCTGGCTTGGTGGTAGGGGACTGGCGGCAGGCGAGCCCCCGCCCACCCGCGCTTCAAGCCATCCGGTGGAGCACGGGTCCGCTGCTCTATCTGGGCGTTTACCTTTCTGCCACGCATCCCTCTCCGCCGGAGAACTGGCAGAATTTAGAGGGCGGGGTGATAGAGCGGCTCCGGAAATGGACAGGACTGCTCCGGTGCCTCTCCCTTCGAGGGAGAGCGTTAGTGCTTAATCAACTAGTCCTGTCCATGCTTTGGTACCGGCTCAACACCCTGGTCCCGGCCCCGGCTTTCCTGACCAACCTGCGGACATCGATTCTGGAGTTCTTTTGGTCAGGACTGCACTGGGTCCCTGCAGGGGTTCTCCATCTACCTGTGGAGGAGGGAGGGCAGGGCCTCAAATGTCTGCTTACTCAGGTCCATGTCTTCCGCCTCCAGACCCTGCAGAGGCTCCTTTATGGTGCAGGTAGTCCGGCGTGGAGCATACTGGCGCACGCCTTCCTGCGCCGCTTCCGAGGGCTCCGATACGACCGGCAGCTCCTTTATCTCCATCCGAGAGGTCTTCCGCGAGACCTCTCCGGGCTGCCGGTCTTCTACCAGGACCTCCTCCGGACCTGGAAACTCTTTACAACGAGCAGGTCCGTGGCGGCCACCGAGGGGGCAGATCTCCTCGCGGAGCCCCTGCTACACAACCCCCAGCTCCGTTTGCAGGTGGCGGAGTCCCGCTCGGTGCGCCAGAGGTTGGTCCTGGCAGAGGTCACAAGAATCGGAGACCTCCTGGACTATGACCGGGGAGACTGGCTGGATCCCCTAACCTTCGCTCAGCGCATGGGGCTTTCCAGACCTTGTACTCCCCGATGCATACTTCAGGAGGTGAAGGCCGCTTTGCCGCCCGCTGCTCGGGTTTATCTCGACCGGGTCCTGCACGAGGGCACGCCCCGCCCACCCACTACCCCAGGCCCGCCGGACCTTTTAATTGGACCCCTCCCCCGTGGACCCAACCGATCCCTTCACCCCTTCACTAGAAGCCGGCTGCACGAGATGCAGCCGGTCTGTTTTCAAACCGCGCCAAGAAAACATCTCTACACGCTCGTGTTCCACACCCTTCACGCCCGCACCCTCGTGTCCCGCCCCGATACAAAATGGCGGGACCTCCTGCCACCTTCGGAGGGTGAGGAGCCCCGGTGGGCCAGCCTATATTCCATCTTAGTCCCAAAGCCCGCCGGGGATGTCAGTTGGCGGCTCCTTCACGGAGCCGTGAGCACGGGCGTGTACTTGGCGCGGTTCACCACAATCCCAGACACTTGCCCCTTTTGCGGCGTGAGGGATACCCTGGCACATGTCTACCTGGAGTGTGCCAGGCTGCAGCCCCTATTCCGGCTCCTCACCAATATCTTATTACGTTTTTGGTTGCACTTCTCCCCTCACCTTCTCATTTATGCACTCCCTATCCGTGGCCCCACAAAGTCCCGGGATCTCCTGGTCAACCTCCTCCTGGCCCTAGCTAAAATGGCCATCTACAAAACCAGAGTGAGGAGGTTGGCCGATGGAGTCTCCTGTGACTGTGGGGCCTATTTCCGATCCTCGGTCCGTTCACGTATCCGGGCAGAGTTCCTCTGGGCGGCGTCCTCTGACTCCCTTGACGCCTTTGAGGAGCAGTGGGCTCTGTCCGGGGTTCTCTGCTCGGTGTCCCCGTCCGGTTCCCTTCTTTTGACCCTTTGACCGCACTCCTGTCCCTGTTATTTTATTAGTTGTCCCCCGGAATTTTTTGGGTATCTAGGTCCTGTGGATCCCCCTTTTAGGCTGGGGGGGACCCTTTAGCAGTGGACGGGCTTCGCCCGCCCACTTCCCGGATCCCAATAAGACTGCTCTCCCATAGCCTTCTAGCTTGGAGGGAGGTGGGAAGCTGCTACTCCTGCTGCTGCTAGGCCCTAAGCTCTCCCTGCTGCTCCAGCTGCTCCTCTGGCTGGGCCAGACACCCCCCATTCTCTGCTACTTGACTACTGGACCCCCCATTCTTGGGTGCTGCTACTGCTGCAACTGCAACCCTGGGGTGGGGAGGGGGCTGCTAGCCCACTCCCCAGAGAGGAGGAGTGAGGGACCCCAGCCACTGCTGTTGTGGATACCACCACCACCTGAGAGGGGTCCATTCTGCCTGCCTGGACTACAACCTGGAGTTCCTGGAGCTGCTGCTGCTGCTGCAGAGGCCGCTGCCTGGAGCTGCTGAAGCCCAAGGAGGAGAAGAAGAGGATCATCTGCCAGTGGGGCAGCACCTAGAGACTTTGCAGACCACCGTGGAGGGGGCCCTAAGACTGAGTAATTTCCAAACTGTGCTCTTGTGGTGGGGGTTTTGACTGTGTTTGTAGGGACAAAGGGGGGTGTGGTGTGGAGCTGCCCCCCGATCCATCTGTGTGTCCCCCCCCAACCCCCACCACTATTACCACCACCGCTGCCTCCTCCACCACCCCCACTGGCTGTATACCATCTGCCTCAGCTCCTGCCTCTGGACTCAGCTGCTTGCTTGGCTTGCCATGCCCTATTTCCACCCTTTGGGCCAGAAGCAGCAGCCAGCTAAAAAAGACTTGTGCAAGTGCACATGGGCACATGTGCCCCCCCGGACTGCCTAACCCCCAGCTTTGCCCTTTACTACCTGCCCCATTTGCCACTTGCTTTGCCTCCTCTTTTGCTCCAGCCCCCCTTACTAGCTTCAGTTTGTTTGCCTGCCCCGCCCATTTCCTTCTGCAGCCTTTGTTTGTTTGCCCTGCCCCAGCCTCTGAAGCTAGCCCCTTGGTTTCCCTGTTCTACCCCAGACCGCTTAGCCCCTCGCTCCATGTGCCCATGCCCCCTCCCAGGCGCTTGTGCAACTCCCCATTTCAGTTGCAACCCTCTTCACTGCACCTTCAATGTTGTTGAATCCTGCCCCCCATAGTGCACCAAGAGGAGCCGGAATTTCCACCTTGTGTCGGTGACTGACCCCTAACCCCTGATTGCCCCCCGTCCAGCTCACCCCTTTTGGCGCCCTCCTCCCCTGCCTGCAGCCTAGCGGGGAGGAGTGGTCGACCTGCTTCCCCTCTCCCCTCCTCCTTTTGGTGTCCCCCTTTCCTCCTTGTTCATGATGGCGGGGGATGAGACGGGTGAGACCTCTCCAGTAGCCCGAGCTCCCCCTCCCCCGCCTGCCCCTCTGTCACCCCCCCAAGCTTCTACGTCCGCTGCCAAACCATCTGCCATCGCCCCCGTTGGGGCACCAGCAGCGACGGGCACCGGGGTGACCTCCACTGCTGCCACGTCTATCACCCCCTCAGATTTGCGGGGAGTCCTCCCAGCCGGCGGGAAGGGCCAGGGGAAGAAGAAGGGGAAGGGCCCCCGCTAAAAAGACCAGGCCCTCCATGGCAGGGGCTGTCCCCGATGCCCCGGCCCCATCTCCAGCTGAGGCGCCCCTCCCCGCTGTTCCCTCCACCAGCTCTGCAGGTGTCCCTCCCCCGGCCCCCAGAGCATACGCCCAGGTGGCGGCAGCCCCCCCGCCTGCCGCTACATCATTTCTCCAGCCCACCGCCTCCGCTACCATCTATAGCGGCCGGGGCCCCTTTCCCACCATGACAAGGAAGCACGGCGTCCGTTGCCTCCTGGTGCCCGCCTCACCCCACGTGGAAACCTATGTGCGGGCGTTGGCGAGGGTGGTGGGGCCCACGGCCATTGTGGCGGCCTCCAAAATGTATGGCAAGGTCGTCTTCTTCTTAGCATCGGAGGCCGCTGCCCAGGAGGCGGTGGAGAAGGGCCTGGCGGTCGGGGGCGTGTTCGTCCCCTTAGAGCCGCTAGAGGACCTGGGCGTCCGCCTGGTCCTGACCTCCGTCCCTCCCTTTCTCCCCAATGCCGCCCTGTTACCCGCCCTTTCTACCTTGGGGAAGCCCATCTCTGTCATCAGCCCTCTCCCGTTGGGCTGCAAAGACCCCGCCCTCCGTCACGTCCTCTCCTTCCGCCGGCAAGTGCAGCTTCAACTGCTGCCGGCGGCGCGCGACGGAGAGGCACTGGAGGGGTCCTTCCTAGTCCCCTACCAGGGGACGCATTACAGGGTACATTATTCCACGGGGGAGGCCCGGTGCTACCTCTGCCGGGCGATGGGGCACGTCCGGAGGGACTGCCCCCTGGCCCGGGAAGGAGAGGCATCCAGGACACCCGAGCCCCGGCAGGACACCGGCCCCGTCATCGCCGACGCCCCTGGCTGCCCGGCACCCGAAACTGCCCCTCCTCCTTCCCAGTCCACCATTGGTCCCGCTCGGGCCCAAGGGGTACCTCCCCCACTATGCCCAGACGAGCGGGAAAACCCCACCCCCGCTGCTTGCAATCTGGCGGGGCCTGTGGAGGAGGGTGCGACAGGGACACCGCCAAGTATGGGAGAGGGCCCGCCCCAAGGGGAATCTTCCCTCCCTTGTGCTGCCCCACCGTTACCCCCCTCGAGTCCCTGAGCCATCGCCTCTGCCCCCTGACACAACCCCTGCTAGCCAGCCCCCGATGATGCCATGGAGGGCTGGGCCCTAGTCCAAGGGAAGCGGGGCAAGCGGAAGGCTCGAGCTCCGCTCCTCCCATCTGATGCGGAGGCCCCCCGGAAGACCAGGAAGGGGGGCACCGATGCCGAGCCTTCCGCTCTACCCACGGGTGTGTTCCACCCACCAGAGCCGGCTGGGGAAGACGTGGCAGCACTAGAAGGCGGTATCTCCCCTCCACGGGAGTCCCTCCCCTCCAAGACCCCCGAGGCACCATTTGAAACCCCAGTGTGCCCCGAAGTAACCATCGCGTCAGGTGCCGGCGGGGAGAATCCCGGGGTAGCGGAAAACAATTTCCCCTCTATATATGAGGAGATCGAGGCCCTGGGTCTGACCCCGGTCACCCAGGGGGAGGACGATCCTATGCCAGCGGGCCTCGATCTGGGCGACTTCTTTCCGGCCCCCTTTTCCCCATACTCCCTCCCCGTAACCGTTGCTTCTGCTCCCACCTCCGAGGAGCCCCTGGACTCCTCCATCAACCCGGCTGCAGAGGGCACCCGCTGAGAGCCGCCAAGCCAGTTAAGGCGACGGCCAGTGCCACGCGGCTGGAACCTGAGCCCCCAGGGGCATCCCTCGCTGGTGAGGAGCATTCGACCTCCTTTCCGGGAGAGGACCCTACAGAAGAAAGTCCACCTCCTGATGCCGTGGCTGCCAAATCCACCAGACAGCTTGCGCCCGGCATCGGTGAGAGCCCTCTCCCGACCCAGAATCTCACCTCTACCCCTGCCCCTGCCCTTCTCCCGCCCACCTCCCGAGATATTATTGCCACCCCTGGGACAGTCTCCTTCCCCTTTCCAACAGATGACTCCCAGGGAATGGCCTTTGTGTTTGCCCGTCCCGACCCACCAGGGGCTGCTATCCTCCCTCCGCCGCCCCCTATCGCCCCAGCATTCAGGTCAACCCATCAAGAGCCCCGTCGGGGGTCCGCACCCTGTCTGCCCGTCCCGCTGGGCCAGGGGGCTGTACCAAGGGCCCCATTGGGAAGCAACCAGACCATAACCCCAGCCCCCCATGCGCTGCGAGAGGAGTTGCGGGAGTTCCTAGAAGACGTCCGTGGCTCCCGCAACAAAGTCCAGCTTGCCCTCCAGCGATGGGGGGACTTTAATCAAATCCTCCGGGCCGCAAGGGCCCTCATGGGGGAGGGGAAAAGGACCGGGAGACAGGGCGCCGCGGCCTACCAGCGGGTCCGCCACTTCCGTGACTCCTTACTCACCTACGGGGTGGGTCACGGACTGCTACGCGGCCCGCCGGGAGCCACGAGCATCCCTGCTGGCGAGGATCCCCCCCAGCCCTCCTCATGGCACCCTTTACCATCGCAACATTGAACACCCGTGGCTGTAAGATGGGTCTCCGCAGGTCCCAGGTGCTCTCCTTCCTTCGAGAGGGGAGGTACTCTGTGGTTTTCCTGCAGGAGACCCATACGGATCAGACCGCCGAAGACAGCTGGCGGCTGGATTGGGGGGACAGGGTCTACTTTAGCCACCTCACAGTTCATACGGGTGGAGTGGCGACCCTGTTCTCCCCCGACCTACGGCCCGAGGTGCTGGGGGTCGCCGAGGCTGTGCCGGGTCGCCTGCTGCACCTCCGGGTCCAAATGGAGGGGCTCGTAGTCAACCTCGTCAACATCTATGCCCCAGCAGCGAGCCCAGAGCGGCTGCAATTCTATCAGCAGGCATCCGCCTTCCTCGGCACCTTGGATCCTCAGGAGTGCCTGGTCCTGGGAGGGGACTTTAACATCACCCTTGAGGAACGGGACCGCTCGGGAACCGAGCAGAGCCCGGCCGCCGTCGCCGTCCTCCAGGAGATAGTCGAACACCACTCCCTGGTGGACGTCTGGCGCGACCACCACCCGGATGACACTTCCACGTTCACCTTTGTCCGGGTGGAGGCCCATCGGTCACGCCACTCCCGGTTGGACCGCATTTATTTATCACGCTTTCATCTTACACGAGCCCACTCCTCCAGCATC
Organism: Dermochelys coriacea; assembly: GCF_009764565.3. Classification (NCBI taxonomy): domain Eukaryota; kingdom Metazoa; phylum Chordata; order Testudines; family Dermochelyidae; genus Dermochelys; species Dermochelys coriacea. The sequence continues at coordinate 66,795,477 of NC_050078.2, read as the reverse complement.
CGGCTGGCCCCATTTTCTGACCATCACATAGCCACCGTGACAGCCTCCCTCTGCGCGGAGAGGCCGGGGCCGGCCTATTGGCATTTTAACAACAGCTTGCTGGAGGATGCGGGCTTCGTGGCGTCCTTCCGGGAGTTCTGGCTGGCCTGGCGAGGGCAGCGGCGTGCCTTTCCCTCGGCACGGCGGTGGTGGGACGTAGGGAAGGTGCGCGCCCGGCTCTTCTGCCGTGACTACACCCGGGGCACCAGCCGACGGAGGGATGCAACGATAGAGCAGTTGGAACGGGAGGTCTTAGAGCTGGAGAGGCGTCTGGCCGCCAGCCCCGAGGATCCACCCCTCTGCGGAGCGTGCCGGGAGAAGCGGGAGGAGCTCCGGAGCCTCGAGGACCATCGGGCCCGGGGTGCCTTTGTTCGATCCCGCATCCGTCTCCTTCGGGAGATGGATTGCGGCTCCCGCTTCTTCTACGCCCTGGAAAAAAGAGGGGGGCTAAGAAACATATCATCTGCCTACTGACTGAGGATGGCACCCCCCTCACGGATCCGGTGTAGATGTGCGAGAGGGCGAGAGCCTTCTACGCAAGCCTTTTCTCCCCGGAGCCGACCGATCCTAACGCTTGCAGAGTGCTGTGGGAGGAGCTCCCGACGGTCAGCGTGGGCGACCGAGACCGGCTAGAGCTGCCTCTCACTCTGGCCGAGTTCTCGGAAGCCCTCCGTCGCATGCCCACTAATAAATCTCCGGGCATGGACGGGCTGACCGTGGAGTTCTACCGCGTGTTCTGGGACGTCCTGGGCCCAGACCTAGTCACCGTCTGGGCCGAGTCTTTGCAGAGCGGGGTCCTCCCTCTTTCGTGCAGGCGAGCCGTGCTGGCCTTATTGCCGAAGAAGGGGGACCTCCGCGATTTACGAAATTGGCGTCCCGTCTCGCTCCTCAGCACAGACTACAAAATCGTGGCAAAAGCCATCTCCCTGAGGCTAGGGTCCGTGCTGGCGGACGTGGTCCACCCAGACCAGACCTACACCGTCCCGGGCCGCAGTATCTTCGACAACCTATATCTGGTCCGGGACCTATTGGAACTTGGGTGTAGGGATGGTCTGTCGTTCGCCCTCCTGTCCTTAGATCAAGAGAAGGCGTTCGACAGGATGGATCACGGGTATCTAATGACCACTCTGCAGGTGTTTGGCTTCGGACCCAGATTTGTGAACTTTCTCCGGGTGCTGTATGCTTCCGCAGAGTGTCTGGTAAGACTCAATTGGACCCTGACCGAACCGGTCAACTTCGGGCGAGGAGTACGGCAGGGGTGCCCCCTCTCAGGCCAGCTCTACGCTCTGGCGATCGAGCCCTTCCTCTGTCTCCTCCGAAGGAGGTTGACAGGGTTGGTGCTGAGGGAGCCGGAGCTGCGGCTGGTCCTGTCGGCGTATGCTGATGACGTGCTCCTCATGGTCCAGGACCCGGGCGACTTGGTGCGAGTGGAGGCTTGCCAGGCCATCTATTCAGCAGCCTCCTCCGCGCGGGTCAACTGGGTCAAGAGCTCTGGCTTGGTGGTAGGGGACTGGCGGCAGGCGAGCCCCCGCCCACCCGCGCTTCAAGCCATCCGGTGGAGCACGGGTCCGCTGCTCTATCTGGGCGTTTACCTTTCTGCCACGCATCCCTCTCCGCCAGAGAACTGGCAGAATTTAGAGGGCGGGGTGATAGAGCGGCTCCGGAAATGGACAGGACTGCTCCGGTGCCTCTCCCTTCGAGGGAGAGCGTTAGTGCTTAATCAACTAGTCCTGTCCATGCTTTGGTACCGGCTCAACACCCTGGTCCCAGCCCCGGCTTTCCTGACCAACCTGCGGACATCGATTCTGGAGTTCTTTTGGTCAGGACTGCACTGGGTCCCTGCAGGGGTTCTCCATCTACCTGTGGAGGAGGGAGGGCAGGGCCTCAAATGTCTGCTTACTCAGGTCCATGTCTTCCGCCTCCAGACCCTGCAGAGGCTCCTTTATGGTGCAGGTAGTCCGACGTGGAGCATACTGGCGCACGCCTTCCTGCGCCGCTTCCGAGGGCTCCGATACGACCGACAGCTCCTTTATCTCCATCCGAGAGGTCTTCCGCGAGACCTCTCCGGGCTGCCGGTCTTCTACCAGGACCTCCTCCGGACCTGGAAACTCTTTACAACGAGCAGGTCCGTGGCGGCCACCGAGGGGGCAGATCTCCTCGCGGAGCCCCTGCTACACAACCCCCAGCTCCGTTTGCAGGTGGCGGAGTCCCGCTCGGTGCGCCAGAGGTTGGTCCTGGCAGAGGTCACAAGAGTCGGAGACCTCCTGGACTATGACCGAGGAGACTGGCTGGATCCCCTAACCTTCGCTCAGCGCATGGGGCTTTCCAGACCTTGTACTCCCCGACGCATACTTCAGGAGGTGAAGGCCGCTTTGCCGCCCGCTGCTCGGGTTTATCTCGACCGGGTCCTGCACGAGGGCACGCCCCGCCCACCCACTACCCCAGGCCCGCCGGACCTTTTGATTGGACCCCTCCCCCGTGGACCCAACCGATCCCTTCACCCCTTCACTAGAAGCCGGCTGCACGAGATACAGCCGGTCTGTTTTCAAACCGCGCCAAGAAAACATCTCTACACACTCGTGCTCCACACCCTTCACGCCCGCACCCTCGTGTCCTGCCCCGATACAAAATGGCGGGACCTCCTGCCACCTTTGGAGGGTGCAGAGCCCCGGTGGGGCAGCCTATATTCCATCTTAGTCCCAAAGCCCGCCGGGGATGTCAGTTGGCGGCTCCTTCACGGAGCCGTGAGCACGGGCGTGTACTTGGCGCGGTTCACCACAATCCCAGACACCTGCCCCTTTTGCGGCGTGAGGGATACCCTGGCACATGTCTACCTGGAGTGTGCCAGGCTGCAGCCCCTATTTCGGCTCCTCACCAATATCTTATTACGTTTTTGGTTGCACTTCTCCCCTCACCTTCTCATTTATGCACTCCCTATCCGTGGCCCCACAAAGTCCCGGGATCTCCTGGTCAACCTCCTCCTGGCCCTAGCTAAAATGGCCATCTACAAAACCAGAGTGAGGAGGTTAGCCGATGGAGTCTCCTGTGACTGTGGGGCCTATTTCCGATCCTCGGTCCGTTCACGTATCCGGGCAGAGTTCCTCTGGGCGGCGTCCTCTGACTCCCTTGACGCCTTTGAGGAGCAGTGGGCTCTGTCCGGGGTTCTCTGCTCGGTGTCCCCGTCCGGTTCCCTTCTTTTGACCCTTTGACCGCACTCCTGTCCCTGTTATTTTATTAGTTGTCCCCCGGAATTTTTTGGTATCTAGGTCCTGTGGATCCCCCTTTTAGGCTGGGGGGGACCCTTTAGCAGTGGACGGGCTTCGCCCGCCCACTTCCCGGATCCCAATAAGACTGCTCTCCCATAGCCTTCTAGCTTGGAGGGAGGTGGGAAGCTGCTACTCCTGCTGCTGCTAGGCCCTAAGCTCTCCCTGCTGCTCCAGCTGCTCCTCTGGCTGGGCCAGACACCCCCCATTCTCTGCTACTTGACTACTGGACCCCCCATTCTTGGGTGCTGCTACTGCTGCAACTGCACCCTGGGGTGGGGGGGGGCTGCTAGCCCACTCCCCAGAGAGGAGGAGTGAGGGACCCCAGCCACTGCTGTTGTGGATACCACCACCACCTGAGAGGGGTCCATTCTGCCTGCCTGGACTACAACCTGGAGTTCCTGGAGCTGCTGCTGCTGCTGCAGAGGCCGCTGCTGGAGCTGCTGAAGCCCAAGGAGGAGAAGAAGAGGATCATCTGCCAGTGGGGCAGCACCTAGAGACTTTGCAGACCACCGTGGAGGGGGCCCTAAGACTGAGTAATTTCCAAACTGTGCTCTTGTGGGGGGGTTTTGACTGTGTTTGTAGGGACAAAGGGGGTGTGGTGTGGAGCTGCCCCCCGATCCATCTGTGTGTCCCCCCCCAACCCCCACCACTATTACCACC